>NC_057845.1:46324500-47581000 GCF_910594005.1 Cervus elaphus
AAGTCCTCAAGATAAATACCATAGACATTAACAGATAATTACATATTGTGAATAAACGGGGAATAAAAGAGTGAAAACTAAAAACTTCTATTCTTGAAATACTTAATATCCGAAAGGAACATGTTATTCACTTGCCTAACAGAAGATGGAACACAGCAGAAGAAAGGATGAGTGAGCTTAATAGAAGTCTATAGAAATTATCAAA
Organism: Cervus elaphus; assembly: GCF_910594005.1. Lineage (NCBI taxonomy): Eukaryota > Metazoa > Chordata > Mammalia > Artiodactyla > Cervidae > Cervus > Cervus elaphus. Next base: position 46,324,706 of record NC_057845.1, read on the forward strand.
GGAAAAGAAATAATAAAACATATAAAGTGAACACAGGTTCTCAGACATGTGGTACAATATGATGTTCTGATAAAAGTTGTTGAAAACTTAGAGAAGGAGGAGAGAATGGGGTGGAGGCAAGATATTGGTAGAGAATTTTCTGAAGTTGATGAAAGATATCAGTCCACAGATTGTGGACGTTTAGAAGCATCCAATTGAAATAAGTGCAAAAAAATACCACTGAGGAAAGTTGAAGTCAAACTACTGAAATATTAATATATGTAAAAAGAAAAAAAAATATAACCAGAAAAAACTGCATTATATTTAGGAGAACAGTAAGAATGATGGGTGACTACTCAGAAAAAGTGAGAGGCCAGATGACAACAAAATTATACTTTTTAAGTACTGTAAAAATTTTGTAAAGTTCTAAAAATTTTTAAACTGTCATATTGAAACTGTCATTCACAAATGAAAGTATAATAAGGCATATTCATACAGAAGGTAAGAAAATATGTCTCTTGCAGATTAATCACAAGTATAAAGGAACTTTAAATCACTGTCTTTTAAATGGCTTTAAGTTAAAATGCTGGTTATGTAAGTTAGTTAAGTAGTTAGTAAGGTTTATAAGTTGTAGAGGTAAACTATTGACAACAACACAAAAATTGAGAGACACGGATTGTGCTGTCTTAAATATCTTATATTATTGGTGAAGCATTATAACATTTATTTTAAAATAGACTGAGAAGTTAAAGATACACATTGCAATCCCTAGAGAAACCACTGAAAATTTTGAGATACAGCTAACAAGTCAATACAGAAAATGAAAATTGAATACTAAAAATTTTCAATTTGAAAGAATGCAAAAACCTCAAAATATGTTGAATGAAATATCAGACACCAGTGAGTATATCCTATGTGATCCTACATGTGTAAAATCCAAAGACAGTCATATTTAATCTAAGCTGGTAGATATCAGACAGTATAGATGGTAGTTGCTTAGGAGGTGGGGTTGTGGGCACATGAGTTTGTGATCAGAATGGACAAGATACAACCTCCTAGGGGAATGGAAATAATCTATATCTTGATTTGCATAGTGAATATATGAGTATTTAACTGTCAAAAGCAAATAATTGTACACAATATCTAACTTCACAATACATACATTTTAATCTCAAAAATGTAAATAAATTAAAAAAAATAACAAGAATCTTTTATCTATTAGAGGCTATATTAGTTTCCTGTTGCTGTTGTAACAAATTAACACAAATTTAGTTGCTTAAAGCAATACAAATTTATTGTTAGTTTTTCTGGAGAACGGAACTTTAAATGGGTCCACAGGGTTGTTTTCCTTCTTGGGGCTCTAGATGAGGACCCATTTCTTTGTCTTCTCCAGCTTCCAGAGGTTCTCCACATTTGTGGCTCCCTTTCTCTGTCTCAAAGTCATAACTCCAGTTTCTATTTCCAGCTCCCTATCTCTTTTTGATGACTTTTATCCTCTTGCCATCCTCTTGTAAGGATGATATAAACTACACATCGCCCCTCCCCTAAGTAATCCTGGACAATCGCTTGATCTCAAACTCCTAAGCTTTTTCAAACTTGCAAAACCCCCTTGTGCCCTGAAAGGTGACATATTCATGGGTTTCAGTGATTAGGATCTGGATCTCTGAGGTGACGGTAGGGTTGTGGGGGGGAGGGTATAATGTGTGCCATCATTCTGTCTACCATAGAGACCAAATGATCATCAGGGTAATTAAAAACAAATTCCCAGGGTTGCTGACATCCACTGGGAAATGAAAACAGTTGTGCACAAATCAGAACCATTACCAGACTTATTCAAATATTAGGAACTGTCAGCCATAGTAAAATCTCATTCTTTGCATGAGATTTTCCCCCTGGGATTAAGAATGATATACCTGGGTGCGATTATTGTGAAAAGCAGTATAATCATCCATATGCTATACTATACTATAGAAGAGTCACTATATTTCAGAAAGCAGCATAGTCTTGTCAGACAGGTGATTCCTCCTGTGCATCTTAGCGAAATCACAGCTGTGTACCTTCCTAGTGGCATACCCAGTATCCAGTTTGTGCTCAATAAATATTTGATAATGATCTCAACAAAGAGAATGACTGTATTACTGTTGATATCAGTTCAGTTCAGTGGCTCAGCTGTGTCCAACTGTTTGCGGTCCCAAGGAATGCAGCAGGCCAGGATTCCCTGTCCATTACCAACTCTCGGAGTTTACTCAAACTCATGTCCATCAAGTCAGTGATGCCATCCAACCATCTCATCCTCTGTCGTCCCCTTCTGTTCCTACCTTCAGTCTTTCCTAGCATCAGGGTCTTTTACAATGAGTCAGTTCTTTGCATCAGGTGGCCAAAGTATTGTAGTTTCAGCTTCAGCCTCAGTCCTTGCAATGAACACCCAGGACTGATTTCCTTTAGGATGGACTGGTTGGATCTCCTTGCTGTCCAAGGGACTCTCAAGAGTCTTCTCCAACACCACAGTTCAAAAGCATCAATTCTGCTATGCTCAGCTTTCTTTATAGTCCAACTCTCACATCTATACATGACTACTGGAAAAATAAAAAACATAGCTTTAACTAGATGGAAATTTGTTAGCAAAGTAATGTCTCTGCTTTTTAATATGCTGTCTAGGTTGGTCATAGCTTTTCCTCCAAGGAGCAAGTGTCTCAATTTCATGGCTGCAGTCACCATCTACAGTGATTTTGGAGCCCAAGAAAATGAGGTCTCTCACTGTTTCCATTTTTTCCCCATCTATTTGCCATTAACTATGGAGCCAGATGCCATGATCTTAGTTTTTTGAATGTTGAGCTTTAAGCCAGCTTTTTCACTCTCCTCTTTCACTTTCATCAAGAGGCTCTTCAGTTCCTCTTCACTTTCTGCCATAAGGGTGGTGTCATCTGTTGATATCAATGGAAGGTATTCATAGGGATCAGCAGAGTGTATCAGCTGTCCTGAACTCATGTGTTACTCCCAAAGACACTTGGATTGGAAAACATGTCAAATTAGTAATATTTTGTCAAACCTGGTAGCTCAGCTGGTAAAGAATCTGCCTGCAATCTGGGAGACCTGGGTTTGATCCCTGGGTTGGGAAGATCCCCTGGAGAAGGGAACAGCTACCCACTCCAGTATTCTGGTCTGGAAAATTCCATGGACTGTATAGTCCATGAAGGTCTCAAAAAGTTTGACATGACTAAGCAACTTTAGCTTTCACTTCAGGTTATTTTGCAAAAAATAATGTTACTCTCTGTGTGAATTTAATTCATTGTTTTAAAAATAGTTTGTTTCTTCATGGAAAGCCACCCTTTCCTATTCTACTCTTCTTGCTCCCAAAGTCATTTTGTGGATACTGATCCTAGGTGGAGTAAGGCCTGATTAATTATTAACTTCCCAAGAATTCACAACCTCCCATCAAAGACTGTACTCAGTAAATCCCATTCTATTAATACTTGCAGCCTGTTAAAACAAGCAGAGAGCTTTCACCATTTCAATTAAGCTAACCTGACCAATTTAGGAGTTACAGACACATTAGCGCCACAAATTAAGCTTTTTGTTCCTATGGGTCTTTTCCTGAGCTTTTTTATTCAGCTTAAGTTTGTGAGAAGAGTTGTCTGTCAGCTCGCTCTTCTTTAAACCCGTACATCTCTTGGGAAACTTTATCTTAGAAGCCTTCATATACGTAATTACTTATTTTTTTTTTCCAGAAGCACAAAGCATCTCGTCATTTTTTACTTTTAATCTAACATATTATTGCTATAGTTTTTGCAGTGGCAGAACTTTAAATCAACTATTAACTATTCTCTGTACTCCCTAGAATGGTGATAGAAACATTCCCAAGTTACTAGAAAACAGCTGTTTTAAAGGGTACATTTTTTTCCTGCTTTGTTCATGTATTCTTGGTTAACCAAGAACCAAAGATAATGACTACAATAACTGTATCTTATGTAATTAAACAAGTCACCTGTGAATTTAAATTGAGAATAGTATTGGACTTAAGGGGTCAATTCTCTACCAGTCAATAAAAAGAGTAGTATCTTTTGTTGTTGTATTAGGCTCATTATGATTGAGAAACCAAATATATTTGACAAGAATTACATGTAAACTAGTAGGAAACTTAGAGTTTTCTCTCTTACCCTTGGAGAATGCTTTTAATCATTTTTCATTAAGAAGAGGTTTGTGGTTTGAGGTAGAGTTTTCTAGGTCTTATGCATTAGAAAGGAAATGGCTTTCTTAAACTGCACATGCAATTTCATGAAAATTGGGCAATCTTTTAAAAGAATTATAGAACTATAATATAGTAGATGATTTTAATAACTTAAACTATTGTCCCTCATCCTCTGACTTCAAATTTTATGGCTTCTAAATAAAACCAGACCATTAGAAATCCTATCTCATATGCAGAGATCTTCAGAAGATATCTCATAGTCTAGCTGAGTAGTCCACCCCCACGCCTAACAACCCTCATATTCTTCCCAATGAACTGATTTCCCGCGATTCTGCCACAGTGGAATTAGAGAACAATGTGTCAACACAACACTGCAATGAATCCCTAAAATCAAATAGGTAAAGGCCCTTGTTTACTCAGCTAAAACTAAATAGCATCCTGCTTCTTCAGCCTCCTTAAGCTCAATCTTATTTTAGAAACTCACTTTACAACTTCCATGATCTTGAATTTACTTATTTTATAATTTGCATGTGTTACTGTATCTCCAACTCAATAAATCTGAAACTCAAATCAATACCTCTTTTTTCCAAATTAGCTTCTCCTCCTTAATTATCAATTAGCTTTCATCATACTGTCATCTTTTATATGTGCGTCTATGCATGCTCAGTCATGTCCGATTCTTTGTGACCCCATTGACCGTAGCCCACCAGGCTCCTCTGTCCTTGGAATTTTCAAGGCAAGAATACTGGAGGGGGTTGCCGTTTCCTACTGGGTGAGGGGATCTTCCTCACCCAGGGATTGAACCCATGTCTCCTGAAGTAGTAGGCAGATTCTTTACCACTGTACCACCTGGAAAGCCTCATTATCTTTTATATACACATGATCAAACTTTTAGGGGTACAAATGCTGAATTCTTCTGGGTTCCATCTGTAGTCACATAAGTGTCCAAGACCCTGTTAAACCTTCTAAATGCCTTTATTTAGCATCCTCTATATTTTCTCTCAGGCAGTATCTTTAGGATCATGTTGCTTTTTGAGTAGACTACTCCTACAACAGTCTCTTTTTAAACTAATATGCATTTTGTCTCTTTTCCTTTATTATTTATTAATTCTATGAGATTAATTTTATTAGAGTGCATTATGAACCTCTATGAGGGACTCTTGTAAGATTCAGCCTCAGGCCCCTTTATACAGAGTTCTTATGGTTGGATTTTTTCATATCTCTAAGTAACAACTTTCTTTAAAGTCTGAAAATTGATTTTCCAGCTTTCTATACATCTAGGGCACGGGCATATGACCCAAAATCCACCAGTCAAACTCACCATGGAGAAGTGTTAACTCTGAGTAAGAAATGTGAGGGTTCAAACACCATGTACATTTCAGTTAAGAAGGTAGTAGAGATGTTTGGTTTTCGAGGCATGAGTGAATGCAAGGGGTCTTTCTAAAACAGAACTGGTGCAAATGAAAAAAATTCAGTGGTGGTAGTTACGTTGATTTCCTGGTGCAGAAATGGTAGATATGCACAAAATTAGGTAGTGGCAGTGTCCTCATTGGAGAAGGAAATGGCAACCCACTCCAGCGTTCTTGCCTGGAGAATCCCAGGGATGGGGGAGCCTGGGGGGCTGCCGTCTATGGGGTCTCACAGAGTCGGACATGCCTGAGGTGACTTAGCAGCAGCAGCAGCAGTGTTCTCATACTGTTCACCAATTCAATGGACATACATTTGAGTAAACTCCGGGAGTTGGTGATGGACAGGGAGGCCTGGTGTGCTACAGTCCTTGGGGTTGCAAAGAGTCAGACATAACTGAGCGATTGAACTGAACTAAAGTGTCCTCATAGACCTCTTCTGTAGCCCAGTTCTGGTTCATTCCTGGAAGGCTACCCAGAGTTTCATCATGTAGTCCCTAGACAATTCTCTCAGGTACTCTCACTCTCTCTCTGTATATATATATATAGTGTATTTACAGTATGTGTAAATATATAATGCATATGTATATACATTTTTATTGAAGTATAGTTGATTTTCAATGTTTGTTCAGGAGTACAACAAAGTGATGATTCAGGTGTGTGTGTGTATTCTGTTTTTTTTTTTTTGTGTGTGTGTGTATTCTGTTTTTATGTTCCGTTCTTTTATTATAGTTTATTAAAAGATAGTAAGTATAGTGCCCTGTGCTATACAGTAGGATATTGTTGGTTATATGTTTTATATATAATAGTATGTATATTTTAATCCCTTAATTTATCCCTCCTCTCTCTTCCCTTTGGTAACTATGTTTGTTTTCTACAGCTGTGAGTCTATTTCTGTTTGTAAGTAAGTTAATTTGTATCTTCTTTTTTTAGATTCTACATGTAAATAATGTCATATCATATGATATTTGTCTTTGTCTGCCTTATTTCACCTAGTATGATAATCTCTAGGTCTATCCATGTAGCTGCACATGGCATTATTTCATACTTTTTTCATTTTACAACTGATTAATATTCCTTTGTCTATATAATGTCTTCTTTATCCAGTGATCTGTCCATGGACACTTGGGTTGGGTTTATGTCTTGTCTGTTATAAATAGTGCTGCAGTGAATATTGAGGTGCAACTATTTTTCTGAATATGGCTTTCTCCAGATACATGACCAGAAGGAGAATTGCAGGATCATATGGTAGATCTGGGCTTCCCCAGTGGCTTAGCAATAAGGAATCACCTGCAGTGCAGGAGACACGGGTTCGGTCCCTGGGTCAGGAAGCGCTCCTAGCGTTGGACATGACTGAAGCGACTGAGCATGCACACACACACGCATGAGTGGTAGATGTGTTTCTACTTTTTTAAGGAAGCTCCATACTGTTTTCCAGTGTCTGTACCAATTTACATTCCCATGGAACAATATAGGACAGTTATCTTTTCTCCACACCCTCTGCAGCACTTACTATTCATAGACATTCTGATGATGGCCATTCTGAACAGTATGATGTTATTACCCACTGTAGTTTTGTTTTGCATTTCTTTTGAGCATCTTTTCATGTTTCTGTTGGCCATCTGTACATCTTCTTTGGAGAAATGTTTATTTATTTAGATATTCTGCCATTTATTGACTGGGTTGTTTATTTATATTTTTTATATTGAGCTGTGTTGAGCTGTTTGTATATTTTTGATATGAACCGCCTTTCAATTGCATAATTTGTAAATATTTCCTCTCATTCTGTAGGTTGTGTTTTAATGTTTCCTTTGCTGTGCAAACACTTTTAAGTTTCATTGGGCCCAACTTGTTTATTTCTGTTTTTATTTCCATGACTTTAGAAGACAAATCCAAAAAGATACTGCTGAGAATTATGTCAAATAGTGTTCTGCTTATGTTTTCCTTCAAGAGTTTTGTTGCATGTGGTTTTATATTTAGGTCTTAAATCCATTTGGGGTTTATTTTTTAATGCATGGTGTTAGAGAATGTTCTAATGTCATTCTTTTTCCTGTAGCTGTTCTGTTTTTATCAGCTTCACTTATTGACAAGACTGGCTTTTCTACACTGTATGTTCTTGCCTCCCTTGTTGTAGCTTAATTTACCATAGGCACATAGGTTTATTTCTGGGCTTTCTATCCGGTTCCATTGATCCATGTTTGGTTTTGTGCCAATACCATAGTGTTTTGTTTACTGTGTCTTTGTAGTATAGTCTGAAGACTGGAAGCCTGATTCCTCCAGCTTCGTTTTTCTCTCTCAAGATTGCTTTGGCTATTTGGGGTCTTTTGTGTTTCGATACAAATTAAATTTTTTTTTGCTCTAGTTCTGTGAAAAATGCCATTGGTAATTTGATTGTTTCTTCTGCACTTTGGAAGAATGTGTTTTCTACTCTTTTGGATGGAATACTCTATAAGTATCAGTCAATTCAATTTGGTATAATGTGTCATGTAAGATCTGTGTTTCTATATCGATTTTCTGTCTGAATGATTTAGCCATTGATGTAAGTAGGATGTTAATGCAATATACTTCTCTATTACTTTTTCAAGGAAGGGTAATATAAATCTCCTGCAGTTGATAAGAATCCAGAGTAACAGCATGTTTAAACCTTTGAAGCAAAATATTTTAAATGTCTCTATTTTCAAACAAAGTTCAAACTGCAGATATTTACCAAATTCTGACCTCAGAGTCTCACTTAAGTAATTGATTTCTCTATTCCTTCATAGCGTTCATACATGCCAGCCAAATTGTTCTAGTCACAGTTCTTTGAGGTCAATCTCACCTATTCTTGAGCCCTTTCTTTTTTTGCAATTCTTCCCCCATTTCTTCAAAATACCTAAAATGTCTCCTTCAAAGACTAACTGAAATCCTAACATCTTTCATAAGGTACAACAGATAAAAGCACACAGAAGACTCACTTGACATTACTTGGTTAGTGCTAACTTCTTGGTTTGCTTTTGCAATACTGCTCATGTGATAATAACTACTCATGTGATCTGGAATAAGAGAGGAATTGTTGAATTAGTTCTCATAGACTTCTTTTCCCCTGGTTCCAGTAGAAGACACCAGGTGCTTCGTAAATGTATCCCACAAGATTGGTCAGATAACATCACATCCCTAGTGTGGTCCAGTAGCAGGATTAGCTTGTAGAATATATTCACACAGCACATATTTGCTCAGCACTGCAAGAGACTTAAACCATAGCTAGACTATTGCTTGAGTTAGAGGCTCCTTATTTTTGCTAATTTATAGCCAGGAAATGACTTGAATAACATAATTCAGCCTCAGTTCAGTTCAGTCACTCAGTTGTGTCTGACTCTTTGCGACCCCAGGGAGTGCAGCATGCCAGCCCTCCCTGTCCATCACCAACTCCCAGAGTTTACTCAAACTCATGTCCATTGAGTTGGTGAAGCCATCCAACCATCTCATCGTCTGTTGGCCCCTTCTACTCCTGCCTTCAACCTTTCCCAGCATCAGGGTCTTTTCAAATGAGTCAGTTCTTCACATCAGGTACCAAAGTATTGGAGTTTTAGCTTCAGCATCAGTCCTTCCAATGAGTATTCAGCCTACCATTACTCAAAATTCCTCAGCAATTTATATTTATGTTTAGGCAATATTATCTATCTCAATCAATCCCAATGGCTTATCATAGCAAATGTTTATTTCTTAATCACACATTATTCATTGCAGGTGGCCAGAGTTTTCCTCCATCTGGTGAACAGATAAATACTCTTGTATTTTGTAATGCTTCTATTTTAACACTTGGCCCACGTGACATGGAAAAGTAGTCATAGAAGAGACTTATCAATCTTTAATCTACCTTCAGTCAAAAGTGGCATATATCACTTCTGGTCAGTCGGTTGGCCATTACTAGTGATAAGCCCTTAATAAAACATCATAAGATGATAAGAAATGTACAAGAACACATGGAATATTGAGCACTGCTTTTTATGCCACACAATCTGAAATTAATCTATTGTGTTTTAAGTATATTTATGATTAAATAACAGTGCAAACTAACTCCAATATCTTCTGTCTTCTATATCCTTATGTTTTCCATAAATATACCATGCTTCTTTTTAGTTTATCTTATATTTTACCTGCTGTGAATTTTTGTATCTAAAATTATATCCCTTCCACTCATGGGTAATTTATTTCTGAAATATACTTAAGCCACACATCAATTCCCTTACATTTACAAGGCATCCCTAGGTACTTCTGAACTCATTAGTTCCCCCTTTCCAAATGTCTATAGCACTTAATTTACTTTTAAGTTTTGTGGCTTATCTTATCCTTCTGTACAAATACTATGTACAGGACAACCTTGGGAATAAAAAATATGATCATCATAAATTCGATGTAGATGGCAAGTCATGTAAGAGGACTTGGTCAGTAAGCGGATACTAGTAGTGGTTACTCTTGGTAATAAGTAATGAGACTCAAAATGGTAACTAATTTGGCTACATTTGATTGTATTATAGAAGTCTGAGGAAGGAATCTTTTAATAATTGTGTGTGTGTGTGTGTTTGTATGTACTGGGGGCAGGAGTTTCCTCCCAAATTCTAAATCAACAGGAATGCCCAATGGAGTCAGATAAAGAGATCAAAATATTAATTTTATTAGTTGTAAAGCTGATACCAGAAAGAGACTAGAGTTACTGACACAAGTAGACTCCCTATGTCCTTTATTAACCATATTTGCTTGGCTACAGGCAAAGTTGAGTGAATGCAGGTCTTTCTTTCATTCAGGGACCTGCTAGTTACTACAAAGGAGAGGAGAAGGAGTCTAATTTAAGAGCAGGTTGCTTCTGAGAGAGAAAACTATAAAGGGATTGAGCCCAAAGATGTTTTCCTTTTTCTCTAACAATCAGGTAAATCACTTTTCCTCTCAAGGTTAGAATTCAGAAAAGTCTGTGGGAAAAAAAAAGAGATGAAAGGCACCTCCAAAATCTTTACTCCAGGGGAGAATTTTCCTCCCATCCAGAGAAATAAGAAGATGAGGACTGAACACATCCTGTTTCCACAGACCACGTCACTAGAATGTGGAACTGGAGCTGCTCTGTACATTTGGAGTGATGTACATCCCTGATCACTGGTGTAGAGGCTGGGAGGTAAAGTTAATGCTCAAGTGGCAAGACTTTGTTGGAATATTTTCTCAAGAAGGGTAGGTTCTTGTCTCATTACCCCCAGATTCATGCCTGACATCTTCATTTGTTTTCCATGAGCTTTTTCCCTACAAACATCATAATTCCATTAAAGAACAATCAGTGTGTCACACATTTGAATTTGTTCCTCCAAAATTCCTACATCAGGATAAGGCACAATTGATGATAAATCAGTTGACCTATGTTTCATTCCTCCCACACCCATGTTCTCTTTTCTAGTCATTTATCAAGCCTGCCAGTTTTCCCCCATGGAGTTTTACATAACTGTCCTTAACTCTCTTCCAGAGCCACCCTCTTCTACTTTAATCAAAGACACCATCAGATCATCCCAAGGCTATTACAATTATCTGCTAATTGAACTCCCTCCCTCAAGACTCCTGGTAATGCAATCCATTACATAATACATTGCCTGATTAATCTTTCTAAAATGATATTTTGTTCCTGTCAGGCCCTGCTTGAAAATCTGTTCATATCTCTATAAAACAAGTCTAATTCTTGAGCCTCAAATTCAAAACATTCACAAGTTGGCTGCTACTTCCTTTCATTCAAAATCTACTGAGAGGCTAGTACATTAACTAAATCTGAGTACTTTCATTTTCTTTGTTTAGTTTAAAAATTGAGTTTATTTCAGTTCAGTCTATACCTTAAAAATGTATCAGTTTTGGTCCTTAAGTTCATTCATAGACTCCTGTAAAGATTATTTTCTAAGGGAAAAAGTGAATATGCAGAAGTTTTAGGTCTACCTCATTAAAGCTCATTTTTACAACACAACCTTATGAAATTAATATTTTTTTTTGAAATTAATATTTTAAAAATGCTTATTGCATGTAATGGGAGAATGACCTATATCTTCAATTTATTCTTGTTTTATGATCATGTGTAAATGAAAATAAAATAAATAATGCTAACTAAAGATCATTTATATATACAACCTAAGCATTGTTTTCTTTTGCTAACCAACAAAAGTATCTTTAAAAATATTAATGGATATTTTCTCATTTTTTGTTACTAAAAATTAACATGCACATTAAAAATACATCAATCCTAGGATCAGTGGATACTCGGACATAGCCATGGGAAAAAATATGCAAAAAATAATGACAGCTATATGTACTGGTTTTTAAATAAAAAAATAATTGAGAGAGAATATAGAGGAAAATAGTTGCAATATTCAATTAGTAATTCATTTAGATATACTTTTTAAAGTTTTTCTTTTGATTATTCAAATTAAATTTGCCTATGAGCATGCATTTTTTTGAGTTCTCCAGCAGAAATTATTACAGGTGTTAAACAAGACAGCATTGAGAGATTTTTTTACACATTAGAGTGAGTTTTCTGTTACAACCATCTCAGTCTGTGACAAGAGATAACACGCTTTCTCATGAGACTGCCTGCAATCTCCTGGTTGCTATGATGTCTCATGTTTAGACATGGCCAAGGCATGAAAGGAGAGGCTCAGCATTACCAGAGTCATACTGCTCTAAAGTTACACGCCCTTGGCTTCTTGCGCAGACCATGCATGCATGTACACAGGCCACATGCATTTTGAAAGCTGCTTTCCAAAGCTGGAGAGCAGGAATGCATTCTTCAGGCAATAGCTCAAAGACTTCAACTTCATCTGGATTTCAGTCTATTTTCTGTGAAGAATTGGCTTTGGGGGTGGAATAAGGCCTGGATGTGTTCTTACCTTTTGTGATCTGAAAGGCACACACGCACACTAGCTCCATTCTTAGAGGTAGGGAAATAGGATAAATTCTATAAATTTAAAATCAAACTGAAGTAAATGTCTTGTAAATTTAATAGATATGTGATTAGAATTCTAATGATTCATCCTGGGCCAAAATAGTGTATTATTTTAATTATTTTATGCTCATCTATATGAACAAATACAACACATAGATTAGAAAACAACATACACTGATTAAATGTAAAACCTTGAACAGAATTCTAATAATTGTAACCACTACTTTTGCATTAATTTCTAAATTATTTCTGGATACCCCTGGACTGCTCTTACACAATTTGTGAGAGAGGTATCCTTCCTTGAGATGTTCTTAACCACTGCTTAGAGTACATGTGGAAATATAAATCTCTACCACTCACACCTCTTTCTCTTTCCTTATATCTCTTCTAAAGGTCTTAGTCTCCTATATGTGATGATACACAATCATTATTTTACTAATTCCACTCCCTGGTACTAATAAATTTCAAGACGCCAGCTAGGAAACACCATGTCATCTTTTGCACCTCTATTTCCTATATCCTTTGCCATCAGATCGTTTTCCCATTTTCATAATCTACCAGTGAACTGGCTCAGGTATCTATCAAATAACAATTTGTTCCTGTTTCCCATTTCTAATGTTATGATGGGCTTTCCTGACAGCTCAGTTGGTAAAGAATTCAGGAGACCCCGGTTCAATTCCTGGGTTGGAAAGATCTGCTGGAGAAGGGATAGGCTACCCACTATAGTATTCTTGGGTTTCCTTTGTGGCTCAGCTGGTAGAGAATCCACCTTCAATGTGGGAGACCTGGGTTCGATTCCTGGGTTGGGAAATCGCCTGTAGAAGGGAAAGGCTACTCACTCCAGTATTCTGGCCTGGAGAATTCCATGGACTATATATTCCATGGGGTCACAAAGAGTCGGAGATGACTGAGCGACCTTCACTTTCACTTTCTTTCAATGTTATGACACTTATTTGGACCGACAGTAATTCTCAATTGTATGATGGTGATCACTTTCTAACCAGTTGCTCAACCATAATCTATCTTAAGTTCAGTTCTCACTTCAAAGTATTGCTTTCGTGCTGGGTTATATTACTCTCTGTTCAAAAATGTTTCTTATGAATAGAAAATATCTATGGCTGATTCATATCAATGTATGACAAAATAAATAAATAAATAAATAAATTGCAGTTAAGACAGATAAAAATGCCCTCTCTCCTCATTGAACTATCATTCATTTGATGAGAAAGTTTTATAAAAACAAGTCAAAGTAGACATATTCAAAATGTTCTAAGTATTATTTTTGCCCAGAGAAGTTAAATACTATCTGATAGAAAATGTGATAGTTGATCTAGGCCTTAGAGAATGAGTAGAAGTTCAGGTATAACTGGAAAAGGAAGAGAGCAAAAGAATATTTTATGTGTGGATAAATCATATGAGCAAAGGAAAACTATTTCAAAGTGTTTTGGGAAATACTATTTACATTAGTATGCATACAGCTATGTTTCCCAAAATATGTTTCAAGGAATATCAGTCCTATAAAAGATCACATGAGAATAAATGGGTGGCTGATGAGATCCATGATTAACTTACTTTGTGAAATTCAGCAACTTAAGTTTGTCTATTTGTTTGTTTGGAAACTAATGGTGAGTTAACACATTAAAGACTCTGAAAGATTTTTACTTTAAAACTTATCAGAATTTTGCAAGTATTTGAGTCATGTCTCCCTATTTTTAAAAAGATAGCTTTTAATATCACTTTGAGTTTGTGTTGTTTTTGTTTAATCATTAAGTCATGTCCAACTCTTTGCATCTCATGGACTGTAGCCCACCAGACTCTTCAGTCATTGGGATTCTCCAGGCAAGAATACTGGAGTGGGTTGCCATTTCCTCCTCCAGGAGATATTCCTGAGCCAGGGATTGAACCTGTGTCTCCTGTTTGGCAGGCAAATTCTTTACCACTGAGCCACCTGAGAGGCCCCTTGAGTTTATGCTATAAATATATAAACTGCTTTGATTGTTATATTTAAAATAGATAGCCAACAAGGATCTACTGTATATGGCACATGGAAATCTGCTCTGTTACATGGCAGCCTGGATGGGAGGGGAGTTTGGTGGAGAATGGGTATATGTGTATATATGGCTGATACGTGTGTGTCTTTGCGTTTCACCTGAAACTATCACAACATTGTTTGTTAATTAGCTATATCCTAATACAAAAGAGAATGTTAAAAAAAATTCAAAAACTGCTTTGGAAAATTGGATTGGATAAATGCAAATAATTCCTGGGATTCTTTCACTAAAACGAATATATGAGTGTTATGAGCTAACGAAGACAGGTTTTATGCAGCCTGAAACACGTGATGAGAGTACTTACATAGGTAGCCTAATATGGAGTGTTCTATATTAAGGACAAAGCATTTTCTATTTACTCTTACTTTAATTTTTGTGGAGGATATTTGGCAACATGAATTACAAACTATACTAATGTCTTTTCCAACATTTAAAGAGATGGGTTTGGGGTTTGAGGAAAGAGCCAGTCAATAGAGAAGGACACTGGTTACTGTAATTGACATTAGCCAACATTCATGCATTAACTTTTCTTGTGAATTTTATATATATATAAAAAAGAGAATTTCTAGCAATTTTATTGAAGATAAAAGAGGGTAGTTATAACTGCACTATTTTAATTGGCAAGTTGAGTATCACAGTACAGAGGGGTCAGAATTGAGCAGTGGTATATCACCCTGCATTCACACTGGCTAAGGACCTACTTGGATTCCATCTGCTTTCACCACTTTTTCATATCAAACAGATTTTCATATTATCTCAAATAATTTTCCATCTTCTAAAGACAGATAGCACTCAGGATAATTTTGCATAACTCATACATGCATATTTAAACTATATTCTAAGGCAATTCATGTAACATCTTCTGTAGTTCCTTAACTAGGAAACATGGGCAATCATAGTAACTATCGCTGTGGAGTTTGGTGTCAATTAAATGAAATAATATATGAAAAGTGCTTGGCATGGCCTCTGGAACATCATTAGTCAATGCATATAAATTACAGTGCTGGTCACAAACATGTTAATGATATTGCTCAAGTCCTGTCAAATGAATAGGATTTATAAATGTTTATATTCTTAATTGTTTGACTTGGGGTAAATAAAGTTCACACATGAAGACACTTGGTCTTGAAAAGCACTCAATTTTAATTTGTACAAGTATATATATTAGCTATATGAGAAAGGGCTTTTTAACATAATTATTTGGTGTCATTTAACTTGTTTGGGTTGTCAATCCTAAATATATTTTGAGGAAATCCTCACAATGTGGGTTTATATTCCCCTGAATTTTGTTTGATGTATACCTCCCTGAAGAGGTAGACAGAAACACAGACAAGATAAAGGCGAAGCTGAAGAGAGGAAGACGATGATGAAAACTGCCTCTACTTCTACAAACAACACAAAGGTTGATTTTTCTTCTTCTCTCCAATTCAAATACTTACAGTCCTTGGTTATTCATAAAGATTTCAGGGGGTGCAAGGATAAAACACTTTGGGGTCTATTTCCTGGCCATCAACATCCTTCTTACTATGTTCTCCTAGCAAGACACACCCAATTATTTCACAAAGCCTCCCATTGTTCATTTATTTTGAAATGTTGAAATGATAAGTCACTCTTAAGGCATGGTGAAGAACACCTATGGAAATGAGGATGGAGGCAGGCACCCTACTGCCGCAAAGCAAGGGAACACATCTCTCCTGATAAGGAAAGAAAGTCTGCATGAAAGATACAGAGGCCTTAACGAATGTGAGATATGCAAGCAGTCTTCCTGTACAATGAGAATGACTTAATTCAGAGAACATGAATTCAGTGTTTGATTTCTGGGTAATTAAAGAATATACATATTGGATTCAGGGTTATAGCTGTCCATCACAATACAGTTCTAGGTGTCGTGGCCATTCCATTTCTGTTCATTTCTGTTCTCCAGTTTTTGTTTTTGTTTTTTTTTTTATCGTGCCTAAATGAGGACAGAGTACCATAAGCAGGATGTTTCTTGAAGGGTTGTTCTTCCTTCTGAAGGGAAATTTCCCTTTCTCTCTATTTTTAAAATAGATTATAAATCCACTTAACCTCTCCCATGCCACCATCATGAACATGAGTTTCATGTAGTCAATCAAACTGGCCAGGGACACCAAGGTGCTAGGCATTACAGGCTCATGGTAGGTGCTGGTTGGGTGTACATGGAATTTGTGGAGGACAGAAGCAGCTTTATCATCCCAAACCTGAAAGGTCCCTAGCGCGAGGGTCACATGTTCATGCCTTTGGAGTTGGAGCAGGAGGCTGTGAGACTCTGGTGGGTCCTAGAGATGGGGGTGACCCTGTTGGCCCATGAGAACCATCTGTGATCATCAAGTGTTAATGTTTTAAGTAAAAAGTAATAGTAAAAAAATTTTAAAAATGTGGATGTCATAGATGGTGCACCCTGCTTTGTCAATCAAGGGAGGAAGTAAGAGAGAACAGAGATAATCCAAAAAGAAAATCAAAAGTTAATAGTCTCTTGGCATTCTGGACCATGGTTCAGTCATCCCCAGAGCCAGAATTACCCTATCCCTCCTAAAAATTTGAAGTTGATTCCATAACTCTCTTCTTTATGTTTACTGGTTTAAATTGTCACATAAAATGCCTGGAATAATAGAATGATGGTAAAACATGTGGCAATTTTGTAGCATATGTTGACGCTGTTTTGCTGTTGTTATTAATTTGTAATTGTTCCTTAGTAACTTTACATATTATAGTTTGAATATATTTAGGAAAATTACTTATACTTTTTATTGAAAGTAGAATCCTTCAGTTGTCTTGTGATTTATCTAGAATGTTACTTTTTCTTACACTTTTAAATTGAAATATAGTTGATTTACAATGTTGTACCAAGGTCTGCTGTTTAGCCAAGTGACTGTTATACACGTATATACATTCTTTTTGTATCCTTTTCCATTATGGTTTATCACAGGATATTGAGTAGACCTCCCTGAACTATACATTAGGACCCAATGTGCATATAGCAACTCTAAATACCAGTCCATCCTCCACCCCTCCCCCCACCCTTGGCAACCTCAGGTCTGTTCTCTTATCTCTATGAGTCTATTTCTGCTTTGTATTTAGGTTCATTTGTGTGCTGCATTTTAGATTCCACACATAAGTGGCATCATATGGTATTTTTCTTTTTCTTTCTTAGTATGATCATCTCTAGTTGCATTCATGTTTCTACAAATGACATTATTTCATTCTTTTTTATGGCTGAGTACTATTCCACTGCATTTATGTACACATATTCTTTATCCATTCATTTGTTGATGAACATTTACATTATTTCCATGTTTTGGTTATTGTGAACATTGTTGCTATGACTGTAGGGGTGTATGCATATTTTTGAATTTTAGTTTTGTCTGGGTATATTTCCAGGAGTGAGATTGCTGGATCATATGATAATTCTATTTTTACTTTTTTGAGGAGTCTCCATCCTTTCTCCACAGTGTCTGTACCAAGTTACATTCCCACCAACAATGTAAGAGGGTTTCTCCAGTTCTTGTTATTTGTAGACTTTTTGATGATAGCCATTCCGACTAATGTGAGGTGGCACCTCATTGTAGTTTTGATTTACATTTCTCTAATAATTAGTGATATTGAGCATCTTTTCATGTGCCTACTGGCCATCTGTATGTCTTCTTTGGAGAAATGTCTATTAAGGTCTTTTGCTAACTTTTTGATTGGGCTGTTTTTATTTGTGATGTTGAGTTGTATGAGTTGTTTGTATATTTTGGAGATTAAGTCCTTGTCTGTTGCATCATTTGCAAGTATTTTCACCATTACATAGGTTGTCTTTTTGGTTTTTATTGTTTATGATTTCCTTTGCTGCGTAAAACTTCTAAGTTTGATTAGGTCCCATTTATTTTCATTTTCACTTCTATTGCTTTGAGGGACTGACCTTTGACCTTGCTATAATTTATGTCAGAGAATGTGTTGCCCATATTCTCTTCTAGGAGTTTGATGGTGTCATGCCTTAGGTTTAGGTTTTTAAGTCACTTTGGGTTTATTTTTGTGCATCGTGTGAGGCTGTTTTCTAGCTTCACCAATTTACACACTTCTGTGCAACTTTCCCAGCAAAATTTGCTGGAGGCTTTTTCCATTTTGTCAAAGTAGGATGTTACATTTTTGCCTCCTTTGTCAAAGTAGGATGTTACATTTTTCATCTTCTTCAATTTATTTTGTTGTATCATGGTTTTCTTCATTGCTACTATTATATATATTGCTTCAATAACAGTAAATTAATTATGGAAAACAGTTAAACAAATTATTGAATATTTTTATGATATGGTACCTATTAAATATTTTATCCTCTCAATTAGTATTACACCTATTCAAATAAATAGTGAACACAGTATTTTTCAAATAAGGAGTGTTTTAGCTCTCCGATGGTACATGTGATTCTCCAGTTGCCATGATAACTAGCTTTTATTTTACAAAAGCACAGATGTATGCAACAAAAAAACACTCCAAAAACAAGAAAATGGCAGTTTTTCCAGAAATGGCACATTTTGTTTAATGCAAACATTAAATTTCTTTTCTTTGCAACTGATAACTTTTCAATCTCTATCATAAATAAAGCATGACAAAGAGATTTTAAACTAGATTTTGCAACACATTTTTAAATAGAATTCAAGTAAGTTTGGATGATGTACTAAATGACCTTGGATGATATCAGAAGGTGCCTAGTTACCTGATCAGTCATTCTCTGTATGGTCAGGTTTCATTTTAGGTACTGATGAAATTTACAAAATGCTTCTGAAATCTATTGTGTTACAGAGAATGGTCATTCTGAAACAAAAATGGAGATGTATTTTGGCTTTTTCTGTATTGACTGAAATATTGTCCCGTGTAAATCTCATTAACAAAGTGATGCTGATACTCTTTGTTCAGCAAGGGACACTGTACTTCTGTCTTTTCAATTCAGTTCGTTTCAGTTCAGTCTCTCAGTCATGTCCAACTCTTTGCGACCCCATGGACTGCAGCACACCAGGCTTCCCTGTCTTTTACCCTTATAGATTTCCTTATGCCTTTATAATAATCATATTAAATATTAAAAACTAAAATACATTTAAACTTAGAACAGTTGTAGTCAAATTTTGAGGTCAGTTCTAAAGCATTGACTTTTGTTTAAAAAACCAAGCCTCATTTTTTTTTTAGTAACTTTGCTTCATAATATTATATAATTATATATATGTTTATATATATATAACTTTGAAATATTTCTAATCCATGTAAAAGAAAATGTTGAGGTATGTTTAGCCTCTATGTTGCACAACTGTATATAGTACCTTTTTGAGCCAATACAATTTTGATATATCCTTAATCATTATATGATATCTATTTCTTAACTCCCTAGAAATTGAAACAGTCAGAGTGCTCAGTAACCAAACTCCTCACATAGCTCAAAGGCAAAGTCCTTCTCTTTACATTGGCCCTGAGTCAAAGGTAATTGGAAGTCACTTTTCTTTTCAGCTGCCAACATGGGCACTTTTTTTACTCCAGGAAATACCGCTTAGTCTTGCTACATGAAATTCCATGCTGTTGACCAAGTCTATGAAAAAGTAGCAGAATACATTATCTTTTTTCCCAGTTCTGACACTTGAACTTTTTCATGCTCACATTTCACCTGATACCCATTGCTTCCACAGAAGTCTGTGTGCTGAGGGGCCCTGAGTGTGTTGTGATAATGTACTTTGAAATGTTTCATTTGAGAGAGTGATTTTAAAATATAAGTAAGCAGTGAATGTCTTCTCAATCCAGAAATTAAGTAGTATGTAATGAAAGCATATAATTAATGTATGTGCTATCTATATATTTAAAGAAAAAAATGAAAATTTGTTATGGAAAATAGAATTTGATCTACAAAATGAATCACAGGAATATTTCAGCCAGTACAGGTAATTCTGTTATTTCCAGCATTTGCTTTTTAAAATCTCTCTCTCCAACTGCTGGCAGCATGATCAAAATTATAGGCATTTCTTAGAGCTTTGTAACTCAAAAGGTGGTTAATGGACCATAAGCATCAACATCAGGATTTTTTTTTGTTTTTTTTAGAACTACATCATGGTAAGCCTTATTAAAGACCTGCTCACTCTGAATCTGCATTTTAACCGAAATACTCAGGTGATTTTTTTTTTTTTTTTTTTTTTTTGTAGTACATAAACTATGAGAAGTTCTTCCTTAGAGCAGATGTGGATATCTATCACTTGTCACCCTCCTCTGCCTGGATCCCAAATGATCACAAACAAAATATCTAACAGCTCAAAAATCCATCTTTATGCCCCTGGAGCACTGTGGACTGGAATGAAAGATAACAGCAAGCACGTTTAGCTCCTGCACGGGCCCAGTGTTCACTGCTCTTCCATAGGCTTTCTAATCCAATCCTTGTATCAATCTTTGGCAGGTAATATGGCTCATTGCTATTGTAGTTAAGGTTACAGAATACTAATATAAATGCTAAACTTACATAATACTAATGAAACCGAGGCTCACAAAGGTCAATTAAGATCCCAACTAACTTTCCCAAGATTGCATAACTAGTAAATTCTGGACTATTTCCTTAGGATTATTGAATAACTTCCTAATTGGTCTCACTGGTTACAATCTTGCTATCC
Source organism: Cervus elaphus (assembly GCF_910594005.1). Taxonomy (NCBI): domain Eukaryota; kingdom Metazoa; phylum Chordata; class Mammalia; order Artiodactyla; family Cervidae; genus Cervus; species Cervus elaphus. The sequence continues at coordinate 46,345,912 of NC_057845.1, forward strand.
TTCACACTGGTACCAGAATAATCCCTCTCCTATTGAAAACTATTTCTACCAGTTATCTACTTAAAATTCTGTGACAGATTCCCATATGATTTAGGAAAAAGTCTTTCTGGCTTTTCTGTGTATAGCCTTCTTTCTCTATAGGTAAGTACTATAATTTTAGACTTTTCCAAACTAAATTATTTCTTGTTTTCACAACTTGCTTGAATGTGCTCTTCTTGCTATTAGAATATTATTTCATTTTATTCATACGCTCAACTTATTTTTTTTAAAACCTATTTCATTATGTCCTCCAAGAAGCCTTCCCAAACATTTCCATCTGATACACACACATACTGCATCTGACTCTATCAGCCCTTATCTCATGCTATTAGGATTATTCCACTCCTATCAGCTTTACCCTTGGAGCTACAAGTTTTTGAGAGCAAGAACTTATTTTATGTCTTCTTTTCTTGTCAGTTTTTAGCAAAGAACTTGGCCTATAACAAGGCTTGATGTTTACTGTGTGAACTAAGGTAATGTGAAAATGTATTAAGAACGATTCAAAAGTCAGAGGATGGTGGGGACACATGTGCACCCGTGGTTTATTCATGTCGCTATATGGAAAAAACCATCACAATATTGTAAAGTAATTATCCTCCAATTAAAACAAATTCATTAATTTAAAAAATAAAAACAAAGATACTACCTTCCACCCCCCCAGTTTTTCTTCCTGTTGGCATTTTTACTCTTTTCAGCAACGATCAGTGTTCACGTAGATTGTGACTGATGTACTCGCTTGGACAGCTTGTTAGCACACCTGAGTGAGTCATAGCCAGGTGTCCATGTGGCACAAATTTATATAATTTAATTCTAAACATACTGCTAAGGTATTAAATGACTATAAAATGTGCAAAACATTTAATTTGAAATACTCAGTTAAATAATATTCACTTATATATCACATGTTAAATTTTAATATACAATGAATTTTTGAAGCCAAGTTTAAAAATCTCAAAATAGAATTTTAATGGAAATGCTAAGATATTTTCAAGTATATGCTACATAAAAGCTGCAGCTTTTTTAAGACCATTTTCATCATGGTTTAAAACATATGGCAGGTCTTTCGGGGAAGTTTTCTGATGGTATGTAGAATTTGTAGTTACAAATATTCTGCCATTTAAATTAACTCACTCAACTTCACCTTTCTGAATTAGCAGAACTTAACTATTCATTGTCAACTGATTCATGAATATAGAAGCAAACTCCATTTGGAACATATGGCCTAAAGGTAATAAATTTAAGTGCCTGATGTAAAGTAAATTAGAATTGGGATTGTAATGCTGATAGCTTTTTCTGCAAGACTCTTATAACATCTGTCCAGAAACTTTAATTTTTTTCAGGTGTTTTTCACACATGCTGTTTCAAATCTCTATATAGGTATTATAACTTTCCTTCATGAGAATAATTGCAAAAGTTAGTTATTATTTAGGAATAAAATGGTGGACATGACAAAATAAAATTGTATAATCTTATAATTTTTGCAAGAGCCTTAAATTTTAACAGTAGACCAAGAAATAATATTAGGAGAAAAAACTAAATTGTGAGTTGAGGTTTGAGGAGGTAAAAAGGGCTCAAAATGAATTTCTGTATAAAATATAACAATCTTCCTTCTAGCCTTTCACATTCATGACAGAAATTAGATTTTAGAAACTGGATTTCTCATTATCTCCTGCCAGTGTGATTCTATCCACCAATGAGAGGAACCCTCAGATATTTGCGAAATGAGAGAAAAGAAGTAATTATTTTTTAGCCAATAGCTGTGAGCAGGCAAGTGGCTTTGGCAGATTTAGTTATGAATTTTTGCAAGAAACTTTCATTTGTCCTCTGAGAGTCATCCAGTTTGTTGCTGAAGGCTGTTGAATGCTGTTGAGAATATCAGTGGCTTTTGACTACAATCACTGCTGTTACCAGTTTTGTGAAATCTATTTGGAGCTTCCTAATCTTCACTGTCGTAACTCTTGCAAACCTTTCATTTCTTATGTTAAACCCTTTCCTATTTGACAAATATGTAGTTCTTTCTATATTCATCATTGACTAACTGACATTTACTATTATGAGCCTGTAATTTACTTCAAGAAATTATATTTCTTTGGAAATATTTTATACATATACAAATAGAAATCATTTTTCCAATAATTCAAAGGGTCTTTATCAACAGCTTTTTATTGATATATAATTTTTTAATGTGTTAAAATTTCATTGACTTTAATAACATCATTAGAAATTACTACTGTTGTGAGTAGATCCTTAGTTATCAAAATTTACCATTAAAGTCCTTGTGTTATAGAACTTCAAGGTACATCATTCATATCCCAGACTGCCTAAATGGACCCATGAAGTTGTGTAGGGCAGTCTATGTAGCTACAGTCTATCACTGTCTCTGTTGAAAAAAAAATACATGCTTCCCAATGTAATACGTTTTCAGTTGGATACAATTTGCTGTTGTTGTTGTTCAGTCATCAAGTCACGTCCTACTCTTTGTTACCCAATGAACTGCAGCACGCCAGGCTCCTCTGTCCTCCACTATCTCCCAGAGTCCACTCAGATTCATGTCCCCCTTGATTTAATGATTTTATCTAACCATCTCATCCTCTGCCTCCCCCTTCTCCTTTTGCCTTCAATCTTTCCCGGCATCAGGGTCTTTTCTGATGAGTCTGCTCTTCATATCAGGTAACCAGAGTATTGAAGCTTCAGCATCAGTCCTTCCAATGAATATTCAGGGTTGATTTCCTTTAAGATTGACTGGTTTGATCTCCTTGTGGTCCAAGGAGTTTTCAAGAGTCTTCTCCAGCACCACAGCTCCAAAGCATCAAATCTTCAGTGCTCAGCCTTCTCTATGGTTCAACTCTCACATCCATATGTGACTACTGGAAAAACCATAGCTTTGACTATACGGAACTTTGTTGGCAAAGTGATGTCTCTGCTTTTTAGTAAGTTGTCTAGGTTTGTTGAACTTGCCTTCCAAGGAGCAAGCATCTTTTAATATCATGACTGCAGTCACTGTCCACAGTGATTTTGGAACCCAGGAAAATAAAATCTGTCATTGCCTCTATCTTTTCTCTTTTTACTTGCCTTGAAGTGATGGTTCAGATGCCATAATCTTAGTTTTTTGAATGTTGAGTTTAAAGTCAACTTTTTCACTCTCCTCTTTCACCCTCATCAAGCAGCATTTTAGTTGATCTTCAATTTCTGCCATTAAAGTGGTATCATCTGTATATATGAGGTTGTTGATATTTCACCCAGAAATCTTGATTCCAGTTTGTGATTCATCCAACCCAGAATTTTGCGTGATCCTCTCTGCATGTAAGTTAAATAAACAAGGTGACAATAAGCAGCCTTATTGTATTCCTTTCCCAGCTCTGAACCAGTTGTTCCATGTCCAGTTCTAACTGTTGTTTCTTGACCTGCATAAAGATTTCTCAGGACACAGGTAAGGTGATCTGATCATTTCTTCTTCTTCTTTTTTTCTTTTAGTATTAAGTAAAAGAACAACTCAAGAGTTAAGAAAAGGTAACTGAGAAAGCTGGCAGTTCAGACTTGTATTGAGTATATTTTGTAGATGTTAAAATGATCCTTGATTCACTCTCAGAATCTCTGATAGGCACACAAAGTTGCCTTCCTCCAGATAAATTTGTTTGGGAACATGAAACAATTCACAGATTCACAATATTGTATAGAATTCTTATGGTACAATAAATTCTTATGTTACAAGACAATGCAGTTAGGATCTTCAGAAAGGAGAAAGTTACAGATAAAAGCAAATGACAAGTATTTATTTGATAGTTAAATTGATTAAATGATCATTTTTTTCTTTTAATCTTAATCTTCTCTTCTTTTTCCCTGTCTCTGTCTCTCTAGAATACCATTTGACTCTTGTTTCTAGAACCTACAAGGACTTAAGCAATTTTTGTTAAAATATATATCATATATATTATTTATCATATATGAGGAAGTGAGGCTATAAAAATCACTTTTGTAATTACATGGCAATATTAGCAACAAGTGAAAGAAAGCAGCCCTTGAGAGAAAAATAAATAAATAAATTACTATCCCATAAAATCAGAGCTTTTATGCAAGCCAGAAGATACTGCACCATTTGGATTTTATCCAGTCTTGATGAAAACATCAGTGAGAAACTTCAATACCATATGTTTTGTCTCATTTAATCACTGAAGTTGAACCAAGAGAAAAATCAATAAAACATCATGGAAAAATAGTATGTAATTTTAAATTTGAATAGTTAACACAGCAGTAGCTGTATCAGATCTCATGATTTTTTCTTTTCAGGAAGTATAAAAATGAGGTAATTGCATTTTATAGATCTCATGAATATTTTCCAAATCACATGTGAATTATGAGAAAACCAAGATAGAACCATTTACTCATATTTTTTATCTTTTGATGAAGTGAAATTATCCCTTTTTCTTTTTTTCCTTTTTCTTTCTGCTTTTGTTCCACAGATCTGTAAACAACCACCGTGAGCATCTATACTGCATTTTCTCAGTAATACGGTGAATGGGAAAAGCATCTGTTATACAGTCAATAGCTATTTTCTATTTAATAATAGTGCAAAGAGAAGCCTTCTATGCAACTCCTCATACTCTGTGCTCCTAACTGATCTCCATTTTCAGTTTATATCACGCTTCTGTAGGAAAAGATATATGACACAGATGATACCTAGCAAATATAAAAATATTTTAAAATAGAAGAGAAAATTTATACACACAACCAACCACAATCTCCCAACACAGTATAAGACAGAAATTCCTTCTTTTTCATGTAAACTTTTCTAATGTTTTTCTGTATGGGTTCATGACAAATTTAGTCTCTGCTCAAATATTATTGATAATATTTAATAAGATAATCCATATACTTCTGGTATAAGTCACATATGCAATAAATGTACACTATTAAAATAGAATTGCTATAATTTTATGTAGAAGTTCGGCATTATTTCATTCCTTATATAGATAATATACATAATTTCACCAGACATAAAGTGTTTTATTACCTTCAGTCAAGTCACTTTTGCCTAAACATTTCAATTTAGTTTAAGAAGTATATATTGAGTGACTAGTTTGTCCCATGCACTTCTCTAAGAGCTTGTATATCTCAGTGAGTGAAACAAATCTGTACGTTGTGATTTTACGTTCCGAATGTACTTTAATATTTCCACCTAGATTTTTTTTTTACCTCAAATTCAATATAATTAAAATCACATTAGTCATCTTGAGTAAAGCTGTTACTATTTTTATAAACACTATAAACATCTGAAATGAATTTGTAATCTTTTCTATAACTTCTTTTGCGATCTCCAATTCTGTCAGTTCATCAGTTTTTCCCATGTATCTTAATAAATGGTGTTTTCTTTGCCTCTTATCCACTTCTTTATTTCAGCCATTAACTTACTGAAAAAATGTGTATTAAGTATTTATATTCTGTGTTAGATAGCATGCCTGAATTATTACAGTAGTTTTCTAATGGATTTCCTCATCTTCAAAACCTTTTTTCATCTATTCTTGATGTTATTGCAAGATAAGTTCTTTTAAAACTAGGTTCATTATCATCATTTTTTTCCCATCAACTACCAATGACACCCCTGTGACAGCAGGATGCAGTTCATAATGGTTAATTGAGCAATTTCTTGACATTTTCTTGTCCCAATGCCTGTTTTAACCCTATTACCTTCTTTACTTACCATCTCAGTAGGATGGTCTCTTTTTTAGCAGTACTCAAGTGTGCCCTTCTAGTTTTATCCTGTGTATGTTCTTCTAATGTAAAGTTACTTTCCCCATTTCTATTTCTATCTAAAGCTGATCAATCACTCAAAACCAAGCTTAAATCATGCCTCCTTTGCGAAGTCTGTCCTGACCATTTTAACACAGTGTAACTGTACTTTTATTACATTTCATGATTGCTTAGCACCTTTGTTTTATAATAAATCTTATACGACTTGGATTTCTATCTGTAGTTGTGCTTCTCACTGTGATGCACACCTAAAAAGATGCCCAGTATCACCATCAATTTATATGGCACTTTATTCTTAATGAGTTTGATTCCATAAATATTGTGAGATGACAAGATAAATACAATTTTAGGTGAGAAATTTGGCATCTCATGTAAATAAATTTTGAAAAAAAGGAGATAAAGTGTGTACTTGAACAGAACATGCAATAACTTTGACTATAATATTTATGTAGCCAGGAGAAACAGTCTTTCGTGATTGTTTCTATGATTCACAATGTATCAATAGAATAACCGAAATATTGCTCAGAATCACAATCCTATTATCTTAATGAGAAAAAATAAATGATTCCTATGCAACCTTATACAGTCCAATATGTAATGAAGTGAAAAATATCCTTAATCATTTAAACTACAGAAATTAGTTACTTAGAAATCGTGTTTTTTTGAAAATAGCTTTTCAAACTAAGTAAGTGAGACCTGGCCAAAACATGGCTCAGTAAATAATATTACACTGGGGTACTACTGAGTATGTTTCATATATGAACTTCTTACATAGCATTGTTGTTCAGTCGATCAGTTGTGTCCAACTCTTTGTGATCCCATGGACTAGAGCCCTCTGGGCTTCCCTGTCCTTCATCATCTCTTGGAGATTGCTCACAATCATGTCCACTGAGTCAGTGATGCCATCCAACCATCTCATCCTCTGTCATCCCCATCTCCTGCCTTCAATTTTTCCCAGCATCAGGGTCTTTTCTAATGAGTCACTCTTCCCATCAGGAAGCCAAAGTATTGGAGCTTCAGCTTCAGCATCAGTCCTTCCAGTGAATATTCAGGACTGAATTCCTGGTTTGAATTCCTTGCTGTCCAAGGGACTCTCAAGAGTCTTCTCCAACACCACAGTTCCAAAGCATCAAATCTTCAGTGCTCAGCCTTCTTTATGGTCCAACTCTCACATCCATAAATGACTACTGGAAAAGCCATAGAGTTGACTACACAGACTTTGTAGGCAAAAGTAATGTCTCTGCTTTATAACATGCTGTCTAGGTTGTTCATAGCTTTTCATCCAGGGGGAGCAAACATCTTTTAATTTCATGCCTGCAGTCACCATCTGCAGTGATTGTGGGACCCAAGAAAATAAAGTCTGTCACTGTTTCCATTGTTTCCCCATCTATTTGCCATGAAGTGATAGGACTGGTTGCCATGATCTTCATTTACTGAATGTTGAGTTTTAAGCCAGCTTTTTCACCCTCCTCTTTCACCTTCATCAAGAGGCTCTTTAGTTCCTCTTTATTCTTGGCCATAAGGGTGGTATCATCTGCATATCTGCGGTTATTGATATTTCACATAGCAGTTTTGATTCCAGTTTGTGCTTCGACCAGACTAGCATTTCCCATGATGTACTCTGCATAGACATTAAATAAGCAGGGTGACAAAATACAGCCTTGAGGTACTCCTTTCCCAATTTGGAACCAGTCCATTTTTCCATGTCTGGTTCTAACTGTTCTTTTGCTTCTTGACCTGCATACAGATTTCTCAGGGGCAGGTAAGGTGGTCTGGTATTCCCATCTCTTTAAGAATTTTCAGTTTGTTGTAATCCACACAATCAAAGGCTTAGTCAAAGTCAGAGAAGCAGCAGTAGATGTTTTTCTGGAATTCTCTAGCTTTTTCTATGATCCAGTGGATATTGGCAGTTGGATCTCTGGTTCGTCTGCTTTTTCTAAATTCAACTTTTACATTTGGAAGTTCTTAATTCACATACTGTTGAAGTCTAGCTTGGAGGATTTTGAGCATGACCTTTGATAGCATGTGAAATGAGGGCAATTGTGTGGTAGTTTGAACATTCTTTGGCATTGCCCTTCTTTGGGATTGGAATGAAAACGGACCTTTTGCAGTCCTGTGGTAACTGCTGAGTTTTCCAATTTTGCTGACATATTGAGTGTAGCACTTTCACAGCATCATCTTTTAGATTTGAAATAGCTCAGCTAGAATTCCATCACCTCTTCTAACTTTCTTCATAGTGATGCTTCCTAAAGTCCACTTGACTTCACACTCCAGGATGTCTGTCTCTAGGTGAGTGATCACACCATTGTGGTTATCTGGGTCATCACAATCTTTTTCTGTATAGTTATTCTGTGTATTCTTGCCACTTCTTAATATATTCTGCTTCTGTTAGGTCCATACCATTTCTGTCCTTTATTGTGCCCATCTTTGCATGAAGTCTTTCTTATCTCTCCTTGCTATTCTTTGGAACTCTTACATAGCATACACATCGCATAATAATTTTAGGGTATGTTCAAGATATAATGGAATATATATTCCTCATAATTTTATAATTCAAGGGATTTGCAATAGCAATGTGATTGAGATCAATTTATGTCCTACATGCTGTCAGTAGAATATAACCATATGTAAAATGGACTGTATTTTATTCTAAAAAAGGAGCTTTTAATTGGAGAGGAAATTGTCTGCTGTTGTGCAATGACTACATTTTGAAATTGCAATAAATAGAAATCTAATTTGAATTCAATTTAAAACATTCTTAACTTTGTAATTTTTGAAATAATGTTTGACTGATGTGATAGCAATACTTTGTATCTAATAGACTAAATGGTACCCCACTCCAGTATTCTTGCTTGGAAAATCCCATGGACGGAGAAGCCTGGTGGGCTATAGTCCATGGGTCGCAAAGAGTCGGACACGACTGAGCGACTTCACTTTCACTTAATAGACTAAATAAAAAACTCTCATAGCATACTAACACAACTCAGAACTGGGAAAGACAGATGAAAAATTTAATCATAAATATGCATTTTTATTTGTAAGTTTGATATATAAATTAGGTATAAGGACTTTCAGAGTTTGAATAGCTAAGGGAAAAAAGAAAGGAAAAAAAAACAAACAAAAACTAAAAACAATTCCTTTTCTTTAGTGCCAGGGTTGGATAGGAAAGATGTAGTTAAATAATTTGAAAATAATAGTCACTCAGTTGTGTCTGACCCTTTGCAACCCCATGGACTGTAGCCCACCAGGCTCCTCTGTCCATGGAATTTTCCAGGCAAGAATACTGGAATGGGTAGCCATTCCCTTCTCCAGTGGATCTTCCCAACCCAGGGACTAAACCTGGATCTCTTGAATTGCAGGTAGATTCTTTACCATTTTAGCCACAAAAGTTGACCTGTAGGAAAAGATTGGAAAGCAAGAAATGAAACAAATTTTAAGAGAAAAAGTCAAAAATAAAAAGTTTAAAGCCAACTTGGAAATATAAAATTTAATAAATATGTGTATCTTTGAGAAAAGAAAACATTTGGAATGTCTCTTAAAAATATATAAAATTTTAAAAGACTTACCAAAACAAATTGTCATAAGAAGGTTGAATATAGTGTTCAAAGATACAATAAATAAATGAAAAAATTAAAATCATGTGTCAAGGTATTAAATGATACAAATTTAGTATTCCTGATAAATATAATCAAATAAAAAGAAATAGCTTTTTAATTGTTAAGGGGAATAATCCAATGAAAACACATAAAAATAATGAACTTTATGCAACAAGGAAGCAAAAGGTATATAAAGAAAACCTGATGAAATTATAAGCACAAGTTAAAAACAAAATTATGATGAGAAATCATCAAACCATTGATATTTTTTAGTAGAGAAAATTAGTCTTAACAGTGGACACACAAGTGTATCTTGCGAAGCAGAGTCAGGGATGGGATGCTTATTTGAGATCAGTGATCTGAATATTAAGCAATTCAAAAATAAATAATTATTAATAACACTATTAATTTTTTAAGTTAAATTAGAATGTCCTTCTATCAAAAGAGGACTGTGGAAAGAGTCTGTCAAATGCCACTTGGAAATCACCATATCAAAATGTTCTATACCTAGAAATATTTAAGGCCTCTTGTTTGGAGGTAATCTTGCTTGACTTTTTAGCCTGGAGTTATGTCAGTTTTATATTTCCTCCTGAAATCAGTAATTTTTTTTTACCACAATATGGCTGATCGATTTTAAAATAATTTTTTGTTAAAAAATTTGTTTATATTTTCATTCATTTTGATGAAGTATTCTTTCATATCTTGAAATGCATTATCTGATTTACTTGTTAGTTCATTTCTGCAGTCACTTCTATTGCCAATCTGATAAATCAACCTCATGCATGCAAATTATCTTATTTTTCATTATTTTATCTTTTTTGAAGTATAGCCATTCAAGCTATTTTTCACTTGGTATTTTATATTATTTATCATGACTTTTGCTGCCAGCAGAGTTAATGTATTTGTCTTTTAAGTGAATTCTGAAACCATTCCAAATCCCCTTTTATCTCTTATTTTATAGAATTCATTAAAATTTCCTTGAGAATGCAGTTACAACAAATTTCTTTCCTACAGGGTCTCCTTTTCTATCATTTGCATGTTACAAATATTTGAAAAGTCTCATATGTTTTATTTTTCTTTTGCTTCTATTAACATCTGCAATTCTCACTAAAAATCACTGTTCAGACACATTCCTCATGGTTCCCTTTTCTGTTTACCTAGGCAAGGTTTGAGTCTTCTTTGTACCATTAAGGGGTACTTGAATGCCAATGGCTTCCCAAGACCTGTTCAGCTAAGCAGTTTCTTATAGTAAGGGTTAAAGGCCTGGGTTTGGGGATAGCCACATATGGGAAAATTTGTCTCTCTCTGCACTTTGCAAAAAAACGTTGTGTTAAAATCTCTTTTATGGGACACCTTTGCTAAATGGAATATATGTCCATTGTTAGAGATATGCCTGTCTTTCAGATATACATTTGTTCATTGTTTTATGGTGTGTCAGCGTTTTTAGTGGTATGTTGAGTTTGGCAATGCTTCATAATTCATAGAATTTTCATTTGGTTTTCCACACTGAAATGAAAGTATACTGTGTGAGAAATATAGAGAGATAAGATCTGATACCAACTCTGTTAAAAAGAATTGAAGCTGGAGAACAATCCACTAAATCAGTTAGCCTTAATCACAAAAATGCAACATTCTAAAGCAATGAAAATAGGTTTAATTTATAATAGGATGTATCCATAGTATGATAAAACATTTTAAAGATGAAGTTAGGGTGTGCTCATTACAGTGGGAGTTAGACAGAGTAAAAAAACGTTCATTTACAAGAGACTGGGCTTATCCAGTCTTATTAAAAGTCTAGTGGAGCCGGTGTTGAGTGAAGGGTTCCTTGCTTTTATATCTCAATGAGAGCCAAGTGCCATAGGAATAAAATTTCTTTTTAACTTCCCCATCCTTTGTCTTCTCAGGCTAAGCTTTTAATGTGATCCTGCCTTTTACAAGTCATAGTAGACTGTAGCAATCAAAATATTGATACTCCAGCGTGATCCATGGCTCTTTGGTCAATAATTCTACTGATCATGGATTGTTTGATATGCATTCTGGCAATAATTCTGTCATTTGCACATTGTCATTTTGATCTGTAGTAGCTTAGTCATAACTTTACGATATGGCTGATGGTTATATAGGAGATTTTCTTTTCTTTCAAGATACACCTATTATCAGTATGTTAAGGTAGCTAATTAGTACTGTCATTTTTGACAATATATGACAAAATATTGTGTCCTGAATATAAATTGAATAATGTATAGTGAATGGATAAACAAATATGGCTTTTCCTACTTACAAATATGTATAAGACTGTATGTACAATTAAACAACTTAAATGCATAAAAATAATAAAAATTACTCTGAATTCACCTTTATTAAATTTTATTAAAAGGAAAACAAAGCTGTGTTTTATCTTATGGGATTAGCCAATCCTTCAGTTGCATGGATGCTGGCTCTCCATTTACCTACCGGCTTGTGAGTTGATGCCTTACGGGCGCAGACTGAGGAAGCCTGCAAAATAGAATCTTCCCTCCTTCCCCACCCCAGATGGGAAACAGACACTTGGAGAGAACAATGTAGACCTGAGCAATAAACCTAAAGGATGGTAAGATAGGCAAGCATAATAATAATACATGTTTTTAACTCAAGCCTGCCAGGTGAAACAGACATTCAAAACTGATTCCAGAGGAAAAAACTTAAAGAGACTAGTAACAGTGGGAGAAGTGGGAAATTTTATGACAGAAAGAAAGAGGAAGGAGGGAAAGGCAGAGGGAAAAGAGGAAGGGAAGGAGGGCCCAGATGGTTTTATAAACAGCCTCACTCCAAGGCACTCGGCATCTCTCAGTGGAGCATAGTAAGTATTTTCATAATGTAGCTGCTTTAGGAATCATCCAAACTTAGAAATATTTCCCCTCTCTGGCTCAGGCCTAACATTAATCCTTAGACTGTAGTTAGGCAGAAAGTTTCAGAATACCAGGGGACAATTTTTAATGTCCTTTTTATTCCTCACCCATGAAAATACTAAGCAGTGTTTGGCTCAGTTGGTCAGCAGTAGAGATGGTGGAGTCTGGCTTCTCCACAGCCACTGCATGGGTACCTCTGCAGGACTGTTTGGTGGTGGTTTAGTCGCTAGGTCGTGCCTGACTCTTTGTGACCCCATGGATTGCAGTCTGCCAGGCTCCTCTGTCCATGGGCTTTTCCAGGCAAGAATACTGGAGTGGGTTGCTGTTTACTTCTCCAGGGGATCTTCCCCACCCTGGGACTGAACCTGGGTCTCCTGCATTGCAGGTGGATTCTTTACCAACTGAGCTACCAGAGAAGTTTAGATGGGAAGAAATGTGTTCTGACCCCTTTAAGAATCTCTGTTAGGACAGACTATAACACTACAATGTTGTCTAATCATAAACATTTTCAATCAATAGCAAGTTTATCTTTTCTAACAGAACCATAGATAGCAAATCAGCTTGATCTCTAAGGGGACTTTGAGCAGAGATTCTACTGAATGTACATTTCCTACTTTCTTCTGGAATTGGGCCATGAATATCTTACTCTGGTATCCTTAAGAAAAACAGATATTTGTCCCTCTCTATGTAATGGTCCTGCAGGAAGTAGACTCACAGTTCCTACAAATGCAGTGGTTTTCTCTGTGTTTTAGTCTTGTATCCGTATCCGCTTTATCAGTCTCCTCCACCCACCTGAGGAGTCACATCTTCTGGGAAGCCTGCCCTGCCGTTCCCTCCAGACAGAGTTAAACCATCTCTGCGGGACTGCTGTGTCTTGTACTATTTCTGTGATTATACTTTTCACAGTGTTGTAATTATTTGGCTGTCTTATATTATTTTATTGGCAGGGCCTTTGTACTACTTCTACCATCTCTAATATCTAGTAGAATGTAGAATCCTCTGATAGCTCAGTTAATCTGGCTGCAATGCAGGAGACTCCAGTTCGATTCCTGGGTCCGCTGGAAAAGGGCTAGGACACCCACCCACTATTCTTGGCCTTCCCTTGTGGCTCAGCTGGTAAAGAGTCTGCCCACAATGAGGGAGACCTAGATTTGATCCCTGAGTTGGGAAGATCCTCTGGAGTGGGAAAAGGCTACCCACTCCAGGATTATGGCCTAGAGAATTCCATGAACTATATAGGCCATGGGGTCGCAAAGAGCAAAGAGTTCAGACGTGACTGAACGACTTTCACTTTCATTCAGTAATTTGGTTGAATTTAATTACATAGCTTAGGGCCTGCTGGTGTATAAGCAGGACGAATTGAAAAAACAAAAACAAAAAAACCCAAACAGGTCAATGATAGTTTTGTTGTTATTCTGACAATTTGTTGTTCAGTCGCTCAGTTGTGTCTGACTCTTTGCGACCCCATGGACTGCAGCATGCCAGGCTTCCCTGTCCTTCACTATCTCCCAGAGTTTGCTCAAACGCATGTCCATTGAGTTGATGATGACATCTAACCATCTCACTGTCTGTTGCCCGCTTCTCCACCGCCTTCAGTCTTTCCCAGCGTCAGGGTCTTTTCCAATGAGTTGGCTCTTTGTATCAGGTGGCCAAAGTATAGGAGCTTCAGCATCAATCCTTCCAATGAATATTCAGGATTGATTTCCTTTAAGATTGACTCGTTTGATCTCCCTGATGTTTGAGGGATTCTCGTGTCCTCCCCACTACCACAACTCAAAAGCATCAGTTCCTTAGTCCTAAGCCTTCTTTATAGTTCAACTTTCACATCCATACATGACAACTGGAAAAGTCATAGCTTTGACTCGACAGACCTTTGTAAGCAAAGTGATGTCTCTGCTTTTTACTATGCTGTCTAGGTTTGTATTAGTTTATTTTCCAAGGAGTAAGCATCATGGCTGCAATCACTGTCTTCAGTCAATTTGAAGCCCAAGAAAATGAAGTCTGTCATGGTTTCCATTGCTTCTTCATCTATTTGTCAAGAAGTGATGGGACCAGATGCCGTGATCATGGTTTTCCGAGTATTGAATTATAAGCCACCTTTTTCACTCTTCTCTTTCACCTTCATCAAGAGGCTCTTTAGTTCCTCTTCACTCTGCCATTAGGGTGATATCATCTGCATATCTGAGGTATTGATATTTCTCCTGACAGTTCTGACTCAAGCTTTTACTTTATCCAGCCTGGTATTTCACATGATGTAGTCTGCATAGAAGTTAAATAAGCGGGGTGACAATATATAGCCTTAATGTACTCCTTTCCCAATTTTCAGAGAGTCCATTTTTCCATATTAGATTGTAACTGTTGCTTCGTGACCATCTTAGAAGGCAGGTAAGGTGGTCTTGTGTTCCAGTCTCTTTAAGAATTTTCCATAGTTTGTTGTGATCCACACAATCAAAGGCTTTAACATTATCAGTAAAGAAGAATAGATTTTTTTTTTTCTGGAATTCCCTTGCTTTTTCTATGATCCCATGAATGTTGGCAATTTGATCTCTTGTTCCTCTGCCTTTTCTAAATCCAGTTTGTACATTTGGAAGTTCTCAATTCACATACTGTTGAAGCCTAGCTTGAAGGATTTTGAGCATGACCTTTCTAGCATGTGAAATGAATTGTGCGGTAGTTTGAACACTCTTTGGCATTGCCCTTTTTGGATTGGAATGAAAACAGACCTTTTGCAGTCCTGTGGCCACTGCTGAGTTTTCCATATGTGCTGATGTATTGAGTGTAGCACTTTCACAGCATCATCTTTTAGGATTTGTAATTGATCACCTGGGATTCTATTAACCTCCACTACTTTTGTTCATTGTAATGCTTCCTAAGGTGCACTTGACTTCACATTCCAGGTTTGCCTGGCTGTTGATGAGTGATCACACCATCGTGGTTATCTGGGACATTAAGACTTTTTTTTTTTTTTAACAGTTCTATGTATTCTTGCCACTTCTCCTTACTATCTTCTGTTAGGTCCATACCATTTTTGTCCTTTATTGTGCCCATCTTTGCATGAAATATTCCCTCGGTATCTCTAATTTTGTTGAAGAGATCATTAGCCTTACCCATTCTATTGTTTTCCTCTATTTATTTGCATTGTTCAGTTAAGATGACTTTCTTGTTAATCTTTGGAACTCTGCATTCAGATGGGCATATATTTCCTTTTATCCTTTGTCTTTCATTTCTCTTCTTTCTTAACTCTTTGTAAGGGCTCCTCGGAAAACCTCCTCAGACAACCTTGTTGCATTTCTTATTCCTGGGGATAGTTTTGGTCACAGCCACCCATGCAGCGCTACAAACCTCTGTCAATAATTCTTCAGGCACTTTGAGCATGTCATACATTAATTTGAATAAAACTAATACAAAAGCTTCATTTTCATTAGTCAAGTATTATATAGGAAAAAAATATATATATAGCTTTCTTGAGCCCACTATACCTATACTATTTACCATGTTCTAGGCATGGTATGAGGTACCTGACCTGCTGTTCCCATATAATTTTCACTATAATCTTGCCAAAGGGAAGGTATGGGGCTCAGTTTATAAACATAGAAATAGGACCAGAGAAAGATTTGTTCAAGGTTACTCTGGAACTATGTCAAAACTATCACTATTTGCCTTTTATCCTCCTGATTAGGAATTTTGGTTTCATAATTTTGAAAACACAAATTTGTAGAGGTTGGGACAAGTTTAACATGACTATATATTTTAAAAGAAATATAAAATGATTATGAATTTTACAATTTCAGATAAGCTAAGTTTAGCTTTTATCTATATGTTTATACTTGGATAAAGCAAGATCATATAATATTTTGTGATGTGTTTTTTTTATATAACAGTATACCATGAATATATATCCATGTCCATAAGATATATTCCACTGCTTCATCATTACTATTTTTGGATAGATTTTCCTTGATTCAGTATATCCCCTACCACCAGACATTTAATTTTTATTCTGAATTTGCTCTTAAATACATTATTATAACAATCTTAATGGTTCATGTGTTTTGTACATCTTGTGCAAATAATAACTTCTTTCTTTGGGCTACATTCCTGAAAGGAGAATTGCAGTTTTGGTGTACTCCAAGGTTTTTATATTTACAGTACATATCTGTGGCTGCTGTGGATTATAAATTTCTCAAGGAATGATGCTTTCTTAAGCCTTTATCTCAGCTATGCATTGTATTTTGTCTTTAAAATGATTACATTTCTCTTCAGTATTTTTTGTCCTAGATAGATATTAGCAGCTTATAGAAAAATGTATAGGTAGCAAAAAAAAAATCTAAGGAGCTTAGTTTTATTTCAGAAACTGCGTTAAGTATATATTTGTGGTTTGTTTTTTTTTTTTTTTTTTTTGTCATAGATCCTTTTCATCTGGCCTAACTTTGCTTTTTTTTTTTTTTTCCATTGAAATCTTTAAACATGATTTTTCCTGTTGAAGAATAAAAGTCAGTTTAGTAAAAAATGAATGAGGGAAGCGAAATAGGGCAAACTCTTTTCACCCATCAAAAGAATTATGTGTGTTCGGTGGATGGTTATGGATGAATCAATAAGTAAACCAGTTGATCACTGAATGAAACAGGAGAAAATCTGTCCCTATCCTTCTGTTTTCCAGATGCTTTCTTATTTTCCTCATGTATTAGAAGGGGTCAAAGGCCAAGTGGGAGGTGGGAAGAATTCTAGGGGGATGACAGGAATTCCCTTAGGCTATTGACTTCAGTTCAGTTCAGTTCAGTTGCTCAGTCATGTCCGACTCTTTGCGACCCCATGGACTGCAGCACGCCAGGCCTCCCGGTCCATCACCAACTCCTGGAGTTTACTCAAACCCATGCCCATTGAGTTGGTGATGCCATCCAACCATCTCATCCTCTGTCGTCCCCTTCTCCTGCTGCCTTCCATCTTTCCCAGCATCAGGGTATTTTCCAATGAGTTAGGCTAGTGACTCGACACGGGTGAAGTCATTGCTGTTGGAAGCTGCCTGGTTCTGTGGTTTACTAAGTCTTGACAAAGTGGAGACTCCCTGAAGTTGTCTTTACCAGCAAATTCTTTTGAAACAATAATAAGTTTCAGCAGCTGAAGTTCTAAAATGTTTGACTTCTTTCTCAACTTGAACTTCTTGCCCCCTCCTCCCTCGTATCTTTTAAAACAAATTTCCTATCAAGTTACATTTTACTTTATACTCACTTTTAACAAGTATAGAGGCCTGTGACTAATCCAGAGATAATTATAGTGCCAATCCTATTGACAAAATTGAAATACTGAAATAGAAAAGCATACATTTCCACTCTCTTTTCCCAATAATTTTAACCTGTCACTTTGGCATGATATCAAAAATCCCCTGGCTTCTTTCCTGAAATCAAATTTGCCCAAAGCCATGAGAAATCATATTTTTCATAAGCAACTTAGTCAGGGTACATCCACAAGGCCCTAGAGCGAGATTACCACATTGCCCCCCATCAAAACCTTCTCTAATGTGATATTAAGAACTTTGAAAACTGACTTGTGCCTCCTTACTAAACTTATCCTCAGGATTTAGGGGGATTCTTAATTAGTTTCTTATGCTCTAGTTAATGCGCTAACCGGGTGAGTTTCCATTTCAAAGGCAATATGATGGAAATGTGCATGTTTCTCATTTAAGCACTACCACATTCATATCACCACAATAATTTTGTATGAAAACTCAGCATCATGAAAATATAGCAACAGTGAGAGCTATAAACATGAAGACAAATTTGCAGAAAGGGAAGAAAACCATTTGCACCTTGTTATCTAATTTGAATTTTAATAGGGAGACTCCTACAATAGTCACATGCAGACGGAAACATTGATTGAAAAGAGCCAAAGAAGATATTACCAGATAATTACCATACAATTTAAAATGCACATTCCATTGTTCATACAGTGGTTTTTTTTAGAGGTTAGAGCAGCAATGTGATATTAAATGCAAAGTAAAATTATAAATCTCTAGATAATGAACTTTTTCTTTTCCATTATATAGCAGTTAGGCAACCAAAACAGCCCTTGATGATTAAGGCAAATGCAGTGCCACTAAATATTACATCAAATGCAAAAATACAAATGTTTTCTATAATATTGTACCTTACAGAGATATATGTGAAGTTGCTCAGTCGTGTCCGACTCTTTGTGACCCCATGGACCGTAGCCTACCAGGCTCCTCTGTCCATGGGATTTTCCAGGCAAGAATCTTGGAGTGGGTTGCCATTTCCTTCTCCAACAGAGCTATATACCACACAGGAAAAAGCACTGAGGCAGAGGGCCTGAGAAAGAGAAAGAAGGAAGGCAGCCCAGCAGAGAGATGAGAGAGAGAAATGCACAGTAAAAGCATCTGAGGGCTTGTGATTAACAGGGGCATCGATAAATATCCAACAGTCAACGTAAGACCATTTAAAAATATTTTAAATGCTCCTGCCAGTTGGTGGATCCATTACCAGCAAAAATCTGAAAATCAGGAAGGGTACTGTTGCCTAAACAAACCTAAAAGCAAACTAAAAATGAATGTCCCTGGTTTCCTGTGGTGAGTCCCGCCTAAGGCATCAGGGAAGACCTGTAGCTACTGCCACACAACCTGGGCAGCATGTTCACACGCGCACACTCCCTCCATGTATCACTTTTAAGCAGACTGGAATCCTAGATGCCGGAACTTGGATCACCAAAGAAGCAGTGGATAAAAAGCAACTTTTCTTTAAAAGAATGGCTTCTGCAGATAAGTGATATGAGAACCCTGATTAAAAAGCCTGTTGAAAATAGAATTGATTTTTAACTTATTTTAGGAAGCAAACAGCAGATAGCACATAAAGAGAGTATTTGTCTTAGCATGACTGTTTCTCCTTTCTTTAGCGTGTCTTTATATATTAACCACGTGAAGATTATGCATGCACCCTCAGTCACTTCAGTCATGTCCAACTCTGCGACGCTATGGACTGTAGTCCACAGGCTCCTCTGTCCATGGGATTCTCCAGGCAAGAGTACTGCAGTGGGCTGCCATGCCCTCCTCCAGGGGATCTTCCCAACCCAGCGACTGAACCTGTGTCTCTTATGTCTCCTGCATTGGCAGGCAGGTTCTTTACCACTAGCATCACCTGGGAATCTATAATGTAGATTATATATACATATATATATACATATATATATATATATGTAACTTCACTTACATATATTTTGAGTTTGAGTTTGAGCAAGCTCCAGGAGATGGTGAAGGACAGGGAAGCCTGGTGTGCTGCAGTCCATGGGGTCTCACAGAGTCAGACACGGATTGAGTGACTGAACAACTTTACTTAATCATGGTACAATAGGGTTTATGTAATCATTGTATTAATTTACATATCATTTTATACAGTAATAGGAAAAAAGGAACAACATTTTAGAAACAACCTTGTCTTCAACAGCTGAACAAAAACATCCCTTTATAATTGAAAACAAAAAAGCAGATTGCCCAAATCTCACACATATTTAGGTACTTATAGGGGAAAGGAAACAAAATTAAGAGTATATGTATCAAATAACCTGAAGGAAATTGCATAATTTTTAGGGTCTATGTTAAACAAAGTTCTATCTCTACCTTTAGGAGATTTACTATGGTTTTTACTTTTTCAGTCAATAAATGGATAGTGTTTTTTTATTTTTTTTTCCTAATTGTAATCTTTAGATCTTAAAGAAAGATGCTATTGTGTTTTTCTAAAGTCTTAATATGGTCACTCTTTTGTTTTAGTAGCCAGGATGCCTTGGAATGGGAGTTCTTACTTAAATGTTTTTCTTTTGCCATCACCTCAAATACTTGGCTTTTTATTTGGCTTTTTTTTTTGGCCATACCACATGACTTGTGGGACCTTATCTCCCTGACCTTGTAGTGGAAGCATGGAATCCCAACCACTCCACTGCCAGGGAATTCTCTGGAGAGTGTTTTATATATTGTAAGACTAACTGACTGAAGGCATATTCCCTTGTCAGTTAAGGAGGGTAAAGAAAAATGTGCCCTTCAAAAATGCTTTGAATAAAAAGACGACTTTGAATATATGTAAACAGCATTTTTTTAAACCACTGTGTTACATGAAATTTGTATTTTAAAGAGAAGCTAGTTTTTTCCCTTTTAGTTTTGCTAAAAGTTCATGAAATGTAAATTTAACTGCTGTCGCCTTTTAAGCAGACTCCTTTTTCTCAACAATCCTACCTATGTAAGTAAATTCACTATTTACACTGTCATTGGTCACACGAAATCTGTGTTGCCTCAGAGTTTCACACCATGCAAGTGTAACCCCTCAGTGACCTGCATCTTTGAATAGTGTGAACTGTACAATGCACCTTTCTTTCTGAGTGTTGTTAAAAGTTTCTGAAACAGGAGTGCTTGTATTTTCTACCTTGGGTTGGATTGTTATATCAGGCTTGTGAATGAAGTATCTTCAAAAAGATATTTTTCAGAAGCAGAGTACATACTTACTTACCAAGAGTGAGTTAAACAGAAATGGTAGCTTTGGCCTATCCCGGGCCATGTAATATTACAAACCTATTCCAGAATAAAGGTGAATGGCATTGAAAAGACCTGAAACTAGTTTAAATACACTTGAATTCTAGTATATTATTTTACTATTAAATGAGTCTTTAGATTCTACCCTCTTCTGCTGTAAGATGAAATACTACCATCATGGTACCTTTTTTACTTGCTTCTCTATTATTTGTACAGGAATGTTTAGTTATATTTTCATCCCATGCTCATGCTGTTGTTTCTGACTCTTTGCGACCCTATGGACTGCAGCCTGCCAGGCTTCTCTGTCCAAGCAAGAATACTGGAGTGGGTCGCCATTTCTTCTTCCAAGGATCGAACCCATGTCCCCTGTGTATCCTGCATTGACAGGTGGATTCCTTACCACTAAGCACCCTGGGAAGCCCCTATATCTTCATCTACTTAATAAATATTTACTGGTGAATTGCTATGTACAGCCAACTTTGCTTTATACAAGAATATAGAAAAAAAAAACCAGAAAATAAAAACAAACTAATACTCAGTCTCATAAACTAATATTCAGTCTCATAATCTATTCCCCAAAGACTGAGAATTAGAAGGTACAATTTTGCAAAGGATTTTCAAAAAGATGGTTTTATTCAAATAGTATGTTAGTCCTACATAAAAACCTGAATCTATCATTTGTGGTCCAGGAAGTCTTCCTGAAACTGGTGGCCTTTATTCTAGACCTTGCTTTCGTAATGTTTGAAAAGATCTGTGTACAAGGTGTACTTATCTTTTCATTCATGCCTAATTCTGTTCCCTGAATGTTTAGAACCAAACAGGTAAGCCATGATGGTTTATCTTGTATGTCAGCTTGATGTCACCACAAGTGCCCAGATATTTGGCAAAATAGTATGCGGGATATTTCTATAAGGATGTTTCTGGGTGAGATTAGCACCTTCACTGGTGGACTGAGAGAAAATTGTCCTCATTGATGTGGATGAGTTTCATCTAATCAGTTGAAAGCCTGAATAGAAAAAAAGGCTGCCTTTCTCTGAGTAAGAGAGTCTTTTCTACCTGATTGCCTTCAATCTGAGACACTGGCTTTTTCCTGCTTTCACACTAAACTGAAACACTGGCTCTTTCTTGGTACTGAGCCTGTGGCCTTTAGACCACCGAAACTATATCATCAGTTCTTCTGGTTCTCAGGCCTTCAAACTCAGGTTGAAGCTACAACGTCAGCCTTTGTCTGTTTCCAGATTGCTGATTTACTCTGCAGGTCTTGGGTTTTATCAGCCTCATAATCATGTGAGCTAATTCCTTGTAATAAATCACTTTCTTTATGTATACATACATGCTATTTGTGTTTGCTCCGAAGAGATCTAATGCAATAGCCAAGTAATTTTGCTTCATCCCTATTATTCATACCTGAAGACTTCATATAGGCCAGCTAACTCCTGGTATGCAGTGAGGAAGGTGGTTACAGCTGGAAGTCAAATTCTGTCCTTCCAAATCTCTGACTTGATTTTCAGTCTTTCATACTTTTTTCAAGGAGAAAGAGAAAACATTGTTCATATTCCTGTTATACTGTTGTATATGTGTAAAAGATTCTTAATTCCAGTATGAGTATATATAATAATCTTATTTATACATTCACTGTACAATATTTTGAACATCTGCTACATTCTAGGATCCACCCATAGTCTCTGCATACACAGGTAAACAAAACAATGTTAGCAGTTCCTAGGGGAAGCATGTTTATTGAGTAAAGATAAAAGATTAGTGTGATAAATCAACAATTGAAAGCTAAATGTGAAGCCCAGAGGGCTTCTTCAGTATCAAGAACTCTGAGGAGTCTAAGGTTTTACCCTACTGTTTTTTTTAAATTTTTTATTTTATATTGGTGTATAGTTGATTAATAATATGTTAGTTTCAGATGTACCACAGAGTGATTCAGTTTTACATACACAAATATGTATTCTTTTTCAAATACTTTTCCCATTTAGGTTATCACACAATATTGAGTAGAGTTACCTGTGCTATACAGTAAGTTCTTGTTGGTTATCTATTTTAAATATAATAGTCTATATATGTCAATACAAAATTCTGAATTTATCCCTCATCTACCATTCCCCCCCACCACTCTGCCCTGTTAACTATAGGTTAGTTTTCTAAATCTGTGAGTCTGCCTGTACCTTTTAAAATAAGTGTATTTGTATTTTTTTTTAGATTCTGCATATAAGCAATATTGTAATCTTTCTCTGATTTACTTTAAATATGATTATCTCCAGATACATCTATGTTGCTGCAATGGCATTATTTCATTATTTTTAATGGCTGATTAATATTCCATTATGTACGACATTTTCATTATCCATTCATCTGTCGGTGGACATTTAAGTTTCCTCTATGTCTTGGCTATTGTAATCAGCACTGCAATGCACAATGGGGTACATGTATTCTTTTGAACCATGGATTTCACAGGATATATGCCCAGGAGTGGGATTGCTCAATCAAATGCTAGCTCTATTTTTAGATTTTAAGGAACCTTCATAATGTTCTTCATATTGGCTGTACCAACTTATATCCCCACTAACAGTGTAAGAGGATTCCCTTTTCTCCATACCCTCTCCAACGTTTATTGTTAGTAGATTTCCGATGTTGGCCATTCTGAGAGGTGCTGTCTCATTGTAGTTTTGATATGCATTTCTCTAATAATAATTTTATATATATTTCTCTAACAATTAACAACAATAATTAGCTATAGTGAGCAGCTTTTCATGTACCCCCTTGGTCATCCGTACATCCTCTTTGGGGAAATGTCCATTTAGGTCTTCTGCACATTATTTGATTGGGTTGTTCATTTTTTCTGACATTGAGTTTTCTGAGGTATTTGTATATTTTGTATATATTTGTATATATTGTATACTGGAGATAATCTGTTAGTCAAATTGTTTACAAATATATTTTCTCCTATTCGGGAGGGCTGTTGTTTCATTTTGATTATGGTTTCCTTTGCTGTACAACAGATTTCAGTTTAATTAGTTCTCATTTTCTTGTTTTTATTTCCATTATTATAGGAGACAGATCAAAAACGATATTGCTGTGATTTATATTGAAGACCATTCTATGTTTTCCTCTAAAAGTTTCATAGTATCAGGTGTTACATTTAGGTATTTATTCCAATTTGAGATTATTTTTGTATATGGAGTTAGAGAATTGTTATTTAGTTGATAAGTTGTGTCTGACTCTGCGTCCCCACGGACTGCAGTGCCAGGCTTCCCTGGAGCACTATCACTATCACACACACTTCCCTTCACTATCTCCTGGAGTTTGCTCAAACTCATGTCCATCGAGCCGGTGATGCCATCCAACCATCTCATCCTCTGTCACCCCCTTATCCTCCTATCCTCAATCATTTCCAGCATCAAGATCTTTTTCCAACAAGTTGGCTCATTGCATCAGGTGGCCAAAATATTGGAGCTTCAGCATCAGTCCTTCCAATGAATATTTTTCAGGGTTGATTTGTTTTAGGATTGACTGGTTTGATCTACTTGCTGTGCAAGGGACTGTCAAGAGTCTTCTCCAGCACCACAATTCAAAAGCATCAATTCTTTGGCACTCAGCCTTCTTCACGGTCTGTCTCATATCCATACATGACTACTGGAAAAACCATAGCTTTGACTATGCAGACCTTTGTAAGCAAAGTGATGTCTCTGCCTTTTTACTATGCTGTCTAGGTTTGTCATATCTTTCCTTCCAAGGAGCCAGCATCTTTTAATCTCATGGCTGCACTCACCATCTGCAGTGATTATTGAGCCCGAGAAAATAAAATATGTCACTATTTCCACTTTTTACTTCTCTGGTGGTTCAGTCAGTAAAGAATCCACCTGCAATGCAGGAGGCCCAGGTTCAATTCAATTTCATCAGTTATAATTGGTATGCTCATTTTTTCCATTTCTTCCTGGTTCAGTTCAGGAGATTATACCTCTCTAAGAAATTGTCCATTTCTTCTAGGTTGTCCCTTTTATTGGCATATAGTTGTCTGTGGTAGGCTCTTATGATTTTTGGATTTCTATGTTGTCCATTGTAACTTCTTTTTCATTTCTAATTTTATTGATCTGAGGGCTCTCCCTTTTTTCTTGATGAGTCTGTCTAAAGATTTATCATTTTTTTCTATCTTTTCAAAGAACCACCAGCTTTTAGTCTCATTGATCTTTGCTAACATTTTATTCATCTGTATTTTATTTATTTTTGCTCTGCTCTTTTACTAACTTTGGTTTTGGTTTGTTCTTTCTCTTGTTGCTTTAGGGGTAAGTTTAGGCTGTTTATTTGATATTTTCCTTGTTTCCTAAGGGAACATTTTATTGCTATAAATGTCTTTCTTAGAACTGATTTTCCTGTGTCCATATGTATTGTATCACCATGTTTTCATTTTTATTCTTCTCTATGTATTTTTCTATTTCCTCTCTGATTTCTTAAGTGATTTATTGGTTGTTTAGTAGCTTATTGTTTAGCCTTCATGTGTTTGCATTTTTTAGTTTTTTTTTTTTTTCCTTGTAGTTGATTTTCAATCTTATAACATCATGGTCAGAAAAGATGCCTGATGTGATTTTAATTTCTTTAAATTTGCTGATGCTTGCTTTGTGGCCCAGCATGTCATCAATCCTGGAGAATGTTCCATGTGCACTTGAGAAAAATACATATTCTGTTGCTTTTAGATGGAATGATCTGTAAATATCAGTTAAGTTCATCTGACCCACTATGTTGTTTAAGACCTGTGGTATGTTATTGATTTCTGTCCTGGATGATCTGTCCATTGATGAGAGTGGGGTGTTAAAGGTCCCATTATTATTGTTAACTTCTTCTTTCATGTCTGTTAATATTTGCCTTATATATTGAGGTGCTCCTAAATAATAGGTGCTCCTAAATAAACATGTTGTGTGCATGTTTATTTACAACTGCTACATCTTCTTGGGATCATCATTATGTAGGTTTCTTCTTTGTTTTTTGTTACCAGTCTTTTTTAACATCTCTTTCGTCTGATATGAGTAACGCTACCCCATCTTTATGCTGATTTCCATTTGCATGGAATCCTGTTTTCCGTCCCCTCACTTTCAATCTCTGTAAGTCCTTAGATCTAAAGTGGGTCTCTTGTAGAGAGTATATGTTACAGGTCTTGGTTTTTTTTAATCCATTCAGCCAGTCTACATCTTTTGGTTGGAGCCCTTTATTTGTTTGTGTTTGTGGTAATTATCCGCATGTATGTTTTTATTATTATTTTGTTAATTGTTTTGGATCTGCTTTTGTAGGTCTTTTTTCTTCCCTTCCTCTTTTGTTCTCTTGTGATTTGATGACTACCTTTAATGTTGTGTTTGGATTCCTTTTTTCATTTTCATATGTGTATTTATTGTAGATTTTTGGTTTGTGTTTCCCATGAGGTTTTGTCTAGCAGTCTACATATAAGCACAATTATTTTCCATTGGTGGTTATTTAATTCCACATGCATTTCCAATATTCTGCATTTTTACTCTTCTCACAGTCACTGGTTTTGATGTCATATTTGTGTGTGACTGATTCCTATCCTTATGCTATGTTTGTTTTTACTGGTGAGCTTTTCCATTCATAATTTTCTGTTTATAGTTGTGGCTTTTTTATTTTTCTTCAGGATTTGTTGCAATGCTTCTCGAGTTGTGCTGAATTCTCTTAGTTTTGCCTCGTCTGTAAAGGTTTTGATTGTTCAGTCAAATCTGAATGAGAACCTCACTGTGCAGTGTGTTCTAGATTGTATATTTTTCCTTTTCATCGCATTCGATATATTATGTCAGTCCCTTCTTGCCTGCAGAGTTTGTTCTGAGAAATGAAGGGAGAGTCAAATAATGTATCTCGTGGGCAGCTGTAGGCTCAGGAAGACTTTGGACAGCCTGCTGGTGGGTGGGGCTGTGTTCCCCTCATATTTGTTGCTTGGCCTGAGGCGTCCTAGCATTGGCGCCTACAGGCTGGTCTTGGTGAGAAAATGGCAGCTTCCAAGAGCGCGCCTGCCAATGAGTGCTCCCCAGCACTGCCAATATCAGTCAGTGAGCCGTAGCCACCCCCTTCATCCCCATGGGACCTCCCAGGACTAGCAACCAGGTCTGGCCTAGTCTGGTATCAGGACACTGATTTTATTCCTGGGTCCTGGTACACATGAAACCTCGCATGCACCCTCCAAAAATGGAGTTTCTTTTCCTCCCAGTCCTGTGGAATACCCATGATCAAACCCTGCAGGATTCAAAGGCAGATTTTCAGCAGGGGGTCTCCTCCTTCTAATGCCAGACCCATAGGCTGGGGGTTCCTGACATGAGTCTCGAAATTTTCACTCCTGTGAAGGAACTTCTATGATATAATTATTTTGCAGCTATACAAACCTCACATAATCTGGAACAAAGATTATGTGATTTACTCTTAAGCCATGCATGTGAGTGATCCATGGAGAATTGTTTGCCAACATTAGTAGCAAATAAAGGGACTCTAATCTCTAAAGCAAAAGGGAAGAAACTGCTAAATAGCAAGTGTAGGATCTATTTATAGGACAGAAGTTTGTGTTCTCAAGTGCATAAGCCTCTTATGTCAAAATCAAAAGCTTAATGGGGAAGGTGTTGGACCCCAAGACAGGGCATTGGAATATTTGTTGGTATACATGGAAAATCTCTGAAGCCTTTGGGCTCACAGACATTGTCCATTCCTCTCTGTAGAAGACTAGTGTTCTCTCCTTTTTAATAATGATTTCGGAGGTCTCTAACTTGAAAAATATCAGTATATATATTTCAAGATACATCCCCACTTCTCCTAGGCACTAGATGAATAAGTATTATTAGGTTACAATCCAGTCAGGCAAATTTTTGTAATGCTTAGAGAGGAAAGGACTGTATATGAATGAGTTTCAGTATCTAGTCAACATTACAAGATTGAAAAACTAGGAGGACTTGAGATACCACAAGATATACTCACAAATAATATTTGTAAGAAATTGTATAGCAAGAGAAAGAAAACCCAGGCATATAACAAAAATCTGAGACTTCCAGCCTGGACCCTCAGTCATATGAGATGAACATCATCTTCAGAATATGAACTTAAAAGATACACATTAGGTATTTTGGTCTCAGGAGGTGCCAAGGCACCTGAGGAGTCATTTATGCTCCACTTATAGCTAAAATAGGCCATATGAATCTAGATGGTAGATTTTATTCCTCTTGACCAAGAGTTAGTATCATGGTTCCAGAGATTACTGAGGATAAACATAGAACTACCAGACACAAGCTTCAGGTTAAGTCTACCCTTACTGAGTTCACCTCTTCCCCATGACCCCACGTCAAATAGTCTTAATTACAAATACTCACCATTTTAAATTTTGAATCCTTTGTATTATTAAAATCATATGTAAATGCTAGTCAATACAATATAGATATTACTTCAAAGCAGAGTTCTGTAAATTATGGCAAACTAATCATATCTGACCCATGGGCAGCCTTTTTGCATAGCCTTGGAAATAAGAATATTTTTTAGTATTTTTAAAGGATGATATAAACAAAGATGTTAAAATAAGGAGACATTGTGTGTGACCCCAAATGTCTAAAATATTTACCATGTGGACTTTTAAAGAAAACCTTTGCCAACCTTTGGTTTATTGGCACATTTCAATCCTCTATATATTTAAATATGCATTGTTAATAATCATTCAAAAGGTGGGCAACTCTTCTATCTCTTTTCACCAATGAAAGTTTAATTCTATGAAGGGTATCAACAGACTGTTTCAAAATTTGAAAACTAACATGATATGTAAGATTAATTTGATTATAACAAATATTATATATATATAAATTATCAAATGGATTCAGAAATTGTATTGAAATCCTTAATGATCTTCTGTATTTGATTAGCAAGTGAAATTATTATATTTTATTAGTAATCAATTCAATGCCATGGTTATTTTATGATTTAAGCATTGGTATGGCAACTAGGCCAACTCATCTCTACTTGTTGTCCATTAAATTTTTAGTAGCTCTACCTTCTCCTTCATTTCTGAACCATTTTAACTACTGCACATTTTCTTTCAATTTTTATGATATTTTCCTGTTTCTTTTATGGACCTTCCCTTTTTTGAATGATCCTAATATGTTTATATTCTTCAATCCTATTTGTGGGAGATGAAATAACAGGTCTTCCAAAGCTTCACTTATTAAACCCTGCTTGTCTAATGATAGTAGAATCCTACATATGCACCTGTTGGAGCCCATCAAAGCACCAATCATTATTCAGGTCAATGGTATAAAAATAGAGGACACTTTATCACCAAATGTCCAATGCAAAGTTTATTGCAGTCTCAACATTTCAGAAAGCTCAGAAGTAATGTACCATTGTAAAGTAAAGTTGGACAATTCTTCCTACCAAGGTACGGTTTATGTACTCTCACTTTTATCCAGCTCAATATATTGGGAATTTGTCCACATTTTTGCAAAAGTTATAAGTAATGAGGATCATGAATAGGACAAACATGTTCTTCCATTGTGCAGCATCTACTGTGAAGAAAATAACACCTTGTTGCCAAAATATAAAATCCATTTTAATATTGAGTTCCCAGAAATCTATTCATATTGGTCTAAGAGACTTACATCTCTGGTTAAATAGCTTCCAGATTAATTTGTCTGTTAATTTCTCTCTCTCTCTCTCTCTCTCTATATATATATATATATAGCTAAAGGGAGGAGAGAGAGAGAGACTTTTTTTTAGTGTTTATTGATCAGAATGAGGGGGAATTCAGATAAAAATAGAAATCTTCACAACCCCTTTTTAGCATCATGTCTTACCCCATTATAAAGAGTCATCAACTAGAATACAGGCATGCAAGCCTCAGGCTCTTTTTCAATTATTTTCATTATCATCAAAAAGGATTCAAAAGCATTCAAAGTACAAAAATATCGCCTGAATTCCCATTCAGTCTGAATGTCTTTTGTAGTCCACTGAACACTTTTCCACACTGTGGTTCTACTTCGAAGTTCCATTCTTATTTTTCCTCCCATCATTGGTCCTTGCAGTTTAGCAGCCTCAAGTCAGGGGTGGCCTTGGAGCCAGCATTAACTCTTCATTACCATTTCCTCATCTTTCATTCTCCCAAAGAAATCTTTAGTTGATATTTAATCATAAACTTGGGGTTGTTTGAATTATCACAGTACTAACTGAAAAATTATGTGATTTGAAGGTTTCAGAAAAGACCACTGGATATATTCAAATACATGTTTACTGAAAAAGACCATTAAACATGAGAAAGAATGAATAAATAAACAGTTTGCAAACTTTCAGATGTAATTTTCAGGGTTGTTTTATTTCCTTTGTGTTAGATTAAACTTTATTTTGAATAATTGCAGATTCATATGCATTTGTAATAGAGAGTCTGGGTACTTTGTTCACCCAACAGTAACACCTTAAAAAATCAAATAAAACATCATAACCAGGAGACTGACATGAATACAATTTACCAATTTTATTGAGATGTCCCCAGTTTTGCTTGTACTTATTTATGTATGTTATTTATTTCTATGCACTTTTGTTATGCAGAGGTTCATGAATCCACCACTATAGTCACGATATACTTTCATTAACATGAGAACCCTCTGTGTTGCCCTAATATAATCACAACCCCTTTTCTCCTGTCCCTTGACTTCCATAATCTTCTCTCCATTTCTATGATATCACGTCAAATACTATATAAGTGAAATCACACATTATGCCACATTTGGGGTTTGGTTTTTTCCACTCAGTGTATATCCTTTGAAATCCATCCAAGTTGCCATGTGAATCATTACTTGCTCCTTTTATTGCCGAGTAATATTTCATGGTATGGTTTTTGAATGTTGAACTGATTTTTCACATGTGGAATAAATCCCCCTTGGTATGGTGTTTAATCATTTTCATATATTTGTCAGATTTTATTTGCTAATATTTTGTTGAGGTTTTCTGTATCATAGTTTATGACAGATAACTGGTTTGTAGTTTTTTGTTGTTTATTTTTGGTCACAGTAATACTGGCCTCAAAAATGAGTTTGACAGTGCTCCTTTCTGTTCTGTTTTCTGGAGAAAATGTGTAAAGTTGGTAGTAAGTCTTCAAGTATATGATGGTACTCTCTAGGGCCTAGGATATCTTACTTGGGAACTTTTAAGAATTGAATAACTTTAACGGCAATAGGACTTTTCAGATTATACATTTTGTCTCGGTTGAATTTGGCAACATAAAGATTTTGAGGAGTTCATTCATTATTTCTAAGTTGTTGAATTTATAAACATAAGGTTTGTGTTCCCTTACTGTGTTTTTAATAGATGCAGGATCTGTAGTGATATACTGTTTCATTCTTGATATTGATGTTTGCCTACTTTTTTTTTGTCAGTCTTACTAGAATTTTAATCATTTCATTGATTTGAGAGGAAAAAAAAACATTTTTTGTTTCATTGATTTCCTCTATTCTTATTATGTCCTGAATTACATTAATTTCTGCTCCTACTTTTTTTAAAAATAATTCTACTTGCTTTGAGTATTTATTTTGTATTACTTTTTCAAGTTTCTTGAGGTAGGAATGCATATTATTGATTTGACATGTTTCCTTACTTTTAGAAAATAAACTTTGTTTTAACAATTGTACGTGTTTTCAACACTAAAGAAGATCTTAGAGAAATCCCATGTATTTTTTATCCAGCTTCTCCTATTATTAGCATGTCACATTAGTGTACTACATGTCTTATGGTTAGTGAAGCAGTATTGATATGTTACCCAATGCCCATACTTTACGAGAGTTCGTTTTTGACTGTCATTTTTCTGTCCCAGGACTTCATTCAGGACACTGCATCACCTCTCACACAGAGCATTACACTGGACTGTGCTGGGTATCAAAAGTCCCATGTTTTTGATGACCTTGACAGCTTTGAGGTGTACTGATCAGTTGTCCAGTCAGAATGTCCCTCTCATCAGAATTCATCTGATTAGCATTTATGGATTTTTAGGAAAAGACCAAAAATGTAAAGTGTTATTTTCATCATATCCACAAGTTTACCTACTATCAACATACTTAAAACTGTTGCATGCATGTGCTTGGCTAAGTGGATTCAGTACTGTCTGACTCTTTGGGACCCTATGGACTGTAGCCCACCAGGCTCCTCTCTCCAAGGGATTCTCCAGGCAAGAACACTGGAGTGGGTTGCCATGCCCTCCTCCAAGGGGTCTTCCAGACCCAGGGATAGACCCTGAATCCTGTCTCTTGTATTGGCAGGTGGGTTCTTTACTGCTAGCTCCAGCATATAACTGTTAATCTACCATTAAAACCATTGGGATTTGGTATTTTTCAATTCCTTAATAGATATGGGCTATTTAGATTATCTAGTTTTCTATGTCTGAGTTTTGGCAATTTATGTATTTCAAAAAAATGGTGCATTTCATCTAGTTTATCAGATTTGTGGGCTTAGAGTTTTTCCCATTATTCCTTTACTGTTTAAGGTTTATTTATAATGTTCATGCACTTGTAGTACCAACTATTCCTCCATTTCTAACATTAGTAATCTGTATCTTTGCTAGTTGTTTCTTAAATGGCTGAGGTTTCATTGATTTTATTGTTCTTTTCAATGATTCTGCTTTGGACACTGATTTTTGCTATCCTTTCTTCATTTTCCATTTTATTTATTTTCTAATTTTTATTATTTTTTTCTGCTTTATTTAGTCAGAAAATGTATTCTCTTTTGTTTCCTAAGGTGGAAGCTTTTAGATTCCTGATTTTCTGTCTTCTTTTCTAATATGCACTCAATATTTTAATTTTCCACCTAAGTATTGCTATCACTTCATCACACAAATACTGATGTTTTATCATTTTATGTAGTTTAAAACATTTAAAAAGATTCTTGGGACTTCTTTCTTGATCAATTATCTTTAGTCTCTGAATATCTGAGAGCTTTTAACTAACTTTCTAGCATTGGCTTCTAATTTAATTCAATTCTGGTCTGAAAAAGTATTTTCTATAATTTCTATTATTTGAGTTTTGTTTTAAGCATGTGTGCTTTGTAATTTAACATTTTAAATTGAAATATAGTTGATTAACAATGTTGCATTAGTATTTATACAGAAAAATGATTCAATTATACATATATCCATTGTTTTTCAGATTATTTTCACATATACATTATTACAGAGTATTGAGCAGAGTTCCTTGTGGTATACAGTGGGTCCTTGATGATTATCTATTTTGTATATAGTAGTACATATATGTTAATCCCATATCCTAATACATCCCTTACTCTACCTACCCCTTTGGTAACTATTTTTTTTTCTAACTCTATAACTCCATTTCTGTTTGGTAAATAATTTCATTTGTATCATTTTTCAGATTCCACATATAAGTGATATCATATGATATTTGTGTTTGGCTTATTTCACGTAGTAGTCCATCCATGCTGCTGCAAATGGCACTATTTCATTATTTTTATGGCTGAATGCTATCCCATTATATATGTATACCACCTCTTCTTTATCCATTGCTCTGTTGATGAACATTTAGAATCCTTCCAAGTCTTGGCTATTGTAAATAGTGTGGCTGTGCAAACTGGGGTACATGCTTATTTTTGAATTAGATTTTTCTATAGATTTATGCCCAGGAGTGAAATCGCTGGATTCTATGGTAACTCTCTATTTGTAATTTTTCATTGAACCTCCAGATTGTTTTCCATAGTAGTTGCATGAACTTACATCCCACCAATAGTGTAAGAGGGTTCTCTTTCCTCCATAATAACTCCATGTTTGTGTGTAGACATTTTGAAGATGGCCATTTTGACTGGTGTGAGGTGATATCTCATTGTAGTTTTTGATATGCATTCTTCTAGTAATTAGTGATGTTGAGTATCTTTTCATATGCCTTTCAGCCATCTGTATGTCTTTGGAGAAATGTCTATTTAGATCTTCTGCCCATTTTTAATTGAGTTGTTTTTTGATACTGAGCTACATGAGATGTTTGTGTATTTTGGAGATTAATCCCTTGTCAGTCACTTTTTTGCAATTATTTTCCCTCCTATTCTGTGGGAGAAACACAGGTGCTTTGGGATGGTATGCTCTATAAATATCAATTAAGTCCATCTGAACTACTGTGTCATTTTAAGGCCTTGTGTTCCCTTATTGATCTTATGTCTAGATGATCTGTCCATTGATGTAAGTCAGATGTTACAAGTCCCCCCACTATTATTGTATTACTGTCAGTTTCTCTTTTTATGGCTGTTAGTATTGGCTTTATATACTAAGGTGCTCCCATATTGAGTGCATATATTTCTATATATTTTCACTTGTTATACCTTCCTCTTGGATTAATCCTTTGATCATTAAATAGTGTCTTTGTCTCTTGTAACAACATTTATTTTAAAGTAGTTTTTCTGATATGAGTATTGTTATACCAGCTCTCTTTACCTTTGTATGAAATAGCTTTTACATTACCTTGATTTCAAACTGGGTGTGTCCCTAAATTTGAAGAGGGTCTCTTATAGACAGTATGTATATGGGTCTTGTTTTTGTATCCATTCAGTCAGACTGTGTCTTTTGGCTAGAGCATTTAATCCATTTACATTTAAGGTAATTGCCAACATATATGTTCTTATTACTACTTTGTTAATTATGTTGGATTTGTTTTTGTAGGCCTTTTTTCTTCCCTTCCTCTTTTGTTATTTCTGTGATTTAATGACTAACTTTAGTACTGTGTTTGCATTCCTTTTGTGTGTGTATCTATTATAGATTGGTTTGTTTTTACCATGTGGTTTGGTATGTATGTACATATATATGCATAAATACACACACAGTTGTCGTAAGTTGATCTTAATTTCAAATGCATTTCCAATATCCTGCATTTATACTTATATCATGGTTGCTTGTTTTGATTTCACATGTGTGGATGATTTCTTACCTTTACTGGTGAGCTTTCCCATTCATAATTTTCTTGTTTCCAATTCTGGGCTTTTTTTTTTCCACCCAGAGAACTTCCTTTAGCATTTGTTATAACACTGGTTTGGTGGTGAAGAATGATGAAGAACCACCTGAAATGCAGGAATTTATGTTCGATCCCTGGGTTGGGAAGGTCTCCTGGAAAAGGGAATGGCTCCCCACTCCAGTATTCTTGCCTGGAGAATTCCAGGGACAGAGGAGCCTGGTGGGCAACAGTCCATGGGGTTACAAAGAGTCAGACATGACTAAGCGCCTTTCACTTCAGTGGTCTTGACATGTTTGTGTCTGGGTTTATCCTGCCTGAGATTCTCTACACTTCCTGGGCTGGGTGACTCTTTTTTCGTGTTAGGGAATAGTTTAGCTATTATCTCTCCAAATGATTTTTCAGGTCCTTTCTCTCTTCTCAGTCTGGGATCCCTGTAATGTGAATATTGGTGCATGTAATGTTGTCCCAGAGGAGGTCTACTAAACTCTCCTCAATTCATTCTTTCTTTATTCTGTTCTACAGCAATGATTTCGACCATTCTATATTCCAGCTCACATATCCATACTTCTGCCTCAGCTATTCCACAATTGACTCCTTCCTGTGTATTTTTCATTTCAGTTATTCCATTGTAAATCTGTTTGTACTTTATGTTTTGTAGTTCTTTAATAAACATTTCTCTTCCTCTATGCCTCTCTTCTTTTTATGAGGTCTTGGATCATCTTTACCAGAAAGAGAATTCAGAGTAACAATAGTAGATTGTGTATCTCCACAGAATTTATACAGAAGAGCTATACAAAAAAGATCTTCATGACCCAGATAATCATGATAGTATGATCACTCACCTAGAGCCAGACGTCCTGGAGTGTGAAGTCAAGTGGGCCTTAGGAAGCATCACTATAAACAAAGCTAGTGGAGGTGATGGAATTCCAGTTGAGCTATTTCAAATCCTAAGAGGTGATGCTGTGAAACTGCCGAAATCAATACGCCAGCACATTTGGAAAACTCAGCAGTGGCCACAGGACTGGAAAAGGTCAGTTTTCATTCCAATCCCAAAGAAAGGCAGTGCCAAAGAATGCACAAACTACTGCACAATTGCACTCATCTCACATGCTAGTAAAGTAATCCTCAAAATTCTCCAAGCCAGACTTCAACAATATGAAACCATGAACTTCCAGATGTTCAAGCTGGTTTTAGAAAAGACAAAGGAACCAGAGATCAAATAGCCAACATCTGTTGGATCATCAAAAAAGCAAGAGAATTCCAGAAAAACGTCTATTTCCGCTTCACTGGCTATGCCAAAGTCTTTGGCTGTGTGAATCACAATAAACTGTGGAACATTCTGAAAAGGATGGGCATCCCAGACCACCTGACCTACCTCTTGAGAAACCTGTATGCAGGTCAGGAAGCAACAGTTAGAACTGGACATGGAACAACAGACTGGTTCCAAATAGGAAAAGGAATACATCAAGGCTGTATATTGTCACCCTGCTTACTTAACTTATATGCAGAGTACCTCATGAGAAATGCCGGGCTGGATGAAACACAAGCTGGAATCAAGATTGCCGGGAGAATTATCAATAACCTCAAATATGCAGATGACACCACCCTTATGGCAGAAAATGAAGAACTAAAGAGCCTCTTGATGAAAGTGAAAGAGGAGACTGAAAAAGTTGGCTTAAAGCTCAACATTTAGAAAACTAAGATCATGGCATCTGATCTCATCCCTTCATGGCAAATAGATGGGGGAACAGTGGAAACAATGGCAGACTTTATTTTGGGGGCTCCAAAATCACTGCAGATGGTGACTGTAGCCATGAAATTAAAAGATGCTTACTCCTTGGAAGAAAAGTTATGACCAACCTAGACAGCATATTAAAAAACAGTGACATTACTTTGCTAATAAAGTTCCGTTTAGTCAAAGCTCTGGTTTTTCCATTGGTCACGTATGGATGTGAGAGTTGGACTAAAAAGAAAGCTGAGCACCAAATAATTGATGCTTTTGAACTGTGGTGTTGGAGGAGACTCTTGAGAGTCCCTTGGACTGCAAGGAGATCCAACCAGTCCATCCTGAAGGAGATCAGTTCTGGGTGTTCATTGGAAGGACTGATGTTGATACTGAAGCTCCAATATTTTGTCCACCTGATGTGAAGAACTGACTCATTTGAAAAGACCCTGATGCTGGGAAAGATTGAAGATGGGAGAAGAAGGGGACCACATAGGATGAGGTGGTTGGATGGCATCACTGACTCAATGGACATAAGTTTGAGTAAACTCCGGGAGTTGGTGATGGACAGGGAGACCTGTTGTGCTGCAGTCCATGGTGTCTCAAAGAGTCAGACACGACTGAGCAACTGAACTGAACTGAACTGAAGTTCTTGTTCTGGGGTTTTATTTTATCCCTTTTTCAGGAATGTACTCTTTTTCCATCTCATTTTGTTCAGCTTCCTTAGTTTGCTATCCCCTCAGGCTACAAGATTATATTTCCTCTTGCTGGTATCTGCCCACTTTTGGAAGAAGCTGATCTAAGAGGTTTGTGCAGGCTTTATAGTGTGTGGGGGGGTTGAAACTGGATGGTCCTTACCTAGTGATGAGTAGGGTTGTGTCTTGCCTTTCTGGTGAGCAGAGTAATATCAAGGTATGTGTTTACAGGCAGCTCTGGGCTTAGGAAGACTTTAAGCAGTCTGTCTGCTGATGGGTGATGCCATGTATGCACCTTCTTGGTTGGTTGGCCTGCAAGATTGGAGCTTTTGGGCTGTTGGATGGGGCCACATCTTAGCATAAAAATGGTGGCCTCCAGGACAGCTCCTGCCATTCAGTAACCTTTGCTACCCATGTCTTTATCCCTGCAGTGAGACACAACGACCTCCCCCATCTCCACCAAGTAACCCTCTAAGACCAGCACCTGCAGGTTCCTATGAATTCACTGCCTTTTCCCTTGGTGCACATGGGTATATATAATATATACCTTCCAAGAGTGGTTCTGCTTCACCCAGACATGTAGAGTTCCTGCAGTTAAGTCACTGACCTTCAAGGCCAAATGCTCTAAGACATCCTCCACCAGATGCCTGACAAGGGGCTCAAAACTGTCACTCCTATTCTACTATATAATTGTTTTCCAGCTTGTTGGTCACCCACCAAGCAGATATGGGGTTTTATTGGATCACAAATATACCCTTCCTACTTTTTCTTTGTGGCTCTTTCTTTGTCTTTGGAAATATAATATTTTTGGTAGGTCCGAGTTCTTTTTTGTGATGGTTGTTCAGCAGTTAGGTGTGATTTTGATGTTTTCTTGACAGAAATCTACTATTAGAAACAAGAAAATTATAAAATAGGAAGCTCACCCGTAAAGAGGAACATAAAGCAAAGATAGAAATCATCCACACACAAATATGAAATCTAAATCAGTGATCATGTGAGGAGACTACAAATACAGGATATTTTAAATACATTTGAAATTAAGTGTTCAGGTGTATTTTATAGCACAGAATTTGGTCTAAGTTGAATTCTGCATGTAAACTTGAGAAAAAAAATATTAGAGTATTCTGCACGTCTCAATTAGATCATATTGCTCATGTTCTTCAGAAGGTTAGCTATATACTAATTTTCTGCCCATGTAGCATATAAATTACTGAAACAAATGCATTGAATTATCAAAGTATAATAATAGATTTGTCTTAAATGTTTTCCTCAAGTGCTTAGCATTATTATATGCTTTTCTAAGTAGCTTTGGGAAGGAAAGAACTCTTTGAAAGAAAGCGCTCTCTCCAAGAGATCCCTTTTGTCTTGCTATTTTCTCAAAGCTATATTGTAACTAATCTTAGAGCAGCACCCCGTTTTACCCCTTTCTGGCCCTTTCAAATCTTTTTATCTTACAATACCTTGCCTAAGCTGCTAATTCTTTACCTAGATAGTTGTAGTAGTAGCTCAGTTGTGTCCGACTCTTTGTGATCCCATGGACTGTAGCCTGCCACGCTTCTCTGTCTGTGGGATTCTTCAGGCAAGAATGCTGGAGTGGGTTGCCATTCCCTTCTCCAGAGGATCTTCCTGATCCAGGGATTGAACCTGGGTCTCCTGCATTGTAGGCAGATTCTTTTACCATTTGAGCTATAGGGAAGACTCTAGATAAGAGAAGAGTTAAGAGACCAAGATAAGAGAAGTAAAAATAAGGCAATAACAGATTAGTGTATTTCTTCCCAAGCTTTCCTTTCCAGTAGTCTTGTGAATCAACTATGAACAAGATAGCATCTCTTGAGTAAGATCATAAGGAGTCAGCAAGCCTGCACACGGTGGGGCCTGGTGATGACTCTGATGCCCTTTCTCAGAGATTAACTGAGTTTACTTACATTTTCCCTTTAGAGACTCTCATAGTTGAGGAGGATCCTCAGTTGGCTTTTGGATACATTATTCTGCCTTCTCCCAAGATGCTGTGTTTTTTTTTTTTTTTTTCTGAATAAAGCAACTTTCCTTTCTACCAACAGTTACCTTGGGAGTATTAATTTCTGTGCGGCAAGCAGCTGGACTTGAGTTTGGTAACACTCTTCAAAAATAACTTTATTAATGTAAATCCAGTTAAGGTAGAAAGGAATTTGTTATGAATAAGAGGATGCCCACTCACCTATTTGTTCTGCAGCATTTTAGGAGCTGAGGCCAAGAAACCAAATATTAGAATAAAAAAAAAGAATGCTCCCATTGAGATGACTCAGATCAATAAAATTAGAAATGAAAATAGAGAAGTTAAAAATGATACCACAACTCTACAAAAATCATAAGAGACTCCAAGCAGTTACATATGAATAAAATGGACAACCTAGATTAAATAGATAAATTCTTAGAAAGCTACAATCTCCAAAGACTGATTAAAGCAACTATACTTCAATAAAAATTAATTTTAAGAAATAATAAAAACTAAACTCCTTAAAAATTCTACAAAAAATAAATGCTAGAGAGGGTGTGGAGAAAAGGGAATTGTGGGAATGTAAAATGGTATAGCCACTATGGAGAACAGCATGGAGGTTCCTTAAAAAACTAAAAATAGAGCTCTAACATATGATTGTGTAATCCCTCTCCTGGGCATATATCCAGAGGAAATCATAATTTGAAACCATACATGCAGCCCAGTGTTCTTTGCAGCACTGTTTACAATAGCCAAAGCAAGGAAGCAACCTAAATGTCCATCAACAGAGGAATGAATAAAAAAGCTGTGGTACATATATATATACAATAGAATATTAGTCATAAAAAGGAGTGAAATAATGCCATCTGAAGCAACATTGGATGGACCTTGATATTGTCATACTGAGTAAAGTAAGTCAGACAAAGACATATCATATGGTATCACTTTAAAAGTGGTACAAATGAATTTATTTACAAAACAGTCACAGATGTAGAAAATAGATTTGTGGTTATCAGAGTAGAAGTGAGGAGATAAACTGGGCGTTTGGCATTGACATATGCACACTACTGTATAAAATGGATAACCATGCTGCAATGCATAGGGAACGCTTCTCATTACTCTGTAATGACCAAATGGGAAAACAACCTAAAAAAGAGTGGATATGTATATAGCTGATCTACTTCACAGTACAACACAAACCAGTCCAACATTGTAAATCAGCTACATTCCACTACAAGTTAAAATGAAATAGAATGCTTCCATTGCTCAGAAAATTCCAAGGGCTGGGAAGCTATGAGCCAATGTGATCTGAATAACGAAATATATATACTTCTTATAAATCACAGTACCACACACACAGAGAGAGCAATCCTCTATAGGGTCAAAATTATGTGCTTTGATAGTTTTAACTCTGGCAATAACTAACAGAAATGTGAATACGTGGTAGGAGAAGACTCACCCAGAGTGCTTGTCTGCTAGAGTTGTTTCACACTCTCCCTGGAAGATCAGTAGAATAAATGTGTAACCTCCACATCTGTTGAGCATTAACTCCACAGTCACAGATTTCTATTTTCTTTCCAGCTGCGCTCCATATGAATCTGGGTTGAAATGGAGAAATAAATAACAGTATCAAATACAATGAAATACAAATAGTTGGCTATTTAACCTCTTGGTCACTATAAAATTCAAAACTAGACATTAGTCTATATTTTTGCCTTTAAAAATGCTTATTTTCCTTTCACCTAATAAAGGTTTTGTGTTCATTGTCAGAATTGCAATGCCCCCTTTTTCTTATTTTCTTCTTTGTAGACCCTATGAACAGAGCTGCTTTCTACTGTGGTACCAAAAGGAAAACCATCCATTTGTTTAAAATAGAGTGCTGCTTCAAAGTGTAAAATATCTTACAGCAAGACAGGAGCTGCAGAACAACAAAACAGATTAAAGGAGAAGCATTTTGTACCTGAATAATCCAGCAGTTTCTTTAGGAGTTAGAGAATGTTAAAAAGACCAAGCAAGTTTCATTACTGGTAAAGAGTATAGACATTTTAGAAACAAAATATGCAGCCCAATACCAGAAAAATGAACAACCCAGTCAAGAGGTGCCCAGAAAAGCTAAACAGACATTTCTCCTAAAAAGACATACAGATGGCTAATAAGCTCAGAAGGACTAATTATTAGAGAAATGCTAATCACAACTCAATGAGGCATCACTTATACTGGTCAGAATGGCCATCATCAAAAAGTCTACAAATAATAAATGCTGGGGATGGTGTGGAGAAAATGGAATCCTCTTACCCTGTTGGTGGGAATGCAAACTGATACAGCCACTATGAAGAACAATATGGAGATTTCTTTAAAAACTAGGAATTACACTACAGCATGACTTAGGGATCCCACTCCGGGGAATATACCCTGAGGAAACCAGAATTGAAAATACACACGAACCGCAATGTTCACTGCAACACTATTTACAATAACTAGGACATGGAAGCAACCTAGATGTCCATCGGCAGATGAATGAATAAGGAAGTTGTGATACATTTACACAATGGAATGTTCAGTTCAGTTGCTTATCGTGTCTGACTCTTTGCGACCCCATGAACCGCAGCACGCCAGGCCTCCCTGTCCATCAGCAACTCCCGGAGTCCACCCGAACCCATGTCCATTGATTCAGTGATGCCATCCAACCATCTCATCCTCTGTCATCCCCTTCTCCTCCTGCCCTCAATCTTTCCCAGCATCAGGGTCTTTTCAAATGAGTCAGCTCTTCGCGTCAGATGGCCAAAGTATTGGCGTTTCTGTTTCAACATCAGTCCTTCCAATGAACACCCAGGAGTGATCTCCTTTAGGATGGACTGATTGGATCTCCTTGTGGTCCAAGGGACTCTCAAGAATCTTCTCCAACACCACAGTTCAAAAGCATCAATTCTTCTGTACTCAGCTTTCTTTATAGTCCAACTCTCACATCCATACATGACCACTGGAAAGTTACTTAGCTACAG
The DNA here is from genome assembly GCF_910594005.1 of Cervus elaphus. Taxonomy (NCBI): domain Eukaryota; kingdom Metazoa; phylum Chordata; class Mammalia; order Artiodactyla; family Cervidae; genus Cervus; species Cervus elaphus. The sequence goes on from NC_057845.1 coordinate 46,388,066, forward strand.
ATAGGAGCACAGTTGAGTCAGCTCTAATGAGGAGGATGAACTTAGAGCCCATTATACAGAGTGAAGTCAGAAAGAGAAAGACAAATACTGTATATTAATGCATTTTTATGGAATCTAGAAAGATGGTATTGACAGTCCTACGTGCAGGGCAGCAAAGGAGACACAGCCGTAAGAACAGACTCTTGGACTCAGTGGGAGAAGGAGAGGGTGGGATGATTTGAAGGAATAGCATTGAAACATGTACAGTACCATATGTGACATGGATAACCAGTGTGAGTTTGTTTGAAGCAGGGAACCAAAAACTGGTGCTCTATGACAACCTGGAGGGGAAGGGTGGGGAGGGAGGTGGGGGGGACACTTGTATACCTATGGCTGATTTATACTGATGCATGGCAAAATCCACAATATTGTAAAGTAGTTATCTTCCAACTACAAAAAGTAGTATAAGGTAATCTCTGTAAGATTTCAAATTGTAGAAAATGGTTATAATTCTCTTGACCACTCCTTTGTCCAAGTTGATTTTTAATTTTCTTTTGATGATAACTAAGAACTACTTTAGAGGTGCAAAAAGCCACAGCAAGTGCCCACAGGGTTGAAGTATTAAGACATTATGAATGAATACATTTTAAATAAGAATTCCAACTTTCTTCCAGTCCAGTGAGTCTTTTTCCTACTTTCTATTTTCTAAGTCCTATCATCTGATAAGCCAGCTTCCAAGACTTCTCCGTAACCACCAACATTTTATTAACCATGGTCACTGACATAGAAGTGCCAGACATTTCAGAGAAATTCTTTCCAGGTGGTATTTCTAAAATACTGTCAGTGACTTGAGAGAGTCAGAGAAGCATAAGAATTCACAGTGTAAAATCTGAAAAACTTTTGAAAATCATCTTTTTTAAAGGCTATGCTAAAGAAATACTGTGAAAACAATAAAGAGCTGGAGAATTTCATTAAATAAAAGAATCTATTACTAGATTCTTGTTATTCTTTCCTATTAATAGTTTATTTCACTTTCCTGGTTTTCCATGAGAGGTGATAAAAAACACTTGAAGACAGAAACATATCCATATTTAAAATGAAAGTGTTTTGGGGGATCATTGAAACCTCACCACCTTTGTATCATTCCAAGTTTCTTTCATGCTTACATATTATACCACTGTTGTAAGACAGGGCAAAGAAAAGTGTGTTAGATTTCTGTTATGCAACTTAAGTTCAATATTAAAGTATATTAATGACATGCATTATATTTTATTTATCTCTTTGTATGAAATTTCATATAGAAATTTGATATATGTAAATTCTACTGGTTTCTGCATAATCTCACCAAATTCCTCCCACTTCAGTGAAGTACAGAAGTTTATGACTTCCATGAATTTGGTGATATTATACAGAACTTGGAAGAATTTACATTTACTCAATGAAGAATATATTTTCAGCTTCAGCCTAACAAAAATTCCTCCTTGACTGCAGAGATCAATACAGACACAGAAATAGTGAACACTCAGTATTTAGTAGTGTTTCTCAAATTGCAGAGCATACTCAATTGCATCAATTATCACTCAATTGCACTTATCTTAGGATTCTATTACACCAGCATTTTGAATGCAACCAGGGAGAGGTAGTGTGACAACACCTTAGAGATAAACTGAAGTAGTGAAAGTTAGGGAGATGGCAACCCATCATGGTTTCTAGGTTCAAATGCAAATATATACAACTGTCTTCTTTCAGAGTCTATTTAAATAAGCCAACCTCAATATTTATTAAGATGAAACTTAAGTGGCATTTGAAATAAGTTTTAACCAATTATATAGGACTGGACATATTCTGTATCTAGTAATTAATACCATGACAAAAATGATAGTGTAGATTATGATCACAAATTATAACAAAGACACAAGAATCAGATTTTTAAAGAAAATAAAGGAGGAAATGGAGATAAGATGGCAGAGTAGGAGGATGTGGGTTCACCTCCTCTCATGAAAATTCCAAAATCACACTGAATTCCTGAATGGTCATTAGCAAAAATTCTAGAACCTATCAAAAAAAGATATCCTAGTCAAAGAGAAGGAAGAAGCCACAATGAGAAAGTAGGGGGTGAGGAGTTAGGAGGGGCTCAACTGAGATAAAATCCAAATTCCATACCTGTAGAGTGGGTGACCCACAAACTGGAACATAATTATATTTCAGAGGTTCTCCCACAGGACTGAGAGGTCTGAGTCCCACATTAGTTCCTCAGGCTGAGGGTCTGGCAACAGGAAGAAGAGTTTCCAGAGAATATGGCTTTGGAGGCCAGTGGGATTTGATCACAGGAATTCCACAGGACTGGAGGAAACAGAAGCTCCCCTTTGTGAGGGTGCATACAAGATCTCATGCATACCTGGATGCAGTGGAAAAAGTAGTTACCTGATAAGAGACTAGGCCAGACAGCTCCTAGTATTGGAGGATCTTATGGAGAGATAGGGGGTGGCTGTGGGTCCTAACAGGGACAACACTTGCATTATAGGAGTCCTAGAAGGAGAAGAGAAAGGAAAAAGACCCCAGAAATATTTTAAAAGATAACAGCTGAAAAATTCCCTTATATGGGAAAAGAAACAGTCACCAAGTCTAGGAAGCTGAGAGAATCCACAGGCAGGATAAGCCCAAGGAGGAACATGTACATAGTACTCAAATAGACAAAAATGAAAGAAAAAAAAACAAAAGTAATGAGGGAAAAGCAACAAATAATTCACAAGGTAATTCCAATAAGGTTATCAACTGATTTTTCATCAGAACTTCTATAGGCCAGGGGTGTGTGGCAGAATATATTTAAAGTGCTAAAAGGGAAAAACCTACAACTTAGAATACTCTACCCAGCAAGGCTCTCATTCATATTCAACAAAGAAATCAAACGTTTTACAGACAGTAAAAGTTCAGAGAATTCAACACAACCAGACAAGTTTTGCAGCAAATTCTAAAGGGATTTCTCTAGGCAGAAAAGGCCACAGCTAAAAACGAGAAATGTATGAGTGAAAAAGTGACTGGTAAAGTCAAACATAAAGGAAAGGCAGAAAATCATCCACACACAAATATGATGTCAACCGGAAATCATGAGAAGAGTACAAACACAGGACATTGGAAATTCATTTGAAATTAAAAAAGACCAAGTTAAACAATCTTGTATATATACAGACTGCTGCATCAAAACCTTATGGTAGTGCTCGCTTCGGCAGCACATATACTAAAATTGGAACGATACAGAGAAGAATAGCATGGCCCCTGCGCAAGGATGACACGCAAATTCGTGAAGCGTTCCATATTTTTACTTAAAACCAAAAGAACAGATTTTCAGATTGTTAAATAAAGTATTATTCTGAAAAAAAAAAAAACAACCTTATGGGAACTGCAAAGAAAGAATCTATGGTGCATAAACAAACAAACAAAAAAATGACAAGGAATCCAAACACAATACTAAAGTTAGCCATCAAATCATAAGACCACAAATGAGGAAGAAAAGGAAAAAGACTACAGATACCAATCCAAAGCAACAAAATGGCAATAACAACATACACATTGGTAATTATTGTAAACGTGAATGGATCAAATGCTCCAACCAAAAGACAGCCTGGCTGAATGAATACCAAAAAAAGACTCATATTAAAGCTGTCTACAAGAGATCCCCTTCTATCTAGGGACACATATTGACAGGAAGTGTATGGAAAACTATATTCCATGCAAAAGGAAATAAAAAAAACCTGGAGTAGCAGTGCACATATTGGGACTTTAAAGAAGACTTTAAAATATAGGCTGTTAGAAGAGAAAAGGAGGCTACATAATGAATAAATGACCAATCTAAGAAGAAGATACAATTGTTTACACACACACACACACACACACACACACCCAGCATAGGAACACCTCAATATATACAGCCATACTAACAGCCATAAAAAGAAAAATCAACAAAATCAACAGTAACACAGTAGTACTTGGACTTCAGGACTCCACTTATACTAATGCACAGATCATTCACACAGAATATTAGTAAGGAAATGCAGGCATTAAATGACACATTAGATCATATGATATTTAACTGATATTGATAGAGCATTCCATCCAAAAGCAGCAGGATACATATTCTTCTCAAGTCCACATGGAACATTCCCCAGGATTGACCACACTGTGGGCTACAATGTAAGCCTTGATAAATTGTAAAACTGATGTCATACCAAGCATCTTTTCTGATCACAATCACAATGCTGTGAGATTAGAAATTAACTACTAGGAGAAAAAAAACTATAAAAGTACAAACACATGAAGGCTAAACAATATGCTACTAAATAACCAATGCATCATTGGAGAAATCAAACAGGAAATTAAAAATACCCACAGACAAATGAAAATGAAAGCACATTTGTCCAAAACCAACGGGACACAGCAAAAGAAGTTCTAAGAGCGACACTTAGAAATAGAAGCTTGCCTCAGGAAACAAGAAAAATCTCAAGTAAACAATCTAACCTTGCACCTAAAGAGACTAGAGCAAGATATCTTTTTCTGTCCATCTCCTCGAGTAAGGGAAATAAAAATGAACAAATGGGATATAATTAAACTCAAAAGCTTTTTGCATAGCAAAGGAAACTATAAACAAAAGGACAACCCACAGAGTGGGAGAAAATATTTGCAAAATATACAACTGGCAACTGATTAATCTCCAAAATATACAGGCAGCACACAGCTCAATACCAAAAAAAAAAAAAAAAAAGCACACAACCCAGACAAAAAATAGAAGACCTAAATAAATATTTCTCCAAAGATATACAGATAACCAAAAATCACATGAAAACATGCTCAAGATCACTAATTATCAGAGAAATGCAAACCAAAACTGTATTAAGATATTCATTCACACTTATCAGAGTAGACATCATCAAAATTCTGCAAGCAATAAATGCTGGAGAAGGTGTGGAGAAAGGGGAGCCAAACCCTCCTACATTGCTGGGAATGTAAATTCATACAGCCACTATGGGGAACAGTATGGAGGTTCCCTATAAAACTAAAAATAGAGCTACCCTATGATCCGCAATCCCACTACTGGATGAATATACAGAGAAAACATGGATTGACAGAATATACGCATCCCAGCATTCACTACAGTACCGTGTACAATAGCCTAGACATGGAACCAACCTAAATGTCCATCAACAGTTGAATGAATAAAGAAGATGAGGCACATATGCACAATGGAATATTACTCAGTCACTAAAAAAGATCAAAGTAACGCCATTTGCATTCTAGTTGGAGAAGACCCTGATGCTGGGAAAGACAGAAGGCAGGAGGAGAAGAGGATGACAGGATGAGATGGTTGGATGGTATCGCCGACCCAGTGGACATAAGTGAGCAAGCTCTGGGAGGTGGTGAAGGACAGGGAAGCCTGGCAAGCTGACTCCATGGGGTCGCAAAGAGTTAGATATGAATGAGCAACTGAACAGCAGAGCCATTTACAGCAACGTGAATGGACCTGAGGATTATATTAAGTGAAGTCTGTCAGACAAGGAAAATTATATGATATATCTTGTATGTGGAATATAAAAATAATGATACAATTGAACTTATTTACAAAATAGAAACAGATTCACACACTTAAAAAACAAACTTAATGGTTACCAGAGGCAAAAAGGTGGCAGAAAGAGGTAAATTGTAAGTTTAGGAATGACTTATGTACTCTGCTATATTTAAAAGCAATAATCACCAATGATCTATTAGTTAGCACAGGGAGCGCTGCTCAATATTCTGTAATAGCCTAAATGGGAAAATAATTTGAAAGAGAATAATCATATCTATATGTATAGTTGAATCACTTTGCCGTACACCTGAGACTAACACATTATAAGTCAATTCTAGTCCAGTATAAAACAGAAGTTAAAAACATGATGATTATCACTGTCTACACTAAGGCAAATACTATCTCTTATGTGCAATAAGTTGTTAACATACTTTATTTTGCTTGTAATCATAGAAGCCCCCTTTAAGCTCCAGGTATACCTGAGATTATGAGACTTGGTAGGTGGCAGAATCCATCACTTGTCTTAGGTGCTGAATATACCAGGTAGGTTTTCAACTTTTGTAGCCGTTAAGGTTCAGGCAGCTAGGATCTCCTAACCTGATGGATCAACACCAGGGATCTGGTTAAACACTGGTGAATTAGGAGCTTATGAAAACAGCAGCAGAGGCCAAAGAGAAGCCTTTTTTTTTTCTTTCTTGATTTTGCAGTTAAAGGAAAAGTAAGTCCTGGTGCAATGGGGTAGCCTCGGTGACAGTGGCTCTGCTTAAAGTAACACGGTGCTTTGCAGCATAGAACCGCCCCACTAGGTCTACTACCTAGTCAGGGCTTGGCGTCCTGCAGCCTCTGACCGTGCTGAGAGCGCCTCTCAGTGATTCTGGGAGCCAACAAGCATCCTTTTGAGAAACTCATTCTCTGCTTAAAGCAATCAGAGGCCATGCTGGCTGCTAATAATTAAGATCTGTGACAGGTGGGCTTAATAGGAATTTTTATATATTTTCTTGTTCACATGAAATTTGCAGAGAAGGCAATGGCACCCCACTCCAGTACTCTTGCCTGGAAAATCCCATGGACGGAGGAGACTGGCAGGCTGCAGTCCATGGGGTCGCTAAGAGTCAGACACGACTGAGTGACTTCACTTTCACTTTTCACTTTCACGCATTGGAGAAGGAAATGGCAACCCACTCCAGCGTTCTTGCCTGGAGAATCCCAGGGATGGGGAAGCCTGGTGGGCTGCCGTCTATGGGGTCACATAGAGTTGGACACGACTGAAGCGACTTAGCAGCAACAGCAAATGAAATTAGAAATATTAAATTTTTATACATTTCATTATCTCTTGGTTTTTTTATTAAATTAATGTTATTTATAAATTGTTATTTTGCAGTGCAGGGTTAAATACTTTTTACTGTAGAAAAAGCTGGCTATACTGGCCATGTGGCATGCTAAGGAGCTTCAGTCATGTCCAACTCTACGACCCCTACGGACTGTAGCCTGCCAAACTCCTCTGTCCATGGGATTCTCCAGGCAAGAATACTGGAGTCGGTTGCCATGCAACTCCAGGGGATCTTCCTGACCCAGGAATCAAACCTGTATCTCCTGTGGCTCCTGCATTGCAGGCAAATTCTTTACCACTGAGCTACTGGGGAAGCCGCTATACTGGCTATATCACTCATTAAAATTGACTTCACATTATTTTTTTATAAATCTTATAAATTTTGATACTCCATTTAGAGAAAAGAAAAAAAAATACAAACAAAATTGATATTGTTTATCCATGGTCGCAAAGCCAGGAAATGGTTGTACAACCAATGCCTTTTGTCAAAAGCTCCTGGCTTTTAAAGCTATGTCATGGTGCCTTTAAAATGAGTTTCAAGGAAGAGAGAAACAAACATCTGTGTAAAGGGAACTCTAATTCTTGGCCATAAGATTAGGCAAAGTAAAGTTTACATTTAAAATTACATCTTTCTATATATCGTCAAAGTCTTGCAGACTCTTAACAGACTACATATTTTATTTCTGTTATCTTAAAAACCTCTGCCCAAACTTCTCTTAGAGAAGGGTTAAAAGAAATTGTGTCTACCTAAGCTTAAAAAATGAACAAAATTCACATTATTGTGGATTTTCAATAAAATTCTAAGAGAAGGAGAGAACAAGAAAAACATTATTTCTGATTTTGCTTCATTGTGGCCTAATGCATTTTTAGGGGTTGAAATATGAACGTAAAATGAACATTAATCATCACAAGATTTTCAAAATTTCCTTCAGCATGCAGCCCGAGGCACCAGTAAGAGTTGAGAGGTTGTGAAGGGGTCGCAGTGTTTCCCAAAGTCAAACAGCCACCACTCTTTTCTCAACTTTTTTTTTCCTTCCCTAAGCACACCTCCTTCAACTCCCACTCCCACACCACTCTAGAGCAGTTAATGCTTGTAATATTCGGCTATACTTGCGACAACCAGTGTCGTGGAGTTCTATTTCAGTACCATGCCCCAAGCCTCTGTTCTTATGAAAATCTGGACGGCAGCATGGAAGCCATTTCTGCTTTCTAACTCAAAACCACCAAATAGCTGAGGCTACCTCTACCCTCACTTTTGCCAATTTTCCAGAGTCATCAACTTTGTATTTCTTGTGTTACAGCTGCTATCTGTCCTTACTTTGCCCTTAGTTGTGTGAGCCAGCACACAAACACACACATGGGTTAGACATATAGACACATCTGTGTTATCCCAGCTTTCAAATATACTCTCATTTATATTACTAATTTGAAAATATAAAAGCCAATTTGGCCGTATATTAATCATTTAAAAGGGATGGGCCTCAGGCTTGGCCTTTGAATTTGAAAATGTTTCCAGCCTGTAACATCACCAAAATATGGTGCTTTTGGCTAGAACTCATAGTCTTTCATTGCACTCTGGGCATAAGACAAAAACGACTTGTGAACCAAGAAGTATAAACCATCTCTATCTGACACACTGCAGGTCTTAGAGGTTTTCTTGGCAGTTGCTACTTTGATACCTGATCCCACTTCTTTGAGAGTTTGTCAGAGGCCCTGCAAGGTTGTCACAGGCAACTGTTGAAATAGGGAAAAAAAATTAACTGAGAGGGGCGTAATTCTACCTATTTCATTTCTTGTTCTCTCAGCCTAAAGGAGAAAAAAAAATACAAAACCATCTTTAACCTTTATCATTCATTTAGTGTATCTTGCTAGCTGACAAGGAGAGGTATAATGTTCTGAGAAGTGGAAATGTACCTAGAGTTGAAAGTTTTAGCAGCCATGACATTACATCATAAGGTTCTCAGAAGAGTGGGAATGTTCAGAGAAACGGTAGATTAGGGTAATTTATTACCATGTCTGTTAGAAAGTCATACCCTCTTTAATTGCACAAGATCTAGTTAAGTCTAGAGGAAGGGAAGCTGTTGCCCTCTTTCAGCTCCACCTCATCAGTACTTTTCAGTTTTATAGATTAGAATTACAAATCTTTATTGGCCAAATGCCAGGATAATTTAAGACACCATAATCACAGGGCCTTGAACTCTCAGAGGAATTAATGATCACCACGAAGAGTATGAATCAACGCTTGGAGAGGCAGGGGTGTGGACCTGTTCCCTTTCTTTACGGGTGTACCATTCATTTTCCTTCCTTCACTTTTTCCCGTTTGTGTTCTTTTAAATCCTAAATACTGGTCTTGAGACAAGCCTGAGGCCAGTACTTGGTTCCCTAGCCTGGGAAACCTGATTTCAGTGATTAGAATTTTACAAGGAGCTAAAAGCACAAAAGCATGTGCATATTCTCTTCTCACTTCATAAATTGTCTTAGGGTCTGTGATCCCAGCCAATGTGCCCAAGAAAGGAAGCTCAGGAGGGCTCTGTTCTAAGCAGTGGGATTAGCTTTCCTTTTCTGCTTAATATTCTCATTCACACATTCACTCAGGATAGGTAATAAGAGTTAGATTCAGGTTTGGTTTTGGTTTGTGACTAGGCAAAGGAAGCATGTTTTGCATCTAGGCACTCAAAACCTCGGCTTCCCAGCTGGTGCTAGTGGCAAAGAACTCGCCTGCCAATGCAGGAGACGTAAGAGATGCAGGTTTGATCCCTGGGTCTGGAAGATACCCTGGCGGAGGGCATAGCAACCTACTCCAGTATTCTTGCCTGGAGAATCCCATGGACAGATGACCTGGTGGGCTCCAGTTCATGGGGTTGCACAGAGTCAGACACAACTGAAGCAAATTAGCAAGCATGCCCACAGTCAAGTCCTATGTTGTTGAGGAAGTAAGATCTCTTCTACTGAGTTTACTAGCATTTTATATCAAAGAATGGAGTGTCACCTAGTAATAAAGTGGTAATCTTCCCTGAATGTTTCCCCAGGGATGTTGAGAAAGTGTTTGTCAAGTAAAGGATATGAAAATTCCTGTGTATCATGGTTTGCCTTGAATACTTGAATACTCTGTAAATGGTATTTTACATAGATGTCACCTAAAGGAAGTCATCTTATTCATTCCACCTCCTTAACAAATGGCTCCAACTGTGAACTCTTTCAAAGTCAGTTTGAGTAGAAGAGAGCCTCTTCTCTCCAGATCATGCCCTTCCTTGGGCAGCCTACATCTAGTCGCTGAGGAAGGCAAAGATACAGAGCTCTGGACATTTCTACCAGACATGGGCACTCTGACCAGCAGGATTCTCTCTAGAGCTGCCCTCTAGGTTTCTTGGGGCTTTGTTAGTCTTGCATCACCATTCACCATTTCCTCTGCCTGATACTACTTCCTCTCACTTCCCTTTAAAGACTTTTATTTCCAATAAACATCTTGAACCTCAAACTCTATGTCAGCCTCCGTTCTGGGGAACCCAATCTGTGATATAAATAAACAAGCAAATAAAATATATCTCTGTGTGGGTGTGTGTGTGTAAGGAGCTCTTTTGGACGTTTCTCCTCCCCTCAAACATAGAAATGAGATCACGATGTAACAGTTAACCTAACTCCAGATTTATCTTCTACTGAATATGCACACAGCTTTGCCTAACCTGTTGATTCCTTTCCTAGACTAAAAGAAGTAGAAATGAAAAATTAAATAGTGAAAGAATGACTTGCTCTTTACTTACTCCCTGGAGACAGACCATGTGGTGAAGATAACATCTGAGGAAAGATTATGAGACTTCAACCTAATGTCACAGAACCTAACCTGTCTCAGGGATTCAGATTACTTCCCATTTTTATCCCTTTAGAACTGTCATAGCTCAGCAGAATCTCTGGAGTTGGTTTTGGGATATGAGTCTGCCTTTTCCTCAGATTTCCTGATTAAAGCAATTTTCTTTACTACCAACCCTTGCCTCTGGAGTATTGGCTTTTGAGTGGTGAACAGCTGAATCTGAGTTCAGTAGCATGTGTGTGGTTTCTAGTAGAAAACAGAGAAATGGACTTCCTGCCCTTGGTTTTCTTGGTTGAGGTACTAGTCAAGGCACTGTAGGATATAGGCAATAAACCCATTCAAGCATTTCTGTTTCTTGAAGTTTTAAATTACTTCCTCTGCATTATTTCAAAGGATTTAGAGACTGTGCGATCTTTGCTTACATTAGCTACCCCAGCCAATGGCCAGAGCAATTAAAGGCTTAAGCGTTACCATATTCAATAGAGACTTAGCTTTTTTTAAAAGACCACTCCTGTTGTGAGAGCGTATAAGAGCTTGAAGCCACTTAAGCAAGGGAGATAAAGGGAATGTCTCATGGCCATCCAGTTAACGAGAACTGGGAGAGGAAAATTAGCATGGTCACATCTGTTCGCTTATGAAAATATCTATTCTACTAGATCTGGTTTCAAAGCTAGTAATTTTTTCTAATATGCTGCTGACAGTAGCTATTTATAGGTACTTCTGAAAGTAAGCCAGCAAGAAGGATGGGACTGGAGGCAGAGAGAGAGAGAGAGAGAGAGAGTAAGGGAGAAAGGAGATGGGAGATGGATGTTGAGGCTTTGAGGGTTGATTAATCTATAAGGGTCACCAGGACCATTAGCTATTACCCACAAATTCCTATAATAGTTATGTCATTGCTCATTTATGAACATTTAGAAACAACTATAGAACCTGACTGTAATTCTCCTACATCAGTCATAGAATTACCACAAAACATTAGTAGCTAAATTTTAAAAATTGCTCCAGGTCTTTGATACCTCACCATTTCTCTCTGTGAAGCATATATTCTCCTCTATTAACTGGATGGAGAGGTTTTTATGGTAATTAGTTAAATCTGCACAATAAACAACACAGTACATGTTACACTCTCAATAACTGGTAGTTATTAATATACTGATATTATATTATTGATGCAATTATCCCCTTTTTACTCTCTTAACTTTCTGAGTGCCTCTATTCTGCTACCTTCTGGAATTTTTTCACCTTCTAAAACAATATGATTACATGGGATAGAAATATTATATTATTCTCCTGATTTTCTCCTGTACTCATTTTCCCTCCACTCCCTTTATACCCTCCCCTTTCTTCTTTTATCTTCTCTCCTAACCATCTCTGTTTCATGGTATAAACTACTTTCTCTAAGTAATTATTTTCCAACCATGGCTTCTAACTTGTTCTCCAGTTATGCATATTTCTAAATGCTGAAATTTATTTTCTGATAGTAAAATAGAATATGGAAATGATAAGTACTAAGGTACTGAACTGATTGACCTCCCACTGTACTTTTTATTTAAAAATAAGAATTTCACTGGGGAGGCAGAGGAGAAACTATTGCCCCCTCCCTCTAAAATCACAATAATTAACAATTAATGATAATTTTAAGTTTGCTGTGGACTTTTCATGCCTTATGGTTCTACTCACCCCCATGTTATGATGAAGAAACAAATATTCAGAGAGGCTGAACACCTTAGTCTGCAGATGGAACAGGATCTGGTGTTCATTCCATTTGAAACCAAGGCTGATCTGTGTAAAGAAATAAAACATGATATCACTTAAAGCTGCCTCTGTTCTGTCAGCTGTAAATCAGGGTCTATGGCTACTATCATCATCAACATCAGGTAATTACTAAGCTACAGTGAAAAGGACACACACTTATGGGTTAAACTGATGTGGGTTCAAATCCCCTCCTACCAATTACTCACTGAATGAATTTGGGCAGATTATTTACCGTTTTCTGAGCCACATATTCTTTGTGTATTGTTTATATTAATACTCTTTGTATCTCAGCAAAAAGTATTTTTTAAACTATTATTAGCCTTGTAAGGGAAAAATTACAGTTTTTGATACTACCACTACTTTTGTCTTGATTAACATTTTCCTAAGCACTTTGTTGATATACTCCTATATATTCCTATTTACACTCTGTTCATTTATTTCTTCTATTTTATACATTTATTTTTAAATAAAATACACAAAATTTTAGAAAAACAGAACATATTCATGTATCCACAAAGATTAAATATTAATATTTTTAATATTTTTCAGATGTGTATATTTCTTTTCATGAAATAAAACAATGACATATAGTTAAAACTTTATTCTGCATATCTTTGTATTTCTTTCCTTCCCAGAGATAATGACATTTAACTATATTAATGCCATACATATCTTTATTCATCAAATATGCTATTTGATATATTTCTTCAGAGTTTAATAGAATTAGTCTGAAAAACAGCTATGTCTGTGGTTAGACTTTTACTTACCAATTAAATAGTTATGTCAGTTTTATTTATATTTTTTAAATATTTGAAGTTCAGTTCAGTCACTCAGTCATGTCCAACTCTTTGTGACCCCATGGACTGCAGCATGCCAGGCCTCCCTGTCCATCACCACCTCCCAGAGTTTAATCAAACTCATGTCCATTGAGTTGGTGATGCCATCCAACCATTGCATCCTCCGTTGTCCCCTCTCCTCCTGCCTTCAATCTTTCCCAGCATCAAGGTCTTTTCCAAAGAGTCAGTTTTTCGCATCAGGTGGCCAACATATTGGAATTTCAGCTTCAGCATCAGTTCTTCCAATGAATATTCAGGACTGATTTCCTTTAGGATGGATTTGGTTTGATTTCCTTGCAGTCCAAGGGACTCTCAAGAGTCTTCTCCAACACCACAGTTCAAATTATTCATTTTTTGAATCATTAAATTCAAATGATTTCATAATTTTAAATGAATAAAATAGTTTATTTTCCTAATAAATGTTTGGCTAACTTTTTACTACAATGGGCATAAATTTATGTGGCTTTTTCTCACTCCATCTGTAGCTGTACTCTTTCAATCCTGCTGTTTGTTGTTGTTGTTGAGCTGCTCAGCCGTGTCTGACTGTTTGCGACCCCATGGACTGTAGCACACCAGGCTTCCCTGTCCTTCACCGCCTCCTGGAGCTTGCTCAAACTCATGTCCATTGAGTCAGTGTTGGCATCCAACCATCTCATCCTTTATTGTCCCCTTCTCCTTCTGCCTGAGTCTTTCCCAGCATCAGAGTCTTTTCTAATGAGTCAGCTCCTCACATCAGGTAGCCAAAATATTGGGTTTTCAGCTTAAGTTGTAACATCCCACTGTTACTGTTTTATAATTTTTCTTCTTTAGTCAAAATTATAGACTATGTTATTATTCTTAAATTTGTAGATTATAGTCTTGACAATACTGTATTTGATTGCTTTCTGTTTTATAAGTTCTTATTTTTCATATATTCATCACTTTTAAAAATTTGCTATATTTTCTGATTGAGCTAAATGCATAAGTCACTCTTTATATATATTTTTATTTTCTAATATGTAAATGTGCTGTTGCAGTGTACTTTTCCTCAAAGTCAAATTTTGTTTGATCTCTCCTATAGAAATGTATAATATTTTCATTTTCCTTCAATTCTATTTATTTCACTTCAGTTAAATTTTAATTTAATTTACACTGCCAATTAGTTATTTAAAAACGTGTTCTCATAATTCCAAATGAAAGGGCTTGGATATAATATTTTTGCCATTTCATTGGCATCACAGTAATATCACTGTAATATTGAGTAATTTGCATTTTTGAGCCTTTCATTTTGGCTTAGTAGATTGGCACCTTTTTGTATATATTCCTCAGGTGCTTGAAATAGGTGTGCATTTTCTAACTATTCTGCGCAGTGGTCTACTGTGCCCATTAGCGGAGGGTTAGTGTTCATATTTTTTTATATTTTACTATTCCTATAGTCTCTTTGAATGGTTATTGAGAAAGGTGTATATTCAGCTTTAATTGAGTTGGATTTGTCCATTTCTTATTGTAAGTCTGTCATATCTTTATGTATTTGAGAATATGTAATTCATGGTATATTTCTTGATAAATGATAGAACACATAATGCATTTTTTCTTTTATCTAACTACATTGCTATTTGAAAAATCATTTTTGCTTTAAATTCTATTTCATGTGTTATTATTTATCTTTTGATTAGTTTTGAATATCACATTTCTTTTTTCATCTCTTTACTTTCTACCTGCTTTATTTTGCTTCAGGTGTATCTCTTTTAAATACATATAGCTGTGTTTTGTTTTTCTTAAAATTGTCATTTTTACACGATGAATTAAACAGTTCATTTTTTTATGTGTGATGACTGTTGATGTATTTGAATTCATTTATACAGTATTTAATTTTTTAATTATTCATTTTCTGGGTTTAGCTTTTTATTCTCTGTCATATTTTATTAGCTTATCTATTTATCTTTCTTAACACTAATGATTTGAAAATGTTTTATCATATGCTTATTCTTTTCCAAATATTTAACATGCCCCAAATAAAAAAGTATTAATATTATTTTAAGATAATCAATCTCTTACTTTCTTTGAGAACTACAACAAAAAAACATTTAGAATATTTTAAGTCTAAATTCTCCATCCTGTCTTACATTGCAGTTTTTCCTTGTTGTTTAATTATGTATTATGTTGCCCTCCTCCAAATTTAGTATTATTCCTGTTGGTTTATATGTACTATACTTAAGATACTCCCAATATTTAAGAAGTTGTTATATTTTTATAAATTATTTCATCTCACTTATTCACTCTGAATAATAAATTAAGTTCCAAAAGATACTTGTATATTTTTTCAGCCAATGAATCTTATTCACTGTGAATTGTTTGTGTATACATGTGTGTGTTTGACTTCATTTTTTTTAAAGCAAAAAGGTTTTTTATTTTGTACTGGGGTATAGCTGACTGCCAATATTGTGGCAGTTTTAAGTGAACAGTGAAGGGACTCAGAGAGATATATGCATGTAACCATTCTCCCCCAAACTGCCCTCTCGTTCAGGATACCACATATATTGAGCAGAGTTCTATGTGATATGCAGTAGGTCACTGTTGTTTACCCATTTTAAATATAGCAGCATGTCCATGTCCATCCCAAACTCCCTAACTATCCCTTCCCTCCTCACCACCAGCAACCATAAGTTCTTTCTCTTTCTGTTTTGTAAATCCATTATTATCATTTCTTTTTAGATTCCACATATAAGGGATGTAAATCAGACACAGAAGAAATATTGTATGACCTCAGTTTTAGTGGAGCTTTTCTGTTAGTAGGGACTATGCCTTGGTTAGACATGGGAAGTTCACTCAATTTGAATCTGCCTGATCTTTGGTATATCTGAGTTCACTGATATTTTCTAGCACATCTGATGTTTTCATTGTGTGACTTAATCTTCTATATAAGTTCAATACAGGTTGACATAACATGAGAGCATTTTCTTCCATCAGAATTGTATTTCTGCTTTCAAAATTAACATAAATGTTTTTAGAAAAATGTAGCAATGAACTATAATAAATCAAATTCAGTTGTGTTGTTACAGGTCATTATAAATCCCAATAAAATTGTTATTTTTCCTAATGAAAACATTATTGAAAACTGTGACTCAATCTTATTGCTTTGCCCATGGAGGCATGAAAAACAATATTAAAAATAAAATTATTTTTCTGCTTTGCTAGTACTTATTTTCAAAATCCAATTACAAAAAACTTGGACTATGAAAAAGTAAAAACATATATTAATTTATCAGTAACAGCTTGTCCAACTTTGTAGTGGTAAAGTTTTCATTCCTGAAAGAGGAAGTTTTCATAGCAAAAAATTATAAGACTATAGCAATAGAATTTTAATTTAATAAATATTTATCAAGTGCCTAGTTCAACTCCAGTATTATGTTAAGACACTAGGCGGGCAGTCAGACATTACTCCTGTTCTCCGAAAGTTTTATAATGTAATGATTCTAATGAAAGAAGTATGTATAGATTTTCAAAGTTGTACGAAGGAGTAGGTTTTAATTCTGTTGCAGGAGTGAAATATCTATCAGTTCAGTTCAGTTCAGTCATTCAGTCGTGTCTGACGCTTTGTGACTCCATGAACTGCAGCACACCAGGCCTCCCTGTCCATCACCAACTCCCGGAGTTTACTCAAATTCATGTCCATCGAGTCAGTGATGCCATCCAACCATCTCATATTCTGTTGACCTTTCTCCTCCTGCTTTAAATGTTTCCCAGCATCAAGGTCTTTTCCAATGAGTCAATTCTTCCCATCAGGTGGCCAAAGTATTGGAGTTTCAGCTTCAGCATCAGTCCTTCCAATGAATATTCAGGACTGACTTCCTTTAGGATGGACTGGTTTGATCTCTGCAGTCCAAGGGATTCTCAAGAGTCTTCTCCAACACCAATAGTTCAAAAGCATCAATTCTTTGGCGCTCAGCTTTCTTTATAGTCCAACTCTCACATCCATGCATGACTACCGGAAAAACCATAGCTTTAACTAGTCGGACCTTTGTTGGCAAAATAATGTGTCTGCTTTTTAATATGCTATCTAGGTTGGTCATAACTTTCCTTCCAAGGAGTAAGCGTCTTTTAATTTCATGGCTTCAGTCATCATCTGCAGTGATTTTGGAGCCCAAAAAAATAAAGTCTGACACCATTTCTACTGTTTCCCCATTTATTTGCCATGAAGTGATGGGACCAAATGCCATGATCTTAGTTTACAGAATGTTGAGTTTTAAGCCAACTTTTTCACTCTCCTCCTTCACTTTCATCAAGAGGCTCTTTAGTTCTTCACTTTCTGCCATAAAGGTGGTGTCATCTGCATATCTGAGGTTATTGCTAATTCTCCCTGCAATCTTGACTGCAGCTTGTGCTTCATCCAGCCCAGCATTTCTCATGATGTACTCTGCATATAAGTTAAATAAGCAGAGTGACAATATATAGCCTTGATGCACTCCATTCCCTATTTGAAACCAGTCTGTTGTTCCATGTCCAGTTCTAACTGTTGCTTCCTGACCTGCATACAGATTTCTCAAGAGGCAGGTCAGGTGGTCTTGTATTCTCATCTCTTTCAGAATTTTCCACAGTTTATTGTGATTCACACAGTCAAAGGCTTTGGCATAGTCAATAAGCAGAAATAGATGTTTTTCTGGAACTCTCTTGCTTTTTTAATGATCTAAGGATGTTGGCAATTTGATCTCTTGTTCCTCTGCCTTTTCTAAAACCAGCTTGAACATCTGGAAGTCATGGTTCATGAAGTTTGAAGTTGAAGTTTGGCTTGGAGAATTTTGAGTGTAACTTTGCTAGCGTGTGAGATGAGTGCAGTTGTGTGGTAGTTTGAGCATTCTTTGGCATTGCCCTTCTTTGGGATTGGAATGAAAACTGACCTTCCCCAGTCCTGTGGCCACTGCTGAGTTTTCCAAATTTGCTGGCAATTGAGTGAAACACTTTCAGAGCATCATCTTTTAGGATTTGAAATAGCTCAACTGGAATTCCATCACCTCTACTCGCTTTGTTTCTAGTGACACTTCCTAAGGCCCACTTGACTTCACATTCCAGGATGTCTGGCTCTAGGTGAGTGATCATACCATCGTGGTTATCTGGGTTGTGAAGATCTTTTTTGTATAGTTCTTCTGTGTATTCTTGCCACCTCTTCTTAATATCTTCTGCTTCTGTTAGGTCCATGCCTTTCAGTCCTTTATTGTGCCCATCTTTGCATGAAATGTTCCCTTGGTATCTCTAATTTTCTTGAAGAGATCTCTAGTCTTTTCCATTCTTTTGTTTTCCTCCATTTCTTTGCACTGATCACCGAGGAAGGCTTTCTTATCTCTCCTTGCTATTCTTTGGAACTCTGCATTCAAATGGGTGTATCTTTCCTTTTCTCCTTTGCTTTTCACTTCTCTTCTTTTCACAGCTATTTGTAAGGCCTCCTCAGACAGCCGTTTTGCTTTTTTGCCTTTCTTTTTCTTGGGGATGGTCTTGATCCCTGTCTCCTGTATAGTGTCACAAACCTCCATCCATAGTTCTTCAGGCACTCTGTCTATCAGATCTAATCTCTTGAATCTATTTCTTATTTCCACTGTATAATCATAAGGGATTTGATTTAGGTCATACCTGAATGGCCTAGTGGTTTTCCCCCACTTTCTTCAATTTGAGTCTGAGTTTGGCAATAAGGAAATGTCTATAGAGAATCACAAAAAAGCAATTTGCTTCTTAGAAGTGGGTTGTAAAGTTATTTCCAGGAGAAAAAAAAGGTAAAAACGAACAGAGACATGTAACATTATGACATAGCAGGTGAAAGAGTCATGTGATGTTGCTTGATATATGGATGAGTGGGAAGCTCTAAAAGATGAGTTTGGAAAGAGGGTATGTGGCCGTACCTTGTAAGTGATAATCTGAGGGCACGGAAAGTCATAAGGAGCTTCTTTCTCCAGGTTAAATCACAATTTTACAATCAGCCATTTGGCAGTAGATATTGCTATCTAGTCTTAAGTTCTTCAAATCAAGGTACTGAGAACAGAAGAAGAAAACTAATAAATTATTTTGAGAAGAAATGTTGGCAGTAATTTGGAGCACATTTAATAAAATTTGAAAATATTCTCTGATGGTTACAGAAATGACTGCAGAGGCTGATCAAATATTTCCCAGGACTGATAACCTTTGACCAAAAGGCATTTCATAGCATGTCTGGTACCAACTAACAAGGTCAGGTTGTGGAAGTCTACATTTTTTGTACTTAATTAGAGATTAAAGAATACTAGTTAAATGATGTCAGCCTATTTTAGATACACTCAACTATTAGAAGAATGTGTCTGCCATCAGAAAAAATCATGTTTTTAACAATTTATTTTCTGCATTCATTTAATATTTTGAGTACTATATTCCATATGTATGGATCACATATATTAATATGGATGGATTTATTCTTTGCTAGTATTAATTTTGTACTATTTAAAAGTATGGGCTTTGTAAATAGGAATCCCAGAGTTTAAATTTTGGTTTTGCCATTTGTTAAGTATACGGATTTGAACAAGTACTTTCATTTTCCTTAATTTCAATTTTTTTCATTTTTTCAATAGGGATACATGTAAAATGTCACTTCCTTGTCCAAGACATAACAAATGCTGACTGTTCCTGTTTTTGGAATAGTACTATTTTTATCATTAGGGTTTTGTACAGAAAGCACTTTACCAGTCTTACCAATGATCTACTACCAAAAACCATGTATCAGTGGAAACCAATATTTTATTACTTGTCCACACGATGTGTAAAAAGAAAATAACCTTATGAATATTCTCTGTTTGCCCATCTCTCTACCCATTAATCCCTTTTTTATACTTTCTATGTGTACTCCTACAATGACATCTCAAAGGACATTAGAGAATATAAAAGATAGTGTTTATAAATTCTGTTTCAGTCATTTTGATAATCTTGGGGAGCTACCTTTTTATCAAGGTTTAATGAATTATTCATATTACCTTAATATGGCTAATAAAATTTCTACTCTTCTGGTAAGAGAAATTTCAACTCTTTTTTGTTTATCTTTCCAATATTAGCACTATCTCTAATTTTCAGTTTCTTTTAAGAGATCTATGTCTACTTGGTATGAGTGAACTTAGGTAAAATTAAATAACATAATATATATAATATATCAAATTAATTAGCACTCATGTAAGCAGTAATATATAGCCGTATGCTGAAAATTAATACATGAGTATGTTATTCTTGATTCCTCTTTGATTTTTCATTCATTCAGAAGTATTTCTTGTGTGCCTGTTAGATGCTTGAAATGCTTTTAGAATCTAGCATTGAAACAACATGAAATCTATTGGGCAGAATCAGATCATTAGGAGACAGAAATAAAGGATCTAATATGTTAGAAGCACCTAAGTACCATTAAGAAAAATAGAACCAGGACAAAGAGAGCAGGAAGATGTTCTTGGTGGTGTAGGCAGGGATGAGAGATAGTGAAGAACAGCTTTGAATAAGGAGATCAGGGAAGAACTGCCTGAGAAAATAACACTTAAGATCTGAAGAACATAAGGGAATAATTAGCCTTATGAATAGCTGAGAGAAGAAGTAACATAAGATGCCTCAGTGTGCTATGCTGTGGATGTTTTCAAAATCCAAGGTCAGTGGTTGCAGGTAGAGGAGTAGGACGCAGGATCAAAGGGTCATGGGGAGAGGTGATGAAAAGCCTTTCAGGGTGCTGTGATGACTGGTTTCACAACGTTGTTAGGAAACATTCTCAAAAGATCCTTATATACCATCTGGGCTGCGTGATCATATGACATTTGGACTTATTAAGAGAGGCAGTATGAATATAGTAAACAGTGGAAAATGCAAGTAGTTATTGTGTAGATAAAAATTAGATATAGATTTTTTCATTTCTTTGTTTGTCTAGGTGCTAAGTCGTGTCTGACTCTCTTGCAAACCCATGGACTGTAGCCCACCAGGCTCCACTCTCCATGGGATTTCTCAGGCAAGAATACTGAAGTGTGGGCTGCCATTTCCTTCTCCAAGGGGATCTTCCAGACCCAGGAATCAAACCCATGTTTCCTGCATTAGCAGGTGGATTCTTTACCACTGAACCACCAAAGTTGTATTTTCTAGCTTACTATGTAATTTCTGTGCACAGTGAAGAGAAGTGTGTGTGTCATTCTGCAGAAGCTACGTAGCAATGGAAAACACAAAAGTACTTTGCTGTGAGCCACACTAAATTACCTTACTGCCAAGGATGCAGGGGATAACAGAGGCAAAATAATAGCAGACATTTTAGAGATCATTAAAAAAGTCAGAATTAAATCTGCAGACTAGACAAACTCCTATATTCACCCTTCTGCAAACATTTCTTCAACAAATAATTGTTTTGTCTTAGTCTATAAGAGTAAGGATAAGAAAGAAACCCTTGCCAACAACAATCAGATAAAGAGATAAAGTAATGAAAGCAAAGGCTGAACTATTGGAGAAAACACTCAAAAAAAAAAAAAAAATGGAGGAAAATGTTAGATAAGCATGTTACTTAGTTTCAAAGAAATCACAAGTGATATCCTTTTTCTAAACAGAGTCTAAAGGTTCATGAAAGAATTTGTAAGAGAAGGGGCCTTAAAGCAAACCATCCATTTGGGAAAAGAGAAAAAAATGTTTTAGTGATGAAATTCATTAAAGCAACAAAAATAGAAAAAAGAGAGTGAGAACATGTAAATGGCATGAGGAGAGGCTTTAATAAATTGTAAAGAATGAAGTGTAAATAACAGTGATTATAAAATGGTTATAAAGAAGATGATGTGTATGGAAGACAAACAAAAGTGACATAGCCACCCACGGTGAATCTGAAAAAGAAAACAGAGTAGGGAAAATATCCAAAATATAATAAAATAAAATTTTTCTGGACAAAAAAAAAAACAAAACAAGAGTGAATTTGTGTACAGATAGGATATGGAGTAAGGCAGAAAAAGAATAATGCAGAATGATTAACTTAAGCACATAATCAGGACAAATTTACTGTATTTTTAGGATGAATAAAATGTTATGACTTGCAGCAGAAAAGTGAGCCATGCAGAAGAAGGAAACCTCAAGAAGACCTCAGGCTTCTCCACACCTATCCAGAAGAGGGCTACCGAGGTCTGGGGAAGGCTGTGTTTCAAGCACTGTTTTCCTCATAGCTTTTCAAGAATAAAGCAAAAAGTATTTTTACACATCCACAAAATCCAGGGAATGAAGTAATAATGATTTCTACCTGGAAAACTACTAGAAATAGTAACAGATCAAATAGTAACAAATCAAAATAAGCAATTTACTAATAGAGGTGTTGTAATATAATGATTGACAATACTTGCTAGATGTATTGAAATACCCAACTAAAACTGATCAATTATGCCATTCATGGTGGTTTTTTAAATGACTGTATTTTAGACAACAAGAGACCCACCTGGCATCCTGAAAAAATCACCTTCTACTAGGTAGTCTGACTTTCCACACACCTAATCACCAGTCTCCAGCAGCATTATTTCCATTGGTGGAAATGGCTGGAAGCCACTACTTCTAATAGTGAGGCTGCTAAAGTCATTAAACAAGGAGTCTACTAGCCTGAGGTGGCTCTAATCCTTTGGTAGCCTATGTAAGCAAACCAAAACCTAAGCCAGAGTCAGTTCTTATAAATGCATTTGTATCCCAGAAAGTGCAATTTTCTCCCCAGGTGGCTTGGTGATAAAGAATCTGTCTGCCCGTACAGGACACACAAGAGAGACAGATTTGATCCCTGGGGTGGGAAGATACATGGGATGAGGAAATGGCAACCCACTCCAGTATTCTTGCCCAGGAAATCCCATGAACAGAGGAACTGGGTGGATTACACCATGGGGTCACAAAGAGTCGGACATGACTAAGCACGCGCACACACACAATACAATTAGGCTTTCCCAAATGAAGCAACTTCTTAAGCTATCAGTTCAGTCAGTCATGTCCAACTCTTCGCCAGCCTCTGAACCACAGCACGCCAGGCCTCCCTGTCCATCACCAACTTCCAGAGTTTACGCAAACTCAGGTCCATTGAGTCGGTGATGCCATCCAACCATCTCATCCTCTGTCATCCCCTTCTCTTCCTGCCTTCAATCTTTCCCAACATCAGGGTCTTTTCAAATGAGTCAGCTCTTTGCATCAGGTGGCCAAAGTATTGGAGTTTCAGCTTCAACATCAGTCCTCCCAATGAACACCCAGCACTGATTTCCTTTAGGATGGACTGGTTGGATCTCCTTGCAGTCCCAGGGACTCTCAAGAGTCTTCTCCAACACCACAGTTCAAAAGCATCAATTCTTTGGCACTCAGCTTCATTTATAGTTCAACTCTTACACCCATACATGACTACTGGAAAAACCATAGCCTTGACTAGATGGACCTTTGTTGACAAAGTAATGTCACTGCTTTTTAATATGCTGTCTAGGTTGGTCATAACTTTCCTTCCAAGGAGTAAATGTCTTTTAATTTCATGGCTGCAATCACCATCTGCAGTGATTTTGGAGACCCCCCCCCCCAAATAAAGTCAGCCACTGTTTCCACTGTTTCCCCATCTATTTGCCATGAAGTGATGGGACCAGATGCCATGATCTTAGTTTTCTGAATGTTGAGCTTTAAGCTAACTTTTTCACTCTCCTCTTTCACTTTCATCAAGAGGCTCTTTAGTTCTTCCTCACTTTCTGCCATAAGGGTGGTGTCATCTGCATATCTGAGGTTATTGATATTTCTCCCGGCAATCCTGATTCCAGCTTGTGCATCATCCAGCCCAGCGTTTCTCATGATGTACTCTGCATATAAGTTAAATAAGCAGGGGGACAATATACAGCCTTGACGTACTCCTTTTCCTATTTGGAACCCATCTGTTGTTCCATGTCCAGTTCTAACTGTTGCTTCCTGACCTGCATACAGGTTTCTCAAGAGGCAGGTCAGGTGGCTTTGTATTCCCATCTCTTTAAGAATTTTCCACAGTTTATTGTGATCCACGCAGTCAAAGTCTTTGGCAAAGTCAATAAAGCAGAAATAGATGTTTTTCTGGAACTCTCTTGCTTTTTCAATGATCCAGCAAATGCTGGCAATTTGATCTCTGGTTCCTCCGCCTTTTCTAAAACCAGCTTGAACATCTGAAAGTTCATGGTTCATGTATTGTTGAAGCCTGACTTAGAAAATTTTGAGCATTACTTTACTTGTGTGTGAGATGAGTGCAATTGTGTGGTAGTTTGAGCATTTTTTCGCACTGCTTTTCTTTGGGATTGGAATGAAAACTGACCTTTTCCAGTCCTGTGGCCACTGCTGAGTTTTCCAAATCTGCTGTCATATTGAGTGAAACACTTTCACAGCATCATCTTTTAGGTTTTTAAATAGCTCAACTGGAATTCCATCACCCATCACCTCTACTAGCTTTGTTCCTAGTGATACTTCCTAAGACCCACTTGACTTCACATTCCAGGATGTCTGGTCTAGGTGAGTGATCACAACATCATGATTATCTGGGTCGTGAAGATCTTTTTCGTATAGTTCTTCTGTGTATTCTTGCCACCTCTTCTTAATATCTTCTGCTTCTGTTAGGTCCCTACCATTTCTGTCCTTTATTGAGCCCATCTTTGCATGAAATGTTCCCTTGGTATCTCTAATTTTCTTGACGAGATCTCTAGTCTTTCCCATTCTATTGTTTTCCTCTATTTCTTTGCACTGATCACCAAGGAAGGTTTTCTTTTCTCTCCTTGCTATTCTTTGGAACTCTGCATTCAAATGGGTGTATCTTTCCTTTTCTCCTTGGCTTTTCGCTTCTCTTCTTTTCACAGCTATTTGTAAGGCCTCCTCAGACAGCTGTTTTCCTTTTTTTTTTCATTTCTTTTTCTTAGGGATGGTCTTGATCCCTGTCTCTTGTACAATGTCATGAACCTCCATTCATAGTTCATCAGGCACTCTATCAGATCTAGTCCCTTAAATTTATTTCTCACTTCCACTGTATAGTCATAAGGGATTCAATTTAGGTCATACCTGAATGGTCTAATGGTTTTCTCCACTTTCGTCAATTTCAGTCTAAATTTGGCTGTAAGGAGTTCATTATCTGAGCCACAGTCTGCACCCAGTCTTTTTTTTTGCTGACTGTATAGAGCTTCTCCATCTTTTGCCGCAAAGAATAAAATCAGTCTTATTTCGATGTTGACCATCTGGTGATGTCCATGTGTAGGGTCTTCTCTTGTGTTGTTGGAAGAGGATGTTTGCTATAGCCAATAAATACTTAAGCTATAGCCAATCAAGTACTTCCCTTGCATTGTGTCTGCTTTGTAAATGTCTCTCCCCTACCTTCTGTCAACAGAGTGCTGTCAACCACTCCCAGCTTGGCACTGCCCGATTAGAATGTTTGCCTAAATAAAGTCTTGAAACTTTTAATGTGCCTCAGTTTATCTTATAACAGAATTAATTGGGCTTCATCTCAGACAGCTGAATAAAACTCAATATGTTGGTACGATTTTGGGCCCTAGAGTTATAAGACAATACAACTTTATCCCAGTTCCTTCTTTGGCTTTGTTAAGTAGCTTTGCTGACTGTTATGGCCCCTATAATCTTAACGATTGATGCTTTTGAATGAATTTATAATTTTAATTGGACCCACAATTCCTTTGTCTGACATGCCTAAGAAAATAAAAAAATTTTAATTCCCACAGGAATAGCTGCTAATAGTTGGCAAGTAATTCAGTTTGGAAAAAATAATGCAAGTTCATGGGCACGTGAGACATTCTGAAGGCAAGTAACCAGGAATAAGAACAGAGTAGCCAGAAATGAATTCATGCTATCTTTACATGAGAATAGGCCCAGTATATTCCCTTGGTCATTTTCATACTGCGGGATTCCTTGTGATGTATGACATCACAACACACTGGCTCTTATCTAGAGGAACTGACCCTATTTATCACTGGACGTGAGATTGCATTTTGGACTTCTCCCTGATTGCAATGGCAAAATCACCCTTACAAAAGTGATTCCCATTCAGTTTGTAGCTTGGTTTCCTGGATATTGGAGGCACTTCGTTACCCATCATTATAAGTTTTACTTGGTATGCTAATTATTGTGAAGCACAGTCAATATCTAATTCAGTCCCACAGAAGGCACAGATTTTGAAAATAAAAGCAGCCTACTACTCTGCCCATTAGCTGCAGTCAGAACAAAGGAAGACTCCTTAATTCTGTGCTCCAGAGTCTTACCAACCCCTAAGTTATAATAGTATTTTTCAATACCAGAATGATCCTATAACAAATGTATTCCCTAAACCATCATTAACAACAGCAGTGTTCTCCTTGGTTACTAAGAATTGGAATTAAAGAGAAGGCCCCAGGATACTTTAATATTGGACATTTCTATGCTTAGGATCATTAGGATTATTACTACATAAAGCCAGTAAGTTAATGATTGGTGTAATATGAGTATTTTATTTATGGTTCAGTGAAAATAATGAAGGGCCTTAGGACATGTAACCAGTTATGATAATACAATGGATGGAGAAAAAAAGTTCTTTCAAAACTAAGGAAAATATAAATCCAAACTCTGTTCTTTACACCTATTATTAAAGTTATGAAAGTCCATCTAAATATCTTTGTGAGGATGTAAAAAGAGAAGTCAAAATGGAAAATGTAATAAAACCAAAGGATAGAAATCACAAACCAGAAAAAAAAAATCACCATACAATATGGTCTGAAGTTTTCCAATAAAATTGGTTTGGAGCAGCTACATAAACCAATTTGGTTCATTGACTTTTTGATGGTGTACATTTTGTCCTTTCAGATCTTATATTGAACATAATATATCACTATATATGGAATGGATATAGTTTTTATTAGAGAGAGAAAGCTGGGTTTCATTAGATCATATCAAGCTGAAAAATTGTGAACTACAGGAAAAAAAAAATTGAGTCTCCCTGCCAGACCAAAAAAAAAAAAATACTAATTTGAAATGTTGAATTGCAGAGTTTTTATCAGAGCACATATTTAATAAATATCTCTATATGAAATTTTCATAAAATCATCACTTTTGTCAGCTATAAATTGATTGATTTTAGATTTAAAATGTTGCAGAAAATACAATTACATGGTGTACATCAAGTGTTGGAATGTTTACTCTTTAGTAAATTTACTTCATTATTTGAAATTTTAAGGAAAAATAAAATCTCCTTGAAAATCCAAACTCAGCATTAAATATATTTTTGAAACAAGATTTACCTCAAATTTCACATCTGACATACTTGAGATAGTAAAGGGCACACACATTTTCTAACACATCCAGGGTGGCCAGAGGCAACAGTGTGGCTTGGGAACCCTCTGCTCCAGCAACAGCTCCATCAGGACCGTGGTCCAGGCCCCCAGGTGCAAGTTGCCCAACACCCAGTGGCCACTGAAGATTTACACATTCAAGAGGATCAGCAGTGGGACGGTCATAGCCTGTCCTTGGTCTACGTAGAACAGCCAGTCAGGGCTGACAAAATGTGGTCCACTGGAGAAAGGAATGGCAAACCACTCCAGAATTCCTGCCTTGAGAACCCCATGGATAGTATGGAAAGGCAAAAAAAAAAGACACTGAAACATGAGCCTCCCAGGTCAGTAGGTGTCCAATATGTTACCTGGAGAAGAGTGGAGAAATAGCTCCAGGAAGAGTGAAGTGGCTGAGTCAAAGCGGAAGGACGCCCAGTTTTGGATGTGTCTGGCAGTGAAAGTAAAGTCTGATGCCCTAAAGAACAATATTGCATTGGAACCTGGAATGTTAGGTCCATGAATCAAGGTGAATTGGGTGTGGTTAAACAAGAGACAGCAAGAGTGAACATTGAAATTTTAGGAATCAGTGAACTAAAATGGGTGGGAATAGGCAAATTTAATTCAGATAGCTATTATATCTACTACTGTGGGCAAAAATCCCTTAGAAGGGACTGGAGTGGAAGAAATAGAGTAGCCCTCATAGTCAACAAAAGAGGATGAAATGCAGTACTTGTGTGCAACCTCAAAACCAATGGAATGATCTTGCTTCATTTTCAAGGCAAACCATTCAACATCACAGTAATTCAAGTCTGCCCCAACCACTAATGCTGAAGAAGCTGAAGTTGAATGATTTTATGAAGACCTACAACACTTCCTAGAAATAACACACACACACACACACACACACACACACACACACACACAGATTTCCTTTTCATCATAGTGGACTAGAATGCAAAAGTAGGAAGCCAAGAGATACCTGGACTAACAGGCAAGTTTGGCCTTGGAATACAAAAATGAAGCAGGGCAAAGGCTAATAATAGAGTTTTGCCAAGAGAATGCACTGGTCATAGCAAAAACTCTCTTCCAACAACACAAGAGACAACTCTACACATGGACATCATCAGATGATCAATGCTGAAATCAGGTTGATTATATTCTTTATAGCTGAAAATGGAAAAGCTGTATACAGTCAGCAAAAAACAAGACCTGGAACTGACTGTGGCTCAGATATCAGCTCCTTATTGAAAAATTCAGGCTCAACTTGAGGAAAGTAGGGAAACTCACTAGGCCATTCAGGTATGATTTAAATCAAAGCCTTTGATTATACACTGGGGGTGATGAATAGACTCAAGGGATTAGATCTCGTAGGCAGAATGCTTGAAGAACTATGGACAGAGGTGTGTAACATTGTAGAGGAGGTGGTGACCAAAACTTTCCTCAAGAAAAAGACAGGCAAGAAGGAAAAGTGCTTTTCTGAGGTCTCACATATTGCTGAGAAAAAAAGAGAAGCAAAAAGCAAAGGAGAAAGGGAAAGATATAACCATGTGAATTCAGAGTTCCAAAAAATAGAAAGGAGAAATAAGAAAGCCTTCTTACATGAACAATGCAAAGAAATAGAGGAAAACAATAGAATGGGTAAGGGTAGAGATCTCTTCAAAAAAATTAGAGATACCAAGGGACAATTTCATGCAAAGATGGGCATTATCAAGGACAGAAATGACAAGGAACTAACAGAAGCAGAAGAAATTAAGAAGGGGTGATAAGACTACACAGAAGAATTATGCAAAAAAGTTATTAATGACCCAGATAACCATGATGGTGTGGTCATTCACATAGAGCCAGACATCGTAGAGCGTGAAGTCAATTAGGCCTTAGGAAGCATCACTACAAACAAAGCTAGTGGAGATGATGGAATTCCAGGTGAACTATTTCAAATCCTAAGGGATGATGCTGTGAAAGTGGTGCATTCAATAGGATAGCAAATTTGGAAAAAGCAGCAGTGGCCACAGGACTGGAAAAGGTCAGTTTTCATTTCAATCCCAAAGAAGAGCAATGCCAAAGAAGGTTCCAACTATTGCACAATTGCAGTCATTTCACAAGCTGGTAAATTCACACTCAAAATCCTTCAAGCTAGGCTTCAACATTACATGAACTGGGAACTTCCAGATGTACAAGCTGGATTTAGAAAATGGAGAGATGAACCAGAGATCTAATTGCCAACATTCATTGGATCATAGACAAAGCAAAGGAATTCCAGAAAGCATCTATTTATGCTTCATTGACTATGGTCAAGCCTTTGACTGTGTGGACCTGTGGAAAATTCTTAAAGAGATGGGAGTACCAGACCACTGTCCCTGCCTCCTGAGAAAACCTGTAGGCAGGTCAAGAAGCAACAGTTACAACTGGACATGGAACTGGGACTGGTTCAAAATTGGGAAAGGAGTTATGTCAAGACTATATTGTCACCCTGTTTACTTAACTTACTTGCAGAATACATCATGATAAATGCCTGACTGGATGAAGCACAGTCTGTAATCAAGATTGGTGGGAGAAATATTAGTAACCTCAGTTATGCAGATGACACCATCCTAATGGTTGAAACTGAAGAGAACTAAAGAACCTCTTTATGAGTGTGAAAGAGGAGAGTGGAAAAACCTAGCTTAAAACACAAAATTAAAAAACTAAATGAACAACAACAAAAAAAAGCTGTTTTTTGTTTTTTTTTTTTTTAGTTCTGCTAATGAGTTCTCCCCAGAACTGCCATTGTTGGTGTCTTTGTCCCTGTAATGACCACAGCTAGTCTCCACTTCTGCAAGATACCCTCCAATACTAACAGGTAGGTCTGATCCAGTCTCTTATCAGGTCACTCTTTTTTTTTTTTCCCCAAAGTCCTAGTGCACATGAGACTTTGTGTGCACCCACTGAGTGGATTTTCTGTTTCACCCAGGCCTGTGGAGTTCCTGGACTTTGTACTGGAAAAGCCATCCCAATAATTAGAGAAAGAAACACTAAACACTGCTATGCCAGGGCTTTCCTGGTGACTCAGATAGCAAAGAATCTGTCTGTAATGCGGGAGGCTCAGGTTCAATCCCTGGGTGAGGAAGATCCCCAGGAGACGGAAATGGCAACACACTCCATTATTCTTGAAAGTCTATTTTATCTGATATGAGTATTGCGACTCCTGCTTTCTTTTGGTCTCCGTTTGCGTGAAATATTTTTTTCCAGCCCTTCACTTTTAGTCTGTATGTGTCCCTTGTTTTGAGGTGGATCTCTTGTAGACAGCATATATAGGGGTCTTGTTTTTGTATCCATTCAGCCAGTCTTTGTCTTTTGGTTGGGGCATTCAACCCTTTTACATTTAAGGTAAGTATTGATAGGTATGGCCCCGTTGCCATTTACTTTGTTGTTTTGGGTTCACGTTTATACAACCTTTCTGTGTTTCCTGTCTAGAGAAGATCCTTTAGCATTTGTTGAAGAGCTGGTTTGGTGGTGCTGAATTCTCTCAGCTTTTGCTTGTCTGTAATGCTTTTGAATTCTCCTTCATATCTGAATGAGATCCTTGCTGGGTACAGTAATTTAGGTTGTAGGTTATTCTCTTTCATTACTTTAAGTATGTCCTGCCATTCCCTTCTGGCCTGAAGGGTTTCTATTGATAGATCAGCTGTTATCCTTATGGGAATCCCTTTGTGTGTTATTTGTTGTTTCTCCCTTGCTGTTTTTAATATTCGTTCTTTGTGTTTGATCTTTGTTGATTTGATTAATATGTGTCTTGGGGTGTTTCACCTTGGGTTTATCCTGTTTGGGACTCTCTGGGTTTCTTGGACTTGGGTGGCTATTTCCTTCCCCATTTTAGGGAAGTTTTCAGCTATTATCTCCTCGAGTATTTTCTCATGGCCTTCCTTTTTGTCTTCTTCTTCTGGGACTCCTATGATTCGAATGTTGGGGTGTTTCACATTGCCCCACAGGTCCCTGAGGTTGTCCTCATTTCTTTTGATTCTTTTTTCTTTTTTCCTCTCTGCTTAATTTATTTCCACCATTTTATCTTCTACTCACTTATCCTATCTTCTGTCTCTGTTATTCTACTCTTGGTTCCCTCCAGAGTGTTTTTGATCTCATTTATTGCATTATTCATTTTTAATTGACTGCTTTTTATTTCTTCTAGGTCCTTATTAAACATTTCTTGCATCTTCTCAATCTTTGTCTCCAGGCTATTTATCTGTAACTCCATTTTGTTTTCAAGATTTTGGATCATTTTTATTATCATTATTCTAAATTCTTTTTCAGGTAGATTCCCTGTCTACTCCTCTTTTGTTTGACTTGGTGGGCACTTTTCATGTTTCTTGCCTAGAGAATCCCATGGACAGAGGAGCCAGCGGGCTATGGTCCATAGGGACTTTCACACCAAAGAGCACATCAAATAAAAAAGTGCAAATATGTAAAGAATTCACATTGTATTACTAAAGAGGAAATACCAATATGTAGGATATGGGCTTATTAAACATGCTACAACAGGAGGGACAGAGATAAGATGGCAGAGTAGAAGGATATGGGCTTAAAATTTCTTATTGAAACACCAAGATGAGAACTAATTGCTGAACAACCATTGACAGAGAAATGCTGGAACCTACCAAAAGAGGTACCCTGCATTCAAAGACAAAGAAGACACAAGGAAATGGTGGGGGGGACACAATAACAATAAAAATCAAATTCCATTCCTGCTGGAAGGGTCATCCACAAACTGGAAAATAAATAATTATACCGCAGAGCTTCTCCCACTTTAGTGAAATTTCTGAGCACCACATCAGTCTCCCCAGCCTGGGAGTCTGACAGTAGAAGTAGGACCCGCTAAGGGAATCTGGTTTTGAAGAAAAAGCAAGGTTTGAACCAGGAATTCCAAGCTGGATAAGACCCAGATCCACCCACCAGTAGGCAGGTACCAGTCCCTCCTACTAGGAAGTCTGCACAAGCCTATTAGCATCATCCAGAAGATGGCAGACAGCAGAAGGAAGAAGAACTACAATTCTGTAGTCTGTGGAAGAGAAACTGCAATCACAGATAGTTAGGCAAATGAGATGGCAGACATATATGTCCCATATGAAGGAACAAAATAAAACCCTAGAAGAACAACTACATGAAGTGAGATAGACAACTCACCCAAAAAATAATTCAGAGTCATGATAGTAATGATGATCTGAGATCTCAGGAAAAGAATGGAGGCATAGATCCAGAATATACAAGAAATATTTAACAAAAACCTAGAAGAATTAAAGAGCAAGTAGATGAATAGGACAATAACTGAAATGAAATATACACTAAAAGGAAAGGAATCAATAGAATAAGTGAGGTGGAAAACAGACAAGTGAGCTACAAGTTACAATGATGGAAATCAATACTATCACAAAGAATAAAGAAAAAAGAATGAAAATAAATGAGAACAGTTTAAGAGACCTGTGGGAAAACAATAGATGAACCAACATTCACATGGTGGGGGTCCCAGAAAGAGAAGAGGGCGAGATAGGACCTGAGAAAATATTGAAAGTGACAATAGCTGAAACTTGTCTAATATGGGAAAGGAAACTGTCATCCAAGTCCAAGAAGCAAATAACATGCAAGGGAATTTCCTTCAGGGTATCAGCTGGTTTCTCAGCAGATAGTCTGCAGATCAGAAGGGAGAGGCTTGATATATTTAAACTGATGAAAAGGAAGAACCCATAATCAAGAATACTCTACCTAGAAAGACTCTGACTCAGATTTGATGGAAAAACCAAAAGCTTTACAGATAAGCAAAAGTTAAGAGAATCCAGTAACACAAGGCCAGTTTTGCAATAAATTTTAGAAGTTCTCTAAGCAGAAAAGAAAACACCACTACTAGAAACAAGAAAAGTGTGAATGACAAAGCCTACAGGTAAAAGAAAAGAGGCTACAACTGACAACACAGAAATAAAAAAAAAATCATAAGAGGATACAAGCAAGTGTACACCAATAAAATGGACAACCTGGAAGACATGCACAAAATCTTAGAAGAATACAATCTCCCATAACTGAAACAGGAAGAAATAGAAAATATGAGCTGAAATACAATATGAAATAGAAAATATGAACTGATCAACCACAACTACTGAAATTGAAACTGTGATTTAAAAACTCCCAACAACCAATGTCCATGACCAGATAGCTTTACAGGTGAATTGTATAAAACATTTAGAGAAGGCTTGACACCTATCCTTTTGAAACACCTATACTGCAAAAAATTGCAGAGGAAGGAATACTCCCCAACTCATTCTTTGAAGCCACCACCATATTGATACCAAACCAGGCAAAGATAAACCAGGCAGACAAAAAATAAAATTACAGGCCAATGTTCCTGATAAGCAGAGAAACAAAAAAAAAAAAATATTAGCAAACAAAATCCAGCAATACATTAAATGGATCACACACATATTCAAGTGGGATTTATTCCAGGGATGCAAAGATTTTTCAGTATCCACAAATCAATCAGTGTGATACAGTAATCAACAAATTAAAGAATAAAAACCATATTATCATCTCAATAGATGCAGAAAAAACTTTTGAGAATGGCAGTTAATTACAATAAAAACTCCCCAGAAAATGGGCATAGAGAGAACCTATCTCAACATTATAAAGACCATATATGACAGACCCACAGCTATCATATTCAGCGGTGAAGAGTTAAAAGCATTTCCTCAAATATGAGGAGCAAGACAAAGCTTTCCACTCTCACCACTTCTATTCAACATAGTTTTGGAAGTCCTAGACACAGCAACCAGAGAGGAAAATAAGTAAAAGAACCCCTTTTGAAAAGGCAGAAGTAAAACTGTCACTGTTTGCAGTGACACCAGTTGCAGATGACATGATACTATAAGAGAAAATCCTAAAAGCTATCCGAAAACTACTAGAGCTTATCAATGAATAGGTTAAATTACAGGGTACAAAGTCAATGTACAGAAATGTTTTATTTCTACACATTAACAATGAAAGATGTATGGCAAAAACTATCACAATATTATAAAGTAATTATCCTCTAATTAAAATAAATAATTTATTTTTAAAAAAGAAGATGTGTTACATATATACAATGGAATATCAAGCAATCATTAAAAAGAATGAAATAATGCCATTTACAGCAGCATCAATGGACCTGGAGATTATCATATTAAATGAAGTAAATCAGACAGAGAAAGACAAATATCATATGATATCAGTTATATGCAGAATCTAAAATGAACTTATTTACAAAGCAGAAAGACTCATGGAGTTAGAGGATGAACTTATGGTTATCACGGGGGGAAGAGTGGGTAAAGGGGTAAATTGGGAGATTGGGATTGACATTTACACACTGCTATATTTAAAATATAGCAACTATTTAAAAGAAAGTGAAGAGGAACTAAAGAGCTTCTTCATGAGGATGAAAAAGGAGAGTGAAAAACCTGCCTTAAAACTCAACATTAAAAAATTAAGATCACAATATCCCATCCCATCATTTCATGGCAAATAGAAGGGGAAAAAAATAGAAGCAATGATAGATTTGCTTTTCTTGGACTCCAAAATCACTGTGGATGGTGATTGCAGCCAAGAAATTAGAAGATGGCTTGCTTCTTGGAAGGAAACATGAGACAAACCTAGACAGTGTATTATAAAGCAGAGGCATACTTTGCCGAGAATGGTCCATATACTCAAAGACATGGTTTTTCCAATAGTCATGTATTGATGTGAGAGTTGGGCCATCAAAAATGTTAACAAAGTCAAATAGCCAGTGTTTTTGAACTGTAGTGCTGGAGAAGACTCTTCAGAATCCCTTGGACTGCAAGGATATCAAACCATTCAATCCTGAAAACAATTCAGTCATCAACCCTGAATATTCATTGGAAACACTTTTGCTGAAGCTCCAATACTTTGGCTACTTGATGCAAAGAGCTGACTCATTGCAAAAGACCCTGATTCAGGGAAAGATTGAAGAGGGCGGCAGAGGGTGAGATGGTTGGATGGCATCACTGACTCAAGGGACATGAGTTTGAGCAAACCCTGAGAGATAGTGGAGGACAGGGAAGCCTGGTGTGCTGCAGTCCACAGGATTGCAGAGTTGGACATGACTTAGTGACTGAACAACACAACAATATTTAAAATACATAACCATCCAAGTCCTACTATATAGCAAAGGGAACTCTGCTCAATATTGTATAATCATCTGAATGGGGAAATAATTTGAAAAAAAAATAGGTATCTGTATATATAAAACTGAATCACTTTGCATATACCTGAAACAAATACAACATCTTTATACTATGTTACAATGTAAAAACAAACAAACAAACAAAAAAACCGGTGTCACAACAAAGTACCACAAAATGGGTGGTTTCAGAACAATAGAAAACAATGTCTCTCAATTCTAGAGGCCACAGTCCTCCTGAAGTCTGAGAGGAAAAATGTGTTCTCTGCCTCTCTCCTGGCTTTTAGAAATTTGATGGCAAACTTTGGTGTTCCTTGGCTTCTGCTTCACCACTTTGATCTTTGCCTTCATCTACAGCTTGAGTTCTTCCTGGTGCCTGCCTGTAACTAAATCTCTCTTTCTTCTAAGGACACCAGTTATACTAGACTAGGGATCCTAATCTACCCTACTCTGGTAGGGTCTCATCCTGACTTAAGTGCTTAGCTATGACTGTTTCCAATAAGGTCACATAAGGGGGTTTGGGAGGTTAGAATTTCGACATATAAATTGTGGGGAAACACAATTCAGCCCACAATAAGTTTAAAGCACTCTCCTCTTTCACTTTCATCAAGAGGCTCTTTAGTTCTTCTTCAATTTCTGTCATAAGGGTGGTGTCATCTGCATATCTGAGGTTATTGATATTTGTCCCGGCAATCTTGATTCCAGCTTGTGTTTCATCCAGCCCACCATTTCTTATGATGTACTCTGCATATAAGTTAAATAATCAGGGTGACAATATGCAGCCTTGACGTACTCCTTTCCCGATTTGGAACCAGTCTGTTGTTCTACATCCAGTTCTAACTGTTGCTTCCTGACCTGCATATAGATTTCTTAGGAGGCAGGTCAGGTGGTCTGGTATTCCCATCTGTTTAAGAATTTTCTACAGTTTGTTGTGATCTACACAGTCAAAGGTTTTGGCATAGTCAATAAAGCAGAAGTAGATATTTGTTCTGGAACTCTCTTGCTTTTTTGATGATCCAACAGATGTTGGCAATTTGATCTCTGGTTCACACAAAAACTTCAAATCTAGTTTGAAGAATAACAATATGACAATTTTTAAGAAATAAGTATTTATATTATTAAATGATGATAAATCACTTTCAGAAAGTCCTGGTGACTTTATATGTCTGTGATGTCTTCCTAGGTTGGAGCTGAGAAGGGAGGAAACCTATTACTGTCTACCAAGTGCCTCCAAATAATCTCCAAATGATGAATCAATTAACATGTGTAAATATCCTCAAAGAACATTTTTAAAGCAGCTATTTGTTTTATAGAAAGATGTTCTTCAAAACATTTATTTATGAAATATTGGAAAAATAATTAACTTTAGGAACTGATGAAATAAATTGGCTATATGCATAAATAACTAAATGCTAAATACGTTTAGCTAACTTTTGTGTAGTACCCACTATGTGCCAAAAATTAAGCACTTTATATATGTTGACATAGAGAATCCTCACAAGGACCCTATGAGGCACATGCTACCATTATATCTGCTTTATTTTTGGTCGTTAAAATGTAAAGAATCAAAATAACTTGCCCAATGTCATTCAGCTTTGTAAGTAGCAGTGCTGAGCTTAAAAGCAGGGAGTCTGGTCCCACAATCTATTTCAAAAATGCTTTGCTATATTTTTACAAATTGATAATAAAATATGCATGACTTAAGACTGTTTAAAGGGAACAACATAGAAAATTGTAAACATGTTTTTCAATATTTGCACTGACAAGTAAGTCAAGGAGATATGCCAAGATGTTAATAATTGTTGCCTTGGAGTTGTGTGATTATCATGATTTTTTACTGCAACTTTTCCTTTTTTATTCTTAATGTGTATAAACACCTATTAAGTATATTTATTTCAAAATTTTTAAATAAAGAATAAATATACTTAATAGGTGTTCATACACATTTTCGACATTTATTTACTGGATCAAATTGAACAGTAAGATATTTGGTCATTTGAATGTTCATTTCTTTCTAGGTAAACTTATTTAATTCAAGGTTGAGGTGGTTGAATACACTGACAAAATATAAATAGATAACATGGTTTATGTAATTAACCAGGGTTCACTCTCAGAATTTAGTTTGCATATCTTCCTTGCACAACTATGGAGTACTCCAGGTATTTTGTGTAACCTATTTTCATATATGGTCCTGTGTCCCTGATAGAGGGGCATATGCCAAAGCAATTTTAGCCTGTTGTCAGGTCTCTGGATCCTTAATTTCAGTTACTACCACACAATCTTCCCAGGTGGCTGTGGTGGTAAAGAATCCGCCTGCCAGTGCAGGAGATACTGTTCAATCCCTGGGTTGGAAAGATCCTCCGGAGGAGGAAATGACATCCCTCTCCAGTATTCTTGTCTGAGAAATCCATGGGCAGAGGAGTCTGGCAGGCAAAGAGTCCAACCCAACTGGCTGAGCGCACACACACACACACACACACACACACACACACACACACACACACAGAATCATATTCACTAAAACATTTGAGGCGGGGTGGATTGGAGATCTGTAGCATAGACTACAAGCAGTCAGTTAAGCACACTTAGCCCAGCTAGATTAAAAAACAATCGAAGAAAAAGTAGAATAATATGAAATGGAGAAGAGTGAGGAAACAGGACTGTCCGCTTTCCCCCCAGTTTTACATTGTGTCCCAGCATAAGTGCGTATTACACTCACTGCATATTTTTTCCCTTCACCTAGGAATGTCTGCTCATCCTTAATTGTGGTGGTGGTTTAGTCACCAAGTAGTGTCCTACTCTTGAGACCCCATAGACTGTATCCTGCCAGGCTCCTCTGTCCATGGGATTCTCCAGGCAAGAATACTTGAGTGGGTTGCCATTTCCTTCTCCAGGGGATCTTCCCAACCCAGGAATCAAATCCAGGTCTCCTGCCTTGCAGGCAGATTCTTTACCGACTTAGCAACAAAGGAAACCCATTAGGCTTATTGCTTGAGTATTAAAAGGTGATGGAGGGAGGAATTAGTTAAATTGATTGTGAAACAATTATCTTTGTTTCTGGTCTTATCATGACAAAGACAAAATATGACACTATCTCGTCCTGATATGAGCTGCTACATTTCCAGTTGTATGCCTCAACCCAGCATTTTTTTAAAAATTTACTACTTCATTCAACATTTCTTGGTAGGAATGTGATAAACTGTAGTGTAATAGAGGCTTACATCTCTAAAATAATTTAGGAGGACTTCAGAGAAGTCCCTAAACCTTGAAAAAATTTCCAAGCATCAGCCAGTCAGTAACACTTCTGAGAACACAAAATCAGAGTTACCACAAGGGTGGTAATTTGAGTGCCAAGATTTTGCCCAGATAGTGCTTACTGAATCACTTACGGAAAAAGTAAAAAAAAAAAAAAAAAAAACACCCTACAAACTAGAACAAAGCTCAACAAGTTTTGCCGATGAGAGGAAGCATGTGAAGGTATTGTTGCCTATACTGTAGAAGACAAAATGTGAAAGAATAGAGCTTTGTCATTACTTCTAAATATTGGACCTATAAGATATCCTTCCTGCAAAATGTTCAGGACTAGTCTTAGTGGAAGCTGTGAGTTTGGTTAAGTTTATCTTTATTCAACTTGGCTTTTCAAATATGGATCTTTTACCCTTTTGTTGCGCAACTTAAAGTCTGAAAAACACACAATGCTAACCATTCACACTACTATGTGGATTTAAGGATGGCGTTGCTTTTTATCTCCTTCTGTGGGATATTTACATTTTATATTAAATTGAGAAGAGAATTTTCTCTTTTAAAGAAATTTCAGGCACAGGTGAGAAGAGAGGGTGAGATAATAAATTTTGGCTTGAAGCTCTTCCTGGTACTGTAATCATCTCAAACAATAGCTGTGCCCTCTACCTGCACATAAAACTAGCCTTGAGTTGGATGATTCAGATTAGATCACTCTTATCAATATTGTCTGTGCTCACATTATTAGATTAATGTGTTGATTGGGTCAGCTTTCATTTTAATACGGAAAATATTAACATAATCTAAGGCATATAATTTTAACTTAGTATACCAAAGATGTTAGTAAGGCCAAAGGTATTAAGAAATTATCCCAATTCATATAATATATATGCAGAATGCCAATGCACTATTATAATATGGAACAGCATGGATCAGAGAATTTTTTTCTTTATGTACACTCAGTTTCCTTAATTTAGCATCAGTATTTCCTTCATTCAAATATCAACATTTAGCCACATGTGGCATATATTACAACTAACTGTCACCTGTGATAGCTTATTTTTCAGTATGGCTTAGATATGAGATAGAACACAACCAACCTTCCAAGTATAATGTCATACTTCAGATGTCAAAATTTGAGGCCAATTAAACCATGGAAGAATGAGTAAAAAAGAAAAACTGTGTAGATTTGAGTCTAAGAAGTTATAAAAAATACATGTAAAAAGTAGAACGTGGCTTGTGCCAGATTCTGACTGATACCCTATTTCCCTCCTCTTCCTGACTTAGCTATTTTACGACAATTTGACTTTACTCTCAAGTCTCTATCCTAACCATTGAGTTTTTGTTCTCTTTTTCTATTCTAAAAACTTCCCTTGATTACCTGATGACTATAATTCAGATTGACTTATCCAAATTTCTGGGGTTCATGTCCATCCTCCCTCTTCCAACAGAGTTTCAAAACAGACCTATTGCCGTGCTGACAATGGTGAAAATTTTTGTTCATCTATTAATATATATATTAATGCCTCTTATGTGGCCTTAATAATAATGTGGCATAGATTATTATATATTAGGGATGCAAAGATATAACATAATCACTCAATAGGAGTTGAGTGAAGTAGTCCTGTCTACAATAGAAAGTTTTACCATGTCTAGGTCTATCCCAGATTTGAGGGAGAAAGCCCAGAGAACCAGGAGGAACATGTCGGGGCTCCCAGGTTAGGTTGGTGAGAGATGGGGCAGCATTAGAAGGGAAGCACTGTTAAAGAAATGTCTTGAGAAAAGATGATGTTTGAGCTGATCGTATAAGAATTGCTTTCTTGCCGGTGTTATGGGTTGACTTTGTTAAATTAACATTTGTTAAGTGGGTCACAGGGTATAGAGCAGTGAGTCAGGGTTCAAGAGAAATATTACTTTCAAATCCTGCCAGAGGTACACAGCATTCCATGAGAACCCACACAGGCAGGTTAAGGCAGGGGAGAGGCAGAGAGAGCACCTGGACCCAGGTACATGCCTTTGTTAGGGCCCATGGATGCAGTGCTTTGGATTTCCCCTAAAGCTGGGTTGGTGAATTCCAAGTCTTATGGGCAGGGTTTTAGAAAACTCCGTATGGAAGGAATGTGCACGGGAGGGAAGGCCCTGGGAGGCAGGGGAGACTACAGACCACACATACTACTGGGGAAGGCATGTCAGAACCTACTTTTGCTTGTGACTGGTGGGCTCTTATCTAGGTCATGTGTTTGCATGAGGAGGCTAGTGTCAGTTTAAAGCCTGCACAGACCACTTGGCCCAAGAAAATGGAGGTGAAGGCAGCAATACTATAGTTAACTCTCAACAGGCAGACTCACTTCTTCGTATCAGTAAGTTGGAAAAGTTACAGCTCTGTTTGGTATTTAAAATCAGCAATAAACTTAAAAGTAATGTGAGGGACTCCCATGAGTCTGGTAGATGAGAGGAGCATTGAACCAGGTACTATGTATCAAGATCTTTTAGTTCAAATTCCAGTCTTCCTTTTGATAAACTTTTCTACCAAGGGCAAATTCACATTTTCATGTTTAAATGTTCATCTCGGTAATGCCAGAGATTTGGTGTTCTCTGAAATCTTATGCTTCCTGAGCTATCTTTCAGAGGTCTTCCTGGGAGGCTGATAACCCTTCTGGTGGTAGCATTAGGAGGGAAATCTCATTAATAAGCTTTGGGTCTTTGTGCCACATAAATTACTTTCCCTTTAGCCTAACAAGAAAAGATAAATGTAACATCAACTGGCCAGCCTTTGTGCTGTTCTTGACTGATAAGAGACATATTGACCTGGGATCTTTCTCACTATCAACAGAGCTCTGCAGGGGAATATGTTAAGAGAGTTTTTTTTAAAAAAAGGTATTTATGTGAAAAAAATTTGAAACAACTGTGTGGTTCTCTTTATCTGTCATTCATGTTCAGAATCTTGTACCACATGGGTATTACCTTACAATACTATTTTAACAGAATTATAGATACTATAGCA
This sequence comes from Cervus elaphus, assembly GCF_910594005.1. Classification (NCBI taxonomy): domain Eukaryota; kingdom Metazoa; phylum Chordata; class Mammalia; order Artiodactyla; family Cervidae; genus Cervus; species Cervus elaphus. Next base: position 46,430,024 of record NC_057845.1, read on the forward strand.
GAAACAAAACAAAACAAAACAATCAAAAGCCAAGAGCGAAAAGAAACCATGGAATCTTTGGATTTGATATTGAAAACTGTAATTTCATCAGTGTGGTCACAGAAAGAGCTTCAGCTCTAATAGCATGATTTTAGAGGTATTTCAGAGCATCTCGTATGAGAGCTGAGCAAACACAGAGCAAAACCACTTCAGACAGATGCTTTCAAATACTTGGATGCGTAAGTCAGCTCGAAAGCTATTATTGTGCATTACAAAATTTTCAGTATCACCGCTGCACTCTTGGTGATGATAAGTGTCCAAAGTTGGTTGGCTTAGGATTCCATACCCAGAATACTTATTTTAGGTAATGCTTATTCATCTAACTAATTTGATACCCTTACTTAAGGGTCAGAAGCAGAGGGAGAAAGAGATTTGTCATGGGGTGGGAAATGTTATAGAATGAATATTTGTAAGTTGCATTTCTACTGTTCAGTCAATGAACTGGGCCATGATACGAACTTATTATCAGGAAACCAATACTGAATAATTGGAGGAAAAAAAAGTTCCAGAACTGAATGCTCTGATGACAGTAAAAATCAATATCTATTCACAACCTAGAAGCTTTAAAGATCGGAAAACTAGATCCAATTATTTACATAAAATGCAAACTAAGAGACTCCTGCCTTAAGAACTGTAAAGGATATGAGATTTTACCATTTTGGGACACTTAATTTAGTCTGCTATAGTTTTATGGATGTTGGCAGAAGCCATGAGAATCCAGGGACAGAGAAAAGGGTTTTGTCAGGGCACAGCATGAGTTTAACATTCATATCAGTTTTCCTCATTCCCCAAGACTCATAAGGGCAACCCAGGATAGCTCAGGAGGATGCTGCTCACCTAGTGGATTTGCATCATGACTGAGGAATCCTGAGTTTAGTTAACTCCATTTTTTTTTTTAATTGGGCTGCAAGCAATCTTGTTCAACCTTTGCTCACTCAAGAAAGGCACTGTGTCTTCCAAGGCTCTTTGTAATCTAAGCATCCTTGGAAAGATAGTCCAAGTCCAGAGTTATCGGTGCCTCAGTTAATAACATTGAAGAAAGATAGGAGGAAGACTCTCTGGAGACCTGTCTCCTAAAGTGCTCATGGTTCGGAAAAGTTTAGTGCAGCAGGCATGCAATTGGTTAGTTTATTAAGTTGTGGGCTTATTTCAAAATGTTGAAAACTTATTCTCCAATTTTCCTTAATATCTTTTTTTTTTCTATTGTCTTGGTCTTTCAGTGTTTCATAGAACTGTCTTGCACATGGGGCCATTATTCTGCTGATAAGCACTTTGTGATTATATTCTCAGTTATTCTGGGTTATCTGATTATGAATTCAGTAACATTTCTAATTGCTTTAAGACTGCTACTTCTGTATATCTTGCTATTACTCTGAATATCTTAATAGTTCTAATTTTCTATTTGAGAGCTGCTAATGCTTATATAAGTTAGCATGTGTGTCTACCTTTCTATATTAATTTTAGAAAAATAATGCAAATCAAAATGAAATATGCATCCAATTTTTCTAGAAAAATTTGTCATCCTTCTTTTTTTTATTGAAACAATGTGGCAAGAGCAGGATGAATCATTAGAGAAGTCCATTTTAATACCACCCAGCTGTGCGATGGACAAGAAAGGACCTGAGCCCCAAAACATTTGTATCCAGCAAATGCCACAGCAGAGTCACAGTTACACTGACTGCTTCTGTTTCAATGGCAAGATGAATGACCTGAGACAGCAATGTTCTTTTTATAACTTCCTCAAAAGCACACGGTACAAGCCATTTCTCTTAGCAGACGATGCCTAAGTGTTTGCATGTGATATAAACAGTAATTTGTTAACAGATACATTTAATGATTTTTATTTATCCATATGATGTCAGTTATTTATTTCTTACACTGGGTAGATTATGAGTGGCTTGCATAACAGGGTTTCAGAACCAATCTGAAGTTAGGGACAATGACAAAACCTCTAGTCACATCTGAATATCCTGTGCAAGTCCTCTACTATAATACTCAACTCACTCTCACTCTAGTGAGGTCAAAACGTAATTCAAACAATCAAACTACTGTTTCCATGCAAAGTATGTAGATATATTGATTAGGGGTTACTAATTAAGATACTTGCAGGACTCAGACACTCATGGTGAATCAATGAAATGGGTCAGCAGAAAGGAAGTTCACATAGAATTCAGTGTCAGTGATAATAAAGAAAAGTGGAGACATGGAAGTGCACACTTTCTCTAAAGAGCATCTGTCACGCAGATTCAATTATGAGGATGTGGCATGTTAACAGTTTTTCAATATTTAAGATAATTCAAATTTGTATACAAAATTACATTTGTTTTAGGTTAGCTTGTGAGCTGTCAGTTTGGGGTCCTTGTTTTTGATAGGAAATAGTACTTGGAAATAGGTGCTATGAAATCCTTTCATTTACTAATGAGCTATGAAATTAACTCTCTTGGTCTAAAGAGAGTTCAGGCTATTTCTGAGAATGTGGAATGCATCATACCTCCAGGGCTAGCTTATCATGCACAGCTTTGATCTTGCGAAGAACGCCTAAATTATTAGTCTTTCTTATGTGTGTTTTTTGGAATCAAAGTTCTCCAATTGACAGTAGAAATAAATCGAGAGGCTATTTAAAAGCAAAAATTAATTAGTTTGTTGAACTAATATCTTCAATGTCATTGAACAAAGTTAGGTCCCCAAAACGTAAAACAAGCACCTTCTTGCATAGATCCTTGCAAATTTGCGCTTGGGAATGGTTGCAAAGGAAATCCACACATGGTTTTGAACAAATTCAATTGATTCGCTGACCTCTGAAAAGAACCCACTTTCAGGTTAAATGTTAAAATACAGAATCCAACCAATGGTAAAGTTTACATAGCCCATTCCCCTTAAAGGGATAACTAAGTAAACTAAACTTTACTTTAGATGCAAAGTTTTTTTCATTTTATTTTTGTATTAAACAGGTAAACTACCTTCTAAAAATTTTTCTTAACCATTATATAATGTTTTGGAAATGCTTGTAAAAATTTCCACAATCAACCTGAATCTTAATAATGGGGAAATTAATACTTCCAGGTATTAATTATATTAAAAAAAAAGCTCTCTGGGGTGTGAGGAGGTGTTTGCTATAGCACTGAATTAGTGGTTAAATAATAATTATAGAATATAGTGAGTAAGATGAATATTGCAATCACTGCTACTTACAGAATATTCTAATGTGAAATGTTCTGACAGTCTGCCTGTGGTTGGCTCTCAGCCAATAGGAACTCATAGAAAAATGGGAGAAAGCAAGTATATTAAAAGAAAGAATGTTAAAAAAATCAATTGTATTTATGTTTGTATTGTTAAATCTGAAATCACTAATATGCTGAAACGTACAGAAGGAAATGCATGAAATTAAGGTTTGAGGGATGTCAATGTCTTCAACCATTGTATTTCTTCTCTACATTAGAGATGTGCTTATTTGACTATCTTAGGAGATCTAACATAATTCTAACTATATTCTTCAAATAGGATGATATTTTTCAGGCATGAGTTAGCTGGCATTGAGAAGGCAATAAATATCCTAATGATACAATATGATATGATTAAATGCAGATAGATCTAGAATACTAACTCACTTGCTGGAGGTCTATTCTCTCCACTCTACTTGGAAAAATCAGAAAATTTCACTTCTCTGAAAACTTGTATTCCCAGTATTCCTTTTTTAATTCCCTATATTCATATTTAATTTTTATTAGTTTTCCTTTAAACATGATTAATTTTTCTATATCTTAAAAAACAGACAAAAACACCTTTGAGTCCCTCACTCTGAAACCTCAAGTATCTCTTTTTACCCTCACAGTCAAACTGCTTAAAATAATTGTTTATATTTTCTACCTGTATGACCTTTTGTTCACTATTCAGACTGTTCCATTAGGGTTTAAATCCCCATCAGTTTACATAGATAACTCTACTATATTCCAAACAACTTTCTTGTTTATGGGTCTTAATCATATCTCTTCTTTAAAAAGCAAGCATGAAATCCATACACAAGGTTTCTAGGAAAATATTTTCAAACAGTTCTCTTTCCATGGAGGAACCAATGGATGTTGTTACATGTTATCTGCTTAGAGGGGTTATCTTATTTGACCTCTCTGCTACCTACTGTACATTCTTCTATTTGTACTAAGACTTAGTAGCTACTGTATTACATAGCATGGCCCTAAGTTTTTGCTTAATGGGTTCATAGTTGTTTTTGTCATCTCATCTTCTGCACTATTTCTCAAAAATGTCTTCTGTGATAATCTAGGTAGTCATTTTGATGTATAATGTTAAAATATCATTTCTTCTCATTAATAGCACTCATTTCACTTTAAAATTTTACATTTATATAGAACAATAATTTGACATTTTATTAAAGTAGAAAATATGTCTTTTTTCACTCTTTTCCAGACCCTCAGCTTGGCATCTGAGTCCTGATAGGGATCCAAAATATACATTATATTAATGAGTGCACAATTACTAAATAATTGAATGTGAAGGAGGAAAATAGAAATACTGGAATGGAAATGCAGTGACAAGACACATTCTATCATATAAAATAAATAGCACACATTGCTATATTTGAAATAGAAAACCAACAAGGACCTATTTAAAAAAAATAAAAATAAATGGTATGGTCTTGTACTGAGATGGGCTTAGATTCTCATCCTTTAGCTGGGTAATTTGAGCATGTTTCTTAGCATTACAACTGTCATTAGTGCTGGATCTAATTAGGTAAGTAAAAACATAAAATTGATTAAAACAGTGAGATAACAATTGATAAAGACACTTTGCTATGCTGATATTTATCTGGGCACTACTGAGGGTTGAACATTTGCCAGGAGGATAGCCTGGGACTCTGTTAAAACTCATTATGCATGAAGAGGCAGATGTAAGAATTCATTATATGTTGAGTCCTTCTTTGATTCACAGGAAGGACTCTGAGGACTCAAAAGCTGTTATCCCATGATTACAGTTTATGCAATTAAAGGATGCAGGTTAAAATCACAAAGGGAAAAGGTATGTGGTGTAGCGTTTGGTAGAAACCAAATGCAAGCCTCCAGGCGTTCCTTGCCAGTTTGGTTGCACAAGCCCGCTTAATTTTCCCAGAAGAATGTGTGAGAGGATGGACTAAGCTCTGCCAAGGCAGGTGCTCACCTAACGCTCCGTGTCCAGATTTTGTTGGGGGTCAGTCAGGTGGGCTGACTGGACTCCAGACCCCCACAGCAGAACTGGATGTTCATCATAAGTTATGTTGCTATCATAAACTATCTGGTCAAAGTGGTCCAGCGCAGCCCCAAGCCTCAGGCTTGTGAAGACTCTTACCAGGCAGAACATTTCAAAGGCTGTTTCTCAGCAACAGGAAGCTGGAAAAGAGCTGGTCCTGAAAACAGGGCTTTTGGAAATGTATAGGATGTGACCAACATAGGCCTGCTAATTAACCCTTTCCTGTACAATATCTAAATTCAGCAATACCAAAAAGAAAGGGATTTTCAATTCTAGTGTCTCTTTCTCAACAGCCTAAAACCCATTCTCATAATATTTTAAGTGTCCTACCTAAAAATAATTCCAGCAAAGAGAAATGGGATATCATGATTGGCTTTAATTTTTAATTAATTAACTCCTTATTGCAAAATTCAGACTTATATTTAAGAACGTGGGGAATACCACTAGACCATTCAGGTATTACCTAAATTAAATCCCTTATGATTGTACAGTGGAAATGAGAAATAGATTTAAGGGACTAGATCTGATAGACAGAGTGCCTGATGAACTATGGACAGAGGCTTGTGACATTGGACAGGAGATACGGATCAAGACCATCCCCAAGAAAAAGAAATGCAAAAAAGCAAAATGGCTGTCTGAGGAGGCTTTACAAATAGCTGTGAAAAGGAGAGAAGTGAAAAGCAAAGGAGAAAAGGAAAGATATACCCATTTGAATGCAGTTCCAAAGAATGGCAAGGAGAGAGAAGAAAGCCTTCCTCAGAGATCAATGCAAAGAAATAGAGGCAAACAATAGATAGGAAAGACTAAAGATCTCTTCAAGAAAATTAGAGATACCAAGGGAACATCTCATGCAAAGAAGAGATCAATAAAGGACAGAAATGGCATGGACCTAACAGAAGCAAAAGATATTAAGAAGAGGTGGCAAGAATACAGAGAAGAACTATACAAAAACAATCTTCATGACCCAGACAATCATGGTGGTGTGATCACTCACCTAGAGCCAGACATCCTGGAATGTGAAGTCAAGTGGGCCTTAGAAAATATCACTAGGAACAAAGCTAGTGGGGGTTATGGAAATCCAGTTGAGGTATTTCAAATCCTAAAAGACGATGCTATGAAAGTGAGGCACTCAAAATGTCAGCAAATTTGGAAAATGCAGCAGTGGCCAAAGGACTGGAAAATGTAAGTGTTCATTCCAATCCGAAAGAAAGGCAATGCCAAAGAATGTTCAAATTACCGCACAATTGCACTCATTGCACACGCTAGTAAAGTAATGCTAAAAATTCTCTAAGCCAGGATTCAACAATATGTGCACCGTGAACTTCCAGATGTTCAAGCTGGTTTTACAAATGGCAGAGGACCCAGAGATCAAATTGTCAATATCCACTGAATCATTGAAAAAGCAAGAGAGTTCCAGAAAAACATCTATTTCTGCTTTATTTTCTATGGCAAAGCCTTTGACTGTGTGGATCACAATAAACTGTGGAAAATTTTGAAAGATATGGGATTACCAGAACACCTGACCTTTCTCTTGAGAAATATGTATGCAGTTCAGGAAGCAATAGTTACAGCTGGACATGGAGCAACAGACTGGTTGCAAATAGCAAAAGGAGTATGTCAAGGCTGTATATTGTCCCCCTGCCTATTTAACTTATATGCAGAGTACATCATGAGAAATGCTGGGCTGGAGAAAGCACAAACTAGACTCCAGATTGCTGGGAGAAATATCAATAACCTCAGTTATGCAGATGACACCATCCTTATGGCAGAAAGTGAAGAAGAACTAAAGAGCCTCTTGATTAAAGTGAAAGAGGAGAGTGAAAAAGTTGGCTTAAAGCTCAACATTCAGAAAACTAAGATCATGGCATCTGGTCCCATCACTTCATGGGAAATAGATGGGGAAACAGTGGTTGACTTTTGGGGGGGGGGCTCCAAAATCACTGCAGATGGTGATTGTAGCCATGAAATTAAAAGACACTTATTCCTTGGCAGGAAAGTTATGACCAACCTAAACAGCATATTAAAAAGCAGTGACATTACTTTGTCAGCAAAGGTCCGTCTAGTCAAGGCTATGGTTTTTCCAGTACTCATGTATGAGTGTGAGGATTGGACTATAAAGAAAGCTGAGTGCAGAAGAATTGATGCTTTTAAACTGTGGTGTTGGAGAAGACTCTTGAGAGTCCCTGGGACTGCAAGGAGATCCAACCAGTCCATCCTAAAGGAGATCAGTCCTGGGTGTTCATTGGAAGGACTGATGCTAAAGCTGAGACTCCAATACTTTGGCCAGCTGATGTGAAGAGCTGACTCATTGGAAAAGACCCTGATGCTGGGAGGGATTGGGGGCAGGAGAAGAAGGGGATGACAGAGGATGAGATGTTTGGATGGCATCACCAACTCAACGGACATGAGTTTGGGTAAACTCCGGGAGTTGGTGATGGACAGGGAGACCTGGCGTGCTGTGGTTCATGGGGTCTCAGGGAGTTGGATACGACTGAGTGACTGAACTGAACTGAACTGAACTGAGGGTGATACTAAGCACAGTTGGTGTTCTGTTAGGGTGGGTAAGGGGAGAAATGAACATTGAAATAGGCAAACAGGTTTCCAACAGCATGCTTTTTAATACTGGTGATTCTGATAGAACAAAATGTAGAGGTATAAGCAATAAGACTATTTTTGGTCTGTTTTTAACATAAACACATTCACATACACACATAACATACACACACACACATATGTTACATCTGTGTACGTGAAAGTTAAAGTCAGTCAGTCATGTTCGACTCTTTGTAACCCCATGGACTATACAGTCCACAGATTCTCCACGCTAGAATACCCCTTCTTCAGGGAATCTTCCCAACCCAGGGATTGAATCCAGGTCTCCCACATTGCTGGTTGATTCTTTCCCAACTGAGCCACAAGGGAAGCCCAATAATACTGGAGTGAGTAACTTATCTCTTCCTCAGCGGGTCTTCCCGACATAGGAATCGAGCTGGGGTCTTATTACCAATTGAGCTATCAGGGAAGCTCCAACATGTATGTGTAAGCCCAACAGTGTGTACATATATGTACATAATGAGGCTTCCCTCGTAGCTCAGTTGAAGAATCTGCCTGCAATGCAGGAGACCTGGGTTTGATTCCTGGGTCGGGAAGATCCCCTGGAGCAGGAAATGGCGACCCACTCCAGTATTCTTGCCTGGAGAAGTCCATTGACAGAGGAACCTGGCAGACTACAGATCATGGACTCACAAGAGTCAGACACGACTTAGTGACCAAACTACTACCACCATTGTTTATATTACCCATGAGTTTCTACACATATGTATATACTACCCATGTGTATCTATACATATGTATATACTACCCATGTGTATCTATACATAGGTATATACTACCCATGTGTATCTATACATATGTGTATACTACCCATGTGTTTCTATACATATGTATATACTACCCATGTGTTTCTATACATATGTGTATACTACCCATGTGTATCTATACATATGTATATACTACTCATGTGTATCTATACATATGTATATATTATCCATGTGTATCTATACATATGTAGAAAAAGAGATTTAAGTAGTGCTCTGTGTTAGAATAACAGAAATAACCTGAAATCCTATAATAGGTTACTTTTATTTAAATATTCTTACTGCCAAACTTTGAGATCCTTTGCATTACCATTTTATTTTGTTCCTGAATAAACTAACTTCTCATTTTCGTATCCTTATCTCTAAGCTTCTTTTCAATTCCCTAGGAAATTATTGTTAAAAACTCATGAAATATTAATGCCTCTCTGGATCTAGTTTCACTCTTTCCCAGTAGCTTATATTCCTTTATCCAAGCCTTTAGAGAAAATTGATATACATAAAAATTACCTCTTGTCCTGAATACCTTTTATTTATCTTTAATGCTTCTTGCTACTACCCTTTGTCCTGGTGACTAATATTCTCATCATCCAATCTAAAAAAATGAATTAATTTATATATTTTTTATCTTAAAATGTCTATTCCCTGATCAAAATTATTTAATATTTTGCCTGGATATACAGTTCTAGTTTGAAAATCTGTCTCTCTCAGAACTTTGATATTATGAAATTATGACATTTTAAAATATGTGTTTGCAGTGTTTGCAGAAAGTTCCCAGGTGATTGTGGTATATGGCTAGGTCTTTGTATTTTTCCATCTTGTTATTTTTCTAATCTAACTTTATAGATATTTGAAAATTTTAAGTTTGACTTCAAAAATGATCAATGTTTGACTCAAAGTAATAGTGAACTATTTTTAAACTCTAAATGAACACTTTAAGAAGAGAGATCCTCAAATGCAATAGTTAAATGCAAACTACACAAAATTCTTCATATATTTCTTGCCAAGCTGGCTATCTATTGTCTTCTGGCCTTCCCCTTTAGAAAAATCTCAACTATAACCTTTAAAAACATGAGGAAATTAGAAAATTAAAAAAAAAAAGAAATAGAATCTTATTGAAGAAATGGTGTATTTAATTACAACTCAGAGTATGACTGAAGAATTTAAGGATTTTCATAATTGACCTCAAAGTGCTTATCTAACTGATGTGACTGACCTTTGTCCCCTTTCTTCCTCTCACCTCCATGTTGCAGAGACCCACATTACAAATTCTTCAGTGGTCTAAGGAGATTTTTCAGTCCTTTATATCTTTTCAGTTGGCATTTCCTCTGACTGGCCAGTCCCTATCTATATTGTCTTGTTTGCTTAGATAGCTCCTATTCTCCTTTTTTCAGTTAGCTCATCCATAACATTTTGCCAGGGACCTTTTGATTTCCCTAGACAGAATTCCTTATAGTCCTTCTCCTGAGGTTACACATGATCAAGTGTGAATCTCTACAAACTTGTTTCACATTATATACACATTTGTAGGGCTTCCCTCCTAGCTCAGCTGGTAAAGAATCTGCCTGCAGGAGACCCTGGTTTGATTCCTGGTTCGGGAAGATCCTCTGGAGAAGGGATAGGCTACCCACTCCATTATCCTTGGGCTTCCCTGTGGCTGAGCTGGTAAAGAAATCGCCTGCAATGCAGGAGACCTGGGTTTGATCCCTGGGTTGGGAAGACCCTTCGGAGAAGGTAAAGGCTGCCTTTTTTTTTTTTTTAAGGGATTCTCTGATAGCTTAGTTGGTAAAGAATCTGCCTGCAATGCAGGAAGACCCCGGCTGGATTCCTGGTTCGGGAAGATCCGCTGGAGAAAGGATTGGCTACCTACTCCAGTATTCTTGGGCTTCCCTTGTGGCTCAGCTGGGAAAGAATCCGTCAGCAATGCGGGAGACCTGGTTCTATCCCTGTGTTTGGAAGATCCCTGAGGAAGGGAAAGGCTACCCGCTCCAGTATTCTGGCCTGGAGAATTCCATGGACTGTATAGTCCATGAAAAGAGTTGGACACTGCTGAGTGACTTTCTTCAACCCTTCAATACTTAGTGCAATATCAGGCTCATAGTAGATGATCAGTAAATATGTGGACTGAGAGAATTTTAAAGAAATTCTATGAAGATAAAATACCAAGAGCTAGACAAGATAGTGATTCATATGTGAGTGGGGAGGAGAGAAGTCTTGTGACTTAGAGATGTCTTCACAAGGAGTAATATGCTATAGTGGTCCTTATAAATAGAATTTTCCAGCATCTAAAGAATTATAGAAAGATTATTATAAATAGGAATTAATAGAATTACTTATTTCATTAATTATATTTTTTCTTCTAGCAACAGAAACTCATAAGGACAGCTTAAATAAGATAAATGTGTTAGGAAGGTACTTATATATAAATATATGTTCCTCACAGAACCAAGGCAGGGCTTACAAATGTCCTACCTGAGGGAAGCAGACTCTGCTGAGACTCAATCTTTCTCTTTCTCTTGATTATCAACTTTCTCTGTTATTCTAGTCTATTCCTGGTTGGGTAGGTACAGGTTATAGAAAGAACATGATTTTAAGTCAGTCATCTCCAAAAATATCACCCTGGAGTAGATCAAATAAGAAGCCTCAGAGAGCCCACAGGTACTCAAGAGAATTTTGATCAATAAATGAGATCCCATATTCTCTATACTTGTCCTCAGAATTAACCCTTTATCTGGCTGAGGCCTGTTTTCATTCCCCTTCACCCCCATCTCCTTTAAAATATACACATTTTCTCCCTAACACTGATCTTATATATGGCCACCTATTATGGATTTACTGTGTTTAAGTCCTGAATACACCTTTCTTAACCTATTTCTAATGGTGTATTCAGGAAGCGTCTTTGAGCCTATCAACTGAGCCTCACTAGCCAGACTGTCAACCTGGTCAACACTATATTAAGGTCAAGAAAGGCTACCAGAACCCTCTTCTTTATCAGCCTCTGTAAATAGCCTAAGATTTATGTCATGATATTTTGTCTAAGAATTCCTTTTATTCTCAGAGCTATTTTATAATCCATCATTTTATGCAGTAGCTACTAGCTACATGTTTTCTTTTTTCAGTTTAAAAATTAATGAAAACAGTATAAAATTAGAGCTTCAGTCCTTCAGTTATGTGGGCCATATTTCAGATGTGCAATAGCCAGAAAACTCTGTTGGTACCATTGCCTTCAAGAATAGAGTTAATGGACCCAGACACCCTTTCAGTCACCAACGAACCCTATATGGATTTCTTAACAGAAATCTTATTTTTACCAATCCTATTTTTGAGGTGAATTCTCCATATTCTTCACAGAGATGTTTCTGGGCACTAAATAATCTGTATAGTAAAATTAATATGAAATTATTATTATATCCCCATAATCCTATGGACAGAGAAGGCTGGCAGACCACAGCACAGGAGATTGAAAAAGAGTGGAACATGATTTGGCAACTAAACAACAGCCACATAAAGCTCAGTGGTAAAGAATCTGCCTGACAATGAAAGAGACACAGCTTATATCATGGGGTTGGGAAGATCCCCTGGAGGAGAAAATGACAACCCACTTCAGTACTCTCTTGCCTGGGAAGTTCCATGGACAGAGGGACCTGGCTGGCTACAGTCTACAAGGTTGCAAAGAGTCAGAGATGACTGAAGTGACTAAAAAACAACAAACCATAAGACAATAATATAGGATGATTTGGTAAATGCTTATTCCCTACTTGTGACATTTTTTTTTTTTTCTATATGAGTAGAAGTTTAACAGTATAAATGTCCTGGCCCTACTCAGCTCCACTAATTATTTCTATTTAGGAAGGAAGTGTTTACCTGATTTATTGATTTCCCTGGGATGAGGAACTGAACAGACGGCTATGGCTCTTTCTCTGGGAAGCAAATCTGCCTCCATGGAGCATATGCTGTCGATTATTTTTAGTCAAGCAATGTCCCTCCTTGGTGGGGATACCTACAGTGGTCCATGGCCACTGGTGACCAAGTCTGCCAGCATCAATAAGCCCACTAGACCAGAAATTTCCAATATCCACCTAATCACTAATCATTAACAAAGGTGGTTGTTTTCATGTCCTACTTCTTATCTTTTAATTTCTTGAAAATTCTCATAAGCAAGAATCTTCCTATTAATGAAATACCACCAAACCCTGACAGATAAGAGAGAATCTCTGAAAGACAAGCAGGTGCTATTGTTAAAAATAATATTGCCTCTACATGTTGTTTTCATTTTTTGAAGAATGTCCTCCTACTATCCAAACTACAAATATTTATATTTAATTTTGAAGAGAACTGAGGAAATTATCTCATCATATAGAATTTTAAATATTTATAAACTCACTCACCTCTTTAGGAAAAATGAAATAATTCAACTGCTGGTTTTCTTTTCATACTTATGAAGTATATAAAATTCCTTTGTCCAAACTAAAGCAGATTGATTATTTGCAAGCAACACATTTGCTTAAATGCATTCTAAATTGTCAAAACATCACTTTTTTTTTTTAATTTGACCTCTCTAGATATGGAAGAAGTTTTTCTCTAGATTAAAAGCAGTAATCAAAAAGAACTTATCAATTTCTTAATAGCAGAATTTTGAAAATACCAGAAAATACTGCAAGACCCTTTTGAAATTTAATTCTCATAGCACTTTAAAATTAAAGTGTAGATTTAATTTTTTTTTTTGCTAAAATAGCATTATGAATGTCACATTGAAAAAAAATTATACACAAACACAATTTTACTTCATTAATTTGCAAAGAAAATAAATAATCTAACACAAACCTAACACACCTTTGGCAGAAAATCAAGAATTCCCTGACAAGAGTTAACCCTAGCTTGACAGCAGGAGCTATAGGAATTCTGATTTGATGTGCTTGTCTGAACCTATGTGAATCAGATTACAACTTTTATTATCACTGAAATGACAAGTTAAAAACTTCAGCTGCAGACTAAAGATGACATAACCTTTGCCATGTCAAAGTCAAATCCAAAATATAAACTTATTATTCAAGCCAAATACCAGAAACTTACTCATTTAAGTATACTTGTAAGCAGAATTAACTTTCCTCTTTTGGGGTTTACTTGTCCAGTTTGCATTTAGGCCCTTTTTATTTTTTAAGGAAGGCATTGTCTTCATTTCATACTTGGAGCATGGTGATATTCTTTTTTTAACTTGACCTTATATTTTTTGCTTCCCTTGTAGTTGAAGCTCAGCTGGTAAAGAATCCACCTGCAATACAGGAGACCTTGGTTCGATCCCTGGGTTGGGAAGATCCCCTGGAGAAGGAAATGGCAACCCACTCCAGTATTCTGACCTGGAGAATCCACGAACTGTATAGTCCATGGGGTTGCAAAGAGTTGGATATGACTGAGCTACTTTTACTTATATTTCTTGAAAAGGAAATCTATTTCCAATACAAACTAAAGCAAATGGCCTGAAAATATTGTGTATTTATGTTCATTATATGTGGAAAGGGAGAGATATTAGACAGGTCTATAATTTATCAGTTCTTAAAATTGTATATAAAACAAAAAATTAAAAGCAAAAGCTGAACTTTTTGTTTTTATTTAACACAATAAATTAAAAATTATTGTTGAAAAATATTTCACTCAGCCTATGAAATTTTGGACTTATAATGTTGGAAATTGGTTGTTATTTTTGTAGGTTTAATTCAGGATACTAGCTTGCTACTTTTTACTTGGAAGAAAATAACAGAATAAGATGTAGCTAACTTCAAGTATATTAATATATAATGACATGTACTTCAAAAAATTGTGAAACAAAGGAGCCAAGATATGTAATGGAGAAAAGACAGCCTTTCAATAAGCAGTGTTGGGAAAACTGGACAGCTACACGTAAAACAATGTTAGAACATTTCCTCATACCATATACATAAATAAACATGGATGGATTAAAGACCTAAATGGAAGAACTGAGATCATAAACTCCTAGAAGAGAACATGAGCAGAACACTCTGACATGAATTGTAGCAATGTTTTCTTGGATTTGTCTCCTAAGGCAAAATAAACAAATGTAAAAGTAAGTGGGACCTAAATGTAAAACTTTACATAGCAAAGGTAAGTGAAAGTTATTATTCGCTCAATCATATATGACTCTTTGTGACCCCATGGACTGTAGCTCACCAGACTCCTCTGTCCATGGGATTCTCCAGGCGAGAATACTGGAGTGGGTTGCCGTTCCCTTCTCCAGGGAATCTTCCCCACCCAGGGATTGAACCCAGGTCTCCTGCACTGTAGGTAGATTCTTTACCACCTGAGCCACCAGGGAAACCCTATAAAACCATGGACAAAGACAAGAAAATATTTGCAAATGATATGACTGACAAGGAGTAAATATCCAACAGAACACTAGAAAATATTTGCAAATGATATGACTGACAAGGAGTAAATATCCAAAATATATAAAAGGCTCATAACAGCAAATATCAAAAAGAAAACACAACACTCAAAAAGTGGGCAGAAGATATGAATAGATGTATTTCCATAGAAGACATACAGATGGCAAATGGGGACATGAAAAAATGCTCACCACCACTAATAAAATTATGCAAATTACCCATGGCATTTTTCACAGAACAAGAACAAAAAATTGCACAATTCATATGGAAACACAAAAGACCCCAAATCGCCAAAGCAGTTTTGAGTAAGAAAAATGGAGCTGGAGGAATCAACCTTCCTGACTTAAGATTATATTACAGAGCTACAGTCATCAAGGCATTATGGTACTGGCACAAAAACAAAAATATAGACCAGTGGAACAAGATAGAAAGCCCAAAGATAAACCCATATACCTATGGGTATCTTATTTTTGATAAAGGAGGCAAGAATATACAATGGAGCCAAGATAGCCTCTTCAATAAGTGGTGCTAGGAAAACTGGACAGCTACATGTAAAATAATGAAATTAGAATACTTCCTAGCACCATACACAAAGATAAACTCAAAATGGATTAAAGGCCTAAATTTAAGACCAGAAACTATAAAATTCTTAGGGGAAAACATAGAACACGCTGTGATATAAATCACAGTAAGCTATTCTATGACCTCCCTCCTAGAGTAATGTATATAAAAACAAAAATAAATAAGTGGGGCCTAATTAAACTTAAAAGTTTTTGCATAGCAAAAGACAATATAAATAAGGTAGAAAGACAACCCTCAGAATGGGAGAAAACGATAGCAAATAAAACTGACAAAGGATTAATTTCCAAAATTTACAAGTAACTCATACCACTCAATACTAGACGAACAAACAACCCAATCAAAAAGTGGGAAAAAAAACATAAACAGACATTTCCCTAAAGATAAACAGATGGCTAACAAACATGTGAAAAGATGCTCAACATCATTCATTATTAGAGAAATGAAAATCAAAACTACAATGAGATATCACCTCACACCAATCAGAATGGCCATGATCAAAAAGTTTACAAACAATAAATGCTGGAGAGGGTGTGGAGAAAAGGGAACACTCTTGCACTGTTGGTGGGAATGTAAATTGATATAGCCACTATTGAAGGCAGAATGGGGAGTCCTCAAAAAAACTAGAAATAAAACCACCATATGACCCAGAAGTCCCACTCCTAATCATATACCCTGAAGAAACCAAAATTGAAAAAGACACATGCACCCCAATGTTCACTGAAGCACTATTTACAAAAGCTAGAACATAGAAGCAACCTAGATGTCCATTGGCAGATGAATGGATAAAGAAGCTGTGGTACCTATATATATATATAATGGAATATTACTCAGCCATAAAAAAGGAGCACATTTGAGTCAGTTTTAAGGAAGTGGATGAACCTAGAGCCTATTACACAGAGTGAAGTAAGTCAGAAAGAGAAAAACAAATATTTTATACTAATGCATATATATGAAATCTAGAAAGGTGTTACTGATGACATTATTTGCAGGGCAGCAATGAAGATAGGACTTCCCTGGTGGCTCAGATGGTAAAGTGTCTTCCTACAATGCGGGAGACCTGGGTTCGATCCCTGGGTTGGGAAGATCCCCTGGAGAAGGATATGACAACCCACTCCAGTACTCTTGCCTGGAAAATCCCATGGACCGAGGAGCCTGGTAGGCTACAGTCCATGCAGTCGCAAAGAGTCAGACACGACTGAGCGACTTCAGTTCACTTCACTTCACTTCAATGAAGATAGACATAGAGAACAGGCTTATGAACATGCAGCAGGGGGAGGGAAGTGAGGGTGGGAGGTATGGAGGCAGTAACATGGAAGCGCACATTGCCATATGTAAATAGATAGCCAGTGGGGATTTGCCGTATGACTCAGGGAACTCAAACCAGGGAGCTGTGACAAGCTAGAGGGGTGGGGCGGGGAGGGAGGGGAGAGGGAGGGGACCTATGTATACCTATGGCCGATTCATGTTGGTGTTTGGCAAAAACCGACACAATACTGTAAAGCGATTGTCCTTTGATTAAAAATAAATACATTTTTAAAATGCAGATCAAAACCACCATGAGATGTCACCTCACACTTATCAGATGGCTAGCCACAAACAGTCTACAAATAACAAATATTGGAAAGAATGTGGAGAAAAGTACATAGTACTTTGTACATTGCTGGTGGGAATGTAAATTGGTGCCACCACTTTGGAAAACCATTATGGAAGTTTCTTTAAAAACTAAAAATAGAACCATCATATGATCCAGCAATTCCACTCCTGGGTGTATAACTGGAAAAAATGAAGTCACTAATTAAAAAAGATACATGCACCCAAATATTCATAGCAGCATTTTATCAAGATATGGGAACAGTCCAAGTGATCATCAACAGATGAGCAGATAAAGACGTGGTTATGTATTTTATATATATACACAACATACATATAATATATGTATGTTATATATATAATACATATACATATACATATGTTATATATATGTTATATGTTATATATGCATATATGTGTATAAACATATACATATATACATATAAATATATGCATGTTATATATATAATGCATATACATATAAATATATATGTATGTTATATATATATGTATATATATATATATAATGCATATACATACATATAATGCAATATTGCTGCTGCTACTGCTGCTAAATCACTTCAGTCGTGTCCAACTCTGTGTGATCCCATAGACGGCAGCCCACCAGGCTCCCCCGTCCCTGGGATTCTCCAGGCAAGAACGCTGGAGTGGGTTGCCATTTCCTTCTCCAATGCATGAAAGTGAAAAGTGAAAGTGAAGTTGCTCAGTCGTGTCCGACTCTTAGCGACCCCATGGACCATGGCCTACCAGGCTCCTCCATCCATGGGATTTTCCAAGCAAGAGTACTGGAGTGGGGTGCCATTGCCTTCTCCGAATGCAATATTACTCAGTCATAAAACGATTGAAACTATGTCATTTGCACCAACATGGATGGACCTAGAGAACAATATGTTTAGTGAAATGAACCAAAGAAAGACAATTATATGTGGTATCTAACAAAAAATGTTAAGTGAATATATATGCAAAACAGAAACAGACTCACAGGTAGAAAAATCTAGTAACTACCAGAGGGGAGAAGAAAAGGAATAGGGGCTGGGATATAAGATTAAGAAATACAAGGTACTACATATAAAATAACAAGAATATATTGTATAGCACAGGGAATCATAGCCATTATTTTGTAATAAATTTTAATGGTATATAATCTGTAAAAACATTGGATCACTACACTGTACAACTCAAACTAATATTGTGTGTCAACTGTGCTTCAGTTTTAAAAAGTCAGCCTTGTTTAACATTTAACCATTTATTGTCTTACACTGCCTGCTACTGTACTCTAAGAAATCTTATTACTGTGGTAGACCATGTATTAGAATGTTCTATAATTACTTAAGCATCTGTTTCCCAGTGTTCACCGTCTTAGTAGAGAACATAGTAATAC
Source organism: Cervus elaphus (assembly GCF_910594005.1). Classification (NCBI taxonomy): domain Eukaryota; kingdom Metazoa; phylum Chordata; class Mammalia; order Artiodactyla; family Cervidae; genus Cervus; species Cervus elaphus. Next base: position 46,448,650 of record NC_057845.1, read on the forward strand.
TGTAAGATGAATAACCTACCTGGAGAAATAATATGGTATATGAAGCAGCTAGAAAACAGTATCACCCAGAGTCCAGTTTGAGATGATATAGCACTTAGAGAAGAGAACATCAAACAAACCAACTGGATGAGGCTTGAAGGAAATGGATGTAGAGGAAAGGCAGCATCTGACTTATCTGAGGAGCAGTATAAACAATAGCAACAACACTCAAACACTCATGGTTATCCAGAGAGACTAGTCTCCCTGAAGGATGCTGGGCAGAGCGCCCCCAAGTGAGACTGAGCATGAACTGAAGGATGAGGAATATTAAAGAGGGACAACCTAAGTCAAAGTGAGGTTTTGAAAATATCCACCTGGAAGCAGTTTGAAAATAGCAAGGGTTTGGTGGCAGCAAATATCACTAGAAGTTTATTGTAGTTATAGAAATGCAAAGCTATCAAATTCTGACTAAAGTGATATTGAAAAATATAAAAGAAGAAACACACATGAGAAACTATAAGAAACATATTAGGTAAATAATTGCACATAGGAAGTAAAAGTATCTTCCTATTACTATAGTTAATTCTGAGCTCTGTTATAATACATGAGTAGTTATATTTTTTTACTTGATCTTTCAATTAAAAATCAGTTGCATCTTATGTAAGGAACACAGAATACAGATATGAAAGCATTATTTTTTCCTTTTAACTTATTTCTCCATATTCAGACTATTTATATCAAAATCAGAAATGTTAAAAACAGAAAATGTTTCTTACAAATTATATATTTACCAAGTTTAAGGTTTTTATTATGCTTTTCCTGAAAAATTAATTCCTAAATTAGTCCAAACATGATTTGTTCAAATTGTTTTATTAATTTCCTATGTAATAAAAAAATTCATGTGATACCTTTAATTCTGCAATAATTTGCCAGTGAAATAAATACCCTTGTGCAACATTCAATCCAGTAGGGAAAAATTCGGTACAGAAAAAATCAAATTTGGCTGCTACAAAGTTTGAGGCAAAGCAAGAAAAAGACTGTCTAATTTTATCAAATAGAACCCTTTGCTTAAATGCTGTAATCTATTCCTTCACAACATTCAGACACAGATGCCACAACTGATGGCTAGAAAAGAGTTAAAGAAACAGGACAATGTGTCTGACGGGTAACTGATTTACCTCAGCAGCAAAAAACTATCACTGATTTCACTAAAGTTTCAATTAGCTTTTCATCCATTGCAATTTTAAAAATTAATTTTCAATATAGTTTTGAAAAAATATAACTCAGACCAAGAAAGAGAAATAGGTCAAAATGATCCTTTAAGAAGAATTTTGCTTTATTTTGACATACACATCTGGAAGCATGTATCACCCTGTGGAAGAATCCTGTTTCTGATTTAGGAGACCAGCTTTCATGATTTGAAAAGCCTCAATTCCTGTAGCAATAATTCTAATGAAACTAGAAGGAAAACAAAAATTGCATACACTTCTGTTTGAAGGTTATGATTATTGCCAAAACCAAAACTAGCTACCCTGGAGCAGCAATAAACGTAAGCAGTAAGCCATGTGTTCAGGGTTTGAAAGAAATCAACAAGTAACTAATGATAGCCTTGCACAGACATATGATTGGTATTTTTTTTCTGTAAGTAGACAATGATGTTTATGTATTAAAATAGAGAACTTCAAGAGGAGATAAATCTGTGAATGCACTGAAAATGCAGGACATGAGACATTTATAGATTGATATATTTAGTGTCAAGCACTAAGGGTATAAGTTGGTAATTAAAAGAAAAATTTGTAGTCAGCTTGGTTTCTCTATGGCTCCACAATTTATTGCATGAATTAAGGCAAGTAATATTAACTGGGCTTCATTTTTTTTCATCTGTCAATAGGGATAAAATATAGTTTACTATGAGGATTGAATATGAATATTTCTGAGCTTCCTAGAACAGGGCTTACTTCCTGGTATTTGCTGGTGACAGCCGTACCAATTATATAATAACTATTTATTTAGGAATATGTCTGACACAGTCAGGCATGGCTGTGTCAATTGGAGCAGTACAAGATATACTGAAGAAAGTTCAGATGTGAAACTAGATCTGCTCATTGAAATAGGAAAAGAACTGAGGTGATGGACTCAGGACAAATGGGAATAAATTCCAATCTTGCAGTTAGAACTCGACCTGTGTTGGGCAAAGTCACAGGTAAGTGAGGACTTGCTAACTCCTCAACACTCACTGAGAGTGGAGGATCCAAATAGACAAGAAGAGGTGAACTAGTGGGGATCCAAGTTTGGCAGTAGTTTCAGGGCTAATCTTACACTGGGGTTTAAACCTAAGGTCATGGGAAAACTTTACATTTCCTGAAGTATTGTATTTCATATCTTCATAGCAAAGCTCTATTTTGTAGAACTACGCATCATCTCTCGACCTCTCAATATAACAAGTTCAGTGGATTTGTTTTCTCTTCTTTTGAGCATATGATGAAGCAATTCATTGGGATTTGAGGACCATGTTACAACAGATTCAGAAAATTAAAATCCAACTCAGAGTGGTTAAGAGAATAAGAAACACATGGGAATTGAAACTTAGGAAGTAAAAAATTCTTCTTGCTCCTCTAATACATCTAAGTCTTATGTATATACTTAAATTGATAACTTTTGAATTGTTTCTCTCTCTCTCTCATATATATATATTATATATAATATATATATATTATATATATGTAGGTAAATGTGATTATAAGTCTTTCATACTTTCATACTCTGAAACTTGCAAAGAGAATTAAGGAATTAACCTTACTAAAGACACTTCAGCTTTTTGTTTGCACATCAGGCACTCATGTCCATAACCAGCTTAAACTGTTTTCTCTTTTAAACTGCCTAGCTCTATTTGAATTCCCCACCTTCCTTTCACATCACTACCCTGGATGTTCTCAAATCTACTTAAACTGAACATTCTACTTCCTTCCTCAAATCCATCGGAGCCCCTAAACACAGATGGAGGAGAACGCATCACCACATCCAACGCTCAGCTGCGGACGGGCGCGCTCAGCTCCGCGCGGCTCCCCCTGCAGGACAGCCTGCTGCCGGAACACGCTGACCCGGAGCGTCCGCCTGCAACCCCTGCCGGTTCTCTCCTGGGTTCACGCCAAACCTGGGCTTCTCTGAGGCTTCTCTGAGCCAATCATTGGGTATGGCAGGACTACTATTGCTGGGCTATTTCTGCCCAGCGTGGACTCTCCTGGCGTCAGCCTCTGCTGGGGCACCTCACATTGCCTGACCAAGACATTCTCACGTCTGCACTGCGGTCAGAAGCTCTCTTGCCCAGTATTCCTGTCTTTCCTGTCATTTTACAGGTGTCAGACCTGCATGACAGTCTGAAGACTCCCCTCACCTGTGCTTAACCCGTCCCCGTATTCTCTACAATTTTCCCCAATAAATATCATGCATCTTTAATTCCAACTTGGCATCTGCTTCTTTTTTTATTATTATTATTATTATTATTATTTTCCCAGTGGGTTTTGTCATACATTGATATGAATCAGCCATGGATTTACATGTATTCCCAATCCCGATCCCCCCTCCCACCTCCCTCTCCACCCTATTCCTCTGGGTCTTCCCAGTGCACCAGGCCGGAGCACTTGTCTCATGCATCCCACCTGGGCTGGTGATCTGTTTCACCATAGATAGTATACATGCTGTTCTTTTGAAATATCCCACCCTCACATTCTCCCACAAAGTTCAAAAGTCTGTTCTGTATTTCTGTGTCTCTTTTTCTGTTTTGCATATAGGGTTATCGTTATCACCTTTCTAAATTCCATATATATGTGTTAGTATGCTGTAATGTTCTTTATCTTTCTGGCTTACTTCACTCTGTATAATGGGCTCCAGCTTCATCCATCTCATTAGGACTGGTTCAAATGAATTCTTTCTTGAAGGACCTGAACTGATTCACTAACTCTAAATTCCTGGACATGTCTCTCAGAATCTGTCCTTAATTTTAATCCTTTTGTGTTTCCCTAGTCAATTCAGATACCTTGTCTTCCTTTCTCCTCAAAGTAACAAAACCTCTTCCACCACCCTGCTCCTGGGGAATTCCTTATTTTCAGATGTTCACTAGAAATATTTCACTGACAAAATAGAAGCATTCAGAAACACCCAATATCACATCGAGCATCTTACCTACTGTGATTCTCATGTAGTCTATCTTTTCTCCTCCTGCTGCTGTGTATTTATTCTTGCCCAAGATGAAGCCCCCCAACTATGCATTGGATTCCAGTCTATCTCACTTATTTGTGATACTGTTTGTTTTGCTTTCTGGCTTATCAGATTTTTCTCTCTCTTGAACAGTTTGTCATAATCAAACATACTGTATTAGTACCTATTAAAAAATCCTCCTGACCCCCCAAATCTTCTGAAGCTACCATCTATGTTTATAGTCTATCTTTATAGTCCACCTATTTTCTTGAATCCACACTAATTTATCATTAGTATAATGTATTTGGTTGGTCAAAAAGTTCGTTCACATTTTCCCATAAGATCTTACGGGAAATCCAGTATATTATTTTCTCTTTTGGACAACTCAATGTATTATTTGCTCTTGCAAATATCAGGATCATCTACCTTAAATCTTTCAGTTAATTCTCGCACTTCACCTCATGTTAACAATCAGCAACATTTGATAATGCTGATCACTTCTTCTTGAAAACCTTTCTTCACACTGATTCTAGACATCATTTTTTTCTTAGTTCTCTTACTTCATTTATTGCTTCTTTCAGCCTCCACCACAGGCAGTTCTCATCATTAAAATGCCCTATCACTTTGTCCCCGCAACTTCTTATAACTACATGTTGTGATGTCTTCCATTACTATAGCTCTAAAAGTCAACTTTAAGAATAAATAAATAAATAAAAGTCATCTTTAGGATGTCCCTGGTGGTCCTGTGGTTAAAAATCTGCCTGCCCATGCAGAGGACACAGGTTCCATCCCTGGTCCAGGAAGATTCCACATGCCGCAGGGCAACGCGGCCACATGTCACGACTACTGAAGCCCACACACTCCAGGGCCTGCATGCCGCAACTACTACTGAAGCCTGAACTCTGCACCAAAGAAGCCACTGCAGAGAGCGGCCTGCACACTGCAACTGGAGAGCAGCCCCTGCTCATGGCAAATAGAAAAAGCCTGTATGCAGCAATGAAGACCCTCAACAGCCAAAAATAAGTAAATAAAACAGAAATTTTAAAAAGTCACCTTTAATTTGATGACTCCCAAGTTTTGGGAATCTCTGAGTTCTCTCCTATGCCCATCTTCAGAACTCCTATATCCCACTGTTTATGCAGCATCTCCCCTTGGTCATCAAATATGTATCCCAAACATAATACATCCAAATATAAATTCTTGATCACCCCCAAGCATGCTTCTCATGTCCTCATTTCCATCAATATCAGCAACTTTCTTCCAATTACTTCAACCAAAAACCTTAAAGGACCTTGAAAATGTTATCCAAAAGTATTCTTTGTTCTATTATGTTCCTATTGACTTGGAAGTCAAAATAAACCCAGCTCAAATATTCTTACCACTTCCACTTACTGCTACCATTATGATCCATGACACTATCAACATCATCTTTTCTATGTATTATTGACATGTATTCCAAATACTCTTTTATATTATCTCCTAATATTTCATCCTCATCTTTAAATGTTATTTACTTTTAAAAAATGTGCAAAACATATCACTTTTTTTCAAAAAATCTCCAATATTCTTATTATTGAGGAAAAGTTAAAGATGGTAACAGGTCCTACAGTTCAGTCAGTCAGTTCAGTTGCTCAGTCGTGTCCGACTTTTTGCAACCCCATGAATTGCAGCACGCCAGGCCTACCTGTCCATCACCAACTCCCGGAGTCTACTCAAACTCATGCCCATAGAGTCGGTGATGCCATCCAGCCATCTCATCCTCTGTCGTCCCCTTCTCCTCCTGTCCCCAAATCCTTCCCAGCATTAGGGTCTTTTCCAATGAATCAACTCTTCTCTTGAGGTGGCCAAAGTATTGGAGTTTCAGCTTCAACATCAGTCCTTCCAATGAACACCCAGGACTGATCTCCTTTAGGATGGAGTGGTTGGATCTCCTTGCAGTCCAAGGGACTCTCAAGAGTCTTCTCCAACACCACAGTTCAAAAGCATCAATTCTTCAGCACTCAGCTTTCTTCACAGCCAACTCTCACATCCATACATGACCACTGGAAAAACCTTGACTAGACAGACCTTTGTTGACAAAGTAATACCTCTGCTTTTAAGTATGCTATCTAGGTTGGTCATAACTTTCCTTCCAAGGAGTAAGTGTCTTTTAATTTCATGGCTGCAATCACCATCTGCAGTGATTTTGTAACCCAAGAAAATAAATTCTGACACTGTTTCCACTGTTTCCCTATCTATTTGCCATGAAGTGATGGGACCAGATGCCATGATCTTAGTTTTCTGAATGTTGGGCTTTAAGCCAACTTTTTCACTCTCCTCCTTCAGTTTCATCAAGAGGCTTTTTAGTTCCTCTTCACTTTCTGCCATAAGGGTGGTATCATCTGAATATCTGAGGTTATTGGTATTTCTCCCAGAGATCTTGATTCCAGCTTGTGCTTCCTCCAGCCCAGCATTTCTCATGATGTACTCTGCATATAAGTTAAATAAGCAGGGTGACAATATACAGCCTTGACGTACTCCTTTTCCTATTTGGAATCAGTCTGTCGTTACATGTCCAGCTATAACTGTTGCTTCCTGACCTGCATACAGGTTTATCAAGAGATAGGTCAGTTGGTCTGATATTCCCATCTCTTTAAGAATTTTCCACAGTTTATTGTGATTCACACAGTCAAAGGCTTTGGCATAGTCAATAAAGCAGAAATAGATGTTTTTCTGGAACTCTCTTGCTTTTTCTATGATCCAGCAGATGTTGTCAATTTGATTTATGATTCCTCTGCCTTTTCTAAAACCAACTTGAACATCTGGAAGTTCACGGTTCACGTATTGCTGAAGTCTGGCTTGGAGAAGTTTGAGCATTACTTTACTAGTGTGTGAGATGAGTGCAATTGTGTGGTAGTTTGAGCATTCTTTGGCATTGCCTTTCTTTGGGATTGGAATGAAAACTGACCTTTTCCAGTCCTGTGGCCACTGCTGAGTTTTCCAAATTTGCTGGCATATTGAGTGCAGCACTTTCCCAGCATCATCTTTCAGGATTTGAAATAGCTCAGCTGGAATTCCATCACCTCCACTAGCTTTGTTCATAGTAATGCTTTCTAATCCCACTTGACTTCACATTCCAGGATGTCTGGCTCTAGGTGAGTGATCACACCATTGTGACTATCTGGCTCTTGAAGATCTCTCTCTTTTTTTTTTTTTTTTTACAGTTCTTCTGTGTATTCTTGCCACCTCTTCTTAATATCTTCTGCTTCTGTTAGGTCCATACCATTTCTGTCCTTTATCAAGCCCATCTTTGCATGAAATGTTCCCTTGGTATCTTTAATTTTCTTGAAGAGCTCTCTGGTCTTCCCCATTCTATTGTTTTCCTCTATTTTTTGCATTGATCACTGAGGATCACTGAGGATCCTACAGATCCCTGCGAAAGGGTTTCCATTTTTCTCTTATGTCTCTGATGTCACCTATTAGATAACTCACTACCTTGATTATTCTATATCAGGATGTTGAACTCCTTGCCTTTCTCCCACCAGCTTTTGTGTCTGTAACATGAACTGTTTGGAGGGAATCTCCTCTAGTTATCTGTGTAATTTACTCCCATCCTTCTTTCACTTCTCTGTTCAAATATCCAGAGAAGCTGTCCTTGAAAATAACATATAAATTAACTCAAATCCAACTCTGTCACTCTGGCTTCCCCTTAGATTTTGTTTCACAGCACTGAGCACAAATAGAAAATCTCTATATTCCAGTAGGCATATCCTAACCACACAAAAGTGTAAGTTCCTTTATGGAAGGTATTTTGTAGAATGCTCTGCTATATATTTTGAATTATGTTGATGGCATATATAGCAGCAGATATTTATTAAGGGAGTAAATGCATGAAGTAGATAATGGGACAGGCACAGAGAAGGAGCAGGGTGAACTTGTCACTAGAACTAGAGTAGAAATTAGAAAGATAACCTGGTTAATAAGGACTAATTAATAATTCTAACATGATTATTCTAATTAAGGTACAGAGATAGTTAGAAACTTGGTCATTATTATTAGCATTTAAGATTTTTACAACTAGGCTACTAGAAACAAAGTTAAATGTGCAGAAAAGGCTTAACATAATTGTGCAAGACCGCTAGCCCCAGAAGGCCTACTTTCAAGGTTAACCCTTTGCCCTTGGTGTCTGGGAACGTGGATGTCAAGGGTACTCCTACCATCCCCAAATAACAAAGGTCATGTATCATGTCGGCAGTGTTTGTGCAAGCAATGTGCTTTAAACTAGTCTGCTTTGCTGGGAAACTGGAAGATTGATATGTGCTAGGCAGGGAATGAAAACCTAGGACATGAGTCAGCTTCCCTTAGCAGAAAGACAGCATACATTGCACTGCATTTTCATTGCTGGGGAAGAGTGTGCTCCACGCGACACCTAATGAGAGGGAGGGCGTAAGAAGTCTGCAGACAGACTTCTCCACACTCTACTGATGTCTGTTTCCCTTATCCTGTTGTTTACCCTAACTACATTTGTGTGATAAATATTTAGGAGTAAAACTATATTTTAAGTCCCATGAATCATTCTAGGGACTTTTAATGTGGGGATGGTGTCATGGACTCAATCGCTATTAATAAACACCTGCAAAACACAATAATAAAATGCATCCACAGTAACAAACGCTGAGATTGAGTGCAAAATCTCTGCCAGTCCACCTGTCAATGATCGACACAGGTTCGATCCCTGGTACAGGAAGATTCCACATGACTCTGGGCAGCTAAGCCCACATGCCACAATGCTGAAACCTGTATGTCCTAGAGCCCCTTCAGATTTTAAGCCACCAACTGTTAGATATTCAGGTTTCAAATCTCTAGAAAATTTAAATTGGTTCTCACAAAGGAAATAAGATCTGTCTTCAGTACAACACGGGAAAACCAAAACCCAACATGGTGTAATGTAACTTTGAATCTAGAGCTGACAAAGAGACCTATTCTTCATATTTCTGAGACTACTAAAAACCTAGTATTATCTAATATGCACAAGAGTACTGAGAAGAACCACACCGTACCTTAAACCAAAAGCGGCAAAGCAATAAATGAAACTTTGCATAAACTTTTGCTTAAATTTGAATCAATTATTTTAAGTTCTGTTCTTTAATTTTATTGACAACTTTAGAGAAGAAAATAAATACATGCCTATAAACTGTTCAGATGCAAAAATATAGTTATATATTTTAGAGAAATGATATAGCAGTTAACTGTTAAAAGTTATAAATGACAAAGCCATCCAACTTGATATCTCATCAGCAGAGTTAATATAAAAGTGCAGTAAGTACTTTTAAATTTTGTTGAAAAAAATGAAGAGCTTTATCCAAAGCAGAGCTTGTTCTCTCAGTCACTGCTGACTCCACAGCATCTGTCAAGAGTCACTCAATAAGTCACTCAATATTGAATTAATGAACATCTAGCTCACAAATAAGGGTCACATGGTTAAACTGATTTTACTTTACTCTTATTCATCCAATTCCTGAAAATAACATAAAAAGATAATGAATGTTAGACATAACACATTCATTATATATGGCCATTACATTTTTTCAGTGTCACTCTGCTTCTAGCTTGTTGACTCAGCGGAGTAAATACAGAACACTTCTGTCTATTACTCATAACAGCTTTGAAGGAAAAAAAAAACAAAAAACAAAAAACATTTTCCTGAGTGCAGTAGACTATTACTCTATCGGAAGTCAAGAGTGCATTAGTACCTTTTATATAAACTGAACTTCCAAGTAGTTTTGACACTGATCAAGTTAAATGTGATAATAGCAAGAGTGATGAAATGATAGTAGAAATGATGTAATACAATAGAATTAGGAATTCTGGTGTGCTAAAATTAATTGTCCAAGGAAGTACTGTGTTCACATTACAAAATGTTCTAAAGATAAAATTTCCAAAATTTAAATGAACAAGTAATAAAATCAGCTTTCCAATTGAGAGACTGTGTTAAAATAGCTATTTTTATAATTTCTGGTTTTTTATACATAAGAACATCCATTTTATGTGTCATGCTACTAATAAAAAGTAAAATACATCTTAAAGCCTACAGTTAAAAATGGTATGCCAAAGGCATCACGTTTATAAAATGACATCACATATACAATTTGGTCTTAGAAAAATTGTGTTCTGCCATTTTAAAAACCTAAATTTTCAAGGTGAAAGTTGCTCAGTCGTGTCTGATTCTTTGCGACATCATGGACTACACAGGCCATGGAATTATCTAGGCCAGAATACTGGAGTGGGTAGCCTTTTCAGGAGTGATACCCCTTCTCCAGGGGAAGGGGTGATGCCAATACAATTGTTAATGAAAATAATGGCCTCAACAGCCCAAAACAATTGTGTGTAACTTTTTTATTATATGAAACAGGGATAGTTTTAATGGTTTCAGCTGAACAAAAACTTCTCCAGAAAGACTGGCTTCCAATTAAGATGCAGAAATGTAGAAAGTATTGCTTCTACTCAAGCAGAAAAAAGCCAAATAATCTGCAAAATTATAATTTGCTCTTACCTAATACAATAAATGAAGTCACAGAGGAAACAAGTAGGCTGAAATGTGAGGAAAGACAGGCACCTTCAAGGAAATGCAAGTGATGACGTATCTGGGGCAGAACATAGTAGAAAACTGGGACTGACGTATAAGCCAGTAAAAAGATTTCAGCTAAGATTTTAACAAAGTCTTAAAGACCAAGTGTAGGGTTTCCTCAGAACATAGAACTCTCAAGAGCTCAAGACATCAGGGATTTTACATTCAATCTCAGAGGTTTTCATGGCTGTTACAAGGCAACAAGAACACTTTGAGCACAGTGAAACACTAAAAAGGCCCTCTCTGTGCTTCAATTGTGAACAAGAAAAGCAGCTGCCACTGCAGGAAAGCACCGCAGGAAGTTTCTGTCTGGAAACTTCCCTTCTACAGGGAAGAAATTTTTTGAGTTGTAATTAGGGAAAGAGGAGGGGATAAGTAAACAGTTGCAATTAGGGCAAAAAAAAAACCAATACAAACAAAACAATTCTACCCTTGGGATGAAAGTTGACTCTCCAGACCTGGTTATTAGAGGTACCTACATCCTAGCAAGAGTACTAGAGTAAGATCACAGGGATATCCCCATTCCCAGGACCAGGAATATCAAGCCTATCTAAACCTGAGACTGAACCAGGAAAAGAGAATGCCCTCCCATGCCCCCACCAGGCTACTCTGTGCTGACTATGTAGCTGCCTGTATCTGGGGTGAGACATATGGAGAGGCATCTATTCTCATGTGGAAGAACACAGTAAGTTCAGTTCAGTAAGTCATGTCCAACTGTTTGCGACCCCATGGACTGCAGCATGCCAGGCTTCCCTGTCCATCACCAACACCCGGAGCTTACTCAAACTCATGTCCATCAAGTCAGTGTTGCCATCCAACCATCTCATCCTCTTTCACCCCCTTTTCCTCCCGCCTTCAAACTTTCCAAGCATCAGGGTGTTTTCCAATGAGTCAGTTCTTCAAATCAGGAGGCCAAAGTATTGGAGTTTCAGCTTCAGCATCAGTCCTTCCAATGAACACCCAGGACTGATCTCCTTTACGATGGGCTGGTTGGATCTCCTTGCAGTCCAAGGGACTCTCAAGAGTCTTCTCCAACACGCCAGTTCAAAAGCATCAATTCTTTGGCACTCAGCTTTCTTTATAGTCCAACTCTCACATCCATACTGGAGAAGGCAATGGCACCCCACTCCAATACTCTTGCCTGGAGAATCGCATGAATGGAGGAGCCTGGTGGGCTGCCGTCCATGGGGTCGCTAGGAGTCAGACACGACTGAAAGACTTCACTTTCACTTTTCACTTTCATGCATCGGAGAAGGAAATGGCAACCCACTCCAGTATTCTTGCCTGGAGAATCCCAGGGATGCGGGAGCCTGGTGGGCTGCTGTCGATGGGGTCGCACAGAGTCGGACATGACTGAAGCGACTTAGCAGCAGCAGCAGCACATTCATACATGACCACTGGAAGCACATAGGGAAAGTCTAAAGGTGATAGGAGAACAGAAGCACTGAAAGAAATCCTCTGACAATCTAACTCGCACCCTATGCTGAAAAAACTGAAGAAAAATAAGCATTAGGGGTAACTACAGCTACAACAAAACCCACACTCAATTTTTATGCAAGCCTAAAGACCTATGACCAGCATCTTTCAAGTTCTGAAAGAAAAACAATCCAAGAACTTTGCAACATGAAAATATTTTCCAAAAAGGAAAGTTAAATAATGACTTTCACAGACAAACAAAAACAGAGAATTCAGTACCATTTATTAGGACACATATCAGAGGACATCCTTCAGGTAAAATAAATATGATACAAAACTTGTCTGCATCTCAGGTAATCTGTTAAGTGGGGAAAAGCAAGGCTGAAATAACCGACTATCTGTGGTTTTTAACATCAGAGAATCCCCACATATTTCGGTCTTACCTCCAGGAGGTAGATGAGGCTCTCACAGTGAAGAGCAGAGAAAAATCCCCTTGTGCTTCTGGCAGGAAAAGAGGAAAAGGAGCTATTTTGAAATATGCCAGATCACCCTGTTTGTTTATAAAGTATCTCCCCTCAGGTGAAACCATTTAGCTAGAGTCCAATCTGCCAGAATTAGTCAGAGCTTAATTGATCTGGAGAAAGCAAAAACCCAATTCTAGGTCCTTTTAGCTTTCCATATAAAAGAAAACATATACCAAATACAATCCAGTGTAGACACAGTGTCCCTAGGAAGAGGAGCAAAAAAACCCCAGAAGTGTGTGTGAAGCTCAGAGTTCACAGGTACAAGTTCACTCAAAAAGAAAGAGGTGAGGGGAAAAAAAAATAACAAAAATCACACACTCTAAAAGAGAAATGAAGAATGTCCTTCATGACATTATTGATAGACTAGATATAGGTGAGAAAAGATTTTCTGAGCTTGAGCATATCTTAATAGAAACCACTGAATCTGAAAAGCAATGAGGAAAAAGGACTAAAGAAAAACATAAAACAGGCGAAACTAAATATTCTAAACTGTGGTACAACTGAAAAGAAAAGTATAACACATACTGAATAAGAATTCCAGAAGAAGAAAGAGAAAGGAATGGAAGGAGTGTCTGAAACAATAATGATAGTAGAATGACTTGCAGAAATGTTAAAAATAAATAAATTCTTCAGAGCCAGGGCAAATGACTAAGGACAGAAACTCAGATCTAGATAAAGAAAGAGCATCTGAGAAGGAATAAGTAAAGGTAAAATTAAACGTTCTATTTCTCCTATTCTTCATCTGTTAGATAAGAGTATGTGTGAAACAGTAAATGTAACAGTATATTCAATCATGTGTCCATATATATATATATATGCTTATGTGTAAGTGAGATGAATGACAGCAATGATAAAAGGGACAGAAGGAAGGAGTAAGGATTATTTTGTTATTATGAAGTACTCACTACTTGTAAATCAGTATAGTGTTATTTAAAAGTGGACTTGGATTAGATGTAAATGTTATTGAGACCTCTAAAAATGGTAAAAACAAGTAAAATGAACTTGCAAAATGAAATCATGTAAAGTACCAATTAGAAGCACAAAAAAGCTGAAAATGAGTGGAATGCAAAAATAGGAATAAAGATCAAAGGTGAGAAATAGGAAAATACTAACAAATATGGTAGATATTAATCCAACTATATTGATAATAATTTTGGATATCAACCGTTTAAATGCACAAATTAAAAGATTGTCACAGTATATCAAGAAACAAGTACCAACTAAGTATTGTCTAAGAAAAACACTTTAATATAAAGACAAGTAAAGATTAAATGAGTGAAGTAATACATACGATGCTAACATTAATCCAAAAAAATAAGAGTATCTTTGTTAATTTCAGATAAAGCACATTTCCAAGGAAGGAAAACTATTAGGGTTAAAGAAGGGCAATACAAAATGATAAACAGGTCATTTCTCCAAGAAGGCATAACAACCTTAATGTGTAGTACCCAACCACAGAGTATCAAAATATATGATGTAAAAACTTATAGAACTGCAATCAGAAAACATAGACAAATCCACTATTATAGTCAAAGTCTTCAACACCCCTCTATCAGAAATGGAGAGTTTAAACAGACAAAATATCAGTAAGGATACAGTTGAACTTAACAATTAACTGGATATTATGAACACCTATAGACTACTTTCTACAACAAAAGCATAATACACATTTCTGTCAAGCTCATATGGAATATTTACCAGGATAGGCCACATTATGGACCATAAAATGTACCTTAGCAAATTTAAACATATAGAAATCATTCAATGTCTGCTCTCAGCCCACACATAATTAAATTGGAAATCAGTAGTGGAAAGATAACTGGAAAATCCCAAGATATATATATAGATTAAACAACAAATTTCTGTGATATGGATCAAGGAAGAAGAAAAATTTATTTTCAACAAAGTGAAAATGAAAACAGCTATCAAGATCCATGGGAGGCAGTGAAAACAGTGCGTGGGGGAAAAGTAGAGCATATATTAGATGCATATATTAGAAAAGAAAAAAGATCTAAGTTTCCAACTTAGAAAATTGAAAAAAGAACAAATGAAACCCAAAGTAAGTAGAAGAAAATAAGTAATAATGAGCATGAGCAGATCTCAGAAATGGGTTTCAAGACTCCTTCTGGTGACTGGTAGCCTGCTTCCCAACCTGCTATGTCCCAGGTAGTCCCTCGAGTCCTTTGGGGAAGCTCCTGCTGACTGGATAAATTCACTTTTCAGAAAATGTACAGTAGGTCTTTAATGTGTAAAGAGTTACCCCAGGAGATATGGATTCACAGCCCATAATTTATTGCTGTTTCAATTCATCTGCTCTTATTACTTTTCTCTTCCAGAAATAAATTATCTTCTACCCTCCAACTAGTTAAGTATATGATATTGTCTAAATTTATGTACAATGAAATTCATTTTCCCTTCTCCCATTCACCAAGTATTTTCCATTTTCTAATTACTACATTGAATGTTTCTTTAATAAACTCCTATATTTTATTAGTCTGCATTAGTCTATATTGCTATTTCAAATGTTCTCTTTTATGAACAATAGCTTCTATTTCTTTGTGTGTGTCAGTCGCTCAGTCATGTCCGACTCTTTGCAAAACCACGGACTGTAGCCTGCCAGGCTCCTCTGTCCATGTAGTTCTCCAGGCAAGAATACTGGAGTGGATCGCCACTTCCTTCTGCAGGGGATCTTCCCGAACCAAGGATGGAACTTGGGTCTCCTGCATTGGCAGGCAGATTCTTCACCACATGAGCTACCAGGGAAGCCCAAAATACTGAGTGAAGGAATCATATTAAGAAATATGTTTTTACTATTATAGTCTATAGTTTTTACAGGATCAAACGTCTTCTTTTCTTAAAACCCTCTAAAGCTCACCTTTGCTTCCCCTGTTCCTAGGAGTGGTAACTGCTTCCTGTAGTTGCTACCTTTGAAACACCTTTGATTTCCCTTTTTGTCTCTTCAGCTACCCAGCTAATGCTGACCAACTTCCACAAAACAACTTCTGAACACTGGTGAACATCTGGCACCCAGAAAGGCAGCCCATTCTCTTAGAAAGGAGGTAGGGCAGAATATAAAAGACAAAAGCAGAGACAAAAGAGTTAGGGATGGACAGCTATCCTGGGGAGGGGGTCTTGAAGGAGGAGAAGTTTCCACATAGTAGGAAACCCTCTCACAGGCGGTCTGTGGGGGACTTTTGGAATCTCAGAAGGCAATACAACCAGGAGGAAAAGAAAACAAAACTACAGAATACACACCTAGCTGCAATTGAGGAAAAGAGAAATTTCCCGAGAAAGGCTCTAACCTAACAACTTAACCTGGCCCTCTCACAGAACAAAGGACTGAGCGAATACCAAAGGAGAGCTAGCCTGCTGCATACCAGCCCCTCCCCTTCTGGAGGCAGAGAGGCAGGCTTGGGACAGCCAGAGCTGGAAGGCAAGGGGCTGCTACAATCTCAGCCCCAGAAACACCATCTCCCACCAAACTGTGAGCAGGCTCCCAGCTGCTAACCATGTCTTCCTGAGATCCTGGATAGTTGACATCTGCCAAGAGGGTCACGGCCTGAAATCAGCTCTCCAGAGGAGACATACTACACACCTGAGATGGTACTCCCAAGGCGCACCCTGGAAACCAAGCATCCAGGACTAGGAAGGTGATTAAGATGCACGGTCCACCTGGGACAGTGTGCTCACCAAGCACCTGGTTACCTGAGCTGCTCAGACGTGGGAAGGGCACTAAATGCATGCCCAACCCACAGAGGCTGAGCCAGAACTGTGTCTGAGTGTCCCCTGTGGAGGGACCGGTCAGCAGTGGCCTGCCGTAGGGTCTCTGGGTGCAGCAGACCTTGGTATGGCATAAGCCTTCTTGGAGGAGATTGCCATTAACCCCACCATAGAACCACCAGAACTTAAACAGGACTGAGGAAACAGGCTCTTGGAGGGCACAAACAAAACCTTGTGTGCACCAGGACCCAGGAGAAAGGAGCAGTGACCCCCACAAGAAACTGACCCAGACATGTCCATGAGTGTCCAGGAGTCTCTGGCAGAGACAGAGGTCGGCACTGGCCTGCTGCAGGGTCGGAGGCATTGAATGCAGCAGTGCATGCATTGGACTTTTTGAAGAAGATCACCCTTATCTTCATTACCTCCACCATAGTTTGGCCTCAGGTCAAGCAACAGGGAGGGAAAACAGCCCCACCCATCAATGGAAAATTGGATTAAAAATTTGCTGAGCATGGCCCCACCCATCAGAACAAGACTGTTTCCCTCTCAGTCAGTCTCTCCCATCAGAAAGCTTCCTTAAGCTTCTTATCCTTCTCAGAGGGCAGACAGAATGAAAACCACAAACACAGAAAAGTAACTAATCTTATCACATGGACCACAGCCTTGTCTAATTCAATGAAACTATGAGCCATGCAGTGTATGTTCATCCAAGAGGGATGAGTCATAGTGGAGAGGTCTGACAAAACGTGGTCCACTAGAGAAGGGAATGGCAAACCACTTCAGTATTCTTGCCTTCAGAGCCCTGTGAACAGTGTGAAAAGGCAAAAAGGTATGACACCAAAGATGAACTCCCCAAGTCGGTAGGTGCTCCATGTGCTACTGGAGATCAGTGGAGAAATAAGTCCAGAAAGAATGAAGAGATGGAGCCAAGGAAAAAACAACACCCAGTTGTGGATGTGATGGGTGATTGAAGTAAAGTCCGATGCCACAAAGAGCAATACTGCATAGGAACCGAGAATGTTAGTTCCATGAATCAAGGCAAATTCATATTAGTTTAGTCTCTCAGTCATGTCCAACTCTTTGCAACCCCATGGACTACAGCATGCCAGGCCTCCCTGTCCATCACCAAGTCCCAGAGCTTACTCAAACTCATGTCCATTGAGTCCGTGATACAATTCAACCATTTCATCCTCTGTCACCCCCTTCTCCTCCCTCCTTTAATCTATCCCAGCATCAGAGTCTTTACAGATGAGTAAGTTCTTCCCATCAGTTGGCCAAAGCATTGGCATTTCAGCTTCAGCATGAGTCCTTCCAATGAATATTCAGGACTGATTTCCTTTTTGGGCTGATTGGATCTCCTTGCAGTCCAAGGGACTCTCAGGAGTCTTCTCTAACACCATAGTTCAAAAACATCAATTCTTCAGTGCTCAGCTTTCTTTACGGCCCAACTCTTACATCCATACGTGACTACTGGATAAACCAATGCTTTGACAAGATAGACCATTGTTGGCAAAGAAATGTCTGCATTTTAATATGTTGTCTAGGTTGGTCATAAATTTTCTTCCAAGGAGCAAGTGACTTTTAATTTCATAGCTGCAGTTTCTCACTGCTTCTACTGTTTCCCCATCTATTTGATATAAAGTGATGGGACCGGATGCCATGATCTTAGTTTTCTGAATGTTGAGTTTTAAGTCAGCTTTTTCACTCTCCTCTTTCATTTTCATCAAGAGGATATTTAGTTCTTCTTTGGTCTCTACCATAAATGTGGTGTCATCTGCATATTTGAGGTTATTGATATTTCTCCTGGCAATCTTGATTCCAGCTTGTGCTTCATCTGGCATTGTGCATGATGTACTCGGCATATAAGTTAAATAAGCAGGGTGACAATATACAGCCTTGACGTACTCCTTTCTCGATTTGGAACCAGTCTGTTTTTCCATGTCCAGTTCTAACTCTTGCTTTTTGGCCTGCATACAGATTTCTCAGGAGGCAGGTCAGGTGGTCTGGTGTTCCCGTCTCTTTAAGAATTTTTCACAGTTAGTTGTGATCCACACAGTCAAAGGCTTTGGCATAGACAATAGAGCAGAAGTAGATGCTTTTCTGGAACTCTCTCGCTTTTTTTTTTTTCGCTTTTTTGATTATCCAATGGATGTTGGCAATTTGATCTCTGTTCCTCTGCCTTTTCTAAATGCAGCTGGAACATCTGGAAGTTCATGGATCATGTATTGTTGAAGACTGGCTTGGAGAATTTTGAGCATTACTTTGCTAGCGTGTGAGAGGAGTGCAATTGTGTGGTAGTTTCAGCATTCTTTGGCATTGCCTTCTTTGGGATTGGAATGTGGCCCAGTCCTGTGGCCACTGTTGAGTTTTCCAAATTTGCTGGCATATTGAGTGCAGCACTTTCACAGCTTCATCTTTTTGGATTTGAAATAGCTCAACTGGAATTCCATCACCTCCACTAGGTTTATTTGTAGTGATTCCTCCCAAGGCCCACTTGACTACATATTCCAGTATGTTTGCTTCTAAGTGAGTGATCATACCATTGTGATTATCTGGGTCTTGAAGATCTTTTTTGTACAGTTCTTCTGTGTATTCTTGCCACCTCTTCTTAACGTCTTCTTCTCCTGCTAGGCCCATACCATTTCTATTCTTTATTATGTCCATCTTTGCATGAAATGTTCCCTTGGTATCTCTAATTTTCTTGAGGAGACCTCTAGCCTTTCCCATTCTATTGTTTTCCTCTGTTTCTTTGCATTGATCACTGAGGAAGTCTTCCTTATCTCTCCTTGCAGTTCTTCAGAACTCTGCATTCAAATGGGTATACCTTTCCTTTTCTCCTTTGCCTTTTGCTTCAAACTGACAAATTGGACGTGGTCAAATAGAAGATGGCAAGAGTTAACATCCATAATTTTAGGAATCAGTGAACTAAAATGGACTGAAATGGGTGAATTCAACTCAGATGACCATCACATCTACTACTGTGGGCAAGAATCCCTTAGAAGAAATGGAGTAGTTAGTCATCATAGTCAATAAAAGAGTCCAAAATGCAGTACTTGGATGCAATTTGAAAAATGACAGAATGATCTCTGTTCATTTCCAAGGCAAACCATTCAATATCACAGTAATCCAAGTCTATGCCCTGACCAGTAATGCTGAAGAAGCTGAAGTTGAACAGTTCCATGAAGAACTACAAGACCTTCTAGAAATAACACCCCAAAAAGCTGTCCTCTTCATTAAAGGGGACTGGAATGCAAAAGTATGAAGTCAAGAGCTACCTGGAGTAACAGGCAAAATTGTTCTTGGAGTACAAAAAGAAACAGGTCAAAGGCTAACAGAGTTTTGTCAAGAGAATGCACTGGTCATAGCAAACACCCTCCTCCAACAACACAAAAGAAGACTCTACACATGGACATCACCAGATGGTCAATACTGAAATCAGACTGATTATATTCTTTGTAGCCAAACTTTATACCATCAGCAAAATCTAGACCAGCAGCTGGCTATGGCTCAGTTATGAACTGCTTATTGCAAAATTCAGTTTTATATTGAAGAAAGTAGGGAAAACCACTAGACTACTCAGGTATGACCTAAATCAAATCCCTTACAATTATACAGTGGAAGTGACAAATAGATTCAAGGGATTAGATATGATAGACAATGTGCCTGACATACTATGGATGGAGATTCGTGACACTGTACAGAAGGCCGTGATCAAAACCATTCCCAAGAAAAAGAAATGCAAAAAGGCAAAATGGTTGTCTGAGGAGACCTCACATATAGCTGAGAAAAGAGGAGAAGCTAAATGCAAATGAGAAAAGAAAAGATATCTGTATTTGAATGCAGAGTTCCAAAGAACTGCAAGGAGAGATAAGAAAGATTTCCTCAGTGATCAATGCAAAGAAATAGAGGAAAACAATAGAATAGATCTCTTCATGAAAATTAGAAACAAATCGCCAGTCCAGGTTCAATGTGTGATACAGGGTTCTCAGGACTGGTGCACTGGGATGACTCAGAGGGGTGGGATGGGGATGGAGGTGGGAGGGGGATTCAGGATGGGGAACACATGTACACCCATGGTGGATTCATGTCAATTAATGGCAAAACCAATACAATATTGTAAAGTAATTAGCCTCCAATTAAAATAAATAAATTTATATATTAAAAAAAAGAAAATTAGAGCTACGAAGGGAACATTTCATGCAAAGATAGGCACAATAAAAGACAGAAATTGTATGGACCTAACAGAAGCAGAAGATATTAAAAAGAGGTAGCAAGAATACACAGAAGAACTGTACAAAAAACGATCTTCATTACCCAGATAATCACGATCGTGTGATCACTCACCTAGGGCCAGACATACTGGAATGCATAGTCAAGTGGGCCTTGGGAGGAATCATTACAAACAAAGCCAGTGGAGGTGATGGAATTCCAGTTGAGTTATTTCAAATCTTAAAAGATGATGCTGTGAAAGTGCTACACTCAATATGCCAGCAAATTTGGAAAACTCAACAGTGGCCACAGGATTGGAAAATGTCAGTTTTCGTTCCAGTCCCAAAGAAAGGTAATGCCAAGGAATGCTCAAACTACCACACAACTGCACTCCTCTCACATGCTAGAAAATAATGCTCAAAATTCTCCAAGCCAGTCTTCAACAGTACATGAACTGTGAACTTACAGATGTTCAAGCTGCATTTTGAAAAGGCAGAGAAACAGAGATCAAATTGCCCTCCATTGGATTATCAAAAAAAGTAAGAGAGTTTAAAAAAAAAAAAAATCTACTTCTGCTTTATTGACTATGCCAAAGCCTTTGACTGTGTGGATCACAATAAACTGTGAAAAGTTATTAAAGAGATGGGAATACCAGACCACCTGACCTGCCTCCTGAGAAATCTGTATGCAGGTCAAGAAGCAAGAGTTAGAACTAGACATGGGAAAAGAGACTGGTTCCAAATCAGGAAAGGAGTACATCAAGGCTGTATATTGTCCCCCTGCTAATTTAACCTATATGCAGAGTACATCATGTGAAATGTCGGGCTGGATGAAGCACAAGCTGTAATCAAGATTGCTGAGAGAAATTTCAATAACTTCAAATACACAGATGACACCACCCTTATGTTAGAAAGCAAAGAAAAATTCAATATCCTCTTGATGAAAGAACAGAGGAGAGTGAAAATGTTGGCTTAAAACTTAACATTCAGGAAACTAAGATCATGGCAGCTGTTCCCATCACTTCATGGCAAATAGATGTGGAAATAGTGGAAACAGTGAGACTTTATTTTTTTGTGCTCCAAAGTCATAACAGATGGTGACTGCAGCCATGAAATTAAAAGTCACTTTCTCCTTGGACAAAGAGTTATAACCAACCTAGACAGCATATTAAAAATCAGAGATATTACTTTGTCAATAAGTCAAACTATAGTTTTTCCAGTAGTCATGTATGGATATAACAGTTGGACTATAAAGAAACACGAGCAGTGAAGAATGGATGCTTTTGAACTGTGGTGTTGGAGAAGACTCTTGAGAGTCCCTTGGACTGCAGGGAGATTCAACCAGTCCATTCTACTTGTTTTCTGATTCATTACTTTTTCTTCACATTTATTATTTGCTTTCTTTCATCACTTCAGATTTAATTTTGTATCATTTTTCTTTTCCTCTAGACATTTTTAGAGCAATTATAAGTTCACAGTGAGACTGCACATAGAATACAGAGAGCCCCACGTACCCACCTCTTCCACCACTATCAATATGTCCCACCAGGGTGGTACACGTATTACAATTGATCACTCTACACTGACAAATGTTTATCACCCAGAGACCACAGTTTACATCTGCATTCACTCTTGGTGACTGAACTAAGAATGGCTTTGTATAAATGTGAAATGACATTTATGCTCCAGTAATCCTCTGGGCTTTGCCTTTTAATCTCACCCTCATCCTTTATCTAGAGCAAGCAGTGATCTATTCACCTTCTCTATAGGTTTGTCTTTTCCAGGATGTCAAATAGTTGGAATCATACAGCATATACTTTTTTCAAATTGACTTATTTCACTTAGAAATATGCATTTAAGTTTCCTCCATTTTTTCTTATGACCTGAATACTCATGTATATTTATCACAAAATTATACTCCTTTGTCTGTAGTACCAGAGTTTATTTATCCTTCTACTTTCTGAAGGGCATCTTGTTGCTTCCAAGATTTTGCAATGATGAAAAAAGCTGCAGTTTTTTTGAGGACATAAGTTTTCAACTCCTTTAGGAAAATACTAAGGAACAAGACTGCTAGATCATATAGTAAGAAAATGATTACTTTGGGAAGAAACTGCCAAACTGTCCTCCTAAGTGGCTGAACCAATTGTGCTCCCACCGACAATGAAAAGGTGAGCTCCTTTCCACACCCTCACCAGCATTTCGTTTCCAGTGTTCTGCTTTCTGGACATTCTGATAGGTGTATTGTGGTATCTCACTGTTGCTTTCATTTACATTTTCCAGATGACATATGATGTGGAACATCTTTTCATATGCTTTTTTAGCATCTGTATATCTTTTTCAGGATTTCCCTGGTTGCTCAGTGGTAGAGAATCTGCCTGCACTGAAGGAGATATGGGTTCGATCCCTGGGTTAGGAAGACCCCCTGGAATCTTCCTAACCCAAGAAATGGCAACCCACTTCAGTATTCTTGCCTGGAAAATCCCAAAGACAGGAGAGCCTGGCAGGTTACTATGCATGGAGTTGCAAGAGTTGGACACGACCTAGCAACTGAACAACACCACACATTTTTCAGTAAGATGTTTGGTAAAGTCTTTGCTTCAATTTTTAATTGAGTCTTCTTATTGTTAAGTTTCAAAGTTCTTTTTATATTTAGAATAGCAGTCTTTCATGAAATAAGTCTTTTGTAAATATTTTCTCCCAATCTGTGATGAGTCTTTTCATTCTTTTTACAATGTCTTTCACAGAGCAGAAATTTTTAATGAAGTCCAGTTTATCTAGTCCTCTCTCATGGGTTGTGCTTTTGGTATTTAAGATCATTTTTTTAATTGAAGTGTAGTTGATTTAAAGTGTTGTGTTACTTTCAGCTGTATAGCAAAGTGATTCAGTTTGCTGAATCACACACACACACTTATTTCAGATTCTTTTCCATTGTAAGTTATTGAAAAATATTGAGTATATTTCCCTTTGCTACGCAGTAATTCCTCATTGGTTATCTATTTTATATGTAGTAGTGTGTGCGCTTGGTATTGTAAATCAAAAATCATCACCAAACCCAAGGTCATCTTGACTTTCTTCTTTATTACCTTCTATTTTAACATTTTTGCATTTTACATTTAGGTATGTGAATAATTTTCAGTTCATTTCTATGAACAGTGTAAGCTCTGTGTCTAGATTCCTTTTCTTTTTTAATTTGGATATCTAATTGTTCCAGAATCTTCTGTTGAAAAGACTTTCTTTTCACTATTGAATTGCTTTTGTTCCTTTATCAAAAGTCAGTTGACTGCATCTAAGAGGGCTTATTTCTGAAATCTCTATTCTGTTCCATTGATCTATTCTTATATTCTTTTTCTAATAACAGACTACCTGGACTACTGTAACTTTGTAGAATGTCTTGAAGACAAATAGTGTCAGTAACTCAACTTTGCTCTTCACTTTCAATACTGAGTTGGTTATTCTAGGTCCTCTACCTCTCCTTAGAAACTTTAGAATTAGTTTGTCAGTAAAAAAAAAAAAAATAACTTGCTGGGATTTTGATTGAAATTTAAATGAATCTATAGATCAAGTTGGAAGAATTGACCCTGTAATAATATTGAGTTGTCCTGTCCATGAACATGAAAATACCTTTCCACTCATTTAGTTCTTCTATTTCAACACATTTTTAATGAATGAAATGAAGGGCATAGGCCTAAATGAATCAGAAGATATGTGTAAATTCAGTAGAGAATCAGATTGAATAATAGACAAAGGGACAGATTTTAGAGAACTCAAAAAGCAGGCAAATGAATGGTGAATTTAAACTTGAGTTACATTTCTTAAGCCCATGATCCCTTATTTTCTAAAGTTACCTCACAGCCAAGTGGTATATAACTCATAGTTTTGTATTACTTAGAAATTTTTAAAAATTACTTCATCAGATTTGCATTATAAAGAACACAATTTTTTTTTCTCTAAACTTAAGTAACACTAGGGGTACTCCTTGAAGCCTGGATTATTTTGTTTTCATTCCTTCTGTCTTTTAAGAACTGTCCTCCACACAGTAGGTATAAAAACTAAATATAAATCTGTCCAGAAGAAGACAGTTAATGAATACCCTTAATTGCTTTATCATGCATGAGACTTCACAGATCTATTGTCAGGACTGATAGGAATTACACTTTATTTGCTTCTTTATTTGGCTTCCTTGAAACTTACATAGGCTTAAATTTCCATGCTGTATCCTCAGCCTTTCCAGTGTCAAATTAGAAATTGGAAGAAATAAACTGGAGTTACTTAATGTTTAATATCAAGTCATTCTTGATACTAAAACAGAGAACAATTGAGAGAGTAGCATTGAAACACATATATAAAACACAGAACCTTTTATAATTAGCATCTCAAGTTATGGGTCAAAGATGA
Source organism: Cervus elaphus (assembly GCF_910594005.1). NCBI lineage: Eukaryota > Metazoa > Chordata > Mammalia > Artiodactyla > Cervidae > Cervus > Cervus elaphus. The sequence goes on from NC_057845.1 coordinate 46,473,696, forward strand.
AATTGTTTGGTGGTATGAAAAGACAATTAATCTCTGAGCAATCTCTCAGAGATTGAGCAGTTTCTCAGAGATTAAGATACCAAAGTTGTCCTACTTAACATAGTGTCTCAGCCACAGGGCAGCAAGTTTTACTTGTAAGGATGGAAGTAGGACATCATTAAAATGATAATCTGCTTAATTCAACAGTAGAGTAGGAAATAGCACCTTATCTTTTTTCATCTCTCTTTACTGTTAAAATAGCATATAAATATAGCTTTAAAAAGCTCCAAAACCCTTACTAGGCTCTAAGAATCACAATGTAAAGAAATAATTATAACATAGGTTGTAATGAATTCAGAAACAAAGTCACAAGATGGCACACAACTAACCTTTTAAATAAAACTGTGACATGTAGAGGAAACCATATTGGATCACAGGTTCAACCTGCCCCTCACAAAAGAACAGCTTCATTCTAGTTTTTAAATGAAAGAAAAAAAACTATATATATATAAATCCTTCTATAGCAGTATAAATATTCTTCTTCTGGACATCTATTTTTCTTCAACAATTTGTGGTTTCAAAATCTAGGATATTGAGGTTCTTCAGACACACGTATTCACATGGAGAAAAAGTAAGATAGCTCAGAAAAAGTATTCAATAAAAAATAAATATTCAATCTAAAATAAAAATAAAGGTTATAATTAATGGAGGGGATGGGAATATTTATATGATATTCTGGGTCCTTTCCTATGTTGAAGTTAAGTCAATATTTTGACTCTAATTACATAGTCTCCAAAGCTAAAAGGGATTGGATATTTGCTAGCATGATTTGTGGAGGATTTGAGAACACACAACAGTTTTTCAGTGGAAACAAATTTCTTTTGAGATTTCAATCTGGAAAGCTATTCTGTTTTCGTTTTAAGTGTGTCTGTGTCTATGTAGAAGGAATTCTATAGATAACAATAATGATATAGTGGATGCTGTCCTCACCAATGCTGCTACAATAAACTTAGTGGTGAATTTTAATCCCAAGGCATCAAGCAAAGTAGGAAGCTCTAATATTGCACAATAATTATAGTAATTTAATGACCAAGATATTAGAAATCATTGTCTTTAATCTTCAAAATTACTTTTACATTAGGGGAAAAAAAAGTTTCAACAGTAAGGCAATTGCCAAGTACCACTAAACTAGTAAATGACTAAACCAGAATCAGAAGCTGTGCAGTATGACGTCAATGTCCATGTTTTTATATGCAGCATTATTTTTGCCTTGCCAGAAAGTCTGGAGAATAAAAAGAGCAAGGGGAAAGAAAGTACTAGTTCAAGTTTTCTGCTATTGTGGCTTCATCTACTAATAAAATCAGAAAATTTAAACAGTATTGCAATAGATGAATGTCTTTCAAATGATCCTCCATAAACTTTTGGTCTTAGCTTGTTCATCTCCTCATGGCTGGTGTTTTCATTTCTCCTTTGCATCTCCTCAGTCAGGCACTTCTATGATTACGCCCTCAATCTTGATATCACAAGAAAATGAACATTGCATCAACTCTTGACAGCAAATACATACCTTAAAACAGCATTCCACACTCTTCTTCTCACTTGATTGAATACCCTCATAACCCTATTACCTGTCAATGTTGTAAACACATTTGACTATCCCTTTCTAACTATCTGTCAATACCACCCATTCTTACTTGATGTAAATTTCATTGTCTACTGTGACAATCACTGTATTGCCTATGCCCACATTTTTCTGGTCCCCTTCTAGCATTAGTTTCTGACAAACCTCAAACTTTCATGAAATAGATAGGCTAAATGTTCCCTTTTGTTTTATGTGGCTTGAAACAAATTATTTTTAATACAAGAGTCCATATTGTTCTTCACAATAGGTAGCTCTCTCTTGTGAGGACTCCCTTCAAGAAGTTACACAAGGATGCTAAGGAATTCCACCTTGCAATGCTACTACCTTCAGCATTTTGCCTTTACAGTCACCACAGAGGAGAAAGAAGGGAGAAAAGAAGAAAGAAAAAGGTTGATCTTATTCCTAAAACCCACCTCACATTTGTATGTGCATGCACACGTGCACACACACACACACACACACACACACACACACACACACACACAGACTTCCATTTAAATGGTACCTATTCAGAGAAGTCTTCCCTGCCATCATATTAAAGATGATGGACCTATTCTTTTGCCCCCACTTTATTCATGCAGAAAAGGACCTTCAGAAGGTTCAGGCAATGTATGAGGAGAGAACACAGCAAAATATGGAGAGCAAAAGCAGAAAGTGCTTTAAGAAAGCGACTATCAACAATGTCAAGTTATGCTGAAAATATTGAGTAAAACAGATCCTTCCCATAGTCCATCCTGTGTTGCAAGGGCTACAAGGCCTTTCCTCAGATTCTTTTTCTTTTTTTCCTTTGCTGAAGTTCTAGATACAATTTAGGTTCTGCCATTGAGATGCATTCATGCACGACTTGAAAGCTAGGAATAAAACAGAAGTCATCCTTCTACAGTTCTTAAATAAGTTTTAAAAGACATGAGTGTGTGTGGGAGGTAGATTTCACATTCCAGTATCTACAAGGAAAAAATGAAGGTGAAAGTGAAGATAATAGCGCTGATAGCCGTGTTGGCAACTTCCTGACTTCAAGATTAAATGATTTGGTCTTTAAATAAATTAATTTGGTTTATAAATCATAGGTTAATTATTTTTTAACTGTTCTTAACCAACCAATTCTAGTGACAGTTGACCACTAAATTCTCTGAATTCAACCTCTCTGTGTTAAAAATACCTAGCACTTTGCCTGAGAAAGTATTTGGTAACCAGAGAGGTTGCAGGAAACTGATTTTCACAGAATTGGCTTATCTGACTTCATTGTTTTAGAAGTTTGAAAATGGAATACCATAGTTCACAGATGTGTGCCAAAAGAGTTAAAAGTTATTATCCTGTAATTCCCTGGAATTAAATACTCATTGAAGGCAACCTCTGGCAGACCAGCTGGCTGTTGCAGTTGGTTGTTAAAACAAGACTAATACAACCTATGTGATTGGCTATTCTGACCAAGTAGACATTTTTAATTGAAAAAAAAAAAAAGGTAAAAAAACAATGTTTATCCTAAAATAATCTCATATATCTTGCAGATGCAAAGTTGGGTTACTGAACTTGAAAAGCATTGCAGAAACTTTTCTTTCAGTTTGCTAAATTATAACATAAACAGATTTATCAGCCCCCCATCTCATAAATTTTAAAGGATTGACTAGATCTCTGAAAAGTTGAATGATACTAATTCCATTTGGTTGGATTATGATGAATCTGAGGACTTTAACCTACAAAAACAAACAAATAAAATATCCTAAAGAGCAGAAAAGTGCCTCTTCTCTTGTCTACTAGTAGAAGTGCTGCCTTGTCTGATGATTTGCAATGACCTCACCTGAGGCAGATACCTTGCCTGTAGATACCTGTTGACCTGTTCTTCACCCCTGTCATCGCAATTGTCTTTGGGATTGTAAGTGAATTAAGATCCAACATCTTAAAAGTAGCAAGTATATAAATTTTGATTTGGGAGAAAATAGTTCGCACCATAAAATTAAATTATCTTGCTGGTTTATAAGGACAGATATCTGGGTATTATATGAAGAACTAGATTGAATGAATTTTATTAATGAGACAATATGAATATAAAAATGTGAAATCTTCTCCAAATACTTTTCATAAGCAATTCATCTGTAGCTTATATTATAGCACATTAATCTCCATGATTTTCCAGCCATATGCTGAAATCTATAACAGAAGAACCTAGGAGAAAATCATACAGCTCATATAAAAACATAATTTTAAATAAAATACCATTTTTTCCTTTGCTGTGCAAAAGCTTTTAAGCTTTATTAGGTCGATTTGTTTTTTGTTTGTTTTGCTTTGTCTACATTACTCTAGGTGATAAATCCAAAAAAGTGTTGCTGCAAATTTATTTCAAAGAGTGTTCTGCCTATGTTTTTCTCTCACCAAGTTTTATAGCATGCAGTCTTACATTTAGGTCTTCAACTCTTTTGAGTTTTTCTGTATGGTATTACAGAATGTTTTAATCTCATTATTTTACATGTAGCTGTCCAGTTTTCCCAGCACAACTTATTGAAGAGGCTGTCTTTTCTCCATTATATATTTTTGCATCTTTTGTGTAGATTGATTGACCATAAATGCATAGGTTTATTTCTGAGCTTTCTATCTTGTTCCATTGATCTATGTGTCTGTTTTTCTGCTAGTATCATACTCTTTTGATGACAGCAGCCTTGTAGTAAATCTGAAGACAGCATGATACTTCCAGTTCTGTTCTTCTTTCTCAAGATTATTTTGGCATTTCAGGTCTTTTGTATTTCCATACAAATTTTTTTTTAATTGTTCCAGTTCTGTGAAAATTGCCATTGATAACTTGATAGAGATTGCACTGAATCTGTAGATTGCTTTGGGTAGTATGGGCATTTTAACAATATTTATCTTCTAATCCAAGAACATGGCATATCTTGCCATCTGTTTCTGCCATCTTCCATTTCTTTCATCATCATTTTATAGTTTTCAGAGTACAAGTATTTTGTCTGCATCAGTTCAGTTCAGTTGCTCAGTCATGTCACACTCTTTGTGATGCCATGGACTGCAGCACACCAGGCCTCCCTGTCCATCACCAACTCCCGGAGTTCACTCAAACTCAAGTCCATAGACTCAGTGATGCCATTCAACCACCTCATCCTCTGTTGTCCCCTTCTTCTCCCACCTTCAATCTTTCCCAGCATCAGGGTCTTTTCAAATGAGTCAGCTCTTTGCATCAGGTTGCCAAAGTATTGAAGTTTCAGCTTCAGCATCAGTCCCTCCAATGAATACTCAGGACTGATGTCCTTTAGGATGGACTGGTTGGATCTCCTTACAGTCCAAGGGACTCTCAAGAGTCTTCTCCAACACCACAGTTCAAAAGCATCAATTCTTCAGCGCTCAGATTTCTTTATAGTCCAACTCTCACATCCATACGTGACTACTGGAAAAACTATAGCCTTGACTAGACAGACATTTGTTGGCAAAGTAATGTCTCCATAGGTAGGTTTATTCCTAGGTATTTTATTCTTTTTGATATAATGATAAATGGCATCTTTTCCTCAATTTCTCTTTCTGATATTTTGTTGTTAGTGTATAGAAATACAACAGATTTCTGTATATTGATGTATCCTATATAGCCATTTATAACATGTGCAGAATCTGATAAAATGATACAAATGAACATATTTACAAAATAGAAAAAGATTCATAAAGATAGAAAACTAATGGTTACCAAGGGGGAAAGGTAGGGTGGAAGGACAAACTGGGAATTTGGGATTAACAGATACATATTACTTATATATATAATAGATAAACAACAAGGACCTATTGTATAGCACAGGGAACTATATTCAATATCTCATAATAACCTTCAATGGAAAATAATTAAAAAAATATATATATGTATATATGACACTGAATCATTTTTCTGTACACCTGAAACATGTAAACCAATTATACTTTAATGAAACAAATAAATTAGATTAAATTAAAAATTAGTGATTAACCCTTGACAAATAAAGCCATTAAATGGCATATAATACAGAAATCATTCTGATTTTTCACTACTATTTTATTAAAATATCAAATACAATTAATTTAATAATAAAACTGCATTTTGTGAATTGAATATTTTGTTTTGAGAGTAGGCAATAAAACACTACAACTTTCTTACAACTTTATTTCATTGCCTTGTAGACATGCCAATATCATACTTCTCGTATTACATAGTAAACCTTTCTAGAGCTAAGTAAGGGACAAGGCTTCTAAGGGTAAGATGGTCTCTGTGAAGAATGGAGCTTTTATTTGGAGATACCTAAGAAGTACCTGTTTATACTAAACATAAGAAAATCTAACAGGTATATTTACTCTGTGTCTTGATGTTTCTGGTTTGAATGTTGGAAGATATCTAAATACATATGAAAGTCTTGAAATTATGGAACTTATTTCTGTATATATTTTTCTTTTTCTTCCCCATTTTATTTATTTTTTGATGGGGTCATAGACACATGCCCTTAAAATCAGAGCTAAAAGGACTTTTCAGGCCTTCTATAGTTAGAATATATTGCAAGCACTGGAGTTTTCTCTAGGCAGCTAAAAATTCAGGGTACTACTTCTCTTGAAATAATAAGAATCTGTCCTGCTGCTTCTGACAAATCTTTCTCCGAAGGGTTAGCTGTAACCAATGATCAAGACAGGTGTTTACAGCTGTATAGTCCAGATCCTCTCACTCTGTTTCCCTAGACAAGTAGACCCAAAGTGCTGTTTATAAAAAATGAATTTGTTGAAACTTTTTATTAAGGAGAGGATACTTTGGTAATAAGCATAATTTCACTCAATATGAAGTTTGTGGAGCTTATTCTATTTTATACTGCATTTAAAACAAATTATTGTCATATCAGTACAAAATAAATTAACCAAATATTTGTCAAACACTATTCTATTTTATATGCTATAAAAAATATGTCACTGACACTTTTATGTCTCTAGTGCCTGAGGATGACTCATTTAGAAAAGCAAAGAAGAAGTGCATGGAACAAAATGCATGTTATTAAATATTCAATAAGAGTTGGCACAGGCACAATTAGGCAAGGAAGCAGTCAGCGAAATATGAAACAGTTCTGTGCTTCTGAAAAAAATACATTTCGATAGAGAGGCTAGTGGTCAAATTATTCAGGTTACAATTACAGCAAGAGTAATATGATACTCTTTAAAGGTTCATAAAGCTGCCCTTGGGATACTTAAATCAAAGAGAAGATGACCAAGCAAACCTAATTGGTCTATACTTAGCTTTCTCATTACAAGTACCAAATTCTTTACTATATGTCAAGTTTTTATTTTTAAATGTATATTATCTGGCCTTGGAAAAGCAACTAAGATGCATGAAAACTAACAAGGTATTCAGGACTTTAAAATTTCATTATTTTACTTTCCAGAGGAGTCAGGAAAGAAAATACTTTAGAAGCATCCAAACATCTCTAGGACATACTGCTTCCATGGAAAATTGGGTACACTGAATTACATAAAAGTGATGCCTGTGTACTTATTCAACTCATTTTTCCTCCTGAAGAATATGTAGTGGTTCATGCCTCTATAAATTAAGCCAGGGCTAGGATGCATATTAAAGTGTGTGCGGAGTGGCTGAGGAGAAAGAATTAGTAGCTTTAAATGGATAATGGAAAGAGTGGTTGAGATTGACTATTGTGCGTAAATTTCAAAGATGACACATACAAATGTAGGAGAATTTTTCATTTTCTGGGCTTCTAAGCCCATGAACAATTTTTTGTTAGGTAATTCCCTTAAGGCTAGATATCTTGATGGAAAGCAAAACCTGTCTGGCATGACTGAAGCTGAAAATGCCAGATACATCTTGTCTTCCCTGGGATTAGGTTGTGATCCTGCAAGAATCAGAAATAATGTCAGCATCATGTTTCCTGAGATACCTGTAACACTAGTGTAAGTTCTGAGAGGAAGACATAGTTCCAAAGAAGCCAAGGGACAAAACAAATGTAAGAAATATGACAATGAGAGAACTTAGGGTGTATTATGTCAAGGAAGCTTGCCTACATGAAGTAAATCATAAGCCTACTGTGATTCTGAATGGATAACATTGCCCCCCAAACAGGTGCCTATCCTAACAATTATTTGAATCCTTGAGTCTTAAAACAATATTCTGCCCTACAAACTTTGGAGAAGGAATCCAGTTTCAAAAGCTATGCATCCCTAAAACATCCACTTTAGATGAATTCATGGAGGATAAGAGAAAAACCAGATGACTCTCCCAGAAGTTGAGAGCAGGTGCCTGGGAGAATAAAAGGACTAAGGAAGTCCCTTCTCAGAGAAAACAATCAGGTACTTCTAAAGGAACATTCCTCATTCCAGGGTCTCTCTATGAAATTCTATTGTCACCATGAATCAGTAATAGATGTCTCTTATTCATAAATTTTTCTAATGGGAGTTTTTAGTTCCTATTTTGTCTGAATTATACCACTGTATATGAAGAGAGGGACTTCCCTGGTGGCTCAGACGGTAAAGTGTCTGCCTACAATGTGAGAGACCCGGGTTCGATCCCTGGAACAGGAAGATCCTCTGGAGAAGGGAATAGCAACCCACTCCAGCACTCTTGCCTGGAAAATCCCATGGACGGAGGAGCCTGGTAGTCTGCAATCCGTGGGGTCGCAAAGAGTCGGACACGACTGAGCGACTAAACTAAACTTTTATGTGAAGAGAAGGGTACTGAAAATTTGCTTTTTAAAAATTTTTTTGTACAAAAATTAAAGAAATCTCATCTAGATCTGATGGGAAAAAGTCATTTACAAGAAAATTGAACAGAATTCCTTAAGTTGGTGGAACTTCAGATCATCTCCCCTGTGTGTGGATGGGCTTATGTTCTGGGGGTGAAGCACTGTTCATGGGTGTTTGGTAGCAATATTCAACACATGTGGCTAGCTGTGACCAGATGTATGCCTTCTTTCATGGACTACAGTTTCTTCTGGGAAGATGCTACAGTCAAGAACCGAATTTTCAAACTTCCGCTATCCTTACCCCCAATCATGAAAGTATACGGAACATTTGTCACTGATGACAAATGAGTATGAGTGGTGGGTATCATTCTGGGGTTAATACCAATTAGAAGCTCGCGTGCTTTCTCTGTCCTCTCTCTCTTTTAATAGTCAAGCTTCCGACTGTCAATGTTGAGCGCAACCTGGGGTTCAATGTAGTGAAGCCGTAAAGCCTGTGTCAATCTGTAGCCTTGGATGATTGCTACTATCGGCCATCTCCACCCCTACCATCAATCAGAGACACCTCATTACATACAGGCACACCTCATTTCATTGCTGTTCACATTATTGCACTTTATAGATACTGCATTTCTTACAAATTCAAGGTTTGTGGAACCCTATATTGTTAGATAATGGTGAGTATTTTTATCAATAAAACAGTTTAATTAAGGTATGTGCATTGTTTTTTTAGAATTAATGCTATTGCACACTTAGACTATAGTATGACGTGAACATAACTTTTATATTCAATGGAAAACCACAAAATTTGTGTGACATGCTTTGTTACAATCTCCACTTTATTTCAGTTGTCTGGAACTAAACCCACAGTACCTCCAAGGTATGTCTATACTATCTGAATATAAAAAATGGTCTAATGGTACAATTTACAAGTATATTGAGCTATTAATCTAATCAAAATGTAACATCTTAAGAGAGAGACACATCAAATGACTATTTTCATAATCAGCTTATGCTTATAAGTTGAAATAGCAAAATAGCTAATAAATTTGATAATATATAATTTTTTCATGAAATATAGAATATATTATTAATACTATTTCCCCCAACCTTTACATATAAGTCAAGACTTCAGCCAGGAAAATAGTCACTACAAGTGTTATAGAAAAAGATTTCATTAAGGAACTTGAGTTTCCTTGAATATGAATAAAGATGGGGCAGTGGATATCTAGGAGTGGGAATCACTGCATCAGGAAAAAACAGTCACTGGCAAAGCCATGTAAAACACTGATGTGGGTGGACAAAATAGAGCCAGAAGGAAAGATCAACAAACCATTCAGATCTAGACACCGCAGTTTTGAGCCACAGTTTGCTCATAGAGAGATGTGTAAACTATTACCCATGTGGACTCTTTTTTCTGGAAATTGCTGCAACATCTAAGTCAATGGGAATTGCTGCTTCCACAGGACCCCAGTCATGCACCTGGTGGTGAGTTTGGGACTGCTGTTGGCCAGCAAGGCCAGCAACCAGAAATTAAGGTGGGATTTAAGAGAGAAAGGGAATAAAAACAAGCTGGATCTCATGAGAAAACACTTCATTGTCCATAGTTATTTGTGACCTTTGTAGAGAAAACCTCATGAGAAAGATGACCTCTCTTCCCTTATTCCTTCTGAAATATGCATGAGTTTCTGTAATTATTTGTTTAATCTGGACTCTAGAGAATTCTGGTAAAAACAGGTTCTCAATCTTAGACACAAAGTTATTCACAATATTTCTTTATTCCTTACTTTCTTTTTACTATCTGTTGGATCTTTTCCTCTTCAATCTTAATAATGATACTTTGTGTTTTCTCTCTTTGATTACATTTGATCATTTCCTAGGGTTTATCAATTGTGATCAACTTTTTCATGGTCAAGGAACAAATGTTAAAGTTTAAATTGTAAATATTTTCAACTATATTATATAATTGATAGACTAGTACATGACCAGTACCAGTATCATGCATGTTATATGTGAATTTGAAAATAATGTATTTTCTACAGTTTCAGAAGTTTTGATTTATAAATTATAGGTGAAGTTGGCTTATACTGTTTAATCCTTCTCTGTCTTTATTAAATTTTTGTGTACCCCTTCTTTTTTGGATGAATTACAATTAAGATAGAGTGCCAAAGGATTTAGGATAGGTAAACTAGTTTGAAAGTGAAGACAAAAGCTCAAAGACCTACCAAACAAGATTTGAAGAACTAAAGCTACATGAATCCAGTGTGATAGCTGCATAATGACTGAAATACAAATTAGTGGAACAGAATAGATGGTCCATAAATAGATCTACACTTATATGGTTAATTGATTTTTCACAGATGTGCCAAAGCAACTAAATAGAGAAAAGATAGTTTTTTCAACAAATATTGCTGAAACAAGAAGATGTATAGGAAGAAAAAAAGTAACCTCAAGGTTTACTTTTATTATACACATGTTAGTTTAAAATGGATCATGGTTCTTAACACAGAAACAAACCACTGAATTTCAGAGAAAAGCATGAGACATTTTTGTCATATTAGATTGCTTTCCCAAAAACTACATCAAAAGCAAAAGTTACATCTTAAATTAGTTGATAAAATGAATATCATAAAATTAAAACATTTTAGCTTCCTGAAAAAAATGGCAGAGTAGAAGGACCTTGAACTCACCTCCTTTTAGGAACATACCAAAATCACAACTAAATGTTGAATGGCCCTCAATAAAAAAGACTAGAAACTACCAGAAGATATTCTGCTTCCAAAGACATAAAGTGAAAACCAAAACAAGATGATAGGAGGAACACCTTCATGATATAATAAAATTCTATACCCCTCAGGTGGTTAACACACAAACTGAGGAATACACTGCAGACATTCTCTAATAAGAGTGAGAGCTCTGAGCCTGATGTCAGGCTCCCCGACCTGGAGGTCTGAAATTGGAAGGAGTCCACAGAGCATTTGGTTTTGAAGGCCAAGAGGCTTGACTGCAATAGCCCCATGGGACTGGGGAAAACAGAGACTCCACTCTTGCCGGGCACACGCAAGGTCTCACGCACACTGGAAACCAGGGCCAAGTCAGTGATTTCACATGACCCAGAGCCAGACCTACCTGCTGGTCTTAGAGGGACGCCTGAGCAGGTAGGGGGCGGATGTGGCTCACTCTGGGTACAAGGACCCTGATGGTCGAGGTGTCAGGGAGTACTCACTGGCGTGAGCTCTCCTGGTGACTGATATTTTAGCATCAAGACCTGGTCCCACCCAGCAACCTGCAGGCTCCAGTGCTAGGATACCTCAGGCTTAATAACCAACAAGGTGAGAATACAGTCCATTCAGTAGCAGATAAGACTGCCTAAAGCCTTTCTGAGTCCACAGCTGCCTCTAGACACACCCCTTGACACAACCCTGCCCACCTAAGGACCAAGACCCAGCTCCACCCCACGTGCATCCCACCAAGAAGCCTGCACAAACCTCTAGACCAGCCTCAGCCATCAGGGGCAGGCACCAGAAGCAAGAACACTGCAATTGCACAGTCTGTAGACCTGGGTCTGCAAGCACAAGTCAGAAACTCTTCTGGGATCAGCTGTTCCCTGGAACTCACATCCCTGTGTTCACTGCACCACTATTTACAACAGCCAAGACATGGAAGCAATAGAAAAGTTTACCAACAGAGGAATGGAAAAAGAAGAGGTGGTATATTTATATACACACACAGACATACATACAATAGAATATTAGTCACCAGTAAAAAGAACAAAACAATGCCGTTTGTGGCAACATGGATGGACCTACAGATTGTCACACTGAGTGAAGTAAGACATGGAAAGACAAATATCATATCATACAATATCACTTATATGTGGAATCTTACAAAAAGGGGGTACAAACTTATTTACAAAATAGAAATCGAGTCACAGATGTAGAAAATAAACTTATGGTTACCAGGGGATAAATAGGGAGAGGGATAAAAAAACCACTACAATATTGTAAAGTAATTAGCCTCCAACTAATAAAAATAAATTAAAAAAATAAATAAATAAAATTGAAAAAAACATTGTGAGGTTGGGACTTGACATATACACACTACTGTATATAAAATAAACAACAAGTGCCTACTATCTAGCTTAGGGAACGCTACTCAATATTTCATAATAACTCACAAGGGAAAAGAATCTGACAAACACATAGAGGATACTTAATATAAGAAAATCGCATGTCACAAATATGAAGATAATTTACAAAACAATGTCTACAAAGATCTTGTATCAGAAATGTATGCAGGGCTTCTAGAACAAGAAAATATTATCCAAGAAAAATAGTGGCAAACTACATAGACATCTCAAAAGATAAGATATATACATGTGTAATATCCCAAAAAGAAACTCTCATCATCACTGGTTTTCATAGAAATACAAATTGAAACTACAAGAGACTTATGCATGCGCATGCACACGCGTACATGCACACACACAAACACACACGTATACACCCATGCATAAAGCACAAACAGCAAAAGCAAAAAAGACTAACACAGTGTAGTTCTGGCAAGGATGTGGAGCCATCACATCCCTCATTCTTTGTTCATGGTGATTCAAAATTCTAGAGCTACTTTGAAAAAAAGTTTGGCATGCATTTACTGTAAAACACAACCATTCCATTTCTAGATATTCATCTAAGAAAAATTAAAAGTTATGTCTACTCAAAAACATGTATACTAATACTCAGAATAGTTACTACAGCCTCAACAAAGCAACCTCAAATCTCCATTAAATGGTGAATGTGTAATTTCATTATTGTATATGCTTACAATGGAATTTGTAAGCAATTTATTCAGCAATAAAAAGGAACAATATTTATTAAAGTACAGTTGATTTACAATATCATGTTAGTTTCAAGTGTATAAATGATAGAAAAATATATATTTTTCATTATAGGTTATTACAAGATATTACTATGATTCCCTCTGAAATACAGAAAATCCTTGTTACCATAAGTTTGTTTTCTCTGCCTGTGATTCTGTTTCAGTTTTGTAAATAAGTTCATTTGTATTATGTTTTTAGATCCCTCGTATAAGTAAATTATATGATATTTGTTTTCCTCTGTCTGACTTACTTCATTTAATATGGTAATCTCTAGACCCATCCACATTGTTGTAAATAGCAATTTTTTTTATGGCTAAGTAATATTGGGTTGTGTATACATACTGCATCTTCTTTGGTCATTCACCTGTTGATAAACAGGTTGCTTCAGTGTCTTGGCTATTGTAAATAGCCTCTATGAACATTGGAGTGCATGTTCTTTTTCTGGAGTATCTTTTCAATGTAGAGTTTTCATTTTTAAGGATATATTCCCCAGAGTGGGATTGCTGTGTCTTACTGTAACTATTTTTTTTTTTTAAGGAACTTCTATATTGTTCCCATAGTAGCCATACCAATTTACATTCCCACAGAGTAGGAGAGCTCTCTTTTCTCCACACATTTGCGGCATTTATTTGTCGACTTTTTAATGGTGGCCATTCTGACAAGTGTAATGCGGTGCCTCATTGTAGTTTTGATTGCATTCCTCTAGTTATGAGAGCTATTGAGCATCTTTCATGCACTTGTTGTTTATCTGTATGTCTTCTTTGGAGAAATGTCTCTTTAGGTCTTCTACCCATTTTTTAATATTTCTTCTAGCTCATAGATTGTCTTTTTTCCTTTATTTATGGTCTAAAGGCAAACAAAATACTAATGCAATCAACATGGGTGAATCTTGAAAATATTATATGAAATGAAAAAGTAAAAAAACAGTGTGTACATTAAGAAATTCTAAGAAAAAACAAAACTATAGTGACAGAGAGTGGATCAATGACTGCTTGGAGTTGGTATTTAGAAAAAAACTAATTTCAAAGCAAGAATTTAAAATGTTTTATGGCATGAGAGCTATTCTCTAATGGTAATGCTGTTTACGCAATTCCATACAACTACCAAAATTCAACAAACTTTACATGTAATATGGGTAAAATCTTTAATTTTTATTGGAATATAGTTGCTTTATAAAGTTGTGTTAGTTTCTGCTGTATACTGAAGTGAATCAGCTACAAATATACAGATATCCTGTCTTCGAAGGATTTCATTCCCATTTAAGTCACCACAGTTCAGTTCAGTTCAGTCGCTCAGTCGTGCCCAACTCTTTGCGACCCCATGGACTGCAGCACGCCAGCTTTCCCTGTCCACTACCAACTCCCCGAGCTTGATCAAACTCATGTCCATTGAGTCGGTGATGCCATCCAACCATCTCATCCTCTGTCGTCCCCTTCTCCTCCTGCCCTCAATCTTTCCCAGCATCAGGGTCTTTTCCAATGAGTCAGTTCTTCACATCAGGTGGCCAAAGTATTGGAGTTTCAGCTTTAGCACTAATCCTTTCAGTGAACACCCAGGACTGATCTCCTTTAGGATGGACTGGTTGGATCTCCTTGCAGTCCAAGGGACTCTCAAGAATCTTCTCCAACACCATAGTTCAAAAGCATCAATTCTTCAGCACTCAGCTTTCTTTATAGTCCAACTCTCACATCCATACATGACCACTGGAAAAAACCATAGTTTTGACTAGAAGGACCTTTGTTGGCAAAGTAATGTCTCTGCTTTTTAATATGCTGTCTAGGTTGGTCACAACTTTTCTTCTGAAGACCAAGTGTCTTTTAATTTTATGACTGCAGTCACCATCTGCAGTGATTTTGGAGGCCCCAAAAGAGTCTGTCACTGTTTCCATTGTTTCCCCATCTATTTGCCATGAAGTGATGGGACCAGATGCCATAAACTTAGTTCTCTGAATATTGAGTTTTAAGCCAACTTTTTTACTCTCCTCTTTCACTTTCATCAAGAGGATATTTAGTTCTTCTTTGCTTTCTGCCATAAGGGTGGTGTAATCTGTGTATCTGAGGTTATTGATATTTTTCCTGGCAATCTTGATTCTAGCTTGTGCTTCATCCAGCCTGGCATTTTGCATGATGTAATCTGCATATAAATTAAATAAGCAGGGTGACAATATACAGCCTTGACATACTCCTTTCCTGATTTGGAACCAGTTTGCTGTTCCATGTCCAGTACTAACTGTTGCTTCTTGACCTGCATACAGAATTTTCAGGATGCAGGTCAGGTGGTCTGGTATTCCCATTTCTTTAAGAATTTTCCATAGTTTGCAGTGATCCACAAAGTCAAAGGCTTTGGCATAGTTAATAAAGCAGAAGTAGATGTTTTTCTGGAACTCTCTTGCTTTTTTGATGATCCAACAGATATTGGCAATTTGATCTCTGGTTCCTTTTCCTTTTCCAAATGCAGCTTGAACATCTGGAAGTTCACAGTTCACGTACTGTTGAAGCCTGGCATAGAAAATTTTGAGCATTACTTTGCTGCTGTGTGAGATGAGTGCAATTGTGCAGTAGTCTGAGCATTCTTTGGCATTGACTTTCTTTGGGTTTGGAATGAAAACTGACCTTTTCCAGTCCTGTGGCCACTGCTGAGTTTTCCAAATGTTTTCACATATTGAGTGCAGCACTTTCACAGCATCATCTTTTAGGATTTGAAATAACTCAAGTGGAATTCCATCACTTCCACTAGCTTTGTTCCTAGTGATGCTTTCTAAGGACCACTTGACTTCACAATCCAGGATGTCTGGCTATAGGTCAGTGATCATGCCATTGTGGTTATCTGTGTCATGATGATCTTATCTGTACAGTTCTTCTGCATATTCTTGCCACCTCTTCTTAATATCTTCTGCTTTTGTTAGGTCCATACCATTTCTGTCCTTTATTGTGCCCATCTTTGCTTTGTACAGAGCACTGACTATTATGGATATATTATATTGTATGTAAATAGTAATTTAATAAACAAAAGGAGGACAAAAGCCCAAAAGATCAATTTATTTCACAACATTAACCCAGAAAGGATGGGAAAAACATCATTACCTGATAGAAAGATTTACCAATTAATAATGGAAGAGAATTATAAGTACTGCAAAATAAGAATGAACAAAAATTACAGCAAATACCATATTTAATGGTGAAATACTGTCATTGGGCTCCGTTTGGGAAAAAACAAGGATGATCATTATTACCACCTTTAATCATTTTTATTATACTGGAGGCCAAAAAGTTAAGGAAAAGAAATAAAATATTGTAGATTGGAAGTAAGACATAAAACTCATTATTTGCAGAATTCATAGCTGAATACACAGCAAATCCAAAACAATATATAAACTTTTAGAATAAATAATAAAATTTATCAAGGTTTTTGTATATAAGGTCAATATACAAAAAGTTTTAGATTTTCCTGTCCATTCAGATGGAGTAACCCAATTTGTCCAGCTCTTCCTTCTCATAACAGCAAAAATAAAACAAAATAAAACCTGGACATAACACATGTAACAAACCTAGGAAGGTACAGAGAAGAAGGCCAGTAGCCTAATCATCTTGAGACACCAGTAAAGAGGAAACGCAGGTGAGTTCTCTGTTTCTCCTCTTCTGTCTGCACACCTGGAAAACCCTTGCAGATGCCTCAGACCTGGATCTGCAGGCAGGCACACAGTGGGGAGCAAGAGCCCCAAGAAAAGCTGTTTCTTTCAAGCCAAAATGTCAGAAAAATGATCACCTGACCCCGGAAAACATTTCTGGCAAATCCTACCCTCCTCCAGCTGACCAATAAAGGGGAAAAACCATGACTTCCTCCTGTGCTTCCAGTTTCTGATCTGAGTTGATTTTCCACCCCTCGTCCATCTGCAGGTGGAAGGATGCACTGGTGCCCCCAGGCCCCTACTAGGTGGCAGTGGCAGAGGACTGCAGGCCCTAAACCTGTAACAGCCCTCAGATCCTCCCTGTTCACCGGAGGGTTGAGTCTGAATGAGCAGAAATCAACTTTTCAGCTGGCAGTCAGCTGCAGAGTTAGTGCTGGCTGCACTAGCAGGCAGGTTATTTTCCGTCAATTGCACAATCGCCCTGCTGGGATGGTAGATTAGGAGGGCTGAACTGGGAGCTGGTTTATCTATCCTCCACCCAGCAGAAGCAGCAGATACCCTTAACTCTCCTTCCAGAGTGGGCTCAGCAGGGCTGAGCAGGGAGCTGAGCTTCTCTTCCTTCCCTGGCAAATGCAGGAGTATCCAGCAGTGAGCTGGACCACCGGGCCTACCAGCAGCAATGAGGCAGCAAAAGCGCTGTCAAGAGGAATGACTGAGCTCCCCACCTCTACCTTCCCTCTCGGGGGTGGTGCAGAGCTGAGCCGCCGCCGGGGGCCTGCAGCAGCCTGGCAGGCAGCCAGCCTCCTGCTCCCCCCACTCGGCACCAGCGGGCCCGGTGGAAACCTGAGTATTCACACTCGCCCAGCCCTAATGCTACTTCTGCATGCCCTGATGCTTCTGCATGCACAGCGCAACCGCATGCCTAAAGAAGAGGATTAACTAAGGCCCAAGAGTCTAGAATATAGTATCCAAAATTTCAGGATCCAATTGAAAATCACTCCTCACAGCAAGAACCAGGAAAATTATACCTTGAATGAGAAAAAAAAAAAACCAATCAAACCTGACTATATCAAGTTGAATCAAATATTGGAATTATCTGGAAAGGAAACATCTATCATACGAAGGATCCAACAAGAAATTACAAATTCTCTTGAAACAACTATGTTTTTAAAAGAGATAGTATCAATAGAAATGTAGAAGTAAAAAGAAGCAAACAGATAATTATAAAAATGATAAAGAGAATAACTGAAATTAAGGTAAAGGACCTTAGAGGAAATAAGTTTTTATATTTCACTTGAAGTGATCAAACATCATTAACAGTACACCATAATAAGCTATGTATGTATATTGTAGTAACTACACAATAGGAAGCCATACTAAGCACATAATGTTAAAAAAAAAAAAGCAATACTATAAAAACAAATCAAGATAGATTCTAAAAAAATTTTCAAGTAACCACACAAAATTTTAAAAAAGCTGAAAAGAAAAATGAGACAGAGGATGAAAATTGAGATAGAAAATAAATAAATGGCAGGCTTAAGCACTAACACAGCAGCAAGTATATTGTATCTAAATGGTCTAAATACAGCACATTAAGGAAAGACTGGTGAAGTCAATAAAAAATACTATTCAGCAATATTCTGTCTACAAGAAACTTCAAATATACTGAAGTAGTTAATTTTAAGGTAAAAGGATATAAATATATATTCCATGAACACGTGAATAAATAAAAACAGAGTGGTTACAGTAACATCAGAGAAAAGTAAATTTCAAACAAAAGAAAATTAATAGAGACAAGGAGGAACATTACATAAAGATAAAAGTACCAATCTGCCAGTAAGGCATAACAATCATAAATGTAAAATCAAAACAGCAAAACCTGAAAATGCATGTAGGAAAACTGATACAGCTGAAAGGAGAAGTGTGTATGTGTGTGCCCAGTCATATCCAACTCTTTGTGAGCCCATGGACTGTAGCCCACAGGCTCCTCTGCCCATGGAATGTTCCAGGCAAGAATACTGGAATGGGTTGCCAAAATTATGTGAGAGATTTCAGTACCCATCTGTCAGCATCTGATAAAACTTATAGACAGAAAGTTGAAAATGATATAGAACTGAACGACACCATCAAGCGGTAAAATCTAATCAAAACAAAACATATACAATGCTATGCCCCAAAACACAGAATAAGAATTCTTTTTAAGCCCCAGTAGAACATGTATAATGATATTCTATGTCCTGGGCCAAAAGCAAACTTCAATCATTTTTAAAATTGATCTTATACAGAATATTATCTTAATATAATATAGTGGAGTCAAATTAGAACTCAGTAACAGAAAACAACAGAGAAATCTCAAGACCCTTGGAATTCATACGAGATATCTCTAAGTAATGAATAGATCAATGAAGTAATCTCAAAGAGAGTAGAAGGAAAATTACAAAAATGAGCTGAAACCAATAAAATTGAAAGAGGAAAACAAAATTACAATGAAACAGAGAGTGAGTCTAAAAAAAGTAATAAATCTATAAAATTCTAACATTCTGAAAAATATAAGAACAAAGACACAAATCCACAACACCAGAAATGAAACAGGAAATACTACTAAATATCTTGCAGCCAGTAAGAATAAAGGAATAATATTAACCAGTTTATACTCATAAATTTGACAACTTAGAATTTGGACCAGGTTTTTAAAAAACTAAGAACCATGAAAACTCAACTGAGATGAAGTAGAACACCAGAATAGTCCTGGAAATAGTAAGAAATGGAAAATAGGATATTGAAATTGAAGACTTCAAAGGCTCCTCTAAATAACTCCAAACTGGAAACAACCCAGATGCTAATGGCTCGACAATTATAGCACATCCATTCCATGTCATACTACTTACGCAACAGAAAGACACAGATTATTGATACATTAGATGATTTGATGAACCCACAGGGAGTTATGCTAATTATCTATCAATAACAAAATAATATATACTGTATGACTTCATTTATATGATATTCTTAAAGTGACAAAATTGTAATAATGCAGAATAGATTATTTCTTGCCAGGAGTAAAAGGATGAAAACAAGAAGGAAGGTAGGTGCGGCTATAAAAATACAACATCCAGAGCTAAAAAAACATGTATTGTATATTTCATACATATGAAATGCAAAAAAGGACAAAACTCATGTTATTATAACTTAGAATAGGGGGTGCTTAGTGATGTCAAAAGAGCCAAAAAGGTTAATGGCTTTTATTCTGAGTATGGTTACACTTATTTGACGTGATTTATTTGGAAAAATTCATCAAGCTATATGCACACATGATGGGTACCTTTCTGTATATATGTTACACGTTAAGGATAACTGTTTCATTACGGGGCTTCCCTGGTGGCTCAGACAGTAAAGAGTCTGCCTGCAGTGCAGGAGACCCGGGTTCAATCCCTGGGTTGGGAAGATCCCCTGGAAAAAGAAACGGCAACCCACTCCAAAATGCCATCATTATGTAATACAATAATAAAAATAATTACAAATAGATATCACTGTTTAAATGTATCATTGAGCTTCTTAATGTTATATAACTCACGCAGCTATATAAACACACGCACATACTTCATCTTATAGTCCAAATTGCACTGCATATTGTTTAAACTCTAGCCCAGAAAATTTACATGACCTTGGATAACAAACTGTCTAGATTTTGCTTCTTATTTTTAAAAGAAGAGAATGAGATTGACATCTCTAAAGTTCTTCTCATACTCAAAGCCTGTGTTTGCAAATCATACTGTTTATATAAGCTGTTTGCTAAATATTTGAAATATAATACCTATTTAATTCAGTTTATATCCTAAAATTTTAAATACTTGAGTAAATTTTGAAATGGCCCTGTATTTAAATGTATTTTTTATATAACATGTTATCTTCTTTGCAAATTTGAAGAAAACGTTTGTTTCTCAGCATAAAAGAATTATGAAACATATCAACCATCTTGAGGTGATCACTTTAGTTCTAGTTCTGACATTAAGTAGCTTTGTAACCTTGAATAAGTCACAAAAACTTTTCTTGTCTCAGATTCCTAATTCTATGAATGAATAATACATCTCCTGACACTTTAGATGCCTCATGGGTGGATTAAATAGGAAAACATACATGACTTAAAATCTTTACAGCAGTCCACAAATGCAAATATAGTTATTGTTATTATTTTGCTTTTATAGGCTTTTATATAAATTTATATTTTCTCCATTTTAAGGGAGAGAAAGTAGAGTGACTGTACTCAGATGCACATGTGTATACACAAACACCCTTAATTAGGTGGTGGGAGAGAAAATGAGGTACATTTTTTTTTTCCTTTTTATGTTACTGAAGCTCTGCTTTGCTCATTACCCTTCCATTACTTTCCCTTCATTTTTCCTCCCGTGGAGCAAGGGAGATAAGCTCCTGTTGATAGCTCATGAATTTCAATTTATATACCCAGGGGCAGGGCACTTTTGATGAAATGTCTCCACTGTTAGAACTTCCTGCCGCTTGGGCTTTCAGAGGGTCCATGTTTAAACCTTCAGGCCAAAATGTAAATCTGTTTTTATTCCTTTAAACAGAAGACTTGTGGGTGTTTTCAAAATATATATGCATTAAATAAGTATTTATTTGACATTCTGGATTTTAGAACTAGGAGACTTTCTCAGGAACAAGTGAATGAGACAGCAGGGACTGAGGCTGCATTTCCAAGTGTTTGGCTAACCCTAACCCTCATTAAGTGTCCAACAGGCAAAAGTGGCAGAAAGAGATCACTTCTCACTGTGAAAGGAACATGTGCACACGCACTGGGACAGGCACCGATGTGCAGTCCCCAGAATGCTTGCGGCCGTTGTCTCAGAGCATCGGGGTTGCAATCTGCATTTACTTCCTCCATTGCAACTTTACATGGTCAAAATCATTTCACATTCAGTATGCAATTTTTATCTAATTAGAAACTAAATAAAGACTTCTTGATGAAAGTGAAAGAGGAGACTGAAAAAATCAGCTTAAAGCTCAACATTCAGAAAACTAAGATCATGGCATCTGGCCCCATCATTTCATGGCAGATAGATGGGGAAACAGTGGAAACAGTGGCTGACTTTATTTTGGGGGGGCTCCAAAATCACTGCAGATGGTGACTGCAGCCATGAAATTAAAAGACGCTTACTCCTTGGAAGGAAAGTTATGACCAACCTAGACAGCATATTAAAAAGCAGAGACATTACTTTGCCAACAAAGGTCCGTCTAGTCAAGGCTGTGGTCTTTCCAGTGGTCATGTATGGATGTGAGAGTTGGACTATAAGGAAAACTGAGAGCCGAAGAATTGATGCTTCTGAACTGTGGTGTTGGAGAAGACTCTTGAGAGTCCCTTGGACTGCAAGGAGATCCAACCAGTCCATCCTAAAGGAGATCAGTCCTGGGTGTTCATTGGAAGGACTGATGCTGAAGCTGAAACTGCCAATACTTTGGCCACCTGATACAGAGAGCTGACTCATTGGAAAAGACCCTGATGCTGAGAAAGATTGAAGACAGGAGGAGAAGGGGACGACAGAGGATGAGATGGTTGGATGGCATCATCAACTCAGTGGACATGAGTCTGAGTAAACCCCTGGAGTTGGTCATGGACAGGGAGGCCTGGCGTGCTGCGTTTCATGGGGTCACAAGGAGTCGTACACGACTGAGTGACTGAACTGAACTGAAATAAAGAAGTTATTTTTTTATTTTATTTTATTTTTTTATTTATTTTTTTAATTTATTATTATTATTTTTTTTGTCATACATTGATATGAATCAGCCATAGATTTACACGTATTCCCCATCCCGATCCCCCCTCCCACCTCCCTCTCCACCCTATTCCTCTGGGTCTTCCCAGTGCACCAGGCCCGAGCACTTGTCTCATGCATCCCACCTGGGCTGGTGATCTGTTTCACCATACATAGTATACATGCTGTTCTTTTGAAATATCCCACCCTCACATTCTCCCACAGAGTTCAAAAGTCTGTTCTGTATTTCTGTGTCTCTTTTTCCGTTTTGCATATAGGGTTATCGTTACCATCCTTCTAGATTCCATATATATGTGTTAGTATGCTGTAATGTTCTTTATCTTTCTGGCTTACTTCACTCTGTATAAGGGGCTCCAGCTTCATCCATCTCATTAGGACTGATTCAAATGAATTCTTTTTAATGGCTGAGTAATACTCCATGGTGTATATGTACCACAGCTTCCTTATCCATTCATCTGCTGATGGGCATCTAGGTTGCTTCCTTGTCCTGCCTATTATAAACAGTGCTGCGATGAACATTGGGGTGCACGTGTCTCTTTCAGATCTGGCCTCCTCAGTGTGTATGCCCAGAAGTGGGATTGCTGGGTCATATGGCAGTTCTATTTCCAGTTTTTCAAGAAATCTCCACACCGTTTTCCATAGCGGCTGTCTGTTGGTGGGAAGTTATTTTTTTTATTTAAAAATATTTATTTTTCATTGGAGGATAATTGCTTTACAATGTGGTACTGGTTTCTGTCGTCCATCAACATGCCTCAGCCATAGGGATACATACAACCCCTCTCTCTAGAGCCTCGCTCTCAGCCCATCCCACCCATCTAAGTCGTCACAGAGTACCGGGTTGGACTCCCTGAATCATTCAGCAAATCCCTGCTGATTGTCTATCTAAAATATGGCAATGGATGTTTCAATGCTACTCTCTCCATCTATCCCACCATCTCCTTCACCTGCCGTGTCCACAAGCCTGTTCTCTATGTCTATGTCCCTATTGCTGCCCTCCGTGAAAAATAACGGGCTTCCCTGGTGGCTCAGAGGTGAAAGCGTCTGCCTGCAATGCGGGAGGTCGGGGTTATTTCAATACAATCCAAAAGCCTTGCAATAAATAGTTTTATAAACTCATTATACAAACAGTTTAAAGAAAAAAGTAAGACATGATTATTTGGGCTGTACATTTTCTCCAGATAGTGAAACACAGGCAACCCTCACTTGAATCTTGTTTTCACAGAAATCTCGTGCTTTTCTTTAGGGTAAACTTACATATGGGTATATTCATCACTAGCATAGTATTTAGTGTTGCATTTTAAAATTTAATATAACATAATTCATTCTCTATATAAGTTTATGTAACTTTTTCCCCATTTGATGTTAACTTTGTGACTTGTCTCTCTGGCAACATGTAACAATCCTTATTTATTTTCTTCACTCAGTGTTTCTTTGAAAGAAGAAAGTGCATTTTACTTATCCATTCTACTGCAGACAAAAGGATGTTTTTCTCCAGTACTAAACATGCTGCTAAAATAATTATTCTACAGATATCTCATGCACATGAACAAGAGTCCTTACATTACATATATGGAATGAATGTACAGGGTCAGAAGATGCATTGAGCTTCTTATTTGAATGCCCGTTATCCTTGGAGGAGGGCACAGCAACCCACTCCAGTATCGTTGCCTGGAGGATCCCGCGGACAGAGGAGCCTGGTGGGTACAGTCCATGGGGTTCCAAAGAGTTGGACACGACTGAGGTTACTGAGACACAGAATGCCTGCTATCAACTCTATTGTCCCTGACTGTGTTGATTTTCACTATAGTATATTTCCTGTAGCATTATATTCTGATTATATTTTTTTATGATACTTTCATTCTATATTTTTTAGTATAATTTTTTTCCCTTTGTAAATACTCAGTTCATATGCATAAGGGATGAGCAGTTGGTTTTTATCCTTTTCTAATTCAAAGCTTGGAGAAGGAAATGGCAACCCACTCCAGTGTTCTTGCCTGGAGAATCCCAGGGGCGGGGAGCCTGGTGGGCTGCCATCTATGGGGTCGCACAGAGTTGGACACGACTGAAGCGACTTAGCAGCAGCAGCAATTCAAAGCTAAGGCTTTAAATGTCCTATAAACACTGAAGTAGCTACATGCTACAAGTTTTAATGTGCATAATTTTTGCTTTCATTTATTTGTGAATATTTTAGCATTTACAAGTGAATTTTAAATTTAAAAATTGAATGATATTCAATTTTTGGATGATGTATACTTAAAAAAATTGTAAAATTTTTAGAATTTAATTTTAAAAAGTAAAAGAAATTTTAATTCATTAATTTAAAATTTTAATTTCAGTAAGAGCAGCGGATATAACCTACAGTGAATTGGCTCTCTTGGTACCAATTATTGTAAATAATAGGTTTCCTTGAGGTGAATGCTAAGTATTTCTACCAGTTAGATACAAATTCTGTACATTTGACTTGATATGGTAAAACTTTTAGCTTTTATTATTAGTCTGTGGTCTATTTCAAACTAAGGTTCAGTGTTCATTTGCTTCCCATGTGGATATCCAGGAGCCCATAGAACCATTTTCTTATCCCAGAGAATTGCTCTGAAATATTTCTCAAAAACAAATACATACATATATATTTATAGACTCTCTATTATATCTCCGTAATCTGTATCTCTATCTTTGTGGTAACAATACACTCTCCTGATTACAGTAGTTTTTAGTAAGTCTTGAAATCAGGTAGAGTAAATCTTCCAAATTTGTTTTTCTTTCCTATTTAATTTTTTTTTTCTTTCACTGTTTTAGTTGTTTCAGGAATATTTTACAAATAATTTATCAATTTTCTTTGAAAAGCTGCAGGAATTTTCAGTGCAGTAACTTTGATGTTAATTGGGTGGAATTAAAATTTATAAATTTGAAATGTTTCTAAATCATGAACATGGTATATGGCTCCATTTAATCTCTATTTTCTCAAAATATATTTGAATTTGTTGCCTAGAAAACTTGTATGTATTTTTAAAAATATATTCTTTTATATTTAATGTTTTGGTGTTATTCTGTTAGCTAAATGTTGAGGTGAGTACATAAAAATTAAAATTGAGTTTTAATATTAACCTAGAAAATTAATTTATTATTTTTCTTACTTATTCATAGATTTCTTCAGATTTTTATATAAAATAAACATACCACTGGTAAATAGAAAACTGTTAATGTTTATTTTTTCCTTACAGAAAAAAAATATAAATATACAGACAAATATGTATATATTTTATTTGCCCTGTTGCAATGACTGGAACTTCCAGTATTATATTTAATACATATGATTTGAGTAGGAACTCTTCCTTTTTTTCCAAACATAGCAACAGAAGTTTGATGTTTTACCATTAAGTATAAAGGAAGAGGTAAATGATTAAATGATACCTTTCTAGCTTAAAGAAACATAGAGCCTTATACAAATGAATTTACTATCATTTAAAAGTATGTTTGAAAACTAGGCATTGAGATTAAATTTAGTAAAATTGTACAGTCTATTAGTATCATTATCAGATATCCCCAAACCGCCATGACTGTGATTAGTGACACAGTGGCTTATTTAACTTAATATATTTTATTTTTTATCTGAATACACAGAACTGTACAAAAGAGCTCTTAATGACCCAGACAAACACAGTGGTGTGGTCACTCACCTAGAGCCAGACATCCTGGAGTGTTAAGTCAAGAGAGCTTTAGGAAGCATTGCCATGAACAAAGTTTGTGTGGAGGTGATAGAATTCCAGCTGAGCTGTTTCACATCCTAAAGAATGATGCTGTTGAAATGGTACACTCAATAGGCCAGCAAATTTGGAAAACTCAGCAGTGGCCACAGGACTGGAAAAGGTCAGTTTTCATTCCAATACTAAAGAACGGCAATGTCAAGGAGTGTTTTAGTTACTGTACAATTGTACTCATTTCACATGCTAGCAAGATTATGCTCAAAATCCTTCAAGCTAGGCTTCAACAGTACGTGAACTGAGAACTTCAAGATGTGCAAGCTGGATTTAGAAAAGGCAGAGGAGCCAGAGATCAAATTATCAACATCCACTGGATCATAGAAAAAGCAAGGGCATTCTAAAAAATCCTTTACTTCTGCCTCATTGATTATGCTAAAACCTTTGACTGTTTGGATCACAACAAAAACTGTGGAATATTCTCAAAGAGATGGGAATACCAGACCATATTACCTGCCTTGTGAGAAACCTCTATGCAGAGCAAGAAGCAAGAGTTAGAACTGGACATGGAACAATGGACTGGTTCCAAACTGGGAAAGGAGTACGTCAAGGCTGGATATTGTCACCCTGCTTATTTAACTTCTATGCAGAGTACATCATATGAAATGCTGGGCTGGATGACTCACAAGCTAGAATCAAAATTTCCTGGAGAAATATCAATAACCTCAGATATGCCGATGATATCACTTTAACGGCAAAAAAGTGAAGAGGAACTAAAGAGCTTCTTGATGAAAGTGGAAGAGGAGAGTGAAAAAGTTGGCTTAAAACTCATCACTCAAAAAGCGAAGATCATGGTCCTATCAATTCATGGCAAATAGATGGGGAAAAAGTGGAAACAGTGACAGATTTCATATTCTTGGGCTCCAAAATCAATGTAGATGGTGACAGCAGCCACAAAATTAAAGACATTTGCTTCTTGGAAGAAAAGCTATGACAAACCTAGACAGTGTATTAAATAGTAGAGACATCACTTTGCTGACAAAGGTCTGTATAGTTGAAACTATGGTTTTTCCAGTAGATATGTATGGATGTGAGAGTTGGATCATAAAGAATGAAGAATGCCAAAAAATTGATGCTTTTGAACTGTGGTGCTGGAGAAGACTCTTGAGAGTCCCTTGGACTGCAAGGAGATCAAAACAGTCAATCCTAAAGGCAATCAATCCTGAATATTCATTGGAAGGACTGGTGCTGAGGCTGAAGCTTCAATACTCTGGCCATCTGATGCCAAGAGCCGACTCATTGGAAAAGACCTGGATACTGGGAAAGATTGAGGGCAAGAGGATAGAGGGGCAACAGAGGCTGAGATGATTAGATGGCATCACTGACTCAATGGATATGAGTTTGAGCAAAACTCAAGGAGATAGTGAAACAGGGAAGCCTGGCGTGTTGCAGTTCATGGGGTTGCAGAGTTGAACATGACTTTAGCAAGGGAACAATATATACATATATGTATATACATATTATATATATATATTAAAATAATGTATCTATTAAATTATATATATCATATTTTTATTTATAATATAAATTAAAGAATATATTTAAACTTTACAACTTCAGAACACCCTACTGTACTAAGTTAGCTTTCTTTATATTTCTCTCCCTAAGAATTAACTAATTAAAATTCTTCCAGTCCACATTTCAGGTACAACTCATCCAATTTATAATGAAAACTAGATTAAATGAAAAATATAATTATGTCACAACAGAGGGGAAATTATCATTTACTAATAAGAGCTATTAATATTTTCCTCATTTTATATGTGTACAAGTATATATTTTATTTATCATCAAAAGCCATGGTTTCTTTTGGAGTTATTTAGTAGATAAAACTCAAATGAGTAGTATTGTAATTTATCATATTAGAATGTCTAGGGTATTTCTAAAGGAGGTGATTTTTTTTTTTAATTTTTCGTATTTTTGGTCTTACTCTTCTTAAATCTCTATATGCTTTCATTATTCTCTGTTTACAGTTAGTAATATTATCATTCTATTTCAAAGTAACTGAACAAATTCTAGCCACTTGAAACAACAGGAATCAGAGGAAAAATAATCAAGAATATAAAAGTAAAAAGTGTTCCACCTAGTTAATTGATTTTCCTATGCATAATTAGTGTGTGTGTTCATAAGATGCATAGAGTTTACCTTTATATTTCATCTCAATAAAAATAATGAGAAAAATATATATATAATAAAATGAAAATAAAAGAAAATGCTTCTGATTCTATTCACAAGTCCCGGTCACATCATTTCTGGAATATCAAACAAACTTGAAAGACATAAATACCATATGAACAATACACACTCCTAAAATGTAACACCTGTTCTCTCATGAATAGGCTATGACATTGTTATGGTTATGTGTTAATGAAGTTGTTACTTTTTTGTGCTATTACTGTGGAATATCTAGAAAGAAACAATATACAGTTTGAACTTGGCTGTGGCATGCATGCTCTGAGTCTTCCTATGCATATTTTCCCAATTAGACTCCTTCACCTTTCATGCTTTCTGAATTATGAGTGTTGCTGCATTGTTGCTTAAATGTGGGTACAACACTAAAGGAAAGAAATTTAGGTTAATGCAGGCATAGTTAAAAAAAAAAAAAAGAGAGAGAGAGAGACTTAGATTTTAGTACACCTTTTTGTGGGGAAATATCAATAACATGAGTAGCACAACTTTTTGGTACAATATGTTTAGATAATGCACATTAAAGTAGAGAAAGGTGGAGATAAGTAACTGCTGATTAATAGTGCAAAGAGTACTACACCTCAAATGAGTCTAGTTCAGTTCAGTTCAGTCGCTCAGTCGTGTCCAACTCTTTGCAACCCCATGAATTGCAGCACGCCAGGCCTCCCTGTCCATCACCAACTCCTGGAGTCTACCCAAACCCATGCCCATCGAGTCAGTGATGCCATCCAACCATCTCATCCTCTGTCGTCCCCTTCTCGTCCTGCCCCCAATCCCTCCCAGCATCAGGGTCTTTTCCAATGAGTCTAGAGTATAGCCTAAAATATATAGAAAGTTGCAAAATGTCAACTACTTTGTCCCTCCTCTTCCACTTTCTTTAGGTTTGTACAGTCCAAGATACAAAAGGATGTGTTTGGATTTAAGGGCCACATTTCAGAGACGGAATGGGTAAAAATGAGGCAAAGTTTCAGGATTAGGTGGAATGATTTTGAGCCTTTACACACTCTATGATTTTGAGAGAGTTACAAAAAATTGTCAAGCCTCAGTTTCACCCATGAAATGAGGATTGTAATGGAAACAGCTTTCAGGATACCATGAAGATATATTTGTACAGTATTTGGCAAACTGAGTTTCAATATAATATTCAACTAAATTTATGTAGTGCTTACAAAGCCCCTCATACTAAGCACATTACATCATTTATCCTCATAGCAACACCAAGGGGAAGTACCATTGTCATCCCCATTTCACAGAAAAGGAAACAGGCACAAAGAAGCAGAAAGACTTGGCCAAGGTCACACTGTGAGCAGAGCAGCCAGCTTGCTGCTGGCTTGGCACAAGCTTACCTTCTCACCTGTTTTATTACAGGTGGTTCTTTCAAGTGAATGCAGCCTTGGGACGATAACCATTTCACCATCTCTCACCACACTTCCTTGCGTCCTTGAGGTCCTTGAGAACTGGCCCCCAGAAGCACTGGTACATCAACTCCACAGTGCTTATTTTCCTGGAAATGAAAAATAAAATTTGCTTACATTCTGATTTTGTCTAAAGTTAGCCTCAACTGTCAGGAATTTGGACATCAAATAAGAGCTGTAAGGCCAGAGCGGGCTAGCCTCTTAGCAGTGGTGTCTTTCCAACAGGTCGACAGCTGACTCTTTCAAAGACAAACCTCTGTGTGAACACAAAAACTCCTAACATGCTGCTCCTATGCCGTCAGCTTGTCTAGGCAGGAGGACGTCAGCTCATACCAGCAAGCCCAGTGGAAGGAGAAGCAGGTTCCTATTTCCATTGCTTGCTTTGCTCCCTCCTTCCTTTTTCTTAATAAAAAGCTACAGTCCTGCTTCTCCTCCATAACCTGCCAAAACTATGTGACTTCTGGGTGGGTCTGAATCAGAGAAAGGAGATGGGCTAAACCAGTGGTCCCCAACCTTTTTGGCAACATGGACTGGTTTCGTGGAAGACGATTTTTCCATGGAGCAGGGTGGGGGTGGGGGTGGTTTCAGGGTGATTCAAGTGTATTACATTTGTTGTACACTTTATTTCTATTATTATTACATCAGCTCCACCTCAGATCATCAGGCAGTAGGTCCCAGAGGTTGGGACTTCTGGGCTAGAGGAAACACTGCATGGTACAGCAGGTAGGAGACACCTCCTCACATTTACTAAGTAGTTATACTTTTTACTGCAACTCCTGGAGTTCAACTTCTTTGTGGTTTGTCAGGACTTTGTATCTCTTCACTTCATAAAGCAACTCAATTTCTTCTGTCTCCCTATTCTTGCTCTGTTCTGGAACAAATCCTCCTAAAATTAAGAACTCTTCTTTATCCTTGGAGTGTACATTTTATTTTATCCTGGATCTGCCTTATACTTAGGTGATATTTTTCCTGTTTTACTCAACAACATATGTGTCCATAGAGCAAATATTATACCTCCTATAGTCCAACTTTTTAGTTATGCTTCAGTACTGATTTCTTTGATTATATCAATTCACAAATAATCTCTTCCATCATTGTACTCTTTTTATGTTTATAATCATGCCATAATTCAAAATTTAATTGTGCCCTAGTGACTTGTCCTATATGTAAGCTTTAATCTCTTCAAACCCCTTATATACCTTATGTAATAAGAGATACCTCATGAGTTTTCCCATAAATGTCTTGTTATTGAAACACTGGCTAAACTTAAAAAGTGAACTTGATTCTCATTAAATGAAGGCAGAGAAAATAGGATTTGTTGAAATGACAAAAAGATAAAGGAAAGAAGCAAAAGACCAGTTGTGCCAAATGTGTCTGTGACAGATGCTGGAAGACAGCAAAAGGAACAAAGTCAAAAGTGAGAGCTCTCTTAACCTAACTCCAACAGTCTTTTCCAGCTGTAAAATGTGGCACCATTTTCTTCTCTACTTTTCAAAAGTTTGGAATGCATTTTGGACACATTCCCTCTCTACTTGGAGAGATGCTGGCATATAAACCTCAACATTTATTTTGTTTAAATTTTACTAAAGAATCTTTTAAAGCACCATTTGCTTGTGATGCCCTACATCCTGTAGTAACATGTTTTCTTCCACTCACTTCTGACATATAAAAAATTTAGCTACTTCCCTGAAATGCAGTTATATTAATGCAGAAAATATCACTTCACAAGACAGAGAAGTAAAAATGCATCTCTTAATGAGATATATCTTTATTTCTATAGGCTTTAATTTTTTTGTCTCAGTGTCCTCAGATTAAAAATCTTGGTTCCATAGTGATTTCTCCTAGCCTTTGACATCTGCAAATGTCAGAATCAATCTGCCTCAACTATTCCACTCCTCTGCCTCATGAGATTTCCTCTGCACCTTTACACACCTGCTTTAAACTTTCTAGTGTTGCACTCTATAAATATCACAGTCAAAGCCAAGCTACAAAGACTGAATCTTGGCTTTATGTGCTGCATGGCAAATATAATATTTTTTTAGCTTTTTTTCATTGCTTTTCCTTTGTTTCATTTCACCTACATATCTCACATATCCTACTTAAAATGTGTACTTAGTTTTCATTTTCTGAGATCTTGGCTCAGTGCCACCCTTTCTAATCATTTGCTATCTGTAATTATCATACTTGAAGTCTGGGTCCATTAGTTTGATTACTACATGCACGACCTAATATTGTGGAGAAGGCAATGGCACCCCACTCCAGTACTCTTGCCTGGAAAATCCCATGGTCAGACATAGAAAATCCCAGGTCAGAGGAGCCTGGTGGGCCGCAGTCCATGGGGTCACTAAGAATTTGGACATGACTGAGCAACTTCACTTTCACTTTTCACTTTCATGCATTGGAGAAGGAAATGGCAACCCACCCCAGTGCTTTTGCCTGGAGAATCCCAGGGACGGGGAGCCTGGTGGGCTGCTGTCTGTGGGGTCGCACAGTCGGACACGACTGAAGTGACTCAGTGGCAGCAGCAGCCCTAATGTTGAACAAATCTATACTTTCTTACACTTTTATTAAAACAGTAGAGTGTATAAGAATCACATTATCCTAAAGGCAAACATTAACACAATGTGCAGATGCTATTACTGCTACTGATGTTGCTTAGAAAACAACATCAGTAGCAGCATTTTGGCCATCTCCTAGGACACGTCATAGTGATCGTGGAGGCAGAGAATTATAGGCAGCTTCTTATGTCAAGCAAGGAAAGCATTGATTTCTGATGCTTTGTGGAATCACTATTTACGATCCACCGAATATAATTTTTGTCTCCTAGATTATTCCTGTTGTTCTCTTGTTGTTTAGTCTCTGAGCTGTATCTGACTCTTTAGCCACCCCATGACTGTAGCCCTCCAGGCTCCTCTGTCCATGGGATTTCCCAGGCAAAAATACTGGAGTGGCTTGTCGCTTGCTTCTCCAGGGGAAGTTCCTGATCCAACGATCGAACCCACATCTCCTGAATTGCAGGCAGACTCTTTACCACTGAGCCACCAGGGAGGCCAGATTATACCCATATTATCATCAAAATTAATTTCAGTGTTGGCATTTCTTATCATTTTCATGCAATCAATGAAATTTCAAAACAAAAATGCAGATTTAGTGAATTTAATACTAGAGATTTACCTACTCTTGAATGACCTCAAAGATCCACATTAGGAAGTAATTTATAATTTGGCTGAAGGATGGTTTAAATTGCAATAACTGAAAATATTAGTAAATAACCCCATTAGTCACTAGCACCGCTTTGAAAAATTACTTTTGTGCTCCTCCTTGTTTTGTGTAAATGTCTTGAGAGAAATCCTTAATAACTAGTAACAGAGGCGTCTCAAGAAATCTCAGTTGTGCTATAGAATCCACTTAAGACACATTTTAGAGTCTATGCAGAATTTCAGAAAGACCCATTTTTAAATATCTGTAAGTTTAGGTGAACTGCTAATTTATGCACTTTGTGGATATACAGAGGTTTTCATAATAAGCTTCAGGTTACTAACTCTATGGAAAAGTTCATAAATCAGAATTTCTGAAGGTATGTGGTGAAATATCCATTTGTCTTGAATTTTAGATAATTATAGCATTCCTGAGATTAATGCAGTTCTGACTACATTATTACACTGCTGCCATTCTTATAGGGCATAGCTCTTAAGAAACTGATTAGGACAGTTGTGTTGAAATTGTAGAAAATACAAATAAAATACCTGTTATGGGTAGATTTTCCTTATGTAGAACGCAGCTTTGCTTAGACAATATGCCTTCCCCAAATCAATCAACAGTACCCTGTAAGAAGGATATCTAAGCTCAAGTCATGGTTTCCCACTTCCTTCACATCAGACTACAAACTGCAAAATTCTAACGTGGTGAAGCTTTCACATGACTTCCAGAGGGGATGTTCAGCCTAGTGTAGAGAGCATGGCTTCTATGAGTTGTGAGTTAGAATCCTGGCTCTATCTCACACTGCTCTTTAATCTCAGACAACTTATTTAACTGCTGTGAAACCCATTTGTCTCATCGGTAAAATGGAAGAGAACAGTGCCATTACTAGGATGGCTGAGAAAATATAACTAGTAGAAATAATACATGTAAAGCCCTTAACATAGAGTTGACACAAGGTTAGTTCTTTCCAACACTTTAGGTTGCCTAAGTCAGAATCTGACATCACAGTGAAAGCTGCTGTGTTTAATCTCTGTATCCACAGCCCTTAGCACAGAGTAGGCGATGTAAATTGTGAAAGTATTACAAGAGTCTTGTTGTTTCCATGGTTACCGTCAAGACTACCTGCTGGATATACAGGTACATTCTCATTCATAAGGTATTATAAAATGACATTATTGACATTGTTAATATAATTATATAATGTATATTTTGTGAGAGAGTTTTGTCTCTGGGGAAGACAAAAATAGTTGAGAGATAAATCTGGCTAAAATCTTTCATGCATATTTGAGATCACTGCAAATTGTGTTACCTTCAAAAGATATATTTGAGGTAGAGAGGCACAAGTTTCTTGAAAAATATGTTAATTGCAGGTTTCTTCTAGACTGAGTGTCACAGGGGACAAAGAAATTGAGCAAAACAGGAGAAATAATTAAGTACTTTTATGATTTCATGGAGTGACAAGACAAACTAATTCAAGCACCACCTGTAGTTTTGTGTGTCAAGGTGATTTTATTGTGTTACATTCTCCTGATCAAGGTACTGGGGGCATCACATACACAATTAAAATGAGATAATAACAATAAACAATAGTTAAAACATCATTAAAATCCATATTGGAGATAATAAACACAAGGATAAGGAAGTCTGGGAGCGGGAAGCATTCTTTTAACTCAGTTCTAATGCTCTACCAATCTATTTCCTGGCATGAGTGTCTGATGATGTGGGATCCATTTGCCTTGAGTAGAGCTTGTAACGGTAGTTGTCTTAAACCTCCCTGTCATGATTAAGAAACATAGATCATCATAGGCAGGCATGTACAGATTCATACAGAGATTAAAATATTCAGACAACTCTGATTTATCATTGTAACTTGCTATGGTGTAGCAGTGCTATTGGCTGCTGTCATTATCATGCTTTTGTATTTCAAAAGAGCTTTAGTTAGCAATACTGCTATTCCTATAAACTGTCTCTAGCAACTTGAGATATTAACCAAGGCTGGCAGAAAATTACTGCATTGTTGTTAAGCAAGATCAATTGTTCAAAGATGTTACCTTTAGCGATTGTTCGGGACCTAAACTAAAAATGAATATGTTCAGTTATAAGATTTTCAGAAATATCTTGGGTCATAGGAAAGAGATTAGATCCTGAAGAAAAGGGATTAAACTGTAACAAATGAGGTTTTCTAAAATATAAGCCAACAGAAATAATAGTTTTGAACCTGTGAGAACCTTTGAGATCTGTGAGGTCAAAGTGTGCAGGGTACATGATTTTGGTGGGAAAAATGCATTTTTCTTTTTAGCAGTCTCTTAGTACAATTTATCATTTCTTTTGACTATTAATATAGGCAATAAATCATAATAGTTAGCAGTACTGTGACTTCAGAAGCTAAGAAAGTCATGGTCAAACAAAACTTCAATATTAATAAAATATCATCACCTCTCAGAAACTAACAAAGAGAAATTTCTATAATGACAAACAATCCCCTCTTTTACAACTCAGGGAAACTAAAAGTAGGTGACATTATGCTAGACAGCATCTCTTCACATAGCAAATACTTCTGTATCAACATAGCAAAATATGCTGAAACAGTGCCTGTTTTGCAGCCTTCTTAAATTAGACGTAGAATAGCCTGCTGGGGTGGAAAGATCACCTACCATAATTGTATTCTAACTTCTCTTACAAAGCTGCTATTTGACTTTGCTAGTATCTAACCTTTCAGAACTTTTATCTTCAGTTATATACTGAGGAAACTGGACACTTTAGCTCTTTCAGATCTTAAATTCTACTTCAAGTGTCAATAATCTCATGGTTAAAATAATTTTGCTTTTATGCCTACTAAAAGTAATAGGATTTTATTGTACTGATCCTTCCACAATTGCAAATGTTAATACTACTCATCTTTTCACTATTAGCATTAATTAGATATTAACCATGGTCACATGTTGCAAAAACTGGGTAGATGTGTCTATTTATTAGCTGTTCATGTTGTTTCTCCCCAGAATCAGCACATGAATTATCCCTGAAGAATTTTAGTCTTTTATCTAGTACAAATTGGCAGGGTAGTTACTTTGATCAACTAAAAATTTTGCATGTTACCTGGGAAAAAAGAGGTATGTTTCTGAATCTTTCTCAATTTATTAACAAGATGCTTTCTCTCTTAAAGAGATTTTTCAGAATGCAACTTAAAAAAGATAACTGCTTAATCTCAGCCTTCCTTTCCCCTATCTCATCCTGGTTGGGCAATGATACATGTGAATTAATACATATTGAACTTGGAAATTTGATATATTAGGAGTAATATTTGGAGTTGTGATCTTTTAATTTTTCAAGAAGACATTTAAGCTCTTGAAAAGTTTTGCATATGCATGTGAAGTTTCCGTATGAAATTTTATATTAACCTACTTTTCCTATTAACCTGCTTAGCATTTTATAAAGAGAGTCTTGAAATTTTAGATTTTTCTAAATATATTAATATGATAGTTTGCCTGTAGAATCCAAGTTTACTTTGTTTAAATAAAATACTGAGAGTAAAAAGAGATAAGTTTAAGAGAATTTTTATCTTTTTAAAGGACTTTCTAGTTTCTATAGCTAAACCTCTTCTAATTGTTCTCATATGAATTAGGTTGAGAGTGGAGGAGGTGTTGGGGTGGATTTGAGTCTTTTTATAGCATAGTGAGTGGGTGACTTTACCAAGGCATTTCTGTTCCTGTGGCCTTAGTGTCTTGAATAATAATGTTAAAATAAAATATCGGCCCATAAGCCTAGTAATGAAATAATAAACAAACAAGGACAAGTATATCTTGAGAATGACAGACAGTTGTAAGTATGCATTAATTCACAAATTGCTTTCACTTAATTAATTAATATTTGCAAAGCACTTTGAGGATGAAAGGAATGATATAATTGCTAGAAGTTTTTAATAGACTTGAATCTCTCAGAGTTTGAGAGCTCGCCAACTGTCCAACTTCTCAAATGAGGACAGGAGAAATGGCCTTCTAGAACTTCTCTAGGGCAGCATGAACTGACCCCTCCCATATTCTGGCATCTGAGCTTCTTCAGAATTAAAGAACTTCCCCTTTCTTTTTACTTTACTAATTACAAGGGAACCTCTTTGACAGTCTTTCTTTCTTTTTTTTTTTTTAAGGGAACCTCTTTGGAAAGAGGAAGTGAAGTGAAGTCACTCAGTCATGTCCGACTCTTTGCAATCCAATGGACTGTAACCTACCAGGCTCCTCTGTCCATGGGATTTTCCAGGCAAGAGTACTGGAGTGGGGTGCCATTTCCTTCTCCAGGGGATCTTCCCCACCCAGAGATTGAACCCGGGTCTCCTGCATTGTAGGCAGACACTTTACCATTTGAGCCAACAGGGAAGCCCAATTGGAAACAGGAAAGAATATTACAAATAGTAAAGAAGATAAATAAGTTAGAGGAGAGGGCACTTATCAGCCTGCTTTTTTCCTTTCCAAGTAAGACCTGGGATAAGTTTTTTCATCTCCTTCTATCAGATAAGACTTTTGTAGTGGAAGGAAGAGAGTGTGTGAGGCAGAGAAAGAATTGTTCCCTTTGATGTGGTCTCTTAGTAGCAGTCTTTATATCTGAGATAGCTAATTAAATAGCAAATGTGTTAATTAGGATTTTGAACATTGTCACTTGAACTGCTTTTCTTTTAGTCATTCTTTAAAAAAAAAAAAAAAAAAAAGAACAAACAGAGAAAAAAAAAAAAACCTATTACTATAATGTAGAACTCCATCTACTTTTTTGCTAAACTATGCAAGTGAGCAGATTCATACTAGGATCATTAGTTGATTTTCAATGTGATCAAAATCCAGAGAAGTCATCTTAGAAACCTCAAGATATTACTATGATTCTGAAAGTAAAATTCATACTTCTGTTTTAGAATGGCCTGCGTTTTAAGTCTACTTCAGGATTGTCATACAGAGTATTAAAAATTAATGTTGTTTCAATCAAAAAATCTTAACTGGGAAATAGTTAATTTAAAAACAATCTTGATTTATAATCCTCACACATAAAATTTATATATTTTGAAGTTAAATAAGTCCAAGTCCCATTGTTGAAGCACTCCTAAAGGAAATTTAGTATATTTGTTGATCTCTATTCATAAAAATGAAACAGTGATGGAAAAATCTTTGATGATGTCTATTAAATATTTGGAGCCTTTTTATGAGCTGCTGGAAATCATCCTTTTTTTTAATAGGATGGAACATATTGTCAAAAGAGAATGATTATTATTCAAATAAAATATGCTCCCTAGGTGACACAAGCACTGTAATTTACTTTTCAAAGTTTGCAGTGGGGTGGGGCCTTTAGCATTCTCGTTTACTTAAAGAAAAAAAAAATAGAGGAAAAACCTAAAAGCCTGTTTATGTTCCAAAATTCAGATAAATAGTTGACTCCACAATAGCCAAATCCTTCAAAAATAAAAGTTGCTGAGTGTAAATAAAACAATGTTGAAAATTTAAATATGGACAAAAAATAAGGCACATCAATAGGAACTCCATTTCTTTTTTAAGATTTAATTTTTGATGTGGGCCATGTTTAAAGTCTTAATTGAATTTGTTACAATTGCATCTTTTTTTTTTTTTTTTTTTTTTGCTTTGGATTTTTTGGCCATGAGGCATGTAGGATTTTAGTTCCTGACCAGGGATTGAACCCACACCCCATGCATTGGAAGGTGAAATATTAACCACTGGACTACCAGGGAAGTCTCTAGAAACTCCAGTTTCTTGAGAATTTGTGCATGCACATGGCTAAAAACACTTGGACATTAGGTAGGTGAGGAGAATAGGTTCAGAATAGAACCAAAGGTTTAATTTAAATTCATTTGCCATATTTAATAGTGAACTTAAAGAAATGGAACATTTACTTATAAATAAAAGGGCTTCTCTAGCTTTTCTATCCTTCAAAAGTTATATTCCTCTGAACAAAACTAGACTTTTTTTTTTTTTTTTTTGGAAGAGTTGTAAAGTGCCAGGAAGTTTGCTGTTAAGAATGTGCAACCTGAAATGACAATATGCAGATAATGAACTGTGGAGCCACAACTGACTCGTTAAGGACTATGGTTAAACATTACCTAACCACTGTGTACCTCAATGTCCTCTTCTGTAAAATAGGAGTAACATACCTATTATGTTATTATACCCTCTATGCCCGGTCCAGAGCAAACAGTTAAGAAATGTTAGTCACTAACTCATGGCCCCAAAACTAGTAGAATATACAGAATAAGGGCATGGAGCTTGGAGCCAGACTGCACAGGTGGGACCCCAGCTCTAACACTTACCAGCCATGTAATCGTGGGCAGGTTACTAAAATCTTCCTATCTGTTAAAAGGAGCAATAGTACTTGCTTTTGTATTGTTAAGGATTAAATATGTTAATATATGTAACTCATTTTCAAAAGTATCTGGTGTTTGTTAAGCACTATATAAATGTTAGGTCGTAAAACTTCAAATCCTGTGTTATACGGGCAACTACAGGTGGTTTAGAGGGTGTCCAGGTTTCAGTCTTGTATAACTGTTTGGATTTAATCGCTAAATTAGAGAAAACTAAAAGACTCTAGGTTCGAGGAGAAATGAATGAGTTTGATTATGTATGTGGTTAGTCTAGCTCTCTTTGAGACAGACATCCGAGTGCAATATTGAGGAAGCATTTGGATATACTGGTTGGGAGCTTAGACAAGTAGACAAATGGTCTGAAGTAAATTTAGACAAAATGGTGGTGGTGGTGGTAAGAAGGTGGTCACTAGCATACAGAGAAAAACTGAAGCCAAGTCACGGATGACAGTCTCCACTGGAAAGCCTGGAGGGGGAGAAAAATGAGATTTTTAATTAAGACTCAAAATATGGTTTCTTTAGAAAAAGCAGATATTTAGGCCAGGTATCATTGTCATATTTCTATAGATTCTAATGGCCCATGGTGAGTGGACCCTAGGAGAAGGAGGATTGATTTCAGATACGGGCGTAGTCAATGGGAATAGAGCTTCTTGCTTTCTTCTTCACTAATGGGGCAGAGGGAAAATAGTTATCAGCTTCTTGGCTATGAGCCACTGCAGGTAGTTCTTGACACTGCTGGGACACGGGCTGTAATAATATCGCTTGGGGACTGAAAAGCTAAGGACTGGTGGGGCTCATGTAGTAGAATGTTGTTTAGTGGCTAGGTCATGTTGGTTTGAGTCCTTTGCAACCCCATGGACTATGGGCCACTAGGCTTCTCTGTCCATGGGATTTTCCAGACAAGAATACTGGAATTGGTTGCTATTTCCTTCTATAGGGGATCTTCCTGACTCAGGGATCAAACCTTGAGTCTCCTGCATTGCAGGCGGAATCTTTTACCACTGAGCCATCAGGGAAACCCCTGTAGTAGAGTAAAGACTTACAAAATTGAATTACAGAGCTAAAAGTTGAGACACAGGGATGAGAGTCTCCATATTTCAGTAATCACTTGCTTGGGGTTCATGACCAAATGCCTTTTATGGATTCTCTGGATTCTATTCCTACTCTGGGTATGTGATATTTGTTCAAGGTTTGACCCAACTCTTCTCAATTATGCTTCTAATAGTTTGTTTCAGAACAGTTTTCCCCCTCCTTTTCCTGTCTATCAATATTTCATTGTTCTATCCTCCTGTTTTTAATGCAATGCAAATTCCTTTGAGGATTTATTTTCTTGTAACAAATGTTCATGACAATAGAAATCAGAAAGTAAAACTATTTCCCTAACAAATGTCTCCTTTCAATATACTTTTAATCTTCAATGACTTAGTTGCACAGAAAAGGTACATGGTAGAAATTTAGAGATTAGATAGATTTCTGACAATTTAGTCATATATTATTCAATGTGACTGTGATATTAAATGGTTTGCCTTAGAAACGAACAGAGATCATTTTGTCATTTTTGAGATTGCATCCAAGTACTGCATTACGGACTTTTTGTTGACTATGATGGCTACTCCATTTCTTCTGGGGGATTCTTGCCCACAGTAGTAGATATAATCGTTATATGAGTTAAATTCACCCATTCCAGTCCATTTTAGTTCACTGATTCTTAAAATGTTGATGTTCACTCTTGCCATCTGCTGTTTGACCACTTTCAATTTCCCTTGATTCATGGACCTAACATTCCAGGTTCCTATGCAATATAACTCTTTACAGCATGGGACCATCACCCATCACATCCACAACTATGTGTTGTTTTTGCTTTGGCTCCATCTTTTCATTCTTTCTAGAGTTATTTCTCCACTGATCTCCAGTAGCATATTGAATACCCACTGACCTGGGGGTTGGGGTGGGGGGGGGGCGGTTAATCTTTCAGCGTCCTATCTTTTTGCCTTTTTATACTCTTCATGGGGTTTGCAAGTCAAGAATACTGAAGTGATTTTTCCATTCCCTTCTCCAATGGACCACATTTTGTCAGACCTCTACCATGACTCATCCATCTTTGGTGGCCCTATACAGCATGGCTCATAGTTTCACCGAGTTAGACAAGGCTGTGGTCCATGTGATCAGATTGGTTAGTTTCCTGTGATTGTGGTTTTCAGTCTGTCTGCCCTCTGATGGAAAAGGATAAAAGGCTTATGGAAGCTTCCTGACTAGAGAGACTGACTGAGGGGGAACCTGGGTCTTGTTCTGATGGGCGGGGCCATGTTCAGTTTAATCCAGTTTTCCATTGATGGGTGGGGCTGTGTTCTCTCCCTCTTATTTACCTGGGGCCAAACTATGGTGGAGGTAAAGAAGATAATAAAATTTTTCAGCAGTGGCCACAGGACTGGAAAAGGTCAGTTTTCATTCCAATACCAAAGAAAGACAATGCCAAAGAATGCTCAAACTACCGCACAATTGCACTCATCTCACATGCTAGTAAAGATGCTCAAAATTCTCCAAGCCAGGCTTCAACAGTACATGAACCAT
This sequence comes from Cervus elaphus, assembly GCF_910594005.1. NCBI lineage: Eukaryota > Metazoa > Chordata > Mammalia > Artiodactyla > Cervidae > Cervus > Cervus elaphus. The sequence goes on from NC_057845.1 coordinate 46,515,783, forward strand.
GGTATTCCAGATGTTCAAGCTGAATTTAGAAAAGGCAGAGGAACCAAAGATCAAATTGCCAACATCTGTTGGATCATCGAAAAAACAGAAGAGTTCCAGAAAAACATCTACTTCTGCTTTATTGACTATGCCAGTCTTTGACTGTGTGGATCACAACAAACTGTGGAAAGTTCTTAAAGAGATGGGACTACCAGACCACCTGACCTGCCTCTTGAGAAACCTGTATGCAGGTCAGGAAGCAACAGTTAGAACTGGACATGGAACAACAGACTGGTTCCGAATAGGAAAAGGAGTACATCAAGGCTGTATATTGTCACCCTGCTTATTTAACTTATGTTCAGAGTACATCATGAGAAATGCTGGGCTGGATGAAGCACAGGCTGGAATCAAGACTGTTGGGAGAAATATCAATAACCTCAGATATGCAGCTGACACGACGCTTATGGCAGAAAGTGAAGAAGAACTAAAAAGCCTCTTGATGAAAGTGAAAGTAGAGAGTGAAAAAGTTGGCTTAAAACTCAACATTCAGAAAGCTAAGATCATGGCATCTGGTCCCATCACTTCATGGCAAATAGATGAGGAAACACTGGAAACAGAGACAGACTTTATTTTGGGGGCTCCAAAATCACTTCAGATGGTGCCTGCAGCCATGAAATTAAAAGATGCTTTCTCCTTGGAAGAAAAGTTATGACCAATCTAGACAGCATATTAAAAAGCAGAGACATTACTTTGCCAACAAAGATCTGTCTAGTCAAAGCTATGGCTTTACCAGTAGTCATGTATGAATGTGAGAGTTGGACTATTAAGAAAGCTGAGCACCAAAGAATTGATGCTTTTCAACTGTGATGTTGGAGAAGACTCTTGAGAGTCCATTAGACATCCAACCAGTCCATCTTAAAGGAAATCAGTCCTGAGTATTCATTGGAGGGACTGATGCTGAAGCTGAAACTCCAATACTTTGGCCACCTGATGCGAATAACTGACTCATTTGAAAAGACTGTGATGCCTAGGAAGATTGAAGGCAGGAGAAGGGGATGACAGAGGATGTGATGGTTGGATGGCATCACTAACTCGATGGACATCAGTTTGAGTAGACTCCAGAAGTTGGCGATGGGCAGGGGGGTCTGGCATGCTGCAGTCCATGAGGTCGCCAAGAGTCAGACATGACTGAGTGGTTGAACTGAACTGAACTGACCCAATAACTTACATGAAAAGGCCTGGGGGAGGAAAGTTTTAGGGGTTGGTAAGGTGAATGGCTACAGACCTAGAGAAAACTATTGATAATGAAAGATGGGCGGCAGAGGAAAACAAATGAAGTTTATTTTTCTCTTTTCTCACCTTCTCTTTACCACTGTAGCAGTCCTCAAGGCATGCCTCAGAGTTATTATATCTTTACACACCTCCCTCTGCACAAATACCCACTAGCATAATGTAAAAGCACACCACTTGCCATTGAGAATACTGATGACTGTTAGTGTTATCTGTAATCTTAATACATTTCTTTATGTCAGAGAACTGGTTTTCTAACGGTAAGGTTAAGATATCTTAACTCAAGAGAAAAAGAATGGAGATTTTCTAAATTTCATTTGTTTTTTGAATAATGCATGATCTTAATTCCTCATTTTTCTCCTATATCCCCTTGTATAATGCAAACTAAATTTCCCATGATAGCCAAGCTTGGACATTTTTGCTGGCTGCTTGTGGCTGAACTGAAGACTGGCTTTACCAATGTCTGAATTCTTAGCAAAAGTTAGAAGAATTGTGAAATCATCTATTTCTGCTGGTTAATTAGCAATGTCTGGGGCCATTTTAAGTGTTAGCCTTTCATTTCTCCAGAACTGAAAAACAAGATTCGAGAATACACATCTATAGTGCTCTTTCCTGCCTCCTTATCAGAGAGAAGATACTGGATTCTTGATGATTATGGAAAGGTTGTGATTAAAGGTGAATTATTTTAGAGACACTAGCAATAGACTACTAAAATTTGAAAGCTTGATTTGCTTGATATTTACATTTATTTGTAACAAGTAGCTTTGAGTTGACTTTAATAAATATCCTCTTAAATGACAATTGTGACTCTTATTCTTGCATAAGGAATAGCATAAAAGAGGACATAGACCCACATAGTCTGAAGAAAAGTGTTAACTAGAAACATATGGATATTTTACAGATACATTAACAAGAGGATTCCAGAAGACAGTATATATTAGGTATCGTGCCTTATGCATAAAGAGACTATATACAATGATTGTCATTAGGACATGCATGTTAATCCTGAGGCAAGAACCCTAATAATTTCCAACACATGATTATTTGTTTATACACTTTAGGCTTTTAGTTCATTCTTTTTTCTCTCCCCTCTAACACATTTTCCCCCCATACTTAACTAATACTTGCATTTTCATCTTGTTCCTTTCTACATGTTGACCAACACAAAACTCTGGTTCTGATAGTAGAACCAGATGACCTAAGAGGTCATTTTTCCTCCCACTTAGCCAACTTGAGGCACTGCACTTGTATTCTTCTATCTATCAGTATTTTTTACAATTTCCCTATCCATTTCTGAGGTCAGAGCTGTGAACGGTGACCCTCACAACACGATAATGAGGAGAGACAGGCAAGAAAAGTTCGAATGAGACATATGATTGAATTTCACATTCACTGTATGAAAAAGTTTTTGCCCACTATCGTTTTTGTAAGATAGATCTACTAGAGAGCTATGAATAGGTAGTGGGTTGGTCATACTTCTGAATGAGATTATTTAAATGGATTCCAATAATTCCATGTTTCTTCAGTGGAAAGCCTTTTTATTACCTCCCTCCTTTTCTCTCTCTCTCTCTCTTTTTTTCTCATTGTCTTTCTTCTCTTTAATGCAGCTACCATTAATCACTTTTAAAGATTCCCTTGTGGTTTCTCTGCAATTACCAGCCTATATCCTATATTACATCCTATTTTTACCTTGTTAAACTTATCATTTGATCCTTCAGTCTTAAATATTATACTTCCCTATTTCTGATTTGCAATTGCTTCTTATTTCTACAGACCCCCTCTTGTACATACAGGGCAAAGTCATGACTTTACATGAAATCTTTCAAATTTTTGCCCAATCTGCATCTCAGATACTGTGGTCATGTAACCCCATACAAAGAGTGTTTCTAACTCTTCCTTATTTGGAACTGATTTGTTTACCTAAAACTAGTTACAAATACTTAGGTTCCAATTTCAGGGCAACCTCAGATAATCAGCTGCATCTGAGAATACTCCAGGCTTCCACATCAGAATTATCTGTGTTCAAGTCTACCTCATTCAAAAAGCTGTAAACCCCTGAATAGAAGGCATATGTTTTATTGGTATTTTTCTCTCCAGTGGTTTGCACTGTCCTGAACTCTAATTTAGTACTGAATGAAAACACTGAATTAAATGATGAATGGGATATTTCCAAAGTTGTGAGAAGAGGAATAGAAATGGGATATAACATTCTTTGACATGAAAATAAAGGTTCGTTAAGTGCTCAGGCAGAACCAGAACAAACAACTATAATGAATCTTAACTGTTCTAATTGTTCTAATGTATCTAGACCAATGCTGAAATGTTGAAAAAGAAAAATAACCACATTCAGGCACATTAGTAATTGTCTGTTATAACAGGATGGCCTAAATGAAAGAAAACTTTCTGACTCCATCAATACTGCAAATGAGCCTTTCCTATACTTATGAGTAAGCAAGACCATTTATTTTATCATTATTTGTTTTATTACTAATAACAGGCTCTTTACGCCTACACAGGAAAATGACAATAGCTAAAGAAGCAATCACTGGGAAAAACACAGACTATACATAGTACTAGCATCTTTACCATGCATTAAGGATAATTGCAATAAATTGTCTTTGCCCTCAAAATCAAGTCTTCCTCCCAGGGTTCTAGAAGGAAGAGCAAATTTATCAAACAGTTTCTGCTTTGCAATGAAAGGCAATCATTAGCAATGTGGTGAGACCACTCAAACTTATTTAATAGTCAGAAATGTTAAAGTCCTTTGGAGATTTTCTAGTTAATAGAATTAACCTATAGTGTAATTAGACATGTCTGAATTAAAGCCCTTTTTCAATGATAATATCTGCAATGAAAGTAGTCTCCAGGGATAAAGAGATTGGTATTCACATCTTTGTTAAATTTGCTATCAGAACCACAGTGATTCTTTTGGTCTTTCATCCCTGAAGGATTCTGCAGCTGGGTAGATTCATAGGTTTGCCCTTTCTCATCAACTTTTTTTTTTTTTTTTTAAACAATACTGACTTTCATCATAATTTCCTAATCTGAAATTAATGACAAAATAATCTGCCTTGTCTTTTTCCTGCTCCAGTTAGGAAATGCAAGGATGGTACAAATATAGTATAATCTCTCCAACTAGCTTGACGTTGGCAAGGACATTTTTAAGAAATCAATCAAATCACTTTAGCCAAATTCATACTGGAGTTTCTAAAGATGATTGAAATACCTGTGCCCACACTTCATCCCTTGTAGGCAATCTTCCCAAACTAATTCCAAGAGTGCAGATAACTCCAGGATACCCAGTAATATTTCAACATCACCATGTTTATAAAGAACTAAGATGTAATTATTTACCTGTTTATAACATCTACAAAAAAAAAAATCTACACAATACAAATATGTGCACATATAATTTCCACATCTTTTTTAAAACTAATTTTATATCAGTTTATAGGTTTCCCAAGAAGTTCCTTATGTAATCACTTCCTCAGAATTCCTTTCTGTATTATACCGTTTGTGCACTCAGATATGCGGATAATACCACTCTAATGGCAGAAAGTGAAGAGGAACTGAAGAACCTCTTGATGAGGGTAAAGGAGGACAGTGAAACAGCTGGCTTAAAATTAAATATTAAAAAAACTAAGATCATTACATACAGCCCCATTACTTCATGGCAGGTAGAGGGGGAAAGGTGGGAGTAGTGACAGATTTCCTCTTCTTGGACTCTAAAATCACTGCGGATGGTGACTGTAGCCATGAAATCAGAAGATATATGCTTCTTGGCAGGAGAGCTATGATAAACCTAGACAGTGTGTTGAAAAGCAGACATTACTCTGTCAACAAAAGTTCATATAGTCAAGGCTGTGGTCCCCCAGTGGTCAAGTACAGTTATGAGAGCTGGACAATAAAGAAGGCAGAGCACCAAAGAATTGATGCCTTTGAATTGTGATGTTGGAGAAGATTCCTGAGAGCCCCTTGGACAGCAAAGAAATCAAAACAGTCAATCTTAAGGAAAATCAACCCTGAATATTCACTGGAAGCTGAAGCTCCAGTATTTTGGTCACTTGATGCAAACAGCTGACTCATTGGAAAAGTCCCTGATGCTGGGAAAGATGGAGGGCAGAAGGAGAAGAGGGATTCAAAGAATGAAATGGCTGAATGGCATCACTGATGCAATGGACAAGAATTTGGGCAAACTTCAGGAGACAGTGAGGGACAAAGAGGCCTGGCATGTTGCAGTCCATGGGGTCGCAAAGAGTTGGGCATGACTGGGCAACTGAACAACAGGCTTCCCAAGAAGTCCCTTATGTCTGCAGTTCCTCAAAATTCCTTTCTGCATTATATTGCACTGTTTGTGCAAGATGAGTACCATATTAGCTGATAACACTGAATCTCTTATTTGCCATTGCAGGCAGCACAAGCGATACATTTCTTCTTGGGAAGGCTTTCAAACATTTCTGCACCTATTTGGCCTCAGAGAGCCCTATATGGATTACATTCATTGTTTTATTTAGTTCAGCAACACAGGACTGTGAGTTGAAGTTTAAAAGTTGAGGTTTACATTTTATATTACAGAATAGTTATATTAACTAAATTCTCAGTCACTCAAGATATACATGACTTCTAGGTATTGTAGACAACCTCACAAGCAAAAACTACATATTATCTCTAGCTCTCTGTGCTGTAGAATGGTAGTGATGTCCACCCTCCCTCTTAAGGATCTTTGTGACCTAATAAGATATGATGTCACCCTTTTCTGGACCTCCAGGTTTCTTTGTTTACATAAGTTCCCTTGTTCTACTTTATGTCATATTTATGTCATGCTTGATAAGTTATATTCTACAGTAAATTTATAACTCCACACAGGAACTTTGTTATAGATATTTAGGACTTTTGTAATAAGCTTATTATTTGAACTTCAAAATTTTTGTTGTGAAGATCAAGTAAAATAAATCATGTGAAGCTGGGAACCATAACTGGCTGTATAGTTGCAAGGTAGCCATGTACTGAATACATGTTGACTATATAAGGAACATTTGCTTTTCTTCATTCAAAAGTGGATTCATAAAAATAAAATATAATTAATATGTATTCCATTTTAGACTGTGCCAAAAGTTGTATATTATCAAGCTGATCAAGTATCTCCATTTCCTAATGAAAAAGTTTCAAGAGGGTCAGTAAATGTTCAAGTCTCAGTAGAGATATCTGTACTCTATTCACTCCCAGTTCTTCTGACAATGATACTCATCATCTGTCTTCTGTTGTGCATTAACTATGTGTTACAATTAATATGAAAATAAACTAACACAAGGCTCTTTTTAATATAAAGCACTATATGAATTACTTTCTCTATGAAACACAAGGAAGTCTAAACAATATTGTATTCTCATAATTAGGGCAAATAGAAGAATGTACATTTACATAAACAACCTCCAACTAGAAAGTCCCTTAAGAATTAGCTTCTCATCTAATCATTTACATGGTATTATTGTTAAGGGTTTTGGGCCTCATCTATAGAAATATATCTCCAGTTTATAGACCAATGACTGAAACTTCATAAAGATGGAATTGTGTCTTTGTTACTGTGTCTAATATACTATTTAGCACATAGAATGTACTCAACAAGAGAACACTCATTGAATGAGCAAATGAGGGAACTATGTGAAGGAATAAAGACAGTAGTATATTAAGGAAATTAACCATGATGAGTAACTGGGTAACTTGGCTAGTAAATTTGAATCATTTACTAACTACCTGATTAACTGTCAAAACTATTTAATATCTGAGCTTCCATTTTCTTATATTTAAAATCTTATGTCTGTAATGTCTCTTATTACATATATCTAATATCCAACTGAAATGTTTTCTAATTATCTGGATTGCTCAAGAAGTTACTGATATCTTTGTTTCCTTCAATTACAAAATGTAAATTTATACATAACATACATCACAATCTCTGATCAATACTGTAGCCTAGGGGCTGTATCCCAATTTCCAAGTTCTAATGTATCCTGGGACATTCTCTGACCATTTGTCTCATCTATCCTTAACCTGTGATACTGCTAACAAAGCCCCAATTTATGTTAAAGATGAACATAAATGCTAAAGGAGATATCAATGGTTAGTGTACTAGAATACTTTAGGTTATTTTACAGTAACAAATGACTCCTCCCAAATCATGATATCTTAAGACAAAAATAGAGAACCATGAAGGGCCTGAGATTTTACCTTTTTATTAAGCTAATGAAGTAAACTATAACAGTTTCACAAATGCTGGCAGAACACACAAGATTCCTGGGTTAGAGGCAAAGTATTTACTACTCAACGCACAACAGCCTGCATGAGCTATGTTTGTATCAGTTACTCTTTCCCTGCAAGTCCTAAGAAGATGATGACAAGTGTCTCAGGTATACTCAGCATACACAATGGGTCTATGCCAAATGAGGAAACCTGAGCTTAGAAAATCCCCATGATTTTAAAAGCAATTGCAAGCAAATCTGCCCAGTTTCTCTATAGAGGGACATTATTTTCCTGGTCGGGAAACAAATCTGCCTTCTGCGCTAGAGAAAGATACTACTTACCTTATCCCGGCATGTTCCCATATAAATCCCATGAAAAGATACTCTAGGACAAAACAACTACAAGGCAGTTGCTTTCCAATAATGTGTTTCCTACTTAAGCTACGTATCTATCTTGGGTTGGAAAGGCTCACTGTCCAGTGTAGTCAGAGACTAAGACTGACAGAGTTCCATCTAGTTATTTGTTTTTTAGAGTATCATTAAAGAGGAAGATAATGCAGCAAAAGCTGACACTTTACATTTCTACTCAGAAGAAACACATGCCACTTCAACCTTCATTTTGTTAGCAAAAGCCAATTGCTTATTTAAATATTTTTCTATGATTTACTTAAAATTTGACAGCCAGGAAAATATCAGATGTTTAGCACTAATATTGTAGACAGTTGAATTCCAAACTGATGAATGACCATACCTAAATTAAGCTAACAAGTTGGTTTTGCCTGAAAATTTCAAACAACTACAGTGATCTGCCTTTGGTTTCCACAAATTATTGGGACAATTTTCTTCTTACATGAGTAAACTTGTAAGAAAAATGTCATACATTGGATGAAAAATCAATAATACCTCTCTAGGCAACAAGTGTGGACTCATCATCTACTGCATACTAAGGGTCAAACAGTGATTAAGGAAAAATGTCTGTCTTCAGAGAGCTAACATCAACATGTGAGGGACATAAACTAAACAAACAAAAATTGTTATAGCTTATAGTGTTAAGAAGAAAACAGAGTATCTCTAGTTAAGTAGGCTAGGGTTATCAGATAATTTTCATGAAAATTTTGATGGGAAACATCAAATAAAAAACCTCTGTATTGAAATAGAGGTGGACTTGTGATACACACTTAGCAGTAATCTGTGTGACAACATGATGTCCTCAAAAGTTTGAAAAAGCTGAGCAATTTGTCCAAAAAACATGTAGTAGGACTAAATATAAAACCCTTGCTCTTTGGTGTAATCATCTACACCCAAAGTTGGAGCTATAAGACTTAACAGTAGCACATGTAAAAATGACCTTGGAAATTAAATTGACTATGAGATCAATATGTTTTAAAATTGAATATAAAAAGTTTGACTTAATGACATAGATATAGTATCCAAAAGAAAAAATAAAAGGATAATTTCCTTATGTTCTCTAACTTAAATTTCACTCAGTTCTAGGAAGACATTAGTTTTGTGAAAAGCTGGAATTCATTCAGAGAAGTGTTAATAGGCTAAAGATGTTTGTGGTTTCAATCACAAATATACCAAACCCAGGGGGTGTTTAGAAATGCATGAGGGCTACTTTGTTGTCACAATGAGTTATAAATGCCACTTGGAATTTAAGAAGAGGAGCAAGAATGCTAAGTATCTGGCATTACATTGACGAATTCCATACAATTAAGAACTGTCTCTCCCCAAATTTTAATAGTGCCCTCTTTAAGAAATACATCTATCTATCTGTCTATCATCTAAAATGATATTTTAGCTCTTGTGGAAAGACCAGAGAACTTTATTTTGAGAAAGGGAGCAACTGCCAGCTCATATAGAGACCAGTCAAGGAGTGAAATCTGTGTAGCAGAAGATCGAAATAAGGTTAATAGAAAGAAGTTACTGCGAAGGAAAGAAAAAAGCAGATTTTAACTTGATATGAGGAAAAAATCTTTAAGGTCTATAATTAGAGACAAAATACGGGGAAATGGTCACTTCTGATTCATTAGTTTTCTTTTAATAGTAACCATTTTAGCAAGTTTCAACTTACCTTTCATTTAACACAAATGAGAAGAATTTGACTATATAAAGGAAATCTAAAATTTCCAACTTTTGAGAATTTTTGCTTTGTCTGTGACGGTCAGCTACATTTAAGAGTTTCAATTCCTTAACTTTTTCCCTCCCAGGCTAATTGTCAATAGCCATTCTCAACTTATAGAGAAAACAAAACAAAACAAAAAAAATCTTAAGACTGATTTTACAGGCAATATTTTTATAGAATAACTTTACTTTACTTAATGTAGACTTGATTCTGTGAAAGTTGCACTAGACCTTGCTATTATTTATTTCACATTTGGAGCATTTGCAGTATCTTGATTCTTTCTGTTCATAGAGGATATTATTTTTAAATGTGTTTGACTAATTATTACTGAATAAATATTGGTATCTAAATATAGACTTGATTTTCATGCAATGTTTGTCAAAGTTTGACAAATAACAACACAAGCCATTGACAAAGGTACTAGAACGTTAGGTATAATTTGCATTACATAAGTTTAGCTTTAAATACAAAGTTTTAATTCCATTATCAAAAAACAGTGAAAGTAAGAAGGCAGTGGGTCAACATCTTTAAAGTACTAGAGGAAAAACAAAACAAAATCAACCTATCATTTGATATTTTAAGATATGTAAGGGCTGAAAAGATTAATCACATTGTAAGAAATGTCAAATAATTAAAATGATACCCCCCTAAAAAAATGTTTTCTTACAAAAGAAAATGTTACTGAAGCTATCTTGGGTTCACTTGCCTAGTGTGCAGTAAAACCAACCTACTGACACGGGGTTGTAGTGTAGGAAAGTACAGGGCTTATTACAAGGCATATGATGTGGGGCCAAACATGGGAAAAAGGCAGTTCATGTTCAAAAGGGCCAAACTCTCCAATAGCTTTCAGGGAAGGGTTTTTTAAGGCAATATTAGGGGTGAAGGCTGTGGGGTGCCTGACCAGTTCATAAACATTCTTCTGATTGTTTGGTGGTGAGGTAACAGGGTGGTATTTTGGGAGTTGACATTACTAACTTTCTGATCCTAATTGGTCTAGGGTCTATGTGCTTGTGATCAGCATGTGGTTAACGTCTTCCAAATGGTGGAAGTTTTAATTTATCTACAAAACAACACAAGGATATGCTTTGAAGAGGAACTAAAGGTCCTTGATATTGTTTTATGGGTAAACTATTATTATTTTATCTTACTTGACTGTTTTTCTTTGCTTGTACATTTTTTTCATTTCTCTGATGAAATTTTTTTCTTTGTGATTTGGGAAAGGCCTAGGAGGCCTAGAGATGTCTTCAAGAAAATTAGAGATACCAAGGGAACATTTCATGCAAAGATGGGTTCAATAAAGGACAGAAATGTTGTGGAACTAACAGAAGCAGAAGATATTAAGAAGAGGTGGCAAGAATACACAGAAGAACTATACAAAAAAGATCTTATGACCTGGACAACCATGATGGTGTGATCACTCACCTAGAGCCAGACATCCTGGAGTGTGAAGTTAAGTGGGCCTTATGAAGTATCACTACAAACAAGGCTAGGGAAGGTGATGGAATTCCAGATGAATTATTACAAACGAAAAAAGATGATGCTGTGAAATATGCTACCAAATTTGGAAAACTCAGAACTGGCCACAAGACTGGAAAAGGACAGTTTTCATTCCAATCCCAAAGAAGGTCCCAACTATTGCACAATTGCCCTCATTTCACATGTTATCAAGGTAATGCTCAAAATCCTTCAAGCTAGGCTTCAACAAAACATGAGCTGAGAACTTCCAGATGTACAAGTTGGATTTAGAAAGGGCAGAGGGATCAGATATCAAATTGTCAACATCCCTTGGATCATAGAAAAAGCAAAGGAATTCCAGAAAAAGAACAAAAATCTACTTCTGCTTCATTGACTATATTAAAGCTTTTGACTGTGGATCACAACAAACTGTGGAAAATTCTTAAAGAGGTGGGAATATTAGACCACCTTACCTGCCTCCTGAGAAATCTGTACATAGGTCAGGAAGCAACAGTTAGAACCTGACATGGAAAAACAGACTGGTTCAAAATAGCGAAAGTAGTACATCAAGGCTGCATATTGTCACCCTATTCATGTAACTTATATCAGAGTACATCATGGGAAATGCTGGGCTGTATGAAGCACAAGCTGGAATCATGATTGCCAGGAGAAATACCAGTAACCTCAGATATGCAGATAACACCATCCTTATGGCAGAAAGTGAAGAGGAACTGAGGAGTCTCTTGATGAAAGTGAAAGAGCAGAGTGAGAAAAGCTGGTTTATAACTTGATATTCAAAAAAATTAAGATCATGGCATCCAGTCCCATCACTTCATTGAAAATAGATTGGGAAAAAAATGGAAACAGTGACAGACTTTATTTTCCTGGGCTCCAAAATCACTACAGGTGGTGATTGCAGCCATGAAATTAAAAGACACTTGCAATGGTGAATGGTATTGTTTCCTTAATTTCTCTTTCTGTTTTTTCATTGTTAGTATATAGGAATGCAAGGGATTTCTGTGTGTTAATTTTATATCCTGCAACTTTACTATATTCATTGATTAGTTCTAGTAATTTTCTGGTAGAGTCTTTAGGGTTTTCTATGTAGAGGATCATGTCATCTGCAAACAGTGAGAGTTTCACTTCTTCTTTTCCTATCTGGATTCCTTTTACTTCTTTTTCTGCTCTGATTGCTGTGGCCAAAACTTCCAACACTATGTTGAACAGTAGTGGTGACAGTGGGCACCCTTGTCTTGTTCCTGATTTCAGGGGGAATGCTTTCAATTTTTCACCATTGAGGGTGATGCTTGCTGTGGGTTTGTCATATATGGCTTTTATAATGTTGAGGTATGTTCCTTCTATTCCTGCTTTTTGGAGAGTTTTAATCATAAATGAGTGTTGAATTTTGTCAAAGGCTTTCTCTGCATCTATTGAGATAATCATATGGTTTTTATCTTTCAATTTGTTAATGTGGTGTATTACGTTGATTGATTTGCGGATATTGAAGAATCCTTGCATTCCTGGGATAAAGCCCACTTGGTCGTGGTGTATGATTTTTTTAATATGTTGTTGGATTCTGTTTGCTAGAATTTTGTTAAGGATTTTTGCATCTATGTTCATCAGTGATATTGGCCTGTAGTTTTCTTTTTTTGTGGCATCTTTGTCTGGTTTTGGAATTAGGGTGATGGTGGCCTCATAGAATGAGTTTGGAAGTTTACCTTCTTCTGCAATTTTCTGGAAGAGTTTGAGTAAGGTAGGTGTTAGCTCTTCTCTAAATTTTCGGTAGAATTCAGCTGTGAAGCCATCTGGTCCTGGGCTTTTGTTTGCTGGAAGATTTTTGATTACACTTTCGATTTCCTTGCCTGTGATGGGTCTGTTAAGATCTTCTATTTCTTCCTGGTTCAGTTTTGGAAAGTTATACTTTTCTAAGAATTTGTCCATTTCATCCAAGTTGTCCATTTTATTGGCATAGAGCTGCTGGTAGTAGTCTCTTATGATCCTTTGTATTTCAGTGTTGTCTGTTGTGATCTCTCCATTTTCATTTCTAATTTTGTTAATTTGGTTCTTCTCTCTTTGCTTCTTAATGAGTCTTGCTAATGGTTTGTCAATTTTGTTTATTTTTTCAAAAAACCAGCTTTTAGCTTTGTTGATTTTTGCTATGGTCTCTTTAGTTTCTTTTGCATTTATTTCTGCCCTGATTTTTAAGATTTCTTTCCTTCTGCTAACCCTGGGGTTCTTCATTTCTTCCTTCTCTAATTGCTTTAGGTGTAGAGTTAGGTTATTTATTTGGCTTTTTTCTTGTTTCTTGATGTAAGCCTGTAATGCTATGAACTTTCCCCTTAGCACTGCTTTTACAGTGTCCCATAGGTTTTGGGTTGTTGTGTTTTCATTTTCATTCATTTCTATACATATTTTGATTTCTTTTTTGATTTCTTCTATGATTTGTTGGTTATTCAGAAGTGTGTTATTTAGCCTCCATGTGTTTGAATTTTTAACAATTTTTTTCCTGTAATTGAGATCTAATCTTACTGCACTGTGGTCAGAAAAGATGACTGGAATGATTTCAATTTTTTTGAATTTTCCAAGACCAGATTTATGGCCCAGGATGTGATCTATTCTGGAGAAGGTTCCGTGTGCACTTGAGAAAAAGGTGAAGTTGATTGTTTTGGGGTGAAATGTCCTATAGATATCAATTAGGTCTAGCTGGTCCATTGTGTCATTTAAAGTTTGTGTTTCCTTGTTAATTTTCTGTTTAGTTGATCTATCCATAGTTGTGAGTGGGGTATTAAAGTCTCCCACTATTATTGTGTTACTATTAATTTCCTCTTTCATACTCGTTAGTGTTTGCCGTACATATTGCGGTGCTCCTATGTTGGGTGCATATATATTTATAATTGTTATATCTTCTTCTTGGATTGATCCTTTGATCATTATGTAGTGTCCTTCTTTGTCTCTTTTCACAGCTTTTATTTGAAAGTCTATTTTATCTGATATGAGTATTGCGACTCCTGCTTTCTTTTGGTCTCCGTTTGCATGAAATATTTTTTTCCAGCCCTTCACTTTCAGTCTGTATGTGTCTCTTGTTTTGAGGTGGGTCTCTTGTAGACAGCATATATAGGGGTCTTGTTTTTGTATCCATTCAGCCAATCTTTGTCTTTTGGTTGGGGCATTCAACCCATTTACATTTAAGGTAATTATTGATAGGTGTGGTCCCGTTGCCATTTACTTTGTTGTTTTGGGTTCACGTTTATACAACCTTTCTGCATTTCCTGTCTAGAGAAGATCCTTTAGCATTTGTTGAAGAGCTGGTTTGGTAGTGCTGAATTCTCTCAGCTTTTGCTTATCTGTAAAGCTTTTGAGTTCTCCTTCATATCTGAATGAGATCCTTGCTGGATACAGTAATCTAGGTTGTAGGTTATTCTCTTTCATTACTTTCAGGACGTCCTGCCATTCCCTTCTGGCCTGGAGGGTTTCTATTGATAGATCAGCTGTTATCCTTATGGGAATCCCTTTGTGTGTTATTTGTTGTTTTTCCCTTGCTGCTTTTAATATTTGTTCTTTGTGTTTGATCTTTGTTAGTTTGATTAATATGTGTCTTGGGGTGTTTCGCCTTGGGTTTATCCTGTTTGGAACTCTCTGGGTTTCTTGGACTTGGGTGGCTATTTCCTTCCCCATTTTAGGGAAGTTTTCAGCTATTATCTCCTCGAGTATTTTCTCATGGCCTTTCTTTTTGTCTTCTTCTTCTGGAACTCCTATGATTCGAATGTTGGGGCGTTTCACATTGTCCCAGAGGTCCCTGAGGTTGTCCTCATTTCTTTTGATCCTTTTTTCTTTTTTCCTCTCTGCTTCATTTATTTCCACCATTTTATCTTCTATCTCACTTATCCTATCTTCTGCCTCCGTTATTCTACTCTTGGTTCCCTCCAAAGTGTTTTTGATCTCATTCATTGCATTATTCATTTTTAATTGACTCTTTTTTATTTCTTCTAGGTCTTTATTAAACAATTCTTGTATCTTTTCAATCTTTGTTTCCAAGGAGTATATCTACCTAAAGAAACAAAAGACCTATACATAGAAAACTATAAAACACTGATGAAAGAAATCAAAGAGGACACAAACAGATGGAGAAACATACCGTGTTCATGGATTGGAAGAATCAATATTGTCAAAATGGCTATTCTACCCAAAGCAATCTATAGATTCAATGCAATCCCTATCAAGCTACCAACGGTATTTTTCACAGAACTAGACCAAAGAATTTCACAATTTGTATGGAAATACAAAAAACCTCGAATAGCCAAAGTAATCTTGAGAAAGAAGAATGGAACTGGAGGAATCAACCTGCCTGACTTCAGACTCTACTACAAAGCCACAGTCATCAAGACAGTATGGTACTGGCACAAAGACAGAAATATAGATCAATGGAACAGAATAGAAAGCCCAGAGATAAATCCACGAACCTATGGACACCTTATCTTTGACAAAGGAGGCAAGGATATACAATGGAAAAAAGACAACCTCTTTAACAAGTGGTGCTGGGAAAACTGGTCAACCACTTGTAAAAGAATGAAACTAGAACACTTTCTAACACCATACACAAAAATAAACTCAAAATGGATTAAAGATCTAAATGTAAGACCAGAAACTATAAAACTCCTAGAGGAGAACATAGGCAAAACACTCTCTGACATAAATCACAGCAAGATCCTCTATGACCCACCTCCCAGAATATTGGAAATAAAAGCAAAACTAAACAAATGGGATCTAATGAAACTTAAAAGCTTTTGCACTACAAAGGAAACTATAAGTAAGGTGAAAAGACAGCCGTCAGATTGGGAGAAAATAATAGCAAATGAAGAAACAGACAAAGGATTAATCTCAAAAATATACAAGCAACTCCTGAAGCTCAATTCCAGAAAAATAAATGACCCAATCAAAAAATGGGCCAAAGAACTAAACAGACATTTCTCCAAAGAAGACATACAGATGGCTAACAAACACATGAAAAGGTGCTCAACATCACTCATTATTAGAGAAATGCAAATCAAAACCACAATGAGGTACCATTACACGCCAGTCAGGATGGCTGCTATCCAAAAGACTACAAGCAATAAATGCTGGAGAGGGTGTGGAGAAAAGGGAACCCTCTTACACTGTTGGTGGGAATGCAAACTAGTACAGCCACTATGGAAAACAGTGTGGAGATTCCTTAAAAAACTGGAAATAGAACTGCCATATGACCCAGCAATCCCACTTTTGGGCATACACACTGAGGAAACCAGATCTGAAAGAGACACGTGCACCCCAATGTTCATTGCAGCACTGTTTATAATAGCCAGGACATGGAAGCAACCTAGATGCCCATCAGCAGATGAATGGATAAGGAAGCTGTGGTACATATACACCATGGAATATTACTCAGCTGTCAAAAAGAATTCATTTGAATCAGTCCTAATGAGATGGATGAAACTGGAGCCCATTATACAGAGTGAAGTAAGCCAGAAAGATAAAGAACATTACAGCATACTAACACATATATATGGAATTTAGAAAGATGGTAATGATAACCCTATATGCAAAACAGAAAAAGAGACACAGAAATACAGAACAGACTTTTGAACTCTGTGGGAGAATGTGAGGGTGGGATGTTTCAAAAGAACAGCATGTATACTATCTATGGTGAAACAGATCACCAGCCCAGGTGGGATGCATGAGACAAGTGCTCGGGCCTGGTGCACTGGGAAGACCCAGAGGAGTCGGGTGAAGAGGGAGGTGGGAGGGGGGATCGGGATGGGGAATAAGTGTAAATCTATGGCTGATTCATATCAATGTATGACAAAACCCACTGAAATGTTGTGAAGTAATTAGCCTCCAACTAATAAAAAAATTAAAAAAAAATAAAAAAAAAAAATAAAAAAAAAAAAAAAAAAAAAAAATAAAAGACACTTGCTTCTTGGAAGAAAAGCTATGACAAACCTAGATAGCTTATTAAAAAAGCAAAGACATCACTTTGCTGACAAAGGTCCATGTAATCAAATCTATGATTTTTCCAATAGTCATGTACAGATGTAAGGGTTGGACCATAAAAAAGGTTGATCACCAAAGAACTGATGATTTTGTACTGTGGTACTGTAGAAGATTCTTGAGAGTCCCTTGGACTGGAAGGAGATCAAGCCAGTCAATCCTACAGGGAATCAATTCTGAATTTCCAGTGGAAGGACTGATGCTCAGGGCTTCTCTCCTGGCTCAGTCCAGTAAAGAACGTGCCTGTCAATGCAGCAGACACCAGAGATGTGGGTTTGATCCCTGGGCCAGGAAGATCTGGAAAAGGAAATGACAACTCACTCTTGTATTCTTGCCTAGAAAATTCCATGGACACAAGAGCCTTATGAGCTACAGTCCATGGGGTCGCAAGAGTCAGACACAACTGAGCAATTAAACCACCACCACTGATGCTGAAGCTGAAGCTCCAATACTTTGGTCACCTGATGCAAAGAGCTGATTCACTGGAAAAGACCCTAATGCTGGAAAAGAATGAGGGCAGAAGGAGAAGGGGGCAACAGAGGATAAGATAGTTGGATGGCATCACCAACTCAATGGATATGAGTTTGAGGACTCTCTAGGAGATAGTGAATGACAGGGAAGGCTGGTGTGCTGCAGTCCACGGGGTCGCAAAGAGTCAGACACAACCGAAAACAACAAGGAGGCTAAAATTTTTCTACAAACAAGAGGTGGGGAGTGTTCGGCTAGGGGGTCATGGAGGGGATGTCTATCCCAGAAGGGTCCTGCCCAGTTTCAGATTTAAGGCTACTGATATTGATTATCATACTGTTAAATGTAAAAGACTTTTTAAAAAATAAAAATTAAAATCTTTTAAAAACACCAATTATTTAAATAACAATGACAATGTATTGGGGGATTCATAATATATCAAAAGTAAAACAAATAATAATACAAATGTCAGGAGAAGAGAAATGGAAGTACATTTTTTTAAGTTGTTTGTACTAACACTGAATTAGAATATCCCTCAAACATAGACTGGGTGAAGCTACGAATGTATACTATAAATAACAAGGCAACCAGAGAACATATAGGGCAAATAGAAAACAAATAGGAAATGGAAGTTTTAAACCCAGTCATATTAACAGTCATATTAAATATAATTTTTCTTTTATCCTAATTTTAAAAATTTTTGCATACTCTTATTAGTTATTAAAATTTTAGATATCAAAACATCATGTCAGAAAGAGTTCTATCTATTGTTGACTGAAATTATACATCCATTTTAATATGCAGTTCATTTCAAAGCCAAGTATGATATGCATGGTTGTAATTTACTTGTCAATGAAACACACACTTTTTAGCATGACTAAAAGCTTTTCATTTTATCAGGAAAAAAAAAAAAAAAACAAAATTTGACATATGTGCATTTTTGGAAAGTCTACATTCTGGTGTGAGGAAGTAGTTTGTAATTTCACTTAAAATAGTGACATACATTTGAAAAAAAGAAAAAAGAAGTGACTTGGAGACTAATCAAGCCCATTAGTCTTAAAGGGTGAAGAGGTGAAATACATTAGACCTTCCATGTGAACTGGCTTTGCATCTATGCATTTAATGGAAGCTTGAAATTATTTGAAAAAAATTCCAGAAAGTTCCAAAATCAAAACCTGAATTTGCTGCTTGCAGGGAACTATTTACATCGCATTAGGTATTGTAAGTAACTGAGAGAGAATTTATAAGGGAGGCTGTGCGTAGGTTATATGCAAATACTACTAGGCTATTTGGGTCTTCCCAGGTGGCACCAGTGGTAAAGAACCCATCTGCCAATGCAGGAGATGTAAGACGCGGGTTTCGATCCCTGGGTCTGAAAGATCCCTTGGAGACGGGCATGGTAACCCACTCCAGTATTCTTGCCTGGAGAATCCCATGGACAGAGGAGCCTAGTGAGTTGCAGTTCATAGGGTCTCACAGAGTTGGACATGACTGGAGTGACTTAGCATGCAAGCACCATGTTATTTTACAGAGAGACTTCAATATCCTCAAATTTTGGTATCTGCAGGGGGTGCTGGGACAAACGCCTGCAGATACCCAGTGATGACCACATACAGAGGTGAACCCTATATTTATTACACTTTTTACCCCTCAGGGCGTTTGCTATTTCAAATCAGGAGGCATAAAAAATAAATAGAAAATTGTGTAAATAAAGCTTGTGGAAGACTCTCTTGACTGAGAAAAAGACTAGATTTTGGTGCTACAAACAATCAACATTTGAGAAAGCAGGTTTCCAGACTGATATTATTATTTAAAATTTTAAAAATATATATATATATATATATGTATTTGATCTTCATCCCCATTCCTAGGAGCACTTCCTAACCCTTGTGATTTCCTAAATGATAAGAACCATAGGGGCATCTTTGTTAAAATGTTTGATATTTTGTCCTCAGTTCCTGAAATTGCACCATAACAATAAGGGTTAATGAATTGTCTTTCAATATTCATAACAAGCTCCTTTCAACCATTTATGCTAATAAGTCTATTTTATAAAGTCCTTAAATAATCACAAGATGGAGACAGGTTTCCAGGGAAACCATCCATGTGGTTAGGGGATTGAAGATTTCAGCTCCACCATGGACCTCAGTTTTAGACTGACTATAGAGAGAAACTGTTCTGATCCACCCACACAGTCAAAGGCTTTGTCATAGTCAATAAAGTGGAAGTACATGTTTTTCTGGAACTCTCTTGCTTTTTCTGTGATCCAACAGAAGTTGGTAATTTGATCTCTGGTTCCCCAACCTTTTCTAAGTCGAGCTTGCACATCTGGAAGGAACGATTCACGTAATGCTGAAGCCTGGCTTGGAGAATTTTGAGCATTACTTTACTAGCAAGTGAGATGAGTGCAATTGTGTGGTAGTTTGACCATTCTTTGGCATTGCCTTTCTTTGGGATTGAAATGAAAACTGACCTTTTTCTGTGGCCACTGCTGAGTTTTCCAAATTTGCTCACATATTGAGTGCAGCACTTTCACAGCATCATCTTTTAGGATTAAAAATAGCTCAATTGGAATTCCATCACTTCAACTACCTTTGTTCATAGTGATACTTCCTAAGGCCCACTTGACTTTGCATTCCAGGATGTCTGACTATAGTTGAGTGATCACACCCAGGTGGTTTCCTGGGTGATGAAGATCTTTTGTGCATAGCTTTTCTGTGTATTCTTGCCACCTCTTCTTAATATCTACTGCTTCTCTAGGTCCATAGTTTCCATCCTTTATTGTGCTCATCTTTGCATGAAATGTTCCTTAGTATCTCTAATTTCCTTGAAGAGATCTCTAGTCTTTCCCATTCTATAGTTTTCCTCAATTACTTTGCACCAGTCACTGAGGAAGGCTTTCTTATCTCTCCGTGCTATTTTTTGGAACTCTGCATTCAAACAGGTATACCTTTCCTTTTCTCCTTTGCCTTTAGCTTCTCTTCTTTTCTTGACTATTTTTAAGGTCTCCTCAGACAACCATTTTGCCTTTCTCTTGGGGATGGTCTTGATCACTGCCTCCTGTACAATGTCACTAACCTCCGTCTATAGTTCTTCAGGCACTCTGTCTATCAGATCTAATCCCTTGAATCTATTTCTCATTTTCACTGTATAACCATAAGGGATTTGATTTGGGTCATACCTGAATGGTCTAATTGTTTTCCCTACTTTCTTCAATTTAAATCTGAATTTGGCAATAAGGAGGTCATGTTCTGAGCCACAGTCAGATCCCAGTTTTGTTTTTGCTGACTGTAGAGAGCTTCTCCATCTTTGGCTCCAAAGAATCAATCTGATTTTGGTATTGACCATCTGGTGATGTCCGTGTGTAGAGTCTTCTTTGTGTGGATCAAAACAAACTGTGGACAATTCTTAAATAGAAGGGAATACCAGACTACCTGACCTATGTCCTGAGAAATCTGTATGCACATCAAAAATCAACAGTTAGAATTGGACATGGAACAACAGACTGGTTCTGAATAGGGAAAGGAGTACATCAAGGTTGCATATTGTCATATTGCTTATTTAACTTATATCCAGAATACATCATGAGAAATGTCGGGCTGGATTAAGCGCAAGCTGGAATCAAGATTGCTGGGAAAATTATCAATAACCTCAGATATGCAGATGACACCACCCTTATGGCAGAAAGAGAAGAAGAACTAAAGAGCCTCCTGATGAAAGTGAAAGAGGAGAGTGAAAAGTTGGCTTAAAACTCAACATTCATAAAACTAAAATCATGGCATCCGGTCCCATCACTTCTTGGCAAATAGATGGGGAAACAAAGGAAACAGTGAGAGACTTTATTTTTTGGAGCTCCAAAATCACTGCAGATGGTGACTGCAGCCATGAAATTAAAAGATATTTGGCCCTTGGAAGAAAAGCTATGACCAACCTAGATAACATATTAATAAGCAGAAACATTACTTTCCCAACAAGGGTCCTCTTGTCAATGCTATAGTTTTTCCAGTCATCATGTATGGATATGAGAGTTGGATTATAAAGAAAGCTGAGTGCTGAAGAATTGATGCTTTGGTGTTGGAGAAGACTCTTGAGAGTCCCTTGGACTACAAGGAGATCCAACCAGTCCCTTCTAATGGAGATCAGTCCTGGGTGTTCATTGGAAAGACTGATGCTCAAGCTGAAACTCCAATATTTTGGCAACCTGATGCAAAGAACTGACTCATTGGAAAAGACCCTGATGCTGGGAGAGATTGGGGGCAGGAGGAGAAGGGGATGACAGAGGATGAGATGGTTGGATGGCATCACTGACTCAATGGACCTGAGATTGCATAAACTCCAGGAGTTGGTGATTGACAGGGAAGCCTGGCATGCTGCAGTCCATGGGGTCACAAAGAGTTGGACTTGACTCAATGACTGAACTGAAGAGAGAAACTGAAGATTCAATTAATACTTCCTGTGTAATGCAGCCTCCATCAGAATCCCAGATAAGGAAGTCTGGAGGACTTGCAGGTTGGTGAGCACATGGAGGTGTGCGTGGGAGGGTGGCATGCCTAGACAGGGCCTGGAGCTCTGCATCCCTTCCCACATACCTTACGCTAAGCATCTCTTCCACCTAGCTGTTTCTGAATTGTATTCTTTTATAATAAACCAGGGATCAAGTAGGTAAAATATTTTCCTGAGTTTTCTAGCAAATTATTGAACTCAAGGAGCGTGTCAAGAGAACCTCTCCATTGGTAAGAAGCAGCAGTGACACCCAGGACATGGGATGAGCATGTGCAGTGGGGGCAGTCTTATGGGACTGATCCTTTAACCTTCAGTATCTGTGCTAAGCCCAGGTAAATAATGTCAGAATTGAATTGTAGGACAACCAGTAGGCATCAAAGAATTAGAAAACAGTTTGTTGTGTAAACCGCCCCCCCCACACACACACATGCCCCCCACTTGGTGTCAAAGTGACGGATTTTGTAATCCTATTCAGAAGACAGTAGTTTTGTTTTTTGTTTTTTTTTCCACTCTCTTTTCTTTCCCAGACCAAAAGGGAAGTCAGAGAAATTAGCTAACATTCTGCCTGCAGCTTTTTCCTTAACACATTTTCTGATTTATAAGCTGTGCATGTCAGAAACGAGAAAGAAGGCAAATGATGTTGAGGAGGAGGATAATAACAATAGATAAAATGAAATAAAACTGAATAACAAATCTGCTAAAATGCTAAATATCTAAACAAAGCTTTTTTCTCATAAAAATCTGAAGTCTATCATTGAAACGTCTTAATTTCAATCTGTATCAGGTCATTAATTTGTATTTTATCTCTCTGCTTGAAGAAACTTGTACTCTCTCTAAACTTGTTCATACACATTCTTAGCACTCAATGTAAAATTAATCAGCATGTCAGACAACATGACCAAATGACTGAAATCACAAGGGAAAAATAAATCAATAGAAATAAACCCACATACAATGTAATTGTTGATGTTGTCAGATATAGAACTCAAAATAATTGATATTTATTATTTTAACTTTCTATTGAATGACAACATATGAAGTTTTACACATCTTAAATATAATGATGAATGTAATATTTAAAGTATATATCTCTGTAATGCCCATATCAAGATAGAGAAAACTACCAGCTTATCAGAAATATCAATTATGCTCTATTCTAGTTGGTAGTAGCAAATGTTAATCATGATAATAATGGCTATCACCAAAAATTAGGTTTGTTGAGGGGTGGGCAACTATAAATAACGAGATAAAAGTATCTTGGAAAACATTTATGAATTTGAAAAAAGTTTTTTTTTTTTTAATTAAAGAATCACTTGTAGCTACTGTTTTATTTATTAAGTTCCAGGATTGTATTTGGAATCTCACGTTGAATTTATCTGGCTTGTCTCTAAATTCTTTTATTCTGGAACAGTTTCTGACATTCTTCGTTTTTCATGACATTGATAGTTTTAGAGTACAGGCCAGTTGTTTAGTAGAATTTAACTGTATTTAGGTTCATGTGACATTTCCTCAAGACTATATTCAGATTATGTAGCTTTGACAGGAAGTTAGAGAGTGATGCTTTGTCCTTCTGACTGTATCATATGAGGAGACACAGATTGTTGGCTGCTCCATTATTTATGATGCTAAATTGATCACTTATGTAAGGTTCTGTCTGCCAAGTTTCTTTACCAAGATGTTACTTTACTAAGATGTTACTGTTTCCTTTCTAATTAATATATCATTTATAAAAGTTCTTTGAAGCTATGCAAATATTATATCCCTTGTCAACTTGGTCCCACTAGTTTCAAAACCATAAGTAATAAATGCCTGAATAAATTATAATAATGATGACAAAATGGTCTGTGGTAGTAAACTGATTAAGGAAAAAAAAAACTGATAAACTGTTTTTTACCTTAAGCTTACTTTTTAATAAAAATATCAATTTAACATTTTTCTAAAATAAATTAATATTTAATTCCTCCAATCCAAGAGCATGGGGTACTTTTTAGTTTCTTTAAA
The DNA here is from genome assembly GCF_910594005.1 of Cervus elaphus. NCBI lineage: Eukaryota > Metazoa > Chordata > Mammalia > Artiodactyla > Cervidae > Cervus > Cervus elaphus. Next base: position 46,539,867 of record NC_057845.1, read on the forward strand.
TCATCTTCAGTTTCCATTGTCAATGTTTTATAGTTCCTAGCATATGCCTTTCACCCTTTTGGTCAGGTTTATTCTTATTCTTAAGTATTTAATTTCTTTTGATGTGATTTTAAAAGGTACTTTTTTTTTAACCTCTTTCTGATATTTCATTGTTAGTATAGAGAAATGTAACTGATTTCTGTATGTTAAGTTTGCATCCTGTTACCTTGTTAAATTAGTTTATTAGTTCTAATGGTTTTTGTATGGTGTCTTTAGGGTTTTCTATATATAGCATGTCATCTGAATATAATGACTATTTTATCTTTTGCAATCCAATTTGTGTACCTTTTTTTCTTTCTTTCTAATTGCTGTGACTAGGATTTCCAGTATATGTTGATTGTATGATCCGTATCAAATATTCTGACAATTAACCCACACACCTCATGTCAATTAAACTTCAACAGAGAATTCGAAAATTGGGAAAAGACAATCTCTTCAGCCAGTCGTGTTGGAGCAAACAGCTGCATGTAAATCAACGAAGTTAGAAGTCACCCTCTTACCATACAGAAAAAATAAAGTCAAGATGGTTTAAAGACTTATTTATGAAGACATGACAGCATAAAATCCTTGAGGAGAACACAGGGAAAACATCCTGTGACATAAACTGTAGCAATGTTTCCTGAGGTCAGTCCCCCAAGGCAATAGAAATATAGCAAAAATAAACAAAAGGGATCTAATCAAATTTATAAGCTTTTGCTCAGCAAAGAAAGCCATACACAAAATGAAACAACCTATAGACTAAGAAATGTGTGCAAACAAAGCAACCAACAAGGGATTAATTTCTAAAATATACAGACAGCTCATACAGGTCTTTACCAAAAACAAACAACCCAATCAAAAAATGGGCAGAAGACCTACATAGGCATTTCTTTAAGACATACAGATGGTCAACAGGAACATGCAGACTCTACGGTCTTTATGTAGTTTGTTATCATCTTTATATAGTCTTTCATACAGTCTTTTATTGAGCCTATGTTTTAAGACCATGAATTCCACAAGTTTCTCAGTCCTCCCCCCCCACCTCCTTAGCTGGGATGGGTGGCTAGAATATGCTGGATTTGGGTATTTCTCTTTCTTTAGTCAGGCTCCAATAATCCCAGCAGGTTAGGATCTGCTTAGTTAGTTTTCTTTGAGAGCAGGTCTTATTAAGAACAAGTGTTCTGGTGTATGTCTAAATGATACATTTCCCCTCCCCTTGCTGAGAGCTTAGAAAGGAAACTTACTCTGAGAATCTGGTCAAATTTCTTAAGGCAAATTTCACAGTAAGGCAAGGGCCCTCCTATAACTGGGTTCTTTTGCCATTTTTAACTCTTGCAGTTGTCCCTATTGAGCTTCCAGCAACTTGTCGGTTACAGCTGAGGTTTTCCTGTCCCAGTGCTGGTTCCCGTATGGTTTCCACCTGTGAGTCTGTTTCAGTATATTATCAATAGTTACTGTATTTGCCTGCCAGTCTCTCCATTTTGAGGGTGATGGTTTACCCTGTCTTTCCCTCTCTTGTAGATACAAGAAGCTTTTTTTCAGTCTTTAAGCTTTTTCTTTGTAGTTATGATGGAGTGGTGACTTCCAAGCTCCTTACATGCTGGTCAGGAAACTGGAAGTCCTCTGACAGTTTTTGTTTCTTGTATTTTCGGACTGTTTTAACAAGTGCTACGGTACTTTATACATAGAGATGCCATAATAAAGTTATCACAAAATGAGTGGATAAAACATGAACATGTTGATTCAAGTTCTGGAGGCTTGAAATCTGAAATCAAGGTATCAGCAGGGCACACCTCCATAAAAGCTATGTAGGGTGCCAATGCCTGGCCTTTCTTGGTTTTTAACACGGAAAGCACTTCAGTCTTTGCCTTTGAACCATGGTATTCTCGCCTTGTGTCTCTGCCTCTGCATCTTTTCTGCTTTTCTTATTAGGATGGCAGTCTTATTAAAGGCTCACTGTATTGTAATATGACCCCATCTTAACTAACGGGCAATGTTTCTATTTCCAAATAAGGTCACAATGTGAGGACTGGAGGTTAAAACTTCAAATATCGTTTTAGGGGATATAATCCAGTCGGTAGCAGGTGTACCGTAGGAGAGGGAGATGAGCAAGGTTAGAAAGTTAAATGCATGCTGTTTTTACTGAAATATTGCTTTTTTTCCTGAATAAATGTTGTCCAGATTGCTAAAATTCTTTAATTTCCAGAGTTCTGAAAAGGTTGATATTGACGATTTTGCCAGTGTTCTCACTGCTTTTATGGAGAAGATTTCAGAGTTATTACTCTACATTTCCTGTATATATTGTTCCATAATATTTTTAGTTGTGTGATTTAAGATCTAGACCGCTTTGGCTTAAATCTGGATCTGAAATATATGCCCTTGGGCAAGTTTTTTTTTTTTTTTTTTAACTCACTGTATGAATTTTCTCATTTGTAACATGTACATAAAAGGCATCATAGTTTTTATAAGAATTAAATGTCAGACTAATTAGGAAAATGCATCACAAATAAAAATAGAATTTACCTATTGTTAGTCCTTAAACATCAATTAAGTATACACAACATAAAGAATAAATATGTAATCCCTGATATTACAGTTTGTTTTTGGTCTTTCTGACACTTTATACCATCCTCCTAAAGTTTTAGTATCTCTTCTGGAATCTGAATCTTTTACACAAAATAGTTCCTAGGTTCATCTTTTTTTTTTTTTTTTTTCATTTTTAATTTAATTTTTTTCTTTTTTTTTCCATTTATTTTTATTAGTTGGAGGCTAATTACAATATTGTAGTGGTTTTTGCCATACATTGACATGAATCAGCCATGGATTTACATGTGTTCCCCATCCCGATCCCCCCTCCTGCCTCCCTCCCCATCCCATCCCTCTGGGTCATCCCAGCGCACCAGCCCTGAGCGCTTGTGTCATACATCCAACCTGGGCTGGTGATCTGTTTCACCCTTGATAGTATGCTTGTTTCAATGCTGTTCTTTCTGAACATCCCACCCTCGCCTTCTCCCATAGAGTCTAAAAGTCTCTTCTGTACATTTGTGTCTCTTTTTCTGTTTTGCATATAGGGTTATCATTACCATCTTTTAAAATTCCATATATATGTGTTAGTATACTGTATTGGTCTTTATCTTTCTGGCTTACTTCACTCTGTATAAGGGGCTTCAGTTTCATCCATCTCATTAGGATTGGTTCAAATGAATTCTTTTTAATGGCTGAGTAATATTCCATGGTGTATATGTACCACAGCTTCCTTATCCATTCATCTGCTGATGGGCATCTAGGTTGCTTCCATGTCCTGGCTATCATAAACAGTGCTGCGATGAACATTGGGGTACACGTGTCTCTTTCAGATCTGGTTTCCTCGGTGTGTATGCCCAGGAGTGGGATTGCTGGGTCATATGGCAGTTCTATGGACACCTTATCTTTGACAAAGGAGGCAAGAATATACAATGGAAAAAAGACAACCTCTTTAACAAGTGGTGCTGGGAAAACTGGTCAACCACTTGTGAAAGAATGAAACTAGAACACTTTCTAACACCATACACAAAAATAAACTCAAAATGGATTAAAGATCTAAATGTAAGACCAGTAACTATAAAACTCCTAGAGGAGAACATAGGCAAAACACTGACATAAATCACAGCAAGATCCTCTATGACCCACCTCCCAGAATATTGGAAATAAAAGCAAAAATAAACAAGTGGGACCTAATGAAACTTAAAAGCTTTTGCACAACAAAGGAAACTATAAGCAAGGTGAAAAGACAGCCCTCAGATTGGGAGAAAATAATAGCAAACGAAGAAACAGACAAAGGATTAATCTCAAAAATATACAAGCAACTCCTGCAGCTCAATTCCAGAAAAATGAATGACCCAATCAAAAAATGGGCCAAAGATCATCATTTTTTTTTTTTTTACCACAAATTCCTTAAATGTACCATCTAGTTTGAGCTGACTCACTGGAAAAGACCCTGATGCTGGGAAATATTGAGGGCAAGAGGAGAAGTGGGTGACAGAGGATGAGATGGTTGGATGGCATCATGGACTCAATGGGTATGAGTTTGAGCAAACTCTGGGAAATAGTGAAGGACAGGGAAGCCTGGTGTGTTGCAGTTCATGGGGTTGCAAAGAATTAGATATGAGTTAGCGAAGGAACAACAACAACAACAAGTTTCTTATGTAAATCAATTAATACCCAAATTGAATACATCAAGAATGAGTAGAACAGTACCTCATAAGAAACTTCCTTCCAGATTAACATCATTCAACACTGAAAATTATTTTAATATTTCATTCAAGAAGATATTATTTCCCCTCCCAAATTCCTTTCTTAAAAGAAACAAACAACAATAAAACATAAAGATTTGAGATGTTGTGGGAGGATAATACCAGTAGTGTTACCAAAAATGAAAATAACTCAGGCTAAGAAATAAAAAAAATTTTTTTTTAGTCATATCATTTGTTTCCTTTTATAATTGTACATATCAAAAATCAGTTTTATAAAATTTTAGTGTAGTGTATAAGCCTTTAATCCTTTTTCCAAAGTTTTAAAGACTTTAATTTTAAAAATGGTTTTTAGCCTTAGCTAATTAACCATCATGGCAAGGAAAATAACAAACCTATTTAAAGTACGAAAATCTTGAGATGCATAGAATGTAAATCACTGACCTATCAAAGTTCACATAATGAGCATGGGGAACAGGTGAGGCAGTTTGGAGGTGGAGACGATCATCAGGCTGCCTGTCTTGTTTGACATTGTTCTCCCTGACTCCTTTTCCATTGATGTAATCTTATTTATTAGTAAAACCCCATAATGGAACCTGAGGAAAAACTTGTTAAAACACTGAACTTAATGCCAGATGCACAGTTTGTATTTGAAATGTGTTTTCTGAATGAAAAATGGAAGGATGAACCAGAATATGGACTTTGACACCTTTTTCCACTGCTTCTTTTTTGATTTCTTGGTCATTTGTGTCCAACTCTTTGTGACCCCATGGACTGTAGCCTGCCCGGTTCCTCTGTCCATGGAATTGCCTAGGGAATTGCCTAGGCAACAATACTGGGGTGGGTTGCATTTCCTACTCCACGGGATTTTTCCGACCAGGGATGGAACCCACCTCTCCCGTGTCTCCTGCACAGGCAGGCAGATTCTTTACCACTGTGCCATCTAGGAAGCTCTTTATATTCTCTCACTCAGATCTATTCCCATTGTTTCCTACATCTGATTGATTCAGAATGCTTTAAGTAAATTATTTTGCTTTTGGGAAAAGATATTCCAAAAGTTCTATTAGTCACTTATTTCTCAGCTTACACCAAATGTTGTTTTTGTGTTTGTCTTAGTAGAAGCAAAACAGTGAGCACCTTAAAGACAGGTATAATTATCAATCTTTGTATGAGAGCATTTGTAATACAAAAATTACTCAATAACTTTTTCAATTAATGAAACTTAAAGCATTTGCTTAAAAGTAACAGCTGTTTCACAAAGTTAATACATAGTGCATTTATTTCTTATATGAATAGATGAAAATACAAAATGTGTCAGTCAACTTGGACTGCTATAACAGAATCATAGCTTAAAAAGAATAGAAATGTATTCCTCACAGTTCTGAAGGCTGGGAGTCCAAGATCAGCGTTCACTTTCCAATTGCAGGTTGCCATCTTCTCGTTGTAATTTTACTGGGAGCAGAAAGTCATGTGATCTCCTGTAACTCTAAGAGCACTAACCCCATTACTAGAGCTCCACCCTTATGAGCTCATCTGATCCTAATTTGGGCTTCTCTGGTGTCTTAGCTGGTAAAGTATCCCCCTGCAATACGGGAGACCTGGGTTCGTTCCCTGAATTGGGAAGATAACCTGGCGGAGTCCATGGTGACCCACTCCAGTATTCTGGCCTCGAGAATCCCTATGGACAGAAGAGCCTGGCAGGCTGCAGTCCATGGGGGTGCAAAGACTCAGACACAACTGAATGACTGAGGACACACAGATTTTAATTTACTTCCAAAAGTCCAACCTACTAATACCATCACATTCACATGGGTAGGGTTTCAACTATAGATTGGGATGGGCAAGCAGGAGGGATGCAAACATTCAATCCATACCCAAACTATATACATGACATTATGATCTATAATATCTTATTATGTTATATGTATATGTGATCATGAAACATAATATTTAAGGTTTTACTTACATTTTTAGTAATCACAGTCTTCACTATACACAGTATTGAGATTAATGTGAGAGAAAAGAGGTATTAAAATATCAAAATAATTTATATAAACACAATCTGAAAGTACTAATATATTTAGTTTTTAGTCAAAGTTTTCAAATTTAATCAAATATTTAAAATTTTATTTAGCTGCTTATATTTGAGGGCACTTAATCAGTAAAACCTTTACATGCTTAAAGTACAACTATTAATTAGCTATGCCTCATAAAACGCCTGGGGCTTTCCAGGTGATGCTTGTGGTAAAGACCCCACCTGCCCGTGCAGCAGACTTAAGAAACGCAAGTTTGATCCGTGGATAATGAAGATCCCCTGGAGGAGGAAATGGCAACCCACATCAGTGTTCTTGCCTGGAGAAACCCATGGTCAGAGGAGGCTGGCCGGCTACTGCCCGTGGGGTTGCACAGTCAGACACGACTGAGCGACTAAATACGCGGGTGCACAAACGGCCTCAGGAAATGAGGCTTGTCTTCCTCTTCTATAAGTTAAGACATTCAGCCCTACGTGGGTTAAGTTCACATGCCACCTAAGCAGATGTCTTTTTTTCTTTTTTTTCTTTAATGGGAGGAATTTCTTATAAAATATTTTTCTAATAACTTTTTAAAGTACATTATTTTAAAGATATTGGATATTGGATATCTCTCAATAGATATTTGAGAGACAGGTTCAATGTCCAGTTTAGCAAACATGTATTTAAAGACCTAGTTCTCCACTATTGCATTCTCCTATATGTCTACCTATGTAATTTCACACATTTTCACATTTTTTTAATTGCTTAAAAAGTGCCTTACTCAATTAGAAGAGTGAATTTGGGCTTATTTCTTGCTCTGAACCTCAGTTTATTGTATAAAGTTCTATCGATTTTAGAGAGTTGTTAAACTGACAATATAAAGTCCCTAGCACAGTATTGGACACATATTGGATATTCCTCAATGGGTGAGTTCTTTCCCGTACATCTCTTTAGCAGTTCTCTGTCTATCCATAATCAGGCTCCAGGGATGGATGCAGTAGTGTATAGGTGACTTGAATAAACCTAATGATGAATAATAACTGGTGTGATATAGGGTCTTTGGCTAAAGGCTTGAACTTCAAACCATAGTTATGTCTGTAAACTATCCACTCATGATCAACTTCATGTGTTTCTCCTTTGTCAAATGCCTGTATGAATTGCTATTTTCTGAAGTAGCTAAATTCAACTACAATTCCTTTTGCTTCCTCAACAGACTCAATTACTATGTCTTTTACAAAAAAATTTTTCAGGTGACGTAATATGAACTCTGTAAACTGTCTGCTCTTCAACTTGAGTTTTCTATCAGTTTATCCTTATTTATGCACAGCTATATTCTAGGGTATTGGGCCCATTTCTTTTTTCCAGATTCAAAAAAATAAAATGGCTTGCATTGTTAGTATAAGGATAGAAAATATCCTGTGATGAGAAATAACAGTCTATCCACCAGTCAAGATGTTAAGAGAACAGGAAAAAGCAAAGATTTTTAGTCTGTAACTGAAAACAGTTTCGATAATTTTTTTTTTTTTTTTTTTGCTTAGATATTTCTCTCACAGTGATATACAGTGATGTTATAACTTGGCTGCTCCCTTTGTTCATGATTTTACCTAGGTAGGACAGATTTATGGCAGAGATCTGAACTATAAATTAAAGTCTGCCACGGTTAATCTAATAAATGTGCCACAGAGTTGGCATGATCATGTGCTTATAAGAGGAGCAATATTCTCCACTGTGTGTTTGTTCTGTGGAAACTATATTCAAAGTCTAAATTGAAAATATATCTAAAATGTAATCATGTGTAAAAATTGTTTTAAAATCACATATTTCAAAACTTGAATGCAGATAAATTATAATTCTTTCCATAGGGTGCATACTGTAGAAAACATGCAAATTGGGCAGCAAAAATTGGGGGATGTCTAGGCTCAAAAATGAAATGAACTAATAGGTCCACCTGCCAGCAATGGTGCAATTCTGACTAGCAGATGATCATTTGGCACCTCAGAACATGGGAATGATTGACTCTACATGACCAACATTTCACAGATCCTAAACCAGTGCAGGTAGAGGTTGGTAATTACTGCACCCACCCAAGGGGAAAAGAGGGAGCAGGTGTTAGGCTGCCAGCACAGCTTGAGTTTCAACTCATTTCAAATAAAATGTAGCTAGTGGTAGAAGCCAAGAAATTTGGGTCAGTTTAAGTTTTTGCCATCTCAAATTGGGGGATTATAATTGGGTGTTTGCCTCTCTGACCTGATTCCTTCTAATGCATTTCCGTATTGGTAACTTTATATTTTAACTTTTCCCCAAGCTGTTTGTGTTCTTGTGGAGTCACCCAGTGTAGAACTTACATGATGTTTCAGTAACAACTGACAAATTTGTCTTTTGAAAGATTTACTGCATCAACATGCTTGACAGAGAGCTGATCACTGAAAAGACAGATTTGTCTGTTTCATGGAGTTCTTCATTCTCTACTATAGAAGGACTGGAGGAAGGAAGGCAGAGTGAGTGAGTGATTGCAAAGGAAAGTTATTATTTTTTTTTAATGAGTGAAATAAGATGATGGGAAAGAATCTAGGTAGGAAAAAAAAGTGATCATTTTTTTATCTAAAAAAAAAAGTAGGAAAAACTTAACAGTCAAGTGCTCAATGTGATTAATCCTGATTCATTACTCACAATGACCTATTGTGTTACAGGATCTCATTAACCTTCTCCTCTTGCTCCTACTTATTGATACATGTGTGTACACTGTGCCTTCCTGTAAAGATGTCTCATTTTCCAAGCACATTTCTTGCTGACAGACTTGTCATCTTAAAGGTCAAATTTGGGCACTGAAGGGTGTTTATTTGCTAACTTTCATGGTGAGTTATTCTTTTTTTTTAATATATTTAATTGGTTTTCTTTATTGTCATATGTATTTTCCTGTATGCATTTATTTTTGTTGTTGTTGTTTGTTTGTTTTTCATTTATTTTTATTAGTTGGAGGCTAATTACTTTACAATATTGTAGTGGGTTTTGTCATACATTGACATGAATCAGCCATGGAGTTACATGTATTCCCCATCCCGATCCCCCCTCCCCCCCTCCCTCTCTACCTGATCCCTCTGGGTCTTCCCAGTGCACCAGGCCTGAGCACTTGTCTCAACAGCCCAGTTTGGATGGGTGAGTTATTCTTAAGGGGGAAAAATGTGCTCTCTTCAGCTCAGTTCAGTTCACTCGCTCAGTCGTGTCCAACTCTTTGCGACCCCATGAACTGCAGCACACCAGGCCTCCCTGTCCATCACCAAATTCTGGAGTCCACCCAAACTCATGTCCCTTGAGTCGGTGATGCCATCCAACCATCTCATCCTCTGTCATCCCCTTCTCCTCCTGCCCTCAATCTTTCCCAGCATCAGGGTTTTTTCAATTGAGTCAGCTCTTCGCATCAGGTGGCAAAAGTATTGGAGTTTCAGCTTCAGCATCAGTCCTTCCAATGAACACCCAGGACTGATCTCCATTAGAAGGGACTGGTTGGATCTCCTTGTAGTCCAAGGGACTCTCAAGAGTCTTCTCCAACACCACAGTTCAAAAGCATCAATTCTTCGGTGCTCAGTTTTCTTTATAGTCCAACTCTCACATCCATACATGACTACTGAAAAAACCATAGCTTTGACTAGACGGACCTTTGTTGACAAAGTAATGTCTTTTTTGTTGTTGTTGACAAAGTAATGTATTACATTATGTGTTTTACTGTTTTTATAACAGAAACTACTGAGTGTAATTTGCTTCTTCTAATGACACAGAGATATTAATATGAGCACATTTTCTTTAATAAACTATCACACCTATGTATCCTCAGGGGCTCCTGAAGAAGCAAAACTATTTGCCTTAAAATAAACAAATGTGCTTCACAAAGTTCTTTTGTGTTTAAATAGATATTTTCTCACTTCAGTTTCAGGTGGTAGGTTTTTTACTTCTTACAACTGCTTTACAAGTGTTTCTTTCCACACCCGATAATTTCCCCATGAAATGTGCTCTTCTCTAGGAAAAAAAGATACCCGCATTCATAGAGCTGTAAGCAAAATTCTCTTTGAAAATCTCATCGAATAGCTAACCACAGAACTTTGTGCATTATTTTACTGCTAAAAGGAAAATTTCTGTTTTATTCTGGTTTACAGTCATACTCCAGAGAGTCAAGTTTATTGAATATCAAACCTTAAAAAAGTGAGATATTAAATTTTTAATTTGTATTTTTACTGTATTCTATTTTTAATTTAAGTATATTTCACTTGATATCACTTCATACTTGGACTTTTCCTCATTTGTGATATAAAGTTGATATTTTATCTTATAGCTTCCAGAGGCCTCATCTGTTACATTGGCTCAATGACTGCCTGGCATTAATTTATGTGTGAAAATTACTCTGAGTCATGTAAATTTTCCTTTAACATTATTTTATGTATCTATCAGATTTTATTATGATTAAGGCTAACATAGTCCCTTTTTAAAATGTAGCATGTATTAAACAAAACTTTAATAGTCTAATTTATTATTCATACATAATTTATAACTTCCAAATTCTAATTTATAACTTTCAACATCAGTGTTTTTTTTTTTTTTTGAACACAATTGTCAATCAAGAGTAGATTCTAAGATAAGGAAAATAATGAAATTTAAGAGATCTCTGGAAATTTTAATACATAAAATTTCTAATTTCATATATTATCAACATATTGACAAGTTCATTTTCTGGGAATGTATTTAAAATTTAACAGGGAGTGTCAGAAACTTTGTCTCTGATAGTAACCCTACCACAAGTATTTGACTATATAGACTTTAATTTCAGTCTTACCTCCTTCACTTACAAGCGTGTATCTTGAGAACTTGAATCAATTCTCTGAGAGTCCATTTCTTCTTCCATAAAATGATGGTAATATTTATTTTAGGGAATGAAATGCTGTCTACAAATACCTAGCAACAGACTGTGTAAATGGTGGTTGTTTAATAAATTAACTTTTTATGATCTGACTGTTTCAAATTTTCTCTATGATTGTTTAAATCCTGTTTATATATTTTATTCTCAGTGGATTTGGAAAAATTAACTTAGCATTTCCCATAATAACACTTTAATGACTGTTGATCAAACTTGAACTCTGACTCTTCTTCAGCTATGATTGTTTCTCTCTCTTCAAATAGCCTGAAGGACATTGCATGTAAATTCAGATTACTTGTGGAATTTGGAGCAGGGTACTTACTAAATCTGTGACTTTGGGTTGGGCATTGTTTGTGTGATCTCAAATGTGAGTGGAGATAACAAATACCTGCCCTTTAAGTGTAAAGATTAAATAAGTTAATATATGTAAAAAATCATAACACAGAGCCTCCCAAATGAGGTACATTCACAAACAGCACCTTCCTTCTTGCAGGTCTGCTGTGGGGCCTAGGGCAGATGTCACACCAACCTCCATTAGGAATTCTCTATTCTGACGCCGGTACTAAGGAAGGTGGTACTAATGAAGATGGTACTAAGGAAGATGGTGGTACTAAAGAATGGGAACTAAAGAGCCTCTTGATGAAAGTGAAACAAGAGAGTGAAAAATCTGGGTTAAAACTCAACATTCAAAAAATGAAGATCTGAAGAAATAAAAAAAAAATCTCAAAAAATGAAAGACTGAAGGCAGGATGAGAAGGGGACGACAGAGGATGAGGTGGTTCAATGGCATCACCAACTCAAAGAACATGAGTTTGAGCAAACTCTGGGAGATGGTGAAGGACAGGGAAGCCTGGCGTGCTGCAGTTTATGGGGTCGCAAAACATTGAACATGACCGAGTGACTCAACAACAACATTCTGATTCCTATGATTTGTTCAGGGCCTTTCTGATTTACGATTTTACAAGTCCTTTTTTCTTGCAGTATATTATTTTAAAAAAAAAATTATTTATTTTAATTGGAGGATAATTACTTTACAATATCGTGATGGCTCTATGGCAGTATATTATTCTAATGCTTAAAACAGGTTTGATTCATTGGCCTCCCTCCATAGTTATGATTACTACTCTCCTCCTAATTGTGCTATTTTTGATAGTTTTGGTCAAACTTATTTTTTGTCCAGTTCAGGACTACCTACACTAAACATAGTCTGACCACTCACAAACTTATTCAAATAGGGACAGCCCGATAGTGGTGAGAACTCAGAATACATTTTTCTTTCTCAAATTCAATTTATACATTTCTGAATTTGTAGTACTCATCTAGATGAAACACTTTCAAATTTGAAAATCAGAATTCATTTATAAAATTTTGATAGAAATAATAGCTAATCTAGAAATTGCCACATAAGGAATGGTGATAAGAATCCAAAATTGCTTTTTATGTTATTATGAGATATAAAGACTCTTTTCAGGTACCTTATAGGCTACAATATGGAAACAACTACTTTTCTCTTTCTCTAATAACAGAAAATGGACTTAAGTCATATGAATGAAAGTATTACAGATGAAAAAAAGCACAATATGAGAAAATAGAAATACAAATTTGGTAAGGAACTCTTTATCACTAAAGATAAACAGCAGAAAATGAACAATACTTCTTCCTAATCCTACCACCAGGGAGTAAGATATGGGGAATGTAGAGAGAGAATAAACACCAACAGCAGATTATTAGGATAATAAGGTATGTTCAATACCAACATTCTCCAATCCTAGTTGACCTTTTAGAGACAGGACATAAGAAAATAGCATGAGATCTCCACGAATGATGTAGAGAGATTTAACTAATCAAAAAGCAATTAATCTTCAAAATACACAACCCATGAAGCTCAGTAGCAAAAAAAAAAAAAAAAAAAAAAAAAAAAAAAATCAAAAAATGAACAGAAAACCTAAACAGACATTTCTCCAAAGATCTACAGATGGCCAATTAACACATGAAAAAATGCTCAGCATCACTAATTATTAGAGAAATGCACATCAAAACTGCAATGAGGTATCACCTCACACCAGTCAAAATGGTCATCATCAGAAAAATCTACAATCAATAAATACTGGAGAGAGTATGGAGAAAAAGGAATCCTCCTACACCACCAGTGGGAATGTAAATTGGAATATCCACTATGAAGAACACTATGGTGGTTCATTAAAACACTAGAACTACTCTAGGACCCAGCAATGCCACTCCTGGCATATACATGAAGAAAACCATAATTCCAAAAGATACCTGCACCCCAACATTTTCATGTATGCTAAATTGCTTCACTCATGTCAAATTCTTTGTAACCCTATGGACTGTAGCCTGCCAGGCTCCTCTGTCCATGGGATTCTCCAGGCAAGAATACTGGACTGGGTTGCCATTTCCTTTTACAGGGGATCTTCCCAACCCAGGGATTGAAACTGCATCTCTTATCTCTTTTGTCTCCTACATTGGCAGGGGGGTTCTCTATCACTAGTGCTGCCTGGGAAGCCCCAGTGTTTGCTGCAGCACTATTTGCAATAGCCAAGACATGGAAGCAATGTAAATGTCCATCAACAGAAAAATGGAGAGAGAAGATGTGACCCATATATACAATGGGATATTACTCAGTCATTAAAAGGAACAAAAAGGTGCCATTTTGCAGAGAGGTGGATGGACCTAAAGTCTGTCATACGAAGTGAAGTAAGTCAGGAAGAGAAAAACATATATCATATATAAATGCATATATGTACAACCTAGAAAAATGGTACAGATGATTATATTTGCAAAACAGAAATAGAGACACAGATGAATATATTTGCAAAACAAAAATAGAGACACAAATATGAAAACAAACATATGGGCAGCAAGGAAGGGGGAAAGGAGATGGGATGAATTGAGAGATTGAGTTTGACATATATACACTATTAATACCTTGTATAAAATAGATAACTAATGAGTACCTATCGTATTATAACACAGGGAATTCTACTCAATGCTCTGTCGTGGCCTAAATGGGAAGGAAAGTCAAAAAAGAGGATATGTGTATACATATAGCTGATTCATTTTGCCATACAGCAGAAACTCACACAACATTGTAAAAAAAGTATATTTTGATATATTTTTTTAAAGTAATAAGCAGAAGTTATACATTAACCTAATGTTATGACCAACCTAGACAGCATATTAAAAATCAGAGACATTACTTTGCCAACAAAGGTCTGGCTAGTCAAGGCTATAGTTTTTCCAGTGGTCATGTATGGATGTGAGAGTTGGACTATAAAGAAAGCTCAGCACAGAAGAATTGATGCTTTTGAACTGTAGTGTTGGAGAAGACTCGTAAGAGTACCTGGGACTGCAAGGAGATCCAACTAGTCCATCCTAAAGGAAATCAGTCCTGAATATTCATTGGAAGGACTGATGCTGAAGCTGAAACTCCAATACTTTGACCACATAATGTGAAAAACTGACTCATTTGAAAAGACCCTGATGCTGGGAAAGATTGAAGGTGGAAGAAGAAGGGGATGACAGAGGATGAGATGGTTGAATGGCATCACCAACTCAATGGACATGAGTTTAAGTAAACTCTGGGAGTTGGTGATGGACAGAGAGGCCTGGTGTGATGCAGTTCATGGGGTCGCCAAGAGTCAGACACGACTGAGCGACTGAACTGAACTGAACTGAACTGATTGGTAGAGCCAGGTGACTCAGTGGTAAACAACCCACCTGTCAAGGCAGGAGGCACAGAGATGCAGGTTTGATCCCTGAGTTGGGAAGATTCCCTGAAGGAGGAAATGCAGCCTACTCCATTATTCTTCCAGGAGTCTGGCAGGCTACAGTTCATGTGTTCACAATGGATTGAGAACTTACAATGGTAGACTGTAGAGAATAGGTATGGAATTCAGGATGTGCCTCCTAAGAAATGATAGGCATTGACTGCAACTACTTTTTAGTCTGGGATAATAAAGTAACCAGCATTTTCTATCTGTGAGTTTGATACTTTTAATAATTATAGAAAATATGCCTTGTAACAAAACATACAGACTTTGTAAAACATTTGATATGAGTAATGTTACTAACAAGTAATAGTCACAATACACATCTAAACAATGGTACATAAATCACTAGATTAATGATGGATATCTTTTGTGAAATATTTTTAAAAATATTTCCACTAAACATACAAAAATAATAATCATTACTATTTTATAAGCTGGAAAATGGATATCTCTTGAAAACTAAACTAGTGCAGCACTATAACTTAAAACCTTGGTTGACAGGAAAAGCCTGGAGGAGACTGAGTGTGGAGGGGAATTTTGAGTTACTTGAATTAGCTTAGGGTCTCGTGATTTCTCTTATACAAGAACATTGTTCAGGAAAATGTCAACTACCTCATTTGTAATTTAAAGGTTTAGGAATGTCCTGTCCTAGGTTATTGAAAAAGAGATTGTCCACACGAATTAGTTCCAATAGGCAGTTGTCAGCTCTGTTAGTGACAAATGGGTTCTCTGCATTTTGCTATTGATGGGGGATTCTGGCAAGAGTAACACATTAAATCCATCTGCCTACCTACCTACCTGCCATCTATCTTTGTAATCTATCATCTGTCCATCCAATTAGATAACTATATAGCATAATCTTTTGTTGAATAGAAAAAAAAAAAAATTGGCTACCTCTCTCTGTGGTACTGGCTTGTGCCATGGGGAAAATGGACCTCATATATCTGAGTGTGGGAAGCCTAATTGGTTAACTCAAATACTGTGCCCTAAAATCCAGCATTGTGTGTATGTTGAGGACACACTTCCCACTGACCACTGTCAAGCAGTAACTGGGCATGGCCAAGGAACTGAGATGGACACATTCCTGAAAAATGAGAGACAGCTTTAACGACAGACTTTGAGTGTGGAAGGTTCTGTCAGCCTTGCTAAATATGCATAGTTCTAAGCCTAAGAACTTCTCCAGTCTAAGAAGGCAGGAGAAGAAGAGGACGTTCTTTTTCATAAAAGTCAGACATGTAAAGAATCCGCCTGCAATGCAGGAGACCAGGGTTTGATCCCTGGGTTGGGAAGATCTCCTGGAGAAGGGAAAGGCTACCCACTCCAGTATTCTGGCCTGGAGAATTCCAACATGGGGTCACAAAGAGTCAGACACCACTCAGCGACTTTCACTCTCACTTTTAGACCTGTATGGCAGACAGATGGCTCCAGGCTCTATCACCAATTTTTTCTCTGACATGCTTTCATCGAAATCAGATTGATTATATTTTTTGCAGCCAAAGATGGAGAAGCACTATACAGTCAGCAAAAACAAGACCAGGAGCTTCTCAGATCATCAACTCCTTATTGCCAAATTCAGACTGAAATTGAAGAAAGTGGGGGAAACCACTAGACCATTCAGGTATGACCTAAATCGAATCTCTTCTGATTATACATTGGAAGTGAGAAATAGATTTAAGGGACTAGATCTGATAGAGTGCCTGATGAACTATGGACGGAGGTTCGTGACATTGTACAGGAGACAGGGATCAAGACCATCCCCAAGAAAGAGAGAGGCAAAAAAAGCAAAATGGGTGTCTGAGGAGGCCTTACAAATAGCTGTGAAAAGAAGAGAAGTAAAAAGCAATGGAGAAAAGGAAAGATATACCCATTTGAAAGCAGTGTTCCAAAGAATAGCAGGGAGAGATAAGAAAGCCTTTCTCAGTGATCACTGCAAAGAAATACAGGAAAAGAATAGAATGAGGAAGACTAAAAATCTCTTAAAGAAAATTAGAGATACCAAGGGAACATTTCATGCAAAGATGGGCACAATAAAAGACAGAAATGGTGTGGACCTAATAGAAGCAGAAGATATTAAGAAGAGGTGGCAAGAATACACAGAAGAACTGTACAAAAAAAGATCTTCATGACCCAGATAATCACGATGGTGTGATCACTCACTTAGAGCCAGACATCCTGGAATGTGAAGTCAAGTGGGCCTTAGGAAGCATCACTATAAACAAAGCTAGTGGAGATGATGGAATTCCAGTTGAGCTATTTCAAATCCTAAAAGATGATGCTGTGGAAGTGCCACACTCAACATGCCAGCAAATTTGGAAAACTCAGCAGTGGCCACAAGACTGGAAAAGGTCAGTTTTCATTCCAATCCCAAAGAAAGGCAATCCCAAAGAATGCCTAAACTACCACACAATTGCACTCATCTCACATGCTAGTAAAGTAATGCTCAAAATTCTCCAAGCCAAGCTTCAGCAATATGTGACATATGAACTTCCAGATGTTCAAGCAGGATTTAGAAAAGGCAGAGGAACCAGAGATCAAATTGCCAACATCAACAGGATCATCAAAAAAGCAAGAGAATTCCAGAAAAACATTTATTTCTGCCTTATTGACTGTGCCAAAGCCTTTGATTGTGTGGATCACAACTAACTGTGGAAAATTCTGAAAGAGATGGGAACACCAGACCACCTAACTTACCTCTTGAGAAACCTGTATACAGGTCAGGAAGCAACAACAGTTAGAACTGGACATGGAACAACAGACTGGTTCCAAATCCAGAAAGGAGTATGTCAAGGCTGTATATTGTCATCGTGATTAACTTATATGCAGAGTACATCATGAAAAATGATGGGTTTGATGAAGCACAGGCTGGAATCAAGATTGCCAGGAGAAATATCAATGACCTCACATATACAGATGACACCACCCTTATGGCAGAAAGTGAAGAAGAACTAAAGAGCCTCTTGATGAAAGTGAAAGAAGAGAGTGAAAAAGTTGGCTTAAAACTCAACATTCAGAAAACTAAGATCATGACATCCGGTGCCAACACTTCATGGCAAATAGATGGGGAAACAGTGGAAACAGTCACAGACTATTTTGGGGGGCTTCAAAATCACTGCAGATGGTGACTCAGCCATGAAATTAAAAGGTGCTTTCTCCTTGCAAAGAAAGTTATGATTAACCTAGACAGCATATCAAAAAGCTGAGACATTACTTTGCCAACAAAGGTCCATCTAGCCAAAGTAATCTTGAAAAAGAAGAATGGAACTGGAGGAATCAACCTGCCTGACTTCAGACTCTACTACAAAGCCACAGTCATCAAGACAGTGTGGTACTGGCACAAAGACAGAAATATAGACCAATGGAACAGAATAGAAAGCCCAGAGATAAATCCACGAACCTATGGACACCTTATCTTTGACAAAGGAGGCAAGGATATACAATGGAAAAAAGACAACCTCTTTAACAAGTGGTGCTGGGAAAACTGGTCAACCACTTGCAAAAGAATGAAACTAGAACACTATCTAACACCATACACAAAAATAAACTCAAAATGGATTAAAGATCTAAATGTAAGACCAGAAACTATAAAACTCCTAGAGGAGAACATAGGCAAAACACTCTCCGACATAAATCACAGCAAGATCCTCTATGACCCACCTCCCAGAATATTGGAAATAAAAGCAAAACTAAACAAATGGGACCTAATGAAACTTAAAAGCTTTTGCACTACAAAAGAAACTATAAGTAAGGTGAAAAGACAGCCGTCAGATTGGGAGAAAATAATATCAAATGAAGAAACAGACAAAGGATTAATCTCAAAAATATACAAGCAACTCCTGCAGCTCAATTCCAGAAAAATAAATGACCCAATCAAAAAATGGGCCAGAGAACTAAACAGACATTTCTCCAAAGAAGACATACAGATGGCTAACAAACACATGAAAAGGTGCTCAACATCACTCATTATTAGAGAAATGCAAATCAAAACCACAATGAGGTACCATTACACACCAGTCAGGATGGCTGCTATCCAAAAGTCTACAAGCAATAAATGCTGGAGAGGCTGTGGAGAAAAGGGAACCCTCTTACACTGTTGGTGGGAATGCAAACTAGTACAGCCACTATGGAAAACAGTGTGGAGATTCCTTAAAAAACTGGAAATAGAACTGCCATATGACCCAGCAATCCCACTTCTGGGCATACACACTGAGGAAACCAGATCTGAAAGAGACACGTGCACCCCAATGTTCATCGCAGCACTGTTTATAATAGCCAGGACATGGAAGCAACCTAGATGCCCATCAGCAGATGAATGGATAAGGAAGCTGTGGTACATATACACCATGGAATTTTACTCAGCCGTCAAAAAGAATTCATTTGAACCAGTCCTAATGAGATGGATGAAACTGGAGCCCCTTATACAGAGTGAAGTAAGCCAGAAAGATAAAGAACATTACAGCATACTAACACATATATATGGAATTTAGAAAGATGGTAACGATAACCCTATATGCAAAACAGAAAAAGAGACACAGAAATACAGAACAGACTTTTGAACTCTGTGGGAGAAGGTGAGGGTGGGATGTTTCAAAAGAACAGCATGTATACTATCTATGGTGAAACAGATCACCAGCCCAGGTGGGATGCATGAGACAAGTGCTTGGGCCTGGTGCACTGGGAAGACCCAGAGGAATCGGGTGGAGAGGGAGATGGGAGGGGGGATCGGGATGGGGAATAAGTGTAAATCTATGGCTGATTCATATCAATGTATGACAAAGCCCACTGAAATGTTGTGAAGTAATTAGCCTCCAACTAATAAAAAAATTAAAAAAAAAAAAAAAAAAAAAGACTATGGTTTTTCCAGTAGTCATGTATGGATGTAAGAGTTGGACTATAAAGAAAGCTGAGCACCGACGTATTGATGCTTTTGAACGTGGTGTTGGAGAAGACTCTTAAGAGTCCCTTGGACTGCAAGGAGATCCAACTAGTCCATCCTAAAGGAGGTCAGTCCTGAGTGTTCATTGGAAGGACTAATGTTGAAGCTGAAACATCAATACTTTGGCCACCTGATGCAAACAGCTGACTCATTTGAAAAGACCCTGAAACTGGGAAAGATTGTGGGGAGGAGAAGGGGATGACAGAGAATGAGATGGTTGGATGTTGTCACCAACTCAATGGACATGAGTTTGGGTATATTCTGGGAGTTGGTGTTGGACAGGGAGACCTGGCGTGCTGTGGTCCATGGGGTGCAAAGAGTTGGACACAACTGAACAAGTGAACTGAACTGAACTGAATACATGTTTTAGTCCTTCTGCTTATCTTGGGATCTTCTTCTTGGAGGACTGGATTAACACAAGCAATGGATGACTTCTCTTCCTCAGGTGGAATATGAGACAAGTTTGTCAAATAAAGGTGAATAGGTGATTGCTTTGAATTTCAGAAGACAGGTGTTTGAAACTTAGAACATGACAGTAGGGCCTTTGCAATGATTGTGGATGACAATGTCATACTTAATGCATACCTACCTGGGAGAGCAGAGGAACTTTGGTATTTTGGTATTCCTTAGTTTAAACTTTTTTACTTGTGTAATGGAGATATTTGCTTGTAGGCTAACCACCTGGGCACGCTGAGGAGTATCATATATATACTGTATGCCACGGTGTGTGCTTGTAGAAATATGAATAGGGGCAATACTAACACTAAATTTTTATATGGAATGCAATGTCATCTTCCAAAGATTTGTTTTATTCTCAATATATGAGGTTAAGCATAGATTTTTTTAAGCTAAGTGCTAGTTATTTATAAAGTGTTCAAGAGTAGAGAAAGCTTATAAAAGAAAACTGTTAACCCCAGGTAGGCCATTATCATTGTTAGTGCTGTGAATAGTAGAAATAGGCTTCCATTTGCTATCAATGTTTCTTTTCTCCATAAATATATTCTCCTACAAACCCTTGATTTTATGCAGATGCAAACGCTAAAATGGGACAGGAAAAAGCAACCATTCATCAAACACATAGATTTTGGAATGTAATTACTTTTTAAATATTTTTCATAATTATTATTCTGTTACAGATGTCTAGTTTACCCTCTACTTACCCTAGAGATTTTTGCAACATTTACAGTAAATTGTAGAATTCTTAGATTAACTTAGAGTTTGAAGAGTTTGTGAACTCATTTATTATAGGCCTATTTTTCTCATGACCTCATTTTTAAATGATTGTTTAAGAATTTAGTGGCAAGAATTAAAAATTTTGAATTGACCATTCGTGGGGGGAATGAAAGCATGTTATTTGGTTATCAGAGATGCATAAACACAGCAAGCTGAATTCCCTAGCTTGGCAACTCAACTTTTAATTCTTAGCATACTTTTCATGAAGAGGGTAGTAATTTGTTAATTGCCAATCTTTAGATTTAGTATAAAGAAGTTCATGCAAGAAAGAGGCACATTAAAATAGAATGAGGATGGCAAAAATTGCTCTAGATGCAGTATGAATTTCTCCGTTTGTTTCATAAAGAATGGCATTGAAATAAAAATCAAAGAAATAAACTCAAAAGCTCTAATTCCTTGCCACCTAGATATTTCTGCGGTGTTAATTTCCTGCAATTTGTGTATCCTTCTAGTTCTACTGCCTTCTCCAAAATATTTTACTTAGAAGTAAAGAAAGATATATCAAAATTTTATTTGACATTCCTAAAGGGAAAAAGCAAAAATTTTAAGTGTTTTCCTAACACCTTCTTTGTTTGTATTACTTGCACTGCTGTTGCTCGCTGGAAGCACTGGTGGCATCTGTCTGGGTGGAGGAGGCACTTTATCAAGCTCTGTCATTCAACTTAAAGAACTCTTCAAGATTTAGTAAAGCAAATCGCAGTACAAGGAGAATTCTCTCAAACATGAATCTTCAGTGAGATTACAGTAGAAGAGCCCAGGAAAGTATCTCCCCATATATAGGAAAGCAAAAATAAATAAATAATAACAGCAAAAAAGCAAAATAGATAATCAGAGTGAACCAAAAGAAAAGTACTGTAACAGGAGAGAAAAGTCAGAGAAGTTACTAGTCACCAGATTATGCATGGCCTTTTAAGTCATATAAAAATTTTGCTTTTTTTCTCAGTGATATGAGAAATCATTAGGAGATTTAGACCAAAAGAGTGATGTCAGATTTATATCTGAAAAAGATTATTCTGGTTACTATACTAAAGGTCATCTGCTAGAAACTAGAAAGTGGGGATGCTAGTGGTTTTGATCAAGCTGGTGACAGAGGTCTAATTAGAAGTGAAGAAATTCTGAATATATTGAAGCTAAAATAGACAGGATTTCTGACTGATCAGAGTGAAGTTAGAGCTTTAAGGAGAACTTGAATTTGCCACCAATATTTTGGCCCCCACAAATAGAATAGAGTTATTATTAACTGAGATGGGATAAAGATGAACAACAACAACAAAAAAAAAACACAAAGTCAGTTTGGGACATAAAAAATTTGAAATCCATATTGGGTATCCAAATGGGAAATGTTGAGTAAACAGTTGGATTCTTGGTGCTGGAAATGAGGAATGATGTAAAGGTGGGAATTATTATTAATATCATGTAGAAGGTGTTTAAAGATATGAACTTGATAGAGAGAAATGGTCCAAGGATCGACAGTTGAGGCAACTCAACTACTAGAGGTCTGGGGAAATCAAAAGAGGAGAGTGTTTTATGGAGAAAACAATGACCAATGCCAAATGTTGATAAGAGATCAAATAAGATAAAGACTGAGAAGTAACTATTAGACCTATTATATTTGAAACATGATTTTTTTTTGTTGTTGAGCATATAGTGGTTTATAAATCTTATCTTAAAAGGGGAAATTCTGATTATTAAAATTATATTAATGTGACTTAAGTTTTCATTTAGTGATTAATTAGCTTGTATACAGGAAGATATAGGCTTATGCAATTAAAAAATGAAAGACAAGATCAACTTTTGGCCTTTTGTATAACACTTAGGCATGATTGAATTAAAAATAATATAAAACAATGTAAAATAGAATAAAAAGAGAAAATTATATACTCAATAATTTTTCCTATCTAGATATATAAATATTTAAAAGTTTTGTATACCTGTATGAAAACAATCTCAGAATTCATCTATTTTGTCAAAGCTAACACCTGGAAATATTGTTATTGGTTTTATTTATTATTTATTTTTTATTTTTTCCAATTATTTTTATTAGTTGGAGGCTAATTACTTCGCAACATTGCAGTGGGTTTTGTCATACATTGACATGAATCAGCCAAGGCGTTACATGTATTCCCCATCCCGATCCCCTCTCCCACCTCCCCCCCAACCCGATTCCCCTGGGTCCTCCCAGTGCACCAGGCCCGAGCACTTGTCTCATGCATCCCACCTGGGCCGGTGGTCTGTTTCACCATAGATAATATACATGCTGTTCTCTCGAAACATCCCACCCTCGCCTTCTCCCACAGAGTCCAAAAGTCTGTTCTGTACATCCGTGTCTCTTTTTCTGTTTTGCATATAGGGTTATCATTACCATCTTTCTAAATTCCATATATATGTGTTAGTATGCTGTAACGATCTTTATCTTTCTGGCTTACTTCACTCTGGGCTCCAGTTTCATCCATCTCATTAGAACTGATTCAAATGAATTCTTTTTAACGGCTGAGTAATATTCCATGGTGTATATGTACCACAGCTTCCTTACCCATTCGTCTGCTGATGGGCATCTAGGTTGCTTCCATGTCCTGGCTATTATAGATAGTACTGCAATGAACATTGGGGTGCACATGTCTCTTTCAGATCTGGTTTCCTCAGTGTGTATGCCCAAGAGTGGTATTGCTGGGTCATATGGCAGTTCTATTTCCAGTTTTTTAAGAACTCTCCACACTGTTTTCTATAGTGGCTGTATTAGTTTGCATTCCCACCAACAGTGCAAGAGGGTTCCCTTTTCTCCACACCCTCTCCAGCATTTATTACTTGTAGACTTAATTTTTCTGTTTTTTTTTTTCAATTATTTTATTGTGATGTGGAAGGCATTTTATTTGCTATATTGGATAATTCAAAGCCTTCCTAGAATCTTATTTGTTACCAAGCATACAAGGTCATCGTGAATGTCATTTGCTGTATTAAGCACAGCAACATGCACCATTGAAGAGAATAATCTCATATTTAGAGTAGCAATTTCTCTGGGACTGTCACCCAGCTGTCTGCTTCTAACTGTGACATTAAAAGAAAACTGAATTAGAAGAATCATGAACAAGGCTAGAAATATTTAAGTAGCATTAGATAAAATAAAATTGGGAGATACTGAAAGTTTAAGATCAATTTTCAAGTCTGTACACACACACACACACACACACACATACACACAAAACATCTTAACTTCTAAACTCATTCCAGCCTCTTAAAAACAGAAAAAACTTAACATTTTGATGCCCTTGTTGTCTCCATCAGAGAGAAAGAAATAATTGCTCTTACAGTGCCTTTCATTCTGTGACCTCCGGCGTCAAAGCCAGAGTCATATATAACTGGTATTCTTTCACAAAGTTACGTGGCTAATTGATTAACAATATTTTCCACTTAGGCAAGATAAAATAGGCTGGAGAGAGAAGAGGATTACAAAAAAATTAGCAGATATTCCCTTTTTAAAAAAATGTATTTATTTTAACTGGAGGTTAATTAATTTACAATATTGTAGTGGCTTCTACCACACATTGACATGAATCAGCCATGGGTGTACATGTGTTCCCCAACCTAGAATTTAGGTGTCAATATAAAGAGGTGTTACATATTAAAATGTATTTAGGAGCGTTTCTCTGGCTCTGGCTTACAGTAGTCACAATCTTGATTCATAAATGAAGGTAAAGTTGATATCATATTCCATCACTGAACACTATGAAAGAAAAAAAAATGATAAAACTAAGAAAAATGCAAAATTGCTATCTATGATTTTTAATTAGACAGAAATAATTATTCCTGAAGATAACATGGAGCATTTTGAGTTTATTTTAGGACCTAGTTCAGTTCAGTTCAGTTCAGTTGCTTAGTCGTGTCCGACTCTTTGCAACCCCATGAGTATTAGCACGCCAGGCTACCTGTCCATCACCAACTCCCAGAGTTTACCCAAACGTGTGTCCATTGAGTTGGTGATGCCATGTAACCATTTCATTCTCTGTCATCCCCTTCTCTTCCTGTCCCCAATCTTTCCGAGCATCAGGGTCTTTTCAAATGAGTCAACTCTTCACATCAGGTGGCCAACTTGGAGTCTCAGCTTCAACATTAGTCCTTAAAATGAACATCCAGGACTGATCTCCTTTAGGATGGACTGGTTGGATCTCCTTGCAGTCCAAGGGACTCTCAAGAGTCTTCGCCAACACCACAGTTCAAAAGCATCAATTCTTCGGTGCTCAGCTTTCTTTGCAGTCCTACTCTCACATCCATACATGACCACTGGAAAAACCATGCTGCTGCTAAGTCGCCTCAGTCGTGTCTGACTCTGTGCGACCCCATACATGGCAGCCCACCAGGCTCCCCCATCTGTGGGATTCTCTAGGCAAGAACACTGGAGTGGGTTGCTGTTTCCTTCTCCAATGTGTGAAAGTGAAGTCGCTCAGTCGTGTCCGACTCTTAGCAACCCCATGGACCGTAGCCTACCAGGCTCCTCCTTCCATGGGATTTTCCAGGCAAGAGGACTGGAGTGGGGTGCCATTCCCTTCTCCGTTGCTGTACCACAGCCTCACAAAAAAAAGGTCCTAAAAGATAGCATCGGCTTTGAGTAATTTACGGGGTCGTAACTTGGTATGAAAGGAGAAGTGTCCTGAGTTAACTGAACTTCTGGGCAGTTAAAAGAGCTTAGCTGATGTATCAAGAATTTGGATGGAGCAACAATGGCAGATTGAAAGCAAAGAAGCTTGGGAATCTGTAGAGTAGTAGCGGGCAGAAAGAGTGCAGATTGTTATTTATCAGGTCAGTGACCACCTACAGGCTGCTCTATGAAAAGACACCTATACCTAAGTTTTAGAACCTTGCATATAAATTGAGATTGGATTTGTAGGAACTTGTAGACTTATATATCAAGATCTCTCTTTTCTGAGTAGTATAGCAAGTAATGGCCTTAACTCCCTTCTTTGATGTGTCAAAAGTACAATCAAAGTTTTTTGCTTGTTTTTTAACTGGTCGGAATATGACTGACTCAGCTCCTTTGTATATTTCTCTTTTCATGCCCACCTTTCCTTTAAAAAATCTATTTTGGAAAGCATTTATAGCTTGCTGATGTTGCCTTGTGGACTATCATGCTATATTGGTCAGGTCACCCTAAACTTGTCTATAGCTGAATAACAGATGAGTGACAGGATGCTTACGTCAATCAGTAATAACTTGGGGGCGTATAATCAGTATACAATACTCTGAACTCAACAAGCAATCTTGAGATAACTCAATGTGCTGAGTTGCCCACATGTGTACTGTGCTTATGATGCTGCTCAAATTCCAGAAGAAAAGATGAAAAAAAATTAAAAAATAATGCTCGTATTGGCATGGCCAAAGAATGAGCAGATGGATTCCTATTGCCAGTCACGGTTTGTCTAATATCCTGTTTCCTTCTTTAGGGACTGACTGGTGTTTTGGGATGTTAGCCATGAGAATGAAATAAACTTGGAGCTGGATGTGGGACAAATTTTTTAAGCATCTGTCAATTTTGATATAATCAAAAATTATATCTGTGAAAGCACAAACATAACAAATTTTCTACAGAACATCTTGCATTCTTCCTTATGAATAGAATCCTTTTAGGAGTTCCTTCTTACTCACCTTTGCAAATGTGTTCTCCCAGGTTGGAGAGAAGTTTCTCTGAAACCTGATCACCCCCCTCCCCCACTGCCACAGCCTTGGACATTTACATTGGTGCTTCTGTTAAAATTTGGTTCTAAAGGCAATCTTCACTTTGAATGCTGTATAGATGGCCCCATTTTTCTTAGATTCCTGAGGCATAGGTCACTCCACTCTGCTAAAAACCAACTCAGCCTCCCATTTTTCTAGCCAGGCTCAGTACCCTAGAGGCTTTTCTTGCTGGGAGAGAAATTTTAACAGAGAGAAAGTCTTTGTGTTATATGTCTATTTATTTTGTTGCCTAGAATTTCTAGCACAAAAATAGTGGGCAGTAAATATTTGCTATGTGACTAAATAAATAAACAGAGGAATGAATTATTCAGCTGAAAGGGTAACATTATTATTCTGGAATAACGCTATTAATTTTGGTGACATAATCTTTAGGCTGTAAGTGGTTCTTTTACCATTATGCCATGGAAGCCGGAGTATATACATTCCATTAGAAATAAAACTGAGGAAAAAAGTATTTTAGAAACTTAGCAAAATATGGAGATCAGGGAATTCTATAGTACATAATGTAGTCTTAGAAAAAATATAGAACTCAGAACTTAGAAAATATCTGGGACTCAGATTCTGTCTCCTTTCAACCCACCTTGAACGCCTTCTCTCCCTTTAGTCAAAGAAGGAGAAAAATGTTAGTGAGCAGGTAAAGCTAAGGACATCAATGGGGTCTACTGGTTGGATCTATCAGCGTGCTGAGGGTTGAGATTAAAGACTTTATTCACTGTGTGAGTTGGTCTACTCAGATGAATGGATTTCTCAACAAGGCTGAAACATTATTATTTTTTTAATTAATTAATTTATTTATTTTACTTTACAACATTGTATTGGTTTTGCCATACATTGACTTGACTCCACCATGGGTGTACATGTGTTCCCCATCCTGAACCCCCCTCCCACCTTCCTCCCCATCCCATCCCTCTGGGTCATCCCAGGGCACCAGCCCCGAGCACCCTGTATCATGCATTGAACCTGGACTGGCAATTCATTTCACATATGATAATTTACATGTTTCAATGCCATTCTCCCATATCATTCCGCCCTTGCCCTCTCCCACAGAGTCCAAAAGACTGCTGAAGCAACGGACAAAGAATTAATCTCAAAAATACACAAGCAACTCCTGCAACTCCTGGAGCAGAAAAATAAAAGACCCAATCAAAAAGTGGGCCAAAGAACTAAACAGATATTTCTCAAGAAGACATACAGATGGCTAACAAACACATGAAAAGATGCTCAACATCACTCATTATTAGAGAAATGCAAATCAAAACCACAATGAGGTACCATTACACACCAGTCAGGATGGCTGCTATCCAAAAGTCTACAAGCAATAAATGCTGGAGAGGCTGTGGAGAAAAGGGAACCCTCTTACACTGTTGGTGGGAATGCAAACTAGTACAGCCACTATGGAAAACAGTGTGGAGATTCCTTAAAAAACTGGAAATAGAACTGCCATATGACCCAGCAATCCCACTTCTGGGCATACACACTGAGGAAACCAGATCTGAAAGAGACACGTGCACCCCAATGTTCATCGCAGCACTGTTTATAATAGCCAGGACATGGAAGCAACCTAGATGCCCATCAGCAGATGAATGGATAAGGAAGCTGTGGTACATATACACCATGGAATATTACTCAGCCATTAAAGAGGCTGAAACATTAGATTCAAAAAAGATGGTGCCTATTCAGGATCCTCTCTGTCTTGAAAGTCCCAGGGGGAAACACCGGGGCTACTCTGGACAGGAGCCTGGTAGGCTACAATCCATGGGGTCGCAAGAGTCAGACGTGACTTAGCAACTAAACTACCACCACTACTCCAAAACTTATAGTTGTTCTTTTTCTAGCTGCTCCTTCTGCGGTTTTAAGATCTGTGTCTCTAAGCACCCTCAAACTCTTCCTTTACACAGTCAGAAAGTTTGTCTGGAATTCAGGTCGGGGCTAGAAGGGAACGGTGATAAAGAAGCTATCTGACCTACTTTTAGTTTGTAAATTCTTGTGTCACTAATGACACATGTCAGATAACTTCTCCATGGGGGTTAGCACAGCACACTATGGGACACGGTTTGGAAAAGATCTTATGGTAATAAATAACATTAGTGAGCCTTTATAAAGGATATTACATATGTACTTTATATTTATTGACATAATATTATCATCACAATGTACCTATGGACAAATGTTCTATCATCATCATCCTTATTTTGAGTATTTTGAGACAGAAAATTTAAAAATGTGCTCAATTTCATAAAACTGTTAAGATAAGTAACTTGAATTACAGGACAAGTAGTCTGACTCCTCATTCCACACTCTTAATTTCTTGACTATAACCCTTCTCCATAAACAGACCTTGACTTCTGGGTAAACTTACCTCAGGTACTTTAAAAGTGGGGAATGCGTATGGAATTACCAGACAAAACTAATTAAGTCATTTACTTTACAAATACCTGTTTATTGCTTGTTTTATGTTTCATTAGTGGCCTATATTTCTGGCCAATAATCTATACAAATAAATGTCCTATACAAATAATAATCAGAATGATAGTATGGCTAAGACAAGGATAACATTGTCTTTTTTAACATTTAAGTAAAATAACTGAAAAAACATTAAACATGTAAATTATTAAAATATAATTTTGGAAATAGCTATTAATACACATTGAAGAGGCAGATTAGTGAATTTGAGTCAAATTGTATTTCTAAGCTAGAAAATAACATAAGAACTTGAGATTCATGAAAGTAGAACAAAATCACTTTTTAATGTATGCTTTAGTGGTGCATGCATGCATGCTGAGTCTTTTCAGCTGTGTCCAACTCTTTGCAACCCCTCCAAGCTCCTCTGTCCATGGGATTCTCAAGGCAAGAATTCTGAAATGGGTTGCCATTTCCTCCTCTACGGGACCTTCGGGACCCAGGGATTGAACCAGCATCTCCTGAGTCTCCTGGATTGACAGGCAGATTATTTATCACTGAGCCACGTGGGAAACCAATTACTCTTTTTTTGAATCCCTGATGCCATTTGATGAAATCTGGCCTTTGTCCCTTCCACCCAAGAGTCCTAAACTAAAAGGTTCGATTTCTTTGTACATGGATAGCAATATTTATCTCTCAACCAAAGTTTCTGCACTGCAAAACTGAGAATAAGTCCTTTAAGCAAAATTTTTAGTTACTACACGTGTTCCATCTTAGAACATCTTTGTCAGCTTAGCATTTGTTTACTCTGAGTTCTGCAGTGAATTCTTATTTGGTTCTAAGAACCATATAAGAATGGTTCTGCCCAAAGAACTCTCTCTCCAGACTCCTTACCATAGTAATTCCCAAAGTATGGTCTCTGGACCAGCAACTTTGCAATACCTACAAAGTTGTTAAAAATGAATTTTTGTGTTTTAGTTTACTGAGGCAGAAACTCTGGGTTAGTAGCCAGAGTTAAAAAAAGAAAAAAACTCTATGTATTAATAATCCTGATGCAGTTTGGGAACCAGTGATGTAGATTAGGTTTTTCAACTCCTTTATGTTCTAGCATTTTCATGTGTATATTTCACTTATCATATTTAATATATTTCATTTATAGTGGCTGTTTATTTAATCTAAATTTACTAATCAATCTTCCTCCACCTTTTTTTTTTAAAGGGAAATAATCAAGTACTCTGTAATTTATATATTCCATAGTGACTAGTAGATTTTCTGTCAAATCTAGGGGAGATATTTGTCTAAGATAAATTTTTAAAGTGATGCTTTTATCTCTATTTTCAGTATAAATGATTCTAACACTTGCTTCTCATGTTATTTCTTAAAGAATTAAAAAAAATCTGGTAACTTAGAAAAATGTGCTAGATTTACTAGAAAAACAATGCATAAAAGTTGGTGTGACTTGGTTTTTTTTTTAAAGTATGTGCTGATTTCCAGTACTAAACAAAATGGAGTAGATACACCTCTCCTTCAGTTCAGTTCAGTCGCTCAGTCGTGTCTGACTCTTTGCGACCCCATGAATCGCAGCACGCCAGGCCTCCCTGTCCATCACCAACTCCCGGAGTTTACTCAAACTCATGTCCATCGAGTCAGTGATGCCATCCAGCAATCCGGTCCTCTGTCGTCCCCTTCTCGTCCTGCCCCCAATCCCTCCCAGCATCAGGGTCTTTTCCAATGAGTCAACTCTTTGCATGAGGTGGCCAAAGTACTGGAGTTTCAGCTTCAGCATCATTCCTTCCAATGAACACCCAGGACTGATCTCCTTTAGGAAGGACTGGTTGGATCTCCTTGCAGCCCAAGGGACTCTCAAGAGCCTTCTCCAACACCACAGTTCAAAAGCATCAATTTTTCAGTGCTTAGCTTTCTTCACAGTCCAACTCTGACATCCATACATGACCATTGGAAAAACCATAGCCTTGACTAGATGGACCTTTGTCGGAAAAGTAATGTCTCTGCTTTTTAATATGCTATCCAGGTTGGTCATAATTTTCCTTCCAAGGAGTAAGCGTCTTTTAATTTCATGGCTGCAGTCACCATCCGCAGTGATTTTGGAGCCCAGAGAAATAAAGTCAGCCACTGTTTCCACTGTCTCCCCATCTATTTGCCATGAAGTGATGGGACTGGATGCCATGATCTTAGTTTTCTGAATGTTGAGCTTTAAGCCAACTTTTTCACTCTCCTCCTTTACTTTCATCAAGAGGCTCTTTAGTTCTTCTTCACTTTCTGCCATAAGGGTATTGTCATCTGCATATCTGAGGTTATTGATATTTCTCCTGGAAATCTTGATTGCAGCTTGTGCTTCCTCCAGCCCAGCGTTTCTCATGATGTACTCTGCCTATAAGTTAAATAAGCAGGGTGACAATATACAGCCTTGACATGCTCCTTTTCCTATTTGGAAACCAGTCTGTTGTTCCATGTCCAGTTCTGACCATTGCTTCCTGACCTGCATACAGATTTCTCAAGAGGCAGGTCAGGTGGTCTGGTATTCCCATCTTTTGAAGAATTTTCCACAGTTTATTGTAATCCACACAGTCAAAGGCTTTGGCATAGTCAATAAAGCTGAAGTAGATATTATTCTGGAACTCTCTTGCTTTTTCGATGATCCAGCAGATGTTGGCAATTTGATCTCTGGTTCCACTGCCTTTTCTAAAGCCAACTTGCACATCTAGAACCAGACCACCTTACCTGCCTCCTGAGAAGTCTGTATGCAGGTCAAGAAGCCCCGAAGATGATGCTTCTGAACTGTGGTGTTGGAGAAGACTCTTGAGAGTCCCTTGGACTGCAAGAACTGGCCTTCTGAGCACAGCGACTGTGAAAGTCTATGAAGAGATGAAAGGTAATAGACACTTAGAAATGTCTAGTCTTTCATTAGTCAAGACTGTGCTTTGCCCCAGTCTGAACAAGAAAGTGACTTGCACATAAGATAAATAAAAGACAAACATTTTTAGGATCATATTTGGATAAGAAGATAAGAGCCTGAGAAGAGATAATAGTCTTTAAGTCAGAAATGATTTCAGAGAAATTTTACCAAAGCTCTAGAAGAGTTCCTGAAGAAAAAAGTTAAGAAGGTTCTCACCCTTGCTCCAGTCTTGTTTAGCCACAACTGCTATTTTTAAGGCACTCTGACTATAAACAGACAATATCTTATCCCTTCAAACTTGTCCCCAGATCTCAGCTTGAGATAGTCCCCAGATCTCAGCTCCTTCCCTCCATGGATTTAGGGAAAGGCTGCCTTGTCATAACTCATTTGTGCTTCCAAGGGTGATGATACCTGTGGGACTATCAGAGAAGACCTTGGTGGGATCTTGAACCCCTTTCACACATCAATTTAACTTTTAAAGATCCCTTTTCCTTTGAACGAAGACTATGTGAATTAAAGGGGCATTTAATGAAAATCAAGGGGAATATTCTTTCCTAAGCATTCTATCTCCTCTAACCTTGTTTGCTGTGCTGCCTGTCTGGAGCAGATGGCTGGATGACAGGTACCTTCTCACAGTGCTAATAGCCATTATCACTGTGTCATCCGAAGTGTTGCTTCCATCCTGTTTATGTCTTCTGCTTTCTCTCTTATGTGCATGTTCCTTTCATGTGTGCTACAGATCCTTGATATTCTTTTATACCCGTTTTCACTTGCTATGGAACTCTTTCTAGATATGGAAAGAAAGTAATAATAAACCTGTGAAGTATGAGGTGACTAATGAAGTGTTAAGCTCAACAACTGCTTTCCTTAAAATTCTGGAGGCATGAAATTTGTATTTTTCTCATCAGCAGTCATACCAGTGGGATTACCGCATGGAAAAATTAAGATACTCAGAGCAACCTTCCATTTTATGACACTTAAAGAAGTTGGCATTAAATGTGTATTCTGTGACTTGTGCTGCACCTAAAATGCAAAGGTGATTTATGTAATTAAGTGATACTGAATCAATGCTAATTCATAAATAAAATTGCTAATTTATGGATGCTTCTTGAATCTTCCATGAACCTGTCAAATCATCACTTTAAAATGCAGTATTTGGTACTAAACCTTATTTTCTTATACATTTTTCCTACTCTTCAGTTCCTCTGTTAAAAAATCTGACAAATAAGGAATGTATAATTTTCACACTAGTGAAATTTACATGTTCTTTTGTGGCAGAATATTTTTTAAAAAATGGCAGGCCTAATAAGTAGTGTCATTTTAAAGGGAAAATGCAGTCAATTTGGGAAGAAATGCTCTGTGTACAGGACTAGAATATGCGTGCTAGAAAGCAGAAAGGAGTGTGAACAATAATGAATGAACCCTATAGGCCAGTGGAATAAGATAAAAAGAACATGTTGCAGATAGAACTTTCCATCTCCTGAGAACATTTAAAATTCACAAATCCTATCATTTAACTTTCCTCCTAATGCTAAGCATAGGTGATATGCCAAGGTAATTTTAAATATATATACTTGAGCTTATCTCTCTAACAGTTGTTTCTAATATCCACAGATCATTGTGCTATTTTTAACATTTTATATGGGATTCTAAAACAATTTCTATGTGTTCTTTCACATATAAAGACCTTTAATATGAAAAATATTATCTGTGAATCTCCATAATTTGCAAATACTTTATGGTTTTATTTTACATAATCATAAAATAACTTAAAATTTTAAGTATTGTTATAAAATTTTCAATCTCTAAATCACAGAAAATGTTACAATTTGGCAAATCATAGTTCTTTTCTTCTGGGTGTTTAGCATCCATAGCAGTTTTACAAGGTATGCTCTGCGTGTAACACAAAGAGATACATAGTGGAATTCTAAAAATCCATACAAAATGTTTAAAATGTCAGGCTTGAATTATAGTTTAGAAGAAATTCCATTTACACAGGTAGCATGACTACTTAGCAAAGTAAAATTAAATGTGAATAATTTATTTCTTAAAAGCAGTTTAGAACATTCTTCTAGCCATGTTTCACAACATTGACTAATTGATTTCTACCTTTGATTCTCTTAATAAAAAGTAAAGTCTGTAATGAACTACATTTTAATAAGTTATATTAGAAATAACTGTGAAAAAAGATACTTGTAGATATTAACTGTCTTCAAAATCAAGCACACTAAGACAAATTAAGAATTGTTTATTCATTTAAATGCTACAAAATATAGTATTTAACTTGAAAATCAACTTTACATCCAGAAACAGGAATGATATTCTAATACATCTATCAAATTTAATCTAAAATACATTGATAAACCTGTTTGGACAATTCATATAATTCTCCCAGTTTTCCAATTTAAAAAGTATATATGTAACTTTTGTGGAAATATATATCAAGGTTTTTTTTTTTTATTAGATTGCTTTTGTTTTTTATTACTCTCATATAATACTATTTAAGTAAGTAGCTAGACATTAACAACAAGGAGGTGACAGAGGCAAAAAAAAGAAAAAAAAAACACACACACACACAAGAGAGAAATAATCAAGCTAAGCTCCAACCTTCTGGGGATTCTCCCTTGACAGTAGCAGCAAAGAAATGATGCTGGCTAAAAACAAGAGGAGAACAGTCCAGCTAGTCTCCAATTATCTGCGGACCCTCCTCTGACCTTACCCAGAACCAGCGAAACTAAGATCGGGTGCTGAGCAGCTTATCCTGATAAACAGGCAACGCAGGGACGTGAGGGAACTTGCCTGGGCTGTGCATGCCCAGACTGGACAGGTGTGAAACCTCTAGGAAACGCAAACTCATATCAACATTATAGTAAAAACTACAGGTGGTTTTGTCGTCCCCCAGTTGGGTGTTTCTCAGCAACTCAAGGGTGAGGGTATGCACAGTGATAATAACTTGTTACATAACTCTGGACAGTCAATCAAATAGCAATCCCTTCTCACTCACCCGTGATGGTACCCTGCCTCCACCCCCTGTTGCTCATCCAGGATCCTACTCTGCCTCCTCTCAGAACAACTCCTAAAAAACACCCTTAAGTTTGTATGGGAAAGTCAGTTTCATTTCACAGAATCAGCCCACTCTCCCTCTGTGAATGTACTATGCTTTAATAAGCGATTTGTGTATAAGCCTGAAGTTTGCAATTATTTTTTTGCTTGATATTCTGCAAGGGCCTAGATTGCTCCTCAGGTCTGCCATTGACCTCCTAAGTTTCAGTTCCCTGACAAAATGCATGCCAGCCTGGTAACACTACTGCTTTCACAAAAAAAATCTACTGGGGTTTTTGCAGTCTCCCAGTTTTCCCTTTGCCAATGAGCAAATTCTTCATCATAGAATTGCTGATAATATTACCACAACTTTTTTCTTGTTAGCAATGTGTTTTACGAAGTTAACATACAATAGTTGTGAAAAGAGAAGTGAAAAGCAAAGGAAAAAAGGAAACATATCAGCATCTGAATGCAGAGTTCCAAAGAATAGCAAGGAGAGAAAAGAAAGCCTTCCTCAGTGATCAATGCAAAAAAATAGAGGAAAACAACAGAATGGGAAGGACTAGAGATCTCTTCAAGAAAATTAGAGATACCAAGGGAACATTTCATGCAAAGATGGGCTCAATAAAGGACAGAAATGGTATGGACCTAACAGAAGCAGAAGATATTAAGAAGAGGTGGCAAGAATAGACAAAAGAACTATACAAAAAAAGATCTTCATGAACCAGTTAATCACGATGGTGTGATCACTCACCTAGAGCCAAACATCCTGGAATGTGAAGTCAAATGGGCCTTAGGAAGCATCACTATCAACAAAGCTAGTGGAGTTGATGGAATTCCAGTTGAACTATTTCAAATCCTAAAAGATGATGCTGTGAAGTGCTGCATTCAATATGCCAGCAAATTTGTAAACTCAGCAGTGGCCACAGGACTGGAAAAGGTCAGTTTTTATTCCAATCCGAAAGAAAGGCAATGCCAAAGAATGCTCAAACTACCGCACAATTGCACTCATCTCACATGCTAGCAAAGTAATGCTCAAAATTCTCCAAGCCACGCTTCAGCAATATGTGGATGAAATACAAGCTAGAATCAAGATTGCCAGGAGAAATATCAATAACCTCAGATATGCAGATGACAACACCCTTATGGCAGAAAGTAAAGAACTGAAGAGCCTCTTGATGAAAGAGGAGAGTGAAAAAGTTGGCTTAAAGCTCAACATTCAGAAAACTAAGATCATGGCATCCGGTCCCATCACTTCATGGCAAATAGATGGGGAAACAGTGGAAACAGTGGCTGACTTTATTTTTGGGGACTCCAAAATCACTGCAGATGGTGATTGCAGCCATGAAATTAAAAGATGCTTACTCCTTGGAAGGAAAGTTATGACCAATCTAGACAGCATATTAAAAAGCAGAGACATTACTTTGTCAACAAAGGTCCATCTAGTCAAGACTGTGGTTTTTCCAGTAGTCATGTATGGATGTGAGAGTTGGACTATAAAGAAAGCTCAGCACAGAAGAACTGATGCTTTTGAACTGTGTTGTTGAAGAAGACTCTTGAGAGTCCCTTGGACTGCAAGGAGATCCAACCAGTCCATCCTAAAGGAGCTCAGTCCTGGGTGTTCATTGGAAGGACTGATGTTGAAGCTGAAACTCCAATACTTTGGCCAACTGATGTGAAGAGTTGACTCATTTGAAAAGACTCTGATGCTGGGAAAGATTGAGGGCAAGAGGAGAAGGGGATGACAGAGGATGAGATGGCTGGATGGCATCACCGACTCAATGGACATGGGTTTGGGTGGACTCTGGGAGTTGGTGATGGACAGGGAGGCATCGGTTCATGCGGTTGCAAAGAGTCGGACACAACTGAGTGACTGAACTGAACTGAACTGAATGCATAGGGTGAAGGTATTTTAATGCTTTGGAGAGAACATGAGCTAAACAGGAAGAAGAATGATGGGAAAAATTATAATCACAAATGTGCACCAACATAAACAGGATGACTTTGCCAGTGAAAAAAATGGATAATGAATTGTAAAGAAATGATTTCAAAAGAGAACAGCTATATAGAAGATTTCATGTAGGCCTCAGGTTGGATCACAGAATCAAAGAAGAAGGAACCGACCCAGTGAGGACAGGTGGTGTTTCCAGGAGAGTTATATTGGGTCTAAGAAACATCTTAGGCCCAAGATGTTTAGCAGATCAGGTCCTTTCTGACCTGCTTCTTTTAAATCCTCATTAACTCACTGTCAATATATGCTACCTGATTAAAAAAATAACATTTTTCTTCCTCTTCTGATTTTTATCTGAAATTTTTGTACTTTGCAAATTCTGTTCTTTCTTGGACAAAGCTCAGATATTACAAAGTGAAATAAGTGACTTTCTGTAACTTGCAGTACTTTTAATAGAGACTCATGGAGGTTTTACAGGGGGCCCTCTCAACATGGGAGACTAACTCTGGGGTGTGCTCTGGGTATAGTCGCTCAGTCTCTTCCAGCTCTATGAGAACCCATGGCCTGTAGCCCACCAGGCTCCTCTGTCCATGGGGATGCACCAGGCAAGAATACTGGAGTGGGTAGCCATGCCCTCCTCCAAGGTATCTTCTCAACCCAGGGATCGAACCCAGGTCTCCCGCTTTGCAGGCAGATTCTTTACCATCTGAGCCATCTCTGGGGTACTTTTACTCAACTATGACTGTAAATTCTGCTAAGTCTGTTGAAAATGGATGCTCTGTCTTTGTGAGAATATATGTCTTGAATATAATAGGGCAAATAAAATGCTCTCCTTATTACATCTCTTCTAGAATATGGTATTTTTGAAAAATAACTCCTTTTCTAGCATCTCCCATATAAATTAATCACCTTTTTTTTTTTTTTCATTATTTGGCTTAAAAAGGCCTAAAGAGAATTTGCTTTTTCTATATCAACAAAAACAACAAATAATCAGTCAGTGGAAATATTTCCAGTACATTTCTTTCTTGACAGAGAAGTCACTCTGTAAACTGCTTCCATAAATTACTTCAAACTGAGCTTAAATTTTATCAATATAGTTTTCAAGATCATAATCATCACACACTTCCATTGGTTTGGTCTTTATTTTTTTTTTTTTCATTTGTTTGTATATTTTCATATACAAAACATCAATTTAATCCAAATCAGTTTTCA
This sequence comes from Cervus elaphus, assembly GCF_910594005.1. NCBI lineage: Eukaryota > Metazoa > Chordata > Mammalia > Artiodactyla > Cervidae > Cervus > Cervus elaphus. The sequence continues at coordinate 46,578,238 of NC_057845.1, forward strand.
ATATCAGGACCAAAGCAATGGAATTTAATTCAATCGAAATAGTTCATCTCTGACTGCCATTTTGAATTACCTTCACAACTGTCCTCAATCAGAATATGATAATACCGTAAAGTACCAGGGTAGAAAAAATAGTTAAGAACTAATCCTGTTCTAACCCCACAGAGAACTCCATAAAATGCCATTATACACCTAGTTTTGTGTATTCTTGTCCATAGACAGAATAACCTTCTTTTACTATCTAACAAATTATCACAAATTTAGTGGCTTAAAACAAACAAATGAACAAAAAAGCTATCTTACTGTTCTGTAGGTCAGATATCCAATCTAGGACTCACTGGGCTAAAATCAACACTCCTTTGGAGGCTCTAAATAAGAATCTCTTTCTATGCCTTTCAAATATTTTAGAGGCTGCTCACATTCCTTGTTTCTTGGCGACCTTCCTCTATCATTAAACACAGCAGCATCACAGGTTCTAACTGGAAAAGCTGGTTAGAACTCACATAATTAGGTTCGGCCCACCATGAAATTCCAGGATAATACACCTATTTCAAATTTCTTAACCAAACTGGCATCTGCAAACACTTCTTTTATCATGTAAAATAGCTCACAGGTTCTGGAGGAATAGGACATGAATGTCTCTGGATGGCAATTATTCTTTCTCCCACAGTAGAATACATCAAATCCCAGAATGTCTGTGTAGTGATATTTTAGGGTATTTAGCAAAAAACTTTATTTCTAAAATAAATAGCTGTGTTGAAAATCTTACACTTTATAACAAAGGAATATTCAACTTACTAGATGCTACATAAATATTTCCCTAACCCTGTGAAAGCCATAGATCAGGTGGTTATATGGTACAACTGCTTAATGTTGTCACGTTTAAAAATGAATAAAAGTATGCAAAATGGGCCAATTAAAATCTCATTTCTGACAGTAAAATGATTAGTGGTTGCCAGGTATTTGGAGGTTGGGAGGGATGAATAGGCAGGGCATAGACAATTTTTAGGTCAGTGAAAGTATCCTGATGATACTTTTTTTAAATCACAAATAATTTATTCTTCCATTAGAGTTGATAGTTTTAAATAGTAACAAAGTACACAGTGGTGGAAAACTGGCACAGAACCTACAAGCATTTCAATCACAATAAGGCTCTGGCTGTTCAAACTTGATGTCCATTTTCTACTGACCATTTTGGAAAAAAAAACCCTATTCAGACCTTAAAACACACATATTCTTTCATACACACCGAGACACACGAAAATCTCTCCTTTTGGTTACACCAACATCCTTGCTGAGAACAGTACATTTTGCTTATTCAAATTTATGGCACCCTTTCTGTTTTGTTTCCAGTTAGAAGTGGGAAGAAACAATTTATTTATAAACAATATGGTAGATACCCATCATTGTATATTTCTCAAAACCTGCAGAATTCACAACACCCAAAGTACTTTGAGAGCAGTGGATACAAGGCAACTCTATTTTTCACTCAGTTTTGCTGTGTACGTAAAATTGCTCGGAAAAAATAAAACCTATTCAAAATGAAAAAGTAATCACTGCTTGATTCCATCTTTTACCACTTATTAAAGAAAATCCAATTAAATATTCCTGCCTCCCTAATCACCTCTTCCACCCTTCTTTCTATTTACTCTTTTAACGTGCATGCCTCCTACACTCCATAAATTCTTGTTCACCATTTCAGCCCTTGAAACAAAACCAACTCCTTCTCTGCCCAGCCTGTTAGATTTTACTCTTTCCTTCAGATCTTCACAACATAGATTAACTCTTTTTTACAAGATCATTTATTCTTTATCTAATATATACATCAAGACAGGGACTTCCCAGGTGGCACAGTGGTAAAGAATCTGCCTGCCAATGCAGACGACCCAGGTTCAATCCCTGGATTGGGAAGATACCCAGAGTAAGAAATGGCAACCTATTCAAATACTCTTGCCTGAAAAATGCCATGGACAGAGTTTCCTGGCAGGCTACAATCCATAGGGCTGCAAAGAGTCAGACATGGCCGAAGCAATTTAGCTTGCACACATCCATACATGAAGGTGGAAGTGGGAGAAAAGATTGAATTGGTCAGGTAAATTCCTAGTAGTTGTGTTCTCTTTGGACCAGTGAGGGAGACTGGTGGAGAGGAGATTTTTGCAGCTATTATCACGGTAATGTATTTATATATATTTATCTCATTACACAGTGAACTGGGTCTAATTGTTAGTCAAACAATGGTGAAAATCCTTTCCTGAAGTGGTAAAAATAGTAGCTCCTCATTAGACAATTCTTTCCTCTCTTTATTGCATATTAAATTTGTCCCATCTTTTGCATCAGAGTATGGCTCTTGATGAATACATAACTGAATTCATTGGAAGGTTTTCAGTCTTTTCTCAAACATGCTTCTCTATTTTGTTTTCTTTGTACAGTAGCCCTCTGATGATGCATCTCTTATTCTAAACTGAACATTCACAATCCAATTCTGCCCTTTTTAGTAACTATCTTTCCCCCCCGCCCCACTAGACTACTATTTACACGTTGTGGTGCAGAAAAAAAAAAAAACACCAAAAACCTGTTTTTAAGCATTTAATTTGAAGGAAAGGCCCTTATTGCTGAGTCTAGTGGAGGAAACTGGATCTTCCAGTGCAAATAAATAGACATCATTTAAAAAAATAAATAAATAAAACATCATTATATATTGTCCAGGTGGCAGGATCTGAAGAGAAGTTCAAATTTCATCATCTTTGAAATACTATTCAATAATGTAAAAGAGGGGACTGTCAACCTGCGGCAAGTATTTTAGAAGAATACTGCAAAAAGTTAGAGTAGATGGAGGGTCTTTAAAAGGGAGGAAAAGTGGGGTAAGCATTTGCAACAAGGAAAGAAATAGAATACAGAAGAACACTGTAGAATACAGACATGATAAACAGTTTTACAATAGGTAGGTAGATAGATAGAGAGATAACCCTACCCTAAAGTTTCCTCACACACAGATAAGATGGATAACTGACTGAATTATGTATTTATTTAGGAGAATTAAATTAGTAGGTCCTGAGAAACTACCTAAACTAGTCATTTTGTCAGAATTTCTTGAGAAAAAACAGAATGAATTGGATACAGATCCTGCTTTAAGAAATATATAATGTATTGGAAGAAAAGGTTGCACATAATAATTAATACTCTTGACTCTATAAATGTTATATGAGTCTAGAGTGGAAAGGGATTCTGCCTGGGAAGATCAACAAAACCAGTGAATTGACAAGCTTTGAATTATCAGGACTGAAACATCAGAGGTAGTGAGGGAACAATTTAGAAGGCAGGGGCCTTGGGAGTTAAAGTAGTAATAACAATTACAGCAAAGAGTTTACCTGCTTATATGAATAAGAGGTATCTATGAGGATGATTCAGCTGTGGTAACAGAAAACTATATTCAAGCTGACTAAACCACAAGGGATTTGCTGTTTCAAATAGGAAACTGTCCACTGGTAAGCAGGCTCCAGCCAGAGCAATTTCAAGTTTCTGTTATATTTCTATGCAAGTTTTTCAGCTCTGTTTTTTTTTTTTTTTTTCCTTTTCCCAGATGCTGGGACTCCTTTATGGCTACAAAACGGCAGCTGTAATCCACTAGGACATTAAATATGTTTGTTATTTACCTCTGGAAGAAGTAGGGTAGAAAGCGTCACACTTAACCATGAAATACAAACCTTTGCCTCTAGTCCTCTTGGATCAGTTTACATCTCTTGACTTTCCAGGGATAGTAAATGTTGTTGAGGTATTACCACAGTGATTTGCTTAGAGTCTAAAATGCACTGTGCTCTCAAGACAGGAAAAAGTTAGGCACTACATCAAAAACAGCTTTGTCAGAAAGGAAGCACGACAGGACATAAACGGTGTCCTCTCCCAGGATATTCAGAGCTATACTATGACTTCATGAAACATCGAGAAAAGGGGTTAGAATGTATTATTAATACTATTTTTCAGTTTTTTGAGAACGGAATAACAGACTTTGAATGGTATTTTCAAAACAGTAAAATAGCCAGAGGGGTACGATGAATTAGAATTGGTGGCAGGAGAAGAGCTGGGATATTAAAAAAAAAAAAGAAAGAAAGAAACATTGAAACAGTAATGAAGGAAACAGATTGATTCAAATGGCTATGAAAATGGGGAAGATATGATGAATGGAATACATTTTATGGAGAAAGAATGAGAGGATTTTTGAACCGATTTAATTTAAGGGCAAGGGAAAATAAAAGTTAACTGCATCACCATCCTGTCAGTCAAATTATCTAAGATGGGTACCATTGAAAGGTAGGGTATGTGGGCAGCAGGGGAGATAATGAGTTCCTCTTCAACTCAGTGAATGGAGGGAATTAAAGGGCATCTTTCTGGCATTCTGTTGGAGAGTCCATAGACTCTTGGGAAATGAAGAATGGAAAAAAAAAAAAAATGAAGGGGAAAGACCATCAGGGTGTGATGGTTTTGAAAGAAACATCTGAAAGAGAATTTTTCAGAGAAATATGGAGAAAGAGAAATATGGAGAGGGGGAAACAGTTCATAACAGATTTATTAAATACATTCTTTAGTATTTTTATTAATGGTGACTTTAGATATACAAAGGTCTTCCCTGGTGGCTGAGATGATAAATAACCTGCCTGCAATGAAGGAGACCCAGGTTTGATCCCTGAGTTGGGAAGATCCCCTAGAATAGAAAATGGCTAGCCACTCCAGTATTCTTGCCTGGAGACTTCCACGGACAGAGGAGCCTGGCAGGCCACAGTCCATGGGGTCACATAGTCAGACACGACTGAGCAACTAACACATAGATGTATATAACATATGCACATATTTTTAAATTTTTATTTTATATTGGGTATAGTTGATTAAAAATATTGTGTTAGTTTCAGTAAAGTGTACAGTAAAGTGATTTAGTTATACATAAAGTGAAAGTGAAGTTGTTCAGTCGTGTCCGACTCTTTGCGACCCCATAGACTGTAGCCTACCAGGCTCCTCCGTCCATGGGATTTTCCAGGCAAGAGTACTGGAGTGGGTTGCCATTTCCTTCTCCAGGAGATCTTCCTGATCTAGGGATTGAACCCGGGTCTCCTGCATTGTAGGCAGACACTTTATCGTCTGAGCCACCAGGGAAAGCAGTTATGCATATACATATACATGTATCTATTGTCTTTCAAATTCTTTCCCCATTTAGCTTATTACAGAATACTGAACAGTGTTCCTTGTGCTATACACTAGGTCTTTATTGGTTATCTATTTAAATAAAACACTGTGTACATGTCAATTCCAAACTCCAATTTATCCCTCCTACCCACCCTTCCTCTGTGGTAATCATAAGTTTGTTCTCTAAGTTTGTGAGTCTGTTTCGTAAATAACTTCATTTGTATCACGTTCTAGAGTCCACATACAAGTGATATCACATATTGTCTTTCTTGCTCTGACTTAGTTCACTTAGCTGTTCTTATGGGGCAAGACATTTTTCCGCTGTTTCATTTTGTCTAACTTTATGTGACTGTGGTTTCTGTTCTGTAGGTTGCAGGATTGTAGTTTTTCCTGCTTCTCCTATCTGCCCTCTGGTGGATGAGGCTATCTGACTTAGTTTTTGATGAAAGCCTCCAAATGTCTTTTTTTTTTTTCCCTCCAGAAACAACTTAGAACTGAGGTTCAAGATACTTTTTGCACGGACTGATTTGAAGTGTGAATAAGCCAGGAAAATGCCCTTGACAGATGTCACATTGGGGCCCCAGGTTCAGCTCCAGAAGTCTATCTTGCTGCAAGTAGGCATTGAGCCTCTGGAATGGCCTCTAGGGCAAGGCACTGCTCCACTGTGCCTCTGAACAGGGAGAGAAGTGAGTCATCCATATCGGGTGAAGTTTGCTCCTACAAATATACTTTAATAAAAATAAGTACAGAATAGCATGTGCTCAATTTAAAGACAAATTGGAAGTTTGTACTCTGGTTTCCAAATGAAAATTAAGATTGCAGTTTTACTACTTAACTTTGATGTTGTCCTTATTCAGTTGCCCAGTAGTGTCTGACTCTATGCAACCTCATGGACTGCAGCACGCCAGGCCTCCCTGTCCTTCACCATCTCCCGGAACTTGTTTAGGCTTCTGTCCAATGAATCAGTGATACCATCCAACCATCTCATCTTCTGTCTTCCCCTTCTACTCGTGCCTTCTGTCTTTTCCAGCATCAGGGTCTTTTCCATTGAGTCAGTCCTTTGCATCAGATGGCCAAAGTAATGGAGCTTCAACCAGCATCAGTCCTTCTAATGAATATTCAGGGTTGATTTCCTTTTGGATTGACTGGTTTGAACTTGCAGTCCAAGGGACTCTCAAGAGTCTTCTCTAACAACACAGTTCAAAAGCATCAATTCTTTGGTGCTCAACCTCCTTTAGGGTCCAACTCTCACATCCATACATGACTACTGGAAAAACCATAGCTTTGGCTAGATGGACCTTTAATAGCAAAGTAATGCCTCTGCTTTAGAATACAATGTCTAGGTTTGTCATAGCTTTTCTTTCAAGGAGCAAGCGTCTTTTAATTTCATGCCTGCAGTCACCATCTCCAGTGATTTTGGAGCCTCCAAAAATAGTCTGTCACAGTTTCTGTATCTATTTGCCATGAAGTGATGGGACCGGATGCCATGATCTGTGTTTTTTGAATGTTCATTGTTAAGCCAGCTTTTTCACTCTCCTCTTTCACTTTCATCAAGAGGTTCTTCAGTCCCTCTTCACTTTCTGCCATAAGGGTGGTGTCATCTGAGCATCTGAGGTAATTGATATTTTTCACCACTGTCTTGATTCCAGGTTGTGCTTCATCCAGCCCAGCATTTCACATGATTTAATCTGCATAAAAGTTAAATAAGCAGGGTGACAAATCACAGCCTTGAGGTACTCCTTTCCCAATTTGGAACCAGTCCGCTGTTCCATGTCTGGTTCTAACTGCTGCTATTTGAGCTGCATGCAGGTTTATCAGGAGGCAGGTAAGGTGGACTGGTATTCCCATCTCTTTAAGAATTTTACATATTTTGCTGTGATTCACACTGTCAAAGGCTTTAGTGTAGTCAATGAACAGAAGTAGATATTTTTCTGGAATTCTCTTGCTCTTTCCATGATCCAATGAATGTTGGAAATTTGATCTGTGGTTCCTCTGCCTTTTATAAATCCAGCTTGTACATCTGGAAGTTCACGTTTCACATACTGTTGAAGACTAGCCTGGAGGATGTTTAGCAGGACTTTGCTAGCGTGTGAAATATGTGCATTTGTGCAGTAGTTTGAACCTTCTTTGACATTGCCCTTTTTTGTTATTAGAATGAAAACTGACCTTTTTTGGTCCTGTGACCACTGCTGAATTTTCCAAATTTGCTGACATATTGAGCACAGCACTTTAACAGCATCATCTTTTAGGATTTGAAATAGCTCAGCTGGAATTCCATCACCTCCACTAGCTTTGTTTGTAGTGATGCTTCTTAAGGCCCCCTTGAGTTCACACTCCAGGATGTCTGGCTTTAGGTGAGTGATTACATCATTGTGGTTATCTGAGTCATTAATACCTTTTTTGTATAATTCTTCAGTGTATCCTTGCCACTTCTTATCTTCTGCTTCTGTTAGGTCCATACCCTTCTCTCCTTTATTGTGCCCATCTTTTCATGAAATATTCTTTTGTAATCTCTAATTTTCTTCAAGAGCTCTCTAGTCTTTCCCATTCTATTGTTTTCCTCCATTTCTGTACATTGTTCTCTTAGGAAGGCTTTCTTTTCTCTCCTTGCTATTCTTTGGAATTCTGCATTCAGATGTGCATTACTTTCCTTTTCTCCTTTCCTTTTCCATTCTCTTTTTTTCTCAGGTATTTGTAAGTCTTCCTCAGACCACCATGTTGCCTTTTTGGATTTATGTTTCTTTTGATCACTGCCTCCTGTACAATGTTACCAATGTCTGTCCATAGTTCTTCAGGTGCTCTATCAGATCTAATCCCTTGAATGTATTTGTCACTTACTATATAATCAAAGGAATTTGATTTATGTCATATCTAAATTGCCTAGTGGATTTCCCCACTTTCTTCAATTTAAGTCTGAAGTTTGCAATGAAGAATTTGTGATCTGAGCCTCCCTTAGCACCCAGTCTTGTTTTTGCTGACTGTATAGAGCTTCTCCATCTTTGGCTGCAAAAATATAATCCATCTGATTTCAGTATTAACCTTCTGGTGATGTCCACGTGCAGCGTTGTCTCTTGTGTTGTTGGAAGAGGGTGTTAGCTGTGACCACTGCCTTCTCTTGGCAAAACTGTGTTAGCCTTTGCCCTGCTTCATTTTGTACCCCAAGGCCAAACTTGCCTGTTACTCCAGGTGTCTCTTGACTTCCTAATTTTGCATTCCAGCTTCACTTTCACAGAATGCCTTGATTCTAATCACCATAGTAAAATTTCTACTTCTTTTATACTCAAGATGAATATACTAATTTCAAATATCAATTTTACCACAAATCAGAAGAGACACAGCTTGGGCTGTCCTTGTCATTAGCATTTATCTAAAAATGTCATTAGCATTTATCTAAAAATGTATAAAGTCTTTGTCTCAAGACCTAAAACTTTCCCTTAGAGTTTCCTTTCAGATATATTTATCATATAATGTGTAGATGGAAGCATAAAGCTCCTTTAAGAAAAAGGGTCAAGATGTTTTCATTTTTTAATTTTGTAGGACTGTAAAGTACTATGATGCTGAAGATCGAGATGAACTAAGATAACACAGTTTGCTTCCTAATGTTTTTGTAATCCATAGTAGAAACTGTGAAAGCATTGGCAAATACAAAAATCTTTTTTTTTTTAAAGTGAAAGAAATAAGAATTAAGTCAAATACAATGTCAACATAAAAATGCCTGTCATTCTCTATCCTTTTTTTTTTTTTTTTTTTCCCATTTTGGACCAAAAGAGAACATTTTAGATGAGAGATTGAGACACTGAGGCATTGCCATCATGACTGTTAACTTCTTGTTATAATTCATTCTCCTTATCAGAAGTTAAGCCTGAAAATCGGAAACTGAAACAGCCTTCTCTTTTGGGCAGTTATCATTATCAATCTAATTCTTTCTCTGCTCCAGTGAACCTAAATTACTAAAGGTAATATAATGGGATGAGTAGTTCAATAGATGTGAACAAATTTATCCCAATACAAATGGTTTCACATTATGAGGTGACTTTTTCATACCCCTGTAAGTATCATTTGATTAATACTTGGCCTGGGTTCAATTGCTCCCATTGCAGTCTTCTACATGTTGCAATCTGAAGTTTTCTCTCCAACTTGAAAATAACACAGAATAAGCAGTCTACTTAAAATTTGACTCACTACTAATATTTAATAGATCATAAAACAAGAAATGGATGCTGCTTGTTTTATGGAAACTGTTACCTTTTAAAGCCATAATTAGGGCTACGTTTTTGACCATAACATATAAAACTCAATCTTTTCTCACCATTATAGTTTTGTTAATGGTGAATCTATAGAGTGGTTTAAGTGCAAAGAAATTGCTGTTCAACAGTTGAAGACTTTATGTCTCTGCCTCTTAAGTCTCTGCCTCTTTCTTATAATTTCCTGTTTTTAGTCTTTTTTTCTTTTTCTTCTTTTTTCTCCTCGCTTTATGTCTTTTTTCTTGATCTTCCCAACTTATTTGATGTTTATCTTCAAATTTCTGTAGTAAATCATTTTGAAATACTATGGCAAGAGATATGACTTAGGGTTCACTAAGGAAAAAGAATCAATAGTGATAATAACATATAAATGAAAGAAAAAGGATAACAAAACAAAGGCATGCTTGTGGTAAGGAAGCAGGGCAAAGATGTGAACAAAGGTGAAATTAAATCACAGAAATGGTGCAAGGGGTTTGACACAATCTGTAATGAATATTGGCTTAAGTTGTTAGGAATTTCATGGATTTGAAGTATACTATATATTTGTATGTTAAAACAGAGATTGCATCTGTCACTTTGTTGAAGAAAGAGCAGCACTTATACCAAGGGTGTAGTGCTTCCATCATAGTGTATTGGTATTATAATTAACCTGCTCTTCAGCTTGAGTTTTGGTAGTTTCTGAATTTGTTATAATGGAGAGACATATATAATAGAGATTTTGTGAGTCATTAAAGAGACTTCAGTACTGTTTATGTAAATACATGAATGAATAAAAAAAAAGAATCCGACAAGTCATTTTCAAAAGAGGTTTCATAACTCTGAATATGGCTATAGAGTAAAACTAGAGCATTTTGAGGTAACTCTGTGTAGATAGAAAAAACTGAGCTTATACAACTTGAAGTGCAGAAATTAGGAATTAGCATTTATAACTGACTATTGAATGCAATGAATATCTCAAATGCATTATATCTCAGCTGTAAATGCTTTATACTTTTTATTTTTATTCTGTAATTCTTCACTTATTAAATTGATTTTACCTCAGATGTTATATAACAAGAATATGATAACTTATGAATGTGTTGGGGACTTTATAAAAGGCAAAATCAATATGTACAGGGTTTCAAGAAAAATTATTAATTTTTTAGCCATTAAGAATTTCACATGAAGCTAATGAAGAGAAATAAAATGTAAATGATTAAGGGGGTGGAGGAAGAATAGCAGTAAAAATTAAATAGAGCAAGAGAAAATACTTTTTAAAAATTAAAGATTGCTCTTGATGCTGTGAAAGTGCTGCACTCAATATGCCAGCAAATTTGGAAAACTCAGCAGTGGCCACAGGACTGGAAAGGGTCAATTTTCATTCCAATCCCAAAGAAATGCAATGCCAAAGAATGTTCAAACTACTGCACAATTGCATTCATCTCACATGCTAGTAAAGTGATGCTTAAAATTCTCCAAGCCAGGCTTCAGCAATACATGAACCATGAACTTTCAGATGTTCAAGCTGTTTTTAGAAAAGGAAGAGGAATCAGAGATCAAATTGCCAACATCCTATGGACTATTGAAAAAGCAGGAGAGTTCCAGAAAAAAACATACATTTCTGCTTTATTGACTATGCCAAAGCCTTTGACTGTATGGATCACAATAAACTGTGGAAAATTCTGAAAGAGATGGGAATACCAGACCACCTGACCTGCCTCTTGAGAAACCTGTATGCAGGTCAGGAAGCAACAGTTCGCACTTGACATGGAACAACAGACTGGTTCCAAGTAGGAAAAGGAGTACATCAAGGCTGTATATTGTCACCCTGCTTATTTAAATTATACACAGAGTACATCATGAGGAACGCTGGGCTGGAGGAAGCACAAGCTGGAATAAAGATTACCAGGAGGAATATCAATAACCTCAGGTATGAAGATAAAACCATCCTTATGGCAGAAAGTAAAGAAGAACTAAAGAGCCTCTCAGTGAAAGTGAAAGAGGAGAGTGAAAAAGTTGGCTTAAAGCTCAACATTCAGAAAACTAAGATCATGGCATCTGGTCCCTCAGTTCATGGCAAATAGACGGGGAAACAGTAGAAACAGTGGCTGACTTTATATTGGGGGGCTCCAAAATCACTGCAGATGGTGATTGCAGCCATGAAATTAAAAGATGCTTACTCCTTGGAAGGAAAGTTGTGACCCATCTAGACAGTATATTAATAAGCGGAGACATTACTTTGCCAACAAAGGCCCATCTAGTCAAGGCTATGGTTTTTCCAGTAGTCATGTATGGATGTGAGAGTGGAACTATAAAGAAAGCTGAGTGCAGAAGAATTGATGCTTTTGAACTGTGGTGTTGGAGAAGACTCTTGAGAGTCCCTTGGACTGCAAGGAGATCCAACCAGTCCATCCTAAAGGAGATCAGTCCTGGGTGTTTGTTGGAAGGACTGATACTGAAGCTGAAACTCTAACACTTTGGCCACCTGATGCGAAGAGCTGACTCATATGAAAAGACCCTGATGCTGGGAAAGATTGAGGGCAGGAGGAGAAGGAGACAACAGAGGATGAGATGGTTGGATGGCATCAACGACTCAATGGACATGGGTTTGGGTGGACCCCGGGAGTTGGTGATGGACAGGGAGGCCTGGCGTGCTGCAGTCCATTGGTAGGAAAGAGTCAGACATGACTGAGCAACTGAACTGAACTGAGCTTGGGAACAATCTAATCAAATTTTTAACAAAAATTATGAATACTATAATAAAGTATGTTTAATTATGCTGCAAAATATTTGTCATGATTATTTTCTATACATTTTCCTAGGTTATAATCAACTAATTGTCAGTCAACTTTTCAAGTGTTCTGCTGCTGCCGCTGAGTCACTTCAGTCGTGTCTGACTCTGTGCAACCCCATCCCTGGGATTCTCCAGGCAAGAACACTGGAGTGGGTTGCCATTTCCTTCTCCAATGCATGAAAGTGAAAAGTGAAAGTGAAGTCGCTCAGTCGTGTCTGACTCAGCGACCCCGTGGACTGCAGCCCACCAGGCTCCTCCGTCCATGGGATTTTCCAGGCAAGAGGACTGGAGCGGGTGCCATCGCCTTCTCCTTCAAGTGTTCTAAGGTACACTGAATGGCATTTTATGTGTTTTATTTCTTATGTTTCCTTTCCTTTTTTGAAACTTTCGGTCACTTATAGGAGGACTAAATTCATGCCTATTGAGCTTAAACTATGTTAAGTCAAAACTGATAGATGATAATAATATATGCTGACAGTAAACCCTAACCACTTATTACATAATGATGGAGTGCCAACAATGTAAGTACTGCTCTCTGTATTTATCACAGTTACACAGTAATGGATCAAAATGTTTAGAACTGATTTTGGTGTAAATAAATATCCCATCCCACATTTTCCTATTCTCAAACTCACTTCAGACTATTACAATATTTTTCAAAAAAATTTCAAAATTCCATATAAATACTATATTTTATTTATTGATTCATCAACCATAGAAAATATTCATTTACTCTCTGATGTGCAGATAATGTTTTATCTCATACCATCTCTCTTCTCTTCTATACAATGTATGAGATTGTATATTTATTTTATTTTTCTATTTTCTTTTAATTATTGTCACTATTATTATCATTTTTTATGTCTTTGTGGTTTTCTGTTCTCAAAGCAAAAATTCTGTTGGTGGAAAAACAAAAATATTTTCTAAGTTTTGACCATAAAATCACTTAAATTCTTAAAATTTTTATTTTGTATTTATGTGGGAGAATTACATTTTGTTTGCTGAAAGTCTCATATGGACTAAATTTTGTTACCCCCAAAATATATATGTTGAAGCCTTAGTACATAACCTATTAATATATATGCAAATATTTTCTTATCACTATCATACTGCAGTCATGTTTTCTCCTTAAACTAGGTTCATTAAACTAATTAATGCTCTTTCTGTGGCCTAATGTCACTGGGATCTTATGGAATTTCAGATCTGAAAAGAACTCAGAGGATGCAAATGCTTGAAAAAGGCATAATCAGGAATTTGAAAGTATAGCTCACCCAAATTCTCACATGTTAGACAAATAATATCAATGTAAATATATTTGAGTTTTAACTAAAAAATCATAACTTGGGTAGTGAGAAATACAAGTTGTAGGAGAGATTACAAGAGAAAAAGAAACATGATAAAGTAAACAAGTCATAGAGTTGATAACATGCTTTTCCCCTCCTTTTATGATGTTTTGAATTTCATTTATGGCAACACAAAGATAACCCTTACTCTATCCAGAATTTCCATAGGTGCCTTTAGAGTGGTAATTAGTTGCTTCTATGGCAAATGAAACCTATACAGGTTAATAATCTTGATCACATTTATTTTATTTACTAACTTAAGGATTAAAACAACAAAAAACACCCAATCTAAATTCTTTCTCCCATTGTGAAACTTTCCCAATGAAAACTAAGCCAATAAGGAATCAACAGAAGGAAAATCATGCCAGCTGCCTTTATATTCACTATCAATTACTAGTTCTGTCTATTTCTATTTTCATGCCTTAAGAATTTTGACATTGCTATGTTAAATAATATTTTGGGGGGGGGCTAAAAGCATTAAAATATCTAATAATGAGAAGCATCTTGAATCATTATAAACAATGCTATTCTGGTAGGTTGACAGGTTTGATTGTACTGTTGCACTGTAGTGAAGTACAGACCTTTAAAGACACACTTCACCTGAATTCTAGGGCAGGCTTAGGACTATCTATTTCTGCTAACCTTGGGCAGAGCTTATACATTCTGTGAGACTCATTCAGTTAGTTCATCAGAATATTTAGGAGGTTAGCGAACTAAGTCCTGTACTTAATAGGAAGTTTGTAAACAATTATTACCATTTAAATTTTTCTTGGATTAGATCATTTTTACTGTTCTCCTCTCTAACTCTATACATCTTATCATTTCCTTAGAGATTAGTGCCAGGATTTCTTACTGTTGATAAGCCTCAGAAAGAATAAAAATAATATAGCCTCCATTACAAGGAACTTTTAGTCTCTTAGACTTCAGAAAACAGTTATACTTGTTCAAATTCTATTAAAATGAGCTCTCAGCTCCTAATCTTATTCTTCAATTTAGAATATATAATATTGCTTAATGATGAGGGTGTTTGTACTTCTCTATTAGCATAAAACAATGATTCTTCATTATAATAAAATATTCTTCTATTGCATATCTGTGTTTTATGAATTACTGTACACATATTTTGTGTCAATTATAGACTGCAGAATAAAAGGTAACACTTCAGCCTTCAGGCTGAATCATTTATTTGGAGCTCACTTATGTGTTCTTAATTCAATTTGGAATCTCTCCCCACCCACAGTGTGTAGAGAAAGACATGCAAACATTCTTCTTCATTGACAGTGGCTTGAGAATGCATCAACATGACAAATATTTTCCAGGAGAGGGGGAAAAAAAAGGTATACTCTGTGAATAACAATTTCCCTGTCTCTCTCTCAAAGGGAAAAAAAAAAAAGAAAAGATAATCATAGCAATATTTATAACATTTCTTTCATCTCAAAGGAGACTCCAAGCATTTTAGAAATGTTAATGATGAACTGGTTCTGTGGGATTCACACCTTCTCTCACTGAAATGGATTCATGTTTAACAGTGCATGGGGATGACAGGCCCTGAAGAAATCCCTCCTGGATTTATGATCACATCTGTAAGGCTGAAAGGAGAGCACTGCTAATTCCAAAGTGCCCATGCTAGGATGTGTATCCACCACAAAATAAAAGGCATGGCCTCCCTGCACATGGAAATGTAACAGATAACATAATATTCGCTTCCTCATGAATAAAACATGGTGAGGCATCACATGATACTTTGCACATCACCATCTAGTAATGGAAATGTCATTATACATGTTAATAAGAGCATTAATAGTTATTTAAGAATATTTAATGTTTTCATTTCCTTAAGCCCCTTTTTTGGGGGGGTGGGCAAGAGTACTGGAGTGGGTTGGCATTTCCTTCTCCAAGAGATCATCCCGACCCAGGGATTGAACCCAGGTCTCCCACATTGTAGGCAGACCTTTACCATCTGAGCCACCAGGGATTTCTTCAGGGCCTGTCATCCCCATGCATGGGATCTGATAGACAGAGTGCCTGATGAACTATGGATGGAGGTTCGAGACATTGTACAGGAGAAAAGGATCAAGACCATCCCCATGGAAAAGAAATGCAAAAAATGCTAAATGGCTGTCTGAGGAGGCCTTACAAATACCTGTGAAAAGAAGAGAAGTGAAAAGCAAAGGAGAAAAGGAAAGATATTTCCATTTGAATGCAGAGTTCCAAACAATAGCAAGGAGAGATAAGAAAGCCTTCCTCAGTGATCAGTGCAAAGAAATAGAGGAAAACAACAGAATGGGAAAGACAAGAGATCTCTTCAAGAAAATTAGAGATATCGGGGAACATTTCATGCAAAGATGGGCTCAATAAAGAACAGAAATGGTATGGACCTAACAGAAGCAGAAGATATTAAGAAGAGGTGGCAAGAATACACAGAAGAACTATACAAAAAAGATCTTCATGACCCAGATAACCATGATGGTGTGATCACTCACCTAGAGCCAGACATCCTGGAATGTGAAGTCAAGTGGGCCTTAGAAAGCATCACTACGAATAATTTAGTGGAGGTGATGGAATTCCAGTTGAGCTATTTCAAATCCTGAAAGATGATGCTGTGAACGTGCTGCACTCAATATGCCAGCAAATTTTGAAAACTCAGCAGTGGCCACAGGACTGGAAAAGCTCAGTCTTCATTCCAATCCCTAAGAAAGGCAATGCCAAAGAATGCTCAAACTACTGCACAATTGCACTCATCTCAGGTGCTAGTAAAGTAATGCTCAAAATTCTCCAAGTCAGGCTTCAGCAATACGTGAAACATGAACTTCCAGATGTTCAAGCTGGTTTTAGAAAAGGAAGAGGAATCAGAGATCAAATTGCAAAAGTCTGCTGGATCATCGAAAAAGCAAGAGAATTCCAGAAAAAACATCTATTTCTGCTTTATTGACTATGCCAAAGCCTTTAACTGTGTGGATCGCAATACACTGTGGAACATTCTGAAAGAAATGGGAATACCAGACCACCTGACCTGCCTCTTGAGAAACCTGTATGCAGGTCAGGAAGAAACAGTTAGAACTGGACATGGAACAACAGACTGATTCCAAGTAAGAAAAGGAGTACATCAAGGCTGTATATTGTCACTCTGCTTATTTAACTTATATGCAGAGTACATCATGAGAAACACTGGGCTGGAAGAAGCACAAGCTGGAATCAAGATTGCTGGGAGAAATATCAATAACCTTAGATATGCAGATGACACCACCCTTATGGCAGAAAGTGAAGAAGAACTAAAGAGCCTCTTGATGAAAGTGAAAGAGGAGAGTGAAAAAGTTGGCTTAAAGCTCAACATTCAGAAAACTAAGATCATGGCATCTGGTCCCATCACTTCATGGGAAATAGATGGGGAGACAGTGGAAACAGTGTCAGACTTCATTTTTTGGGGGGCTCCAAAATCACTGCAGATGGTGATTGCAGCCATCAATTTAAAAGACGCTTACTCCTTGGAAGAAAAGTTGTGACCAACCTAGACATATTAAAAAGCAGAGAGTTTACTTTGTCAACAAAGGTCCATCTAGTCAAGGTTATAGTTTTTCCAGTGGTCATGTATGGATGTGAGAGTTGGACTATAAAGAAAGCTGAGCACCAAAGAATTGATGCTTTTGAACTGTGGTGTTGGAGAAGATATTTGAGAGTCCTTTGGACTGCAAGGATATCCAACCAGTCCATCCTAAAGGAGCTCAGTCCTGGGTGTTCATTGGAAGGACTGATGCTGAGCTGAAATTCCAATACTTTGGCCACCTGATGCAAAGAGTTGACTCATTGGAAAAGACCCTGATGCTGGAAGGGATTGGGGGCAGGAGGAGAAGGGAATGACAGAGGATGAGATGGCTGGATGGCATCACCGACTCGATGGGCATGAGTTTGGGTAAACTCCGGGAGTTGGTGTTGGACTGAGAGGCCTGGCATGCATTGGTTCATGGGGTTGCAAAGAATTGGACACGACTGAGCAACTGAACTGAACTGAATGTTTTCATGTGAATTAACATTATTATTTCCTCTTTCTTTTTAATTCAGAATCCCATAATAGTACACCCATAGAATAATCTAAATGAAAGTGAATGTATTAGTAGCTCTGTCTTGTCTGACTTCTGCTACCCCATGGAACCTGCTAGGCTCCTCTGTCAATGGAATTCTCCAGACAAGAATACTGGAGTGGGTTGCCATTCCCTTCTCCAGGGGATCTTCCTGACCACGGATTCAACCTGGGCCTCCTGCATTGCAGGCAGATTCTTTACCATCTGAGCCTCCAAGGATAGAAATATTTATCTGTTGTTTCTTAATTCCTCTATACACACTATATGGCTGACCTATGCAGTGATGATATGCTACAAATTCTGAATAATGTGGAACATCACTTGCACAATTACTAATAGGTTTTGAGACTTTATAAATACAAACATACACATACATACATGTGTAATCATATATCTGTGCATATTTAATATATATTAGTGTCACAAGGCTTTGATTTATACCGTGTGCTATTAATTGGGCTTCCCAAGTGAGCTAGTGGTCAAGAACCCACCTGCCAATGCAGGACACATAAGAGATGTGGATTTGATCCCTGGGTCAGGAAGATCCCCTGGAGGAGGACACAGCAACCCACTTCGATATTCTTGCCTGGAGAATCCCATGGATGGAGGAGCCTGGAGGGCTACAGTCCATAGAGTTGCAAAGACTTGGACACAACTGAAGCGACTTAGCATGCATGCATGCTATTGTTTATCTTATAGCTACTAATAGTTAAAAAAGGAAAGAAAAGAATATATGTAACCATATTCCAGTTTTTTACATTCTATCATTATTCATGCTATTTTGGACAAATTTTATTCATTCATATTTTCATTCATCATATCAGAGTCTTACTCATTATATATAGAAAACATTTATTCAGTAGATGTTAGACCCTATCCCAGGCATTAGGCATTTAAAGAGAAATATGATGCATTCCTGGTCTTCAGGAAGATCATATTCTTCTGGGAGAGATAAATATGAAAGCAGTAAATAGAGCACCATAAGAATATCAAACAGGCAGCTCATAACTCTGTAATACAAAAATGAGGCAGGGGTGATTTTATAGAGAAGCCAACATTTGATTTGGGTCTTGAAGACTGGGTAGAGGATGCCAGCCAAAGGAAGCATTTTGGTCAGGGTTTTAATTGTAAAATTAAAGCAAGCTTTTAGCACTGACTGCCATAAAGATATAACCCCAGCTGTATCAAGGTCAAGTGAGTAGAAGATAAGGAGATGTTATGAGTTGCATTGTGTCTCTCCAAAAAGATACATTGAAATCCAAGTTGCCATTGCTTCAGAATGTGGCTCTATTTGGAAATAGGATGTTCTCAGAGGTAATCAATTTAAAATGAGGTCATTAAGGTGGTTCCTAAACGATGACTCCTGTCTTTATGAAAAGAGAAAATCTGTATAGAGATAGACATGTGCAGAGGGAGGATGATATGAAAAGATATAAGGAAAATACCATGTAAAGATTAAGACAGAGATTAGAGTGATGATGCATCTACCACCAAAGATTGTCAGCAAGCTATCAGAAGTTAGGAGGGAGTCATGAAACTGATTATCTCTCCCAGCGCTCAGAATTCATCACCCTGCCGACACTGTGATCTGGAATGTCTAGCCTCCAAAACTGTGAGCCTGTAAATTTCTGTTGTTCGTAGCCATCTAGCTTATGACACTGGGTCATGGCAGCCTAGTTACTAGCAAACTAGTACAGATGCTGTCCAGTTTCACGTCCTCTTCTTAGATATGGTTCACCACTCTGCGTTATGGAAATAAATGCCTTCTTCCCCACTAGATGTAAGAATTAGAAGTGGCAGGTACTATGTCTTATAAATTTATGTTTCTTTGAAGCTATGGCCTATTGTTTTGCACACTACAGAAATGGAATTAATTTTGGCTAAATATATTTTAAAGTGGGAAAATATAATGAAGCTATTGAATAAAAGAACTCAGTTTCACCAAGAGGGGAAAGAAAACAAGGATAAATGGATGTGAATAGTCATGGAAAAACAAAATTATTTCCTTCATTTAGCTTAATATATAATAGATCTACATATGTATGCATATTTTCTCAAAATCATTAGTATTTACGACTATGAACTTTCAGTGAAAGCAGATATATTTTGCAGAAATACTCTAATGCCATATATTTATAATTTTATGAGAACTTGTTTACTTCATGAATATTAATTATGGTTTTAATCTCACTCTTTATGAATGCAAGTGAAAATACAGTGTTGATTATTACATTGTTTTGTATTACATCACAATACTGTTTTAGCATCAATGAATCTAGCATGATTTTAAATACATTAATATAAGCAGAACTACAAATTAATTTGAAAGTTAGTAGTTAAATATATCAAAGCTACAATGCTACAGACTAATTGGCCCTTCTATAGCATGAATTGTCTGTATTATTATTAATACTGAGACTTCTATTAGCTCTCTTTTAAGCATACTTATTTGACTGGAAAATTGGTTCAGTACTAATGCATCACCTATTATGTTGTACTTTAAGGAAAGCAATGTCATACTGGTATAGGGCCCTTGTGAATAATAAAGCTGTAATGTATGATTTCTTATAGGAAGTCTGAAGTGATGTAGAAAATTAATTTTTCTCTTACCATAAGTAAAAACACTGTATGGTGTCTATGCTAACAACTGCTTTAGCCAAATTCACTTAAAAAAAAAAAAGCAAAATCTACTTAAAATATAGATTTATATGTCTTGAAAGAGATTTTAGAGAACAATTTAAAAACAAATCTTAAACCATTCAATCAAACTATAAAACTAATTTGTCTAAACTTAATTCCAGACTATTCCATTTTGACATTATTTAGACACACCCAAAGAAATAGAAACATTATAATGCATGATGGTGGGAAGCAGTAGAGGATGAGCATTATATGGAGATAATTTTTTGCTGTATGATCCTGTTTCTTTTCTTAGTACAAGGTCAAATATTCTGTTACCGTTCTTGAATTTGAAGTTCAAATTGAACATTAGCTGAAACAAAGGCCTGAATTCATATTGAAAAATCTTTATTCTATTCACGTAATTAAGAAAAGGTCATAAAGATCAATTTAATTATTAATAAATCTAGTTGTGCAGAATTAAAACAAAAGTAAAAATCCTTTTAACTACTTTTTGCATGAAATAAATTTGGGGAGTAAAATATTTGATTTCTTATTGGAGATAACAGGGAAAAAATCAAATTGGCTAAGGTTGACTGCTGATTATTTTTTTGGAAATTATTAATATGGTTTCCGGAAAAATAAACATATACTTCATTTAATTGAACATCTAGTCCAAGAGCTGTTATGATACATGACTGGGACACACAAGATAGGTAACTGGGATGAGTTCTACACAAATGCAGTTATTATAAAACAGGGCAAGTCAGTGTGTAAATGAGAGCTGACCTATGTACCAATCGTTCATACTTAGGTAGATCCGATTATAAATGTTTTGGAAGGGTACTCATCCATTAAATGCTCACAGAACTTCCACCTCTGTAGGAGGAGTGAGTTCCGTCCTATATAAGTACCTAAAGATTTACACTCACTTTTCTCAAGGATCTTACGCACTAAGAGGGCTTTCCCCGTGGCTCAGCGGTAAAGAATTCTCCTGCAATGAAGGAGATGTGGATTTAATCCCTGGGTCAGAACAATTCCCTGGGGAAGGAAATGGCAACCCACTCCAGTGTTCTTGCCTGGAGAAATACCATTCAAAGAGGAGCCTGGTGGGTTACAGTCCAAGGGGCCACAGAAGGGTTAGACAGGACTTAGAGTCTAAATAGCAACAAACTTTATATGTAGACAAAATTACAGAAGGAAGTGGCAAATTGTGTATTTCACAAGAAAAGTAGAAGAGTGAAAAAGGAGTTTAAAAAAGTAAGAGCTCACTACTGACTGGGATGATGATATAAGCTTCTTAGAAGATATAATAAGTATACGTACTATATGTTTATTATATTTCTTTCAAGTCTGTGCTATGTGACTTTGAGGAAAGTCCCTTCAAAACTGTGGCTTATGGTTTTCTCAAATAACTGAGGTGGTCTGAATGATTTCTGCAATTCCTGTTTAGCTCTGAATGTCATATTCTAAATCACCTTCTTTCCAAAGCAGGGAGATATAGACTGTTTACCACCAAAAGGAGGAAGAGCAAACTGTCATAATGGGTTCTAGGCATGGAGCCAGGGAAAGAGGAAAAACTCAGAGAGTGCTGACTCCTAGAGACTGTTATCATGTGTAAGGAATAATCCTATCTTTGAGACCAGTATACAGATTTTCAGTGAGATTTTATCTAATTCTCAAGTCTGTTCTTTGCCCATTACACTTGATGGATTTTGTTAAACAAGTACTGTTTAATAAACTGATGGTCAAATAAACAAAAAACTGCTATAAATAATCTGACAAAATATAATTCAAGTGGTTACTATATTTATGTTATTTGGTTTGTGTATTTCATCTCAGTTAATTTTATTAATTTTTCAACTATTATACCTGTGAGCACTTTGAATTATTCTCTTTGTACATGTTTCACAGTGAAATATTTTACCTATCAGTACTCCCAGAGTCATATGCTAATGTATTCAACAAAATAGAGTAACTAAAGCTAACTTTTTGTAAAGTTTTTATAAATTCCATTCTTTAGAAGCTAAGATTTAAATCATGGTTTGACACTGAATAATTTATGTCTATAGTTGTAATATTCAGAGTTTAATAAGCTGGCTTTGAGCAACAAATTATTAATAGTAAATTACTCAGTGTAAACCAAACTAATTTTTGCTGTTCAGTTGGTAAGTCATGTTTTACTCTTTGCAACTCCATGGACTGCAGCATGCCAGGCTTTATTGTCCTACTCTCTCTCCCAGAGTTTGGTCAAATTCATGCTCATTGAGTTGGTGATGCCATCTAACCATCTCGTCCTCTGCCACCCCTTTCTCCTGTGCCTTCAGTCTTTCCCAGCATCAGGGTCTTTTCTAATGAGTTGGCTCTTCACATCAGGTAGCCAAAGAATTGGAGTTTCAGCTTCAGCATCAATCTTCCCAATGAATGTTCAGGGTTAATTTCATTTAAGGATTGATTGATTTGATTTCCTTGCAGCCCAAAGGATTCTCAAGCATTTTCTCTACAGTTTAAAAGCATCAGTTCTTTAGCACTCAGCCTCTATAGTCCAACTCTCACATCCATACATGACTACTGGAAAAACCATAGCTCTAACTATATGGGCTTTCATTAGCAAGGTGATGTCTCTGATTTTTACTATGCTGTCTAGGTTTGTCATAGCTTTCCTTCCAAGAAGCAAGCAATTTTTAATTTCATGGCTGCAATCATCATCTGCAGTGATTTTGGAGCCCAGGAAAATTAAATCTGTCAGTTTGCATTTTTTTCGCTTCTATTTGCCATGAAGTGATGGGACTGGATGCCATGATCTTAGTTTTTTGAATGTTGAGTTTCAAGTCAGCTTTTATACTCTTCTCTTTCACCCTCATTGAGAGGCTCTTTAGTTCCTCTTCATTTTATGCCATTATAATGGTATGATCTGCATATATGAGGTTGTTAGTATTTCTTCTGGCAACCTTGATTCCAGCTTGTGATTCATCCAGCCCAGCATTTTGCATGATGTACTCTGCATATGAGTTGAATAAGCAGGGTGATGGTATACAGCCTTGTTGTACTCCTTTCCAAATTTTGAGGCAGTCCGTTATTCCATTAACTGCTGCTATTTGACCTGTGTACAGGTTTCTCGGGGAACAGGTAAGGTGGTCTGGTAATTCCATCTCTAAGAATTTTCTGCAGTTTGTTGTGGTCCACACAATGAAAGGCTTTAGTGTGGCAAGTGAAGCAAAAGTATATATTTATTTGGAATTCCCATGCTTTCACTATGATGCAACAGATTTTGGTAATTTGATCCCTGGTTTCCTCTTCATTTTCTGAATCCAGCTTGCACATATCGAATTTCTTGGTTCACATAATGCTGAAGCCTAGCTGGAATGATTTTGAGTGTAGCCTTGCTAGCAAATTAATAAGAAAACTGAAAAAGTCAAGTAAAAGTTCAAATTATTTCAAAATTACCTTGCTTTTTCATAATATTTATTTTGTATATGTAAGAAATAGAAACTTGATGTGGCCAATTTTCAGGACAAAGCTGAAGCCTGGACTCTTTAGATAAAGTTAGGATTAGGGAGGGAGATTAGACTGGATCCTAAAGAGATAGGACTCTACCCTTTGCCTGTTTCCTGGTTCTAAACTTGCTAAGGACTTGTAGACTTGACACAGTTCATGCACCTGCAGATTCCTTAGGCAAACAAGATGTTGGGAGAAAGGATACATTAGCAAGAAAGTCTTTTTTGAAAAATGTGGATGTAAGTTGGGAAGGGAGAAAAAAGGATATTCTACAAGGAAATAATAGGCGACCTCCAGGAAGGTTGCACACCCCATAGTACTCAGCCAATGAGGAACCAGGGGGAAGGACCTGAGTGTTAGGGAATAAATTGCTTGTTGTAACTGCCCTGGGTTTACCTGCCCATCAGACACCTGATCTTGCAAGACTGTCATTAAAAGCCTCACTTTCACTGTGCCTTGTGTCTCAGAGTCCATAGTTTGGTTTTGGGCTGGTGAGTGTGTTTTTCACAGTATATCTACCTATAAGAATTTCTCCTTAGGATAAGTTACTGCTTTCCCTAAAAAAAAAAAAAAAAAAAAAAAAAAAAAATCTGTGAATTTTCTCAACACAATGAAACTTTGTTATCTAATACCTTACCTCCATCCATCTCTAAAAGGGAAAATGAAACAAGAAAATATATCATCAGACCACAACTAACAAGTTTTGTTGGAACATCCAAAAAATGAGTATCAAAATAATTTATACATCACCAGAGTAATTGCTTTCTCAGCCAACCTCCTAAAACTTTCATGTTTAGAAACTACATGATGAATACTATTTAAATTGAATAAAATGTTGCTTTTCATTATAAATAATTTGAAAAAGAACAACAGATGGATATTCCCTAGCCATGAGAGAAAGAATAGATATTTAAATATGAATCATGCTTTATTTGCTATTCAGTGGGCACTATTTACTGGAGATAGAGCCTAAGTTACCCTAATGTATATATAATAGATTCCCCTTCTGCCTTACAAATGATAAAAAGTTTCTACATGCAAACCTATAAAAATGTGCAACACACACATACACAAATCTACCTGTCTTTATGAACTTAAGCTATAATTATGACTTCGTATTTTGTACTAACAACATCAATTTGTGTATTTGGATGTGTAATATCTCATCTTACATTATAATTGTATATTAAGAAAGCTATTTTCTTTACATAGCTACATATCATATTAATTGCATTTTTTAAAGTTACATTGATTGGGCTAATAAACATTTTAATCTTTAGGAGTCACACTAAAAACTCATGAGATTAAGAGTTTTAGGCCTGAGTGAGTTAATTGGGGTTATCTGAGGCAGGGCTGGTTATATTTCATAGCAAACTATAATGAGTCTGTCAATAATTTCATGCAGACAAATCCAGTTTTTAAAAAGGGGGTAAAAGGAAAAGTGGCAAAGTAGAGAGAAAAAATAAAGGGGCAGGAGAAGAAAAATGTAAACACAACAAAGAATCAAAGAGAGGTAGCTCCTTGCCTGTCTTCACTGCCCTTGATTCTCTGTTTTTAATTTTGTCCAAATATCTCTTTAACTGTCTTTATTCAGTTCAGTTCAGTTGCTCAGCTGTGTCCAACTCTTTGTGACCCCATGGACTGCAACATGCCAGGCTTCCCTGTCCATCACCAAATCCCAGAGCTAACTCAAACTCATGTCCATCAAGTCAGTGATGCCATCCAACCATCTCATCCTCTGTGGTCCCCTTCTCCACCCACCTTCAATCTTTCCCAGCATCGAGGTCTTTTCAAATGAGTCAGTTCTTTGCATTAGGTGGCCAAAGTATTGGAGTTTCAGCTTCAACATCGGTCCTTGCAATGAATATTCGGGACTGATTTCCCTTAGGATGGGCTGGTTGAAACTCCTTGCTGTCCAAGGTACTTTCAAGAGTCTTCTCCAACACCACATTTCAAAACCATCAGTTTTTCAGCACTCAGCTTTCTTCTACAGTCCAGCTCTCACAGCCATCCATACATGACTACTGGAAAAACCATAGCTTTGACTAGATGGACCCTTGTTGGCAAAGTAATGTCTCTGCTCTTCAACTAGCTGTCTAGGTCTATCATAGCTTTTCATCCAAGGAGTCTTTTAATTTTATGGCTGCAATCACCATCTGCAGTGATTTATGGAGCCCAAGAAAATAAAGTCTGTCAATGTTTCCTTTGACTCTCCATCTATTTGCCATGAAGCAATGGGACTGGATGCCATGATCTTAGTTTTTTGAATGTTGAGTTTTGGGCCAGCTTTTTCACTCTCCTCTTTCACATTCCTCAAGAAGGTTTTTAGTTCCTCTTCGCTTTCTGCAATAAGGATTGTATTATCTGCATTTCTGAGGTTATTGATATTTCTCCCAGCAATCTTGATTCCAGCTTGTGATTCATCTAGCCTGGTATTCCACATGATGTGCGCTGCAAATAATTTAAATAAGCAGGGTGACAATATACAGCCTTGATGTTCTCTTTTTCCAGCTTGGAATCAGACTGTTGTTCCATGTCCAGTTCTAACTCTTGCTTTTTGACATGCGTACAGATTTCTCAGGAGGCAGATAAGGTGGTCTGGCAACCCATCTCTTTAAGAGTTTTCCATAGTATGTTGTGATCCACAAAGTCAAAGACTTTGGCATAGTCAATAAAGCAGAAGTAGATGTTTTTCTGGAACTCTCTTGCATTTTCAATGAACCAACGGATGCTGGCAATTTGATCTCTGGTTCCTCTGCCTTTTCTAAATACAGCTTGAACATCTGGAAGTCCACGGTTCATGTACTGTTGACGCCTGGCTTGAAGAATTCTGGGCATCGCTTTACTAGTGTGTGAGATGAATGCAATTGTGTGGTAGTTTGAGCATTCTTTGGTATTGCCTTTCTTTGGGACTGGAATGAAAACTGACCTTTTCCAGTCTTGTGGCCGCTGCTGAGTTTTCTAAATTTGCTGGCATATTGAGTGCAGATTTTTCACAGCATCATCTTTTAGGATTTGAAATAGCTCAACTGGAATTCCATCACCTCCACTAGCTTTGTTCTAGTGATGCTTCCTGAGGCCCACTTAACTTCACATTCCAGAATGTCTGGCTCTAAGTGAGTGATAATGCCATCGGGGTTATCTGGGTCGTGAAGATATGTTTGTGTAATTCTTCTGTGTATTCTTGCCACCTCTTCTTAATATCTTCTGCTTCTGTTAGGTCCATAACATTTCTGTCCTTTATTGAGCCCATATTTGCATGAAATGTTCTCTTGGTATCTCTAAATTCCTTGAAGAGATCTCTAGTCTTTCCAATTCTATTGTTTTCCTGTATTTCTTTGCATTTATCACCGAGGAAGGCTTTCTTAACTCTCCTTGCTATTGTTCGGAATTCTGCACTCAAATGGGTGGATCGTTCCTTTTCTCCTTTGCCTTTAGCTTCTCTTCTTTTCTCAGCTATTTGTAAGCCTCCTCAGACAACCATTTTGCCTTTTTCCATTTCTTTTTCTTGGGGATTGTCTTAATCACTGCCTCCTATACAATGTCATGAACCTCCGTACATAGTTCTTCAGGTACTATGTCTATCAGATCTGATCCCTTGAATATACTAGTCACTTCCACTGTATAATCATAAGGGACATGATTTAGGTCATAGCTGAATTTTCTGGTAGTCTTCCCTACTTTCTTCAATTTCAGTATAAATTTGGCAATAAGGAGTTCAAGATCTGAGCCACAGTCAGCTCCTAGTCTTGTTTTTGCTGACTGTATAGAGATTCTACATCTTTGGCTGTGAAGTATATAATCAATCTGATTTTGGTTTGAGTGTTAGTTCTAGAAGGTCTTGTAGGTCTTCATAGAACCATTCAACTTCAGCTCCTTCAGTGTTACTGGTTGGGGCACGGACTTGGATTACCGTGATACTGAATGTTTTGCCTTGGAAACGAACAGAGATCATTCTGTCATTTTTGAGATTGCATTCAAGTACTGCATTTCAGACTTTTTTGTTGACCATGATGGCTACTCCATTTCTTCTAGGGCATTCTTGCCCACAGTAGTAGATATAATGGTCATCTGAGTTAAATTCACCCATTCCAGTCCATCTTGGGTGGCCCCACACAGCATGGCTTAGTTTCATTGAGTTAGACAAGGCTGTGGTCCATGTGATCAGATTGGCTAGTTGTCTGTGATCGTGGTTTCAGTCTGTCTGCCCTCTGATGCCCTCTGTCAGTGCCTACCATCTTACTTGGTTTTCTCTTACCTTGGACGTGGGTTTCAATACCACACAGCAAAATCACGGTAATCCAGGTCTATGTCCCGACCAGTAAACGCTGAAGAAACTGAAGTTGAACAGTTCTATGAAGACTGACAAGACCTTCTAGAACTAACTCCCAAAAAAGATGTCCCTTTCATTATAGGGGACTGGAATGCAAAAGTAGGAAGTCAAGAAACATCTGGACTAACTGGGAAATTTGGCCTTGGAGTACAGAATGAAGCAGGGCAAAGTTTAATAGAGTTCTGCCAAGAGAATGCACTGGTCATAGCAAACACCCTCTTCCAACAACACAAGAGAAGACTCTACACATGGACATCATCAGATGGTTGACACTGAAATCAGATTGATTATATTCTTTGCAGCCAAAGATGGAGAAGCTCTATAAGGTCAGCCAAAACAAGACCAGGAGCTGTCTGTGGCTCTGGTCATCAACTTCTTATTGCCAAATTCAGACTCAAGCTGAAGAAAGTGGAGAAAGACCATTCCGGTATGACCTAAATCAAATCCCTTATGACTATACAGTGGAAGTGAGAAATAGGTTTAAGGGACTAGATCTGATAGACAGAGTGCCTGATGAACTATGGACGGAAGTTTGTGACGTTGTACAGGAGACAGGGATCAAGACAATCCCCATGGAAAAGAAATGCAAAAAGGCAAAATGGCTGTCTGAGAAGGCCTTACAAATAGCTGTGAAAAGAAGAGAAGCGAAAAGCAAAGGAGTAAAGGAAAGATATACCCATTTGTATGCAGAGTTCCAAGGAATAGCAAGTAGAGATAAGACAGGCTTCCCCAGCGATCAATGCAAAGAAATAGAGGAAAACAATAGAATTGGAAAGACTAGAGATCACTTCAAGAAAATTAGAGATACCAAGGGAACACTTTATGCAAAAATGGGCTCAATAAAGGACAGAAATGGTAGGGACCTAACAGAAGCAAAAGATATTAAGAAGAGGTGGCAAGAATAGACAAAAGAACTGTACAAAAAAAAGATCTTCATGACCCAGATAATCATGATGGTGTGATCACTCACCTAGAGCCAGACATCCTGGAATGTGAAGTCAAGTGGGCCTTAGAAAGCTTCACTACGAGCAAAGCTAGTGGAGGTGATGGAATTCCAGTTGAGCTATTTCAAATCATAAAAGATGATGCTGTGGAAGTGCCACACTCAATATGCCAGCAAATTTGGAAAACTCAGCAGTGGCCACAAGACTGGAAAAGGTCAGTTTTCATTCCAATTCCAAAGAAAGGCAATGCCAAAGAATGCTTAAACTACCACACAATTGCACTTAAGTCACACGCTAGTAAAGTAATGCTCAAAATTCTCCTAGCCAGGCCTCAGCTATACGTGAACCGTGAATTTCCAGATGTTCAAGCTGGTTTTAGAAAAGGCAGAGGAACCAGAAATCAAATTGCCAACATCCACTGGATTACCGAAAAGCAAGAGAGTTCCTGAAAAACATCTATTTCTGCTGTATTGATTATGCCAAAGCCTTTGATGTGTGGATCACAATAAACTGTAGAAAATTCTTCAAGAGATGGGAATACCAAACCACCTGACCTGCCTCTTGATAAATCTGTATGCAGGTCAGGAATCAACAGTTAGAACTGACATGGAAAAACAGACTGGTTCCAAATAGAAAAAGGAGTATGTCAAGGCTGTATATTGTCACCATAAGGAAATAGCAACCCACTCCAGTATTGATGCCTGGAAAATCCCATGGACTGAGGAGTCTTTGGGGCTACAGTCCATGGGGTTGCAAAGAGTTGGACATGACTGAGCTACTTCACTTTCACTTATTTAACTTATATGTATAATAGTATGAGAAACACTGGGCTGGATGAAGAACAAGTTGGAATCAGGATTGCCGGGAGAAATATCAATAACCTCAGATATGCAAATGACACCATCCTTATCGCAGAAAGTGAACAAGAACTAAAAAGCCTCTTAAAAGTGAAAGAGGAGAATGAAAAAGTTGGCTTAAAGCTCAACATTCTGTAAACAACGATCATGGCATCCGATCTCGTCACTTCATGGCAAATAGATGGGGAAACAGTGTCTGAATTTATTTTTTGGGAGCTCCAAAATCACTGCAGATGGTGATTGCAGCCATGAAATTAAAAGATGCTTACTCCTTGGAAGGAAAGTTATGACCAACCTAGACAGCATATTAAAAAGGAGAGACTTTACTTTGCCGACAAAGGTCCGTCTAGTCAAGGCTATAGTTTTTCCAGTGGTCATGTATGGATGTGAGAGTTGGACTATAAAGAAAGCTGAGCGCAGAAGAATTGATACTTTTGAACTGTGATGTTGGAGAAGACTCTTGAGAGTCCCTTGGACTGCAACGAGATCCAACCAGTCCATCCTAAAGGAGATCATCAGTCCTGGGTGTTCATTGGAAGGACTGATTTTGAAGCTGAAATTCCAATACTTTGGCCACCTGATGTGAAGAACTGACTCATTTGAAAAGACCCTGATGCTGGGAAAGATTGAGGGCAGGAGGGGAAGTGGACGACAGAGGATGAGATGGTTGTATGGCATCATGGACTCAATGGACATGGGTTAGTGTGGACTTTGGGAGCTGGTGATGGACAGGGAGGCCTGGCATGCTGTGGTTCATGGGGTTGCAAAGAGGTGGACATCACTGAGCTACCCAACAGAACTGATCTGATTCATTTGACCATCTGGTGATGTCCAGATGTAGAGTCTTCTTTTGTGTTGTTTGAAGAGCATGTTTGCTGTGACCAGTGCATTTTCTTGGCAAAACTCTGTTAACCTTTGACCTGCATTGTTTTGTACACCAAAGCCAAATTTGCCTGTTAGTTCAAGTTATCTCTTGACTTCCTAATTTTGCAGTCCAGTCCCCTATAGTGAAAAGGATATCTTTTTGGGTGTTAGTTCTAGAAGGTCTTCTAGGTCTTCATATAACCATTAAACTTCAAGTCCTTCAGCATTACTGGTCAGGGCATAAACTTGGATTACTGTGTTATTGAATGGTTTTCCTTGGAAATGAACAGAGATCATTCTGTCATTTTTGAGATTTCGTCTAAGTACTGCAATTCAGACTCTTGCTGACTATGATGGTTACTCCTACTTTTAAGGGATTCTTGTGCATAGTGGTAGATGTAATGTTCGTCTGAGTTAAATTCACCCATTTCTGTCCATTTTAGTTCACTGATTCCTAAAATGTCAGTGTTTACTCTTCCATCTCTGTTTGACCACTTCCCGTTTGCCTTGGTTCATGGACCTAACATTCCAGGTTCCTATGTAATATTGTTCTTAACAGCATCAGACTTTATTTCCATTTGCAGTCACATCCACAACTGGGTGTTGTTTTTACTTTGTCTCCATCTCTTCATTCTTTCTGGAGTTATTTCTCCTCTGATCCCCAGTAGCATATTGGGCACCTACCAACCTTGAGTTCATCTTTCAGTGTCCTGTCTTTTTGCCTTTTCATACTGTTCACGGGGCTCTCAAGGCAAGAATACTGAAGTGGCTTGCCATTCCCTTCTCCAGTGGGCCATGTTTTGTCAGAACTCTCCACTATGACCCGTCCATCTAGGGTGACCCTATAGAGCATGGCTCATAATTTCATTGAGTTACACAAGACTGTGTCCATGTGATCAGTTTGGCAAGTTATCTATGATCGTTTTCATTCTGTCTTGCCTATGATGGATAAGGATAACAAGCTTATGGAAGATTCCTGAATAAAGCTTGCATCTTTATTACTATCACTTATTTAATGCATAATTATCTTTCTTTTGTCATTAAAGAATTTCCCCTCTTTCACAGTCTACACCTCAAGTTCTGTAAATCTGTTAGGTGACTTTGACATCCAAGTGGATACAACATTGCAAAATAGCCTCATATCCTGCTTCTACCCATCTGGCAATTTTCACTGCCCTCTTCCTTTAATTTCTTTGTCAGAATAACCATGGCGGGTCTATTTTATAGTTATTTAATCTTACTATTTAACTTGCTTTTCCACATGCCATTAAATGGCATCCTACTGCCCTTATCTCTTCCTAGGTGGTTGGAATTTTGGTTTTGGATGCTCTAAACTCAGATACACCAACAGCTCTGTTTCAGCTGGACTTTTAAAACATTAAAAAAAAATTGTGAATCTTCAGAATAGCAACTTTATAACTACATTTCAATTATGTCTAATTGCTATGTCTGTATTTTCCTATGCCAGCATCACATTGTTATAATTATTGAGAAAAAAAAATACTGGGTCCCCCGAATTTTAATTGTTTTTTAAAATTTCCTGGTTATTTTTACACATTTATTCATCCTGATTAGTTTTAGAAAGTTTTGGTATGTTGCAGCATTATCTTAAAGAAATTTCAAATAAAATTGCATTTTACATATATATAGAAAATTTGGAGTAAGTGACAGCCCTTAGACAGTGAGTCTTCCAATTTAATAATAATATGTTTTTCTATGTATTAAATACTTCATTTATGCCACACATTTTATTACTTTTATATAGGTTTTGCACTTATTTCCTTAAACTAATTCCTAGACACATGCTTGCTATGGGAAATGTCGTTTCCATGTTATATTTTCAAAGGCCTAATTTTTCTTATAGGGTAGAAAAATATTTCTATATATTTATTTCTAACTAACTTAATAAATTTTCATAACACCTCTAGTAATAAAACATTAGCAATTGCAGCATCTGCAAGAAATACTGTTTTTCTCTTTCAGAAGTAATACCCTAATATCTGTGTTGCAATTTAATGTCATATTGATTAGAAATGTCAAATAATGTCAATGTCAGCAATCATAATTGAAAATTTATTTTGTTGCTGATAGTAACTGAAATGTTTTCAGATATTTACTGTAAAGAAAATATTCACTGATTTAATTTTATTCCTTTTAGTTGGAATTATTAATGCTTATTTTATTAGTTTTTCTTGTTAACTTTATAAGACAAGTAAATTTTAAATTTCATTAAATACTTTCTTAGGAATTACTGAGATGGTTCATTTTTTACTTTGATATCACTACTTGTGGAATATATTTATAAATTTCCTAAAATTGAACAATCTTTGAATTTCTTAAATATATTTTACAATTTTTGAATATTTTGTTAGCTTTTATTTTCTAATGTATGTGATATTTACCTCAGTATTAATAAATCATATTTTCTGAGGCATCTATTAATAAATTATATTTTCTGTGGTTTCATTCACACTATCTTAGAGTCTCAATTTTTTCTATAATCTGGAAATGCTTATATAACTTGAGAATTAGTCATTTTAAAAGATTAGTAGTTGTGTAACCTAGATATTTTTCTTGTAATAATTCTATAAGAATAGTTGGTAAAACAATTATGGTATTAAATTTCAAGTATATAATAACTCATACCTAGTCCTCTATCTTTTACTCACTCACTCAAGTCATAATGGCCTTCTTGTTATTTCTTAATATATAAGGTCACTTTATGTTATACTGTCTGCAATGCACTTACTATACTTACTATAGGTAAGTACTTACCCACTTACTATACCTACTTACCTACTTACTATAGGTAAATGTTATTTCTTCCTGTATTAGAGTAGCTCACTTAACTCACTCTGTTAGGGACCCACTGTCTGAAGTCGCCTGCCCTGGCATGAAGTCCTCTCAAAACAGAAGTTCTCAATAAGGAACACAAGCTTCTTCCTGCTACCAAAACAAACAGGAAGAATTTGGGAGGGGCCCAAAGGAGGGATTCTCAGGTGGCAATGGTGGTAAAGAACCCACCTGCCAATGCAGGAGAGAGGTAAGAGATGCGGGTTCAATCCCTGGGTCAGAAAGATCTCCTGGAGGAGGGCATGGCAACCCATTCCAGTATTCACGCCCATGGACAGAGGAGCCTGGTAGGCTATGGTCCATAGGGCTGCAAAGAGTCAGACACAACTGATGCAAATTAGCATGCACAAAAGGAGGGAGGAGAAGCCAATGGATAATACTTTCTGCCAGACTCCCAGAAACCCTTATGCTACAATCCATGTTGCCTGAAAGACATGGGCGCCATCAGGAAGGGCCCTGAGTAGGACCAAATATGTGCATGGGTAAGATGACCGGCCAGAGACAACCCAGAAAGCTAACTCTACCCCAATAAACCCTGAAACTGCGAGCTATGGGGCACAGCAGTTGTCCTAGTTTCCCTCACTCTGCTGTTCTCTGCTCAAGCACCTCTTTTCAATAAATTCTTTTGCTTTGTCAGTACTGTGTCTGCTCTGATAGTTCATTTATGAGTGTTAGACAAGAGCTCACTCTCAGGACCTTGAAGGGGGTCCCTAACCCCAGCAACAACTTCATTCAGAGATCTACTTTAATTTTATAATTTTAAAGGCGCCATTCTTAACCACTATCTAGATACTCTATCCTTTCTTTTCTTTCAAATCCCCTCATCTTCCTTGCGTATAGGGACTTTTCATCAATTTTAAATCAGTTTAATAGTTTATATTTCTTTGAAAGTAATTCACACTATTAACATTTAAATTTACTAACATTGCAAGTGATCTACAGTATTAAAAATTTTATATTCTTTCTCAAAGATATATGTAATTGTTATAGCTTTTTTCTTACTACTAATTTAACATTTTATTTCTTTTAAATTTTATAATTAAATGTCACAGCTTATTACTATTTGTTTTCTATTTTCTTAGTCTTTTGAATTTACATAAATACTAAAATTTGCTATTTCTTTATCAATGTCTTCTTAATTATTTCTTTTTTTCCACCTATTTATTTTGATGATTGTTTTTTAGGTGCCCAAACTGACTTTTTGTTCCTGTAAGTTTTCCTTCTTTTGAATCTTTAACATGCATTTTTCTGTAACAAATGCTTGCATTAGATTCTTTGTGATATATAATAACTCTATATGATCACCATTTTCTTTTCAGAATAGTCTATAATATGCCACTAAATCTCCTATTTAACAGAAGATATTTAGAGAGGGTTTTATTTTTTAATTTCCTTGTAAGTTTTATTTATGTTTATGTTAGAAAATATGGTTGATACTACATCTGTATTTTATGGTATTTCTTTAAGTTTTCTTGAAGTTTGTAGAGTACAATTTTCAAAGAAGATAAAAAGCAAATATAAATAAACACTTTTCAGATATTTTAATGAACATTCATTAGAAAGAGGCCCAGGAACATGAAAGCTGACCTAAAGCATATTTTTAAAGCTAGGTATATAGAAGCAATTTAATAAAGTTATGTTCAGAAAAACATACTGGCTTAGATATAAAACTTGTTGTTGATTAATGGACCAAAGACCTACAATGACCGTGGTTATTTGCATCTCAGCCATACAAAGTCTATAATTTAAACTGCTCTTGCACATATGTATATTGCCCGGGGTGGGCGGGGCGGGGGGGGGGAAGAGTCACGATGAAATCAGTAATTTCTTTTATTTGAGTTTTTCATAATTAACGTTCTTGTATGGGGAAATAGCCCCAGCCCAGTAAAAGTTTAAGATTTGATCAGAAGAGTATAGAGTGACTCTCCTCATGCACACCTTATCACCATGACAGAAACTCTCCCATATGACAGTGAATTACAGCTGAAAATACTGCACAACACAGACCCTAAAGTATTCTTAGAGTAGCCCAGAGGTAACAGGGGACACAAGAAGAAGGATACACCAAAATTTTTAGCCTCTGGTACCAACAGCGACACAAAATATTTAACATAGCTCAACTCCTAGCCAGATTGGCAAGTTACCTCATATTAAGTGGTTATTTACTTGGCTTCCCTGATAGCTCAGTTGGTAAAGAATCCGCCTGCAATGCAGGAGACCCCGGTTCGATTCCTGGCTCGGGAAGATCTGTTGGAGAAGAGATGGCTACCCACTCCAGTATTCTTGGTCTCCCTTTGTGGCTCAGCTGGTAAAGAATCTGCACGCGATGAGGGCGACCTGGGTTGGGAAGATCCCCTGGAGAAGGGAAAGGCTACCCACTCCAGTATTCTGGCCTGGAGAATTCCATGGACTGTATGGTCCATGGGTCACAAAGAGTCAGACACGACTGAGTGACTTTCACTTAGTTGTCTTCCTATACCCAATAAATGATACATACTTTAAACAAAAAGTACAAAGCATGCTGATAGGTAAGAAAAACACAGTCTATAAAGACAAAGTAAGCATCAGCTCAAGACTCGGCTATGCTGCAGATGTTGGAATTATCAGACAATGAATTTAAAATAACTTTGATATGTTAATGACTATAATAGTAGACAGCATGCAAGCACAAATGAACAATGAAAGTAGAAATATGAAGACTCTAATAAGGATTCAAGAGGAAATATTAGAAATCAAAACACTGTAACAGAAACTTAGAGTGCCTTTGATGGGCACAGCTGTATATTTGGCACAATCAAAGAAAGAATCAGTGAGTCTGAAGAGACATCAATAGTCACTTCCAAACTGAAATGCTAAGTGAAAACAGAATGAAAAAAGATAGCAGAGCATCAGAGAACTCGGGTACAATTTCAAACAGTGTAACATGTACATAAGCTGAATACCTGAAGGAGAAATAAAGGGCTTAGAGGGAGTGTTAGAAGCAATAATGAAAGATAACATTAAAAAATCAATGAAAGGCATGAAAACATAGGTCCAGGAAGCTCAGAGAACATTAAGTAGGATGAATGAAAAAGCACAACTAGGCTTATCAAAGTCAAGTGGTAGTCAAACCAAAGATGATGACAAAGCTTGAAAAAAAATACAGAAAAAAAAAGCAATTTACTTATGGAAGAATAAGGATAAAAATTACAGTGGCCCTCTCAGAAAGAATGTATTAAGAGAAAGGAGTGAAATATTTAAAGTTTTGAAAGAGAAACCCCACCAATTTATATTCTGCCACATATATATATATTTTATATATATATATATATCAGAAATTTGGATATATGTAAAGAATAGAAGAGTAATAAAGAAGGAATGAATAAATAAAAATTATTATACAGGTTTTAAAAGAATTTCTTAATAATTCCAACAGTTAAATAATAGCAAAGTATTTGATGCTTAAATAATAACAAAGTATTTGATGATTATAGCATATGGATAGTTGAAATAAATAGCAATAATATCACAAGGGATGAGAGTGAGGAATTGGGAGTACTCAATTATAAGGTACGTGTGGTACACATAAGTAGTACAGTGTTCCTTGGAAGTGGACTTAAATTTTTTTAAAAACACATTTGTAAAATGAAACTATGTATGTCTTAGAATTGCTTAGATTAAAAACAGAACTGTCAATCCAGTGTTTGGCAATGATGTGGAACGACTGAGTCCCAGAATCATTGCTGGTGAGGATGTAAAATGATACAGACACTTAGAGAAACATTTTGGTGGTGTCTTACAAAGCAATAATTAGCCTTATCCAATTATCCATTAATTGTGCTTCTAGGTTTTACCAAAATACTTGAAACTGTATGTTTACCCCAAAGCCTACACATGAATGTTTATAGCAACTTTGTTCATAACCCCTCCCCCCCAAACTGGGAATCCCTAAGCTGTCCTTCAGTAGGCAAGTGGATAAACAGTGCAGCCATACAATGATTTTGCTGTTTCTGTTCAGTCAGTAAGTTGTGTCTGACTCCTTTGCCACCCCGTGGACGGTAGCTCACTAGCTCCTCTGTCTACGGTATTTCCCAGGCAAGAAAATGGGAGTGGGCTGCCCTTTTCTACTCCAGGGGATCTTCCCAACCCAGAGCCCAAACCAGCATTTCCTGCATTGGCAGGTGGATTCTTTACCACTGAGCCACCAGGGAAGCCGATGAAATGATAAACTTTTTAGAAATTAAAATAAATAAATTAATTAAATGAGATATCAAGCTACTCAAAAATATGGTTAAACCACTTGGTAAGTGAAAGCCACTAGTCAAAAAAGACCAGTGACTGTTTGACTTCATTTATATGATAAGGTGGAAGAAAAAATTTTGGATATATTACACAGGTGAGTCGTTATGGGTTGAAGTGCAGGAGATTTTTAGTTCAGTGAGACTATTCTGAATGATATTACAATTGTAGATACACAATGGTAAATGTTTGTGAAACTCAGAATTTTATAGCAGAAAAGGTGTGGCTTAATGTATGCAAATTTTAAAAATATTTTTAAAAAGCAAATTAAAATAGCTAGCACACTATCACTAAAAAGTTACTTAGTGCCAGACAAAGTAACTTTGGAAATAACTGAAGCCTACGAGATTAAAGGCAGCTGTAGACTGGGTTGGGAAGATCCATTGGAAAGGAAATGGCAACCCAATCCAGTATTCTTGCCTTGGAAATCCCATGGACAGAGATGTCTGGTGGGCTACAGTCCATGGGGTCCCAAGATTCAGACATGACTTAGCTACTAAACCATTACCACTGACTTAATAGAAGAACTTAAGTTGATAAAACTCATTCCCATTGGGGTAGAAACTAACAATTATAAAGCCTTTATATATTTACACTGGAATTGAAACACTAAAGGAATGGATGGCAGATGTAGGGAGTTCGTTTTCCCATCATTGGAGTAGGAGTTAGTAGATGAGTAAGGAAAGGAGACTGGAGAGAGACATCTGAGTTACAGTTGCAGACATCGTTTTGAAATCATGTTTGAATTAATATAGATACAGATGGAGACTATACACACACAGATGATATAAGTATACATGAGTAGTGTACATACATATATTTCTTCCTTCTTTTAGCTTAGAGAGCCTAGAAACAATGACAACCTATTAAATAATCCTATTTAATGCCCCATTCTTGGTTCTAAAATCATTTTCCAACAAGGAACAAATTTTCCTTGGAGAAATGGCTGATTAAAGGACTAGGGCAGGGAGTATACAAGATAAGTCTGGAGAACCTTATTATGCTGAAAAGTTAAACACACACACACACACACACAAAAGTACAAATCAATCAACCAATCACAGTGATGAAGGCTATGTGAAAAGGATACAGAAGTGAACCAATACAGCTCTCAATGACCTACACTGAAACAATTTGAATAACAAAATTATAGTACATCATAACCCAAAGGATGATATAAACATTCATTAATTTATGTAGATACACTATATGATTGAATAAATAAATGGTAGACGCTAAATGTATCATCTTTTTTTTCATTTATTTTTATTAGTTGGAGGCTAATTACTTTACAATATTGTAGTGGTTTTTGCCATACATTGACATGAATCAGCCATGGATTTACATGTGTTCCCCATCTTGAAAATGCTGAGTGACATAGGGAGATATTCTTTCTCAAGAAATTAGAACATAATTCCCTACCCCTTAAATGCGGGTTACACACCTTTTCCTGTGAAGCACACAGTATGGAAGGGGAAAGAAAAAGTACCCTTGCAGTGGAGAAACCTAAGTCTACCTAAGCCACAGATTAACATAAACAGTGATCACAGGTTGACACTATATGCCCTTGATATGATGAAATGAAAATGACAATTTATGTCTTTTTTCTCTCCCCAAAACACATGACATCAATCTAATAGAGGGAAAAGTATCAGACGATTCCCAATTATGGGCCATTCAACAAGATAACTGACCACCATTCCTTAAAACTGGTAAGGTCATCAAAAACATGAGAAATCTGAGAAATTGTCACAGTCAAGAAGAGTCTAAAGAGACAGATGACTAAATATATTGTAACATGACATCCTAGATAGGAATCTGAAAAAGAAAAGGGCCTGGGGTGGGGGGAGAAATCTCAATATAGTGTTTAGTTAATTGTACCATGTCAATATCAATTACTTTAACACATATGCCATATGAATGTAAGATGTTGGTAACAGAGCAGAAACTTTGTTTGGGCTTTGAGAACTCTCTGTACCATCTTTATAATTTCTGTAAATCTAAATCTATTCTTAAAAAAGTTGATTAAATTTTCAAATATTATCAATATAAAATACTTTGATAAGACACACAGATCTGAGAGAAAATTATTCATTAAAATTAGGCTGGACTGCTGAAAAGTGTTCATTATCATGACTGATATTATGTAAAATTGCCCACACAAACACAAAAATAATATTTCCTTTATGACTTATTTCTCTTTCTTTTCCTGATTCCAACTCAAGAAAAAGAATGATATTTTTTCTTCATAAAACAATCATACTTTATTCATCTTCTTAATCAAATATGTGCCATGTTATTATTTCTCCTTATTCATATCTGTTTATTTAATTCTTGAAGTTGGTGATTCTAGATGAGATCTCTTGGAACATTTTCAGGATTAAATAACATAAAGCCTGAACTAACTAACCCCAAGTTGTCACATAATTTACTCATTTCCTGAAATGTTGCTTATGAAGAGAAGCACTATCAGGTATTCAACCCTTAGAAAAATGATGAATTTGTGCAGAGCTTGGGTGAGTTAACTAATTGCTGGACGTCAGTAGCAACACAGGACTAAATTAGGCAACAATTTTATTTCAGTGCCTATTTAAATCCCCAAGTTCAGTTCATTCACTCAGTCGTGTCTGATTCTTTGTGACTCCATGGACCGTAGCAGGCCAGGCCTACCTATTCATCACCAACTCCTGGATTTCATCCAAACTCATTGAGTTGGTGATGCCATTCAACCACCTCATCCTCTGTCATCCAATTCTTCTCCTACCTTCAATCTTTCCCAGCATCAAGGTCTTTTCAAATGAGTCAGCTCTCTGCATCAGGTGGCCAAAGGATTGGAGTTTCAGCTTCAAAATCAATCCTTCCAATGAACACTCAGGACTGATTTCCTTTAGGATGCACTGGTTGGATCTCCTTGCAGTCCAAGGGACTCTCAAGAGTCTTCTTCAACATCACAGTTCAAAAGCATCAATTCTTCGGCACTCAGCTTTCTTTATAGTCCAACTTTCACATCCATACGTGACCACTGGAAAAACTATAGCCTTGACTAGACGGACCTTTGTTGACAAAGTAATGTCTCCACTTTTTAATATGCTGTCTAGGTTGGTCATAGCTTTCCTTCCAAGGAGTAAGAGTCTTTTAATTTCATGGCTGCAATCACCATCTGCAGTGATTTTGGAGCCCCAAAGTAAAGTCAGCCACTGTTTCCACTGTTTCCTCACCTATTTCCCCTGAGGTGATGGGACCAGATGCCATGATCTTAGTTTTCTGAATGTTGAGCTTTAAGCCAACTTTTTCCCTCTCCTCTTTCACTTTCATCAAGAGGTTCTTTAGTTCTTCTTCACGTTCTGCCATAAGGGTGAGGTTATTGATATTTCTCCTGGCAATCTTGATTCCAGCTTGTGCTTCTTCCAGCCAAAATCCCCAAACTGGTTCCCAATAGCAAGAAAAAATAATTTTCTAAACTAATACATAAATTCATAATAAAAGATATGAGAAAGGGTACGCCTTGTGAAAATTTCTCATTTATTATATATATTTTAGAACAATTTGGAATACATCCAAAGAAACATGTGCAAGGAAATTCAGAGACAAAATAGTGGAGGCAATTATTTAAATGAAATGTAAATCACAGTTTTAGTTCTTTTCAGTGGTTAAATACAGATTTTCTTTTCCTCTAATTTTCTCCTGCAATCAATTTATTTGAAGCTTCCTCCATTCTTTAATAGCTGTCCCTTGAGATGATTTAAAAAAAAAAATGAATGTTGTATGTTTTACTTGGACATGTGTGAATTCTGGATCACTCTTTACCCCACTGAATACCAGGCTGTTCTTAGTCACGTTTCATAGTGACTAAGCAATGCTCTGGTCAGAATCTGTATCCTCATTCTAGATTTGCTTGTGATGCATTATAGCAAATCTCCACTAACTGAACTAATCAACATCATTGCTTCCTTCCCACCACACCTAAAGGAAGTATCACTTTATTTCTACTTATTTTCAATGCATTTTATATTTCTTAAGATATCTTGTCTGACAGAACATTAGTCAGCTTTTTAAAAATTTTCTCATGGATTTGAAAGCCAGAGTTTTGTAATGCACTCAATATTGTGCCTCTAGATCTGGCAACCAGATTAAATCCTGTGAAAAGTTTCTTTGTTCATAACATGTGCAGGCATAGAGATCTATGCAAAATATATGAATAAAATAAAAGAACATGTAGAGATTTAAAATTGAAATTTGAAACAAAAAATATATCACTGACTATATGAATTTCAATGTGATATTTTACAGACTTATCTATACATATCTCTCTATTTTTCTCACTTTATCAAGATGCAATAATTCAATTATTAAATTTAAGTTAATTTAATATTAAATTATTCATTTTAATTACTTTATTTAATAATTAATATGCTCATTAATTTATCAAATACCTTTAATTTATTTAAATTAATTTTTAAATTTTCAAGTAAAATTAATATTTAAAATGAAGCAGGCATCATGAGGATTTGATATATATATATAGAGAGAGATTCTAAAATGATTGTGAAGTGAAAGTCATGCAGTCATGTCTGACTCTTTGCAACCACATAGACTGTCTGTCAGTTTCCTTTATCCATGGAATTCTGCAGTCGAGAATACTGGAGTGGGTAGCTGTTCCCTTCTCCAGGGGTTCTTCCCATCCCAGGGATCGAACCCAGGTCTCTCACATTACAGGCAGATTCTCTACCATCTGAGCCCCCAAGGAAACCCAAGAACTGTAGAGTGGGTAGCCTATCCTTTCTCCAGGAGATCTTCCCAGCCCAGGAACCGAACCGGGGTCTCCGGCGTTGCAGGTGTATTCTTTAGCAACTGAGCTACCAGAGAAGCCTCTGAATATATATGTATATATATAAATATATATATACATATATATATATATATATATATATAAAACTGCAGACACCATGCTATTCAATAGATCCCCAGAATTTACTCATCTTATAACTGTAAGTTTGTTTACTTATTCATTTGTTTTATCATTTAAATTTTTTGAGTTACCAGTGTCAACTGAAAATCAGACACAGTTCCTTCCTTTGGGAATGCACAGTCTGGTAGAAGAAGCAACTTTGAGAAAAGTCAGCTATATTAATGGCGAGCATATAATGTTACATGTTGAAAGGGCTGCTCAAGGAAGAGAGTAAGATAATAAGTGGATAAAAAGAGATGACGTTATATAAATTGTATAAACATTTTAGCTATAATTTTAAATTATTTATTGTTGCATAATTTTCTTTCTTTAGAGGTTCTAAAAGAAACAGAAATATA
This sequence comes from Cervus elaphus, assembly GCF_910594005.1. Lineage (NCBI taxonomy): Eukaryota > Metazoa > Chordata > Mammalia > Artiodactyla > Cervidae > Cervus > Cervus elaphus. Next base: position 46,621,402 of record NC_057845.1, read on the forward strand.
TCTCTCTTATAGATAATATTGACTCTTTAGTTTAGTCTGATTGCTTATTTAAACTGCTAAAACTAATCTTATTTGTAAAACAGTGTTGAATGATTTATAGACAATATTGCAACTCTAATATTTTAAACACATGTTCTTAGTTTTGACACATTTTTCTTATCTTAAAGCTAAGAACCTAAAATGTATAATTTCAGTTATCTTGTTACTTTGTGCCTTGCATAACTCATAAAGTTATGATTGAAAATTAATAATGCTCATGACAGAGTCAAAATATATTAATACTTAACATTCAAACTGGCATAGATGAAATTTGAAAAATGATGTCTCTTTTAATGCTTATACTTACTCTTTTTATGGCTCATGTGCACAAACATGCATTTCATTCTGTGCAGTTTACTCTACTTCATCAGTAACATTTCGATTAAGTATGTTAAGATCAATTTTGCTTTTCTCCAGCTTTCATGATGACTGCCCTTCTTCCCCATTCTTTGTATGCTTAACAACCAGACCTGCATAAAGAGGAACAACTACATCTGTGTATCTTCTGCCAAGAAATGGAGTTTCACAAACAGCAGCTGGCTGAATGCAAGTTTCTGAGCAAATGATTTGTGATTGGATTTGCCTCTCCTTTATGGACTCTACCTCAGTGCCCTGTTCAATTTCAGATTATAAAAGCCTGAAAGCAATCACAAGGTGAATTTCAATAAATTGAATTTATGATGAGTGTGAAAGATAATTTGCTGACAGCTTTAAATTGTAAGCACTTCTTTCAATGGTAAATATATCCAAATTGCTTTGTTTTTCTCATAAGAGATTCAGCACCTTGAAACAAAGATTTGCTATAAAACAAGCTCTCCAGCAAACATCTGCTCCCTGTCTCTAAAGCCCTGAGACAGGTGAAATAGGACTCTGGCTGTATAAGCTAAATTTTAAAGCACTGGCATTGGAAAGGAATTCGTTCTTTACATTTGTGTCAGTAAAAGGATTAACATTCTTCTTTGAAGAGAAAAAAAAAAATCAGATCTATTTTCAAATACATTTATCTAGTCTAAAGTACATTCTCCAGTCCAATATAAATCTAAAATGATATAAATCTGATTAAAATATTTGATGATCCTATTTTTATTTTGCTTGAATATTTGTGTCTTTAATTTTGGGGGAGATTCATTAGGTATTTTTACTAAAAATATGACTACATATTATAAAAGTAGAAGTGTATAGAGAATTTTAGTTCTGGAGGGCTCTATGATCTTCCAAGTGTTCACTTGTCAATATTTGTAGAAATGTAGACCATTAATTGGAGAAGGAAATGGCAACCCACTCCAGTATTCTTGCCTGGAGAATCCCAGGGATGGAGCAGCCTGCTGGGTTGCCATCTATGATGTCGCGCAGAGTCGGACACGACTGAAACGACTTAGCAGCATCAGCAGCAGGCCATTAATAGAAGATGTTATGCAAAATAGTATACAGACCAACAAATATGAAAATGCACACGTTACTAGTAGATAACTAGTTATCTACTATTGAATAGATAAATGCATTGAACTATCAGTGTATATTCACCAGTTTAACAAAAGCTGAAGTGTGAAATAGAAACTAAAAGAAAAGATGTAGAGAAAAGTGTAACTCTTATGTGCTACTAACGAAAGCAAAAAATTGTTACAACCACTTCTGAAAACCATATAATGCTCTCTAGTAAAGGCAAAGATACATGTAAACACATGACTCAACAATTCCACCCCTAATCATACACCTGAGAGCAACTCTGTTGAATAGGAATATAATGCAAGTCCAAATATAACTAAATTTTCCAATAATTATATTCAAAACAAAAATTAACAGGTGATTCACATTTTAATGGACTTCCCAAGTAGTACTAGTGATAAAGAACCCACCTGCCAATGCAGGAGATGCAAGAGACACAGGTTCGATCCCTGTGTCAGGAAGATCCCATGGAGGAGGGTATGGCAACCTACTCCAGTATTCTTACCTGGAAAATCCCATGGACAGAGGAGCCTGGAGGGCTACAGTGCATTGGGTCACAAAGAGTCGAACATGACTGAAGTGATTTAGCACGTAAGCATGCATGCACACACATTTCAATGGTGTTGGGTTGTTCAAAAATTTGTTGAGTCTTTTCCGTGCAGCATACAGGCAAACCGAACGAACTTTTTGGCCAACCGGATTTTTTTTTTTTTAATTTAACTCATTATATTTAAAGTTTTATTATTTCAACATGTAATCAATTTAAAAATATAAAATATTATACATTCTTTTTTGGTATTATTTTCAAAATCAGGTATCTATTTTATACTTAGAACACACCCAAATCTAAAAAAAAATTAAAAAATAAACCACCTCATTTGAAGTACTTAATAGCCACGTGGCTGGTGTTTACTGTAATAGACATGCAGCCTTAGAAAATGTTTCCACATATGCATCGGGATGCATACAAAAGAATGTTCATGAAAGTGAAAGTTACTCAGTCCTGTCCGACTCTTTGAGACCCCATGGACCTTAGTCCGCTAGACTCCTCTGTCCATGGGGATTCTCCAGGTCCGAATTGGGTTGCCATGCCCTTCTCCAGGAAATCTTTCAACCCTAGGAATCGAACCAGGGTCTCCTGCATTGCAGGCAGATTTTTTTATCAGCTGAGTTATCCAGGAAGTCCAAGAATGTTCATATTGATATTATTTGTAGTCTATATTGGTCAGGACTAAGTCAGTAAAACAGAGTCCCTGACAGTGACCTGATAAAGGGATTTTAAAATAGAAAGATATTTAAGTTATTGTGGGAAGTGCTGAAAGTGAAAGTGAGGTCGCTCAGTCCTATCTGATTCTTTGTGACTCCATGGACTGTAGCCTGCCAGGCGAGGTGTCAGTGGGATTCTCCAGGCAAGAATACTGGAGTGGGTTGCCATTTCCTTCTCTAGGGGAGCTTTCCAACCCAGGGATGGAACCAGGGTCTCCTGCACTGCAGGCAGACTACCTTCTGAGCCACCAGGGGCAGGCCACACGGGAAGTGCTGAAAACTCCCCAAATCAAATAAACCACGTGCCAACCAAGAGATAAACAACAGCAGTAAGCAGTTACCTCTCTCAGTGTTAATCACTCAGTCATGTCGGACTCTTTGCGACCCCATGGACTATAGCCCGCCAGACTTCTCTGTCCATGACGTTCCCCAGGCAAGAAAACTGAAGTGGTTAGCTGTTCCCTTCTCCAGGTGATGTTCCCAACCCAGGGATCCAATCTGGGTCTCCTGCATTGCAGGCAGATTCTTTACTGTCTGAGCCACCAGCGAAGCCCACATCACTCAGACTGATAGAATAAAAGAATGCGGTCTTCTTTACAAAATCCAAACTCCTTCAAGTCTCTTATAAAAACTTTTAATTGATCTTTGCCTTCATGTTTCTCCATTATTAATCCCTGCAAATTCCCAAATCTCTCTATATCAGCCTAGCACATTTCCCAGATATTCTTTTGCTTCTTTGCTTCGTATCTCTGTGCCATTGCATATGTAGTTTAAGTCGCCTGAAATATCCTTGGTAACACTCCTCCCAACTGATCAATCACCTTCTGCTTTCTTTAACCTTAGGCAGATGTAAACGTCTTCCATAAGAATACTGCGCCTATCTTCTGACTCCCTACTTGTCATGCTGGGTTGACCACACTTGTATACAACCATAGCACCCGTAGGCATACTCTGATTTAAACATCTCATATCTTTTTAAGACATTGGTCTACTTTCTCCACTGTACCACAAAATATTTGAGAGTATTTCGGTAATGTCTGTATTGCCAGTTACTTACATGTAGCAGGTATGAAAACAATATGTACAGACGGGTTGAATAACTGAGATGATAAAAAAAGAATGTAACAAAAACATGCTTTTCAGTCAAGGTGATTGGTTTTCAATATGTTTTCCAAAATTATATTAGTTGCAATTATTTGGACTATCTCTACTATCAGCCATATCATGATTAGTTGGGACAGAGACAAACTGTAATGAAAACTGTAGGTTGTCAATTTAATCTGCACATTATAATTTAATTACGTAAACTGTTAATTCTTCATTTAAAATATTTCAGTTCAATTCAGTCACTCAGTCATGTCCGACACTCTGCGACCCCATGAACCACAGCACGCCAGGCCTCCCTGTCCATCACCAACTCCCGGAGTCCACCCAAACCCATGTCCATCCAGTCGATGATGCCATCCAGCCATCTCATCCTCTGTTGTCCTCTTCTCCTCCTGCCCTCAATCTTTCCCAGCATCAGGGTCTTTTCCAATGAGTCAGCTCTTTGCATTAGGTGGCCAAAGTACTGGAGTTTCAGCTCAGCATCAGTCCTTCCAATGAACACCCAGGACTGATCTCCTTTAGGATGGACTGGTTGGATCTCCTTGCAGTCCAAGGGACTCTCAAGAGTCTTCTCCAACACCACAGTTCAAAAGCATCAATTCTTTGGTGCTCAGCTTTCTTTGTAGTCCAACTCTCACATCCATACATGACCACTGGAAAAACCATAGCCTAGACCAGACAGACCTTCGTTGGCAAAGTAATGTCTCTGCTTTTTAATATGCTGTCATAACTTTCCTTCCAAAGAGTAAGTGTCTTTTAATTTCATGCTGTAATCACCATCCGTAGTGATTTTGAAGCCCCCCAAAATAGTCAGCCACTGTTTCCACTGTTTCCCCATCTATCTGCCATGAAGTGATGGGACCAGATGCCATGATTTTAGTTTTCTGAATCTTGAGCTTTAAAACAACTTTTTCACTCTACTCTTTCACTTTCATCAAGAGGCTCTTTAGTTCTTCTTCACTTTCTGCCATAAGGGTGGTGTCATCTGCATATCTGAGGTTATTGATATTTCTCCCAGCAATCTTGATTCCAGCTTGTGCTTCCTCCAGCCCAGCGTTTCTCATGATGTACTCTGTATATAAGTTAAATAAGCAGGGTGACAGTATACAGCCTTGACATACAATAAAGCAGAGATAGATGTTTTTCTGGAACTCTCTTGTTTTTTTGATGATCCAGTGGATGTTGGCCATTTGATCTCTGGTTCCTCTGCCTTTTCTAAAACCAGCTTGAACATCTGGTTCATCGTTCATGTATTGCTGAAGCCTGGCTTGGAGAATTTTGAGCACTACTTTACTAGCATGTGAGATGAGTGCAATTGTGCGGTAGTTTGAGCATTCTTTGGTATTGCCTTTCTTTGGGATTTGAATATTTATAGCTGCATAATTCATCATAGTTCATGGTTTAAATGTAACATAGCATAGGAAGTAGTTTTTACCGTCAGGAAAATAATAAAGTAAATATTGAAATTTCCTTGCAGCTATGATAGCAATCTGAACAGCAAATAAAAGAATACAAATTCCTCTTTAAAAAAATTTAGTAAAAGGATGAAGTTGTTTTTTAAACTTTCCTTAACTTTGTTTGCTTTATGTTACATAAAAATAACTTCTACTGGAAAATATTTATCTGTTTTATTGTACTCAGGGGGACCATGGAGGAAAGTTTTCAAGTAACTCTGAAAGCTTTATGACTAATGTGAAACTTTGGAATCATACCTGAAAACTGATTGGGATTTTCTTCTGGAATTAAGCCTAAAAGAGATGCCAAATATAAATAAAATGATTGAAAGACTGAAGGATTATGTGGAAAAGTAACTTTCATCTATTTTAATGTAATAATCCATTTCCTTGAATATATTAATTTTTGCTTCCATCTTTAGAATGAAAGAATAATGACTATGTTAATGATTTTTATCAGAAATACCTTGGGAATGTCAATAAAGTTAATAAATTCAATTGCTTTGGATAGGTTGATACATATTTGTAATTTTCTTAGGATTAAAACAAAGGATTTTTTTCTAGCAGCCCTGGGAAAGTGGAGCCATTTGAGAACAATGCTTTTGTAGTGTGTGTGTGTGGATGACTTAGTTCAATTTTGAGCATCTTTAAAAATTCTGATCAGGGACCACAGGCAAAAATATTCATTTATGTAGCAAAAGCAGACACAGAACTTCAAACATTTTCCCATTATTTCCATAAATGTGGAAGTTTGACTTGATAATTCTCTTTTTAAAGTAGGCAGATTTTCAAAATTTGTTTCATCTTTTTTATTTGGTTGTTTATTTGCATCAAAAATATCAGGTGGTTTCTAACACTTTAATTCACTTTTTTTTTGCAAACTTATTTTCTTTAGCAAAATAATGTTTTAAGCAGGTAAAATGTCTTAAAATAAATAAATAAAGGCATCTAGGATATGTGACTGTAAAGAAAATACATCTAGCCAAAGTCAAGTATCTAGAATAATCCTTAGCTAGATCTTTGAAGTTGTTTATGTCCTTCATTCTCTATCTTTTCCATGTTGCCTGTTTTAGTGCTAATTGTTAAGTACTTGTCTTCTTCCTTGAATTTACTCAGAGGAAATTACAGATTTTCTTCTTTTTGGCTTGAGAGACTTACGACTCTCTAGAGCAAGAATCACTTCAAGAGATTTCTCCTAGTGTCACATATGACCATGATGGAGCAAAGGTCTAGTCAGATGGGATACCTCGAAAACCTGTGCTCTCCATGGTTTTTATTATGAAAAATGTGATTTTCTACACTTCAAATTTTGTTAGTTTGATTTGTGTGGCTAGGATTCCTATATTCTTTTTTAATTTTGATTCTTTAAAAAATTCTTGCCATTTAAAAATGTTAAAATAAGTTTGATTTGATTATTAAGGGATTAATCCTGCTTAGTGTTTTATATGAATAGATTTGAGAAACTTCAACTTTGTGAATATTTTTTAAAAATACTTGCAAAATATACTGTTCCCAAATTTTATGTTGGTGTATATAGAAATGTATGTACATAGATGGCCAAGTCCATCTTTCACTTTCTCAAAACTCTCCTAATAATTCAAACTTAATTTATCTCATAATTCCATGAATCATTTGAAAGATGGGGAGTGTATGTAATGTAATATGAATTTTTGTGTGTGGGATAATTTTTTGAGAAGTGAAACAAGAGTTTAACTTATGATAGCACTTGTATTTGGAAGAAAAATCAAAATATAATGGAAAATACATTGACATGAATTAGCCATGGATTTACATGTATTCCCCATGCTGATCCCCCCTCCCACCTCCCTCTCTACCTGATCCCTCTGAGTCTTGACAAAAACCACTACAATATTGTAAAGTAATTAGCCTCCAACTAACAAAAGTAAATGAAAAAAAAAATATAATGGAAAATACAAAGCCTTATTTTAATATAGCACACATATGTAAAATTTATAAATTAATTAAACACTAGATTTTGTAAATATATTGTTGTGTATAGCCAGCTGGGCCAAAATATTTTTTATAAATTTTACATAGGAAATGATGATATTAACTTACAAAAATATGTATTTCTCAATGTGAGAGAAAATCTATATGAATGAACTTGGTAAAGGTAGATGAACTATTAATATCACTATCAACTATCACTATGTCAGATGAGATAAGCATTTGCCAAGAGCCTGTAGCTAAGAACTCTGTGCAAAGGATACAATGAATGATGCCATGCATAGATAAAAAAGAGAACACATTTCCATAAGGTATATTTAAAAGTTAAAATTAAAACTTCAGAAATATTTTATCTTGAAATTTTTTAATGAATGTAATAAAATATACTTTATACTAAGACTATTGAGATTTAGATCAGGACTATTTTTTTCTGATTTCTGCTGTATTTTGCTTTCCATTATAGCTGGGAAGCATCCAAGATAACTTGGAAGATTTTTGTTGTTATTTTTGCTACATCAGATTTCTTATTTTGTTCTATTGGTTAAGATGGGCCAGTGGCCAAAAAAACAAAAAAGCCACAGAAAATTTTTTCTAGGAAAGGAAGCATGTTAAAGAGGAAAAAAAAAAAATCCTTCTTTTTAATTTCATAGACATTCTGTTCATTATAGCTTTAATGATTTTTGTTCATTCATCTCTCCTTCAGAAAATTAGCAATGCCTACTTTGTAGTGGAATTTAGATTTATGTTTGGAAGTGTCATGTTATTCTTTAGCTCCTATAAGGAAAAAAAAAAAAAAAAAAAGAAATGTATCCTGTCAAATTGACCACCAAAGGAAGAAACTTTGATCTTCCCTTTAAACTTCTTTAAAAAATTTGAATAAAGAGACTGTTCCCAGAACAGAACTATCACCAGAGCCAACCAAAAGAATATGGGTTAAGTATGGCTCGATAAAGGACAGAAATGGTATGGACCTAACAGAAGCAGAAGATATTAACAAGCGATGGAAAGAATACACAGAAGAACTGTACAAAAAAGATCTTCACGACCCTGATAATCATGATGATGTGATCACTCACCTAGAGCCAGATATCCTGGAATGTGAAGTCAGGTGGGCCTTAGAAAGCATTGCTATGAACAAAGCTAGTGGAGGTGATGGAATTCCAGTTGAGCTGTTTCAAATCTTGAAAGATGATTCTGTGAAAATGCTGCACTCAATATGCCAGCAAATTTGGGAAACTCAGCAGTGGCCACAGGACTAGAAAAGGTCAGTTTTCATTCCAATCCCAAAGAAAGGCAATGCCAAAGAATGCTCAAACTATTGCACAATTGCACTCATCTCACACGTTAATAAAGTAATGCTCAAAATTCTCCAAGCCATGCTTCAACAGTACATGAACTGTGAACTTCCAGATGTTCAAGCTGGTTTTAGAAAAGGCAGAGGAACCAGAGATCAAATTGCCAACATCCACTGGATCATCGAAAAAGCAAGAGAGTTCCAGAAAAAACATCTATTTCTGCTTATTGACTATGCCAAAGCCTTTGACTGTGTGGATCATAATGAACTGTGGAAAATTTTTCAAGAGATGGGAATACCAGACCACCTGACCCACCTCTTCAGAAACCTGTATGCAGGTCAGGAAGTAACAGTAAGAATTGGACATGGAACAGATTGGTTCCAAATAGGAAAAGGAGTATGTCAAGGCTGTATATTGTCACCCTGCTTATTTAACTTATATGCAGAGCACATCATGAGAAACGCTAGGCTGGAGGAAGCACAAGCTGGAATCAAGATTGCCGGGAGAAATATCAATAACCTCAGATATGCAGATGACATCACTGTTATGGCAGAAAGTGAAGAAGAACTAAAGAGCCTCTTGATGAAAGTGAAAGAAGAGAGTGAAAAAGTTGCCTTAAAGCTCAGCATTCAGAAAACTAAGATCATGGCATCTGGTCCTATCACTTCATGGGAAATAGAGGGGGAAAGAGTGGAAGCAGTGTCAGACTTTATTTCTTTGGACTCCTAGGTCACTGCAGATGGTGACTGCAGCCATGAAATTAAGACACTTACTCCTTGGAAGGAAAGTTATGACCAACCCAGATAGCATATTAAAAAGCAGAGACATTACTTTGCCAACAAAGGTCTTTCTAGTCAAGGCTATGGTTTTTCCATTGGTCATGTATGGATGTGAGAGTTGGACTGTGAAGAAAGCTGAGTGCCGAAGAATTGATGTTTTTGAACTGTGGTGTTGGAGAAGACTCTTGAGAGTCCCTTGCACTGCAAGGAGATCCAACCAGTCCATCCTAAAGGAGATCAGTCCTGGGTGTTCTTTGGAAGGACTGATGCTGAAGCTGAAGTACTTTGGCCACCTGATGTGAAGAGTTGACTCATTGGAAAAGACCCTGATGCTGGGAGGGTTGGGGGCAGGAGGAGAAGGGGACAACAGAGGATGAGATGGTTGGATGGCATCACCGACTCAATGGACATGAGTTTGAGTAAACTCCAAGAGCTGGTGATGGACAGGGAGGCCTGGCGTGCTGCGATTCATGGGGTCGCAAAGAGTCGGACATGACTGAGCGACTGAACTGAACTAAACTGAACTGATGGGAGGGAAGAGACAATAGGTAAGGCCTAGAGATCAGGATCCACTCTGTCCAGTTGTCTGCAGGGCCCAGAAAATGTTTTTTGCTAAACAATCGTGTTTTCGTCTCCATGTAAAATACCTCCCTCCTAGTGATTGGAAGTCTTAAGCCACTGCACCCAACATTACCGTTTGTCTTTAACTGAAGATGGTATTTGCACTGTTTTCCTGGATCTTTCCCATCTATCCATACTTGGTTTTCCCCTGTTAACCTGTCTCAAGTCAGTTTAGTTCTTAGACCAGCCAGAAGAACTTAGGAGGACAGAAGAAAATTTCTTCCTCCCAAACATATTGAATTTAAAAGTTTAAGCGCCTTTTCAGTCTTCATGCTGTTTTCTCTTTCATAATAAAGGAAAATAATAACAGTGACATAGGTAGACAGTCAGTACATATAGTGACTTACCACGTGTTGGTTAGTGAAAATGAATCATTCAGTCCTGTCCAACTCTATGGATTTGAGAACCCACGGATTATACAGTCCCTGGAATTCTCCAGGCCAGAATACTGGAGTGGGTGGTTTTTCCCTTCTCCAGGGGGATCTTCCCAACCCAGGGGTTGAAGCCAGGTCTAATACATTGCAAGTGGATTCTTTACCAGCTGAGCCACAGGGGAAGCCCTAGTGCACATTAAACTTTTTATTCTCACAAGAATAGATGCTTAAAATAAAATGATATTTCAAACACAATCCATATGAATATATTTCTAGTCTATTCCTTTTTATGTTGTTCAGCATTTCTACAAGGTACATATATTAAGTTGACTTTTATATTCACAGAAAAGAAGAAAGGCTATACTGCTGAATTTCTACTAATAAAAAGTTAGTTTTCTTCTATTGATGTTTTAGACTACATAGATAATAGGGATCCAATTATAATGTCCAAAATTCTCTAAGATTTTAGAAAATTTAAAAACACAGGAATCAGTGACCAAGGAAATAATTTAGAAAATTATGCACAGGCTCTTAGCAAGTATAATGTAATAAAAAAAAAAAAAAGACTTTTTATACTTCTTTAGGTTAAAGAGCAAACCATTTTAGCACAATATTATTTTATTAATATTTTACTTTTACCTTTAAAAAGAAGCTCTACTGGTATGAATTTCAGATACCATTTTTGCTACATGAAACCAACGACACAATTACTATTAACTTTTTAAAGCATAAAATCAAGTAAATGGAATTAAATAAAAAATGCTCCTATGTGCTTCTTAAAAACAATCTGATTCATCAGGGAACCCAGGACAAGTGATTTATTGGCAAGATGAAAAGAAGAGGAAACACAATAGCTGAGTGAATATAAAAATATCAAACTATGGGATTATATATTGCTTCATAGGAGTGTGTCTCCAAGCAAAATGTATCTTTGCTCTCAGTTCTGCTGGTACCAAGCTACAAAATGTGTAAATTATTCCAAACTTTAAAATTGAAGGAACAATTAAATGAGAGAAGGAAAACATGCTGCCCAAAGAAGCGGGCTAATTTTAAAAGCACACTTCACCATTTTTACATTTAAATGAGGTTTTCAATCACTTGATTTGACCCTACATGGTGCATAGGAACTGCAGTTACACAATATGTTTGAATGAGGATTATTATAATTTACTAAGAAGTGATGCAGGGGATTAGGAAACTTGGAAGCCTGGCACTGCACTTCCATAACAGACATCCCTGCCAGATAATTAACCTTGCTGTTTGTTTAGCATCCATTGAATACCTCATTACTGATTCAGTCAATTATCTCCTGGTAATGACCGTTACAGAAGGTAGAATTGCTTAATTAAAATTATTTAGACCAAAGAGGAACTTTGATTGGGCCATGCATATTAGAAAGGCTTGATTAATCTTGATGAGATACACAATGCATTTAAAGCTTTACTTTATTATTATCAAAATGCCAAATTCATTATTTTTACCCATCAAAAATAATTTTTCCTTTGCCAAAGACATTTAAAAAATAAGACAGCAAGGCAGTAGATGAAAAACAGCCTTTTCAATGCTAATTTTAATATAGAGAGGCTTGAAGAATGAAGTAGAACCCTATTTATTTTATAAGATGCAATTGATATAAATTAGAATTCCTTATTGCTGGAAGGGATGGTATATATTCAGGAGGGCAAACTTAGCACTGTGCATACACACCACTTAAAAGATGCAAATACATTTCATCTTCAGTTTTCTTCATATGTATCCACAGGTGAATTCCTTAGTCCTTTTTTTGTAATATGTGGCTACTTGATTTGAGCATTGGCCAGATGATACTCTTGGTGCTTAAGTCAAAATACACTGGTTTTAGAACAAAACTCTTTCGTTTCAGTACCACTAGCAGTTTCATCGAGTCTATAGTTATTTTCTCTTGAGTTAAAGAATGTCTTTTTTTCCCTAAAATGAAGATAGAGTTCATTGTTTTGTCTGTTTCCAGCTGTAGCTAGAGAAAATAACAGTATTTCATCTTCTTGGCTTCTCAGATATGGATTCCTAAGTGGATTTTTATTAAAGTACAGTCAACTTTAATAAAACTGCATTTTTTGTTTGTTTTTCTTGTTTTAGTGGGGAGAGAGTTTTTGTTGGTTGGTTTTACATACTGTGGTTCATTTCAAATTTCTCCAAAACTTTAAGAAGATGCTGATTATAATTGCATAAGTTTTCCATAAATGTTTTGATTTTTTGAAATTTTTTAACTTTTTATTTTGTGCTTGGGTATAGTCGATTAACAATATTGTGACAGTTTCATGTGGACAATGAAGGGACTCAGCCATACATATACGTATCCATTTCCCCCAAACTCCCCTCCCATCCTGGCTGCCACATAACATTGAGCAGAGTTCCATGTGCTATACAATAGGTCCTTATTGGTTACCCATTTTAAATATAGCAGTATGCAAATACATTTATCTTTTAATGAGTCAAAAGTCACTCTTAACTGCATATATTATGCCATAAATAAATGAATTTCTTCCAGAGTACCCTGAACCTGGTAGCATTTAGGAAACTAGTGTTCAAAGGTAATGAAAGAGCATCCTAGCAGGTCACAGACAAGGTGATACAGATTTCCTCCACAACATTCTCTCCCTCTGACATCCGGAGGTTCAACTGGCATTTTAAGTGTATACTGTGGAATACCAGATTGACAAGATACAAGTACAAGATAATTATACTACTTGAGAGTTAAATAAAAACAGACAGGCAGATAACACTTCAACATGAAATCTACATTGTGATTATCACAGACTCTAGATTGTTCTTACTTGGAAATATGCACAACCAAGATTCAAAAGAAAATGTCCTCGGGGAGAATACCACAGTAATGTTTTACTTGAAAAGGCAATCAAAGGCAGACTTTTCTTTCTCCTACAAGTAGGAAACTAATAGAAACTAATAGGAAACTCTTACATGCTGTAATAATAATAAAAAAATAACAAAAAAGAAACCAGCAAAAATATTTCAAAGTATAGTTCTAAATGAATGCAATCCTCAACATTTTGCACAATCATACACTAGCCTTTGTCAAAAACTATAGGGAGGAAGGATACATTGGGAGATTAGAATTGATATATACACACTTCTGTATATAAAATAGATAGCTAATGAGAACCTACTATATAGCACAGGGCATGCTACTCAATCCTATGTAATGGCCAAATGGGAAAAGAATCTAAAAAAGAGTGGGTATAGGTATATGTACATGTATATATATGACTGATTCACTTTGAAGGACACCTGAACCTAACACAACAGTGAAAAAGAACTACACTCCGATAATTTTTTTTTTTTAAAGATGGGCTTTGATGAGCTAGCAGCAGGGCTCTGTTTGGGCATCAGAACTAGAAACTGGAGTTTTCATTAACTTTACCTAAAACAAAAGGTAATGAGATTCTTCAGAAGGCATACAGGAAACAAATGCTTCAAGGGACAAAACCCTCTATAGTATTGTGAGTGAAAGTATTTTCTACTGGTACAAAGAATAATTGCAATATGAATACCAATGCATCTTTACTAAAATAAATATATATGAAGTATCCACATATATATGTTCATAAATATATTTTACTCACATACATATATTCATATATATATGAATAGTGATTATCTGCATCCTGCATGTCAACAGCAAAATCATTTAATGATTTTTTTTTCACATACTTGTACCATCTAGATATTTACTCACTTGCTAAACAAATTTACCACTCAAATATATGAAAAAACTTTCATGGATTTAAAAGATACAAGAGATCAGTTAGAAACCCAGAAATTCTCAACAGCAAGGAGTCAGTGCCATTGTCAAGTCTGAGGGACCAAAGATATGTCATTGGACCCACAGGGCTGAGGTCCCTCAGGAAAAGCTGGAAGTAATACACAATGGCTTAGCTAAAGGGGCTTCTCTGGTGGCTCCATGGTAAAGAATCCGCCTGCCAGTGCAGGAGATGTGGGTTTGACCCCTGGATTGGGAAGATCCCCTGGAGAAGAAAACGGCAACCCACTCCAGTATTCTTGCTTGGAAAATCCTATGGACAGAGGAACCTGGCAGGCTGCACTCCATGGGGTCACAAAGAGTTGAAAATGACTGAAGTGAGTTAGCATGCACATATGCTTACACATATGGTATGCAGATATACACTAGTAAGGATACATAGATATTGATGCTTCTATAGAAGACGACTTGGCTAATCATTTTTCCACTAATATGAGAAAGTTTATTAACATTAATATGCTGCAGAGCTATAATTTTATTGACTGCATAATATTCCATTTTATGTTTGCACTGAAAATGCTGTATCCGCTTCTATAATGTTGACTTTTAAGCTTCTTCCGTTCTATAAGTAGTATAAACAATATTATGATAAAATAATTGAAGGTATATTTAAAATAGCATTTTAATATTTTAAACATTTCTTTTCAGATAAGTAATGCTAATGAACAAGTTTACTCACTCTTAGTGAGGCTGAAAGAAAATTGTACTCCTATACATAATAAATGACACATTTTGGGGGAAACAAATTTTGTAATATATTTTAAAAATATAAATAATCTAACACTTTGACATGGCAAATTGTTCTGACAATTTACCTTAGGAAAATTATGATATAAAGGTTCAAACTACAATGCACAAGTTTGTTTATGGCAGTAACATTTATAATATGGAAGATAATAAGTGTGTAATGCTTATTTGAATAGAATTAAAAAATGTTATTTATATTCATAAATTAGAGTTCAGAATTATTTAAAACAATGATGTAAATTTATACTAATTGAATTGGAAAAGCAAACATGGAAGGTATAGACCTATATATAAGTAAAAATATTTCTGTGAATGTGACTATTTATGTTTATATAGATGCATTTTTGTGGTCTGTGCAAACACAGTGGAATTGGGTATTCTCTTGTCTCTGCTTGTCATCTACTTAACAGAATTACTTATTTATAACTTGTGCTTCCTTATGGCCTTGGAAAATTGTAGAATTTTCCTCTAGTTGATGCACACAATCATGTAATTGCCTAAATCCATCTGATAAGGACTGAGAAATCATACTATAGTCTAAGAGCTAAAATGTCAAGTAAGTCCCAAATCATTGAATGCTTATGAATAAGTATGGAGGATGACTACATACCAAGAAATTAGAAAACAAAGAAACCTCTGAATATACTGTTTACAGAACAACATCGGGTTGAAGATAAGATGAAGAATGTTAATCTATTTTTATTATGAAAGAAAAAAGATAGGGCTTTCCTCTGTTTTCCCTACTTTTTAATCATGTCCACTATTTATTTCCTAAGTCTATTTTTATAGTTTTATTTATGTCATTCATTCCTCCAAGAATGTCATACGTTTTCTCAGTTCTCAACAAGGGCTGCCTACAGCATTTTAAATCATTTCCTGAACACTTTAGCTCTTAGCAATTTTCTGTCCTCCATTATCTCCTGGAATTTGCTCAGTTTCATGTTTATTGAGCCAGTGAAGCTACCTAACCAACTCATTCTGTGTCATCCCCTTCTCCCTTTGTCTTCATCAATGCATTTTCCAATGAACTGTCCTTTTGCATCAGGTGGCCAAAGCAACAGTCCTTCCTTTATCTGGACTCCCTTGCTTTCTCCATGATCCAGCAAATGTTGGTGATTTGATCTCTGGTTCCTATGCCTGTTCGCAACTCAGCTTATACATGGGGAAGTTCTCAGTTCGTATACTGCTGAAATATACCTTAAAAGAGTTTGAGCGTAACTTTGCTAGCATGTGAAATGAGCACAGTTGTACTGTAATTTGAACATTCTTCAGCATTGCCCTGCTTTGCAATTGGAAAGAAAATAGACATTTTCCAGCCCTGTGGCCACTGCGTAATTTTCCAAATTGGCTGACATATTGAGTGCAACACTTTAACAACATCATCTTTTAGGATTTTAAATAGCTCACCTGTGATTCCATCAATTCCAATAGCTTTGTTCATAGTAATGCTTCCTAAGGCCCACTAGACTTCACACCACAGGATATCTGGCTCTATGTGAGTGACCACACCATTGTGGTTTTCCATGTCATTAAGACCTCTTTTTGTATAGTTCTTCTGTGAATTCATGTCACCTCTTCTTAATCTCTTCCGCTTCTGTTAGACACTTACCACTTCTGTTAAGCCCTTGCTGTTTCTGTTCTTTGTTGCACCCATCTTCGCACACAATATTCCCTTGGAGTCTCTAATTTTCTTGAAGAGATCTCTAGTCTCTCCTACCCTATTGTTTTCCTCTATTTCTCTGCGTTGTTCATTTAAGAAGGCCTTCTCATCTCTCCTTGCTTCCATCCAGTTGGGTATATCTTTCCCTTTCACTTCTCTTCTTCCCTCAGCTATCTGTAAAACCTTCTCAGACAACTACTTTGATTTCTTGGCACTTCTTTTTCTTTTCCTCTGGGATGGTTTTGGTCACTGCCACCTGTACAATGTTACAAATCTCCATCCGTAGTTCTTCAGACACTCTGCCCACCATATCTAATCCCTGAATCTATCAGTCACCTCCACTATATAGTCAAAAGATGTTTGATTTAGGTCATACCTGAATGGCCTAGTGGTTTTCCCTAACTCAATTTAAGCCTGAATTTTGCAATCAGGAGCTCATGATTTGAGACACAGTGGCTCAGATGGTAAAGAATCTGCCTGCAATGTGGGAGACCTGGGTTTGATCCCTGGGTTGGGAAGATCCCCTGGAGGAGAGCATGGTAACCCACTCCAGTATTCTTGCCTGGAGAATCCACACAGACAAAGGAATCTGGTGGGCTATAGTCCATGGGTTGCAAAGAGTTGGACATAACTTAGTGACTAAGAACAGCTGAGGTCTTATTTTTGCTGATTATATAGACCTTCTCCATCTTTGGCTGCAACGAACATAATCAATCTGATTTCAGTATTGACCATCTGGTGATATCTATGTGTAGAATCATCTTTTTGGTTATTGGAAAAGGGTGTTTGCTATGACTAGCATGTTCTCTTGACAAGACTCTGTTAGCCTTTGCCCTGCTTCATTTGTACTACAAGGTCAAACCTGCCTGTTATTCTGGGGATCTCTTGACTTCCTACTTTTTCATTCAAGTCCCCTTTGATGAAAAGGGCATTTTTTTTTTTTTTTTTAATGGTGTTATAGGTCTTCACAGAGCCATTCAGCTTCAGCTTCTTTGGCATCAGTGGTTGGGTCAGAGATTTGGATTACTGTGATATTAAATGGTTTACCTTGGAAACAAAGGGAGATCATTTGTTGTTTTTAAGACTGCACCCAAGTACTACATTTTGGAGTCTTTTGTTGATTTATGAGGGCTAATCCATTTCTTCTCAGGGATCCTTGCCACAGTAGTACACATAATGATAATCTGAATTAAATCCACCCATTCCCATCCATTTTAATTCACTAATTCCTAAGATGTCGATGTCTAATCTTGCCATCTCCTGCTTGACCATGTCCAATTTATTTTGATTCATGGATCTAACATTCTTAGATTCCTATGAAATATTGTTCTTTATAGCATTGGATTTTATTTTCACCACCAAATACATCCACAGCCATTTTAGTTTTGCTATACTTCATTCTTAATGCCAATAACACTCATCATTATGTACTACACTGCATATCAATTTTTGTGTGTATACACATACCTACATATTATTCCTAACAAGATATAAGAAAGCCAACATGTGTAAGAATCAACAGTCAAATGCCAACAAGATGACTTACTCAAAAAAGTTCTTTACTCAGTGGAAGAAGCAAAGTCCATTGCCTAATTAAGTCATTTTACATATGTGTAGCACATAGAAGTGCAGGTCATGGGATAACAATAATCTAAGAAACATGAGTTTATTTTTTATGCCCTCTCTAATGTCTTATAAATTAATTCACCTGCAAAATAATACTAATTAACTAAATTATCAGTATTAACTGCAAGAAGAAATCACAGTAAGATAGTAATGAATGCTGATGTGTTACATTGTCCCCGTGATCCACAGGCACATTACTAATTTCATGAAAACTAAAGCTTTCACTGTAGATACACTACCCTTGATATTGTAAATAAGCTCTCATCATTCAGGGACTGATTTGAAATTGTCCTTTTTTTTCTTCCAAATGCAATCAACTTAAAATAGAAACTAGAGAGAAAGTACAATGGATTTAAGTAAATCTATAATTTCTGTATAAAAAATAATAAATACAATGTAAGTCACTTTAAATCTTATTTCCTCCAGAAAAAGAATGTGATCGGGATGTAATGAGCATTGAAATTAATAAATTAAAATTAAATGTCCATAAGAGAAAAATGTATTTCCATCAGGCTGTAGTTATATTTTCAATATTGTAAATTAATTCCCCAAATGAATATCTTTTAGTGTATACAATTTACTATCTATTCTCATATTTTTATTAAATCTCAGTGTTTCTAAGTTGACTAAACCATCACATTATTAAAAAAATAAAATTAACACAAGAAGTGTTCATTAGTGTACGCTCTGGAATTCTATCAAGTTTCTTGCTGGTTCTAGATGTTGAAATATAGCTAGACTGTGTAATATTTTTTTCAGCGGTGACACAGAACAGATGGAGCCATGTGCACTGCAGTTTTTGATGGACAATCTAAATAATTAATATTGACCCATTGAAAAATGAATGAGGATGATACATAAGGTATACACAGGTCATTAAACAAAATACTCATTTTTCTTTTACAAAACAATTTCGTATATTGTTGAATTGGTTGGTTATATATAGTCAGATTTGATATCATGGTTTTGATTTGTAGATTTATCTTGTACCATAATCATAGGCAAGTTACTTTCTTCTCTTTGTTCAGTATCCTCACCCAGAAAATTCATGACAAATACATTTTTGCATAATAGGGTCATTATGGTCAATAATTTTGGTATTTTTATTTTATTTTATTTTTGTTAGCTCAATTGTTTTGTTGTTGTTGTTGTTTTTTCTTTTTCATTTATTTTTTATTAGTTGGAGGCTAATTACTTTACAATATTGTAGTGGGTTTTGGTATTTTTTTTTTTTTTTTTTGGGTTTTGGTATTTTTAAAAAAACTTTTAGCTCATTATCCACCAAAGAGTATGCACCTTAAACATAGCTATTTTTAGTTATTAAATTAATTCTTTATGCTGCATCTCTTTCATTTTGTTATACTGTGATGGATGTGATGGAAACAATCATCTTAGACATCAGTTTTGGATGTGCCTATGAGAAATATTTCAATATTACCATAGATATGTTAACAAGTCAGTCATTCAAAACAATGAAAGAAAGGTTCTGGAACGCCAATGTAATGAATGCCAGACAGGACCGTGGACTAATACAGTGAGTAAGTTTAATGTGCTCTATTGAAGGCAAGGAAAGGTAATAAAATGTTAAAAATCCAGTTTGGGGGTCAAAAGTAATCTCACTTGCAAGATTAAAGACTGACTTCTAATTTTGTGAGGTAAAGTGGAAAAGCTCTAGGAGCACTGGTAATCTTGTAGTTTGTGAAATTATACTATTTATTAATTAGATAAAGAAGGAACAGTCTACGCTGCTCTCTGTGTTATTTTAAAAAGAGCACTGGAGAAAATATTATAGAATCTGACCTCTAAAAATCTAGCTCTATTAGAAATTGTATGTCCTTGAAAAATTCATCTGTAGGCCTTAAACTGTTCTAATGAAAAGATTTTGGACATAAAGCAATGACCTAAGTTTCTCCCAATTTGGTGATATTATAACCTAGTGTGGTAGTTCTCTAAATGTTGGCAGAGGACAAACTATAAATATGTGTGTGAGATGGGATTTTCACCTCATACCAACAAAAGTCTGTTACAATAGATATATAGAAGTGAATGAAATAATCCAGCTGTCTCATATGAAGCTGTTCATTACATAGGTTTGAAAAAAAAATAAAACAATTCCATAATTCCCAAAATTAATGTTTCTTTGAAAATGATAGTTATTTTAAAAAAAATGTTATGGGCTTTCCTGTTAGCTGTTATATGATTACGCCATGGGTTTATTTTATTATCGATGTTTAGTTGCTAAGTCATGTCCAACTGTTTGAGACCTCATGGACTGCAGC
This sequence comes from Cervus elaphus, assembly GCF_910594005.1. Taxonomy (NCBI): domain Eukaryota; kingdom Metazoa; phylum Chordata; class Mammalia; order Artiodactyla; family Cervidae; genus Cervus; species Cervus elaphus. Next base: position 46,641,880 of record NC_057845.1, read on the forward strand.
ACACCAGGCTTCCCTGTAATTCACTGTCTCCCAGAGTTTGCTCAAATTCATGTCCATTGAGTCAGTGATGCTATCTAATCATATCCTCTGTCATCCCCTTCTCCTTTTGCCTTCAATCTTTCCCAGCATCAGGGTCTTTTCCAATGAGTCAGCTCTTTGCATTAGGTGGCCCAAGTATTGGAGCTTATTATTAAATAAAAATAATTATTTAAATATTTTCTTATTTAAAAATTTTAATATAGTAAGAATTGATAGATATAAGCCCCATAAACAAAGTAATTTGGGGCCTTAAAAATATTTGAAACATATAAATAAATTTTAATTATATTTGTCTTTTCACTGAAAGTTATTAATTACCTCTTGACTTGGCTTTTCCTACTTACTCTTTCCCACAATGGTAATTTATATTTTGAATTCTCTTCTGCCTTGCAGTAAACTCAATTTGATATTTTGAAATACAGTATTATTTCCAACAAGGTAAACTTATTGAAAATTTTCTTTAATTACGAAATACTATAGAATTACATTTGGCATTTTCCTCAAATGGGAATTTCTATTCTCCCTAGAAACACAAAATATAAGGTTTTCATGGGGGAAATATGAATTATTTGTTCATAATATAGCTTGTTATATAAGGGAAAATATCTTACATGTGAATTTTAGGAATTTTAAGAATATTGCTATACTGACTTTTTCAGATTCTAGCCCCAATATCTAAATATACCCCCAGGAAGTAAAAATAACCATGATTATCAATTATTTTTCATTGGTATTTAAAGTTCATTTTATTTTTATTTTTTTCCAAAAGCCTTGGGAATATGAACCAATATCATGGACCAATGAGACCTAAGGATGAGCAAGGGAGGAGTATCTGTGTAGAGTAATTTCTATTTGATTCTCAGGATGACTGAGCTCAATTGTTGCAGATCTTAGCCTGATGAGGCTACATTTCCTCTGCTTCCAATCTATGTAAATCAACTTGTTTACCTTCTTTCTTTTCTTATCAAATATTTACAATGAAAACTAGTATTGGAAAAATAACAGACTTCTCCTTCTCTAATTATACATTTCAGAATCCAGGTGGAAAATTAATTATTTCTAAGATACTTTTATCCTAAAATCTAACCACTCTCAACAACTCTGGAGGGTCTGAGATTTTATGCTTCTTTGCAAGATAACCTGTTAGCAAACAGTGATTTTACAGATGCTGGCAGGGACATGATACTCCAGGGTCAGGACAGAGGACTTCACTCTTTATGGAACAGTAGGCACCATGAACTTCATGTTCACACATGATCTCCTGGCCCCCCAAGTCCTAAAGTCTCATGTGATGCAGTCTAGTGGTTGCTATAAATGGCAGATTTGCATCACATCTAAGGAAATCTGAGTTTAGGGAACTACTGATATTACAAAGGAACTGTTAACAAAACTGCTCAACATTTGGCTCAGACAGAGACATAATCTTTATTCTCCTGGGTAACAAGTGAATTTGCCTTCTGCTCCCTCGGCCCTGAAGAGACATGATCCCTATCTTCCAAGGTGGTTTGAAATTCAGAGGAATCGGGTGGAGAGGGAGGTGGGAGGGGGAATCAGGATGGGGAATACATGTAAATCCATGGTTGATTCATGTCAATGTATGACAAAAACCACTACAATATTGTAAAGTAATTAGCCTCCAACTAATAAAAATAAATGGAAAAAAACAAAAACAAACAAACAAACAAACAACAACAACAAAAAAGAAGTTCAATCATCCCTGAACAGGTACTTCACAAGAAGAGCTGTGAATACTGCTGCTCTGTAGACTTGCAGAAAGAGATGAAAATCATTTTCCTCCAATAATATTGATGGCCCCAGCTCAACTATTGCCCTCTCTCATTGAAAATATTTCTACCAATTTTTCCCATCCCTCTTCTACATCATTCCATGACTCATGTAAAGGCTATACAATTCAGGTTATAGACAAAAGGAACAGTTTGAACTAATGCCCAGGCTGTCCCTCCAAAAACAATAACTAACCTGCTATTCAAGCTGAAATCACAATCTTAAGGTCTGCTGGCCAGCCAGGGAACCACACCGAAGGCATTCGCAACACATCCCCCAATTTACATAAGTACCACCTAGAAGGTCCCAACGACTGTAAACAACATTTTGTTTCCAAAGTCCCCACTGTGCCAATGGGATTGCATTTATTATATGGGAGCTAAGCACTGCTTTGCCTATCTTTGAAAAAACATGAAACTTGCACCTGAAGAGTGGTCATAAGAAAACGTCAGGTGTTGAAGAAACATCACCTCAGCCTTAGAAGTCATTCATTCTGCCTACACTCACTAGCCAAGGTTCTTATGGATGATAGATTTGCTCTAGAATTCCTCCTTTTTGCTACTGTGAAGTCTGTGCATTTCCTAACACATTCTGAAGTACCTAGATGAATGCCTCAGAGTCAATGGAAAAGTTAGTACAGAGATATAAGGGAAAACATCTTTTTGTAAGGTAGACTCTGATAGTCTTGAGGGAGACTCTAATGGTTTGCTAAGCTGGGACACTAGAGTGGAATGGCTGACATCAAAACTGCAGCTTGTCTTCATCTGCTACATGGTCTTCTGTTGACAGTAGCCAAAATTAAATGTTACTTGAAAAATGAACAAATCTGCCCTAGCCCATCAGTCAGACTTATTAAAGGGGATGACGGGCTGCAGTACTCACAGAATTTCCTGGAAGCCACTGTGGTGTGGAAATGTGGGATGGAAATTGTTGCAAGACAATTTTTCAGACTTCTGAGCAGAAATGTTGCAACATTTTATTCTTGAATGCTTGCCTGATACTCATGGAAACTTCCTCTTGTTTACTATGACAAAGCAGGATACAGACCTTCCAAACTCCCTTTCTTTGCCTTATGAATGATTAACCAAACTGTTAATCTAGACCCACTGACAAATCTGGACAAAACACCCAACTTGACCAAGCTTTACTTAATCTTTTTTCCTTTCTCCAGGTCTCAAGATTCATAACCTTTTATCCACTCCCAATCTAAGTGAGCATGCAATTTCTCATTGATGGCCCCTCTTGAGTATATGCTAATGGCAAGGGAAGATGTTCTCTGATCAACAGTCTAAATGCCCCACCCCCCACGACCATTTCCTATTCTCTATAGCATTGCTTAAGCCTCCCTATGAAAGAAAAATCCCTTTCTACCTGACTTCTGAGACACACGCATGTCTTCTAGTCAGAATGTTCTCCTTGTTGCAATGACCCTTTTAACCATATTTTATTAGCATCATTTCCCATATTGCAACAATCCTTTTGAATAATATATTTCCTTACTTAAATCCAGATTGGTTTTTATTTAAGAAATTTTCTGATGCTGTGACTCAAATGGCTCACCAACCACTCTGCAGACCATGCCGTATTAATTCTGGCTTTTAAGACCTTTCATGTCCTTCCCTAGCTGGGGAAATCCAGACCCACAGCAGTTAGTGATGACTCCTAATCTAGTTATTCAGACATGTGTCTGTTGTAGCATCACAAGAAATTATTTAGAACACTCTCTTACACGTCTAGTCAAGGCTATGGTTTTTCCAATAGTCATGTATGGATGTGAGAGTTGGACTATAAAGAAAGCTGAGGGCTGAAGAATTGATGCTTTTGAACTGTGGCGTTGGAGAAGACTCTTGAGAGTCCCTTGGACTGCAAGGAGATCCAACCAGTCCATCCTAGAGGAAATCAGTCCTGAATATTCATTGGAAAGACTGATATTGAAGCTGAAACTCCAATACTTCGGCCACCTGAAGTGAAGAACTGACTCATTTGAAAAGACCCTGATGCTGGGAGAGATTGAGGGCATGAGGAGAAAGGGACGACAGAGGATGAGATGGCTGGATGGCATCATCGACTCGATGGACATGGGTTTGGGTAGACTCTGGGAGTTGGTGATGGTCAGGGAGGCCTGGCGTGCTGTGGTTCATGGGGTCGCAGAGTGCTGGACATGACTGAGTGACTGAACTGAACTGAAATGATTTATGTATTAGCTTCCAGGTGGCATTAGTGGTAGAGAATCTGCCTGCCAATGTAGGAGACATAAGAGACCAAGGCTGGATCTCTGAGTTGGGAAGATCCCCTGGAAGAGGGCTCTGGCAGCCCACTCCAGTATTCTTCTCTGGAGAATCCCCTGAATAGAGGAGCCTGGCAGGCTATACTCCATAGGGTCTTGAAGAGTGGGAGAAAATTGAAGCGACTTAGCTTGCATGCAAGCATATATATGGATGCATGCAAATATGCATAGGCAGGTTGTGAATGTGTGATATTTTCCAATCTTCCATTGGTATTACCAAATTAGATTATAAGATCTCTTTCAGGGGCTCTATTCTGATTTTTTTTTTATAGAGTTAAACATTTATTACATTCAATATTGCTAAAACTCTCAAAAATTAAGCATATCTAACTTTCAATAATTTCAAAAGTATTCTTATATTGATAGAAACTAACCTTGGTGCTTTAAGAATTCAAGCTTATATAATTTTGGTAAATCTTAGAGACTCATTTAATATTATTGGTTTAGTAAAACGAAGTATATCTACTGAATTATCAGTGTTAAATGCAACACTAACATCAGGATGGCTGCTATCCAAAAGTCTACAAGCAATAAATGCTGGAGAGGGTGTGGAGAAAAGGGAACCCTCTTACACTGTTGGTGGGAATGCAACCTAGTACAGCTGCTATGGAAAACAGTGTGGAGATTTCTTAAAAAACTGGAAATAGAACTGCCATATGACCCAGCAATCCCACTTCTGGGCATACACACTGAGGAAACCAGATCTGAAAGAGACACGTGCACCCCAATGTTCATCGCAGCACTGTTTATAATAGCCAGGACATGGAAGCAACCTAGATGCCCATCAGCAGATGAATGGATGAGGAAGCTGTGGTACATATACACCATGGAATATTACTCAGCTGTTAAAAAGAATTCATTTGAACCAGTCCTAATGAGATGGATGAAACTGAAGCCCCTTATACAGAGTGAAGTAAGCCAGAAAGATAAAGAACATTACAGCATACTAACACATATATATGGAATTTAGAAAGATGGTAATGATAACCCTATATGCAAAGCAGAAAAAGAGACACAGAAGTACAGAACAGACTTTTGAACTCTGTGGGAGAAGGCGAGGGTGGGATGTTTTGAAAGAACAGCATGTATATTATCTATGGTGAAACAGATCACCAGCCCAGGTGGGATGCATGAGACAAGTGCTCGGGCCTGGTGCACTGGGAAGACCCAGAGGAATCGGGTGGAGAGGGAGGTGGGAGGGGGGATCGGGATGGGGAATACGTGTAAATCTGTGGCTGATTCATATCAATGTATGACAAAACCCACTGAAATGTTGTGAAGTAATTAGCCTCCAACTAATAAAAAAAATAAATAAATTTAAATAAATAAATAAATAAATAAATACAACACTAACATACATTTTTGTTCTATACCCTAAACCTATTCAGGCTTTAAATATAAGAAATGGTTTACACTCCCCTTGTTTATATGGCTAATGTATTCTCACCTTTTAGCTATTGGCTTAGTCAGTTCTTTAGTGAGTACTTGCCTAGTACACTTCTCCATCCTTATCCATCAGACAGCAGACAGACTGAAAACCACAATGACAGGAAATGAACCATCTGATCACATGGACAGCAACCTTGTCTAACTCAGTGAAACTATGAGCCAAGCCATGTAGGGCCACCCAAGACAGACGTGTTATGATGGAGTGTTCTGACAAAACATGGTCCAATGGAGAAGGATGGCAAACCACTTCAGTATTCTTGCCTTGAGAACCCCATGAACAATATGAAAAGGCAAAAAGATAGGACACTGAAAGATGAACTCCCCAGGTCGGTAGGTCCCAATATGCTACTGGAGATCAGTGGAGAAATAACTCCAGAAAGAATGAAGAGATGGAGCCAAAGCAAAAACAACACCCAGTTGTGGATGTGACAGGTGATGGAAGCAACATCTGATGTTGTAAAGAGCAATATTGCATAGGGACCTGGAATGTTAGGTCCATGAATAAGGCAAATTAGAAGTGGTCAAACAGGAGATGGCAAGAGTGAATGTCGACATTCTAGGAATCAGTGAACTAAAATGGACTGGAAGGGGTGAATTTAACTCAGATGACTAGTATATCTACTACTGTGGGCAAGAATCCCTTAGAAGGAATGGAGTAGCCATCATAGTCAACAAAAGAGTCTGAAATGCAGTACTCAGATGCAATCTCAAAAACGACAGAATGACCTCTGTTCATTTCCAAGGAAAACCATTCAATATCTCAGTAATCCAAGTCTATTCCCTGACCACTAATGCTGAAGAAGCTGAAATAGAACAGTTCTATGAAGACCTACAAGATCTTCTAGAACTAACACCCAAAAAAGATGTCCTTTTCATTATAGGGGACTGGAATGCAAAAGTAGGAAGTCAAGAAATACCTGGAGTAACAGAAAAACTTGGCCTTGGAATACAGAATGAAGCAGGGCAAAGCCTAATGGAGTTTTGCCAAGAGAATGCAGTGCTCAGAGCAAACAGACTCTTCCAACAACACAAAAGAAGATCTTCACATGAACATCACCAGACTGTCAATACCAAAATCAGATTGATTATATTCTTTGCAGCCAAAGATGTAGAAGCTCTATACAGTCAGCAAAAACAAGACAGAGAGCTGACTGTAGTTCAGATCCTCAACACCTAATTGTCAAATTCAGACTTAAATTGAAGAAAGTAGGGAAAACCACTAGACCATTCAGGTATGACCTAAATCAAACCCTTTACAATTATACAGTGGAAGTGCAAAATAGATTCAAGAGACTAGATCTGATAGACAGAGTGCCTGAAGAACTATGGTCAGAAGTTCATGACATTGTACAGGGGGCAGGGATCAAGACCATCCCCAAGAAAAAGAAATGGAAAAAGCGAACTGGTAGTCTGAGGAGGCCTTACAAATATCTGTGAAAAGAAGAAAAGCTAAAGGCAAAGGAGAAAAGGAAACATATATAACCCACTTGAATGCAGAGTTACAAGGAATAGCAAGGAGAGATAAGAAAGCCTTCCTCAGTGATCAGTGTAAAAAAATAGAGGAAAACAATAGAATGGGAAAGACTAGAGATCTCTGCAAAAATCAGAGATACCAAGGGAACATTTCATGCAAAGATGGACACAATAAAGGAGAGAAAGGACATGGACCTAAAATAAGCAGAAGATATTAAGAAGAGGTGGTAAGAAAAAACAGGAGAATTATGCAAAAAAGAGCTTCATGACCCAGATACCCATGATGGTGTCATCACTAACCTAGAGCCAGATATCCTGGAATGCAAACTCAAGTGGACCTCAGAAAACATCACTATGAATAAAGCTAGTGGAGGTGATGGAATTCTAGTTGAGCTATTTCAAATCCTAAAAGATGATGCTGTGACAGTGCTGCACTCAATATGCCAGCAAATTTGGAAAACTCAGCAGTGGCCACAGGACAGGAAAAGATGAGCTTTCATTCCAATCCCGAAGAAAGGCAATGCCAAAGAATGCTCAAACTAATGCACAATTGCACTCATCTCACACTCTAGCAAAATCATACCCCAAATTCTCCAAGCCAGCCTTCAACAACAATATGAACAGGGAACTTCCAGATGTTCAAGCTGATTTTAGAAAAGGCAGAGGAACCAGAGATCAAATTGCCAACATCCGTTGGGTCATCGAAAAAGCAAAAGATTTCCAGAAAAAAAATATTTATTTCTACTTTATTGACTATGCCAAAGCCTTTGGCTGTGTGGAAAACAATAAACTGTGGGAAATTCTTAGAGATGGAATACCAGACCACCTGACCTGCCTCTTGAGAAACCTGTATGCAGGTCAGGAAACAACAGTTAGAACTGGACATGGAACAACAGACTGGTTACAAATCGGGAAAGAAGTACATCAAGGCTCTGATTTGTCACCCTGCTTATTTAACTTATATAGAGTACATCATGAGAAATTCTGGACTGGATGAAGCACAAGCTGGAATGAAGATTTCCAGGAGAAATATCAATAACCTCAGACAGGCAGATGACACCATCCTTATGGAAGAAAGAGAAGAACTAAAGATCCTCTTGATGAAGTGAAAGTGGAGAGTGAAAAAGCTGGCTTAAAACACAACATTCAGAAAATGAAGACCAGGGCATCCGGTCTCATCACTTTATGACAAATAGATGGGGAAATAGTGGAAACAGTGACAGACTTTATTTTTTTGTGCTCCAAAATCACTGCAGATGGTGACTGCAGCCATGAAATTAAAAGACACTTGCTCCTTGGAAGAAAAGTTATGACCAACATAGATAGGATATTAAAAAGCAGAGATGTTACTTTGCCAACAAAGGTCCGTTTAGTCAAAGCTATGGTTTTTCCACTAGTTATGTATGGATAGGGGGCTTCCCTGGTGGCTCAGATGTTAAAGCTTCTGCCTGCAATGTGAGAGACCTGGGTTCAATCCATGGGTCAGGAAGATCCACTGGAGAAGGAAATGGCAACCCACTCCAGTATTCATTCCTGGAGAATCACATGGATGGAGGAGCCTGGTGGGCTATAGTCCACAGGGTCACAAAGAGTCGGACACGACTGAGTGACTTAACTTTCACTTTCATGTATGGATGTGAGAGTTGGACTGTGAAGAAAGCTGAGCACCAAAGAACTGATGCTTTTGAACTGTGGTGTTGGAGAAGACTCTTGAGAGTCCTTTGGACTGCAAGGAGATCCTACCAGTCCATCCTAAAGGAAATCAGTCCTGAATATTCATTGGAAGGACTGATGTTGAAGCTGAAACTCCAATAATTTGGCCACCTGATACGAAGAACTGACTCATGGGAAAAGACCCTGAGGCTGGGAAATATGAAGGCAGCAGGAAAAGGGGACTACAGAGGATAAGATGGTTGCATGGCATCACTGACTCAGTGGACATGAGCTTGAGCAAGCTCTGGGGTTTGGTGAAGGACAGGGAAGCCTGGTGTACTGCAGTCCATGGGGTTGCAAAGAGTCAGACAGGACTGAGCAACTGATCTCACTGAAATATGAAAAGGAAAATTAAAATTTCATAATTATATTTGTGCTTTACACTCTGGTAAGGTTCCATAGTATTTCTTTTAAATTTATAGAACCTTCAAGTTATTTAAAAAAAAAAAAACAAAACTGTTATTTCATCTTCTTAGTAGGTGATGAAATTAATAACAGAGAAATAGGTAGTCAACTGAAAACACTGTAGAGAAGAAAGACGTAAAAGTCATTTGCAACATCTAAATTTTTAACATTTTCTATTATTAAATTTTTGATGAAAATTGTGAATAATTATTTTGTTAAATTTTTATTTTTATGTAATATAAGCACATATAAAACTGATTAATCAATAGATGATGAGTAATAAACTGGATAATTTTTTTTTATGTTTGGTTTTCTAGGGACCTGAAAATCTTACATTCATTTTTTAACTGATGAATGCAGCACCCTTCCAAAACTGATATAGGTCATTTATTACTCTTCCTATTAGAGATTTAGGGATGATATCTAAGCTATGACAGTTATAAAATACTATACAAAATCAAAATGATGCTTTTTATTAGGGTACACATATTCTTATATCAGATTTTAATTACTTTTCATCAACAATAATTTAAAAGATTATACATATACATATTTGCCAATAAATATAAAGGCTGTAATCAAGATCAGAGTATTTCTTAGCAATCTCAGCTCAACAGTTGTTCAATGACTGTTCTATTAATATCACAGAAAGAAAGCCCATATGATTCTCAAAACAAAACTGACAAGTCTATCTGCAGCTTATCAGACTGAGAGAAGTAATCATTAAACTTTTGAATTTCTCATGGGTAGAGAAGACCAAATCCAATCTATTGCTTCAAGATTTATTTTAGAAAATTGGATTTTTTTTCAATGATTGATTCTCTGAATGCTTACATGGTAGTGATAAGATTTGCAGCTTCCAAAACCATCATTAAAAATTATAAGGCAAAGAAGAAATTATGCCTATATCTACATGCACAACTAACTTGAATGCTTTGAATTATTGTTGTGCTATTCACTGTCACTTTTCTATCCAAAGGTTGCACAGATAGGAATCAAACTACTTTTTTTGTCTCTTAAATACATTGCTTGCATTAATGTCAAATGGCCTTTAGCCTACTTCTTTGTTGTGAATTTTTATTCCAAGTCAGCAAGTGTTATGCACTTTCCTAAAAAGTATTTTTACTAAATTGTGATTTTAAAATAAAAAAATTATGGTATCCGTTAGACTAAAATATTTTCACACATATATGCAATAGATGGTCAGCTACTATGATTGACCATGGTTAAACAAGTTCAACAAGGCCTTTACTATCATGGAACTCTCATTTGGTGACTGAGAATGAGTAAAAGTAGATAACTATATTTTACAAATTCAATTTCATATAACTACTATGATAATAAACAATAAATAAGGGGCATCTTGGTGGGTTTGTCTTATAATTAGGGAACTAGGCATTCATTCAGTCAGTTCAGTCATGTCTGACTCTTTGTGACCCCATGGACTGCAGCACACCAGGCCTCCCTGCCTATCATCAACACCCAAAGTTTACTCAAACTCTTGTCCATTGAGTCTGTGATACCATCCAACCATCTCATCCTCTGTCAACCCCTTCTCTTGCCTTCAATCTTCCCCAGCATCAGGGTCTTTTCCAACAAGTCAGTTCTTCACATCAGATGGCCAAAGTATTGGAGTTTCAGCTTCAACATCAGTCTTTCCAATGAAGATTCAGGACTGATTTCCTTTAGGATGGACTAGTTTTATCTCCTTGTTGTCCTAGGGACTCTCAAGAGTCTTCTCCAACACCACAGTTCAAAAGCAGCAATTCTTCAGCACTCAGCTTTCTTTATAGTCCAACTCCTACATCCGTACATGACTACTGGAAAAAACCATAGCTTTGACTAGATGGACCTTTGTAGGCAAAGTAATGTCTCTGCTTTTTAATATGCTGTCTAGGTTGGTCATAGCTTTTCTTCCAAGGAGCAAGTATCTTTTAATTTCATGGCTGCAGTCACCGTCTGCAATGATTTTGGAGCCCCCCAAATAAAGTCTGTCACTGTTTCTAGTGTTTCCTCATCTATTTGCCATGAATTGATGGGACCAGATGCTATGATCTTAGTTTTGTGAATGTTGAGTTTTAAGGCAACTTTTTCACTCTCCACTTTCACTTTCATCAAGTGGCTCTGTAGTTCTTCACTTTCTACCATAGTAAATAGTTATTTCCAAGTTTATATTGAACAAATTGAAATAATGTTTTCTTATTAAGTGAACTGCTCATTGAAACATAATAAAAATGCAAATAATTTAAAACATTTTATAAACTTTAAATATCCCATACTCCAATATGTGTTTTATTTGATCAACTCATTTATCTGAAGTTTTTGTACAATGAAGATAATATTTTACAGATGAGAAAACTGAAGCACAAAGAGGATAAGCAAATGGTGTGAGACAACACAGCTTGTAAGGATCAGCATTGAGACTTGAACCTAAGTTGTCAAACTCCATAATCTATTCTGTTTATCATGCTTCTCACTAACTCATGAAATTAACAGAATTATGAAAAATGATGTTGAAATTGGAGGAAAAAAATACCTTTTTGATAAGGATTTGCTTGAATGGAAATGTCATGGAATATAACCGGCTAGGAGACCACCGTCATTTATCATCTTCACTTTTTAATTCTTTGAAACTTTAACAATTGAAGCATCATGAAACTATCACAATCAGAAAGCAAGAACAGTGATAATGGACCTAGTGACTTGTCTCTTACTCCTGAATTCATTACAGATTTTTAGGTGACATCATGACAGACACATAATAATTATCATTAAATTTTAACTAGAAAATCATTTACATTAAGTCTCAAAGTGAAGGATTCTAATATTCCCTTCTCTTCAATGATATTAGATTCTCTTCACTACCACTGTTAGTCCAATATCATTCCCTTAGACATAAAATGAAAGAAGTGAACTTCAGAGAACTAATGCAGGTATTCTTGTCTCTTTCAATGTATCCAAGATTTTATACCCCACATTTGATCAGCTAAATTTTAAGAGTTTCAAAGTAATCAATTTAGGTTCTTCAGAATGGAGTAATCAATTTAAGTTCTTTCCATATTATATCCCCTATATTTTCATTTATAAAATCACTTAGATTCATAGATACCATTTCTATCACTGTTTTTTGTTTTTTTTTTTTTTTCCTATCAATTCACATGTAACACTTGAAACACCAAGATCCTCAAGATTTTCTGGTTAAAATCCTGAGATGGGAACCACAGTTTCATTGAGATTCTAATTAAATTAAATAAAAGTAGTTGCTGGGGTTCCCTGGTGTCTCGGTGGGTAAAGAATCCACAAGCAATGCAGGAGACACAGGATACACTTTTTTGATTCTTGGGTTGGGAAGATCCCCTGGAAAAGAAAATGGCAACCCACCCCAGTGTCCTTGCCTGAAAAATCTCTTGGTGGGCTATAGTCCAAAGAGTTGGACATGACTGAGTGACTATTCAAACATCTTTATAGATTGGAATGGCAAACTTTGTACAAGTCCTGAATCAAGACTTTTTATTTGTTTTTCATACTTTTGACTAAGTACAAGAGAGAGGGTATTACTGACTAGTCAAGGTTAATACATACTAGACAATTGGACTGCTGACAAAATGTTTCATACTTTATGAAAATATTTATATAAATGCAACAGATAAATAAGAACATTAGGACAAAATAATTTTCTATATTTTTTATGGAAATCTTTACTCATGTAAACACAAAGGAATTTGGTTGTACTTTGGAAGTAAGGAATAATTCCAGGACACTGAGTCAAGCTCCCAGTACTTTACATTCATCTTGTTCATTTGAAAATTTAAAAGTTTATCCTTATAATCACCTTCTTATGGCAAAATAAATTTCTAAGTACAGATAAAATGGCCTCATCAGAAATCTTCATAGAAAAAATAATTATCCTGAAGTTCATACCGATGGGCTTCAAGATCTAACATCAATCTATCATCAAAGAGCTATGTAGTTCCTGTTCAGAAAGGGATATTGACTTATCTCTAATGCTGTATTTCCACCCAAATAGGTAAGATAGATATTATTTATTAATATCTCCTAAACAATAAGTTTAGTGGTTATAATGGTAGATACCGAAACTCCAAGATAACTACATCAACTGTTTAAATCCTAATGAGGTGTCTGTTTTCACCTAACAACAGTTCATCTCAAACCTTCTCCTCCATGTAGTAATAATCACTTTCCTTCTAGCTATTATTGTGATTTAGTTGCTAAGTTGTGTCTGACTCTTTTGTGACCCCATGGACTGTAGCCCACCAGGTTCCTCTGTCCATGGGGTTTTCCCAGGCAAGAATAGTGAAGCAGGTTGTCATTTCCACCTCCAGGAGATCTTCCTGAAGTGGGGATTGAACCTGCTTCTCCTGCATTGACAAGAAAATTCTTACCACTGAGCTGCCAGGGAAGCCCTTCCTTTTAGGAGCCAGTGTAAAACCAAAGCCTAAAATTGATCTGGTCAGAATTTTAACCACAGAGCATGTCCCATCACTACCTCTCAGTGGAGAGGGGTTTGGTTCTTTACTAAACCATGGAAACAACCTTGGATCTCTTGGCTAGTTTGGTCATTCTGGGATAAATCAACAGTCTCCCTGTGGAGTTACCATGGACATTATACTAGCTGCATCCAACCAAGAGACTTGTTTTCAAATAGTCTTAAATTTTAAAAGAAAAAAAAATGAATAACTTTAAAATAACTTGAACATTTTAAAGCCTGTTATTTTTCCATATGACATTTTCATCACTATTTATATCTCGAGACGACCTATTGCTTTTAAGCTTTTCATTTTTTGACTTTGTTAGAGCAAGCGAAAGTGTATAGAAAAAAGATCTTAGTAATGAAAAGTCTGTTTGAAACAATCAATGGCATTTGGACAACAGAAAGCATAGTTCAGAAAATAATCATTACTTGATAATTATAAATCTACAGCAGTGATGAGAGTTTATCAGTTACACCTAGTAAGTTTTAAATATTGCTTTCCTGTACTATTTCTTCATGAACGGTTGTATTACACTCCCATAAAGCTTGCTTGATTTACTGGGAAAAACAATATGTACTTTGAAAAATGAGTTCCAGAAGCACTGATGGAAAAGACTGAGCAAGCACAGAAGGGGTGGTTATAGTTGGCTGTGCAAATAATGCGTTAGAAATCTGTTCCTATTCTAAAACACAAGTAAAATTTTCCTAACACTCAAAATGTTGACTTTTAAACTCTTTGTCAATTAGGAGTACCACCATCATTTTCTCTTTTGAAGACAGTCACATTAATTATTGTAAATTTAGGGCTTCCTTGGTGGTTAGATGGTAAAGAATCTGCCTGCAATGCAGGAAACCTGGGTTTGATCCCTGGGTTGGGGAGATCCCCTGGAGGAGGGCATGGCAGTATTCCTGCCTGGAGAAGCTCCATGGACAGAGGAGCCTGGAGGGCTATATTCGATGGAGTCACAAAAGAGTCAGATACAGCTTAGCAGCTAAACAACAGCTACAACTTGAAAGAAAGTGATTGTTACTATATGGAGGAGAAGGTTTGAAATGAGTTGATGTCAGGTGAAAACAGACACCTCTGAGTCAGACACCAAAGAGCCAGACACGATTGAGCTACTAAGCACAGCAGATCGCAAATTTAATGACCAGTTTTTAAATAATGGTATTTTAAAGTGGATTTTGACATAGGAAATTATTTCCCAGAGAAATTATTTACCCTTAAAAAATGAATATATTTTAAGGGTAAATTTTCAGTTCATACATTCTGTTCTAGAATTTGGAAGTTTAGAAATTTGGGCTTAAATATAAAGCTAAGAAGCTGAGTTCACAAAATAACCCATAAATGAACTTAGCAAACCATTCATATTTGGTTTAACAAGGAAGTTAGTGTGAATTAATAAAATAGTTTCATGGTAGGGAATTTGTGAAATTAAAAAAATGTAAAATGTTTAATTTACATAGCAATTTAGCCAAAGTTAATTTAATTTCCCTATATATTTTTTAAATCTGTCATATTTACTAGATAAAAATCATTTGTAAAATTTGTAAATAGTCAATTTTAAGGGCCTGGTATATTTTTTCTCTTAGCATATTATAATTCTTTTAACTTATTTAGTATATTTAGTTTCTTAATTAGTGTTTCCTTCAATCTGCAAGAGCTGGGCTTGGTGCAATCATACCATAGTAGACAATAATAATAGTTTAATCAGAAAACTCAAATTACAATGCATGATTCATGCTGCATGCATGATTTTAAGAGTACTGCAAATCATCATTTTTTATCCATCATTATTTCATTCTGTGATGGAAGTTTATCAATTCAGCATCTTTTTTTTTTTTTTCTTCCTGTTTCCTGAGTTCACTTCTCTTACCTCAAATAGAAGTAATCTTGGATTTTTGAGGTTTTGAAAGACTTTCAAAATTTGATTTTTTAATACTTCTGTAATAAAATGTTTCCAATTTCAATTAAAAAATAATTGCTTTATTCCTTCTAATATTTTAAAGATGACTTTCTGAAAGCTCATATCTTAGAAAATTCTAGTTTAGATTAGGGTGCCAAAGACAGAACTATAATACTCTATGAATGGTTCGCAATGCTACAGTGTAAATCTCTGCCCTGACAGAAAAGGGGTTTTTGTTTGACTTCACTGCAGAGCGCAGATTCAAAGTGCAAGAAGAAATTCTATTAATACATATGTCGAAATGCATACATCAGAAATTCAGACTCTACATCTAGTGCCCTAGTCGTGAAAGCAATATATTAATATGGTTGCAGTATCTTTACATGCATTTTTATGTTTGTATAGCTAATGGGTGTCTGACTTGGTGCTAAGTACCTTCATTAGTTATTTCACTCAATTTTCCTCAACAGCTCTTTGAGGCGTGAGCCTTCACTAACTTTCCCAGAGGCAGAAAAACATTAAGATTAGGAAAAAAAAAATCATTTTCAAAAATTGGGAAGTGTAACAGAAGAATTTAAACTCAGATCTGTTTGATTCTTGAGCATTCTGTCTGCCTCTCTACAGCCCATAAGAGGAGCCCATTAGGTGAACACCACTCCACTCTGGGAAGTCTCAGGCGCGGCTCCAATGCTGATTGACACCGTCTTTGACAGACTGGAGGATGCATATTAATATGAATCAGTAGATACTCTCCAGTAAAAAAAAAAAAAAAAATGATGTAGAACATCATTACTCTGAGAACATTCAGAGCAAGCTTAGCCGTATGCATGAAAGGAAGAAGTGCTCACACAACTTCATTCTATTTCATATAACATGACCACATGTGTCTACATTTCTATCTGCACCCATGATCCTCCTTCTTTCATGAATAGCACTTCATGTTTCTATGCCGTTGCCCCCTCAGTAATCTTGGTGGAAAGTATAACTGGTACATAAGTTTACCGAGTGCAAATAGTGCAGGAAACAGGCTTTCACTAGCACTCTACTAGGGAGAGGCTTGTGTGGAAGCAGGCACACTCAATTTAGATTTCGTCAATGATGTTGAGGGTTTGGATGTCCATATAAAGCCATGGGATTTTTGTGTTTGTTCAAGTACCATAGAGGCTGCCTTCCTCCTTGCTCAAAGTAACCCAAACTCAAAGTTTCCCCAAACCCGGGTTTGGGAAAATGCATATTTCTGGGGAAGACTTCCTGGATCAACTGGCCCTGTAGAGAAACCTCTAGCATAGTCTGTAAAGTTGTATAAAATGTCCACTGTTATAGTTTATCCTGGAGACTTTACTCACCTGCACTATATACTCTTTTCTGAAAACTCTAGTTATCTAGATTTCCTAACACTTTGCCACTATTCTCAATTTTAGCCTATGCAGAAGTGTGGCGTGCCTTCTGATTTTCATGGGAATTTCATAACTTTCATTTTGTGATCATAAAGTATCATACCCATGTAATTATAAAGTGGCATTGTGGGTAGTATGTAACAATGTTATCAGAGATGATAGCGTACTGGATAAGACCATGCATTGTCAGAGAGATACTGCTTGAGTTTGAACCTGAAATAACTGGAATGAATAACACATTATTTATGCAATTTCAGTCATGGTTACTTTGCCCAGTGTGTCTCAGTTTCCTCATCCATAAAACTGGAGTAAAACAGTTGCAGATAGGTTTGTTGTGAGCACAAATATAAACCTTAGGTAAAGTATGAAGACTGACGTGGTGATTTCCTGGGATTTGTGGCTGTGTGTAACTCTCAGGTGAGACACCACTGAAGTTACTGAGCACAACCCAGCCCAGTACTCAACTATCAGGAGGAACAGACTGTGTTCAACCTTCAGAACTGGCTTCAATGTGTTGATTAAAAAATTATGTACGACTTGAGAGTTGTGAGTTAAGTTTTATTTGGGGGCAGAATGAGGACTGCAGCCCAGGAGGCAGCATCTCAGATAGCTCGGAGAGACTGCTCCAAAGCAGGAGTGGGGGAAAGTCAATATATAAGGTTTTGATGAAGGGGACGTTCAATATCACGAAGCACTCATTTTACAGAAGGGTTTTTGTTCGTCATGAGGATCTAATGTCACCATGAAGGGATTTAGTGCTTCTCTAAATATGAGGAGATGCAAGGATTGAGACCATAAAATCTGTTTCTAAAAACATCCAGCTATCTAAAGACCTGTCCCACCAGATTCCCGGGAGTACAGAGGGCCTCCCTCCACCCTGAACTCCCCTCAGGGGTTGTTGAAGGTCAACAGCTATAGTAGTATAGGGTTCAGTCTCCTAGAGGAGGATGGCAAGTGTGTTTGTTGTTGTCATTGGCAATGCTCTTGGTAAGTGCCAATTTGTAGTTAACAAATGTTGTAAGAAAAATGGCCTTAAGCTAGTAGAGATGTTTTCTCTTGATTTATGTCCTTTGTATTTACTCATCTCCTCCAGCAGGTGACAAGCCCAGATTCTGCTGTTCATTCACCCAGTATGGTTCTGTCACTGATCTCTTGGTGTAAGGCCCAGTTCTAATGTGGTTAGAATACCATTGCCATTTATAGGGAACAATAAGGAGGGAAAATTAATGTCTGAACTCAAAGTTAGTACAAACAAATCAAGGATACCTCACAAGTGATATCAAACACTACAGGATATTGAATGAGAAAGAAATACGCCAAACAAATTGAGCTCTATATGGAAACCATATGGAGCAGCTGTATCTGATGGATATCTCAATCTACCATAAAAACGAGTATTGTCCAAAAACTGGAAACTTTTTATCTCATGTGATATCTTTAAGCCTTCCACAATACCAGCTGCCTGCTTCTGGACTTGGTGATACCCTCAGGGCTTGATTTCCTGTCTCCAACCGTTGCCTTTACAAGTGGTAATTATCACTCTCTGGTATCACTGCCTTGCAGATTTCCTTTTTTCATCTCACCTGCTAGTTTCTATGCCTCCTTTTGCCTATTTCCTTTTGAAACTATGTGAAAATTAGTGAACACATACATATGAATTGGACAAGTTTTACATTTCTGAGCGACTCAGAAAGAAACCAATCTTGTTTTCTGCAGAAAATCAATATTTAAATTACATTCAAAGCTATTAGAAGTCTGTTAGGTAGTTAGAATAGGAAAAAGGAGTTCATATGGTGGTGGCTAAAAAACAAAGAAGGGAAAAAACCTGCAAAAATAGAACAAAGGAAAGTCTAAGGACCAGAGTGAGAACCTCAGGTGAAACAACAGCCTTCCTGGCTAGCCCAGTTTACATCGGGCAGGCTCAGGTGGAGGAGAAAAAAAACAGAAAAAGAGGAGCCAGAATTGAGCTTCTCTTCTTTTTGCAACTTTTGGGTCAGCCCACCCTCATGCCTCAAGGATGTATTTTCCTTTGCTTTCTAAATAAAACTGAGCTATAACACTGGTCTGTCTGTTGCTTCAAATTTTTGCTGCAGACAGAACTGAGGAAATTACAAACTTCCCTGACAAATCTGACTAATAAGTTTCAAAAATAGCATAAATATAATAATTTTAAATCTAAATTAATATCTATAAATAGAAAACCTAAACTTATAAAATTTATAATAAATTAAATATAATATTTAAATTGTATTTATATTTAAATTAAATTCATATATTATATAATTTTAATATATGTTAAATACTTAAATAAAATATAATAATTTAAATAAATATATAAAATCTGTAAATATAAAGCCTAAATTAATACTGTGTTTGTATCACATAGAAAGTCCTTGTATTTTGCATGTTACCAGACTAGTTTACTGTACCAGGTAAAGTAGAATAGACATTGTCCCAGCTTTCAAGTAACCTGTAATCACAAGAGATGACAGTAACTATCATGAACAGGAAATAATAACCTGGAGAATAAAAGTCATTACTTTAAGTGTTGTAAGTCAATTTCTAATTAATGTAGCTCATACAGTTGTTATACTGAAGTTCAAAGTATTATGCGACTACATTGGAGGGGTGTGCAGTACAGATGAGTGAACTGAGAAGCAGAAACCATTGACAGATTCTCCTCTGATCATTCTAGGCAATCTTTATGGGGAGGAGGAATAAGGTAGACTGATGCAGCCAAATATTTCAAGCCTGGGTTATTAATACTATTCTAGGAAAGTAGAATGAGGTAAGTAGATGAAATATTTGAGCTTGTTCAGGGAGGTAGATAAAATGGGCATGCTGATAAAGGATTTTCTATCAGTGGGAGATTCACTATTTACACATATTAATTAATCATTTAGAACTTGATAGAGCTATGTTTAGCCCTTGAGTCTAGAGGAAAAGTTACTCTGTTTCAATCTTATTTGGAAGAGTAGGAGATTAGTCTGAAGATTTAATTAAGCAAGGAAATTTATAGAATCTGACTGTCTAAAACATAAAGAAGAAAAGATTTTCTGAATACACCTTTTCAGCAAATCAATCTGTTTTTGTCTCTGTGAAGCAAACTTTGACCATTGCTTACCTCCAATAACCATTTTCATGCATTTAAAATTATACCTAGTAATTCATTTGATTATAAGATCTTGCTGGTGAGAATTTCAGACTTCCAAATGTTCAGTCTTTTCCTGTTATTTCGCTAATCTCTGAATCTCTCCCTACTAAAAAAAAAAAAAAACTGCAGAGGAGGCATTTAAAATTAGCTTTGTGTGAGGTTCTTTTAGGTAATGTTAAAGAACTGATAGCTATAATTTTTATTCCAGTTTCTGTGAATACGTGTCCATAATATTAGCATAAATAACATTCTACATGGAATAAAGTTAGTTCTAATAGTTTCAAAGTTTGCTTGATTCATGCAATAGGCCTATGAGATATATTGAGCATTTCAGGTAGACTTATATGTGGCCAAAGCAGAAATGGATATTCATTATAGTCATTATCCATGCCTATATCTCTAGAGTACAAATACAGGGTAGATTACTTATTTCATTTACATGACCCATGATGCTTAGTGGGAATATCAGTCAAGATGCATCTTATTTTTAATGGGTACTGAAATAACTAAATACTTTAACCACATGATGGGAAGGGCTGACTGATTGGAATAGACCCTGATGCTGGGGAAGATTGAGAGCAGGAGGAGAGGGGACGACAGAGGATGAGATGGTTGGATGGCATCACCAAATCAATGGGCATGGGTTTGGCTGGACTCCGGGAGTTGGTGATGGACAGGGAGGCCTGGCATGCTGCGGTTCATGGGGTCGCAGAGTCGGACATGACTGAGCGACTGAACGGAACTGAACTGAAATGACTAAAATCAACAGCAGAACTATAAAAGCAGTCATCAGTCTTATATTCTCCTGATAAAAGCTGAAACATTTAAGAGTCAGAAGAAGAAAGATAGAGGATTTCACTTTTTCTGAGAATATGTCTCTTTAAATTACAAAATTCTCTATTATTCACTTCAGGATATGTAGGAAAGTTTTTTTCCCCTCCCTTTTTTGCATTCTTTCTCCTTATGTAGTAATAAGAATCTCCCAGGTGGTATTTTGTCTTCTTGGATACTGGATATTTTTTCTTGTTTAACCTTGGTTGATAACTATATCCTCTTTTTATGGAAAAGTTTTTAAAAACTTAAAATAGACATTGAAAGGTCACGCTGACCGCAGGCAGGAAAGCGCCAGCCGGACAGACGGAGAAGCCCCCCACCCGAAAGTCCCAGGGACAGACATCCACCAATCAACAGCCCGTTGCCAGGCAGACTGACAGGGACAGACATCCACCAATCAACAGCCCGTTGCCAGGCGGACTGATGGACGCGAAGGCGCCAAGACTCCGGCCAATAAAAAACCGACACGGGACCTAAAACTCCAATCAGCACCCTGGTCCGGCCACTTCCTTATCCGCCGGGGTATATAGGTGTCGCTCCGCCTCCCCGCAGATTGCAGACCCCCGCTTTCCCCCTGCTTGCGCCTGGGGGCTCTGCCTGGGAGCGATTGCCCAATTAAAAGCCTTTTTGATACTCCAGCGTTCTCTTTGTCTTGCCGGCGCGTTCTTACAGATATATATCATAATATCAAACATCAACATATTTGCTAATAATGTAGGCTTTTCATATTTAATATGTCATAATATTGTTGGTTCAAGATGCAATTTTTTGGCACTTATTAACAAAACATTCACTGTTAGATTATATAATATCATCTAATGATTTCATAGCTTTAAAAATACTTCCTAAAGTACTTTTGACATATATTATCTCACATATTCATGCAGTAATGTATTATTGTCCCTAATATAATCACAGGAGAAAACTGAGCATAATTTTGCTAAGCTCATATTTGTGGTAAAACTTGCCTTGGTATGATGCAGTATAAGCCACCCTCATCACTTCTGTCACGTTAAACTTGTCCTTTATCCATTTCCTATATTCTCCTCCTTATTCCTGAATGTGAATGTGTGTGTTAGTCGCTCAGTCCTGTCCAACTCTTTGCAACCCCATGAACTGCGGCCCACCAGAATCCTCTGTCCATGGAATTCTTCAGGCAAGAGTACTAGAGTAGGTTGCCATTTCCTTCTCCAGGAGATCTTCCCAACCCAGGGATCAAACCTGTGACTCCTGTGTTGTAGGCTGATTCTTTACCACTTGAGCCACAAGAGAAGCCCAAGTGTTAATAGAATACATGCTAGATAGAATTTGCCTCAAAGAACTTCCTGTTTGTAACTCTAGGAAAATTAATGAATAAATAAAATAGCTGCTACCATTTCTAAAAGCTCAAAAAGTGTGAAGGTATCTCTTTGTAACCTACATTAAGTTGACAATTTGTTGTTGTTCTGTCACTAAGTCACGTCAGACTCTTTGCGACCCCATGGACTACAGAATTCCAGGCTTCCCTGTCCTTCACTATCTTCCTGAGTGTTCTCAAACTCATATCCATTTAGTTGGTGATGCCATCCAACCATCTCATCCTCTGTCATCCCCTTTTCCTGCCTTCAACCTTTCCCAGCATCAGGGTCTTTTCCAGTGAATCTGTGCTTTGCATCAGGTGGCCAAAGTATTGGAGCTTCAGCTTTAGCATCAACGTTCCAATGGATATTCAGGGTTGATTTCCTTTGGGATTGACTGGTTTGATCTCTTTGCTGTCCAAGGGACTCTCAAGAGTTGTCTCCAGCACCAAAGTTTGAAAGCATCAATTCTTCAGCACTCAACCTTCTTTATGGTCCAACTCTCACATCTGTATATGACTACTGGAAAAACCATAGCTTTAACTATATGAACCTTTGTCGGCAAAGTAATATGTCTGCTTTTTAATATGCTATCTAGATTTGTCATAGCTTTCCTTCCAAGGAGCAAGCATCTTTTAATTTCATCGCTGCAGTCACCATCCACAGTGATTTTGGAGCTCAAGAAAAGAAAATCTGTCACTGCCTCCACTTTGTCCCTTTCTATTTGCCATGAAGTGATGAGAATGGATGCCATGATCTTAGTTTTCTTCAATATTGAGTTTTAAGACAGCTTTTGTACTTTTTTCTTTTACCTTCATCAGGAGGCTGCTTAGGTCCTCTTCACTTTCTGCCGTTAGAATGGTATCATCTGCATATCTGAGGTTGTTGATATTTCTCCTGGCAATCTTGATTCCAGCTTGTGATTCATCCAACCTAGCATTTTGCATGATGTACTCTGCATAGAAATTAAGCAGGATGACAACATTCAGCCCTGTCATACTCCATTCCCAGGTTTGAACCAGTCAGTTGCTACATGTCCAATTCTAACTGCTGCTTCTTGACCAGCATACAGGCTTCTCAGGAGACAAGTAAAGTGGTCTATACTCTTATCCCTTTAAGAATTTTTCACAGTTTGTTGTGATACACACAGTCAAAATCTTTCTAAACCCAGGTTATACATTTGGAAGTTTTCAGCCCACATATTGCTGAAGACTACCTTGAGGGATTTTGAGCATAACCTTACTATTATATGAAATGAGCACCACTGTATGGTAGCTTGAACATTCTTTGGCATTGCCCTTCTTTGGAATTAGAATGAAAACTGACCTTTTCCTGTGTCCTGTGGCCACTGTTGAGTTTTCCAAATTTGCTGACAAATTGAGTGCAGTGCTTTAACATCATAATCTTTTAGGATTTTAAATAGCTTAGCTAGATTTCCATCACCTCCACTAGCTTTGTTCATATTAATGATAGATAAATATCTTCATTGTCACATTGGATAGTGATAACAACTTTAAGTTTACATTTGTTTATGTTGATGAGATGATGCTTGCAGAAGAGTTTAATAGCTAGTATAAAAGTTTGGGTATTATCATCACAATATAATTAGTATAGAAAATTAATATCTCTATTTTACAGAGGTATCTGGCCCAAAGCCTCATAGCTTCAACAGTTACTCTAATTAAAGTTACAAAGTTAGCCCCATCTGTTTCTAATTAATTTCTAGTTACTCTCCCTGGTCACCAATAATTGAGCATGCTGGTCCTTCATGTGAGAAGAATTCTGAGTAGCATAGAAATGGAAGAAAACTAGTTCATGTATCTTTGTCTATAAAATATCTAAAATTTTTTGATTATATCTAATAATGAATTATATTCATGAATTCAAGGAAAGCTTACATTAAATAATCCATTAACATGATTAATCATAATAAAGTCCAAATATTGTATACCTGTTTCTATAAATGAGAAAATTCCACATATTTGTTCTATTATAATAATTCTGTTAGTTACATAGGTTGTATAGCTTTATAAGATGAATTTAAACTGTTATTTTCTATGCCTATTTCTTGAAGCAAAAACATAGATGTTTAATAAGCAAAAATGCATATGCATTAATTCTCCCCCAATAATTATTATTAGTCTTTTCATATTTTCTAACTTTTTCCATAAGAACAAATTTTTGTCCAGATAATCGACCTGCAAAAATTGTCTCAAGCAAATAGTGAGATTCTTTAGTGATTTACTGACTTATCTTCCTGAGAATAAATTGTCCAGAAGGAGAATTCTCCGTGACATGGGTGCTCTTAGGTACCAGTACTAATAGACTGGGTAATGTTCATTGAAGTCATCTCAATTCTCAAGTAACAAACAAACTCTCTAGGTTCTGGACAAATTAAACAAAAAATCTGTCAATGAGACAAGGTATCTAGAAATACAAAGCAGAAGAAATTCTGAGAACCTGGGGACTATCTCCATAACCAAAGGCACTAAAGGAACAATAAAAACAAAATACCATGCTGGCTGAACAAAACAACTCTCCAAACTTGCTGTCAGTCTAGCAGTATGTTTCATAAACAGTATGTTATATTCACTTCTTCATCTTGTATTCATTCCTCATCACACTACCATCTGCTGTCTGCCTCTTACTAATACAAAATATACATTTCTTATTAAGCAATAAAATGATCTTGGCTAATTCAAGGACCATTTTTGGAGTTTCAGTCTTATCTGATTTATTTTCAGCATGTATGCTGTGTTTAGATGCTCAGTGGTGTCCGGCCATTTGAGACCCCATGGACTGTAGCCCGCCAGGCTTCTTTGTCCGTGGGGATCCTCAGGCAAGAATCCTGGAGTGGGTAGCCTATCCCTTCTCCACGGGATCTTCCCAACCCAGAAATCAAACCAGGATCTCCTGCATTGCAGGTGGATTCTTTACCAGCTGAGCTACCAGGGAAGTCCCATCTTCAGCATTTGAGATAATATTTTTATAATTTAGATATTTATCTCAAGATAATGAGTTTTTTTAAAAAATTTCATTGTCTTATTTAGATTATTAAATTGCTGTTAACTATAAAATGTTTGAACCATTACCTCATACTTTAATTCTAAGTTTATTATAATTTCTTACCCTTAAATGGCAATTCACTAACAATAGAAGTTACTATTTATTCATTTACTAAGCATTTACTGAATGACTTTCAATTTCTAGATTTGTTGCTTTCAAACTTAAATCTTATTAGAAACAAATGTTGAACTTTTAAAAAATGCCTAAACTAATCCCACTTCCCTAGTGGCTCAGATGGTAAAGAATCTGCTCACAATGTGGGAGGCTTGGGTTTGATCCCTCTGTTGGGAAGATCCCGTGAAAGAGGGCATGGAAACCCACTCCAGTATTCTTGCCTGGAGAATCCACATGGATTCTGGCAGGCTGCAGTCCATGGGGTCACAAAGATTCGGATAGGACTAAGCAATTAAGCACTGCACAGCACAAACTAATCCTACAGAAATGCTAAGTTAATTGACCTAATACGTACCTTGCTATTATTATTTTTTTTTATATTTTGTAGGTGATTACATCTAAGACTGAGAACTACTCATAGCTTTGGGGTTAGAGACACAAACTAGGTATGGTTTCTTTCTTGGGGAAGCTGCATGATCCCTCATTTCTCTCATTTCTCTTACGAAGTGCATAAGAAACTGCCTCCATGTAATCTGCTTAATGGATCCCTGGTGCAATAAAATCCCATTTGCTTTCAGTTCACATAATATGCACTGATATTTGAGGCAAACACCCATTATGATGAATGGTTCTGCAAAAGAAAAGTCCCATTGATTAAATTGCTTCTATGTCCTGGCAGATGTAACCATATGGCAATGATTTGTTGATCTTGTTATAATATAACTCTGCCATGAATAAACAGGTATTGATATTTATCAGAACAATGGCTTTGGTTTTGTAAAATGTATTCTTTTCTTCTAACATTTGAGGAATGAATAGTTTTTGCTAAACACAGGTCTGTGCACTGGGAAACATTTAAAACAATATGTTTCTTATTTCTCTGCTGAGAACATTTCATAGATACATGCATGTTTATTTGCATTCAATTTTTACTGAAAAAGAACAAAGAACAGTGAATATATGTATTTATTATTCTGCTTCAACAACTGTCAACATCTCACCATGCTTGTTTCATCTATTCTAGCACATTTTC
Source organism: Cervus elaphus (assembly GCF_910594005.1). Classification (NCBI taxonomy): domain Eukaryota; kingdom Metazoa; phylum Chordata; class Mammalia; order Artiodactyla; family Cervidae; genus Cervus; species Cervus elaphus. The sequence goes on from NC_057845.1 coordinate 46,668,365, forward strand.
ATTGTTGAAATATTTTAAAGTGAATTCCAGACATTTAAACATTTCATCCATAAATATTAGATTATACACCTCAAAAACTGCATTTCATTACATAAACTAAATATTGATATTATTTCTAAACAACCTAAGATAATTAAGTAGTACCACCTAATACTCAGTCAATATACAAATTCCTTAAATAACACACACGTTTTTATAGATCATAGTTTTTGAAAGAGAATACAAATGAGGAAACAAGTTTCCTTTATCCAAAATGATTGTATCTTTTGTATCATAAGTTTATTTCAGATATTATTTAATCTAGAATGATTTCCTTAATCTTTTTCTTTTTCTTTTATTGACTTGAAGTTGATGAAGTTGTCTTTAAAGGCAATGTTATATTCAGGTAGAGTGTGTATGTGCATTTTAATCACTTATCCCACTAGAACGAACTATTTGTCAAGTCCTTGTTCTTTTTCCTGAGAAGTTAATTGATTTGTATAATGGTGTTAATGATATAGGGTTTCTAGTACTTTTGCATAGGTACATATAAGAAAAACATATTTTAGAAACAAACTACAAGATCCCACCAATAAATTCTAATTCAAATGTAAGATTATAGATATTTTACATACTTAACTTTATATGGTATCTTTTTAATATTGACAAAGTTCCTAAGGACATGGTTATAATTATTGTTTGATATATTCTACAATAAGATATTTCAAAATAACAAATATTATCTAATAATATAACTATAAAATACTTCTAATAAGATTAGATACTGGAACTATTTTTTTAAAAAAGGATGATACTACTGAATAAAATATAGTTCCTTTTTTAGTCCTTAGAAAATATCCAAGTGGAGAAAAAAATTAAGAATTTGGAATGCCAAAAAGAATACTGGTTGCTTTTCAACAGAATGTTGGAGCCTCTGAGGATTATTCAATGCCACTGAGATAAGCATCTTCGTCTGAGTAGGCTTGTTACTGAACCAAACTCGAATCCACTTGCCTGAGAACAGTAAAGTCAGTCTACTGACACCGGGTTTTGGTAAAGGAACCACAGAGTATACTGCAGATGCCAAGCAAGCAGTCCAAGCAGCTGATGTTTAGAAGTCCTGAACTTTTAGGTGGGTTTCAAAGAACAATTTTTAAAGGCAAGGTGAGGAAGGGGAGTTTCCAGGGTATATGATCAGTCATACACAGTGTTCTGATTGGTTGACGGTAAGGTAACAGGGCAGTGTCATAAGGGTTAACATCAATCCTAGGCTCCAGCTGGTCTGGGGACTATGTGCTCATGGTCATTAAGTTATTAACTTCTTTCATTTGGCAGGTGCTTTGGTATCTATTACTTTACTAGCGTGTGAGATGAGTGCAATTGTGCAGTAGTTTGAGCATTCTTTGGCATTGCCTTTCTTAGGGATTGGAATGAAAACTGACCTTTTCCAGTCCTGTGGTCACTGCTGAGTTTTCCAAATTTGCTGGCATATTGGGTGCAGCACTTTCACAGCATCATCTTTCAGGATTTGAAATAGCTCAACTGGAATTCCATCACCTCCACTAGCTTTGTTCATAGTGATGCTTTCTAAGGCCCACTTGACTTCACATTCCAGGATGCCTGGCTCTAGGTGAGTGATCACACCATCGTGATTATCTGGGTCGTGAAGATCTTTTTTGTACAGTTCTTCTGTGTATTCTTGCCACCTCTACTTAATATCTTCTGCTTCTGTTAGGTTCATACCATTTCTGTCCTTTATTGAGCCCATTTTTGCATGAAATGTTCCCTTGGTATCTCTAATTTTCTTGAAGAGATCTCTAGTCTTTCCCATTAAGCTGGAATCAAGATTGCCGGGGGAAATATCAATAACCTCAGATATGCAGATGACACCACCCTTAAGGCAGAAAGTGAAGAGGAACTAAAAAGCCTCTTGATGAAAGTGAAAGAAGAGAGTGAAAACGTTGGCTTAAAGCTCAATATTCAGAAAAGTAAGATCGTGGCATCCGGTCCCATCACTTCATGGCAAATAGATGGGGAAACAGTGGAAACAGTGAGTGACTTTATTTTTTGGGGCTCCAAAATCACTGCAGATGGTGATTGCAGCCATGAAATTAAAAGACGCTTACTCCTTGGAAGGAAAGTTATGACCAACCTGGATAGCATATTAAAAAGCAGAGACATTACTTTGCCAACAAAGGTCCGTCTGGTCAAGGCCATGGTTTTTCCAGTGGTCATGTATGGATGTGAGAGTTGGACTATAAAGAAAGCTGAGCACTGAAAAATTGATGCTTTTGAACTATGGTGTTGGAGAAGACTCTTGAGAGTCCCTTGGACTGCAAGGAGATCCAACCAGTCCATCCTCAAGGAGATCAGTCCTGGGTGTTCATTGGAAGGACTGATGCTGAAGCTGAAACTCCAATACTTTGGCCCCCTCACGCGAAGAGTTGACTCATTGGAAAAGACCCTGATGCTGGGAGGGATTGGGGGCAGGAGGAGAAGGGGATGACAGAGGATGAGATGGCTGGATGGCATCACCAACTCGATGGACATGAGTTTGAGTAAACTCCGGGAGTTTGTGATGGACAGGGAGGCCTGGCGTGCTGTGATTCATGGGGTCGCAAAGAGCAGGACACGACTGAGTGACTGAACTGAACTGAACTGAACTTGGTATCTGTAAAAGAACTCAGAAATGTGCATCAGATACTTTTATCTATGTACTTTAGAAAGGAACTAAAGATTCTGTGACTGCCATATGGCTGACTTACTATTCAAATTGCTACCAGTTCTCTTGACCCAACTGCTATTTTTGTCACTATATGTTTATAATGTTTCAATCATTGATCTTTGAGGTAAGATTTTAAGCCTCATGGGAGGCCTGAAATTATAGTTTTCTACAAACAAGAGGCAATCAGAGAACATGAGGTGAGGCAGGGTCTGTCCCAGAAAGACCTCACAGGGTCAAAATAGAAATTAACCTGAAGAAAACTGACAATGAAAATATTATTGTACATATAAATATAAATTATTTGTGTCCAGTAGAATCCAAGTATTTATTGCTCCATGAATAAATCAGTTTTTAAGTACTGACTTAAATATTTCTTTACTAAATATAGATACGTGATTCTTCGACTTCTTTAAATTTGTTGTGATATCTTCCAGTTTTCTCATTAATTAATAAATTTAAATATATATCTATGTAGAGAAGAGGAGGGGGACAGAGGTGACCAGGAGGAAAAAAGGGAGGGTCAGAAGGGAAGAGAGCAATCAAGCCAGTAATCAAATCCCTTTTTTGTAGCACTATTTACAATACCTAGAACATGGAAGTAACCTAGATGTCAATTGGCATATGAAGGGATAAGGAAGTTGTGGTACATATGCATAATGGAGTATTACTCAGCCATAAAAAGGAACACATTTGAGTCAGTTCTAATGAGGTAAGTGAAACTGGAGCCTATTATACAGAGTGAAGTAAGTCAGAAAGAGAAAGACAAACACTGTATATTAATTTGTATCTATGGACTTTAGAAAGACGGACCAATGACCCTACACACAGGGTCTCAAAGGAAACACAGATGCAGAGAACAGACTTTTGGACTCAGTGGGAGAGGGTGAGGGTGGGATGTTTTGAGAGAATAACACTGAACTGTGTTCATTACCGTATGTAAAACAGATGGCCAATGAAAGTTTGATGCATTCAGCAGGGCCCCCAAAGCTGGTTCTGTGGGACAGCCCAAAGGGATAGGATGGGGAGGAAGGTGGGAGGGGGTTTCAGGATGGGGGCACACGCGTATACCTGTGAACAATTCATGTTGATGTATGGCAAAAACCATCCCAATATTGTAAAGTAATTATCCTCCAATTAAAATAAATTAATTAAACAAAAATGTATCTATGAGAGCCATGATTTTAACTTCTTTCAAAATTATTTCTTAAAATGCATAGTCAAATGCTATTTTTTCCCTTTGTGATTATTTCTCCAACTTGATAAAAAAAAGTTGTGACATTTATTTTAATGACTTTTCAGTTTAAAGGATTACTTCCTTTTAAATTTAATATTTGGATCATTGAAAATGTTTAGATAATTTCAAAGTTGCAATCACAAAATAAAAGTCCAGATTCTACAATGACAAACAAACTGAATTTTAGATATGCTCTTGATGTCAACATTTACCGAAACTATACAAAATATTTTAAACACATATTATTTCAAGACACCAGTGAGCTACAAATGCATATAAATTGTGCAATCAAGATGAAGGAGAGAAAAGAAAAAAAGATAATTTGCCTTGCCTATTTCATGTGTTATTGAATATATGATAAAAGCTTTCAGTAGACTCAGAAGAGTTGAAGTTAAGAAATTTCTGAGAGAAGGATAAATGATAGATACCAGAAAGTTGGGTTTAGAACCTAACATTGAGGTAAACAGGACCATACATCAGGGGATTCAAAATCCAGAGTCAAATCAACATAATCATTGATTTGTTTAACATTATCTGGAATTGTTGATAGACCATAGTGATGACAAAGATGCTTTATATAATAAGATAAACTTACTCAGAGTCTCAAAATATTTTCTTATACACTACACTTTTTTTTTTTTCACTACACTTTTTTTAATACAATGGCCAACACTCAGTAAAAAAAAATTAGAGGGATGAAATGGCCAAGACAATGAAAACAAAGTCCAGAGGAATAAAGGACATAGTTTTAATAATAACCCATATAATGTAGATGTTAGAAAATTTAAATAACAATGCTAATATATTTAAAGGAATAATTATAGGTCAAACATTGTGGATAAGATTGGAAACTATAAAAATTCTAAAGTGTGAAATACAATATGAAATACATAATTTAATGGATGGTTTGAATAGACAGAGCTGAAAAGAAATGAGTAAATAGAAGGTTGGCTTGAAGACAGAAGCAGTGAGAGAAAACAGGATGAAAATATCAAAGGTAACAAAACCCATAAGATAAATTGTGCAAAGTTCTATCATGTGGGTACTAGAAAGAGACAAGGAAGAGAATGGAGAAGAAACAATATTTTTAAAGAAAAATACTTTAAAACATTCAAATTATGATAAGAAAATATAAGTAACAGACTTAACAGGAGCTACAAACCACAAGCAGGATAAGTACAAAGCTATACCTAGATAAACGATGATAAAACTGCAAAAACAACTAGATAGAAGAGTCTTAAAATCATTCAGAGAAAATGAAATGTTAACACTCAAGGAAGTAATAAGATTCACTTAAAAGAAAAAACAATAAAAATCCAAAGTAAATACTAATAAAGTGATCAGTATGGAATTCTATACCCAGCATAATCTCTCAAAATATAGAAATTAAAAGGGATTTTCAGCAAAATTAAAAAAAAAAAAGCTAATCCTTCTTAAAGGAAATGATAAACATATCCAGCTGTGTCAAATATAAATGAGAACTATATTAGGCAATTAAAAATTCAGAATATTAAAATTATAGGTTCTCCTTAAAGTTATCAGTATTTTGTTGGCTGTATGTTGAAAGAAATAGCAAGCCAAACATTTATTTTGTCTGATTGTGCTTTCCAGTATCTCTGTATTGCTCCTTGTTGGCAAAAGGTAACAGAGCATTGGCTGACAGAATACAAAAGAAAATACTGAATCCTGGACCCAGCATCACAAGAGTTCATTTGGAGCTGAGAAACAATAGTAGAATTACCACCATGTCCTCGGGTTTAATCCTCATTATATGCCCAGAAAATGTGTAAACATGTGTGTGAAACAAAACATGTATGAAAAACAGTTGCAGTCAAAACAAAAATAAATAGTAGGATTATGATACGTGGGATGATAAACTGTGGCATATTCATACAATTAATTCTGTATGATAATGAGCTATAATAAACTAATTCTGCATGCAAGGTATAAATGAGTATGACAAAAAACGCTGAGTGATAGAAAGCATACAAGTAGTATATACCTTAGGCTTTTATTTACCTAAAATCTGTATAGTATTATGGAGAAGGCAATGGCACCCCACTCCAATACTCTTGCCTAGAAAATCCCATGGATGGAGGAGCCTGGTGGGCTGCAGTCCATGAGGTTCCTAAGAGTCAGACACGACTGGGCGACTTCACTTTTCACTTTAACGCATTGGAGAAGGAAATGGCAACCCACTCCAGTGTTCATGCCTGGAGAATCCCAGGGACGGGGGAGCCTGGTGGGCTGCCGTCCATGGGGTCACACAGAGTCGGACACGACTGAAGCGACTTAGCAGCAGCAGCAGTACCGTATTAGATTTAAAGAGGAGAATGAGTTCCTTAGTTTCTTAGGATTGCCTTGACAAAGCACTTCACACTGGGTGGCTTAAACAACACATTCATTCTCTCACAGTTCTGGAGATTAGAAGTCTGAAATCTGGGCTGAGGCTCTAAGGGAGACTATAATCTATGCTTTTTTCCGAGCATCTGGTGGTTGCTGGCAAGTCTTGGTGTACTGTGACTTGCAGACACAACACTCCAATTTCCGCCTCCATCTTCACATGGCCTTCTATGCTGTGTGTCTGTGAGTCTCTTCTGTCCCTTCTTACAAGGACACTGTGCATTGGATGAGGGCACATCCTAACCCTGTATCACCTCATTTTAAGTAACTATATCTGCAGTGAACTTATTTCCAAATAAAGTCATATTCTGAGGTTCTGGTTGAACATGGATTTGGGGGGTGGGGCAGTATTAAATCCAGTATAGGTCATGAGAATTCTTCTAGGGCTGTTAATGTTAGGTATCTTGACTGGTATGGTACTTTCAGAAGATCATTTAGTTTGTAATTATTATGTCAGCTTGTGCATTTTTCCAGTGTGTATTTTTCAATAGTTGGTGAAAGATAGGTGAAAATATGACATATCCATCTCACACGTTAGCAATGATATGAGGAAATAAAAAGGAAAAACCTCTCATACATTCCTGGTCTGGTTATAAATTAAAACAAATTGCAAAACTGTTTGGCATTATCTACCCAAGAGGAAAGTGTCTATGCCATATCCCATAGATATTTTATTCTTAGATGAAAAGTGAAAATAATTGTGTGAATATGTGAACCAAAATACTTGTAGAAGAATGTTGATCACAGCAGTGCTCATAGTAGCCCAAATATGGCAACACTCAAAGAGAAATTTAGCAATAGAATAGATGGATAAATCATAGCATTTTATGCAATAGAATAGTCTACAGTAATTCAAAACACAGTATCAGAAGGATTAAAGTTCTATTGCACATAACCTGGATGTATCTCACAATCACAGAGTTGACAGAAATAAATCTGGATTCAAAAGGATATGTACTTTGCTTTCACTTATAAATAAAAAATAGCTCACCCTACAAAAAGAGAAAAATAAGAAGAGAGATGGAATAAGAGAAGCAATAAGACAGAGGTGGTCTTGGAGTCACTGGCAATAGAAAGATAGAGTCAATGGAAAGTTATCATATGGGCATGATGGGGCTTTTGTAGTGTTCTATTACTGTCCTTGTTTTATACTAGAAGTTGCATACCTGTATGTTTTCACTGTATGATAATTCAAACCTTATACTAAAGTTTCATTCATTTTCCTCTTTGTATATTATTTTTTAACAAGAACTTTTTAAAGTAATAGGAAAAATTATATACCAAGGACATTCACAGAAATATCACTTCCATTACTTTTCTCATTCTTGTTCTGCTTCCACCTTACTTTGAAAGGAAACTTTTTTTTTTTTTTACTATTTTTAACTTTTCTATCACTGTTGCTTGCGAATATTATGTGTATATCCACATACACATATATTGCCACTTCTTACACTAAATGTTGCATGTAGTCTACAAAATTCTATACCTTGATTCTTTCACTCAACTATAGATCTTTGAGATACATCCATATACTCATTCTACATCATTGCTGCATTATGAGAATGTGTTATAATTTATGTGATCTGTCTCCTATAGATGGATACCTATGCTTTTTGAATAATTTGCTATTATAAATATTGTAATGCCTACTTGAATAAGTTCTTGGATGTCATTTTATATTTTGCGAGTATAACTTTTGAATAGATTCCTACTAAAAGTGGGATTTCTGTGTCAAAGTATTAACATAAATGTATTTTTGTGAGACACTGCCAAATTCTCCTTCAGAGTTGATGTATAATTTTGCATTTCGATAAAAAAAACATATGAGAGGAAATGAAAGAGAGAAAAGTAATGGACCAAACAGTTTCTCAGTGAGATAATTGTTCTTTCACTATTCTTCAGTGCCTAATATAGTACAAAAGGTTTAAGATTTCTTTAGTTTGTGTTTACTGAATTAAAAAATGAGACAACTTTTTTGTTTGCTTTGTATTAATATAAAAGAAGGTTTGTTGTTATAGTATTAAGAGAATGGTTAAGAGAAGTTACTGCTAGGAAAGATAAGAATTTGTCTGAGTAGGTTGACAGTTAAAGATCAGCCAGCATTTACTAAGGAAAACACTATGTCATGGAAGTCACTTAAAAAGAAAAACAAAAAAAATCCCGCCAACATATATAGATATCTACTAGTGTCTCAGCAAAACACCCTAGGTTGATAGCTAAGTTAAGTAAACAAAATGTCAGAAATCACAGTGAAAAGAAAAACTGTCTCTTGGCAAATTTTGAACCCTGGAGGATAAAGCAAGCCATTGTATTTTCTAATAAATTTTAAAAAAAAGCCTAAAGATATTTATTATCCAGTCTAAAATTTTGCTAACAAACCTGGATTTCAGAAAGAAAATCAGACATATCATGAAAAGAGGCAATTTCAAGTCCTCAAAAGCATATTACTATCTCACAGGGCCAGATACAAATAATCTTAACGTTTTAATACTTAGATATTTTGGAGATCCATTCTTTTAAAGTTCCCACATATGTTTACATTATACAAAACCTACCAAAGAAAAAAGTGAAAAGATTTGACAAGACTCTTGCAGCTGTTCTCCAAAGATAAAGGAAGATGTTATCCCCAACAGAGCTAATAGGTCAGTGTACAAATAGCACTTATTTTCTTTCCTTAAGATAAATAATGAGGTCTATGTTACCATAATTTCTAGTTTCCTCAGCATCCAACCTGTAAGTCTGGAGATGGAGGACTTAAATAATGTGAGGACTAGAAAGAAAAAAAAGATGCTTGGGGAAAACTGCATTTTCATCTTTCGTGTAACTAATTGCATGAATATACATATCACATAAATAATTTATTGATTTATATCACTACTAATATTATGTTTGTCTGAATGATGTAATAGTTACAATCAGAAATGCCTAAAAGATGTGAACTATACTCACCAATACACTAACAAAATTTTCTTCAACAGGAAACTGTATAAATATCCTAAAATATGCAGTCATCAACTGTCTCTTACTTGTGTACGTGCATTCACTTAATCATTCAAAGATGTGTATTGATTTCCTTTTTAGTATTAAGAATCAGAGGTCATGAATATATCTTATTTATGATTTCATTACTTTTCTGCCCCATTTTTTCACTCATCACTGTTTTAGGGATAAATTATACATAGGCTTTGACAAATTTACATGGTTAAAACCAGAGAGATTCTTAATTGTGTACTTCACTGCGTGCTTCTCATTCCTTCTCATTCCTCATTGTTACTTCAATGTGCAAAACAAACATCATTTAGCATTTGAGCGTGTGCAATCAGTGGATATACAGATACTGGTGTACATAAAGTCTCCTTTGACTAATGGGGGCAGTACTAAAGAAGAAATCTATTCCTATTTCATATTTTTACAAATAGTGTCTGAGATTCATTTCATAATAATCCTGAGATTTCCCATGGGAATTGAGCACCAGTATCTCACAGGTGTGAACAACTATACTTGCAGCCTTGTTTTCATTTTCCCTCCTTAACTTTCCAAATCACCAGTGTTGTTCACCCACACTTTGAAACAAATTGACAATAAACTACACTCAAGCCTTTGGCTTTACCCCCATGGTTACCTAGGTGGAGGTAATTGGTAATCTTTAGATAGAATTCTGAAGCTGTATCATTCACCTGGCAGCAGGGTATAAAGGACATATTGCTTTGGTAATTCAGGATGATGATGATCATGTTCTTGTGGTAGCACCAACATGATTATGAATCCCACCTGAAACAACTGAGACAGGTGTAGGGAGAGAATAAACTGTTGAGTTACAAAGAAGATTTGGCATTTAAAATGAAGATACAAGGATTTTATAAGGACTGTGCAATGGTGTGATTTTATAAACTTTTTTTGAAGCTTTCCTTTCAGTCAGTTCAGTCATTCAGTCACATCCTACTCCTTCCGCCTTCAATCTTTCCCAACATCAGGGTCTTTTCCAATGAGTCAGTTCTTTGTATCAGGTGGCCAAAGTATTGAAATTTCAGCTTCAGCATCAGTCCTTCCAATGAATATTCAGGACGGATTTCCTTTAGGATGGACTGGTTGGATCTCCTTGCAGTCCAAGGGACTCTCAAGAGTCTTCTCCAACACCGCAGTTCAAAAGCATCAATTCTTCGGCGCTCAGCTTTCTTTATAGTCCAACTCTCACATCCATACATGACTACTGGAAAAACCATAGCTTTGACTAGATGGACCTTTGTTGGCAAAGTAATGTCTCTGCTTTTTAATATGCCATCTAGTTTGATCATAGCTTGTCTTCCAAGGAGCAAGCGTCTTTTAATTTCATGGCTGCAGTCACCATCTGCAGTGATTTTGGAGGCCCCCCCCCCCAAATAAAGTTTCTCACTATTTCCTTTGTTTCCCCATCTATTTGCCATGAAGTGATGGGACCAGATGCCATAATCTTAGTTTTCTGAATGTTGAGTTTTAAGCCAACTTTTTCACTCTCCTCTTTCACTTTCATCAAGAGGCTCTTTAGTTCTTCTTTGCTTTCTATCATATGGGTGGTGTCATCTGCATGTCTGAGGTTATTGATATTTCTTCTGGCAATCTTGATTCCAGCTTGTGCTTCATCCAGCCCAGCATCTCTCATGATGTATTCTGCATATAAGTTAAATAAGCAGGGTGACAATATACAGTCTTGATGACAATATACAGTCTTGACGACAATATACAGTCTTGACATTCTCCTTTCCCTATTTGGAACCAGTCTGTTCCATATCCTATTCTAACTGTTGCTTCCTGACCTGCATACAGATTTCTCAAGAGGCAGGTCAGGTGGTCTGGTATTCCCATCTCTTGAAGAATTTTCCACAGTTTGTTGTGATCCACACAGTCAAAGGCTTTGGCATAATCAATAAAGCAGAAGTAAATGTTTTTCTGAAACTCTTTTGCTTTTTTGATGATCCAACAGATGTTGGCAATTTGATCTCTGGTTCCTCTGCCTTTTCTAAAACCAGCTTGAACGTCTGGGAGTTCACGGGTCAAGTACTGTTGAAGCCTGACTTGGAGAATTTTAAGCATTACTTTACGAGCGTGTTAAGATAAGTGCAATTGTGCGGGTAGTTTGAATATTCTTTGGCATTGCCTTTCTTTGGGACTGGAATGAAAACTGAACTTTTCCAGTCCTGTGGCCACTGCTGAAGCCTTAGAAAACATAAAACAGTAGGCTTTGGTCAGCTATCTAACTAACTCAAGGAAATTCCATACTGTTCCCCAAGATGTCTGAGCCAATTGACATTCATACCAAAAGTACCCAAATTTCCCTTTACACCACGTCCTCCCCTGCACTTGTTATCTTTTGTTTTAATAATAGCTTCCCTAACAGTTTGAGGTGATATTTTATTATAGTTTTGATTTTAATTTCCCTGATTATCATTGACATTATGAGCCTTTGCAACTCTTCATGTTTCTTTTGGCCAAATATATGTCTTTTCTGGAGAAACGTCTATTTTGGTATTTGTTTATTTTTCAATCAAATTATTATATGTTTTCCTATTGTATTGTAGTTCTTTATATATTTTAATCCCTTTGGCAATAAAGTGTTAGTTTCTTAGACAGTCTGACTTTTTCTAACCCTATGGACTGTGGCCCACCAGGCTCCTCTGTCTATAGAGTTTTCCAGGCCAAAAAAAAAAAAAAAAAAAAAAAAAAATTGAATTCTCCAGGCAACAATACTGGAGTGGGTAGCCATTGTCTTCTCCAGGGATCTTCCCAACCCAGGGGTCAAATCCGGTGCTCCTGAATTTCAAACAGATTCTTTACCATCTGAGCCACCAGGGAAGTCCTTTAACCCCTTATCAGATACATAATTTGCAAATATTTTCTCCCATTTAGTTGTTTGCCTCTTTGGTCTGTTGATTTGTTTCTTAGCTTTTTAGTTTGATGTAATTCCACTTTAGCACTTTGGTTTCCTATGCTTTGAGTATCATATAGAAAAACACTTTCAAGTTCAATATCTAGGAACTCTTTCCTTATGTTTCCATCTGGCAGTTTTATGGTTTCAGGCCTTATATTTAAGTTTGTAGCATAATTTCAGTTGACTTTTGTATATGGTCTAAGATATGTGTTCAGTTGCATTCTTTTAAATGTAGATATCCAATTTCCCCAATGCCATTTATTGAAGAAGCTATTCTTCCCCTATTTTGCATTCCCAGTGCCCTTGTTGAAGAGCAGTTGACTGAATACACATGGATTTATTTCTCTATTCAGGATTTAAAAAATATTTTGGATAGTTCCTTGTTAGTACATATAAACAAAACTGTTTTTTTAATGTTGCTTTTGTATTCCATAACTTACTGAATTTGTATACTAGTTCTAACAGTTTCTCTCTTTTTTTTTTTCATGAAGTACTTAGGGTTTCATTTATATAAGACCATGCCATCTGCAAACAGAGACAATTTAATATGTTCCTTTCTTATTTGTATGCCTCTAATTTCTTTGGTTTTGCCTAATTGCTCTAAGACTTCCAGTACTAAGTTGAATAAAAGTGGCTAGAGTCAGCATCCCTGTGTTTCCCAGATTTTGGAGGAAAGTCTTTCAGCTTCTCACCCTTGAGCATGATACTAGCCGTGGGTTTGTCATCAGTTCAGTTCAGTTCAGTTCAATAGCCCAGTTGTGTCTGACTCTTTTGTGACCCCATGGGCTGCAGCACGTCAGGCCTCCCTATCCATCACAAACACCTGGAGTTTACTTAAATTCATGTCCACTGAGTTGGTGATGGCATCCTACCCTCTCATCCTCTGTAGTCCCGTTCTCATCCCACCTTCAATCTTTCCCAGCATCAGGGTCTTTCCCAGTGAATCAGTTCTTCATAATAGGTGGCTGAAGTATTGAAGATTCTGCTCAGCATCAGTCCTTCCAATGAACACACAGGATTGATTTCCTTTAGGATGGACTGGTTGGATCTCCTTGCAGTCCAAGGGACTCTCAAGAGTCTTCTCCAACACCACAGTTCAAAAACATCAATTCTTCGGTGCTCAGCTTTCTTTACAGTCCAACTTCATATCCATACATGACTACTGGATAAACCATAGCCTTGACTAGCTGGGCCTTTGTTGGCAAAGTAATGTTTCTGCTCTTTAATATGTTGTCTAGGTTGGTCATAATTTTTCTTCTAAGGAGCAAGCCTCTTTTAATTTCATAGCTGCAGTCACCATATGCAGTGATTCTGGGGCCCCCCAAAATAAAGTCTGTCACTGTTTCCATTGTTTCCCCATCTATTTGCCATGAAGTGATGGGACCAGATGCCATGATCTTAGTTTTCTGAATGTTGAGTTTTAAGCCAATTTTTCACTCTCCTCTTTCACTTTCACTGAGAGGCTCTTTAGTTCTTCTTCACTTTCTACCATAAGGGTGGTGTCATCCACATTTCTGAGGTTACTGATGTTTCTCCTGGCAATCTTGATTCCAGCTTGTGCTTCATCTAGCCCAGTGTTTCTCATGATGTATTCTGTATATTAGTTAAATAAGCAGGGTGACAATATACAGCCTTGACATACTCCTTTCCCTATTTGGAACCAGTCTGTTGTTCCGTGTCCACTTCTACCTGTTGCTTCCTGACCTGCATACAGGTTTCTCAAGGGGCAGGTCAGGTGGTCTGGTATTCCCATCCCTTGAAGAATTTTCCAGTTTTGATCCACACAGTCAAAGGCTTTGGCATAGTCAATAAAGCAGAAATAGATGTTTTTCTGGAACTCTCTTGCTTTTTTGATGATCCAACAGATGTTGGCAATTTGATCTCTATTTCTTCTGCCTTTTCTAAATCCAGTTTGAACATCTGGAAGTTCATGGTTCATGTACTGTTGTCATACATGACTTATATTAAGTTGGGATTCCCGGTGGTTCTGATTATCAATAATGTGCTTCCAATGCAGGCAGTGGTTGGATAGCATCACCGACTGGATGGACATGAGTTTGAGCAAGCTCCAGGAGTTGGTGATTGATAGGGAAGCCTGGAATGCTGCAGTCCATGGGGTCACAAAGAGTCAGACACGACTGATTGGCTGAACTGAACTGAACTGAACTGCATTGCAGGACATGTGGGTCCGATCCCTGGGTTAGGAAGATCCCCTGGAATAGTAAATGCCTACCCACTCCAGTATTCTTGCCTGGAGAATTCCATTAACAGAGGAGTCTTGTGGGCTACAGCCCATGGAGTCAGAAAGATTCAGACATGAATGAGGGGCTAACACTGAAGTTGAGATATATTCTTCCTATTCATATTTTGTGGAGAGTTTTTATTGTGAACAGACACTGAGCTTTATTAAAAATATTTTTCCACCTTTAGAGATGACCGCATAATTTTTATTTGTCCAAGGAACTAAAATCAGGATCTTGGAGAGATATGTGTACCCCTGTGTTTATTGCCTTATTATTCACAAAGACTAAGATACAGAAACAATCTAAATGTCCATTGATGGGTGAATGGTTAAAACATATGTGGTATATATATATTATATATGTTATGGAATATTATTTAGCCTTAAAGAAGAAGGACATTTTGCAATCTGCAACAACACAGATGGACCTGGAAGGTATTATGTAAAGTGAAATAAGCCACACACAGAAAGAAAAATACTGTCTGATCTCACCTACATGTTGTTGATTTAAAACAAATCAACCACCAGATACTTTTCCAGCAAAGATGGATTTATTCTCTCATCTGCCATCTCATCCTCAGCCACCCTCTTGTCCTTCTGCCTTCAATTATTCCCAGCATCAGGGTCTTTTCCAAAAAGTCAGCTGTTTGCATCAGGTGGACAAAGTACTACAGCTTCAGCTTCAGCATTGATCCTTCCAAAGAGATTTCAGGGTTGATTTCCTTTAAGAATGACTGGTTTGATTTCCTTGCTTTCCAAAAGACTCTCAATAGTCTTCTCCGGCACCACAGTTCAAAAGCATCAACTCCTTAGTACTCTGCCTTCTTTATTGTCCAGCTTTCACATCTGTACCTGATTACCAGAAAGACCAAAGCTTTGGCTATATTGACCTTTGTCAGCAAAGTGATGTCTTTGCTGTCTTTTATGTCTTTCCACTGTCTGTATTTGTCATAGCTTTCCTGACAGGAAACAGTTGTCTTCTAATTTCATGGCTGCACTCATTAACTGCAATGATTTTAGAGCCCAAGAAGAGGAAATCTGTCACTGCTTCCACTTTTTCCTCTTCTATTTGCCGTGAAGTGATGGGAACAGATGCCATGACCTTAGTTGTCTTAATATTGAGTGTTAAGCCGACTTTTTCATTCTCCTCTATCCCTCTCATTAAGAGGCTCTTTAGTTCCTCTTTGCTTTGCCATTAGAGAGGTACCATCCATATATCTGAGGTTGCTGATTTCTCTTGGCAATCTTGATTCCAGCTTGCAGCTCATCCAGCCTGGTGTTTTGCATGATGCACTCTGCATAAAAGCTAAATAAACAGGGTGACAATAAACGGCTTTGTCGTATTCCTTTTTTAATCCCAAGCCAGTCAGTTGTTCCATACAGGGTTCTAACTGTTGCTTCTTGACCCAAATACAGATTTCTCAGGAGACAGGTAAAATGATCTGGTAATCCCATCTCTTTGTTTCCCACTGTTTGTCATGATCCACACAAAAGTCAAAGGCTTTAGCATACTCAATGGAACAGAGGTAGATGTTTTTTTTCCTGGAATTCCCTTGTTTCTCTCAACATGTAGCAGATGTTTGCAATTTGATCTCTGATTTCTCTGCCTTTTCTAAATCCAGCTTGCTTATCTGGAAGTTCTTGGTTCATGATTTGAACATTCTTTTGTACTGCCCTTCTTGGGTATTGGGATGAGGATTGATATTTTCCAGTCCTGTGTCCACTGTTGGATTTTTCAAATATATGGACGTATTAAGTTCAGCGCTTTAATAGCACAATCTTTTAGGATTTTAAATACCTCTGCTGGAATTCCATCATCTCCATTAGCTTTATTGGCAGCAGTGCTTCCTAAGGTCCACTTGACTTCACATGCCCGAATGTCTGGCTCTGAGTAAGAAGCCACTGTCCTGGTTATCCAGGTCATTAAGATCTTTTTTGTACAGTTGTTCTGTGTATTCTTTCAATCTCTTCTTAATATCTTCTATTTCTGTTAGATCCATACCTTTTCTGTCTTTTATTGTGTCCATCTTTACATGAAATATTCCCTTGGTATTTCTAATTTTCTTGAAGAGACATATAGTCTTCCCCATTCTATTGTTTTCCTCTATTTCTTTTCATTGTTCGCTATATACGACATGATGACTATTTACTATTCATTAAGAAGAAGTGGAGGTGATGGAATTCCAGTTGAGCTATTTCAAATCCTAAAAGATTGTAAAAGTGCTGTTAAAGTGCTGCACTCAATATGCCAGCAAATTTGGACAACTCAGCAATGGCCATGGGACTGGAAAATTTCAGTTTTCATTCCAATTCCAAAGAAAGGCAAGGACAAAGAATGTTCAAAATACCACACAACTGCATTCATCTCACACGCTAGCAAAGTGATGCTCAATTCTCCAAGCCAGGCTTCAACAGTATATGAACTGTGAACTTCCAGATGTTCAAGCTGGATTTAGAAAAGGCAGATGAACCAGAGATCTAATTGCCAACATTGTTGGATCATCAAAAAAGCAAGAGAATACAAGAAAAAGCATCTACTTCTTCTTTATAGATTATGCCAAAGTCTTTGACTGTTGATCACAAGCTGTGGAAAACTCTTCAAGAGAGGAATACAAGACCACCTCACCTGCCTCTTGAGAAATCTATATGCAGGCCAACAAGCAGAAGTTAGAACCAGACATGGTATAACAGACTGGTTCCAAATTGGAAAAGGAGTACATCAAGACTGTATGTTGTCACCCTGCTTATTTAACCTACATGCCAAGTATATCATGTGAAATGCTGTGCCAGATGAAGCACAAGCTGGAATCAAGATTGCCAGGAGAAATATCAATAATCTCAGATATACAGATGACACCACCCTTGTGGCAGAAATCAAAAAAGAACCAAAGTGCCTCTTGATGAAAGTAAAAGAAGGGAGTGAAAGCGTTGACTTAAAACTCAACATTCCAAAAAAGAAGACCATGGCATCTGGTCCCATCACTTTAAGGCAAATAGATGGGGAAACAGTGACAGACTTTGCTTTCTTGGGTTCCAAAATCACTGCAGATGGTGATTGCAGCCATGAAATTAAAAGACACTTACTCCTTGGAAGGAAAGTTATGACCAACCTAGCTAGCATATTAAAAAAGAGAGACATTACTTTTCCCACAAAAGTCTGTCTATCAAAGCTATGGTTTTTTCAGTAGTCATGTATGGATGCGAGAGTTGAACTACAAGGAAAGATGAGCACCGAAGAATTGATGCTTTTGAACTGTGGTGTTGGAGAAGACTCTTGAGAGTCCCTTGGACTGCAAGGAGATCCAACCAGTCCATCCTAAAGGAGGTCAGTCCTGAATATTCATTGGAAGGACTAATGCTGAGGCTCAAACTCCAGTACTTTGGCCACCTGATATAAAGAACTGAGTCCTTGGAAAAGACCCTGATGCTGGGAAAGCTGGAAGGCAGGAGGAGAAGGGGATGGCAGAGGACAAGATGGTTGGATGGCATCACCAACATGAGTTTGAGCAACCCCCGGGAGTTGGTGATGGACAGGGAAGCCTGGCTGCAGTCCATGGGGTCACAAAGAGTCAGACACGACTGAGAAACAGAAATGTATGGAGAAGTTGATCATCATAAGGGTCTTTCTGTTCACAGTCTCCGTGTTGAATAAGCTGAGGAGGTGTTAGTCTTGCTGTCTTAGAGGTGGCAGACGTGCAAGAGGTAGAGAAGTTGGAAGGGGGAGCTGGTGTAACTTTATGGAAATATATTGTAACTTCTGTCTTACATTTTGCTTTGTTTTTCTATATGGCTTCTATATGACACCAATCTTTCTCCCACCGTTTCCTTTTATTTCAGTACACATATCATAGAAGGGTCCATGTCATAAAGTAAGCCAAAAATAGTCTTGAATAATCAAAAATCTTCACCACATTTTTACTATCAGTTAGTTTCTGGCACTGTTTCTTCTTCATCTTCTCATCATTTGGCACTGATTTAAAAGCACTCATCTCAATCAAACTATCTTCTATTAATTCCTCTGGCATGGTGTCTGTTCACTCATGGATTCCTCCAAGATACATATCTTGAAACTCTTCATCTCCCCCACCCTTTTTTGTTATAGCCGTAATATCTTTCATGATTTCCTTTATTGCCTTGTCATAAATCTGCTGAAACCTATGAAGTCATGCACAACATCTGGACAGTTTTCTCTGGCAGGGATTTATTGGTTTGAGATTGATGTCTTTCATGACTTTTTAAATACCAAGATGACATCTTCAATAGTGTGATCCTTCCAGACTTCCCTAGTGGCTCAGATGGTAAAGCATCTGCCTACTATGCAGGAGGCCCGAGTTCAATCCCTGGGTCGGGAAGATCCCCTGGAGAAAGAAATGGCAGCCCACTCCAGTATTCTTGCCTGGAAAATCCCATGGATGGAGAAGCCTGATAGGCTACAGTCCATGGGGTCGCAAAGAGTCCAACACGACTGAGCGACTTCACTTTCTTTCCATATTTTCATGATGGTTCTCTATTGTGGTTCTCGTTCATAATGTTTATAATCGTTTCCATAGAGTATCATGTATAATGAGTATAATGAGCCTTAAAAAATCCTTATAACTTCCTCTCTATAGGGTGAATTTGAAACATTGTGTTTCAGGGAATAAATACTCTTTCCTTTACACTCACTCCAAAAAACTGATTCCTTAATAATTATCTGCACACAACCCTTTTACTCAAAGTTTGTTTTTAAGGAAATCTAGCCTAAATGAATAAATAAAATAGATATGGTCTCTACCCACATTGGGGAAGGAAATGCAACCCACTTAAATATCTTGCCTGAGAAATCCCATGGACAGAGTTGTCAGGTGGGCTACAGCCCATGCGGTCTCAAAGAGTTGAACACAACTTAGCTTTTGGACGTCTACCAACATTACCTTTTGTCTAGTTGAGAAAACATAAAGCTGATACACACAAGGGTAAGTCAATCATTAAAATAGTGATTATGGTTTCAAAAAAATGCTACGAGCATATGAATTAGATGGACAATTCAGGGAAGGTGCTTTATGAAGTGATATATAAGCTGAAAATTGAGGAATTGTCTGGAGTTAGCTTCACGTAAAGGGCTGGAGCATGAACTGTTGAGTAATACAGAAAAGGCTGTCTAGCTAAAACAATGACAGCAAGCAGGACACATGATTGCAGAAGAGGGCAAGGGCCAGATAATGGAAAGCATGGTATGCCATACGATAGATATAAAATTTTATTTTAAATTACAGTGGTGCACATTAATAAGAATGAAATAATGCCATTTGTAGCAACATGGATGAACCTAGAGAGTGTATACTGAGTGAAGTAAGTCAGACAAAGAAAGAGAAATATTGTATGACACTCCTTACATGTTGAATCTAAAAAGAAATGATACAATTGAACTTACAAAACATAGAGACTCACAGACATAGAGTATGAACTTATGGTAGCTAAGGGGAAGGATGGGGGAAAGGGAGTTAGGGATGGACGTGTACACACTGCTGTTTTTAAATGGATAACCAACAAAGACTTACTGTATAGCACATGTAACTCTGTTCAATGTTATGTGGCATCCTGGATGGGAGGGGAGTTTAAGGGAGAATGGATACATCTATGTGTATGGCTGTTCACACACTGAGTCCCTTCATTGTTCACCTGAAAATATCACAACAATTTTAATCTGCTATACCCCAAAACAAAACAAAAACTTTAAAAAAATTTAAAGATAGGTTGTTTGGTAAGGAAAGCCTCAAGAAATTCTTAAAATGCATTTCAAAAAATAAATACAGTGGGGGGAATCTGAAAGTTTTGGATCAAGAGAGTATGTAAAATTGTGTTTGAAGCTGATTATAGCCAGAATCAGAGAAGAGGTCAAGCGGGCCTTAGGAAGCATTATTATGAATAAAGTAAAAAAGTTAGTGGAGGTGACGTAATTCCAGTTGAACTATGTAAAATTCTAAAAGATGGTGCTGTTAAAGTGCTGCAGTCAATATGTCAGCAAATTTGGAAAACTGAGAAGTGGCCACAGGACTGGAAAATGTCAATTTTCATTCCAATCCCAAAGAAGAACAATGCCAAATAATATTCAAACTATCATACAATGGTGCTCATTTCACATGCCTGCAAGGTGTTGCTTAAAATCCTACAAGCTAGGTTTCAGCAATAAGTGAATCAAGAATGTCCAGATGTACAAGCTGGGTTTCAAAAAGGCAGAGGAACCAGAGGTCAAATTGCCAACATTCGTTGAATCATGCAAAAATCAAGGACATTCCGGGCGGGGAGGGGAATTGACTTCTGCTTCATTCACTACACTAAAGCCTTTGACTGTGTGGATCACAAGAAAACTGTGGAAAATTCTTAAAGAGATAGGAGTACCCAGACCACCTTAACCTGTCTCCTGAAAAACCTGTATGAAGGTCGAGAAGCAATAGTTACAATCCTGTATGGAACAACTGACTGGTTCAAAATTGGGCAAGGAGTATGACAAAGCTGTATATTTTCTAACACTGCTTATTAAACTTATACGCAGAGCACATCATGCAAAATACTGGACTAGATGATCATGAGCTGGAATCAAGACTGCCAAGAGAAATATCAGCCATCTCAGATATGCAGATGATACCACTTTAATGGCAGGATACGAAGAGGAACTAAAGAGTCTCTTGATAAGAGTGAAAGAGGGGAGTGAAAAAGCTGACTTAATACACTACATTAAAAAAACTAAGGTTATCACATCTGGTCCCATTACTTTATGACAAATAGATGGTGAAAAAGTGGAATCAGTGTCAAATTTTACTTTCTTGGGCTGCAAAATCACTGAGGATGGTGACTGTAGCCATCAAATTGAAAGGTATTTATTTCTTGGAAGGAAAGATATGACAAAATTAGATAACGTATTAAAAAGCTCAGATTATCATTTTGCCGAAAAAGGTCCATATAGTCAAAGCTATGGTTTTTCCAGTAGTCATATATGAATGTGAGAGTTGTACCATAAAGAAGGATGAGCATTGAAAAATTGATGCTTTCAAATTGTGGTGCTGGAGAAGACTCTTGAGAGTCCCATGGACTGCAAGGAGATCAAACCAGTCAGTTCTAAAGGAAATCAACCATGAATATTCATTGAAAGGACTGATGCTGAAGCTGAAACTCCAATAAATTTGGCTACCTGATAGGAAGAGCCAACTCATTAGAAAATCTTTCCCTGATGCTGGCAAAGGTAGAAGGTAAAAGGAGAAGGGGGCAGCAGATGATGATATGGTTGGATCGCATCACTGACTCAATGAACATGAATTTGAGCAAACTCTGGGAAATAGTAGAGATCAGAGAGCCTCATGGGCTAGAGTCCATGGAATCTCAAAGAGGCATGACTTAGCAACTGAACAACAACAACAAAAGTTCTATTAAAAAGAAAAACACTTTTAGCATAAAATACTTTTTAAATTTTACCTAAAAACAAAACAGTGAGTATTATGGATAGCATAATTTGACTTAATTTAGGTATTTTTTTCTCTTAATTATTTCTCCCACCTCTTTCTCACACATATCCACATTCTTATTCATTGAATTTTGTCTATACAGTTTTCTGTCAAAAATCATTTTGAATACAGGTACAATATCCCTAAAAAATAATTTATTTCATGACTTCAGATGCAAAGGACTTAGCAGGAAAATATTTATATTCTAAAAAAATATATATTTCTTAGTAGAATGAACCAACTTGAACTCTGAATACAGTTTTTCTAAATTTTGGGAACATGGAATAGGAGTAAAAAAAGTCCTGAGGTTAGTTATGCAATATAGAGTCCATTTTATAAATATATTCCTAATGGGATTTGGCATATTTTCCAACCAGTTTTTAATTAATACGTATCAGGGTTAATCACATAGACAGGTAGAGCAACTATTTTAAATCAATTTGGTTATCTTAATACAGCTTGCTCCTTGGAAGAAAAGTTATGACCAACCTAGATGGCATATTAAAAAGCAGAGACATTACTTTGCCAACAAAGGTCCGTCTGGTCAAGGCTATGGTTTTTCCAGTGGTCATGTATGGATGTGAGAGTTGGACTCTGAAGAAAGCTGAGGGCTGAAGAATTGATGCTTTTGAACTGTGGCGTTGGAGAAGACTCTTGAGAGTCCCTTGGACTGCAAGGAGATCCAACCAGTCCATCCTAAAGGAGATCAGTCCTGGGTGTTCATTGGAAGGGATGATGTTGAAGCTGAAACTCCAATACTTTGGCCACCTGATACAAAGAACTAACTCATTGGAGAACACCCTGGTGCTGGGAAAGATTGAAGGTGGGAGGAGAAGGGGATGACAGATGATGAGATATTTGGATGGCATCACTGACTCAATGGACATGAGTTTGAGCAACCCCCAGGAATTGGTGAAGGACAGGGAAGCTTGGCCTGCTGCAGTCCATGAGGTTGCAAAGAGTCAGACAGGACTGAGCAACTGAACTGAACTCACTGAAATATGAAAAGGGAATTTAAAATATCATAATTATATCTTTTTTTTACACTCTGGTAAAGTTCCATAATATATGTTTTAAATTTGTAGAATGTTAAAGTTATATTAAAAAAAAAAAAGAAAAAAACTGAGTCGGACACAACTGAGTGACTGAACTCAACATCTAGATCTGTGCTATAACAACATGGTTATCAAAATGGGCGTGTGGCTTTTTAAATTCAAAATGACTGAAGTTTAATGAAATTAAAAAAAATAAAAAATAAAAAACTAGTTTCTCCGTGCCCAGGCCACATTTCAAATTCTCTATGATCACATTTGACTTGCAACTATAGTATTCACAGTGCAGATGTAAACTATTTGCATAATCAGAGAAAATACTATTGGAAAGAACTGTTCTTGAACTTTTATGATAAAATTACTTCCAAAGAAAAGCTTTTCAAAATATTCCTGAATTGCTGTGGAGCTGTCTTAAATGTATTTTTAAATTCAGTTGACAAAGATTAGATTTCTAAACTTCTTGATTGCTCTCAAATTCATATAACATCCTTCCCCCTTTTCACTCTGTAAATCAGAGAACTTCATTTAGCAGGGTCTCTTATCCTTTAGCATGGGGTTAGGTGTGGCCTGAATAAGAAATGTCCTCACTTCATAGCATGTCTTGCAGTAATTGCATCTCCTCCCTACCGCTGGCTTTTACAGTAGGCCCCTCCCTGCAAGGTCTCAGTTCTGTTTAATGAAATAGAATCTGCTTGCTAAGATTCCAGCTCCCATTTCATAGTCCTATCTTCTCTGCCCTAGTAACAGCCCCTCCATCTTTGTTTTTTAACTCTATGTAAATTAGCAGCTTTCTGTTTACCAATCTCTGGAGTAATTTATTTCTTGTATGTCTTTTCAGCTCTTAAAAACCTGTCAACCAACTCCCTGTATTAAATCTCTCCCCCCGCCTTTTTTTTTTTTATTTTTCAAAAAACTGGACTGATGTCTGTTTTATTACTAGATCCTGATTAATACATAGACTAATCTCAATAAGTCACAGATTTTTACTTTTAATAAGCCATGTGATTTAGAATAACCCATATTAATGTTCTCAAGACAAAAAACACTGAATGGAAGAAAAATGAGCAGCTTAAAATAAAAGCAATCTTATTTTATTTTTACTTTATATGTTTTTTGAATAAGAAATGACTTTGAATTACTCTATTCAACAACAACAACAACAATAAAATAACTGTGGTTTTCATACTGAGGTTTTAAATAGAAGTTATAATAACTAAAATTTCCCAGAAGTCATTTCTGAATCCCTTAGGGGGTCTTTCAGCTAAAGTCTCTTTCAGTGTTACCCTTTGTGAAGAAAAAAGAGAGGTTAAGTACATGAAAAATAAAATGTGTTCTTTTTTTTCCATAAAGAGAGTTCCAAAATTAGTATGTTGCTTTCATGAACTTTCCAATGGCAAAACATTTCAATGTTCCTGCGATTTATTTAAAAAGTCAGTCTAAGATGTAAACTGGGGATAATTACATTCCCTTAACAAAGGAGAAAATTCTCAGAGACGTTTAGAACAATGATAAAATTTTGTTTTTATTAGATGAAATGGTTACTGAGAAGTTTTCTAATTATATCAAAGTTTGTTTTGGTTAAAAAACTCAACTGAAGCACATTACAGAAAAGGCTGAAAAATTATTTTTATTGACAATCTGTTCCTTGTTTTTCTAATATAGTGCTTATTTTCCATAAATTTTTTCTTCCAACATTTTCATATTTTCACAGTCTAATTTCATCCAAAAATATATATTTAGATATTTGAGGACCTTGGTGTGTGCTATACACCCACATGTTCATCCAGAAAAATGAATATGATTTTTTTGGATGTGTTTTCAATTTCCAAATATATATATAGTTTTTAACATTCTCATTATCACTAATCAGTTACTGCTGTACTTCAAAAGTGACATTTACCAAGTTTCAGAATCAAGTATTCCTTTTAAATTGATTTCAAAATCTTCTGAATCCTTATTTTTTGGTTTAAATTTGTTCTTAACCACTAGATTCAACTCTTTTAAATTATATTACCTCTCATACATGACATTCATAATAGTTCCATGAATGGGTCTTTGTGATATTAAATCTGTAATGTAAGCTAGTAAAGGAGTCAGAGATCTCAGCTTACATCTTGATCCTTCTTTTGAAATGAGGCTATAGAATCCTGGAATCCTTTGTACTTTTGGATATCTATGATTAAATACAACAATGACAGAAAAGAAAAGATTAATTATAAACCCTTAGTTTTGCTAAAAAAAAAAAACAAACAAACAAAAAAAAACACCACACACACACATTTTCCTTGAGAAACTCAGGTCAATAATGGTTCATCAGAACAGGGTGACTGAGACCATGACCTCTGGTTAACCATGAACTGACTTGAAATTCTCATTCAACTACTGACTTTATTTTTTTTTTCAACTACTGACTTTAAATGAGACTTTGAGAAAATATTCTAACTTGTTACTTTACATGTTTAGTGGGGATTAAAAAGAGTACTTTATCTTCATATGTGTCTGTATGTATATGTGAAGGAGATAAAGGGAAAGATAATGAACTGAATTAAGACATATAAAGCACTCAGAAAAATACCTGACACAAGTGAGTGTTCAAAATTAAATAACTACAATTACTATTATTATTATTCAATAATGATGAATTTGGATTCTATTATTTGCAGTATATTTTGTCAGTTCAGTTGCTCAGTTGTGTCTGACTCTTTGTGACCCCATGAACCACAGCACACCAGGCCTCCCTGTCCATCACCAACTCCCGGAGTTTACCCAAACCCATGTCCATTGAGTCGGTGATGCCATCCAGCCATCTCATCCTCTGTCGTCCCCTTATCCTCCCACCTTCAATCTTTTCCAGCATCAGGGTCCTTTCCAATGAGTCAGCTTCTCCCATTAGGTGGCCAAAGTATTGGAGTTTCAGCTTCAACATCAGTCCTTCCAATGAATACCCAGGACTGATCTCCTTGAGGATGGACTGGTTGGATCTCCTTGCAGTCCAAGGGACTCTCAAGAGTCTTCTTCAACATCACAGTTCAAAAGCATCAATTCTTCGGTGCTCAGCTTTCTTTATAGTCCAACTCTCACATCCATACATGACCACTGGAAAAACCATAGCCTTGACTAGAGGGACCTTTGTTGACAAAGTAATATCTCTGCTTTCTAATATGCTGTCTAGGTTGGTCACAACTTTCCTTCCAAGGAGCAAGCATCTTTTCATTTCCTGGCTGATATCACCATCTGCAGTGATTTTGGAGCCCAGAAAAATAAAGTCAGCCACTGTTTCCACTGTTTCCCCATCTATTTGCCATGAAGTGATGGGACAGGATGCCATGATCTTAGTTTTCCTGAATGTTGAGCTTTAAGCCAACTTTTTCACTCTCCTCTTTTACTTTCATCAAGAGGCTCTTTAGATCTTCTTCGTTTTCTGCCGTAAGGATGGTGTCATCTGTATATCTGAGGTTATTGATATTTCTCTCAGCAGTCTTGGTTGCAGCTTGTGCTTCCTCCAGCCCAGCGTTTCTCATGATGTACTCTTCATATCTGAAGTTATTGATATTTCTCCTGGAAATCTTGATTCCAGCTTGTGCTTCTTCCAGCCCAGCGTTTCTCATGATGTACTCTGCATAAAAGTTAAATAAGCAGGGTGACAATATACAGCCTTGACATAGTCCTTTTTCTATTTGGAACCAGTCTGTTGTTCCATGTCCAGTTCTAACTGTTGCTTCCTGACCTGCATACAGGTTTCTCAAGTGGCCTTCTACAACTGAAAATAAGTTATAGCTATTATGCTTCTGGAGTAGGAAATGGCAACCCACTCCAGAATTCTTACGTGGAGAATCCCAGGGACAGCGGAGCCTGGTAGGCTCCCATCTATGGGGTCACACAGAGTCAGACATGACTGAAGCAACTTAGCAGCTGCAGCAGCAACATTACACTTCAGTTTCAATTTTCACTTAAAGAGAAATATTGTACATGTATATAAATATATAATATTCAAATATATATTTATATATTTAGAATCTAGTAGTTGATAGAGTATCAGAATTATAAACATAACAATAGGTCAAGGAAGAGAAGAGATAGTGATGACTTAATGTCGGGTCAATCAATCAAAGAAAATTTTATAGACCAAAGAGGAATCTAAAGAGAGCTTTGAAGAATGAATAGGCTTTCATAATTAATAAAAATAATGAGAAAGACATTTAATACGGAGAAATAAGGAGTGTAAAAGAGTACAGCTGACAGTGCATAGGGTTAGGTAGAGGCTATGGGAAGCTGTGGCTGTAAATCTCTGTCGTGAAATCTAACTCCCAGCAGGTCAACACAGTAAGGGGAGAAACGCACAAGAGGTAGAAGCCTGAACTTTGGGAAATGAGTTCAGTACTAGGAAGAAGCAAATGCAGGAAGCACAGTAAGAGTGGTGAATTTATTTATTTTTTCTCTTTTTCTATTTTTTACATCAAGATATTTCAGTTATTTCTTCTGAACATAAATAATGAAGTGATTCAAGCTTTTTAGTAATATAGTCTTCACATAGCCAGATGAGTGGAACATCTGAATTAGTAGTAGTTGGCTGGAGTTGAGGTTTACTATCAGGAACCCTGATGAACCAAAGCTTCTAATACTTATACCCTTGTTTAGACACCACCCACACTGACTCTGTCTTGGTCATATGACTGGCTTTGGCCTCTGGGACATGACAATGGAAATCTAGATGTAAATAAAAGCCTACTATGTGACTATACCTTGGGGCTTGATTTCTTGAAATACTCATATTTGAAACCAGAAACTTGTTAGCTTTTTAGAAAGCCCACACAAGACTGAAGAAGTTTTCAGACTCTGAGCTACCCTAATCAAGATGTCAGATGTGTAAGTAAAGCTATCTCAGACCTGACTATATGAATTGAACTACATGAAAAACTTATGGAATCCTAGGTGAAACTTTCAGCTGAGCCTCTGTCAAATCACAGACTCAAGAGAAATATTAATATGATTGCTGTTTTAGTGACTAAGTTCCTGAGTGGTATGTTACATAGTCATAGATAACAGAACAATTGCAGAAAACTGCCAGATAACTTTTGAACATGCAAAAATGAGGAAGGTGTACAACCTGTTAAAATTCTCCTAAGATTCTAACCAACAAACATGAAATACGCCCAATAAAGTAAACTCAACCTGTTACCAAAAAAAGCATCCACATAAAACTTTTAAAATTAAGTCAATGAAGTAAATAAATAATGATAATTATGGAATGTGGCTTTAATAAATGGATAGCAATGTTGCACTGAAGAGATTTACAAATGGCACATTAGGGGGGGCAGTTTTTATTGCATTTTAAAATGCTTAGTGGGCTTCTGGTTGAAGATGTGACTTGAGCAAGACATTTTCTCTTCATATAAAACTTCGTTAAAGTGATAGAGTAATAAAATATCCATAAAAAAGAATACCAGTAAGCTATTTTTTCCAATAATGGAAGATGACAATTGGTAAGTAAAAGTGACAGATTAAGGAGAGTGAAGAAAACAACTTTTCAGAGAGGCATTCTAAAATAGAATGAAGCAGATCACCCAGCAGAGCACAATGAGCCTCCAAACCCTGAGGCCACAGGTATCATCCATGGCAGATATAAAGTAAAAGGCTGAAAATGGAAGTACAAAGTGATGCGTTTGCTTTATGAATTAGTTTACTTTCTGACCTCCATTGACTCTTAAATACAGGATAAACTTGTAGTCAAGTCCTCAACATAGAAAAGAATCCATAAATTTCTTCAGTGAAGATATTTAATTAAATTTCTTGGGAGAAGGGAGCAGCTAAAGGGAATGTTGGCATCATGTCAATCTAGAAAGTTAGGTTCCTACCGCCTTAGGGCCATAGAGCGTACACCATGCAGGCTGTGCCCTGCAGAAGATGCCTGGGCAAGAAGGCACTGCTCAATCTGCTGCCTAAGCCATGTGCCAGGGTACCTCTGCCCACAGAAAGGGCTATCTTTTTCTGATTTGCCCTAAGGCAACTTATGGCTAGAGGTATCCTTCTTTTGAATCATAATTTATGTCTCACATACTGTCTTTAAGTGAATCCTACTATTGAACAGAGATTACAGTCAATCACTCCATCATCCTTTTTTTTAAATATGAAATTATAGACAGAGGTTATTAGACTCCATAAGAAGACACAAAAAGCGCAAGAGTTATAAAATGTTAAAAAGAAAAAACTAAATTCAAGCACATATTTAAATAATGTATTTATATTATATAATCAATATATATTTATAGTACATATAAAAGAGTTGAAAACATGTTGCTTCCAAAAAAATAAGAAAATGCCATAATTCAGGCAGAAAGGACTAAGAAAAAGCTATTTAAATGTACTAAAGGAAATCCCTGAAAATGCTGAGTATTAAATTGTTGGATAAGAGGTGAAATCATTGTTTTTATACTTTTCTACATTTTGTAGTCTTTCTACAACAACCATGTGTTTATAATTATAATTTTTTAATGGCCATCATCCTTACTGACATTGTACAGCTGAGGATTTGTTGTATGTGTGATGTTTGTATGTAGCTGTGTTTCTTTGTGTACATCTGGGGTTAGTTGTCTGGAGTCCATAATTTGAAAAATGCAATTTTTGAGTATCTCTTAGACATACAAGTAAAGTTATGAAATAGTTACCTATATTACACTGAATTTTTTAATGCATTTCTGTATTAGAGATAAAATTTTGGAAATCATCTATTTACAGATGGTGAGTAAAGTCATGGAATTGGATGACTTCAGGGAGAATAAGAAGTGAGAAGACATTTCTATATTCTAAAGATACATTCACAAACTTTAAACATGCACTATGGATTGGTTGCCAAATACTCAAAGTTTCATAAAAAACCAGAATTTTATGTAAGAAAAATATAGTATCCAGAGAAAGAATAACAATTTTCTTCTTTTTTAATTTTCTTTTGAAACCCAAGCACAGTGCTTGAATTAAAAAAAAAAAATAGCTGAAATACTTAGAAATATGCACCAAGTATGAATTTATTGTATTGATACTTTAAAAAATAGTCTTTATAAAAATTGCAATCTTTTGAGGATTTTTGCCTAACAAATCTTAGGTTTAATCTACATGCTTAGCATCTAAGTGGTCCTTAAAAGGTAAATGATACTTTATTTACTGCCTCTGTTTTTATTTTGTATTTATGGTAACCTTTATTTTGAAGAATTTAAAATACCTTTAAGATGGAATCTGGAAAAACCTAATGTTATGTGGTTGGGTTAATATGGGTAAAATGAGAACATTAACTGGATTTCAGAACAAGAATGTTTCAGAAATTTCAGGACCCTTTGTCAAAGTGAATACAGAACACTGGAGCTTCTGTTTTGAGAAGTTAGAGAAAATGGATAATAGTTTATACAACAAGGCATTATAAGTGATTTTAAAAAATGCTAATGTAAGCAGACTGGACTGCCCCTTAGCACCATATTCTATATTTTTCTCAAAGTATTTCATTATTTTTCATAAAGAAGAAATTACCTGAATTTAGTATTTGAAGGAAACAACTAAAAAGTATCATAATTAAAAGCATATTATTTTTCTTTCTTATTTGTGATTGGGTTCTGCTACAAATATTTTTGAAATACAAAGGACAAAAACAAACTTTCAAATCTCTATTGTGAGTAATCTATAAGAACTGGAGATTAAGTTGGCACTATGCTGGGATCTCATATACACCTTTAAAGAAAATGCCTTATGCAAGAATTATGACTTTCAGCAAGAATCATGCTCCTGGAAGTGGAAGCTTACACCTCTTCATCCAGTATTCCCTCAAATATCTTCTCCATTGTTCATCAGCATTTCTCCTGGGTTCCTTTTGAATGACATACAAATTCCATTCTTGCCAGTTATAAATACAGTACTGGGTACTATAATTTATGTATGCATATTTGACCCCCCTACTTGACCACAAGTATCTTGGGAAGAAACTTTGGCTTGCTCCTGGAGTTAAGAGATACAGTGATAATTCAGTTCAGTCTGTTCAGTCACCCAGTTGGTCGGACTCTTTGCGACCCCATGAATCGCAGCACGCCAGGCCTCCCTGTCCATCATCAACTCCCGGAGTTTACTCAAACCCATGTCCATTGAGTCAGTGATGCCATCCAGCCATCTCATCCTCTGTTGTGTCCCCTTCTCCTCCTGACCCCAATCCCTCCCAGCACCAGGGTCTTTTCCAACAAGTCAACTCTTTGCATGAGGTGACCAAAGTATTGGAGTTTCAGCTTCAGCATCAGTCCTTCCGATGAAGACCCAGGACTGATCTCCTTCAGGATGGACTGGTTGGATCTCCTTGCAGTCCAAGGGACTCTCAAGAGTCTTCTCCAACACCACAGTTCAAAGCATCAATTTTTCGGCACTCAGCTTTCTTCACAGTCCAACTCTCACATCCATACATGACCACTGGGAAAACCATAGCCTTGACCAGATGGACATTTGTTGGCAAAGTAATGTCTCTGCTTTTTAATATGTTATCTATGTTGGTCATAATTTTCCTTCCAAGGAGTAAGCATCTTTTAATTTCCTGGCTGCAGTCACCATCTGCAGTGATTTTGGAGTCCAAAAAAGTAAAGTCTGACACTGTTTCCACTGCCTCCCCGTCTATTTCCCATGAAGTGATGGGAACAGATGCCATGATCTTAGTTTTCTGAATGTTGAGCTTTAAGCCAACTTTTTCACTCTCTTCTTTCACTTTCATCAAGAGGCTTTTTAGTTCCTCTTCACTTTCTGCCATAAGGGTGGTGTCATCTAGGTTATTGATATTTCTCCCGGCAATCTTGATTCCAGCTTGTGCTTCTTCCAGCCCAGCGTTTCTCATGATGTACTCTGCATATAAGTTAAATAAGCAGGGTGACAATATACAGCCTTGATGTACTCCTTTTCCTATTTGGAACCAGTCTGCTGTTTCGTGTCCAGTTCTAACTGTTGCTTCCTGACCTGCATATAAGTTTCTCAAGAGGTGGGTCATGTGGTCTGGTATGCCCATCTCTTTCAGAATTTTCCACAGTTTATTGTGATCCACACAGTCCAACAGTGATAATTAGAAGGTACTAAAGATATGCTTGTTATATGAATAAATAAATCTGAATGGATAAGAAATGGACATTGTTGAATCTTGTAAAAACAGCTGTTCTGCTGAAGTCTGTGAAAGAGCAGAGGTATTCTAAATGATGTTCTCCTCACTCCTCTACCTGGGACAGAGGGACTAACTCAAGTGTAAAAGCTCAACAGAATGACAAAGAAATTAAAACATGACAGAAAAGTAGTGTTTAAAGAGTTTTTCAAGTTGACTTATCCTATTATCTAATCTTATGGAGGATCAAATGTTTTAAGTGACCTCCCAAATTATAGTATTTTGTAGCATAGAATTATAACTCTAGTTTTTAGAGTCTAAAGTCCATTTTTATATCCACAACTTCCAAACTTGTTAAACAAAGTGGCTTTTATTATATTGCCCCTAGGTCTTATACTTTGAATAAACATTGCTATCAAACAAGTGATTTTTAACTAGCCAACACTTTTTTATTTTTTAACTAAAAATAATAACAGCAACAATATTGCTTAATATGACATTTTGTCAGCAGGCAAAATTAGTAAAATAAGTTAATTTCTGATTTAAAAAGAAAGTGCACCTCTAGTTTATAAAATATTTTAAAAATTGTACTTCATTTTAGTTTTACAAAAATATTAAGAATAGTTCAGACTTTTATGATTAATTTTGGAAAGCTTAAAACTCCACAAATTTTGAACTGGAACTCTCTCACTATATTCTAATAGTTTGCAAATGTTACTTTCTATCATTTTGCTTTCACCATTGCCAAAAGACTGGTAAGAAAATTTCTTACACAGTGACCTTACGTTCTGATGAAGTTTCTGTGTCATTTGGTTTTTGAATAGTGTGGAGTTTAAAAGTAATGATATTCAGTGAGAATATCAGTGAAGACTCTTCAGTGAGAATACCCAGTTAATATTCAAATAAATTTTTGTCATGGAAACTGTAATAATTTTCCACTATAGAACTTGCTCATTTGATGTGAAACAAGAAAAATCATCATCTTCCTATTCTATTTTTCATGATAAATACAAGATGTGGAAAAACTCAGAAAAGAAATCACATTTTAATGAACTAAAACATGTTTTTTAATGTATCACAAGGCTGGGTTGACTGATGAAATGAGTAAACTGGATGTCATAGGATGTATGTGCAACATTTAACTTCCATTCTGGCCCCATCCCTCTTTCACATATACTCCATAAGAAATACCATTATTGTCAAATAAGCAGCAGGAAAGGTCTATATATTATGGAATCTCTTGCTTAAAAGCAAAGTCTCTACATTTTTTAGGAAATTAAATTATCCTAGGTTCAGGTGATATCAATTAATTAGACATTGGATGTGCCAAATACGTGCCAACCTACAGACACTCTCTCTACAGTTTCCATCCCTGATTACCAGATGAAAAAGTAAAAGATCCAATAGAGAGAATGCTTTATTTTTTTATTTACTTGATTGTCAATCCCTCCTCCCTTCACATTTTACAACACTGGGGTGAGGATCATATAGGACAATGTACTGCTAATTAACAGAAGCAATTATCTTAAATCATTAGTTAAATAGAGATTAAATAAGAACTGGAAATGCTACTGTATCTAATGCAGTGGATACTGCTCCAAACCCCCTGCTTCCGGACCTAGGTACTGATTTCCCCATTAGCTTGTTCATTTTGTCTACTAATAGACAAAATTAGTCTATTAGTCTAATAGACTGTATGTCTGTTCTATCTAATAGACTGTATGTCTACATCATAGCTAGATGCTGCTTGAGGAATTACCCTCAACCAAAAATAACTGCCTGCTTTCAATAAGGTTGACATGGGGATAAACTGTAACTATTCTTTAGATCAACTGGAGATCATTTAAAGACCATGTGACTTGTTAACTCCTCATGGGATCAATAGTGGTCTATATCACAACTGCAATGTAGTTCAAGTTGTCCTTCATCCCAACATGGTTTCATCTCCCACTTTTACATAGTATTCCCGAGAATAACCCGCAGTAAACTTCAAAAATCTGTATATCAGAGCCATTTTCTGGGAATCTTGACCCAGATATACCTTAATAGCTACACTGGTTTTCATTATTAATCCAGGTATTCCTTATATGACTAAGGATTTCTTTACTACAGTGGGACGATGTAATTTTTAGCATTTAACTGGAAATGTCTTTATCTTCTAAGAGCTTATTCTTGAAGAAACAATTTGCATATATATTATTTACTGATAAAAATTTTCCTTTGGTCATAAAAAACAGATGTCAGAGCTGAAATAGTTTAAAGAAATAAGAAAATGTATTATAAAGAGAAATGGAAATTAGTTAAAAGTCAGGAACAATGATTGTGAGGACTTAAAATCACCATGTCTTTCCTTCAGTCTTTACTGATTCTGTGAGACTGCTTCAATTTCCACTCATTAAATTTTTCTTCAAACTATATGGAAGCTATGGCTGCCTATAACTCCCATGTAGAAATTTTACAGTCAATTCACTCGTAGAGAGAGATGGACATTTCTTTTTAGATTCCCTTATGAATATCACAGAAAAAGGACTCTCATTTCCATGCCTCAGTCAGATTCTCTCCCCTGGAAAGCAATCAGCTGTAGTCAGGTTTAGCAGATATTTTATTCATGTGGTAACTCTAATAATTATGCGGATGGTATGTGGGACAAAAGATATTTCAGATTAAGGCTGAAGCAGGCAGGGTGAAACATGAATTAAATAATAGATATTATATCATGGTGTATGCCTTAAAATAAAAAAAGAACAAAGGAAGAAAGGAAAGAAAGACAGACTTTCTTTAGTTCATGGAATTCATCAGGAAAAATCCATATTAATAGGCAGAAGACTGCGACACTGATCACTTTGTCCTCATAAACTAGATTAGGGCAAAGGACAATCAGACCCACTGATGAAATTCTTAGTGACCTCATCTTTCATCTTAGAAAGAAACTCTTAATATCCCCACCATACATTAAAAGCTGTATTTCAGTTTACTATTCTATGAGGAAGATCTTAGTAGTAGTTCTTTCCTGACGTTATGAAACAATAAGGAGGTAAAGGATGCTTAACAATTATTCTGAAACCAAGAGGACATGGATTTTTTATTTCATACTTCAAATAAAATGAAAGTGTTAATTGCTCAGTCATGTAAGACATTTTGTGACCCCATGGACTGTAGCCCGCCAGGCTCCTCTGTCCATGGGATTCTCTAGGCAAGAATACTGGAGTGGGTTGTCATTCCTTTCTCCAGGGGATCTTCCCAAACCAGGCATTGAATCCAGGTCTCCTGCACTGAAGGCAGATTCTGTTTTGCTTTTTTAATTAAATGTTTCAATAACAGCTGGTGGGCAGTTGCACCCCTTGGGACTGTTCCAGTGACACAGTCATAGGTGGAGATGGCCCTGCTTGTCTTTCTGCCACTCCTGAAAATGGCAGGTTGGCTGCCTCCCTTTCCCTGAAGGACTTTTTCTCTCTACAATTTGGGGTCTATGCAGATAGTCCTGCATTTTTTACTTCTCTTTGAAGGTCATCTAAACCAACTCAGCATAAAACTAGTAATAAAATGATCCTTTAGCCAAAATGCAAATAGTGATACACACTAGGAATTGGATGCTATTAAATATTTAGTAGGTAAACTCACTAAACATACATGAATACTAACAAAATAGATGCTAATTTTAACACGGGCATTACTTCATATACTATCCTAAAATTTTCATGAGTGTACATATGAAGATATATATATATCTTACTGGATACTCTACAATAATCAAATGTATATAAACTCATGTGTATATGTATATATTAATATGTGTTTTGTTGTTCAGTCTCTCAGTAATGTCTGACTCCTTGCAACGCCATGGACAGCAGCACGCCAGGTTCTTCTGTCCTCCACTATCTCCCGGTTTTCTCAAATTCATGTCCATTAAGTCAGTGATGCCATCCAACCATCTCATCCTCTGTCATCCCCTCCCCACCTTCAATTTTTCCCAGCATTATGGTCTTTTCCGATGAGTTGGCTCTTTGCATCAGGTGGTCAAAGTATTGGAGTTTCAGCATCAACCCTTCCAATGAATATTCACAGTCAGCACCATAATTCAAAAGCATCGACTCTGTGGCACTCACCCCTCTTTTTGGTCCAACTCTCATATCCATACATGACTACTGGAAAAACCCTAGCTTTGACCATACAGACTTCTGTCAGCAAAGGGATGTCTTTGCTTTTTGACATACTTTCTAGGTTTGTCATAGCTTTCCTGCCAAGGAGCAGGTGTATTCTAATTTATGGCTATAGTCACCATCCACAGTGATTTTGGAGACCGAGAAAATACTATCTGTCACTGTTTCTACTTTTTCCCTTCTATTGGCCATGAAGTATGGGGCCAGATGCCATGTTCTTAGTTTTATGAGTGTTGAATTTAAAGCCAGATGTTTTGCTCCCCTGTTTCACTCTCATCAAGAGGATCTAGCTCCTCGTCACTTTTTGCCATTAGCATGGTATCCGCACACCTGAGGTTGTTGATGTTTCTCCCGGCAATCTTGATTCCAGCTTATTATACATCCAGCCCAACTTTTCAAATGATGTATCTGAATGTAAGTGAAATAAGCAGGATGAAGATATACAGCCTTGTGGAACTCCTTCCCAATTTTGAACCGGTCACTTGTTCCATGTCCTAACTGTGGGTTTTTGACCAGCATACAGGTTTCTCAGGAAAGTGTATACATATTATATATATATATATATATACATATATATATATATATATATACACACACACACATATATATACACACACACATATATAATGTACTCTACTAGATTAATTATGTTACTTATATTATATAATTATATATGTATTATATATGTATGTATTAATTATATATATATATATAATTAATCTAGTAGAGTAAGGGTCATTAATACATTCTTATAAAAGTATTATAAAATCATGGTGTTTTGCTAACCTCACACCTGAAATTATCTCACATATGGGATAAATGGGGATATATGTATAGATATGAGTAATGTTCAACACCAAGCCTACTTAGACTAAAAAAACCATGCAATATTGTTTTTACCCAGATCTAGACAAAGTGTTTGGTGGGACACTGGCATTTAACTCCCTTTTGTACAATATCACCAAGTGAACTTATTTTCTACATATACTTACTGTGATCATCTGAAAGCATATATGTTTACTTTCTTAAC
Source organism: Cervus elaphus (assembly GCF_910594005.1). NCBI lineage: Eukaryota > Metazoa > Chordata > Mammalia > Artiodactyla > Cervidae > Cervus > Cervus elaphus. The sequence continues at coordinate 46,705,685 of NC_057845.1, forward strand.
GGAAAGAGGTATTTGCAAAGAAATCAATAAGGTACATGCAAAAAGAAAAATCAAATGCTACAGCAGTAATTATAAATAATACAAATAATAACCATTATCCCACTCCCTGTCATTAATATGCATCATCTATTAAGAGGTACTCTAGTGGTAATTTTGTATTTCTAAGTAGTATTTAATGACTTTACACAGATTCTACTAACTATACAAAAGATGAAGATTTAACTCACACATAACTCTCTTCAACTCTTTCCTCTTTATTTCCAATTTAAAAAAACTGTATTATTGTTCTAAATAGGAAAGATTCTCATTATAGAGAATATAAGTAGAAAAAGAAAACAAAAACAGTCCAGATTCAATGCGTGAGACGGGGTGCTCAGAACTGGCGCACTGGGATGACCCTGAGGGATGGGATGGGGAGGGAGGTGGGAGGGGGGCTCAAGATGGGGAACACATGTACACCCAAGGCTGATTCATGCCAATGTATGGCAAAAGCCACTACAATATTGTAAAGCAATTAGCCTCCAATTTAAATAAATTAATTAAAAAAACAAAAATATTTCTAATCATGCTGAATCTGATAATACATTCATCAATGTAACATTTTTATATTTTGAAAGAGATGGATAATGAGAAAGGAAAATATATAGACGTGTTTATAGAAAGATGACATCATACTACTTAAAATTAAAGAAAAACAAACTGTGTTTAAGAAAAAGAAACTGGCGATGTTTTTCTTTTAAAAATTGGCCAAGTAAAGATGACTATAACTTCATCTCAAAAGATGAATGTTACGTCCCAAAATGTTTATATATCTTTTTCATTTAAATTTCATTTTCTTTTTTTTAAATTTTTTTAAGTTATTTAATTTATTTTTTTTTCATTTATTTTATTAGTTGGAGGCTAATTACTTTACAATATTGTAGTGGTTTTTGCCATACATTGACATGAATCAGCTCTTTCCAATGCAGCAGATAAGGGTTTGATCCCTGATCTGTGAGGATCCCACATGCATGGAGCGATTAAGCCCGCGCTTGTGCTGGTGCTCAGCTGGGTCCGACTCCTTGGGACCCCACAGGCTACAACCCACCAGGCTTTTTTGCCCGTGGGTTTTTCCAAGTAAGAATACTAGAGTGGGTTGGCGTTTTCTTCTCCAGGAACTAAGTCCGTGTGCACAACTATTAAGCCTATGCTCTAGAGCCTGTGATCTGCAACAAAAGAAGCCACCGCAATGAGAAGCCTGTGCACCACAACTAGAGTGTAAGAACGCTCGCCACAGCTAGAGAAAAATCCACGCATCTGTGAAGACCCAGCACAGCCCAAAATAAAAGTGAATCAGAAAAATTTTATTTTGCTATTTGAATTTTTTTAAAAAATCACAGGTTTTTTTTAACTACAAATTTAGAAAAAAATTGGAGCTAAATAAAATTATTTTTACACCCACTTGATAATCCTAATACTGAGAATTTAAAATTCCACACTTATCCTTTAGTCCTCTCATTTTCATCTTTGGGACCTGGCACCTATTTATTTAAACTCATCTGTTCAAATAGGGGTTAGATGTCCCCATCTAAAAAAAAAATTAAAATAAAATGCCTTTGTTCTTTATTTGCTAAAGCCGTCTCATTGGCATTTGCTCATATTATTCATTTACAAAGGAAAAATTAGCTGTGAGAATTAAATCAGCAGTTATTCCCATGTGAAAAAGAATTAGAGAAAATACTTTAGTAGCATGATACTTTCTAAACACCTTAAACTTTACATATTAACAAGAAAATATGTAGCTGTATTGTTCAAATTTCTTTATCATTTTATAGGGCATTTACTCATCAATAATCATATTTGTGAATGGCCTAACTATGTAGTTCTACCTGTAAGAATATTCTATCATGATCTTTTCTAAAATTGTTTACTCATTGATTCGAGTTTCACAGGGATGAGAATATTTCATCTCTTTTAATTATGAAATTTAATTAACCACTAAATTAGCTATACACAGGCCATGCATCCTTGTTCAACATTTCCACCATCCACCCTTTCGTTATCTGCTTGTCATTTTCCTAAATTTCTAAACTTACCGTCAATGTTCTATTAACACAATTCTCAAAGACTTTCTGTAGTCTATTGTACTCTTTCACCGTCGTCTTTCCTTCTCCACTCCTTCTGTGGGTCTTTGGACCTAGTCTTTTCTGTTTAGAATACTCCCTTCTCTCAACCTGTTTTACCCAGCTAATTCCAATTCATACTTTGGAATGTTTTTTAAATATATTGCCGAAAAGAAGCTCTCCCTGACATCCACTAAACTACAAGCTGAGAACTGTTATACATTCTCAGATTAACTTTCCTTCAAAACGGTTGTCAACGTTTGAATAAGTAATTTATTTTTATGGTTAGTATTTTCATTCCTCTCTGGACTATCACTTTGTCTATCTTAGTGACAGATGAAAGTCTAATGTCAATACAAAGTAGATAAAGCTTGTTCAATATAGAAGGAATCAGTTGGGAAAGGGAGTAAGACTACAGTGGAGGAATTTGGCAGTAAAGTTCAGGGTAAGAGAATGGTTATAAGTATTATTAATATAAGAAAGCATAAAACACATAACATGAGGATTATAGGGCTGTGTGGAATCAGAAATGGTGTCATTATGCTAGATTTTTATAAATTGTATGTATGGTAATATTATGACTGTCACACTATCAATTTTCAGTGCAAATCACATCATTATAATCTTGTAATTAGACCTATAATCCTGGATTAGACCTTAGAGATTCAGTATAACTTTATAACTTGATAATTCTCAATTTCTTAATGGATTTGTCAATAAAATAAACAAGCATGGATGATACATTGTTTATAAGATAAGCTGAAAATTGTATTTATAATATATAATGCTGTAATCAAGTGTTAATATTTTCATAAAATGATATAGTGGTAATAGTGCTATGAAATATTAGAGTTTCTATTTCCAAAACAGATCTTCTTTTCAGTGGGTCTGCTCAAATTAATTTGAATATGTTTTTGGTTATTGAGGAGAATTAATGTTTTAATATTCACTGTTACTGGTTAACAATGAGTTTAATGTAAATAAATTATGACTATCTATCACTGAGTTGATATATACATTTGTATTGATTTTTGTTGCTATTTTTCAGTTTGATAAATAAGTTTGAAAAATTTCATTTGCTTCTATTTCATGATGCAAACTGAGGGGAATATAGAAATAATAAGTATGGAGTACCTTCACATTTTTGAAGAAAATCATGTACAAAAAAGTAAATTACTTGCTATTTGGATGTCTGTATGCTGAAATATATTATTTAAATGTGAAGTCTCAAGACTATAATGTTTACTACTTTACTTTTCAGAGGCAGTGACCTTTTATTTTTCATATTTGTTGAAATAATAGTAGGATTTGTTTGATGTTTACAGAAAGTAAAATTCTTTGTTTTTTATTCAGTAATAGTGTCTTCTTTTATTGCCTATTCTGTTTCACAATAATAATTATTATAACTTTGAAATCCTCCTGGCATTTTGTAAGTAGCAGAACAAATAAAACCATGTCAACTTTTGTTGTTTACTATAAAATTCTAGCATTTGAAAGTTGTTGATGAGGGACTATAAAGCTCAAAGTGTTTGTAATAGGAAAAATACAGTCTAACTCTTCAGCAGTATTTCAAACATGACTCAGGACAATAATGACAAAGTCACTAACTACCTCAACAGTAGTTATCCATAAAGGAAATATATATGTAACAATGACTAAAGATATATAAAGCCATTCTGTGTATAATATTCCAGGGAATGTACATTTTCTTCAGTGATGCTGCAGAAGAGATATGTTTATAATTTGTAAGTAAAAAAGGTTACCAGAGTTATTTGTAAGTGATTTTGAATTGACAGTTGTCTTAATATACTTTTTTCGTATAAGCCAATCATTTTCAAATTTACTGTATATGGATTCAACATATTTTAAAGGCTCTCCTGGTGATTCTGATAGGAATAGAGCTGAAAGCCTCTGATTTAAATAGACATAATTTGTTTGCATTATCTATCATGTTGCTCATATATAGTTGTTCAATCACTAAGTTGTGTCCAACTCTGCAACCCCATGGACTGCAGCACATCAGGCTTCCCTGCTCTCTACTATTTCCTGGAATTTGCTCAAACTCATGTCCATTGAGTTGGTGATGCCATCCAACCATCTCATCTTCTGTCACCCCCTTCTTCTCCTTCCCTCAGTCTTTCCCAGCACCAGGATCTTTTCTAAAGAGCTGGCTCTTTGCATCATGTGGCCAAAGTATTGGAGCTTCAGCTTCAGTATCAGTCCTTCCAATGAATATTCAGGGTTGATTTCCTTTATAAACTGGTAGTAACTATTCATTACTGGAGATTCCCAGGAGGCTTTAGTGGTAAAGAAACTGCCTGCCAATGCAAGAGACATAGAAATGAGGGTTCCATCCCTGGGTCCGGAAGATCCCCTGGAGAAGGGCATGGCATCTACTCCATACTTGCCTGGAGAATCCCATGGGCAGAGGAGACCGGTTGGCTACAGTCCATAGGGTCGCAAAGAGTCGGACACAACTGAAGTGACTTAGCATGCACATGCAATCACACACAACTATTCATTATTAATGGCGATGATTGTAACAATTGTAATTTAAGTTTGGTCACATCCTGGGTCATAATGCTTGGTGAGGATGTGTTCAGACTGGTCCTGTTTACAACTGTGGTTTCAAGGTGGAAATTTGGCTATCAAATCCTACTAGCCCCTCTTGAATGTAATCACTGGAACAATAAGCAATAGCTAAAATACAGTGAAATATTTTTTATTAACAACTGTACAAGCACTCCATTGTGCTTCAGTACAGGATCTCCCACCTAAGTCTTACCAGGCTCATAATGTAGGGTACTTGTCCTTTAACTTGAGGTGACTGAGTCTACAGAGCAGATCCCAGTCTTCTTAATTAGATACATGGATAGGATGTGTGATTGACTGTCCTGGGAGAACAAATCCTGAGCCTAGAAATCAGGATAATGAATGAGAAAGGGGGGGGGGGGAGTGATGCTCCTTTATTTGAAGAACAATATTATTTGTCCACTATTAAACCTGACTCAAAATGTGTGTTGGGCTTTGACTCACTTCTCAAAATTTTCTCCTGTCAAGTGAGAACAACTTGTCACTCTGCGTAAGCAGAGACTGATGAATATTCAAGGCTAACAGTTGGTTAAGCAGAACCTAATCATAGAAAAAGAAGAAATCATCTCACATTTTAGTTCTATTAATGCTTAATTGTAGATTTTGTTTGCTTTGGAGACAATGTAAGAAGCAAAAATTACACATATACAGCTTTAAATCCTAACTTTCCCACTTACTAAAATTCACCTTGAATAGAATTTTGATATATCTATTAATCCACCTTTCCATCCATAAATTGGTTCCAATATTAGTCATATTTCAGGAATTTGATAAGAATCAAATAAGATGAATAGATTTCAAGAAGTGAGTCATACAGTATTTATATGCATTAATAATAAAAGTGTTCTATAGTCAAATATGTTTGAGACAAACTATCCTTTCTTCATTATTTAACATATGTTTTAATAGGCATTGTGAAATATCCAGAGAAGGATGTGGCAGGATTCTTTCTCCAAAATTATTTATACATGGAACTGATTTTCCAAAGAGCATCTCAGAGAATTAAAAATTTGTTGAAAAACTTTTGGAAAATATGGAGCTAGACATCATAAGTAGTGACTAAGAAAGCACTTAATGTAATGAAATTTTTGTACTACATTATTTGTAACAATGAACATTTTGTTAACTATACTTTATACATTATTTAATTGAAATAGTTGAAATGGCAACATTTGTGTGGAATATATAAATTATGTGCATTGAATATTTCAGAAGAGAGCAGTGGGCAGCACAGTTCTTCCAGGAAAGAGCAGTGGGGTAAGAGACATAGGGATAAAAGTTCTATTCATCTGAGGTTCTCTTAATCTGAGCTTATTTAAAATTTACAAGAAAGGAGGAAAAATGGGGCATGGTTGTTCATCCATCAAGGGCTTAGAAACAAGAGTTTTAAGAAAGGGCTGATGTTGATGTATGGCAGAAACCAACACAATATTGTAAAACAATTATCCTTCAATTAAAGATAAATAAATTAAAAAAAAATAACTGTTACAACACACAAAAGAAAAGACTGGGTTAAAATTAGGGTAGAATTGAGCACAAAGGAAGGCAGGGAGGAAGGGAAGGATGAAGCAAGGAAGGAAGGAAGAAAGGAAGGGAAGGGGGGAGGAAAGAGGCTTGCTGGCTCATCTCTGGGATATAGCAGAATGATATTAGGTTATGAATTAAGCAGTTGAGGAGAATTAATAAAGCATTCCAGAGCCAATGAATCTATTTGAAAAATCTCAGAAAATTTTTTCTCTTGAACTGAATGAATCTAGATTCTATTATTCTCTTTACATACTCTATCTATTACTTGAAAATTCTAAAACATACAATAAAGTCATAGCTGGATATAGAGAGAATTGAATGCTGTGACTAAAAGGTCAGAGATTGCAAGAAGACCTCTTCCTACTGTGCTTAAGCAGTAGCAGTTTTAGGTATAAAAATAATAACACTGATAATAGAGAAAGGACCCTCCATCAAAATGTCCAAGATATATTTCACGGGTGTCTCATATTCCACCTTCACTGAGAAACAGTTAACATCTTTGTTTCCTTACTGCTTATTATTTCTCATAAGCTGGGTACCAAAAAGTAGAATGATTCACTAGAACTTACTAATTTCTTAGTTCATCTGTTATTCCACTTTTATACTAGAATGATAACTTTTTATCACCAAAATATAGTCTGGAATATTAGAGAACTAAAAAAATAAAAATAAAAAACCCACACACATGAATGTAAACTCTTATTTTAACCAAAATCTAGGTCAAAGGAAAATAGACAATTGAGATCTGGCTTTAAAAACTGTGTCTTATTGTTATACAGCCCCATCTGCACTCAGTTCTACTGTGAGCTGCTAAGTGATTTCACAATCCATTTCCCACTCCACTCTGTGTAACTTCAATGAGCATAATTTCAGATCTGTTACCAGTAGAGTGTTTTGATGAATAAAAAGATATTCTAAAGAGGTGGGGAGAGGGAGGAAAACCTATGATCCACTTCAAGGAAAGTATGACAAATACTATTTCAAATGCTAGTATTTCTCATCCAGAAACCAATGTAAACTAAAATACGGATGACTTTATTCATGTTCCATTTAATAAAGTTTCTTAATTCCACAAGGCAAGACACCCTAGATTGACAGTTTTCAGTATGAGAAAGTGCAGTACTGTGCAAGAACAGGAAAAATACAATTTTATATTGTTCTCTTAAAAGTCTATGAGTTGTATTGTTGCTAATTGTCTGTTCATCCTCAGGGGTCAGGAACTAGAGCTTCTTGATATGAGAAGCTGTGCATATACCAAGATTAACATAGGGAATGCTAAAAAAAAAAAAAAAAAAAATCTTATTGTCCTAAAAAGGAAATTAAAAAGAAATACACAGCTTGTGCATTGATGAATTTTAAAAATATTCTTTAGAAACCCAATTGTATGAATATTTTCTGCATTAACTCAATGTAACCTATATCTGCATATCAAGATTGTTGTCAAAGGAAATGGAGATTGACACTGTCTGTAATATTTCTCAGTGAAAGGAATGGGATTTCCAACAGTGAATTCTTGGATTGTATTCCTAGGGTTTCTCACCTCAGAATGTTGCTGTTCCACCCACTGCTCCTTGAGAAAAGTGAGGCTTTGCAGAAGGAGGACTTCAAAGGGTGCTCTATATCTGGACTCAGTCCTGTGGGACGGCCCCATTTCTTTTTCTTCAATTTCACTTCAATTTGCTTGCTTCTTTGAGAATAACCTCTCACTAATGGGATTCTTCTTTAGCTGCAATAAATTTAAAACAGTTTTCATTAGTCCTGTGTTAAGAGAGTTCAAATTCATGTCCTGACTCAGAATTAAAGCGTTAGGAGGAGAGAAATCTTTGCTTTACATTTTCTTTTTTTTTTTTTTTTGATCCTATTACTTAACTGTTTTATTTTTTTTTTCATTTATTTTTATTAGTTGGAGGCTAATTACCATATTGTAGTGGTTTTTGCCATACATTGACATGAATCAACCATGGATTTACATGTGTTCCCCATCCTGAACCCACTTCTCACCTCCTTCCCCATCCCATCCCTCTGGGTCATCCCAGTGCACCAGCCCCGAGCACTTATCTCATGCATTTTCTAACTCTGATAACCTCTTTCCTTCTGAAATGCAATTAGTTCTTCCAGTTTAATAAACTTGGCTCCTCTTGGTATCTGCCTGCCTAAATATTTTCAATTATGGATCTATTTGTAATGACACCCACTGGTGATGTTCTTTGATATTTTTTCCCATAGGCAGTTCTACCATATACCCTATGGACAGACCTAGAGGGCACACATTTGCTGACCCATTCCATGAAACTCTTCCTTAAATTTGCTTTTATAATTGCAGGTCCGGTTGCATGAAGTAGCTTCCACAAGGCACTACACATAGTGCTTATGCTAGTTTTTCACTTATTGCTTTTTCATTTCAAATCCACTTATCATTGCAGAGAAGGATCTCAACTTTTTGAACACTTTTCTCTGTTAGCTGTCAAGGTATAAAGCTTTGTCAGTAGTGGGTGACAGAGATAAATACAGGAATCAGAGCCTTTGGCTCACGGTTCTAATGTTTTCCTGACAGGCTCCTGCAGTATATTAGGCTTTGTCAGTACCCACTCCCAGCATGTGGACAGTTTCCTAGTGCCTGGCATTGCAGCACAAATAGTTTCTTTAGCAAGTGGATTCTGCGGGGGAGAGTGGTTTCTCCAGTGCCCGCTCCTGCTGCCAGGGAGCTTCTACAGTACCCAATTCCCACAGACATGCAGTAAGCAGCATCCAGTGACCAGGATTTCATTTTAGCGTTCCACAGGAGAATGCCTTTGATGTGGCATGCGTCTAGGTCTTGGGCTTTCCTGATAGCTCAGTTGGTAAAGACTTCGCCTGCAATGAAGTAGACTCTAGTTCGGTCCCTGGGCTGAGAAGATCCGCTGGAGAAGGGATAGGCTACCCACTCCACTATTACTGGGCTTCCCTTGTGGCTCAGCTGGTAAAGGATCCACCTGCAATGTTGGAGACCTGGGTTTGAGCCCTGGGTTGGGACGATCCTCTGGAGAAGGGAACGGCTACCCACTCCAGTATTCTGTCCAGGAGATTCCCATGCACTGTATAGCCCATGGGGTCACAAAGAGATGGACACGACTGAGTGACTTTCACTGTCCACTCACTGCTTCTCGGTGCCACAGAGGCCTAGAGGGCAAATTTCAAGAAAGTTCCACTGTTGCAGCAATTCCGCTGCTTCTCTTCCATCCAGCAAGGAACAGCCATTCATTCATCAACAAGGTCTGGATGTCAGCCCTGGAGAAAGGAAGGTCTCTTCTTTAGGTGTCCTATCTTATCTGAATGGGTGCTGTCTACCTTTTCTATCTGCTATTACATTATTTAAAGCTCTGTGTTACTTCTTCCTAGTCATGATGGTTAATTCTGAGTGTCAAAAAGTCTAGACTATGCTGACCAGTCGCTTAGTCAAACACTGCTCTAGACGTAGCTGTAGAAATATTTTTGGATACAATTGGCATTTATAATTAGTTGCCTTTAAGCAAAGTACATTGCTCTCCATAATGTGGGTGGGCCTCACCCAATCAGTTGACATCTTTAAGGCAAGAAGACCGATGTTTCCTAAACAAGAAGAAATTCTGAGTGTTCTGTCTTTGGACTCAAAACTGCAACATAAACTGTGACCTGAATATTCAGCCTGCTAGCTTGCCCTATGGATATTGAATTTGGTAGCCTCCACAATCTGATGATCCAATTCCTTAAAACAAATCTTTCATTGTCTTCATCTCTATGGCCTATTGATTCTGTTTTCTGGAGACTCATGACTAACACACTAGGCAATCCCTCATTAATCAAATCCCTTCTTAGTGTTAATTATCTCATATTAAAGCTTCCCTACAATTGTCATTGTGGTTTTTTTTTTTTTGCCTCCTGATTGGGCACAGCTAATCCAATGCTCTTGCAAAATCTACTGACTGCATATAAGACTGCAAAATGAGAGAAGTTTATGGTAATAGAGTTGGGATGACATCATCCAGTATCTGGAGGTATTTCACACGTTTCCTTTTTGTCTATCCTGATTATGCCATTCTAGCCCTCTGATCATCTTGTTTCGAGATAAGGTGGGTAGGTACAGGCCACAGGAAACCAAAATCATTATCTAAAACAGTCATGGTTACACATATACTTTAAACATAGAATTTGAGTTAAATGGCTATTGGTTTTGGTGAATATCATTTTCCTGATTTTTACTGTGAATATATTTGAAACAAAACAGAAGAGATAAAGAATAGCAATCATTCTCTAATTAGAGACAACATATATTCTAATATTGTAGATAAACAGAATTATCAGAAGTGATAGAGTAAGAAAAACAGCTCATAATTAGAAACAAACATAGAAGAGCTTGCGATTAGAAACAAAAATGACCAGAAAATAAGTCTTATTTTTTTTATCAATTTTCAGAGGTAATTCTGTAGGAAAAGCAACTTACAGAGTCACTTTATTATTTTTATCTATATAAATATACCTCAAGTAACCAAATATCTTGGAATCATTTTTTTAATTACTTCTCTTAAGTTGCTGTATCTAATAATTCACCAAGTTTTGTACCTGTTAGCAAAAAAATATATTTCAAATAAATTCCCTTCCCTTTAATTGGTACACGTGCTACATTAACCTTTAAATTATTATCATTAGCTAATCTATTTATGTACAATACCCATGAATTATTAGAAATGGTTAACTATCATTACTGCATTGGTTCCATAATAGCCTCCCAGATTTTATCATTGCCTCTTTCAGTCCAATCACTTCAAGGGATATTTGAAAATATCACTTTCCAATTTTAAACTCATTGATAACAGTCCATGGTTTCAAAAATGAAAATTGAAGCATTTAACACGAACTCAAACAAAAGCAGAAATAACAGAAAAAACTAACATTTACTGTACTTTTAAGTCATGTACTAAGTACTTGCATATACCCTAAGTACTCTATATATATTAAATAATAAATATTTCATAGCAGCCCTATGCTTAATATTATGTAGCTTTTATCATTTCCATCATTATCATGATGTCATAAGTGCACAAAACAGGCAAAAGGAGTTTAAAGAATTTGCCCAAATATTCAATGTTACTGTCAGAATTCCAACACATGCTTACCCCAGAACTGCCACTATTTATTCACATGCTTTACCCAGATTGTTCTCAGCACAATTCTGCATGGGCATCTAATGCAGCTCTCCCACCTTCCTATGCTCCAACCACACTGGTATTTTAAATGTTTCTACAATGTGTCAAACTTCTTTTCCTTTTCAGGCGTTCCCGGATTCTGTTTCATTTTTCTGGTATGCTTTTCCTCCCACTGTCCATATGATTATTTATACTCATTCTTCAGGGCTAAATTTAAATGTCACTCCTCTGGAAACTTACAGGATCACTGCCCAATCTATAAAAAGATCCTATAAGTTACTCTACAATAGAACCTATAATTTTTAATGTATTGCACTTATGATTAAAAATATATATTCATATTCCACTTGATTAATTTCTCTCTCCTCAAGTAAAAATGTGTAAGGATGAGGATGGAATCTGTTTGCACTAAAGGGTTTCCAGTGCTAAGCAATAAACAGCTTATGGATAACTGTGAGGTGTGGAGGCAGATCTCTTTATAGGAAGCTAAAGTGTTTCCCATCTGGCAGCTTCCGTTATTTCTGAATACAGGATCTTTATTCTGTGAAGAATAGAAAAGAATTGGATATGTGAAAAACATGATAAATTTTAATACACTGTTGCATGTAAGGTGAAGAATGAATACTTGGTGCTAACAATCTGTCTCATGGTATAACTGATTTTTTTTTTGTTTGTTTGTTTTAACTATCATTTACTTTGGTGAGATGAGAGAAAAAAGCAAGACAGCAGATATTTAGGTTTAGTCATATCTGGGTTTTGGATACAGGGTTAAAATGAGAAGACAGAGGTCAAGAAGCAACCCTGAACTAGGAGCATTAGAAATGATGCTGTACCTTAGGGTGGAATGAAAATGTTAAGACCAGATGAACTAATATTCCAGTCATGTTTGAAACAGTTGTAATTACAGTGGTTGGGCAAGCAAGCAGGAAAGAGGAATGTTGTGATAAGAGTGGAATATCTGAGCTCATGGAATCAGTGAAGTTCTATTGGAAGCAAGTGGCTGAAGCCTAATGGAGATGGTTGTTGGAAAGAAAGATGCTGGGGAACTAGAGGCCAGTGTGCATGGCTGAGTGGTCCATGTTGAGGTTGAAACATCCAATGATGAAGAGAGAAGTTGAGATGGTGATAAAAACTATGAGGTAAAATAAACTTTCTAAGAATTTGATGGAACAATGATCTTGAAGTGCTATCAGGGAGCAATTAAGTCAGTTGTCAACTCTGAGTAATGAGAATAAGAAAAAAAACTATTCTGGAGGAGCCAAGATGGCGAGGAGTAGGACGGGGAGACCACTTTCTCTCCTACAAATTCATCAAAAGAATAACTGAACGCAGAGCAAACTTCGCAAAACAACTTCGGATCGCTAGCTGAGGTCATCAGGCGCCCAGAAAAGCAGCCCATTGTCTTCGAAAGGAGGTAGGACAAAATATAAAAGATAAAAAGTGAGACAAAAGAGCTAAGGACGGAGATCCGTCCTGGGAGCTCTTAGGCGGCATTGCTTGGGGTAGGGTCCGGGCCGAGTGCCCTGAGGACAATCGGAGGGAACTTCTGTGAGTTGCCAACTTGAACTGTGGGAGCCCAAAAGAGAGAGAGTAAATTAACCGGCCCTAACACACTGCCGGCCGTTCGCAGAACAAAGAGACCGAGAGGGTCCAGAGAGGAGCTCGCAGGCTGCGGACCGGCCCAGCCCCGCCGGAGGCAGGAGGCAGGGGGGAGGGGAAGGTCGCGGCGAGACACAGGGCGCAGGCACCCGACCGGCGCGGGCGGGGACTGGGGCTGGGGACGCAGAGGGCGGAAGGCGCGCGCACCCGACTGGCGCCAGCGGAAACTGAGACTGGGTCCGCGGAAGGGAGTGAGTGCGCCACACCTGGGGAGAGTGCGCCCACCAAGCCCCTGGCTGCCTGGACCGCTCTGACGGGGAAGGCACAGAGAGCAGGCGCAGCCTTTTGTTCCGCGCTTTTGTGGAACACCCGAGGGCTGGAACCTAGCGCAGCGCGGGGCGCGCTCCATATAGACCAGCCGGGAGCCTGAGCAGCGCAGACGGAGAAAGCAGCGTCAGCCCCTCCCGGCAGCGCCAGCCCGCCCCCGCAGGGCCAGCCCCTCCCGGCAGCCCCAGCCCATCCGCGGCGCAAGCCTGTCCCCACAGCGCAAGGCCCTCCCTGCCCCGCAGAGCAACGGAACTAGCTACCTGAGTAAGAGTCCACCTCCGCCCGCCTGTGTCAGGGCGGAAATGAGGCTCTGAAGAGACCGGCAAACAGAAGCCAAATAAACAAAGGGAACCGCTTCAGAAGGGACTGGTGCAACAGATTAAAATCCCTCTAGGAAACGCTGACTACACCGGAGGGGCCTGTAGATATCGAGAAGCGTAAGCTGGAACGAGGAGCTATCTGAAACTGAGCCGAACCCACACTGACCTCAACAGCTCCAGAGAAACTCCTAGATATAATTTTACTTTTTTCTCTTTTTTTTTTTTTTTTAATTTTTTTTCTTTTTTTCTTTTTTTTCTTTTTTCTTTCTTCTCTTTTATTTTCCTTTAAAATCCCCTATTACTCCCCCATTACTCCTTAACTTTCATTTCCACAGACTTTTATGATTTTTTAATTAGGGGGAAAAAAAAAATTTTTTTTTTCTTTTTTTTTTTTTTCTTTTTCTTTTTTTTTCTTTCCTTTTTCTCTTCTATTTTCTATTTTTCTTTTTCTCTTATTTCTTTTAAAGTCCTCTAGTACTCCTCTACTACTCCTTAATTTTCATTTTCAATACACTATAACCTTACAAAAAAAAAAAAAAAGAAGAGAAGCCCTATTTTTAAACCGAAGATTATTCTCTCCCAATCTTGACTCTCTGTTTTCTACCTCAGAACACCTCTATTTCCTCCTTTCCCCTTCTCTTCCCAATCCAATTCTGTGAATCCTTGTAGGTGTCTGAGATACGGAGAACACTCTGGGAACAGACAGCTGCGTAGATCTGTCTATCTCCTCTTGAGTCCCCCTTTTTCTCCTCCTGTTCATCTCTATCTCCCTCCTCCCTCTCCTCTTCTTCATGTAACTCTGTGAACCTCTCTGGGTGTCCCTAACGGGGGAGAATCTTTTAACCATTAACCTAGAAGTTTTCTTATCAGGGCTGTATAGTTGGAGAAGTCCTGAGACTACAGGAAGAAGAAAACTGAAATCCAGAGGCAGGAGACTTAAGCCCAAAACCTGAGAACACCAGAAAACTCCTGACTACATGGAACTTTAAGTAATAAGTGACCATCCAAAAGCCTCCATACCTACATTGAAACCAACCACCACCCAAGAGCCAATAAGTTTTAGAGCAAGACATACCACGCAAATTCTCCAGCAACGCAGGAACATAGCCCTGAACATCAACATACAGGCTGCCCAAGGACACACCTAACACATAGACCCATCTCAAAACTCATTACTGGGACTCCATTGCTCTCCAAAGAGAAGAAATCAAGTTCCACGCACCAGAACACTGACGCAAGCTCCCCTAACCAGGAAATCTTGACAACCAATCGTCTAACCCCACCCACTGGGTTAATCCTCCACAATAAAAAGGAACCACAGACCTCCAGAATACAGAAAGCCCACTCCAGACACAGCAATCTAAACAAGATGAAAAGGCAAAGAAATACCCAACAGGTAAAGGGACATGAAAAATGCCCACCAAGTCAAACAAAAGAGGAGGAGATAGGGAATCTACCTGAAAAAGAATTTAGAATAATGATAATAAAAATGATCCAAAATCTTGAAAACAAAATGGAGTTACAGATAAATAGCCTGGAAACAAAGATTGAAAAGATTCAAGAACTGTTTAATAAAGACCTAGAAGAAATAAAAAAGAGTCAATTAAAAATGAATAATGCAATGAATGAGATCAAAAACACTTTGGAGGGAACCAAGAGTAGAATAACGGAGGCAGAAGATAGGATAAGTGAGGTAGAAGATAAAATGGTGGAAATAAATGAAGCAGAGAGGAAAAAAGAAAAAAGGATCAAAAGAAATGAGGACAACCTCAGGGACCTCTGGGACACTGTGAAACGCCCCAACATTCGAATCATAGGAGTTCCAGAAGAAGAAGACAAAAAGAAAGGCCATGAGAAAATACTCAAGGAGATAATAGCTGAAAACTTCCCTAAAATGGGGAAGGAAATAGCCACCCAAATCCAAGAAACCCAGAGAGTCCCAAACAGGATAAACCCAAGGCGAAACACCCCAAGACACATATTAATCAAATTAACAAAGATCAAACACAAAGAACAAATATTAAAAGCAGCAAGGGAAAAACAACAAATAACACACAAAGGGATTCCCATAAGGATAACAGCTGATCTATCAATAGAAACCCTCCAGGCCAGAAGGGAATGGCAGGACGTACTGAAAGTAATGAAAGAGAATAACCTACAACCTAGATTACTGTATCCAGCAAGGATCTCATTCAGATATGAAGGAGAATTCAAAAGCTTTACAGATAAGCAAAAAGCTGAGAGAATTCAGCACCACCAAACCAGCTCTTCAACAAATGCTAAAGGATCTTCTCTAGACAGGAAATACAGAAAGGTTGTATAAACGTGAACCCAAAACAACAAAGTAAATGGCAACGGGACCACACCTATCAATAATTACCCTAAATGTAAATGGGTTGAATGCCCCAACCAAAAGACAAAGATTGGCTGAATGGATACAAAAACAAGACCCCTATATATGCTGTCTACAAGAGACCCACCTCAAAACAAGAGACACATACAGACTAAAAGTGAAGGGCTGGAAAAAAATATTTCATGCAAACGGAGTCCAAAAGAAAGCAGGAGTCGCAATACTCATATCAGATAAAATAGACTTTCAAATAAAGGATGTGAAAAGAGACAAAGAAGGACACTACATAATGATCAAAGGATCAATCAAAGAAGAAGATATAACAATTATAAATATATATGCACCCAACATAGGAGCACCGCAATATGTACGGCAAACGCTAACGAGTATGAAAGAGGAAATTAATAGTAACACAATAATAGTGGGAGTCTTTAATACCCCACTCACAACTATGGATAGATCAACTAAACAGAAAATTAACAAGGAAACACAAACCTTAAATGACACAATGGACCAGCTAGACCTAATTGATATCTATAGGACATTTCACCCCAAAACAATCAACTTCACCTTTTTCTCAAGTGCACACGGAACATTCTCCAGAATAGATCACATCCTGGGCCATAAATCTGGTCTTGGAAAATTCAAAAAAATTGAAATCATTCCAGTCATCTTTTCTGACCACAGTGCAGTAAGATTAGATCTCAATTACAGGAAAAAAATTGTTAAAAATTCAAACATATGGAGGCTAAATAACACGCTTCTGAATAACCAACAAATCATAGAAGAAATCAAAAAAGAAATCAAAATATGTATAGAAATGAATGAAAATGAAAACACAACAATCCAAAACCTATGGGACACTGTAAAAGCAGTGCTAAGGGGAAGGTTCATAGCATTACAGGCTTACATCAAGAAACAAGAAAAAAACCAAATAAATAACCTAACTCTTCACCTAAAGCAATTAGAGAAGGAAGAAATGAAGAACCCCAGAGTTAGCAGAAGGAAAGAAATCTTAAAAATCAGGGCAGAAATAAATGCAAAAGAAACTAAAGAGACCATAGCAAAAATCAACAAATCTAAAAGCTGGTTTTTTGAAAAAAATAAACAAAATTGACAAACCATTAGCAAGACTCATTAAGAAACAAAGAGAGAAAAACCAAATTAACAAAATTAGAAATGAAAATGGACAGATCACAACAGACAACACTGAAATACAAAGGATCATAAGAGACTACTACCAGCAGCTCTATGCCAATAAAATGGACAACTTGGATGAAATGGACAAGTTCTTAGAAAAGTATAACTTTCCAAAACTGAACCAGGAAGAAATAGAAGATCTTAACAGACCCATCACAAGCAAGGAAATCGAAACTGTCATCAAAAATCTTCCAGCAAACAAAAGCCCAGGACCAGATGGCTTCACAGCTGAATTCTACCAAAAATTTAGAGAGGAGCTAACACCTATCTTACTCAAACTCTTCCAGAAAATTGCAGGTGAAGGTAAGCTTCCAAACTCATTCTATGAGGCCACCATCACCCTAATTCCAAAACCAGACAAAGATGCCACAAAAAAAGAAAACTACAGGCCAGTATCACTGATGAACATAGATGCAAAAATCCTTAACAAAATTCTAGCAAACAGAATCCAACAACATATTAAAAAAATCATACACCATGACCAAGTGGGCTTTATCCCAGGAATGCAAGGATTCTTTAATATCCGCAAATCAATCAATGTAATACACCACATTAACAAATTGAAAGATAAAAACCATATGATTATCTCAATAGATGCAGAGAAAGCCTTTGACAAAATTCAACACTCATTTATGATTAAAACTCTCCAAAAAGCAGGAATAGAAGGAACATACCTCAACATAATAAAAGCTATATATGACAAACCCACAGCAAGCATCACCCTCAATGGTGAAAAATTGAAGGCATTTCCCCTGAAATCAGGAACAAGACAAGGGTGCCCACTCTCACCACTACTATTCAACATAGTGTTGGAAGTTCTGGCCACAGCAATCAGAGCAGAAAAAGAAGTAAAAGGAATCCAGATAGGAAAAGAAGAAGTAAAACTCTCACTGTTTGCAGATGACATGATCCTCTATATAGAAAACCCTAAAGACTCTACCAGAAAATTACTAGAGCTAATCAATGAATATAGTAAAGTTGCAGGATATAAAATTAACACACAGAAATCCTTTGCATTCCTATATACTAACAATGAAAAAACAGAAAGAGAAATTAAGGAAACAATACCATTCACCATTGCAACAAAAAGAATAAAATACTTAGGAGTATATCTACCAAAAGAAACAAAGGACCTATACATAGAAAACTATAAAACACTGATGAAAGAAATCAAAGAGGACACAAACAGATGGAGAAACATACCGTGTTCATGGATTGGAAGAATCAATATTGTCAAAATGGCTATTCTACCCAAAGCAGCCTATAGATTCAATGCAATCCCTATCAAGCTACCAACGGTATTTTTCACAGAACTAGACCAAAGAATTTCACAATTTGTATGGAAATACAAAAAACCTCAAATAGCCAAAATAATCTTGAGAAAGAAGAATGGAACTGGAGGAATCAACCTGCCTGACTTCAGACTCTACTACAAAGCCACAGTCATCAAGACAGTATGGTACTGGCACAAAGACAGAAATATAGATCAATGGAACAGAATAGAAAGCCCAGAGATAAATCCACGAACCTATGGACACCTTATCTTTGACAAAGGAGGCAAGGATATACAATGGAAAAAAGACAACCTCTTTAACAAGTGGTGCTGGGAAAACTGGTCAACCACTTGTAAAAGAATAAAACTAGAACACTTTCTAACACCATACACAAAAATAAACTCAAAATGGATTAAAGATCTAAATGTAAGACCAGAAATTATAAAACTCCTAGAGGAGAACATAGGCAAAACACTCTCCGACATAAATCACAGCAAGATCCTCTATGACCCACCTCCCAGAATATTGGAAATAAAAGCAAAACTAAACAAATGGGATCTAATGAAACTTAAAAGCTTTTGCACTACAAAGGAAACTATAAGCAAGGTGAAAAGACAGCCCTCAGATTGGGAGAAAATAATATCAAATGAAGAAACAGACAAAGGATTAATCTCAAAAATATACAAGCAACCCCTACAGCTCAATTCCAGAAAAATAAATGACCCAATCAAAAAATGGGCCAAAGAACTAAACAGACATTTTTCCAAAGAAGACATACAGATGGCTAACAAACACATGAAAAGATGCTCAACATCACTCATTATTAGAGAAATGCAAATCAAAACCACAATGAGGTACCATTACACACCAGTCAGGATGGCTGCTATCCAAAAGTCTACAAGCCATAAATGCTGGAGAGGCTGTGGAGAAAAGGGAACCCTCTTACACTGTTGGTGGGAATGCAAACTAGTACAGCCGCTATGGAGAACAGTGTGGAGATTTCTTAAAAAACTGGAAATAGAACTGCCATATGACCCAGCAATCCCACTTCTGGGCATACACACTGAGGAAACCAGATCTGAAAGAGACACGTGCACCCCAATGTTCATCGCAGCACTGTTTATAATAGCCAGGACATGGAAGCAACCTAGATGCCCATCAGCAGACGAATGGATAAGGAAGCTGTGGTACATATACACCATGGAATATTACTCAGCCGTTAAAAAGAATTCATTTGAACCAGTCCTAATGAGATGGATGAAGCTGGAGCCCATTATACAGAGTGAAGTAAGCCAGAAAGATAAAGAACATTACAGCATACTAACACATATATATGGAATTTAGAAAGGTGATAACGATAACCCTATATGCAAAACAGAAAAAGAGACACAGAAATACAGAACAGACTTTTGAACTTTGTGGGAGAATGTGAGGGTGGGATATTTCAAAAGAACAGCATGTATACTATCTATGGTGAAACAGATCCCCAGCCCAGGTGGGATGCATGAGACAAGTGCTCCAGCCTGGTGCACTGGGAAGACCCAGAGGAATCAGGTGGAGAGGGAGGTGGGAGGGGGGATCGGGATTGGGAATACATGTAAATCCATGGCTGATTCATATCAATGTATGACAAAACCCACTGGAAAAATAAATAAATAAATAAAAATAAAAAGGGATATGATTTTATATTTAAAAAAAATATTCTGATTTCCATAGTGCTATGTGAGAAATGGTCTTTGAGGCATATATACATTTATTTATGACAAAAAAATGGAAGAACTCTCTAAGTCATATCACAGATAAATGGAGTGGTTAATTAGAGAATAAGTTTTATACAGAAGAATGGTAGATTTTGGGGAAAAAAAGGGGAAAAAAAAGAGAGTTAGATCAGTATCATGAATGGTAAGAAAATTGTGAATATAACTACATAGCACAAAGTACTTAAGAGTTAATTGAAGGGATAGAATCTCACACATCATTCATTTACCTAGGAAAAAAAATATATGATAGGGTAAAGATCATCTTGATATTCTCTTGTGAACAATGGAGCTTAATATAATATATGTCCATCCTAAAGGAGATCAGTCTTGGGTGTTCATTGGAAGGAGTGATGCTGAAGCTGAAACTCCAGTACTTTGGCCACCTGATGCGAAGAGTTGACTCATTGGAAAAGACCCTGATGCTGGGAGGGATTGAGGGCAGGAGGAGAAGGGGACAACAAAGGATGAGATGGTTGGATGGCATCACCAACTCGATGGACATGAGTTTGAGTAAACTCCAGGAGCTGGTGATGGACAGGGAGGCCTGGTGTGCTGCGATTCATGGGGTTGCAAAGAATCAGACACGACTGAGTGACCGAACTGAACTGAACTGAACTGATAGTATAGAATGGGTTTCCCAGGTGGCACTAGGGGTGAAGAACCCACCTGCCAATGCAGGAGACATGAAAGATGAAGGTTCAATCCCTGGGTCTTGTAGATCTGGAGGGCATGGCAACCCACTCCAGTGTTCTTGCCTGGAGAATCCCATGGACAGAGGTGCCTGGCAGGCTACAGTCCATAGGGTCACAGAGTCAGACATGACTGGAGCAACTTAGCATGCTTGCACAGTATAGAATACAAATAGGTTCTTATTGTTGTGATGTATGACCAAATATTTATTTTCTCCATACACACAGATACCAGAATAATGGGAGCTGCCATATTTAAGTGTGGACCTGCACTTGGGGTGTGGGTGGGGGGACCATAAACACAAATTACCCTAAATGCATCAGATTGGTATTCAATGTAGTTTGGTTGCCCTTTCACATTCCTAGATTAGTGGGACTCTCTTCCTGCCCTTTCTCAATATATGCCTAACTTAAAGTGTGTTTGTTTCATAAAATGTTCAATTGTTTGAAAGATTGTGATTTTTAAAAAATTCTCCACCTCAAAAAATTGTATGAAATATCACAAGTGTTCCTATTTTATTGTGTATCAACTATAAAGTTCAGATTTTATACAATTTAAAAAAAATCTATTCCTAAAATGTCATGGTTATTTTCTCACTCTCCTGTTGATTTTTTCTCCATAGCTCATCTTTGGCCCATCTGTCCCATCATCAGTTCAGTACAGTTCAGTTGCTCAGTCGTGTCCGACTCTTTGCGACCCCACGAATCGCAGCATGCCAGGCCTCTCTGTCCATCACCAACTCCCAGAGTCCACCCAAACCCATGTCCATTGAGTCAGTGATGCCATCCAACCATCTCATTCTCTGTCGTCCCCTTCTCCTCCTGCCCTCAGTATTTCCCAGCATCAGGGTCTTTTCAAATGTCAGCTCTTCACATCAGGTGGCCAAAGTATTGGAGTTTCAGCTTCAACATCAGTCCTTCCAATGAATACCCAGGACTGAGCTTCTTTTGGATGGACTGGTTGGATCTCCTTGCAGTCCCAGGGACTCTCAAGAGTCTTCTCCAACACTGCAGTTCAAAAGCATCAATTCTTTGGCACTCAGCTTTCATTATAGTCCAACTCTCACATCCATACATGACCACTGGAAAAACCATAGTCTTGACTAGATGGACCTTTGTTGGCAAAGTAATGTCTCTGCTTTTTAATATGCTATCTAGGTTGGTCATAACTTTCCTTCCAAGGAGTAAGCGTCTTTTAATTTCATGGCTGCAATCACCACCTGCAGTGATTTTGGAGCCCCCAAAAATAAAGTCAGCCACTGTTTCCACTGTTTCCCCATCTATTTCCTATGAAGTGATGAGACTGGATGCCATGATCTTAGTTTTCTGAATGTTGAGCTTTAAGCCAACTTTTTCACTCTCCTCTTTCACTTTCATCAAGAGGATTTTTAGTTCTTCTTCACTTTCTGCTATAAGGGTTTTGTCATCTGCTATCTGAGGTTATTGATATTTCTCCTGGCAATCTTGATTCCAGCTTGTGCTTCTTCCAGCCCAGCATTTATCATGATGTATTCTGCTTATAATTTAAATAAGCAGGGTGACAATATACAGCCTTGATGTACTCATTTTCCTATTTGATAAATATGTCCCATCATACCTTATACTAAATCCAGCTTTCCTATCACTTAAACGTCAGTCAAAGTTCTTCTTAAAATACTTTTCCAGCATCCCAAAGAGGGAAAATTTGACCAAAGAAACCATGATGTAGTTGTTCCAAGAAACTGCTGCTATGACCAGGTTTCTATTGTTCTATAATTTTATAGAACATGCAGTTTTATCTCCATCCAAATATTAAATGAGTTATGTGTAATAGTCAACCCAATTAAATAGTGTAGTAACTACTTTAAGATATAAATGACTAATGTGCATTATTATTTAATGGAAATAGCACTAGACAAGAATTCTGTTAATGCCTTCTTGAAAGTGCTTTTAATATATTCAATATTATCAACAACAGTTATAAAGCATAATATAGTAGTATTGAATATGTCTTATATTATCTATACTCTGAAATCTAAAAAGCATGCATTTAAAAAGGTTAACTAATTACTTACATATTATTAATATTGTCTAACCTCCCACTCTATCAGTATACATATATTATTTATGTATATAATGTTTATATATATATTTAATATACATATAAATTTAATTGGAGAATGAAATGGCAACCCACTCCAATATTCTTGCCTGGGAAATCCCACTGACAGAGGAGCCTGGCTGGCTACAGTCTACGGGGCTGCAAATAGTTGGATATGATTTAGCAACTAAACCAACAACATGTATAGTTAATGGAAAAAACAAACATGTTAATTTTGAATGTTTCCATATGAGAGAAACTTCAGTATAATCCATTGATGATAAAACTAATTTTTAAGGAATCATTGTAATCCAAAATAAAATGATTTATTTTAGCATATTTCCAGAAATTTACACAAATAAATAAAGAAAATAGAACTGATCACTTGTTTTGAGAAAAGATAGCTTTTTATACAATAAATATTTTTTTCTAATACTTTCTTGGAATTAAAGCTATGAGTATGAATAAGATGATTCATTTTTCTGGTACAGCCACTTGGGAAAACAGTTTGAGAGATTCTTATGAAGTTAATCAAGCATTTTCCATATGAACTAACAATCCCTTTCATAGAAATTTATTCAAGCAAAATAAGAATTTATGTTTCTCAAAAGCAGATTATGGATGCATATAGAGGTAACACTGATGTTTCTCTCAAATTAGAAACAACCCAAATGTCCCTTGAAAGGAACCAGAATAAGTGAGACCCAAATGTATCACTTTGGCATGTGGACCATTTTGAGTTGAAGACAATCAAGAGCCAGGAAACTCAACACACACACACACACACACACACACACAAAGAAGAAGAAGAAGAAGAATTATTTCTACCTTAGCTATCTAAAAGAAATTTAGACAGGGTCCTGGCTCCTTCAGAGTGAGAGCTATTACCAGAGATAGTCTCATCTGAGTGACCTATCTGTATGGCAGCACAACATCTAATTACTAAACATATCTCTTTCTTATTGTCCTTCAAATTACCTCCCTCCCCTTTGAAGACTTAGGCCTTCAAACCATTTCTTAGCTCAGGACAGTTTATAAGCCTCAATTTCTCAACTTGCCCTTGGGCCTCACTTACTTATGGGGCTACTATGCATACATAATTAAATTTGTTTTTCACCTGTTAAACTTACTGCAGATGGTGATTGCAGCCATGAAATTAAAAGACGCTTACTCCTTGGAAGGAAAGTTATGACCAACCCAGATAGCATATTAAAAAGCAGAGACATTACTTTGCCAACAAAGGTCCATCTGGTCAAGGCTATGGTTTTTCGGTCATGTATGGATGTGAGAGTTGGACTGTGAAGAAAGCTGAGCACCGAAAAATTGATGCTTTTGAACTGTTGGTGTTGGAGAAGACTCTTGAGAGTCCCTTGGACTGCAAGGAGATCCAACCAGTCCATCCTAAAGGAGATCAGTCCTGGGTGTTCATTGGAAGGAATGATGCTGAAGCTTAAACTCCAGTACTTTGGCCACCTCATGTGAAGAGTTGACTCATTAGAAAAGACCCTGATGCTGGGAGGGATTGGGGGCAGGAGGAGGAGGGGATGACAGAGGATGAGATGGCTGGATGGCATCACCGACTCGATGGGCATGAGTTTGAGTAAACTCCGGGAGTTGGTGATGGACAGGGAGGCCTGGCGTGCTGCGGTTCATGGGGTCACAAAGAGTTGGAACTGAAACTTACTTGAGAGTCCCTTGGATAGCAAGGAGATCAAATCAGTCAAGCCTAAAGGAAATCAACCCTGAATATACATTGGAAGGATTGATGCTGAAACTGAAGTCCTAATACTTTGGCCACCTGATGGTAAGAGCCAATTCATTGGAAAAGACCCTGATGCTGGAAAAGAATGAAGGCAGGATGGCATCACCGACTCAATGATTATGAGTTTGAGCAAACTCCAGGAGACGATGAAGGACAGGGAAGCCTGGCATGCTGCAGTCCCTTGGGTCACAGAGAGTCAGACAGGACTTAGTAACTAACAACAACAACAAATGGCAATTTAATTAATGGGCCAGCCAAAAGAAACTAGGAGGGTAGAGGAAAAATTTTTCTCCCCTTTACCCACATTAAGGAAGGATAAACAAACTGCACTGCAACCATAGGAAAAATTCTACTCAGTAATAAAAAAGTAGCAATCTTAATTTGTATAACAACATGAATAAAATTTAAATGAATTGTGCTAAGTGTAAGAAGCCAAATTTAGAAAGTTAGATACTGTATGATTCTATTTATATGACATTTTTCAAAGGCAAAACATAGGTATTAGTAGTTTCCATAGGATGGGGATTCATCCTGGGGATAGGATGAATTATTGAGTATACAGCGGCACACAGAATTTTAAAATTGATGGAAATGCTGTGTATATTATGGTAATAATTGCAAGCATCATTTGTCAATACTAGCATAATTACACACTAAAAGAGAATATTGCTGTGTATAAATTATGCCTGGATATTTTTTTCTCTTTCATTTTTATTCTGTATATTAAGCAAAGCACACTGATAATGCTATTTTGAAGAAGCAGTATCACTCCTGATAAGTATTTATGAACAGTTTACAAGATCATACACCTTAAAAAGTGCAGATTGAGATGGATGAAACTGGAGCCCATTATACAGAGTGAAGTAAGCCAGAAAGATAAAGACCAATACAGTATACTAATGCATATATATGGAATTTAAAAAGATGGTAATGATAACCCTATATGCAAAACAGAAAAAGAGACACAGATGTACAGAACAGACTTTTAGACTCTGTGGGAGAAGGCGAGGGTGGGATGTTCAGAGAGAACAGCATTGAAACAAGTATACTATCAAGGGTGAAACAGATCACCAGCCCAAGTTGGATGCATGAGACGGGTGCTCAGGGCTGGTGCACTGGGAAGACCCAGAGGGATGGGATGGAGAGGGAGGCGGGAAGGGGGATCGGGATGGGGAACACATGTAAATCCATGGCTGATTCATGTCAATGTGTGGCAAAAACCACTGCTAATTGTAAAGCAACTAGCCTCCAACGAATAAAAATAAATGGAAAAAATAAAAATAAAAAGTGCAGATTGTGTCATGGTTTGGTGAATGGAAGGTCTTTATTCTTTCATCTTATACTCATGCACGTGTGCATGGCTAGTTGTTTCAGTCACGTCCAACTTTTTGCGAACCTGTGAACTGTAGCCAGCCAGGCTCCTCTGTCCATGGGATTCTCCAGGCAAGAATAATGGAGTGGGATGCCTTGCTGTCCTCCAGGGCATCTTCGAAACCCAGGGGTCTAACCTAGTCTCTTATGTCTCCTACACTGGCAGACAGATTCTTGACCACTAGTGCCACTTGGGAAGCCCTATTTTATACTCAGAAATATTTGATTTCTAGCATGTATATTATGAATAACAATACAAAATACTTATCTATTTGCTATTATGACATCTAAAAGTTATATGAGATAAAATGATATTTTAACTATGATAGAGGCAACCGTTATGTTTGTTAGGTAGTTAAAATAGGAAAAAGGAGTCCAAATGGTGGTGGCTAGAAGACAAAAGGGAAAGCCCATGGAAAGGGGACAAAGGAAAAATCAGTGGAAGCAAGTGAGAACCTCAGGTCTCCCCTTTGGGGTCAGCCTGCCCTCACGCCTTGAGAGGGTACTATCCTTGGTCTGCCAAATAAAACTCTCAGCTGTAATGGAGTTGTAACACTGGTCCGCCATTTCAAATCTTTGTCGTAGTGAGGCAGAACTGAGGAAATTACAAACTCTCCTGACATATCTATCCATAATGACTAGTCATCTAGGCACTTTAAAAAAATTTTAAAGAATATTTACAATTAAAACACACTAAGCAATATTAAATTGAAAACCTACTTTAAGATACATAAAAAATCTACTTCTATTTCTAGGACGGTAACAAATAACTTTTAAAAAAGTTGTACAGTCAAAGAATTCTCATCCCTTGCTTTCAGTCTTATTCTACAAGAAAAGTATGCAGACAAAAGGTAAAAATCTTTTTGTTGCCTTCTCAATTTGCTGCACAGGGCTCACTCATCCTGCATTAAGGGAGTTACACAAATTAAGCATGATTGTAGTATGTTAGTCTTATAATTAGTACTTTCTAAATCTATTCACAGGAGCCAACCACCTACTGTTCTTAGGCACATCTGGTCTACAAAGCAAGAAATTTGCATGTGGTAAATGGCAGCACTTTCCAAAAAGCAGTTAATTATTAAGGGGGAAAAAGCCTCTTGGCATTTATTGTCCATAGCACAAGAGAAAGGTATTAATATGGCTGTAATATTCAATTCCAAAAAAATTTCTTTACAGTTTAACACAGATTAATACACAAATTCCATTTAGTGTTTCTATACATTTCTGTTAAAGACAAGAGCTGTTCTTATACAAAACGACAAAATTTTTAAGCTGAAAATACAGGTCAGATAACATTTTGGTGTACAAAGAGGCAATCAGTGATTTAAAAACAGATTTGTTATGCTACAGAAAAATAAGAGAATTTCTATGCTGGTTATTAACTGAAAAGGTCACTGACAGGCTGTCTGTAGTACTTCTGTCTTTATCACGTAAGAAGAAATGGTCATCATGAGGACCTTAATCTTTGAGAGGAGAGAAAAGGCCATTTCAGAAGCCTAGACAAGCCATCTTTGTGTCAGTAGCAGGAACTGAAACAAATGGAAGACTCATCACCAGCCTATCTATTACCCATGAATAACATCAAGGGCATCAGGCAATCTGTACTAAAGCAAATAAGGCAATTGTTAGTCCATTGATTTTTGTAAAATTAAAGTGGTAAAAGAGAGGAGCATGAATATACACTGTAACTGGAAGATAAGTAAGGTCCTCTGTGACAATATGTGATATCTTGAGACAAAAATGAAAACTGGATTAATTTTCACTTTCCTAAATCTCAGAGTTTGGTTCATATTCATTGCACTATTATCAAGTCAAATCTTTTTTTTTTTTTCTTTCCTAATTGCTATTGCTTATTCCCTCCTTCACTGTCTCTTTCTTTTCTCTATCTTTCATTATTCCCAATTCCTTTCCCCACCCAAATCTCTACATTCTTCAAGAAGTAGTATCCTTGGGCAGTTTTTAAGATATGCTACCCTGTGAATCTGATTTATGGATAAAATCAAGAACATTATAAATAAATCCTGACTCCAAATGAAGGATTTACATATTGAGACTAGAGTGGACACAAAGAAAGAAAATGGTGGTACAGATGGCCAAACCACACGACTGTAGACACTGATCCGCCTTAAAAGTAAGTATCCTTTAAAATCACGATGTCCTTCCTTCCCTAAAAGGCTTGTTAAAAATGAAATTCAGCTAAGTAAATTTGAAGACTAATATGCTTTATTACCTGGAGAAGGAAATGGCAACCCACTCTAGTACTCTTGCCTGGAAAATCCCATGAATGGAGGAGCCTGGTAGGCTACAGTCCGTGGGGTCACAAAGAGTCAGACACGGCTGAGCAACTTCACTTTCACTTTCACTATGCTTTATTAAACAAATCATGAATTGGACAATATGGCTTGTTGCAAAGAATTACAGAACAAGGAAAGGTTTTTAAAGACAGAGGAAGTCATAAAATAAAAAAATAAGATTATTTTCAGGCAATGTCACCTTCCTTTGGGGATTGTCAACTTAAAAAAGATGTGTGACTTAAGAGTTGAGAGTTAAATTTTATTTGGGGCAAAATGAGGACTGCAGCCTAGGAGACAGCAGCTCAGATAGCTCTGAGAAATTGCTCCAAAGAGGTAGTGGGGGAAGGTCAATATATGTGATTTTGGTGAAGGTGAATTGCTCAGTGCAACTGAGTAATTATCTTTGTGCTAGTCACAAGTAGCTGATATCACCTTAAAGGGATTTAATGCTTTTCTAGATAAAAAAAGAGATGCAAGGACTGGGATTGTGAAAACAGTTCCTAAAAATTTCTAACTATCTAAAGACATGTTTCACTAGTTTCCCCGGAGCACAGAGTGCCTCAATCTCCACCCTGAACTCCCTTCAGGATGCATTGAAGGTTAGCAGCTGAAGCAGCAAAGGAAGAGGGCAGCTGCCTCTTGGGAGGATCAGTTTGTAGTTCACAAGATCAAGAGTCCATTTGGTGGATTACCTCACTGGTGCTGACAAGGAAATTTCAGACTTACTAGTTAAGAGTACATTCTTGGGTAAGAGTCAAACTACAATTAGGTTAGGGATTAAGTTGATTTAATGACATGGGCTTAGAACAAGTGACTATATTTTGGGCATGTTGTTTCTTTGGCATGTGACAATGCTTTAAAAGCTTATTTAAATGCAGGAAGAAATATAAAATGTTTTGTTACTAATATTATTGGTAATATGCCCCCTACTGCTAGCTAGACGTGTATTTTTCTCCCTTTTAACCATGCCTCATTTACACATTTTTCTACACTATAATTTCAGCCAATTTGTAAATAAGAGCAGTGGAAAGTAGTGCCTATCTTCTATTATCTTTGCAACTATTTTAAAACAGAAAGAAATAAAAAGCAAATTAAGAGTAAATGTATTTTGAAGAAGATATATTCAGTTTTTAAAATCTTTAAATTTATAAAATAGCGATAATATCTAACTAAACTGCTACTCAAACAGAGCAGGGCCTGGTGGGGCTCCCAGGCATGAAGGCCTTTTCCCTGAGATCCAAAGGGTGGATTCCCTTGATTCCTTGCTAATTAAGGAAGAAGCCACCTGGGGCAAGATAAGGGACCAGAGGAACTTGTCAAGATTAAGAGACCCGACCATCTGAGATTAAGAGATTGCAAGACCTGCATATTAGACCCTAATCATATTAGAGACCCCATATTCGAACCACTCATAAAACCCTTCATCAAATCCTCTGGAGTTAAGACACATAATTTTTCAAGGCAGAAGCCTGGTGTGTCTCCTTTTGCCAGGCAAAGCAATAAAGCTATATTTTTTCTACATCACCCAAAACTCTTATCTCCAGGATTTGATTCATCACCCATGTGCAGAGAGGCCAAATTTTCTGTAACACTGTTATACAGATCAGGGCTTCCCTGGTAGCTCAGCTGGTAAGAATCCGTCTGCAATGCAGGAGACCCCCATTTGGGAAGATCTCCTCGAGAAGGGATAGGATCTTCATGCAGGTATTCTTGGTCTTCCCTGGTGGCTTAGACGGTAATCTGCCTGCATGAGGGAGACCTGGCTTCGATCCCTGGGTCGGGAAGATGCCCTGGAGGAGGGCATGGCAAATTAGTTCAGTATTCTTGCCTGGAGAATCCCCATGGACAGAGGAGCCTGGCAGGCTGTAGTCAATGCGGTCGCAAAGAGTCAGACAGGACTGAGCAACTAAGTACATTATTCAGATTACATAGGATGATTTTTAAACTTTTCCAGATACATAGGAGGTGCTGTACAAATATCAAACACAAATTGATCAATAATAATTACATTTTATAAATGCAATACAAACCTATAGCTATTTAATATATTTTAGATATTTGCCTAAGTAACACATTGTAACATTTCTAGACAGATTTCCACAATTTCAAGGGTATTTTCTAAGCATTGAACATACATTTCTCTCAAAATGAGTTAGTAAGTTTAACTTTTTTTTCAATACTGTAAAATACACACACACACACACACATATACACAATGCAAATTCTGGAGAAAAGTATTTCTTTATATGTCTTTTATAATTACATAAAAAGAGTAAACAAAATGTATAATAAAGGAAACTTTAATCTGGTTAATAAATCTAGAAATATTTATGTCTCTAAAGTAAAGAGCATTTGGAATTCTTTCTTTATAATATGAATCATCATCTTGTTTACCTATTGCTTTTTTTCCACCACTTCAGGCTGGTAGCCTGGTGCATGTTGATGTTTTTTGTTTTTGTTTTTGTTTTTCTCTAGTGGTAACCAGTTTCATAATAAATAAATAATTTTTAAGAAGAAATACTTTCTTCTATAATATATTCAGATTATCTTTTGGGGTTTCTAAAATGAATTCAAATAGTTTACTGTATAAGATGGAGACTGAATGCATGTGTTAAACTTTGAAAAGTCTAGATCTTATTGGAACTAAAAAATGAAAAAGGAAAGGATAGCAAGTTACAGAAAAATTGTAGAAAAATCAGGAAGCACAGAGCAAAGGACATTGCATTCCAGATAGTTCCAAGATTCCCTAATGATGAGAAACAAAAAACATGGGATACTGGTAAAAAAATACTGAGTTATTTGAGCATTTCAAACCTCTTATGGGTATTAAAGATTTAGCACAGTAGGCCACAGAATTTCTGAGAATTTAATCTTAATCCCAGGACAGACTATGATAAGACACATGTATTGAAAACTGGTATGCCAAGTTTAATGGAGACAGGGATTTTACCAAGGAGTTAATACAACTTAACATTTAGGACTCCTCCTTTGCAAGTCTCCTTTACTAAGACCTAAAAGACTTCTTTTAATTTTGTACTTGTGTATCCTTATTTAAATATTTATTTATTTTTCTTCAGGAAAACCCCCAATAGTATAAGTTTTAGTATCCACAAAGCCTGTACCGGCTCCTGGTACACCAGGGAGTTGATTTTATACTACAATCATGCATCCACATTTATGTACTCATAAATATTCACTGAATGTGCCTGGGAAAAAGCAGTGACACCATAAACTGTTGACTTTGCTCTAATAGAGCATGCTCACTAGTCAGAGAAAAAAGATGATAGACATGTTATGATTGACTACTAGAGACCATAAACAATGAAAAAAAAAATAGCATTATAAAAAGAATTTTCCACTCAGGAGGTAGGCATACTTCTTTTCCCTGATTGCCTGATGTTTAGTATATACAATTTGACTGCCAAGATACTCCACACAAATAAAACAGTCATTCAGTTTCTCAGAGTAGACCAGATGCTAATCAGAAAAATGAATACTCTGAATGATTTCCATAGCGTGTATATAAACTTGGATATGTGTACACACACATACACATAAAGTATGCATTTTATTATGGGATTATGGATATTTTTGTTTTCCTCTTCATGCTTTACTATGTTTTCAATTTTTGGAATAAATAGGTATTATATTTTATCAAATACATACTACTAAAACCCTAAGTTTTCCTTATAATACACAGCAAAAGTGTTTCTCAAAATCTATCACAAGAGCATCATCAATTGAGAATATTGTTTGTATTTGTATTGGTACCCAGGTGGAATTTCATAGATTGTACTGCAGTTAAAATTTTGCCAGGATTCAACAGTAAGCTTCACATGCACTAAAGATTTGCCTGGCCACCTGGGAATGATAGATGCTGAGGAAAAGACTGCTGTGACTGTTTAAATGACTTCTTTCTGTTGATCAAACTTTCTCCACATAAGGCTATTTACTTTAAGAAGGGAGCTTTTATAGAAAACAAGGGAGAAAACGCATAATTGCAAAAGCTGATAAGATAATTCAAAAAAGGAGATGAATAACTAGATGTACTTTCTTTAAATATTTTCATTTTATTTACTAAGTAGAATGGAAGGAAGAAAGACGTAGACTACTGACAGATGCAAGAAGAATTGAACACAGGTACCATAAAGAAAAGGAAATGGTCCAACTGTATTAGTGATGATGATAAAAGCAAACATCACTTTGGAAATCATTTATATTCATTCTTTAGAATTAATGAATGAGACTAACATGAAAGTAATAGCCAACTAAAAGTATGTTTCCTTGTTTGATTAAAATGATTTTGGGGTGCTGACAGCAAACCCCATTTTCTCTACACTTTCAGGTATTTGTGTGATTTACGATTAACAATAAAAATACAGTCTTGTTGGGACAGAGCCATGTTCTCCCATTATGAATTATCTTTGGCTGCTTTGGGGCTACAAAGTTGAGTAGTTGTGTCTGACAGAGGATATAGCTTGAGTAGACTAAAACATTTATATATGTTCCTTTACAGAAAATGTTTATTCCCCCGCCTTTCTCAGTCCACAGGCGCCAGTTACTCCTGGGGACTGAGTTCTCTACTGCTGAGGCAAATCCTTAGCTGGCAGTCAAAAACTGTCTTCTGAACTAAGTCCTCACCTGGAAAGCAAATCTTTCTGTTTTAATATTTGGTGGCAAATCCCTGTATCTACTATAAAACTAATTTCAACCAATCATATTAAATGAAGACCATTCAAACAGAACATATCAATTTTATTTTATTATTATTTTTTTTAGAACATATCAATTTTAAAATGCTATCACTTCTGCAGTTGTTTCAACATATTATATATGAGCAGAGGTGTTAGGATTCCAGGGGAAAATACCTTTTTTTTAAAATAGCTTCCTTCAAAACATTTGGACCTCACTGCCTATGCTTAACATCTCAAAGACATAAATGCCTATTTTATAATTCTACTGGCCTTAAAGAGCTTTATTGAATGAGTGTTAAATAAATTCAGTTCAGTTCAGTCGCTCAGTCGTGTCTGACTCTTTGCAACTCCATGAACCGCAGCACGCCATGCCTCCCTGTCCGTCACCAACTCCCGGAGTCCACCCAAACCCATATCCATTGAGTTGGTGATGCCATCCAACCATCTCATCCTCTGTCGTCCCCTTCTCCTCCTGCCCTCAATCCTTCCCATCATCAGGGTCTTTTCAAATGAGTCAGCTCTTTGCATCAGGTAGCCAAAGTATTGGAGTCTCAGCTTCAGCATCAGTCCTTCCAGTGAACACCCAGGACTGATCTCCTTTAGGATGGACTGGTTGGATCTCCTTGCAGTCCAAGGGACTCTCAAGAGTCTTCTCCAACACCACAGTTCAAAAGAATCAATTCTTCAGCGCTTAGCTTTCTTTATAGCCCCAACTCTCACATCCATACATGCCTACTGGAAAAAAATATAATATATATAAAAAAAAAGAACTACAATTTTCACTATTCCTGGAGTTTCAACAAATGTATACAGGTTTCTCATCAACCATTTAATTATTACACATGATCATGTTGAAGAGAACAAGTGCGTTATATGACTTTTCAAATATCAAGTACTGTACTGTTGTAAGAAACAGCCTTGTAAATTATTTCTGAGTACCAAGAAATGTCACACTGTTTCAGCTTTTCCTCCCTGATTATTGTTCTCTGTTGTTCCCTTAGATACTTTCATGGATTTTACTCTAAAGCTTCTCCCTATAATAGTCTTTGCTTTTCTGACTATTTTCCTTTAGAAATCAGAGTCAGTTCTCCCTTTCTTCCCCTTAATTGGCATTTTTGGGTCTAATTGCAGTACTTTTCTTTAATTCTCACAAAATACATGAGCTTGAAAGAGAGTTTTCACTGTAGCTTTATGGAGAATAATATGCAGACTTCTAATAATTACTGTCCATTTCGAGAATGTCTTTGTTCAAGTCCCAATTAGTCCATTTGAAAATTGGCCAAAAAGACCATATCAAATTCAAGGGAACAGTTTAGACTTCAGGTTCTAAGATCCAAAGAAATTAATTATACCATAAATTTAATTCATAGGCTTTATAAGAGGGTAAAGAATCTGCCTGCAATGCAGAAGACCAGAGTTCTATCCCAGGGTTAGGAAGATCTCTGGCGAAGGGAATGACTACCCACCCCAGTATTACTGCCTGGAGAATTCTACGGACAGAGAAGTTTGCAGGATGCAGTCTAAGAGGGCGCAAAGAGTCAGACATAATTGAATGACTAATATTTTCACACCTCTTTTTTAAACATATTTGTAAAATTTATTCATTTAAAATTTTTACTACTAGAATAAAATGCAAAGAAATAGAGGAAAACAATAGAATGGGAAAGACTAGAGATCTCTTCAAGAAAATTAGAGCTACCAAGGGAACATTTCATGCAAAGATGGGTTCAATAAAGGACAGAAATGGTATGGACCTAACGGAAGCAGAAGATATTAAGAAGAGGTGGCAAGAATACACAGAAGAACTACACAAAAAATATCTCCATGACCCAGATAACGATGGTGTGATCACTCTCCTAGAGCCAAACATCCTGGACCGTGAAGTCAAGTGGGCCTTAGGAAGCATCACTATGAACAAAACTAGGGGAGGTGATGGAATTCCAATTGAGCTATTTCAAATCCTAAAAGATGATGCTGTGAAAGTGCTGCACTCAATATGCCAACAAATTTGGAAAACTCAGCAGTGTCCACAGGACTGGAAAAGGTCAGTTTTCATTCCAATCCCAAATAAAGGCAATGCCAAAGAATGCTCAAACTACTGCACAATTGCACTCATCTCACACGCTAGTAAAATAATGCTCAAAATTCTCCAAGCCAGGCTTTAGCAATACATCGACTGTGAACTTCCAGATTTTCAAGCTGATTTTAGAAAAGGCAGAGGAACCAGAGATCAAATTTCCAGCACCTGCTGGATCATCAAAAAAGCAATACAGTTCCAGAAAAACATCTATCTTTGCTTTATTGACTATGCCAAAGCCTTTGACTGCGTGGATCACAATAAACTGTGGAAAATTCTTCAAGTGATGGGAATACCAGACCACCTGACCTGCCTCTTGAGAAAGCTGTATGCAGGTCAGGAAGCAACAGTTAGAACTGAACATGGAACAACAGACTGGTTCCAAATTGGGAAAAGAGTACGTCAAGGCTGTATATTGTCACTCTGCTTATTTAACTTATATGTAGAGTATATCATCAGTAACGCTGGGCTGGAAGAAGCACTAGCTGGAATCAAGATTGTTGGGAGAAATATCAATAACCTCAGATATGCAGATGACACCACCCTTATGGCAGAAAGTGAAGAGGAACTAAAAAGCCTCTTGATTAAAGTGAAAGCGGAGAGTGAAAACATTGGCTTAAAGCTCAACACTCAGAAAACTAAGATCTTGGCATCCGGTCCCATCACCTCATGGGAAATAGATCGGGAAACAGTGGAAACAGTGTCAGACTTTATTTTTGGGGGCTCCAAAATCACTGCAGATTGTGATTGCAGCCATGAAATTAAAAGATTCTTGCTACTTGGAAGGAAAGTTATGACTCACCTAGACAGAATTTTATAAAGCAGGTATATTACTTTGTCAACAAAGGTCCATCTAGTCAAGGCTATGGTTTTTCCAGTAGTCATGTATGGATGTGAGAGTTGGGACTATAAAGAAAGCTGAGCACTGAAGAATTGATGCTTTAGAACTGTGGTGTTGGAGAAGACTCTTGAGTGTCATTGGACTTCAAGGAGATCCAACCAGTCCATTCTAAAGGATATCAGTCTTGGATGTTCATTGGAAGGACTGATGTTGAAGCTGAGACTCCAATACTCTGGCCACCTGATGCGAAGAGCTAACTCATTTGAAAAGACCCTGATGATGGGAAGGATTGAGGGCAGGAGGAAAAGGGGATGACAGAGGATGAGATGGTTGGATGGCATCACGGACTCAATGGACATGGGTTTGGGTGGACTCCGGGTGTTGGTGATGGACAGGGAGGTCTGGCGTGCTGCAGTTCATGTTATCACAAAGAGCCAGACATGACTGAGTGACTGAACTGAACTACTAGAGTGTAAATGCAGTAGTCATACTGACTTGCTTACCACTGTATACTTGAAAATAGCAGGTATTGAATAAATATATATTGAGTTAAAAAAAAAAAAAACTAGAGACAAAGTTTGCTCTCAATTTAACTGATAATATTTGAAGTCTTGGAGTATAGTAACTGACCTAAGGAGGATGCTAATTAATCAGATTTGATTACAGAATGTAAAACAACAATAGCAAGAAAAAAGTACAGAAGCAGAAAGCAAATAAGAAGAGTCTATGGAGGGGGATGATGGGCTAAGAGCCACTTCTACTGCAATTTGCATTTACCTATCACTTGATTTTTACCTTTTAAGAAAACGTATTTTCCACTATTCAGGTAGGATATTTGAGCAAGTTTCAGGATCTGATTTCAAGTGCATAGAACCTTCATTTGACTCACATGGCCATAAATCAATAGTTAAGATTCTTAATGGATATTTAGGATATACTTTCCCTAAAAATATGCTATTTCCCAGCATTCTCTAGGAAGCACACATAAAGGAAAACATTTCACTTCATTACTAGTTAGGCATGAGATTACAGTTGTCCTGAAAGAGTTCTTTCTGCATTGCTAATATCCACAGGGTATTTTAGAGCAGTGCAATCTTCTCTCAGTACATTTGAAGAACTGGTTTTATTGATTCCCTCTAATACCAAAATCTTGGATGAGCAAGTCCCTTATAAAAAATGGTAATAATATTCACATAAAACATATGCAGATATCCTTCTCTATAGTTTAATCATCTCTAGACTACTAATGATGCTTAATTCAATGTAAATACTATGGGGATAGTTATGACTATAATGTTAATACTATGTAAACACTGACCTACTGTGAAAGTCATTCAGTTGTGTCCAACTCTTTGTGACCCCATGGACTGTACAGTCCACGGAATTCTCCAGGCCAGAATACTGGAGTGGGTAGCTGTTCCCTTCTCCAGGGGATCTTCCCAACTGAGGGATCGAACCCAGGTCTCCCATATTGCAGGCAGATTCTTTACCAGCTGAGCCACCAGGGAAGCCCAGGGAAATAGTGGCCAGCCCATGGTAAATTCAAGTTTTGCTTTCTGGAATTTTCTGAACATTTGATCCCAGTTGGTTGAATCTCTCAGTTCAGTTCAGTTCAGTTCAGTCACTCAGTTGTGTCCAACTCTTTGCAACACCATGGAATGCAGCACACCAGGCTTCCCTGTCCATCACCAACTCCCGGAGCTTACTCAAACTCATGTCCGTAGAGTCAGTGATGCCATCCAGCCATCTCATCCTCTGTCATCCCCTTCTCCTCCAGCCTTCAATCTTTCCCAGCATCAGGGTCTTTTCTAATGAGTCAGTTCTTTGCTCCAGGTGGCCAAAGTATTAGAGTTTCAGCTTCAGCACCAGTCTTTCCAATGAATATTCAGGACCAATTTCCTTTAGGATTGACTGGTTTGATCTCCTTGCAATCCAAGGGACTCCCAAGAGTCTTCTCCAACACCCACAGTTCAAAATCACCAATTCTTTGACCCTCAGCTTTATTTGTAAGTCAAACTTTCACATCCATACATGAGTACTGGAAAAACCATAGCTTTGGCTAGACAGAACTTTGTTGGCAAAGTAATATGTCTGCTTTTTAATATGCTGAGTGGTTGATCTAGGTTGATCATAGCTTTGCTTCCAAGGAGCAAGCCTCTTTTAATTTCATGGCTACAGTCACCATCTACAGTAATCTGGATTGAATTTTGATTTTGGTTGATTTGGTTGAATCTCTACTAGAAGTCTTAAAGTATTTTCTCATTGCAATATGTAATGATCCTTTTTTAAGACATTGCTGAATGTTGTTCATAGATTGACTATACAAATTATTATCTAAAGTAGGCATATTGACAGTAACAAGTAATAATATTAATTATCATGGCTGGAAAGCAGGGTGAAAATGAATTTTCCCAATCACATTAAGCATGGTGAAACAAATTATTCATGTACCCCTATTATCTCTTACAGTACATGAACTAAAGAAAGTTAATTTAATCTATCTAAACCTTGATTTTATAGTTTATAAAACATGCACACTCTTAGTGGGGAAGGCAATGGCAACCTACTCCAGTACTGTTACCTGGAAAATCCCATGGATGGAGGAGCCTGTAGGCTACCATCCATGGGATCTCCAAGAGCTGGACAGGACTTCACTTTCACTTTCAGGCACTGGAAAAAGAAATGGCAACCCACTCCAGTATTCTTACCTGGAGAATCCCAGGGACAGAGGAGCCTGTTGGGCTGCCCTCTATGGGGTTGCACAGAGTCAGACATGATTGAAGCGACTTAGCAGTAGCAGTAGCACACTCTTAGAGTTGCGTTAATGATTAAATATAATTCATATAAATAAGTTTAAGCTTCTTAAATGATATTTGTATTTATATTTGTATATATACAAATGATATTATTTGCAATTATTATTTTATTATTTAAATTGTAAATACTAAGAGAATAGTATTTTTTCTTAGCACTGATACTATGTAACATCATTTCTAGATGACTGGCGATTTTCTATCACTTTTCTTCTAAACTTTTCAAGACAATTAGGTATAACTCTATCTATGAAATAAAAACTAACTTTTCAAGACAATTAGGTATAACTCTATCTATGAAATAAAAACTATTATTTATTTATTTTTTTTGTGATGTGCATCCTCTGAAAATTGGCAGCCATTAGTAAAAAGACACAGAGATAGCAATAGCTGGGAGAAGGACGATGGGATATGAAAAAAAAATACAGAAAATATCTTGAGAGAATGCTTGTCTATTACCCATTCCACAAATTACTTAATTTTAGATGCATTATTTGAGAAGCACATGCACTTCTCTGTATGTAATCACAAATGTGAAAGAGGGCCCTCATCAGATGATTCTGGTTCCCTGATTTCTAACTTTCAGCCTCCAAAACTGTGATAAATAAGTTTCTGTTGTGTATAACACACCCAGTCTATGATATTTTCTCATAGTTGTCCAAATGGATGAAGACAATATTATAAATGCAAAAGTAAAGAAGAAACAGGATTGGTTCCAAATAGTTATCAATCGTATAATTTTTTCTCACAAGTTTCTTGAAGAGAGCAATATGTTACACGATAAAAGGGGTTCCATTGTCAAGTAAATTTGGAAAATTTTCATTAAACAAATATGACGAAGCTAAAATTTATTTTTGTTCGACTTCTCCCCTATGGCTTCTCAGAAACTTTGATATTTATCATATGTTATATTTCCAGAGAGAGAGAGAGCATGGAGGTTTTTTCAGAACACATTTTGAAAAATCTGTGTCGAATGTCTTTCTGTGTCCTAAGGAGACAGGTGAGTCATTTACCCAGACTCTGAAACTCCAACTGGGCTCAGAAAATCTGAGCACTCAGAATCTGTTCTTCTCTTGACTTTTGTAGATATGGAAAGCCTAATTCCTTCAATTTTCTATTCTAAAGTCTATTGAACTGTTCAGCTTTATCCCTTTTACTTCCAATTATACTGAAGTATAATTGACACATAACATTAGTTTCAGGTGTATAGCATCGATGATTTTATTCATGTATATATATATATTGCAAAACAGTCTAGTTACCACAATAAGTCTAGTTAATATGCATCACCACACATTTTTACTTTTAAACTGTGAATGAAGACATCTGATCACAACTGATATTTTTCCACAGTGATAATCTACATACTAGAAATAGCACTTAACACATTGGCCGAAGTGTGTCATCTTCTACATAATGCAATGCCCGAATAAAGAAACTTTTCAGAGGTACTATTTATTTCTTAAATTTGCATTGCTTGTCATTTTTCCATTCTCTTAAGTTCTCTGTCATCCTGGAAAAGAACAAATGTATGACTGGATGAGATAATGTGTTATGACTCTACAATATCTTTGGTCCTGATTTGCAAATTTCCCTCAGTATTGCAAGAGGAGAAATTGGTCTTCACTGGTAATTGCTTAGTAAATAAAGACTTCCTTCTCTGGTATGAACTCTTTTCATGCAAATAAAATTGCTCTATTTGGGCAATGAATCAGAATCTTTAAAGTTACTAAAGCATTAGTATTAATTTTGCCTATTCCAAGATTATTTCCATTACAATAGAGTCTAGCATTTCACAAAGAGTTCTACTTCCTGAGCTGTATGCTGTCCAACACTCCTCAAATTCTCAGCAGCACAGATTGTAAGAATAGATCAGGTTCTTCCTAGATAAAGTGTCTGTGAGCATGGCTTCACACAGACAGTTTCAATAGTCAGCTATTCTGCAGAAATGTTTAAATCTCCCCTGTTGCCCCCTTTAATGTTTCAGGGCCTCACACCTAAACTGGTCTTCCTGCCTTTTAACCTTCTCCCCTCAGAGCCAATCTGTACATTGCAGCAAAGTTATAAGCAAAGAGCTGATCATGGAATCCTCCCACTTAAACAAAATGGCTACCTGTTATCTACTGAGCAACCATTTATCAAAGGTCTGCTTACCTCCCCCAAATCACCCAGGCTTTTATTTCTTTGGTGTCATTAAGGAAAGAAATAAACTCCTACTCCAAACCCAGCTCAGAAATCTTTGTGTTTTTGTTTTGTTTTTCATTACTTATTCAGCCAAAATTTTTGAGTTCCTATTATTTACATTCACACATTGAATATTCATTCAATGCCCCTTTTGTGCCAGGCGCTATTGAAAACATTAAGGATATATAAGAGAACCAGTTTCATAGAGTTTAGATTTTAGATTCTACTGAGGATAGTAAGACAATAAGTGAAATATATGTGAAGTACATGATATATTATAAGGTAATAAGTACTGTAGATGAAAGAAAAGGAAAGGGGCTAGAGTGTACCAGAAACTGTATAAGGGTTGGCTTAATTATAAGTAACACAGTTAGGATAGACTACTCAAGAAGCTAACATTTCAGCAAATGCTTTCAGAGTCTGGGCCTGAGAAGGTGAAACTAAATGTGGATCTCTAGGTGAAAGTCTTCCGGGGCAGAAGGAAGAGCCAGTGTGGAAGTCTTTGGTTGGGAGAAGGCCTGATGTGTCTGAAGGATAATAAGATCAGTAAGATCATTGTTCCTTGATCAGAATGAATAAGGGAACTTATAAGATCCAAGAAATAAAGCAGGTCCAGGTGATATAGTACCTATAGGCTATTAAAGGATTTGGCTTTTATGCTGAGTGAGATGGTGAGGTGCATCCAACCAGAAGATACAAACCTGGGTGTTAGAGCCAGGAGTAAAAAGCTTTTCCAGGTATCTTTCCATTTGATACTCTTAATACTTTGAGTACACATTAGTTGAAGCTTTCTGTTTCTCAAAACTGGTATCTTGAAAAAGATTCTCTATGCTTGATACATATGGATTGTGTAAGGAATTTACTGAACAGCTCTACTAGTTAACACATTATTTATTAAGGACAATTTACCTTAATAATTAATATCAAAACATGCTAAAAACCAGATACCTGTAAATCTAATTAGATACCTGTAAATCAACTGGATGATGAAAAATTGTTTGAAGCATTCTAGTTAGTTCATTTTGTCTGCAGTATTTCCCTGCTAGATAGCATACTCTGTTAGGACTAATTACACAACAATTCCAAAGCAGTTTTCACTGAATTAAGTTCCTACAAAATGGTTTGTTATGAAATCTAAGTGATATTTTTGGTTCTAAATTATTCTAACCTCACAAATATGACCAAAACACATTATCTAATATTTTGACCTGTAAACACAAAATTGCCATTTTAGAAAACTCAGGGGAATATTCACAAACTAATTTATTTTTCACTTGTCCTATTATAACTAACGGCGTATGAGTCTGATACTTGACAGCACAAAAGAAATCTATTTGTAAGTCTGAACATTCTTCATTTTTATGTTTTAATTGAGGAATAAAAAGAAAAGAAATAAGAAACACTCCTCCCTCAGGATTGAAAACAATGAAGCATTTAAAGTAACATTCAGTAATTAACTTTGGGGTGACCATTTCTGAAGACATGTTTCTAATCATTTTTCATTTATGGACACAGATGTCTGTAGTACCTAACATTTGCACTTGAGTTTCTTATTTGGTTAAATCATATATTTAGCCAGAGTTCTTAGCAAGAGAATATATGCTCTGTTCTCATTGATCCTATCAAGTTCACACCAACCCAAGAAAATAAGACCAGTTAATGGCACTGAAAGTATTGCAGTGAA
Organism: Cervus elaphus; assembly: GCF_910594005.1. Classification (NCBI taxonomy): domain Eukaryota; kingdom Metazoa; phylum Chordata; class Mammalia; order Artiodactyla; family Cervidae; genus Cervus; species Cervus elaphus. Next base: position 46,748,387 of record NC_057845.1, read on the forward strand.
CAGACTAAATTGTCTTGCTTCATAGAATTTATCTTTTAATTAAGGGATAAAGAATAAATTAAATAAAAGCCATAAGTTAATTATACAGAGTGCTAGTTTGTTAGTACATTATCAATTATGAAATTTTAGTGAAGGTTCTTCCAGGAATTGTTTGCTTTCCTAGGGAGAGCTAAAGAGCTGTAAATGGATTTTTAAAATGGTTCAGAGTCTTTCCTTAGTAGCTCAGAAGTGAAAGCGTTAGTCTCTCAGACATGTCAGACTCTTTGAGGCCCTATGAACTGCAGCCTGCCAGGCTCCTCTGTCTGTGGAATTCTTCAGGCAAAAATATTGGAGTGAGTAGCCATTCCCTTCCCTGGAGATCTTTCTGACCCAGTGGTCAAATTCGGGTCTCCTGCATTGCAGGCAGATTCTTTACCATCTGAGATACCAGGAAGCCCTTCCTTAGCCTGAGTCCCCTAAAAATAGAGTCTGAAGCAAAGGCTTCTGTGTGTTAATCTAGTACACAGTATAGTCCTTGGGAGCAGGAATGAGAAAGGGTGAAGTAGAAAAGGAGAGAGAGAGAACAAATATGGGGGTCTGTTTCCTAACTGGCTATTTTAGGATATCAACAGCACTTGATTTCTCCCTTTTGTGAAGTTAGCTTCTAAGACGCTACTTAAATAACTGCTCCATGGACAGCTCCTCACTGAGAAGTACATGGAAAGAATGATCCAGAGGCTTCCCGATTCCACTGGCCTAAGTTTTGCTTGGAATTTATGAGTTGGTGTTGACAGGGAAGCCACAGATCTGGAGACGAGAGGCTCATAGAATGAGTGTGTGGCAGGGCTTTGTCACACGTGTGATACACATGTCACATGTGTGTCATGTGTCTGCATGAGGATAGTGGGAAATATATGAAATTAGTCACCAGGAAAAGTGAAGCAAGAGACAGACAAGCCCATAGTGGTCTGAGCTGGCACTTAGACAATGCTTGAGATGGCCTTCAACCCTACTTTAGGTAAAGCAGAAAAAGATTTTATATATTTAAGTATCTTGTGCAAGTCAAAGTCGCTCAGTCATGTCCAACTTTTGTGACAACTTCTTGCAACGTATAGGCCATGGAATTCTCCAAGCCAGAATACTGGAGTGGATAGCCTTTCCCTTCTCCAGGGGATCTTCCCAACCCAGGGATCGAACCCAGGCCTCCCGCATTGCAGGCCGATTCTTTACAAGCTGAGCCACAAGGGAAGCCCAGTAATAATGGAGTGGGTAGCCTATCCCTTCTCCAGCGGATCTTACCAACCCAGGAGTCAAACCAGGGTCTCCTGGATTGCAGGTGGATTCTTTACCAATTGAGCTATCAGGGAAGCCCAGACAAGCATTCTGTAAATTGCGCCAAACAAAGAAAATTTAAAACCATGGATCTGTCTCAAGACTTAATTATTTACAGATGAAGAAATTGAGGTCTTACCAATAACTTGCCATTGGTAAGTCAATGAAACTCAGTATTGAGTTCTGCTGAAGAGTACATAACTTGGGGTTTACTGACAGAGTATCCTTCATAAGTATCCTCTATTACTTAGATAGGTTAAGTGCCTTCTATAAGACACACGGATCATATGTAAAAAAGGAATATTAACACATATCTGATTCTTCAAAAATAAGTGAAGTCTCAGATGTTTTGATTCATATAATTCATATTTTAGTCAATAGGCAAATGGGCATACTAATATGGCTTGTAATTAAAACTTTTGGATTGAAAGATTTTATGAATTGTGTAGGAAGACCAATATTTATCCTTTTCACCAAAATGAAGTGTTTTCTTCTATCCCCAACTAGATGGGAGCTCCCTTTATTACACTTTGCTCATATGCTTATTTGGCCCTTACTTACTGAAAATAGCTATTTTGAAGGTTTCACCCTTTCTCTCAGTTTGTAAGCACTTGTACCCTGGAGGAAAAAGGAGCTGGATTTGGCAATAGATGATACAAGAATAAGTCTCTGTACATATATTCATGCTGCCTACTTGAGTAGATTAAGCCACATTGTTTCCCTAAAGCTCATTCTCTTTATATATAATAAATATTTCACTATATGCAATACCCTCAACAGAAAGGTTTTATCCAGATCCCATTAATTAAACTATGGAAAGTATTTGTAATGTACTGTTTAAATACTATTTCAATGATTACTTAGCCTGAAAAGTATTCCATATTATGAATGAATTTTTTATGTCATATATCTAGACAAATATTTAAACAATTTTTAGAGAGATTAGGCATTGATTTCTGAAAACATTGGGTGCATTCAGGGTGATATGACCATAGACTAGAAATTTAGTTCTGGACCAGTTGTTGATTGAAATTTTATCTGGACAAAGTGGAATAAAGTCTAAATTTAAAATTCTTGAAATATTTTCAAATACCTTCCATGGTACAGACATTAAAGCCTCAATTTAATTTAATTGTGTGCCATTTTATGTTTTGATAAACTTTATCAAATGCTTGGCAGAATTAAATAAATATTTTTAAGATAACATGAAATATTTCTTGAATAACTTTGAAAACTCAATAAAGCAATTTGATCCTGATGTTAAAATTAAAAAGTATGTTTTAAGATTAAATCTTGAATCGTCTTTACATGCAGGTTATTTATAGTGGATTTTGCAAGCAATCTACTTACTATTAAAAGAAAATAACATATGTATTCATAAAGTATCTACAAACATTTCAACATGAAAGTAAATATTATAGCTTGGGGATGGGGCAGTCATACCCCGAGACTTGTGGGATCTTTTTTCCCACATCAGGGCTTGAATCCAGGGCCAAGCTAGTGAAAGTATAAAATCTAGCCACTGGATGACCAAGAGATTCCATATATTAACAATCTTAAAATAGATCACCTTTGCCAAATATATTGTACTCCAGATCTGGTTCTTTTGCAAGATAATATTTTTTTTCATACATTTACTTTTTTATTACCCAATTTGATGCCTGAATAATTTTTGGTCATATGCAATATGCACAAGTATTCTCATCATTTCTGAAAACAGGGGGGGATAACTAATATAAACCTGAATATCAATATATAAGTAGAAGTTTGATGATAACAAAGAGATGACCAAAGCATTTTTGCTTTTAAAACAAAAATTCTCATACAAAAATTTTTGTAAGTCATTGTGGTCCCAAAAGGAATCATGAAGCTGAAGGATGGAAGATTTTGTGCCACACAGAATCGTAATTTAATGGTTGTTTGTCCTTGGATGACATTGCTTACTTAGTCTCTGAGCCACAATTTCCTCATTTGTGATATTAAATGAATCAGGAAATGTGAACAAGTTTCATGAACTGGAACACACTGTGCAAAATATAGAATTACATTCAACAAAATTCACACTGCTGGCATAACACATACACTAAGATGAAAAGGATCAATAGGTTCCAAGAAACCTCTGAAACAAAATGCACATATAGAAAGGCAATAAATTTATCAAAAGGAAAAAAAAACCAACTATTTAATAATTACAACCATAAAATATTTGGTGTAAATGGCACTGCATTTTCTTGATAATGTTCTTAAAATATATATTCTGATAGACTAGGTAAATGTTTCTTTGCTAATAGTTGATCTGTACTTCAAGGCAAATAAAAAGTCAATTGGATTATACTTTCTCCCTTCTACTTTTTTATAAGTTTCAGTCATTGGCAACTGATTTTTCATTGTCATCTGTCAATGAATTAGAAATTACAGAATAAAATGATGGCCTTAAATCTAAACAATTGACAGATGTACTAGACACCAGAGCTTTCATATCTGGTTGGTAGGGCAATGTACAAAGAATTGCTAGCTAATAAGTGTCCCAAAAATGATATTTTGACAATTTGGGAAAACCTCATTTATCTTTGAAGTATCAACATTCATTACCTACACATGATTAATTAAACATTTATTAAACATCCACTACCTGAATAGTATTATTAAACATTGAAAGGAAAGATAAATATAATCAACATCTCATGCCTAAGGAAATTTCTAGTCTAGAATCAAGGACAGAAAAACAGACCCATGACTACAATATTAGGAGATAACTGCCATAAGAGAAATACTATATTAGCTCATTTACAAAAAAAAAAAAAAAAGTCATAAAAGAAGGTATCTGTAAGTAAATCACATAATTCTATTCATTATGTTTAAACTTGTCAAAATGGTCTTAAACAAATATACATACATGTATGTGTGTGTATATATATATATTGCCCATAATAGCATTTAATGCCAAAATTAGCTATTGATGACTCTGCTGCTTAGATACCTGAGAATTTTAATAATTATTTATTTAGATCAATGCAATAATGTTGAGAATTTGAGAGAAGAAGGAAGTGGATTCAAGAAGAATAAACTAAGAAGACATAAATATTCATTATTCTCATGTCAATTTATCTCCCACCCCATAACTTAGACGAATATGTGTGTGTGTGTGTGTGTGTGTGTGTGTGTGTGCGCGTGCATGCTCACTACATAGTATGTAAGGACTATTTTCCCACTAAATCCATAAATCAATCTCTGCCCATTTCTTTTGGCTTCCTTTTATTTTTGAGTGATGAGAGGTCCTGTTTAGTCTTACCACTTCAGGTGTGCTTTGAAGCCCCCTTTCTAAGTTTCTCATGGAATTTGTTCTTTTGATTATATCCTATATCTTAAATGAAGTATCCACAGACATTTTTTTGTAAAGGGCCAGATGGTGAATGCTTTAGGCTTTGTGACCCATTGGACCTCTGTTGCAGTTATTCAACACTGCACTGGGGCATGAAAGCAGCCATAGGCCATGTGTAAATTAATTAGTTTGGCTGAATTACAATAAAACTTCATTTGCAAAAATGGATGGCAATGTGGATTTAACCCACTGATAGTAGTTGATCACCTACCTTAAGTGATAAGTTTCTCTTTTACTGGGTTATTTTTATTTTTCTCAGGTAAAACAAAGACTTATTTCCAGCCAAATACTGGGCTATTTTTAACTGCACCAAAATCCATTCTAATATCACCGATCGTAAGCTCAAAAAAGGCAATTCTGTTAAAAAAAAAAAATAACTTCCCTCCAATTTGAAAAACATAGTTTTATAAACACGTTAAAAGTCAAATTTGAATTTAAAATTGTTGGTCTGTTTGAAGTTCCACATCAGAAATGATGGTAGAGAGAAAAATACTTTTCCATCCCCTTTCATTTCTCAATCCCTCCTTTTCTCACTGAAGGGCACAGATTCACCACTCCTCATACTTAGTAGAGGATGGTTTACTCTCAGGAGAATCAAGGAGTCTTCTGTAAGTTCTGGAGCAGGTATGGGGACACATGACTAGAGATCCAGAGTCCCCGAAATCCAGAGTGTGATGAGAAGGGATAGCGTGATCCATGACTGGACATATCTATCCTCTTGGCTACATGGTGTCTCCTTACACAGTAGGGAAATGTAAGGCCAAGGAAGGGCCGGAGTTGGGACTGCTGAAACACAGGCCCAGGACAAGGCCCTTCTTTATGGGGTTCAGATACACTAATAAGTCCAAGAGAATATCTGTGTTTCAATTAGAGAAACATATTAATTTTCACCTTCAGCTATGAGTTTAACTCTATATCCCCAAGTTCACAAGTCCTAACCCCCAAAACATGACCTTATTTGGAAATAGAGTCACTGCAGATATAATTTGTTAAGATGAGGTCACACTGGAGTAGTATGGATCCCTAATCTAATCTAACTGGTATACTTGGAAAAAGGGAAAATTGAGGCACAAATATAGACACAGGGAGAAGTCATGTGAAAATGAAGGCAGAGTTCAGTGTGATTCTCCTAAGTGTCAAAGAATGAAAAAGATTGCCAGAAAACTATCAGAAGCTAGACAAGTGTAAGGGAATAGGTGCTCAGACTCCTCAGAAACAACCAACTCTGATGATGTCCTGCTTTTGGACTTCTAGCCTCTGGCAGTGGGAGATAATAAATCTGTTGTTCAAGCCATTCAGTTTTTGGTGCTTTGTCATGGTAACCCTAGTAAACTAACATATCTTCAAAAAGCCTTTCTTCTTTCTTTATTTATTTTAATTTGGGGTAATTGCTTTACAATAGTGTGATCAACATGAAGCAGCTGCAGGTATACATATGTCACCTCCCTCTTGAATCACCCTCCCACCTCCCACCCCACTCCACCCCTCTAGGTTGTCACAGAGTAGTGGATTCAGCCTCCTGTGTCATACAACAAATTCCCACTGGCTATCTATTTTACATATCATAATGCATATCTTTCAATGCTACTCTTCCAATTCATCCCACTCTCTCCTTCCCCGACTCCCCCCCCACCCCCGGTCCACAAGTCTGCTCTCTATGTCTGCATCTCTATTTCTAAATGACATATAGTTTCATCAGTACCAGTTTTCTAGATTCCACATACATGCATTCATATTGGATGCTTATTTTTCTTTTTCTGACTTACTTCACTCTGTATAACAGGATCTTCCCAACCCAGAGATCGAACCCAGGTCTCCTGCATTGCAGGCAAATTCTTTACCAGCTGAGCCACAAGGAAGCCCAAGAATATGGAATGGGAAGCCTATCCCTTCTTCAGCAGATCTTCCCAACTCAGGAATCAAGCCAGGGTCTCCTGCATTTCAGGCAGATTCTTTACCAAATGAACTATCAGGGAAGCCCCTAAGTTCACCCACCTCACTACAACTGACTTAAATTAATTCCTCTTTGTTGTTTATTAATATTCCACTGTATATATGTAGCATAGCTTCTTTATCCATTCATCTGTTGATGAATGTCTAGGCTGTTTCCATGTCTTGGCTATTGTAAACAGCATTGCGATGAACACTGAGGTACAAGTGTCTTTTATTTTATTTATTTATTTTTTTTTCTTTCTTTCTTTTTTTTTTTTTATTAGTTGGGGGCTAATTACTTCACAACATTTCAGTGGGTTTTGTCATACATTGATATGAATCAGCCATGGATTTACACGTATTCCCCATCCCGATCCCCGCTCCCACCACCCTCTCCACCCGATTCCTCTGGGTCTTCCCAGTGCACCAGGCCGGAGCACTTGTCTCATGCATCCCACCTGGGCTGGGGATCTGTTTCACCATAGATAGTATACATGCTGTTCTTTTGAAATATCCCACCCTCACATTCTCCCACAGAGTTCAAAAGTCTGTTCTGTATTTCTGTGTCTCTTTTTCTGTTTTGCATATAGGGTTATTGTTACCATCTTTCTAAAGTCCATATATATGTGTTAGTATGCTGTAATGTTCTTTATCTTTCTGGCTTACTTCACTCTGTATAAGGGGCTCCAGCTTCATCCATCTCATTAGGACTGGTTCAAATGAATTCTTTTTAATGGCTGAGTAATATTCCATGGTGTATATGTACCACAGCTTCCTTATCCATTCGTCTGCTGATGGGCATCTAGGTTGCTTCCATGTCCTGGCTATTATAAACAGTGCTGCGATGAACATTGGGGTGCACGTGTCTCTTTCAGATCTGGTTTCCTCAGTGTGTATGCCCAGAAGTGGGATTGTTGGGTCATATGGCAGTTCTATTTCCAGTTTTTTAAGAAATCTCCACAATTTGTATGGAAATACAAAAAACCTCAAATAGCCAAAGTAATCTTGAGAAAGAAGAATGGAACTGGAGGAATCAACCTGCCTGACTTCAGACTCTACTACAAAGCCACAGTCATTAAGACAGTATGGTACTGGCACAAAGACAGAAATATAGATCAATGGAACAGAATAGAAAGCCCAGAGATAAATCCACAAACCTATGGACACCTTATCTTCGACAAAGGAGGCAAGGATATACAATGGAAAAAAGACAACCTCTTTAACAAGTGGTGCTGGGATAACTGGTCAACCACTTGTAAAAGAATGAAACTAGAACACTTTCTAACACCATACACAAAAATAAACTCAAAATGGATTAAAGATCTAAATGTAAGACCAGAAACTATAAAACTCCTAGAGGAGAACATAGGCAAAACACTCTCCGACATAAATCACAGCAAGATCCTCTATGACCCACCTCCCAGAATATTGGAAATAAAAGCAAAACTAAACAAATGGGACCTAATGAAACTTAAAAGCTTTTGCACAACAAAGGAAACTATAAGTAAGGTGAAAAGACAGCCCTCAGATTGGGAGAAAATAATATCAAATGAAGAAACAGACAAAGGATTAATCTCAAAAATATACAAGCAACTCCTGCAGCTCAATTCCAGAAAAATAAATGACCCAATCAAAACATGGGCCAAAGAACTAAACAGACATTTTTCCAAAGAAGACATACAGATGGCTAACAAACACATGAAAAGATGCTCAACATCACTCATTATTAGAGAAATGCAAATCAAAACCACAATGAGGTACCATTACACGCCAGTCAGGATGGCTGCTATCCAAAAGTCTACAAGCAATAAATGCTGGAGAGGGTGTGGAGAAAAGGGAACCCTCTTACACTGTTGGTGGGAATGCAAACTAGTACAGCCGCTATGGAAAACAAGTGTCTTTTAGAATTGTGGTTTTCTCAGTGTAAATGTCCAGTAGTGCTATTGCTGGGTCATATGGTAGGCTACAGGACTAGGAAAGGTCAGTTTTCATTCCAATCCCCAAAAAAGGCAATGGTTCATTGCAAGGAGAGATTCTGAAACTCCAATACTTTGGCCACTTGATACAAGGAGTTGACTCATTGGAAAACACCTGGACCCTGGGAAAGATTAAGGGCAGGAGGAGAAGTGGGTGACAGACAAATAGATGATTGGATGGCATCATTGACTCAATGGATATGATTTTGAGCCAACTCCAGGCATAGTGAAGGACAAGGCAAGCCTGGTGTGCTGCAGTCTATGAGTCGCAAAAATGTCAGACACAACTTAATGACTGAACAACAACGTCAATGGTAGTTTATTCCTAGTTTTAAAGGAATCTCCATGCTGTTCTCCACAGTGGCTGTATTAATTTACATTCCCATCAACAGTGTGAGAAGGTTCCACTTTCTCCACACCCTCTCCAGCATTTACTGTTTGTGGATTTTTGTTTGTAGATTTTTTTGATATTGGCCGTTCTGTTGTGAGGTGATATTTCATTGTAGTTTTGATTTGCATTTCTCTAAAAATAAGCAATATTAAGCACTTTTCATGTGTTTCTTAGCCATGTGTTTGTCGTCTTCAGATAAATGTCTATTTAAGTCATCTATCCATTTTTTGATTGGGTTGTTTGTTTTCCTAATGTTGAGCTGCTTATATATTTTAGAGATTAATCCTTTTTCAGTTGTTTAATTTGCAATTATTTTCTCCCACTTTGAGGGTTTCTTTTCATTTTGTTATTTATTGTCTTTGCTGTGCAAAGGCTTTTAAGTTTAACTAGATCACATTTTTTAAATTTTGTTTTTATTTCCTTTACTCTAGGAGGTGAGTCAGAGAGGGTCTTGCTGTAATTTATGTCAAATAGTGTTCTGCTTATGTTTTCCTCTAGGAGTTTTATAGTTTCTGATCTTACATTTAGGTTTTTAATCGATTTTGAGTTTATCTCTGTGTTTTGATAGACAGTGCATGAAGAACTATGGACAGAGGTTTTGTAACATTGTACAGGAGGCAGTGATAGAAACTATCACAAAGAAAAATAAATGCAAGAAGGCAAAATGGTTGTCTTAGGAGACCTTACAAATACCTGAGAAAAGAAGAGAAATGAAAGACAAAACAGAAAGGGAAAGATATACCCAACTGAATGCAGAATTCCGAGAAGAGAAAAGAGAAATAAGAAAACTTCTTAAGTGAACAATGCAAAGAAATAAAGAAAAACAATAGAATGGGAAAGACTAGAAATCTCTTCAAGAAAATTGGAGATACCACGGTAACATTTCATGCAAAGATGTGCACAATAAAGGACAGGTCCAGCAAGGACCTAAAAAAAGCAGGAGATATTAAGAACAGATGACAAGAATACACAAAAGAACTGTCAAAAAAAAAAAAAAAAAGTCTTAATGTCTAGAATAACGACCATAGTGTGGTCACAAATCTAGAGACAGACATCCTGGAAAAGAAAGTCAATGGGCCTTAGGAAGCATTACTATGACCAAAGCTAGTGGAGGTGATAGACCAACTGATGTATTTAAAATCCTAAAAGATGATAGTGTTAAATTGCTGCACTCAATATGACAGCAAATTTGGAAAATTCAGGAATGGCCATAGGACTGAAAAAGATCAGTTTTCATTCCAATCCCAAAGAAGGGCAATACCAAAGAATGTTCAAATGACCATACAACTGAACTCATTTCACATGCTAGCAAGGTAATGCTCAAAATCCTCCAGGCTAGGATTCAACAGTACATGAATCAAGAACTTCTAGATATACAAACTGGATTTAGAAGACACAGAGGCACATGAGATCAAATTGCTAACATCCATTGGATCATAGAAAAAGCCAGAGAATTCAATAAAAACATCTACTTCTGCTTCATTGGCTATGCTAAGGCTTTTGACTGTGTGGATCACAAGAAACTGTGAAAAATTCTTACAGAGATGGAAGTACCAGACCATCTTACCTGCCTCTTGAGAAACATGTAGAAACAGTTAGAATCAGACACGGAAAAATGGACTGGTTCAAAATTGGGAAAGGAGTGAGTCAAGGCTGTATATTGTCACCCTGTTTATTTAACTTATATGCAGAGTACATCATAAGAAATGCCAGGCTGGATGAAGCACAAGCTGGAGTCAAGATTGCCGGGAGAAATATCAATAACCTCAGATATGCAGAAGATAACACCCTAATGGCAGAAAGTGAAGAGGAACTAAAGAGCCTCTTGATGAAGGTGAAAGAGGAGGTGAAAAATCTGACTTAAAACTCAATATCAAAAAGCTAAGACTATAGCATCTGGTTCCATCACCTCATGGCAAATAGATAGGGAAAAAATGAAAACAGTGGCAGGTTTTATCTTCTTGGGCTCCAAAATCACTATGGATGGTGACTGCAGCAATGAAATTAAAAAAAAAAAAAAAATGCTTGTTCCTTGGAAGAAAAACTATGAGAAAATTTGACAGCATATTAAAAAAAACAGAGACATCACTTTGATGAACAATGTTCATATAGTCAAAACTATGATTTTTCCAGTAGTCATGTATGGATGTGAGAGTTGGACCATAAAAAAGGCTGAGCGGTGAAGCACTGATACTTTCTAATTGTTCTGGAGAAGACTCTCAAAAGTCCTTTGAACAATAAGGAGATCAAACCAGTCAATTCTAAAGGAAATCAATTCTGAAAATTCATTGGTAGGACTGATGCTGAAGCTGAAGCTCCAATACTTTGGCCGCCTGATTCAAAGAGCTGATTGATTGGAAAGAATCCCAATGCTGGGAAAGATTTAGGGCAGGAGGTGATGGGGTAATGGAGGATGAGACGGTTGGAAGACATCACCAACTCAATGGACATAATTTTGAGCAAACTCTGGAAGATAGTGAAAGACAGGGATGCCTGATATGTTCCAGTTCTTGGGAGGGCAAAAAGTTTTATGTGACTGAACAACAGTCATGTCCAACAACTGAACAACAACATGATTTAGGGAGTTTTCTAATTTCATTGTTTTACACATATTTGTCCAGATTTTCCAGCACCACTTATCGAAGAGGCTATCTTTTCTCCATTGCATATTCTTGTCTCCTTTGTCAAAGATAAGATGCCCATAGGAGCATGGGTATATTCCTGGGTTTTCTATCTTGTCCATTGGCCTATATTTTAGTTTCTGTGCCTGTCCCACACTGTCTTGATATCTGTAGCTTTGTAGTATAGTCTGAAGTCAGGAAACGAATCCTCAAGCTCCATTTTTCTTTCTCTAGAATGCTTTAGCTATTTGGGGTCTTCTGTGTTTCTATACACATTGTGAAATTTTTGTTCTAGTTCTTTCTAAAATACCATTGGTAATTTGATAGGGATAGCACTGATTCTGTTTATTGCTTTGGGAGTATAGTAATTTGCACAGCATTGATTCTTCATGGTATATCTCTCAAGCCTTTTATGTCATCTTTGATTTCTTTCACCAGTGTCTTACAGTTTTTTTTTTTTTTTTTTTTTGTATACAGCTTCACCAACTCAATGGGAGACAGTGAAGGACAGGGAAGTCTGTTGTGCTGCAGTCCAAGGGGTCAGAAAGAGTCAGACATGACTTAGTGACTCAACAACAAGAATTATAGCCTCAAAGAGCTTTTCTTCTCAAGTGTTTCTAACTGGTTACTTTCTGTGTAGTTTTATAAACTAAAATATTATATAGTAATGCCTTATTTTTCCTTTGGAAATATCACAAATTGTAATTATTTCTTATAAACTCATTTTTTAATTATATAGCAATTTCAGAGTTGACTGCCCTATGGGAAACAAATAAAAGTAGAGTAAATTATAGAATGGGCTCCCTAGGTGACTCAGGGGTAAAGAATCCACTTCAATGCAAGAGATTCAGGTTGGATCCCTGTGCCAAGAAGATGCCCCTGGAAGAATAAATAGCAACCCACTTCAGTATTCTTCCCAGGATAATCCTGTGGACAGAAGGGCCTGGCGGGCCACAGTTCATTGGGTCTTAAAGAGTCGGGCATGATTGAGTGACTAAGCACACACACACACACACACACACACACACACACAAGATATTGAATATGCATAATGTTTGGGTAACAATTTGAAATGAGGTGGTCAGCAGAGTACTCTTTTAAGGAACTGACATCTGAACAAAAATATGAAAGAGGTGACTTTGTTATCTTTTTTTTTTTTTTCCTGAGGGTAAAGGATTCCAAAGTGACAGACACAGAAGTTGAGACCCTATGGTAGGAATCTGCATCTACATTGAAAAAATAGCAGGGAAACCAGTGTTGTCAAGGGAAAATAATGAGCAGGAGCATACTAAGAGATATGTTCAGAGAGGTAATAGGATAGTTGGAGAAAAGCCTGATCATTGGGGAAAAAAAAAATGAAGACCATATTAGTGTTGCAAAAATCTTAATAATAACTTAAACTTCTTTTACTTTAGAAAGAAAGTGAGGACAGAGATATCAAGATCTCAAAATCACATGGACAATTAGACCCATTACTGGAATCTGTCTGGCAGAAGCAGGCACTCTCTGCTATACCGGTGAATATAGTGCTTCTAAAGCAGAGGTTCTCAAGTGGAGTATTCATTGGAATCACCTATACCACTTATTAAAACAGAGAATGTTCACCTCCATCTCCATCATTTCTGATTCATTAGTTTTAATTTGAGTCCTGAGTATCTGAATTCCTAATAAGTTTCCAAGTCATGCTGATACTGATGATCTGGAGATCTCACATGGTGAGAACACATACTATGCCAGCAATACAACCAAAATTATGCATTGCAATTTCTTACCAAATTGCATTCAGTCATTTAGATCAATCATAATTTCATGGAAATGCTAAGAATTGCTTTCATGTTCTGTATCATTATGATATATTGTCCTTTTAGGATTGTTTTTCTAGACCTTGTAGCATCTATTTTTCTATCTGACTTCTTTATTATCTTTCTATTTTCCCAACTGCTTGTCTTCAGTTTCCTTTTAGAAAAAGTTTTTGGATCAGACTTTGGACCCAAGAATTAGAGATGTTTTTAAATTCTATGGAAAATACACCAGGATGGAAGTGTCCAACCATTTTTGTTTTCTACAATAGAGTATATCATACCTCTTCCCCTCAATATTAGACAATATTCATCTCTGTATGGATTTTTATATCATTATATAAAGCCATAGCAGGCAAACCTCAATAGACGAGATAGAAAAAAAGAGTCCTGAGAATTAATATCAATGTCAAGAGAGAAAACAACTTCAAACAAATCTGGCCAAATGGTCTTCCCAGGTTCTTAGGCAGTTTCCAATTTTCTTGGTTAGACATTTTAGAGGGCTTTTCTGACTTTCTTCCACACTAAAATCTAGAAAGTCAGAGGTTAAAAAAAAAAAAAAAAAAGTAATCTGAGTAAATTAAATTTAGAAAATATTTGTCTAAGGGGCAGCCAATATATTAATAAATGCTGTTATTTATACTTTCTAATCATATTTAGAACCTGTATTTCTGTCTTCCTATACACCTTGCTGCCTTTATAATATTTTTCTTAGATATCGCCATGTCTCCCCTATGGCTTCAGTTAAGTACTTCTTTGAGAGGCCCAATATGCATACTGTTCTCAATTTGTTTTTCAAAACTGAATATGTTTTCAATCCAGTTGTTTAATTGAGGTCCTTCAGCAGTCCCCTAGAATATAACAGATAAAATCCCAAATTATCAGGCTTTGTGCCGTGATGTGCTTGAAATCTGTTTACCTCTTCAGTTTCAATATTGCCTCTCCCTCCTTGAAATGAAAATTAGTCAATCTGAACTAGTTCTGTATTCCTGAGTATACCATATGCTGTTTAATACTACAGGCCTTTTGTATAGCTGTTTACCCTCCCTGGAATACCCTCCCTCTTCTCATCTTCTGGTAATATCAGGACATCTTGAAAAGCCACTGTTCCACATTCTATAGATCAAAACTAGTCACAATGTTGACTAAAAATCTAGGGAGTTACAGAAATAAATCTCAAAACTCTGTATAAAAAGAGTGTTGTGATTATGAAGAAGAATCTGATTCTGTATTTTTAATAGGATATGTTTTAATAGTCAAAGTGATCAGTAATTTTAATACAATTTTTTAGCATGACTACATGAAAAATGTGGATTCGTTCAGCAGAGAAGCCATTGATGTTCTAAAGGTCATGTTAAAAGAAATTATATCAATCTTCTTCCATATTTGATCTATTTTTATAACAAGTAAAATCTAGTTATAAATTGCTTCCTTTAAAAATATTCTACTTGTGGAGTGCACAATAACTATTTTTGATGCTAAAAAATTAGCAAATAAGCATCTTTTGTATACAATCTACTTTTACTTGAGTTTCTTCCAAAATATTTATCATGATTTTATAGATAAAATTATCCCTGGTGAACCACATTATGGATACTGAATCCCAAGTGAAGAAGATAGTTTAGCCTCTTAGACAATATCATTTAGATAGAAAAAAATGCTATAATTTAAACTGAATCTTAACATTCTGCTTCTAATATATAAAAGGGATGATACCACACTTACTCCTTATTTTTGAGATTTTGGCTGAAACTTTCTATTTTGGTTGCAAGAGTTGAAATTAGCTGTCTGAACTTTTTAATTCTATGTGTGAAGTATTCATCTTTCAAAATGCATATACCTTCTTTCTTGAGATATTCATAGCTGTAGAACAAGAGCTTCCCATGGGAGTATGTTTTTATCTAAGCTAACTTAAGTAAACTAAATTGTAGAGTGTTTCTGTGTGCTCTGTACTCAGTTTGCTTAGATAGATTTCTAGTCCACTTCCAAAATCAAAGTCATAAATAGCTCATAATGGGAAAATTCAGGTGATTAAGCCTTATCAAATATTTAGCCAATAGCATGTTGATGAACTGTGTGCTTTAAGGGAGTTGTTCTGAACCAAAGATTAAAATTTGATTTTGCTGTGATAAGTGGAAATTCTACAAAATTCAATATTGAGACTACATGATCAATTTGAGCAATATTTAGTAGAAGTGATTTTGCATATCATTTTTGAAAATAGATTAGAACAGAAATATGCAGTCTGTCTTTGCATTTACTGCTATTCAGCATTTCCTGAACACCCACTATAGGCTAAGAAATGTATAATAAAATAAGCATCCACAGCTTTAGCTACATACAAATGTAGAACTCAGTGAGATATAGAGAGTTTAAAGAAAAATATTATTTCTTTAATAGAAATATGATTTTTAGTGTAATTTCTGCACTATTTGTGTGTGTGTGTGTGTGCATTTTGTACCCTCTATTAAACTCTTTGATATATGGGTCAGAAAAAGATAATATATGGAACTAAAGATGAGAATAACCATTAAAAAATACATAGTCCAGAGAGACAATTAAGAATAGATATAAATACAAATTTTTGATGCATCAACTATCAACAAGGGTTAAAAGCACTGGGGTAAATGGGATTCACAGGAAACAGTGAGTACTATAAGAGAAGAAAGCCATTAAAGAAAAAGTCTGATGAAGACCAACACATAAGAGACTGTGAGAGAAATAGAATCACAGACAAAATGAAGATGAACAGCCACAGGAAGACAGAAATCAAGGTGACATACTGTCATTGAAGGAAGGGCATCAAGGTGGATGACAATAGTTAACAGTGGATTGCATTAATATTAGTCTACAGTCAAGTTAAATAAAAAGTGTTCACTTTAACAATAGAGAGTTGGTTGATAAATTGGTACGGTTTTAGTGGAATCTTTGCCTATAGTATATTATTAACAAGAGGTGTGGGAGACTGAATAACATTGTTATAACTGAGAAAGTAAACTTCATCCAAGAGTTAAGAGATAAAGTAGCAGCTAAAATCCAGTGTGAAATAATGGGAAGTTTTCATTTTTGTTCTAAGGTGGGAGAAAATGAGCGTATTTAACATCTGAGGGAAAGATTCAGTAGTGACAGCTTCCTGAAGAGAGTGTATAATTGACGATTAGAACACCTTAAAGTATAAGAAGTGGAGACACTGATGGAAAAGCCAGAGGAATGATGCAAGAAAAGACTCGGATAAAGGAAATTCTGGCACAAGTATATATAATACTGTTTGGAACCTGATACCTTTTATTCACAACGTTGAGAGCAACAGGAGAGCTGGAGGGACAGGAACTATCGTCAAAAATGAAGCACAACTGAAAGGGAAAAAGAATTTACTCAATAATGATGAAGGTGAAGCTAAGAATGAAGGCCATGGAATTTTACTGGTGAGAATTTACAACACCATGGGATTGTTTTTGCCAGCTGATATCATGGCAATTATTCCATTAGCTTTTACCAATAGTATTTTAAAGACAGATATGTGGAGAGTAATACAACTTAAGTCCAGTTTTCCAGCTGTCTTCATGTATTCATATCTGCTCTGTCCTAGGTTTTAATTTTGCTAGGCTTTTTATGCCCTATCACCATAGACTACTTAAACTTTCAAATAGGAAAGGCACTTTATTTTTCCAGAACTTGGTAATAATTATCTCTTGATACTATCATCACCAAGGATGATTTTGACTGAAATTCTTCTATCTTTTGCTATAATCTACAGCAGTTATATATGTAACATAATTTAGTTTGGGGGTGTGTGGAAGAATTTACTATTATAATGTGTCGTTTGGAACTGAAACATACAACAGTATAGAAGGAGTCATTCATAGGTCATCTTACAATACGGAGACAGAACATTATAACAAGTCATAGGTTTTTGGACAATACAGAAACATCTTCAGAATAGTCATAGAATTGTTGTGTGTGTGTGTTTATAAGTGAGATAGAAAACAGGAGAAATTATCTATCAACTATAGCAAATAATTTAATTTTTTCAGTTAAATTTTTTGTTACAGTGGGAAATATTTTTAAATTTCTTTTTGACAAAACATAAATGAGTTTGGATTCAAGCAGTGATTACTTTTTGTTGTTTCAGCAGCTAGGCATAAAACATCAGGCCAAAACAGCATCCATTTATTCCTAGAATTTTCAGGTAACTCAGTTCTTTATTCCATTTCAAAGGTGGCAAACCAATATACTTATCCACCTCTAAAATTTATCTCTGGGGAAAAATTGTCTGTATATAATACATTGCAGACTATACATGGTACTAATAAATAATACCTAATAATTCAGATTTAAAATCTTGGAAATATCTATGACTTTTTGTACTTCCTTGAATCTCATATCTAATTTCTCTCCAAACTCTACCTTAATTTATATAACAGTTTCACACACTACTGCCATTCTAATTTGAACCTAAATAACTTCATACTTAAACTACTATAAAAGCTTCTTGAGTGATTTCCTTAGAAGCAGCTCATCTACCTACCCTCTCTTACGTATAACAATCAGATTAATTGGCTAAAATGCTTGTTCAAAAAAATACTCTTCTGTTTAAAAGACTTGATTATCCATTCAGTTCAGTTCAGTCGCTCAGTCCTGTCTGACTTTTTGCGACCCCATGAATTGCAGCACGCCAGGCCTCCTGGTCCATCACCAACACCAGGAGTTTACTCAAACTCATGTCCATCGAGTCAGTGATGCCATCCAGCCATCTCATCCTCTGTCGTTCCCTTCTCCTCCTGCCCCCAATTCCTCCCAGCATCAGGGTCTTTTCCAATGAGTCAACTCTTCGCATGAGGTGGCCAAAGTATTGGAGTTTCAGCTTCAGCATCAGTCCTTCCAATGAACACCCAGGACTGATCTCCTTCAGGATGGACTGGTTGGATCTCCTTGCAGTCCAAGGGACTCTCAAGAGTCTTCTCCAACACCACAGTTCAAAAGCATCAATTCTTCAGTGCTCAGCTTTCTTCACAGTCCAACTCTCACATCCATACATGACCACTAGAAAAACCATAGCCTTGACTAGATGGACCTTTGTTGGCAAAGTAATGTCTCTGCTTTTTAATATGCTATCTAGGTTGGTCATAACTTTCCTTCCAAGGAGTAAGCGTCTTTTAATTTTATGGCTACAGTCACCCATCTGCTGGGATTTTGGAGCCCCCAAAAATAAAGTCTGGCACTGTTTACACTGTTTCCCCATCTATTTGCCATGAAGTGATGGGACCAGATGCCATGATCTTAATTTTCTGAATGTTGAGCTTTAAGCCAACTTTTTCCCTCTCCTCTTTCACTTTCATCAAGAGGCTCTTTAGTTCCTCTTCACTCTCTGCTATAAGGGTGGTATCATCTGCATATCTGAGGTTACTGATATTTCTCCTGGAAATCTTGATTCCAGCTTGTGCTTCTTCCAGCCCAGTGTTTCTCATGATGTACTCTGCATATAAGTGAAATGAACAGGGTGACAATATACAGCCTTGACATACTCCTTTTCCTAAATTTGAAATCTTGAAGATAGTTACAAAATTAAAATTTTTAGCATGTATGGGAGAAAATTGAGGCCTACAGAGAGGAAGTTACATTGCTCTTATGTACAAAGAACTCTGAAAGGTAGTGTGTATAAGCATTGAGTAAAATATATAAAATCCTTAAACTCACAGAACTTACACAAAAGTGTGGAAAACAAGAAATAAATTAAAGCACATGACTAGAAAATGTGATGAGAAGTTTTGACTACTGTTACAAAAAAAAATAAATTTTGGCAGTGGGAGGGGTCACAGTGTGTGAGCATGTATGTTGGATGTTGATGTGATTTTAGAAACTGGTCAGTGACAGCCATTCTGAAGAGGTGACTTTTGAGGGAAAAAACAATGAGAGCCTGCAGATAGCTATGAATATTAGGGGAAAGAGCATTTCTGCTGAAAAAATAAAGTACAAATACAGAATTAGGGGCATGATTTACCTGTTTGAAGAACAGCAAAATGGCCAGTGTGCCTAGAATGGATGAAGCTTGAGGGGGAAGTGGTTGGAGAGAAAGACATTATATCAGAAAAGCAATTGGTTAGAGATTATGCAGTTAAATCATTGCAAAGACTTACTTTTATTAATATTTTACATTTGACAGCATGCCAGTGGATGATTTTAATCGGTTGGTGACATAATCAGATTTACCTTTTAAATAGGGTAATAGACTATGAGAGGCAAAATGGGAGCTGAGCTGAAAGGTAGTTGTGATATGGTGATGCTGAGA
Source organism: Cervus elaphus (assembly GCF_910594005.1). Taxonomy (NCBI): domain Eukaryota; kingdom Metazoa; phylum Chordata; class Mammalia; order Artiodactyla; family Cervidae; genus Cervus; species Cervus elaphus. Next base: position 46,768,088 of record NC_057845.1, read on the forward strand.
AGTGGCTATATTTTGGCAGAACAGATTTTCTATTAGACTGTATGTAGAGTATGACAGAAAGAGAAGAGTCAGGAGGGAATCCCAGGTTTAGGGCCTTGAGCAAATGGATGTGGAGAAACTGCAGAAGGATCAGGCCTGTGGGCATAATTTAAGATTTTTAATTTTGGCCAAGTTTGAATAAAACATCCATCAAACATCTAATTGGAAGTATTCAGCAGGTAGTTGGGTGATTTGAGAGAAATTAGATTTTGGATCTCTCAGTACAGCAAAACCATTTAGTTGTTTATATCAGGAATCTCCCCCCACCACCCCCATCTCTGGAAAAACTGTCTTCCATGAAACCTGTCCCTGATGCCAAAATGTTGGGTGCTACAGGTCTATACGATATCCGTTTATGGTTCTACTTTACTAGTAGAATGCCCTTATTACCAAGAATAATAATATGCATTTCTAACTTCTTTTGCAGTTCAGGGTGTTCAACAGGGTATTCCCATAAATTCTTGGGTGAGACTTCCAAGAAGACCCTTTAAGGGAACTAATTTATCCAGCAATCTTATTTCTGTGACTTTTCTTACCTATCTTCTCCCCAGAGAAGATCCATCAAGAGTAGATCCAACAGCCTGACTGATTGTAAGGATGAGAAAAAACAACAAAAAAACCCCACTGTTATTAGAGCCAGAGTCACAGATGCTCATTAATTACTATTAGGCTTTTTTTTTTTTTTTAATATGAGAGAAAATTATTCATCTTGCCTAAGCCACTTATTGTGGTGAATTGTAGTTTGTGAGAAGTTTAAGCCAGCCACAACACATTTAAAGTCACATGGTTGCATGAGATGAACAAGGAGTGGATCTAAGTAAGATCAAAAAAAGATGAGGACAAGCCTTGATGCACAGCGATATATTCTAACACTGAACACTGAGGTGGAGCAGAGGGAAGCTCAAGGCGAAGAAACCTGATTATCGACCACTGAATTTAGGATTAGTGACATTGAGGACAGTTTCCACTGAGGACAAAGGAGTGGCAGGAAAGCAGTACTTCTTGAAGATCAAGTGCATATATACATATATACATACATATCAGTTCAGGCACTCAGTCATGCCCCTCTCTTTGTGACCCCATGGACTGCAGCACGCTAGGCCTCCCTGTCCATCAGCAACTCCTGGAGCTTGCTCAAACTCATGCCCATCGAGTCAGTGATGCCATCCAACCACCTCAACCTCTGTCGTCCGCTTTTCCTCATGATGCTTTTAATGGACACACAGATTTTCAAATTTATTATCATATGGATGTGTCATAAATTATTATATATATGTATGTATATATATATATATATATATATGTAATTATCTGTGCTAAGATTATTTTTTTTAAATTGAAAGATCTCATGAGGAATAAGTGGTCCCAACAGAGACTTTATCTGAGGGACTTATAGACCCCTATTTACAATTTCTAATCTCTGTCTTGTTTGGTTTACTTCTTTGCTGTAGTCTCAACAATTTTATAAGTGTCAGAAGAAGGATATGACAATTAAAAGAAAAGAAGAAAAAGAAAAACTGGAAAAAGCAAAGTTAAGATCTTATATATACCATTATTATTCTAAAATTTCAAATTTAGAGATTAGACATTTTTTATGGCATTAAATGTATTACTAAAACATGCTTTTAATGTACACACAATTTTTTAAATTTATTATATGAATGTATCATAAATTGTATTTAGCTTAAACTAGAATATTTGTAAGAGAAGAAGTGAAGGAAAGAGTGAAGAAGAAAGATATGTGACATGTTGGCCATTCTAAGATCACTGTGTCATACAATTCCTGCTAGAATTCTGTGTGCCTTATACATAGTTTATTGAATTTAGAAGATATCATTAACTACAAAGCTGTGCTAAATGATTTGCTAATTTAGGGTACTTATTTCTAGGTTTAAATGAATATTTTTCCTATTTTAATAGAACTTAGTACAATGCAAGTACTCGTAGAAAAGTCAAATTAGCATTGTCTCTTATTTTGTCAAGAAAGTCCGATAGAGTAGTTTTAGAATTCTGTTCCTCATCTAAAATATACTTATCAGATAAGGCAGAAAATTCATCATTTAGAAAACGAAAATACACAGGGAGCCTCATGAAGGTGAGAAGGTGATATCGTGTAGTTTATGCTTGAGAAGTCTTTCCCACTCACATAGGTCATTTCAGAAAATTAAACCCCGCTGCATTATTTCCCCCAAATCCTCCAATCTGCAAGTTAGGATACACACCCAACCTCTTTCTTATCCCTTCTCATTAACTAGAGGTAATATTTTTCACTCTATTTTCTGACCTGCTCTCTTAACCCATGGTATCACATGTTTTCATATTATACTTCACCTATCTCTTATCTTTAAACTGTTGAACACGTGTAAGTCACATTTGGGCTTACACGTGGCTCTGTGGCAAAGAATCCCCCTGTCAATGCAGGAGATGAGGGTTTGATCCCAAGGTTGGGAAGATCCCCTCTCCTAGAAAAGAGAATGGCAACCTACTCCAGTATTCTTGCCTGGGAAATCTCATGGACAGATGAGGCTACTAGGCTATTGTCCATATGATTGAAAAGAGTTGGACACGACTGTTGTTAAACAACAACAAAAGTCACATTACCACACTGAAGTTTCCTCACTAAAGCATGGCAGGCCTCATTATTCATGGATATGAAAAATGGGGTTTTGTTGTTCACATTAGTGTTTCTTGCCTTTTTCACGGTGTTCTCACAGCAAGAATACTGGGGTGGTTTGCCATCCCTGCCTCCAGGGGACCACGTCTTGTCAGAATGCTTCACTGTGACCCGTCTGTCTTGGATGACCCTGCACAGGATGGGCCATGACTCAGAGCTTCACTGTTATGCAAACTCCTTCACCATAACAAGGTTATGATCTACCCTGAATATTCAGTGGAAGGACTGACGCTAAAGCTGAAGCTCCAATATCTTGGCCACCTGATGTGAAGAGCCAACTCACTGGAAAAGAATCTGACTCTGGGAAAGATTGAAGGCAAAAGGAGAAGGGGATAGCAGAGGATGATGGTTAGAAAGCATCACTAACTCAATGGACAGGAATTTAAGCAAACTCCGGGAGATAATGAAGGACAGGGAAGCCTGGTATGCTGCAGTCCCTTGGGGTCACAAGGAGTCAGACATAACTAAACAACTGAATAACAATTAATGTTTCTATTTATTTTTCACTGCTTATTATTCAGATGTTTATAGGAAAAAACTCCACATCATAACCCATGAAATAATATTTTACTAAGAATCTATAAATTACTCTTTCCAAGTAAAAGAAAGTATCAGCCATTCTCAAAGATTTTATTTTATTTTTTAAGTTCATTTACCATAAGAGAGACAGACAGAGACAGATAGGATGGATGGCAAGGGATTAACGCCATTTTTTGCCAGGTTTTCTCCATGAAAAGTCTCTGAAAATCATCATTATGTGTTTTTTTTTTTTATGCAAGCAATTCCTAGTTGTGCCTAAATATGCCAGAATATTATTAGAAATGTTAAATATTAAATAATTTTGTCATTTTTCTGAATAATTTAGTAGCTGATAAGATCATTAATTTTATTAGTAGAATAATGTACCTTATTGGTTCTTTTTGATAGTTTACATTCGTTTTTTTTCCCCCTATGCTTTAGCTCCTCGCTTTTAAGAACACTCTAATTGGATGGGTACTTTTTTTTTTCTCTGTCTTTTTTTAAATGAAAGAACCCTATTTTCTAGTGTATGTGTGTGTGTGTGTGTGTGTGTGTGTAAGGCAACAGAACCTAATTAACACAGGGGATTCACCAAGTAATGTATAACACATTCCGATGATACATTTTTGAAATGTCCATGTACTCACTGAAAGAAAGTGCGTGCTTTAAACATTAAACCACTTAATGTTATGGAATGTAGTATCCTATTTTATGACATAAAAACAGCTTACAAAATGGTATTTTAATAGGGTTACATGTTTGTAGTTAATATGTAGATTTAAAAAAAAATCTACTAGGAAGCAATGCTCACTCAAATGTTTTACAAAATTTTTAATTTTGCACAGTGTAGAAGCACTACTTTTGAATTAAAAAACCTTATTAAATGATATATAAAATTAAACATAAAATAATTCAAAGGAGCACATAGTTTTGGATCATTTGATTTTAAAAATGACAATCCTTACTATCTCTGAGTCTGATCATATGGGTTTGATTTTTTTTACATACAGAGCAGAATATTGAATTCCCAGAGATTAAGGTTGAAATGCATGTGCAGACAGTACAAGCCCAGAGACATTTGTTTCCTTAGGCACCCCTGCGTCTGCTGCCAAGATGGTGTCAAGCCAGCGTTTTGGAGTAAAGTCCATACATCACCTTCAAATGATGATGTCATATGTGCACTTGGTCTCACTAATCCAGCCTCTGACTAATTATATTAAGCTTCAGTGAACCATGGAAATGTTATATACATGAGATGGCACTCTCAGAGATACACACTGACTTCACATCGGCAATGGATAAACAAGGCCCCAGTCTCAGGGCACCATATGGAGTAATGAAATGCTACTTGGGATGTGGTGAAGCAGAGGCTGAATTAGGCATTCATGAAGCATGACTGATTCATCCATGTAGAGACAAATCTTATTTTGAGCCCATATTTTACTTTTCCCTAAGTGTCTGAAAATCAGAGAGTGTGAAAAAATGCTCCTGAGAATTGAAATTCAATGTAGAAAATGGTATAATAAATAAAACTCCATGCAACCCATGGACAATTTTGATCATACAGAGCATTCTTGCTAATGGCTCCAAAGATTTAAGACCCAAGCCATGAAAAAAGCATTTTCTAGTAAGGGCCCTTGGCTTTGATACTCCGTTTCCTCCCCAGGCTGACATAGTCCTAATTTACTGATGGTCAGGAATTCATGATGCATAGTTCCACTTCATGTATCAGTCTCTAATTAACAGGAGGAACTGTCTAGGAGTAAAAAGTCTTGTAAGCCTGAATTTTTACTTTTTCTCTTTGTTGACTGGAAACCTAAAACGTGTATTTATTTAGTGCTTCATGAAACAAATTAACTTAATAATTTGGAGTTCTGTTTGAAGGTGAATTTATTTCATCATTGCAACAGACATATGATAGGTAGTTTTATTATAAATTTCTGTTCATTTTACTTTGAATTTAGTAAGACTCTTCTCCATTGGATGAAGTTCTAAAATACTATCTCTTTTTATTAAGAACTTTTCCAGAAATAAAATACCTTTACTCAAAAATTTATAATTTTTAGCCTGCCAAGTATCTTGCAATAATGCTGATGCTTATTTACAACAAAAATGTCTAATTGGGGAATAAATAATTGCCTGCTCTTATTATGTTGAACACTTTCCTTAAAAAAGTTTATATTTCTGGTATATTCAGGATATTTAAGAAAGTTGACAAACAGATTAGATATTGTTATCACATGAAAAGGATCTATTTTAATTAGAACATTTTGTACACATGTTACAAAATTCAGACATAGTAATCCCTGAAACTCTGTTTTATTGAGCACCTAATAGTTCATACACTGAGCAGGAACTTTATATTTAATATATAAATATATAACATCTGTTAATAGAACTCTGCCAATGGAGGTATTTTTCTATTTTAAGTTTGAGATTTGGAGTTTTGCTAGTATTTATTGAGTATTTAAGAGTTTTACAATCTTTGTTGACTTGAAATTACAACAAAGTAGTACCTTACAGATAAGAAAATTGAGAATCAGAGGACTTTAATTGGGTTTCCAATGTCACACAGTTAGTAAGTGGTAGAGATGTTAGCCAAATTCTCTATGTCTCATTCTTTTTTTTTTTTCCAGCAGTGAGTCTTCCTTTCATGGATCTCCTTCTTCAATATTATTTATGAACATCCTAGCAGAGTGTATGAAGTCGTGAAGAAAGACCACACTATTTCTGTTTGTGCTGACATACTATGTAGAAGAGTACCTTATAAACAATAAGACTTCAGTGAAAGTTAATTAAGTCTAAGGTAACATTATGAATCAGGAATTTATATGATTAATCATCTCCAAACATACTGAGCACTAGTCACTTAACAGACCCATCGCAAAGGATCATTTTGTTGGGCCTACACAGTCTCTGTACATGAGGCTTGGTGTGTGCATGTTTGTGTGCACCCACGCATGTGCATGTATTTACAACTTGAATGAGTTCCAAAGTAATTTCATACAAATTTGTGCAAACACTGTCTTTGCAGGTTTTCTTTGTTAACTCTCAGCCCATCTTTCCCCATGACAACAATTTGCTGTAGATAAGCAGCTGACTTGTTTTCAGGGAACACGTGATCTCCAGTTCACCACAGTCCCCACATCTTGTAACCTTTAGGTTACCCTTCTGGTCCTATAGGTAACTGCTTTAGTGATTTTCTGCTGTGCAGTTGTTTAAAGCTATGTATTCCCTAAACTGATATAACAGCAGAAATTAAAAAAAAAAAAAACCCACAATCACACTGTTTCACTATTACGTTGTGATATGTAATATTTGTGTTTAAGGGGCACAATTTTATGTTATACTTGACATTATCATAAAATAGTAAGAAATTAACATTAAAGCTGATCTTTTTAATAAGGTACTGTGTCCAGACTTCCACAAGAGGTAGGAGAAAAGACAATGCTAGTAGAAAGTCACTTTTATTTTGAATAAATTATGACTAAGCTTTTACGTGTGGTTGTGTTGAGACAGCAAATGCAATCTGCTGTAGAGAAGGCTTTTGTGCATGCTGCTGCTGCTGCTAAATCGTTTCAGTCGTGTCCGACTCTGTGCGACCCCACAGACGGCAGCCCACCAGGCTCCCCCGTCCCTGGGATTCTCCAGGTAACAACACTGGAGTGGGTTGCCATTTCCTTCTCCAATGCATGAAAGTGAAAAGTGAAAGTGAAGTCGCTCAGTCCTGTCAGACTCTTCGCGACCCGATGGGCTGCAGCCCACCAGGCTCCTCCGTCCATGGGATTTTCCAGGCAAGAGCACTGGAGTGGGTGCCATCGCCTTCCCCTCTTGTGCGTGAGTAGGACGCCAAGAATGGCAGTGGGGAGCCACAAGAGGGACAGATATACGCTCGCAAAATGGCAACAGCTGCTCTACCCTTCTTCAGGCCACAGAGCATACCAGAAGGTGTTTGATTTTTTGCAATATATTCTGACAATGATGGACCTCTGAATATTTAAACTCCTGATATATACCATTTCTTAGGTTTGAAGATTCCCTTTTGTTGTTTGAATAGAGATAACTTGCCTTCTAGAACAGAAACTTAACATTAGATAACCTTGTTTCAACTTTTACTTGAAGAGATGACTAAAACACGGTTTCAGTTTGCAAATGAAATTTACTGTCTAAATATTCCAGACACAGAAGATTATTCAAATGTTAACCTAGGTATATATAAATTTTGAGTGACACATTTTAATAACTGAAATGTTTCAAAATCTCAAGTCTTGAAAAAAGATTAGAAGGGATTAGCAAGGATATTTTTTTTTTTCCTTTGCTCTGTCATCACCTAGATAGGCACAAAGACACGGTTCATGTAAAAGCCCATGAAAGCTTAAAATGAAGGGAGGGTTGTTTCATGAGGCTCTGCAAAGTAGCTATATAGAAAAGTATGTTATTTAGCTTTATTAAATAGCATATATTATAGATTGCAGGATTAGATTTTATATGAAGGCATTCTCTTCTCCAGTGTAGATCTATCTTCATTAGAACTAGCAGGGTGCTTAATTTACTGGAATTGATAAAGGTAGTGATAATGATATAATGTAGGGACAAATATCTTAAAACACACACACACACACACATACACACACACACACAAAACTCTCATGCTTGCTATTCAGGTAGCAAAGAAGTTTAACCAAGTTTGGTATTGTTCTAAGAAAAGTCACACATGTAAGTATTGTAGACTTCTTTCTTTCCTTTGGAATCACTCTTACGATAATTGAAAAAGCTATGTTCATGCACTAGCCAAGCCATGTCAGCTTTCTGGACTTCATCTGCCCGTAAATAAATGGTAATAAACATACATTCCTGGTCTAAATAAGATGGCAGGATTCACAGAGCTGGCATAATCCCTTAAAAATTTAGCTGTACAAACTGCATTTTCAATAGTCAATGAATGTAGCCAGTTTAAAAAAAAAGATACGTTTTTATTCTGAATTTTGTGATGGCTTCACACACATTTAAAATCATAGATTTAAGACTGAACTGGTGTAAAATTTTATTTTATTTTTTTAGAAACTACCTTTGCCTTTTTCTAGTAGTACCCCACAAGCACAATTAGACATAACCCAGATTTTCCTTGTGCTGCTTATCAATTCTTTCTTTCAGTTAGAAGCCTGAAGTAAATGCAATGTGCAAAATCTGAAAAAACAAAACAAAACAAAACAAAAAAAACATTATGTGCAGAAAAAATGTAGTGTTTGTAACAGAGAACTAAAGAAATAGACAAACTCCTTAAACCCTAAAGTTCTAACTGGACAGCATAGACTGAATTATTATTCCCAAAGTGTCTGTATGTCTAGTGTTTTGTACTTAGTAGGTACTCAGTAAATACCTATGAAATGAGTGAACAAATAAATGAAAAAAGAATACACCTTTTTACTTCTCTATAGATGGAACTACACCATAGAACAAGTTTCATTGATTTGAAAATAACAAACATCTTAAGTATTCTGTTTTGAGTTCTGAGAGGAAAATAACAGAAAATGTGATCCATGCCCTCAATATCTTACCTGTAGAAAGATGACATAAATACTTGCAAACATGAATACCTCCTCCATAATGATCCACTTAGGAGTTTTGAAAAGTAACTGTAGAAATATTATTTGACAGTATACAATTTACTGCCAGTGACTGACTGTCTGAGTTATCAGTTTAGGCTAGATTGGTCATGGGAAGCTTTTAAAGTATCAGTAATGGATTATTAGTTTTGAAGAATGGACATAGTAAGTCTAAAAGAAAAGAACAGGGAATGCCATTCTGGTTGAGAGAATGGCAATCAAAAGTGAAATTTTTAAATAAAGAACCAGTTATGTTTTGGAGACTCAACAAATCAGTCTAGGAGATGAGTACTGGTTGATAAAGCGAAGGATAAGAATAGAAACAGCCAGGTTGAACCTTAAATAAAAGCTTATAGAAACACTCATTTCTTATATTTGGTTTGGACTTGAAAGCAGGATATACTGAAATGTCATTATTAGCACCCAGTCTTTGTCCCAAATTCATTGTATCACTTTGTTCCTTCTCCCTTTCCCCATTATTTTCTAAAATTGTCTATGCTCAATTTTATTTCAAAAGTAAACCCAGAAGCAGAGTATTAGCATTGTACACTCAAGAAAAATAAGAAGATTCCATTATGGATGTAAATAACTAGCTAATGTAATCCAGTCACCTTGGGAAAATTCAGTAATATTCTAAGCTATTCTATATATATTAATTTGTTTTCAGTCTTTCCCCTTAAAAAGCACTAATAAAAAAAATCAGGATTTTTTTTCTGATGGTTTCTTCTTTGTTTGTGTTATGTTGAAGATTTGCTTGTATATCAAGAAATATTTAAAGTATTTGCCAACATGTAGGTGCTTCTAAAAGGATTCAAAGCCACTAGAATCATCTATTAAAATGAGTCCTAGACAATTCAAGTGGCTTTGAAACTTTGTCATGAATCTTCAAAAATTTCTGGCAAATAGCTGATTGTCAGCTATAAGGAATTTCAATCTTTGCATATATATTGCCGTTATAAAATTATTATAAAATAGAATGTCAGCTGTCCTGTATAGATACTACACATATGCACATAAAAGTGATTGATAAGTTGACTGATTTAAATTTTAGTTAGAATTTTGTCTCAATGAAATTATGAGGTAGATTCAGATGATTGTTGGCTTCTGAATTACCAGGTCTTTCCCTAATAGTCCTAGCTCAAGTTTAATGTACTATGGCATCAACCCTGGGCCTTGGCTCTTATTCTAACTCTTGAACTAACTCTTACTTCTGCCGAACGTGTGCTTGTCAATAAGTTATTCCTTCTATTGGACCAAGTCTTTCCTTCTGTTGTTTCATAGTATTTTTCTTAAACTGCTCTAAATTCCCACATGCATTTTCATATAGTATGTGCAAAGATTTTGTGTACTGTATTTTCTTATGTTAGGGTTGCTTGTGCAAGATTCTTTTTTTTTTTTTTTGTCCAAATTAAATTACGAAATCTCTTTCAGGGAAGAAAATAAGTTTTCTCTGCATTGTTAAGTTTCCAACAATTTGTTTAAAATGACAAAAAATAACTTAGTTTCTTTAATTTTTCTTAATTCCTTAACCAGTTAATGTTGTCCGTATTACTAAGATCTTTGTTGTTTTCCAGCATTGCAAGAAGTGCAATTTGCTACTACTTTGACCATTTACATGTACATATATATGACTTTCCTATGCTTTAGAATATAAAACTCGTGAGGTCAGAAACCATGTTGTCTTTCCACCCTTGTTTACCTTTTCACATTTAAATCTTGTAAAGCATAACTTCGTTCTGCACAGGGCCTCATAAGCTGTTGATTGATTTCAATTAAACATATAAATGTTAAAAAAAGAAAGAAAAAATAACAGAGGTATCCTAAAGTTTTAAAGGGAATGAGGAAGATTAATAAATAGCCAGACAATTGTGGCAAATGTTATAATTCAGGTGACACAGCCCAGTACCACACAATTCATAGCACACATTCCCATCAGTAATTGTGCATTAGAAGGAAAGATGGAAGGACAGAAAGAAAGAGAAAAGGGATGGGTTAAAGAAGAGGGCTTTCCTTATTTTGGTATTTACAAACCATAAAATTTTAAATTTACCAACTATATTTTAGTAAGTTATTAGTTTTTGCCCATGATTTTGCCACAAAATATGATATGCACATATACATATTAAATTTTTCATAACGTTTAAGAAATTATTGAATTGCTGGCATGACAATCCCAAGACCACTTCAAGCAAAGTACACCATTTCTAGTATTATTATAATTAATGTTTTCTCTTAATCCATAGAGAGTATCACATCTTCTTGAAACTACTCCAGGGTAATTCTCAATTCAAATAAGCTTTACAAAATATACATTATTTTGATTTTTTTCCTTATAAAATCCACAGATGTTTGAAAAACTGGTGAAGACATTGTTTGTATCTGTAATTGCTTTGTTGCACTGACAATGTAGGTTAGTTCATCTACATGGTACCTTCATGCCCAAAGTTGCAGAACTTCCATTCAGTAAAAAGACAAGGACCCATTCTCAAGGATTTCACTCTATATAGGTTGCTGTTATCTGGTTGTAATTGCAGATTTCTTTCTTCCTCTTTCTCCTCCTCATTTTTCTTTCTACTCTCCTTCCTCTCCTGCTCCCTACTCACAGCCTTTTACTTCTTTATCTTTTCCTTGTAGTTTCGTGTATATCTAATTATCTGGGAAAGTGAGAACTAGATTCCTCTACCAAACATGAGTACTTTAAGTTGACAGTCTCATTTTCAGTGAAAGATCTGAAGAATTATAGCAGCTGGTAACTTATTTTACTCAAGAATTTAAAGCTTTAGCTATCTAAAGTTTCCTATTACTACACGCCCTAAGATATTAATGTGTAAATTATAAGTGACCTAAGAGACACCCTCGTAGAAGGCAATGGCAACCCACTCCAGTACTCTTGTCTGGAAAAGACCACGGACAGAGGAGCCTGGTAGGCTTCAGTCTATGAGGTCAGGAAGAGCTGGACACGACTAAGTGGCTTCCCTTTCACTTTTCACTTTCATGCATTGGAGAAGGAAATGGCAGCCCACTCCAGTGTTCTAGCCTGGAGAATCCCAGGGAGGGAGGAACCTGGTGGGCTGCCGTCTATGGGGTCGCGCAGAGTCGGACACGACTGAAGCGACTCAGCGGCAGCGGCAGCAGCAAGAGAGCCCCTATTTACCATCATTTCCCAATGTGATCTTAGGGAAAGCTCAGAAGTGCACTGTGTGTGTATGTGTAAATACCCACCTTCTTGATGTGCTCAGATTTGTATACACCCGTGCAAGTTCACCGTGTGAGGATACAACATGAAGGTTGCAATCGAGAACGGGCTTCTCACCAGAATCAAACCATGCTGGCACCCAGATTTGGGCTGTCAGACCCCAAAACGATGAGAAATGAACTTCTGTTGTTTATGATCCACCCGGCCTGAGATATTTTGCTACAGCAGTATCCATGGGCTGAGACAGCCCCTCTCACAGGTGGTAACCTGTGCGCTGTAATCTGTGCTCCAGAGTGAAGCGGCCTGAGGCTTCTAACGCTAGAAGTCAAAACCAGAGAGTGACGTAGGTGGGCGCCACAGATGCTGGACTTGCAAGAGCTGCCAGAAATCCTGCCCATGTCTTTCAGCTGAACCAGCTGTGAAACTGTAAACTAAATGAGTAAAGACAGTATTCTCAAGTTGACACAGAACATACATTTTATAATTTTTGTTCTCATTAAAGAGGAAATTTTGTCTATTATATATACATTATATATAATATATATACATTATATATAAATTACATTGCTTACATTATATCCATTATACATCCATTATATATAATGTATATTATATATACATTATATAAATGTTATATATAACGTTATATATAATGTTTCCCCAGCATACAAAATATATATATATATATATATATGTCTGTGTCATATATATGTCTGGTCTGTGTCACTTAGAGCAGAGAAAGTGCCAAATAGACCTGACTGAGAAGTAGTATAAAAATACGTGTAAGTACTATTACAGCATACTAACACATATATATGGAATTTAGAAAGATGGTAACGATAACCCTATATGCAAAACAGAAAAAGAGACACAGAAATACAGAACAGACTTCTGAACTCTGTGGGAGAAGGTGAGGGTGGGATGTTTCAAAAGAACAGCATGTATATTATCTATGGTGAAACAGATCACCAGCCCAGGTGAGATGCATGAGACAAGTGCTCCGGCCTGGTGCACTGGGAAGACCCAGAGGAATCGGGTGGAGAGGGAGGTGGGAGGGGGGATCGGGATGGGGAATACGTGTAAATCCATGGCTGATTCTTATCAATGTATGACAAAGCCCACTGAAATGTTGTGAAGTGATTGGCCTCCAACTAATAAAAAAAATAAAATAAAATAAAATAAAATTGTGGTAAAAATACGTGTAAGTATTGCAATGCTCTTTCAACAGCTTTTCCTATAGTTCATCCACCTTGGCTAGTATTGAAGTCTCTAACATGTGTCAGTAATTTAAAAATCCACAGCAGCTTGCAGAAACAAAATAAACATTCTATCATTCTCTCTTGTTATAATACATACCACAAGCCTTCCCATCATAAACTTAACTTTACTCAAAGTCCTACTATATATGAACTCAATTTACTATAGTTTGTCAAATATACATCCATTCTAAATTATTGTGTAAGCATTCAATGTTTGATGTAATACGAGACTAAGCAACAACGTATCTTGCAATGTATATTATCAAAAGTAGAGAAAAAATAGATAACTTTTTACTGACATTGTGAGACATAGTGGTCATGAGATAGTAAGTAAGCAAAATTCTCAGTAAATCTTAATCTTTATCACTAATGAAATAATGTAAAATGCTTTTATTTTTAATCCCTTAATTTAGCATGCAATCTATGTTTCTGTTCTCTTTAAGCATATATAAATGATATCTATCTATCTGTCTGAAGCTTCATGGTTTTATCTTTAAAAATAATAATATTAATACAAAAGATAGAGGACCTCTATTGTGTCAGGAACTATTTTAACTACATTAAAACATACTTAACCACTTAATACTTTCAAGCACTTCTTGATATAGATACTATTTTCATTTCCATTGTTTCCTGTTTTGGAAATTAAAGCACAGAAAGATGGAGTTTTTTCCTCCAAATCATGAAGCAAACATGCACCAGATCTAGACCAGATGTCCCGGCTCTGAAATTGTTAGGTGGTTGTTCTTAACAGGTTAGTACCACTGACTATTCATCCATCACACAGAAGCTTTAGGAAGAATATTAATCACAAATGCTGCATTTAGCACAAAGAAGAACAAAAATAAGAATTTTATAAATGTAGATCCATCACTATGAAAACTTACAGAAAGAGACTTCATTGTACTTCAGAAGAAAATCTGTATTTTCTTCATACATACCAAGATTTGAGTACCAGTATCCCAAGTGGCACTAGTGGTAAAGAATCTGCCTGTCAGTGTAGGAGACATAAGAGACATGGGTTCAATCCCCGGGTCAGAAGAATGCCCTGGAAAATGGCATGGAAACCCACTCCAGTATTCTTGCCTGGACATCCAAGGACAGAGGATTCTGGCAGGCTGCAGTCCACAGGGTCTCAGAAAGTCAAACCGATAGAAGTGACTTAACGCAGCGCAGCGCATAGTTAATAACATGGCAAATATTCCTGAAGCCTCTGGTATAACTCAGACACTCTGGCAGACAGTCTAACTGATATACCCTGCTGTATTGAAGCACCACTTGAATCCTACAAGTTATTTTCTAACAATCATATTTTATGGGTAAATTAAGGTTCATGCAGATTATTCAGGAGTCTTTTAAAGTGACACGCCCAGTTAACTATGCCATTGTAATAAAAATCTGGATCTTTCTAACTCCACAGAGACATTTGAGAACTACTGAAATGACAAGGAATAGAGCTGAAGGTCTTATAAGTCTCTCACTAGCCCCACTTCTTATCACAGTAGCCAATTAATGACAAAATGAGACTTCTGTATTTTCCCTAACACAATTTCATTTCTTCTTATGAAATTTATATCTACTTGGTAATATAGTTTATCATTTTTTAATTAGAATGAAAACCATGAAAGAAGGAAGTTTATTTTGTTTATTTTGTTCAAGGAATATTTATCCATGAATAAGAACTTAAGAAAATGATATTTAGGCAAGAAGTACCTCAGTGTTAACTATGAATATAGAAATTTTAACACTTGCCTTTCATTTAAAAACAACCTTAGTGCTCTGGCTAATGTCTACTTGGGAAAGAAAACTCTGCTTCATAAGATAAGCAAAATTTTCTTAAAACTAATATTTTATATTACAGTGAATGCATCATAATTAATTAATTAATTATCATGCAGTAGAATAAGTGAAGGCATTCTAATATTTGGAGGACAAATATCAGATGCCCAGAAAGATAAGACTATTTTGCTTTTTCACTTTGCATCTCATAGAAAATGATACAAAAAAGCACACAATAGGACAACAGTCTGCCAACACACACCTGTTATTTAAAAGCAGACAACTTAGAGATGGACAATACCAATTTTGGAGGCTATACACAAAAATGAGGGAGTTTTCAAGGAATATAAATAGAGGAAGATGAGGTTTACGAGAGTCACATTAAATAATTACAAACATGACCAGTTTCTTAACTCTCCTTTTGTGTACACTTTTAAAATGTACTTTACTATTCTCCATCAATAATGGAATATATTTCCCCTTTTTTTGAATCTGAGCTAGTCTGTGGCTTACAGCAAAAGTGGTGATGTGTGAGTTACAAACTGAGGCTTCAAGAGTGCTTACATGGTTTCATTTACTCTTTTACAAAGCTTCCTCAACTCGTGAACAACAGGAAGCCTAAGCTGGCTGATGAAGAAGAAAAGTCACATGGATCAGAGTCGCCCTGGATGGCCTGCCCATCCCAGACCGCAGGGATGTGAGTGATCCCAGCCAAGATTACTAATGACTCAGCAGACTCACCGGTTGACCATAAGTGACTGAGCATGAACAACAGAGAACACTCTAGCCTGGGCCTGAATAGAAAAAATAGCCTATCTGACCTGCAGACTAATAAGTAAACAAATGTTGCTATTTTTATCCACTGAGTTTTGGAGGATCATTTATTACATGGAGTTATTGCTGTAATTAATAACTGATTCACCAGCAAAACATCACTAAAAGTTGTTATCTTAGTGTTCTAAATCTGTCATTAACAGATAAGGTGAATATAAATGAATTACTTACCTTTTGCTTCTTAATTTTTACAATGTCAAAAAAAAAGGTATGGAGACTTGTTCAGATGACTTCTAAAACCTTTTTTTCTTGTATTTTAGGGTTCTAGGAAATTGAGGAACTTGAATTCTAGAATGCAATCTATAAATTAAGCCTTTAAAAAAAATAAACTTTTGTCTCTTAAAAATAGTGATTAGAGAAACTATTTCATTACTAACATATTGTTTCTCATTTCTAGTGTTTATAAATAAAAGCAATAAAAAATTAGTATTGAAGGTGGAAGATATTTGCCAGTAAAAACATTAAAAGACTCTAAAAGTGAATGAGCTGCTTGCCCAGCCAGGGGAAGAACAAAATCAAATTAAAATATTGGAAGTACATTCAACTGCTTATGGATGCAAGAAGAAGCATCCAGGCAAACAAAATCAAAGCCCCCAAAGATTATATAAATATATTTGGCTCTTACAGACAGCAAACAAATATGTAGAATTATAAAAATGATAATATTGGTATTCTAAAAATATAGTGAAGAGTCATATATGTTTTATAGGAGACAGCATATTAACATAATATCATTCTGGCTCCTGGATAAGAGGAACACCTATATCTTAAAGAAAGTGAATTGTAATGCATATTTATCTGAGTCATATTTTTAAAAGTAAATTCACAATACCCTCTAAGCATTGGTATCAAGTGAAAGGGATAGACTGAGAACAAACTATAACAAAGGTAATTGTAACTTCCTCTTACAGACTTTCATTTAAACTAAGTGACCAAATAGCTAGTTTAACAGATAAAATTATTTTAGGGCAGAGATTACTGGGTGATGATTCTACCTCTCCATGATAAGGTTTTTACATTTTTATAAGATTTTATAATATCTTAACCTAAAGGAATAAACACCTATGGGAGAAATCAGTTAAGACTGAAATTTTGGGATAGTGGTAACAGTCACTCTTTCCACACCATGATGAGCCTCATTATGGAGAAACATCTACCTATATGCAGAAAATAATATGAATAGAAACAAAGTAGATTTTGCACTTTAATTATATTGATTGATAAAATAACTCATGAACCTTTTTCCTAATTATTTGCACTCTCTGAGGTCTGGACAATGACTAAGCCATATAATTCTATCTGCTGTTTCTTTCAGCATCTGCACATCACTAATCTATCTTATTCTTTCTTCCAAATCAAATTTTTCTTCCTTATTATTTTTA
This sequence comes from Cervus elaphus, assembly GCF_910594005.1. Lineage (NCBI taxonomy): Eukaryota > Metazoa > Chordata > Mammalia > Artiodactyla > Cervidae > Cervus > Cervus elaphus. Next base: position 46,785,376 of record NC_057845.1, read on the forward strand.
GAGAAACTAATTGTTCAACTACTCAAGGTGTGTGTGTGTGTGTGTGTGTGTGTATATACAACATATGGCACTAGCATATGGGTAATATATAATTATGTAGATTTAAAAAATATATATATACACACATATAAAATTTAGAAGCAGGAAAAAATTCAAACTGCCTTTAACAATAAGCTCATCGTGAGGCCCAGAAACAGAGCAGACTTCAATCTTTGAATCAGTCAGTGGTCCAACAATGTTATGATCGTGGCTTCATTTGCTGGGAGTCACCCACTGGTAAGGCTGGTTCCCCTCTGCTCATAAATCACTGGAATGGCAGTGGGACTAGATTCTTTTTTACTATTTTCCCTGTGATTGGGTTTGGTTCAGGTGTTCAAGCATGACTTAAAATTTCAGCCAGGTGGGTAACAAATGCTAATTAAGAATAGGTTTCAAACCTATCATAGGGTTTGGAATTCCTATAATTAAATAAACTATAAAAAAACTCAGGTGCTGTGGATGGTATGCTCTTTCCTGACACATATAGACTGCATTTTTAACAAGCAGATGATTGAACAAAATTGAAGTTTTGTCGTGAAGGAGGAAGGTGAGGATGGATGATGAGGCAGACAAACAACTGTTGCCATAAAAATATTTATCTTACAGAGTCTGAGGAAAGACAGTATAAGTGTTTTCAAATATTGAACAATAGCAGCCTGGAAATTGATAATATACCATTAAAATTATATCCCATTTCCAGAGAGATAGGCATGATTATCATACAAAGAAGAATCATTACACTAAACTAAATGGTTGTACTAACTGATCTATATTTTTAGGCAAATTATATTTTGCATGACTTCCTATAAGGATATTTAAGTAACTGTATAATACTAAAACATTAGCTTAAAATTTCTTAGATTCAAAATTAAGATAGACTATCCAGACAAGATAGACATAAATCCATGTGAAATTATTGTTACATATATGCCTACAAATCTATGATTACACTGCCAATAACACTTGAATCATTACATATGCCACTCTCAATTATTGTCTCTCACTTTAGTTAAATCAATAGATAATTTGTTTACATCACAAACAAGTAGGATTTATCCAGGTATGCAAGACTAACTCAACATGCAAAAATCAATTAAGTAATCCATCACATCAATAAACAAAAAAATCAATTAAGTAATCTATCACATCAATAAATGAAAAAAATCAATTAAGTAATCTATCACATCAATTAACAAAAAAAGAAATATAGCATGATAGTATCAATAGATGCAAAATACTGTACCTACTTATGACAAAATATCTCAGTAACCTAGATGTAGAGAAGTTTCTCAACTTGATAAAGAATATGTACAGAAGAACTATGACTAACATAATGCTTAACGGTGGGAAACTTGAATCTTTTCTACTAAGGTCAGAAACAAGATCAGAATGTCCCCTCTCACTAGAGCTTTTCAACATTTTACTGAAAGTTCTAGCTAACGCAATAAAAAAAGAAAGAAATTAAAGATATATAGATTGTAAATGAAAAATAAAACCAGCTTTGTTCACAGATGACATAATCTTCTATGTAGAAAATTTGAAAGAACTGACCAAAAGAGCAAACAAACTTCTGACTCTAATAAGCAATTAGAATAAAGTTTTAGGATACAAGGTTAAAACATGGAAATCAATTGTTTTCTTATATAACAAACAAGTAGAATTTGAAATTAAAAACACAATTTAATTTACATTGGCATACCTAAAATGAAATACTTAGATAAACATCTCACAATATATGTGCAAGATCTTGATGAGGGAAGCTACAATACCCAGATGAACAAAATTGAAGAAGTAAGTAAACAGAGATATATTCCAGGCTTATGGATAGAAAGTCAATATTATTATGATATTTGTTTTTAGCAATATGATCTGTAGATTCCATACAATTTCAGTCAAAGTTTCATAAACATAATGAAAAAGAGAACCCTCAGAATGGGAGAATATATTTGCAAATGAAGAAACTGACAAGGGATTAATCTCCAAAATATATAAACAGTTTATGCAATTCAATATCAAAAAACAAATAATCAAAAAATGGGCAGAAAATCTAAATAGACATTTCTTCAAGGAAGATATACAGATGGCAAAAAAGCACATAAAAGATGCTCAGCATCACTAATTATTAGAGAAATGCAAATCAAAACTATATATAATGAGTTTTCACACTGGTCAGAATGGCAATCCTCAAAAAATCTACAAGTAATAAATGATGGAAAAGGTGTGAAGAAAAGGGAACCCTTCTACTATTTTGGTGGGGATGTAAATTGGTATAAATACTAGGGAGAACAGTGTAAAGGTTCCTTAGAAAGCTAAATATAGAACTACCATATGGCCCAGCAATTTCATTCATAGTCATACACCAGAGAAAACTATAATTTGAAAAGATATATGCACTCCAATTGCAGCACTAGTTACAATAACCAGGATATGTGAGCAACCTAAGAGTCCAATAACATAGGAATGAATGCAGAAGATGTGGTCCAATGAAATACTACTCGGCCAGAAAAAAAGAATGAAACAAGGCTATCTGCAACAAAATGGATGTAATAATTAGATGCTGTCATACTGAGGAATTAAGTCAGATACAGAAATACAAATATTATATCATGATATTGATTATTGTGGAAACCAAAAAAAGGGTACAGATGAACTTTATAAAACAGAGGTAGAATCACAAATGAAGAAAACAAACTAATGGTGGCTAGAGAATTTGGGGGGAGGGATAAATTGGGAGATGGTGTTGAAAACACTTCCTACTTTACATATAGTAGGTAACTAATAAGAAGCTGCTCAGGGAACTCAACGCTCTCTAATGGCCTAATGGGAAAAGAATTAAAAAAAAAAAAGATTGCATAAACCTGTATGTATAACTGATTCACTCTGCTGTATGCCTGAAACTAACACAATATTGTAACTATTCCAATAAAAATTTTTTAAAAAATCTAGCAGGTTATGCTGTGGTTATCAACAAATGATTATAAAGCTTATATAAAGAATCAAAGACTCTACAAAGCATGAAAGGGGAAACAAGTTGTACTTTAAGACTTGTTATGAAAGCTTCAGTCATCAAGACAACATTGTTTTGACAAAAGAGTTTATTGACAGAATGATGAAACAGAATAAATAGCCAAGCAATTTACCTACACAAATATAGTCAACTGATCTTTGACAAAGGGGTAAAAAGTAAAACTACAAAATAATCTTTTCAACAAATGGTTCTGGAACAACTGGACAGTTTTCATTCAAAAAATGAATTCAGTTACAGATCTTACAGCCTTCACAAAAAATAGTTTAAAAAGGATCACAAGACCTAAATGTAAAACCCAAAAGTATGAAATTTTTAGAAGATAACATAGAAAACCTAGATGACCTTTAGTGTATATCTCAGTTATTGCCAATCATATATACCTTGTCACAGGGCTTGCCAAATACTAGACATTTATCTCTTGTATGTGCGAACATCTGCAAAAATTAATGAGTGACTGCAAAAAAAAAAAAAAAAAAAAAGGCTGGGGGGCAGAGGATGTGGTAAAGCATTTAAAATATTTTATCTGGGTGACTGGAAAAGTTAATACAAGATTATTTTCATTATTTCCATATGAGAAAAGAGATAATTTGGCTGAAGTTTCCAGTTTCTCAAACTGTTCCCATAACTGTCAGAAAATAAAGCTATGCAGGCTTCTTAATCTGGACGCTATGCTGTGGCATCGTGTCAGCACTACTTTCAGATTATGGGCTGTGACCAAAGCACAACAGCCACAGCAAGGATAAATCTTCTTTAGAAGACAAAAGAGGTTTGAGAAGAGAGGTGGGAGAAGAGTTCAGTAAATCACAAGGTCTTAGTGATTCTTAGGCACGTATGTTATAGAAAATAAAGAAAATCCTGTTTAATGTTACCAATCCCCGATGAAAATATTTGCATAGCAAAAATTATACAAATATGACATTGAAAGGTTTGTATTTAGCTTTAGAAAGAAAAAAAATTATACCAAATAAATACCTAATTTATATTACAAATTAATTTAAATGGCCCTGGCTTTTAAAATATGTATGTTGATATATACCCAGTTTATAATAACATTATAAAAGCTCAATGTAATCACATATAAATATAGCAAGGACTGTATGTTTGTTTTTAGAAATAATTTAGATGTGGCCATTCCACAACTATACTTTAAAGCAATCATCACTCTTCATATGGATTATTAAATCTCCTGATTGACTCCATTTTTTAAAAATTTTTCTCTCATACACCCAATTCTCCAGAGAACAGCAAAAGTGAAACTTTTAAAATGTAACTCTTATTATGCATTTCCTGTGAAAAAAAGCATTTAGTGGCTTCCTGACTAATTTAATACAAAATCTAGAATATTGATTGTCACTTTTAAGGTCCTACATTGTTTCTAAGTTTGGTTATAAAAATTTTATAGCAAGTGTTACTAATGAATGTCTTTTAACAACCTGAAATTATTTTCTCCATAAGATGCAAGGTAGAAATTGACTGCTTTCTAAAATACCTATAGTTGTCTCATAACATTAAAAAATTATTATTTTCCACAATTAATCTAAATCTTCAAGGCCCCTGTGTAATAAATCAAATTTCCAAAATGACTTTTATGTATTCCAAGACTTTCTTCATTTTTCCATTGATGGATCTATCTAATCCTTCAAAAATAATAATGCATCCATCTCAAAATCTCGAAATAACTGATTTCTGACAAAGAAATTCTCCCAACCCTTTTTTGCTCAAAATTATTCTGATTTTCTTGGTTTATTTTGTTCAGACTAGTTTTACAATTTAGAATCAGTTTGAAATTTTAAAAAATCTTGATAGAATTTAAATTAGGTTGGTTCATATAGATAAACTTCGAGAAAAGACTTTTAAAAAATTGCTTCATGTTTACAAACAAGTCATATCTTGAATCTTTTAAAATATTTTTATTAAAATTAATTTTCCCATAATTTGTGATGAACTTTTAAAATGCATGTGTTGCTATGGTATATGATATTATTCAGAATTTATTGCTGGTATATAATAAGGGAATTCAATTTTGTATACATGTTCCATAAAGCAACAGTACTAACATTTATTACTTTTAACATGTTTATTTATATAGTGTATTTTTTCAATGTTAACGTTTATATATTTGTTTAAAAATGTCATATCACTCTTAATGATATTAACAATTACTACTGGTTTTATTGTGATCTCATGTCAAGTTCAAATTTTTCCAACTGTGTCAAATTTTTTTTGAAAAACGGTTTCTTGCAGTTAAGATCCAAACAAACTCTACATACTTCCTTCCTTTTTACTCTTTGGTTATTGTTAGGCTGAAACAACAAGTAACGCAGTTGCTCTGAATTCTAAAATTGTCTAGTTACATGGTGTTATGTAACTCATCCTTCTATAACTTATGTTTCTTGTACACTGGAAGTTAGTTCTTACCTTACTGTTGTTTTAGTCGCTAAGTCGTGCCCACCTCTTTTGTGACCCTAAGGACTGGAGCCTGCCAGGCTCCTCTGTCCATGGGATTTTCCAGGCAAGAATACTGGACTGGGTTGCCATTTCCTTCTCCAGGGGATTTTCCTCGCCCAGGGATCGAACCCACATCTTCTACACTGCAGACAGATTCTTAACTGCTGAGCCACTGGGTAAGATATCTAGATTCTATTTTTTTGGTCAAGTATCTTCAGTCCAGTCGCTCAGTCGTGTCCGACTCTTTGCGACTCCATGAACCGCAGCACAACAGGCCTCCCTGTCCATCACAAACTCCCGGAGTTTACTCAAACTCATGCCCATTGAGTCGGTGATGCCATCTAGCCATCTCATCCTCTGTCATCCCCTTCTCCTCCTGCCCTCAATCCCTCCCAGCATCAGGGTCTTTTCCAATGAGTCAACTCTTCGCATCAGGTGGCCAAAGTATTGGAGTTTCAGCTTCAGCATCAGTCCTTCCAATGAACACCCAGGACTTATCTCCTTTAGGATGGACTGGTTGGATCTCCTTGAAGTCCAAGGGACTCAAGAGTCTTCTCCAACACCACAGTTCAAAAGCATCAATTTTTCAGCACTCAGCTTTCTTCACAATCCAACTCTCACATCCATACATGACCACTGGAAAAACCATAGCCTTGACCAGATGGACCTTTGTTGGCAAAGTAATGTCTCTGCTTTTTAATATGCTATCTAGGTTGGTCATAACTTTCCTTCTTACATGTGCGATTATAAGTACTTCATATTGCATCACTTTAGGAAATAATGTCTAAGTGTTCCAGTCTTAGTCATACTAAGAATGGTCATTAAGCTAAGCTCTCAGTAGGAGTTGTAAAATAATTATTTTCTCATAGTGTATATTTGGTTACTTTGAAATTTAATTTCTATAGGAAGGACAGGATGAAATGTGTGATTGTTTCTTTCATTGATAATTTTCAGAATAAGAAGTAGATATCTACTTAACCTTTAATTGTGATCATTGAAGGTTATATAAATTTTCTTGGAACAATAACCTTTTCTGAATAATTTTCATTATAAATGCATAGATTGTATATGCAACAGTTCAAACAGTTGAGTTAATTATTATTCTTGTTCAATTTATTCCGTTTTTTGTCAGAGACCTATTTAATGTTCCTGAAATTTTGTTATTGATGTACTATATACAGTATATACTAGAGATACAGTATATTTTACATATATTTATTTTATATTATATATTTTCTATATATATTTATAGTATATATATATTATATCTATCAATAAAAAATATTCAGGTTGTAAGCATCTCAATCAATTTTGATAAATGCATATGCTTATATACCTCATAATACTATCAAGACACTGAAAAAGTCTATCACTCAGTAATATTCCAACTTCCAGTCAATCCCTTACCATAAGCAACTGGATGTAATTTCTACTTAGGTTAGTTTGACTATTCTATAATATCAATTAAATGGTATCATATAATAGGTACTATTTTTATCTGGCTACTTTTATTCAGCATAATATTCTTTGAGATTAATCAATGTTGTTGGCATGAGATAAAAGTTGAATATTTTCTCCTCATAAAGAAATTATCTTAAGTCATGATTAGTTGTTTTTCTGACAGGTTAAAAATTATTGTATATATGTGGTATTCCTCTGTACTTCTGATATTCCTATATCAATATATTTGTCTGTCAAAGTTTCCACAGAGCTGAAGAGAAGGGAGTAGGAGTAGTTGAAGGAAACATAAAGTTTGCTGACTGTGTTCTAATTTGCAGTTTTCTGATAAAATATGTGGCTGAATTCTGAATTTTTTGTATTTGGAATATTTGAATCTTTTCAAATTCTATTTGCCTTCTGTATACCTTCCTTGGTGCGTTGTCTGTTTAGATTCTGTGCCCAGTTTTTAATTGGGTTGCTTGTTTTTGAATCATTGAATTTTTATAGTTCTTCATACATTTTTGCTAATAGCCTTTTATGAGATGTGTCTTTTGCAAATGTGTTCTCCAAGCCTATTGCTTGTCTTTTCACCCTCTCAACAGTGTCTTTTACAGCAAAGAGTTTTTAGTTTTCATGAAATACAACTTACCAATTTTTCTTCCAAAAATTTTTCATCCGGTATTGTTTCTAAAAAATTATTGCCAAATCCAAGGTTACCTAGATTCTTCTATGTTATCTTCTAGGAGTTTTATAGTTTTGCACTCTACATTTAGCCCTATGACCTGTTCTGAATTAATTTTGGTGTGACAGGTATAGAGCATAGTTTTGTTTTTTTCATTTATTTTTATTAGTTGGAGGCTAATTACTTCACAACATTGCAGTGGGTTTTGTCATACATTGACATGAATCAGCCATGGAGTTACATGTATTCCCCATCCATAGAGCATAGTTTTATTTTTTTAAACAAGTATGCTTTAAAAATTGAAATGTCATCATCACTCATCATTTCTCTGTTTTTACCTCTCCCAGGCCACATACGTACATACACACACACACACACACACACACACACACACATACAGAGGCAACCCACTGTGGGATTACAAGATATCACATTGTAAATTCCTCTAACAAATCTCTGTCTTTGCATGCCATTCACTTTAATCTTCATTTAGCTCTTGTAACACACTTCTCTTGTGTACTCTAGGTCCTTTTACTCATAATTCAAAATATTCTCTATACCTCTATTCCTTGAGCTATTTAAACCTTCTTTCTTCAGGTAGGAGCACAGTTATTTCCCATGGAAAGTTGTTGTCAATTTTTTGTTGGTGCCTCCCCAATTCATTCACCCAATATACTCAAATACTCAAGTACTTCTCATAAATAGAGTATACACACAAATGTATACACTCACGTGTGTGTGTGTGTGTTATCTTTCAGTTTTGTCCGGCTCTGAGACTGCAACGGACTGTAGCCTGCCAGGCTCCTCTGTCCATGGAATTTCTCATGCTAGAATACTGGAGTGGGTAGCCAGGGGATCTTCCTGACCCAGGGATGGAACCCGGATCTCTCTCATTGCAGGCAGATTCTTTACCGTCTGAGCCGCCAGGGAAGCCCATATATATACATGCTAGGGGCTACTGTAAATTATGAGACAAACATAGGGATAGGTTATCCACTTCAGTAAAAGTTTTGTACTCTATATTCCACAAAATGAGTGATTAGGCTGTGATTATGACATGAAAACATCTCATACAGCTCCAGGTATATAGTTATTAAATTCTCACAAGACACGCACACATACACACAACAGATAGGTTTATAGACCATGTGCTGTGTGGTGTGGAGCTGTCTCTTCAGGCATGTCTGACTCTTCACGACCCTGTGGACTGTAGCCAGCCAGGCTGTTATGTTCATGGGATTCTCCAGACCAGAATGCTGGAGTGGGTTGCCATTTCCTCCTTCAGCAGATCTTCCTGATGGAGGGGTCAAACCTGCATCTCTTACGTCTCATTGATTGGCAGGTGGGTTCTTTACCACTAGCACCACCAGGGAAGCCCTTATAGAACACAGAAAAGCTGCATTTTCAGTATGCAATAAAAATTGTATTTCACAAAATGTACTTTTGCATCTACCAGCATGGTTATAGTGATGGCTTCACAAATTTCCTTTACTTTTATACAATGGTCCATAACCTGAATTCATTTATCTTCAGGTGCTGGGCAACTAAAGCTACAGATCTCAATCTATGATATATATTAAGCAATTCAACTTTTTATAGCAATTTTATAACTTTTCTCTGCTTCTTGGGAACACTTGTGGCACTGTATGGGTTACAATGTGTTATTTCATGTTCAGGGTACTACATTATATACGATGAAAACTACACAAGAACCATGAGAGATCATTATTTCCATGATATTCAATTTACTGGAGAAATGAACTACTCACATGGAGATGACTAAAATCATATGTCCATTTTAAGCTGACACTGGGATTCCCTCTTGGCTCAGATGGTGAAGAGACCGGCTGCAATGGGGGGAGACCTGGGTTCGATCCCCTGGCCGGGAAGAGTGCCTGGAGAAGGAAATAGCAACCCACTCCAGTATTATCTCCTGGATAATCCCATGGACAGAGGAGTCTGGCAGACTGCAGTCCATGGGGTAGCAAAGAGTCGGACACAACTAAAGCGACTTAGTGACTTAGCATGCAGGCACGGCAACATTTGGGCTCACTGAAATAACAACAGTAAGTAACTATGAAATTATTACAAGAATAGAGCACATAATAGGGTTAATTTTATGTAGCTATGATGACTACTGTTCCCATTTCTCTTAACTGGGAATAGTGCCATGCATAGTCTCTGTGAGCATAAGTTCTGATAAATGTCAACCTTTTATAATAGATTACTGTATATTTTAATGTAGTGAATGATAAAATAGATTAATATCTGCATGTATTTTATTCTTTCATGACATAATTTTTTTTTCAGTATTTCTAGCTTATACAGCCTATAAGATTTTTCAGATTGTCTAGTTTCCAAAATTTTCTCTAATCTTTTTGGGAAAAAATTGATGTAAAAGTGAACCTACACAATTCAAGGGCTTCCCTGGTGGCTCAGAGGTTAAAGCATCTGCCTGCCATGCAGGAGACCTGGGTTTGATCCCTGGGTTGGGAAGATCCCCTGGAGGAGGAAATGGAAACCCACTCCAGTATTCTTGCCTGGAGAATCCCATGGATGGAGGAGCCTGGTCCTCCATGGAGGAGTCCACGGGGTCGCAAAGATTCGGATAGACTGAGCGACTTCACTTTCACTTTCACACAATTCAAACCCATACTGATCAAGAATCAACTGTACATTATTCTACACATTTAAACACAACTTTGAAAAATATTTTAGTAATATGAAAAAATATTTAATATCTAAGTTTTTCATCTAGCTATAAAAATATGAGTGAAGAGATATTGAGAAACAATGCCTTTGCAAAGCCTTACATCTATACCTTAAAAGAATAAATAATGGAAAATTTCTGGGAGCAAAACAGAAATAATTAAGAGGCCAGAGGTATACTAAGCACAATGAATGCCAAAATACCAGTCTCTACTTCGCCTTTTGACAGAAACTTAAATTTAGGAATTAAACCTAAGTTGTAAGAAGTTAAATTTTATTTATTCTATCAAATATGTTCCATTAAATTAAAGTACTACTAGGAGATTCCAGAAAGATCTCTTTAGAGTGTTAATCACCATCCAATGTCACTTCCTCAGTACACAAATATAAATATTTAAGTAAAAAGAAAAGTACTAAGCATTTTCTAAAATACATAGCGAAGGATCAGTTCAGTTCAGTTCATTCACTCGTGTCTGACTCTTTGAGACCCCATGGACTGCAGCATGCCAGGCTTCCCTGTCCACCACCAGCCCTCAGATCTTGCTCAAACTCATGTCCATCGAGCCGGTGATGTTATCCAGCCACCTCATCTGCCGTCCTCTTCTCCTCCTGCCTTCAGTCTTTCCCAGCATCAGGGACTTTTCCAATGAGTCAGTTCTTCGCATCAGGTGACCAAAGTATTGGAGCTTCAGCTTCAGCATCACTTTGTCCAATGAATATTCAGGACTGATTTCCTTTAGGATGGACTGGTTGGATCTCCTTGCAGTCCAAGGGACTCTCAAGAATCTTCTCCAACACCACAGTTCAAAAGCGTCAATTCTTCAGTGCTCAGCTTTCTTTATAGTCCAACTCTCACATCAATATATGACTACTGGAAAAGTCATAGCTTTGACTAGACAGACTATACAAAGTTTAAGAAATTGGTAAGTTATTTTCAGAATTCAAGTCTATTGAAAACAGTGAGAGAATCACAGATGAATTCACTATAGGGATCTAGTTAAAATATAAAACGTTGGACAGTGATGCCAATTGATATGTACTAGAGAAAAACAATGTTAAAGACTGAATTTCTTGTAGACTGAAGATTGAATAAATGATGTTAGATCAGCTTGTGTTTCTGTTCAGAGAAGGAAATGGAAGAAGTGTCTTTTTTCCTGAGACATAATGTATAAATTCCAAGAGAAATCATGGTGAACACCCTACAAGGAATCAACTGAAATTTCTAAAACAGAAATGCATTTGATCTTTACAGTTACTATTCATTTATTCAGGTACAATTAGGGTAAAATGAGCAAAAAATAAACAAACATGATGACAATAATATCTAAATAAAATTGCATAATTGTTATGTGCTAGTCACTAAGGTAAGTTATCTTATGTCATATTGTACTTTGATGTGTACACTTTCATTATCACAATTTTTCCTATGAGGAATCTGTGACTTAGAAAATTTAAACAAATTATCAATGTCCACAGATTTGAACCTAGATTTTCTGACTCTGGAAGCATTTCATATCTGCTTATTAATATTTTAAATAACAAATATTACTTATATAAAATTACAAAGAATACAGGAATGTTTATCTGAGGTTTTCTATATTCAAATTTTGCTTTTCAGAAATATTAATAATTGAATTTAACAGTCTTTTTTAAACTCTCCAGTAAGCTAACACATCTATCTATCTATACCCTCACGAAATCAGCATCCTGTTTTATATATCAGTGCACCAGAATTTTCCATTCTAAGATATTGTAATTGTATAACTATTTTGTAAAATGTAAATTGTTAAGATTAAAAAACTCATATATCAAAATATAAAGTTCCAGAGCTATACTAAAACATACATATATGTTTTTAATTTAGTCTTTTTTTCTTCATTGGTTCTCTACTTAGTTCCAAATTTTTATTTATAATTATATTTAATAGTGATTTTGTGTTTATTTAGCTGAATTTTGTCATTTGGTAATTTTTTAAACTACTTATTTCTCAGAGAAGAGGCTCTTGTGTAATTGAAAATGTCTTTCTTCTACCAATATAAAATAAAAAACAAAAACATAAAATTCAAATTGTACTCCATTTCCTCTCCATCCAATCCTATAATTCTCTGTTCCCTGAAAATGAATATCAGTATGGAAAAGGCCAACTTCAGAGTGTTATTATACTTGTCAGGTGTCATTCTGCTTTTGTCTGCTTACGATTAGTCAGTTTCATTTCAACTGAAATTCAGAACTTTAAAATATATATCTCAGCATAAATCCCTATATGTGAATTTTTTTTGGTTTTTAACATATCTGTTCAATAAGTAATTAATTTGATAATTTTATTCAGTGTAATTTCAGTGATTCTTCTCTTTATTTTATATCATAGAATCAGCTACTCTATGTGTATTGAATTTCTTTGGTATTTCTATGTTGCTTCATGAGATGTAGTGTAGCATAAGTGTTAATCATCTCTACTCTGATAAAGGTCTGAATAGGTTTCAATGGCAGTTTCATAATTTAGTTGCTGTGTAACCACAGGATAATTTACTTAATCTTTTAGCCTCAGTTAATCCACTGATTTTATCATCTGTAATGTGGAAATACCAAGGTAATTTTCCTCTGAATATTTTGTAATAATTAAATAAGTTGATATGTGTAAGGTTCTTATAACAGAGCCAACAAATGGTCATACTATGTAGGAGCTAGTCATTAACATTTCTGTTCTTTGCTTCATCATTTATTTTTTTCTGTAGTGACTTTTATTCGCTTATCTTTCTCCCTGTATTCTACTTACTCCTTCAAATATCTTCATACAAATCATTGCTTTTAGTAATCTGTATCCTAATATCAATATTTTACAACTTATATAGTGGTTTATTATTATTTTTAATTTGCTGAGATCTGACAGGGCAAAATGATTTTTTCTATCTATAAAAATCTATAGGAGACTCTTTAACTTCTTGTTGCTTCTATATTTGCAAAAACAGGTCTTTTTTAACTAATTTGTTTTAGACTGTTGGAGAAGCATTTGTGTAAATGTTTATGTAAAATATTCTTATGTTTCTCAGGCTGAAATTTATAAATCCGCCATACTTTTAAAATTATTCTTTCCTTTAATGTCTCTTTGATATGTGACATTAGCAGCTATGGTGAGGAACAAGGACACTGCAGAGAAACTAAGCCACAACTCCACAACCCTAGTCATCCTATTTTTACAAAGAATTCTCTGAAGGTATTTATTATAAGAAAAAACAATTTTACTCAGCAAACAAAATCTATTCATAAATGCAGATGAAATGTTTTCCTTTGTTTCTTCTTTTTGATCATTTTGAAAGATTTCAAGTGTAGGAGTTGAGAAAGCCTTGGGTCCATCATATTTTATTTAGTTGTTTAAAACACTTTTCCCTTTCACAAAACAATACTGAAAAGCAACATTTTCAAGTGTTTGACTAGTACAAGTAATAAGAAGGCCTTGATCATTATTTTGGATCTAGTATCATAAGGACCTGTCATTTTTTCAGATGGAAATAAATGGTTTAATCTAGTGCTATGTTTTAATCTGCAATAAGATAAAAACTTATAAATATTTACAGAACAATTAGTTTGGAGATTGTCCTATGATGAATCAGGGTACATAAATGTGTATATATACATGTATATGTATATATATACAGACAGACACACATATGTATGCATACACACACACATGTATTAATGTAAATGGAAATGTACTTGTTTTTCTCTATTCCTGGTCTCAGGGACCAGCATGTGTGAAGTATTTATTGGTCTCACAGGAATAGTCTTGAGTATCTGTAATTCTTTTTTTTTTTTTAACACATAGTAATATATAGCCAGGATTCTCCAGATAAATAGAAAGAAAGTAATGTGTATATATCTATATATAGGTATATATACCTATATCCATATCTGTGTGCACATATATATATATATATATATATATATATATTGCTAAAAAGAAATTTACTCAGGATTATAGAGGGTGGCAAGTACAAAATTAGTGAGATGGATACTAGGTAGAACTGTTAAACTATAGTTTTAGTCCAAAGGTTGGCAGACTGGAGATCCTGTCAAGCCAATGTTCCAGGTCAAATCTGAAGGTTATGCCGTAAAGCTAGGAGTAACCAAGGTTGCAGATGCAGTCCAAAGTTAGTCTACTAAAGAAATCCTTTCTTGCTTAAGGGAAGCCAGTCTTTTAATTCTACTCAGGCACTCAACTGATTGGAATGAGGCCTACTCATATTATGGAGAGCAATCCATACTTTCGAGTGCTTTGTTCAAAAGTTACTGATTTATATGTTAATCTAATGCAAAACTTCTCTGAGAGAAATACCCAAAGTAACATTTGATAAAATATCTGGGCACCCCATGACCCAGACATGGACACACAAAATTAGCCATCACAATCTCAGGGATTGAAATGAATTCTCAGTTAATGAGAGCCCTAATAATTAATATTTGCTTTTTCATCAATCATAAGTCAATAAAAGGATGTAAGAAAAAATAAAATCCCTTTCTTTCTAAAACATGAGCATACATTCAATTTTTTTTTCTTTTTAAGGAATAAATAAAAATATAAAGTCTGTGTATAGACCTCAGCCCATTTACAAATAGTCCTTCTGAAAACTGGCAGTTACATTCTGCCCACGTGGGAGTAAAATCCATCCCATAAAGAGATAACAACTTATATGTAGACAGCTTCAAAAAGACATTCCCTTCAATTGCTTAAAAAATTAAGCCATTGAATCTTTTATTCAAAATCAACATGTTCTTTATTAAATTTGTTGTGTTTGACTCACTATTTTCCAAATTCAGAACTTGATTAAAAATAAAATTATCATATCTGAAGCCCTGGAGGAAGGTTTTCTTTTATCTTTAAATCCCATCTGTTAATTTTCAGACAATTTAGCCAATTTGCAAATGAACTAGTTTTGAGATGTATTTTTTTAACATTATGAAATAAAAACACTGCTGATTGTCATTTCTTTCTATCATATCTATGATTTATTACTATTCAATCAATTATATCAATTGAACTGATGTCGAGTTGGCAGCTAAAACATGGCATTCTATTCCCAGAATTTGGTACCAGAAATATTTGGATAAAGTCACTTGAAATGTCTTTCAATCAGCTCTTTTGAGGTTCATTTTTCAAACATTCCAATGAGATATTCAGAGAATGAGGTGTTAATAAGACATTGTGCTCTTTGTAAACTCTTACATAGTACTGAACACTTGTCTAAGTACTTATTATTTGAATTATATATCGATATATAGTAACACTTCATTCTCACAGTAAACCTATGAACTATGTATGGTCTCATGCCCATTTTAAAGACTAAGAGAATGAGGTACAGAAGGCTAATTACCGTTCCTAAGTTCACTGTGGTAGTAAGAGATGGAAGCAGGATTCATATACCTGTAGTCCGACTGCTCAGTCTGTGGTCTCGATCACTTCAGTTTACTACTTCTCCACCAAAGGTACTCATGCGACATTGCTATCAGCTCATATTCAATATTAATAAAGAGCTTGCTTAGTATGGCTTCCTTAGTCAGGCTTCCCTGGTAGCTCAAAGGGTAAAGAACCTTCCCGCAATGCAGGAGACTCGGGTTCAATCCCTGGGTTGGGAAGATCATCACTTAGTATGGCAAAGATAAAGATACACAAAAATAAAGATGCCTACATGGCAAAAATAAAAATGTATATCCATATATAACAAGGGCATGCAAAATAGAACCTGAGAGAAATTATGTCATAGGCACCATGAGAATGGAAGTGTAATATCATCAAGGGATAGCAAGGACATGGTAAAATCAGAACATTTATACATTTTTGACAGAGATGTAAAATAGTGTGGCTATTGTTAAAAAAGCAAAACAAAACAAAAACCTAAACAATTTGCCTGCCTATTAAAATTAGATATCATTTACCTTCTGTGTCTGCCTTTGACATCTGACCAGCAGTCCCACCCTTAGCTATATGGCCTAGAGAAATTTGCATTTGCTGGACTTATTTTCCAATTTTCTCCATCAAACTTTCAGTGTAATAAAATTCAGGAGGAATTTCTTTTGGTAGAGGGTGCCAGAAATAGTCATTTCAGAAGTTTCCAGGTGGTATTTTCTGGAAGACAGATTGTGGTTCACTTCCCTAGTATATACAAAAGACTGCGAACAGCTTTGGTATCTCCTAATGTGCTTGGACATTTGACTCATTCTGGAACCTTGTATCAGGAGCTTTTTCTCTAACTCTAGCCTTCTACTTAACACTGACACAAATGCTGCCTTTCTAACTCCACTCATGTTCTTTTAAAAATGTCTTCTCTTAACTTTACACCTAAGACAGCCTGTCTACAGGATCAAAAAGCAGTGTGTTCTGTGGTAAAAGGATGATTTTTAAAAAATTTTATTAGATAATACTTAATATTTCCAAGCCATGTGCTCATTAATGAAATAACTTAATGAAATATTTTAAAAGTAACTTTTGTGTGGAAAATTTAAGCATTTTCCAATAACCTCATGCATGTTTATAGTGACAAAATTAAATAAAGAATGAAAGGGATGAAGTATTACAGATAACAAAGTGGGAAGTAAGCATCACACTTACTGGATTATATATATAAATGTGTGTGTGTGTGTGTGTGTGTGTGTGTGTGTGTGGTTTCCCAATGGCACAGCAGAAAGGAATCTGCCTACAATGAAGGAGATGAGGAAACGATCCTTGGGTTGAGAAGATGCCCTGGAGAAGGAAAGGACAACCCACTCCATTATTCTTGTCTGGGAAATCCCATAGTCAGAGGAGCCTGGTGAGCTACAGTCCAGTGATGCAGAGTTGGGCACATCTTAAAGACTAAATAGAAACAAAAAATATGTGTGTGTGTGTGTGTATGTGTATGTGAATATACACATGAAATATTACTCAGCCATTACAAAGAATAAAATAATGCCATTTGCAGCAACATAGATGGAACTAGAGACAATCATACTAAGAGAAATAAGATAGAAAGGCAAAAACCATAGGGTATTATTTATATGTGGAATGTAAAATATAACACAAACATAACTACAAAACAAAAATATATTCACAGACACACAGAACAGACTTGCGGTTGTCAAATGGGGAAGGATGAGGAAGAGAAGCCTTGCCAGTTTGGGATTAGCAGATAAAAACTATTATATATAGGATGGATAAAGAAGATCCTACTGTATAGCACAAGAACGATATTCAATATCCTGTGATAAACCACAATGGAAAGTAGTATGAAAAATAATCAATATATATGTATAATTCCAGAAGAACATCTACTTCTGCTTCATTGACTACACTGAAGCCTTTGACTGTGTGGATCACAACAAACTGTGGGAAATACTTAAAGAGATGGGAATACCAGATCACCTTACCTGCCTCCTGAGAAACCTATATGCAGGTCAGAAAAGAACAGTTAGAACCAGACATGGAACAATGGACTGGTTCAAAACTGGGAGAGGAGTACATCAAGGTTGTATATTGTCACCCTGCTTATTTAACGTCTATGCAGAGTACATCATGTGAAATGCCAGGCTAGATGAAGCACAAGCTGGAATCAAGATTGCTGGGAGAACTACCAGTAACCTCAGATATGCAAATGACATCACCTTTATGGCAGAATGTTAAGAGATACTAAAGAGCCTCTTGATGAAGGTGAAAGAGCAGAGTGAAGAAACTGGCTTAAAACTCAACATTCAAAAAGTGAAGATCATGGCATCCGGTCCCCACACTTCGGAAATAGATGGGGAAACAGTGGAAACAGTGTCAGACTTTATTTTCTTGGGCTCCAAAATCACTGCAGATGGCGACTGCAGCCATGAAATTAAAACGCACTAGCTCCTTGGAAGCAAAGCTAAGACAAACCTAGACAGCATATTAAAAAGCAGAGACATTACTTTGCCAACAAAGGTCCATATGGTCAAAGCTATGGTTTTTCCAGTAGCCATGTGTGGATGTGAGAGTTGGACTATTAAGAAGGCTGAGCACCGAAAGATTGATGCTTTTGAACTGTGGTGTTGGAGAAGACTCTTGAGAGTCCCTTGGATTGCAAGGAGATCCAACCAGTCCATCCCAAAGGAGATCAGTCCTGGGTGTTCATTGGAAGGACTGAGGCTGAAGCTGAAGTTCCAATATTTTGGCCACCTGATGCAAAGAGTTGACTCATTGGAAAAGACCCTGATGACGGGAAAGACTGAATGCTGGGGAGTAGAGGGTGACAGCAGAAGACAAGACGGTTGGATGGCATCACCGACTCAATGGACATGAGTTTGAGCACGTTCTGGGAGGTGGTGAAGGACAGAGAAGCCTGGTGTGCTGCAGTCCACGGATTCTCAGAGTCAGACGCGGCTGAGGGACAGAGCAAGAGCAACAATACGTGTAACTGAATCACTCTGCTCTGCAGCAGAAATTAACACAACATTGTAAATCAACTGCACGTCAATAACATTTTTTAAAAAGACAAAACTTATTGGCTAAATGAGTACAAGGTTTATTACAAGGAAGAGTTCGTTTTATATTCAGCACATCATATGTTTTATTTTCCTGGGTATAGACTGGAAAATAGTAGGTCAGAGCTTTATTATGTGCCTTCCAGAACTCATGAAAACTTTAAAGTTTCAGTAAGTGGGCATAACATACAAGTGACTTAATTATGCCATGCGGTATACGTTATTCCGACGTTCAATCTTTCATAACTTAGGTTGAAACAAAAACAGTACATGAGAGAATAATTGATGGTAAAGGGAAAGACAGACGTGTGATAAAGTAAGCATGCCAATAGCTAGGGAGTGGATATATGGGTTATCATTATACAATTATTCTAACTTTTCTGGATGTTTGAAATTTTCAGAACAAAATGTTGTAGCAAAAGGGAATTCACAGCATTTAAAATGGTTGAAATTGCCTTTGTTTTAACTGACATCCTGAAAGATAACATGCCTGCAGAGAAGGTCTGAAAGAGCATGCTGCTGACAATGAGATGACCTCCTTTCAGGGAGCAGGAGAAAAAACAATGAAAATTAATTTATGTCTCTTATATTCATGATTGCCTGTAAAGATCACAGATATTATAAGCCATCCTTGGGTATGTATTTGGGTATGTACTAGGGTAAAGAAAGTTCAAACAGTTTAAGTTAATAAGCAGACTTTACAAACATAAATGAATGTGAATGAATTATTTGACCAAAATTTTGATTGAATTTAAGGCTTTGCAGTCATCAATTAAGGCATATTCCATCTATTGTAAAGATTCTTTGCCTGTTTAAAATATATTTACATTTTATGCTGTCATCTATTGCCCTCTAAATCATTCTTGCAAATCATAACCGGGCATTTTGCCTATAGTATATGATTACACTAGGAGGTTCAACTTATATTTTGCCTAAAATAATAAATACAGTTATGTATCCTAAAAGTGAAAAAAAAATGAAAAGGATAGGAAAGGAATCTACCTAAATAAAGAGAAAAGCACAAGAGTGAGGAAGGGAGGAAAGATGAAAGGAAGAAGGTAAAATAAATATTAGATTCTCCCTAGAATGAATGGAAATGGCAAATTTCAGTAATGTTTAGCTGGACTTAATGGTTTCATTTTGGGTACATATTCAATTTGAGACTCCAACTCTGTGCTGAGTATCTTTATACTTCCTTATCTTTCTTCTCCCACACTTCCCATTAAAATGTTTTTTAAAAGTTGATTTTGAATATCAGGCAAAATGTAGTATTCTACAGTGATAGGCCAAGTCATTTGGCTCCCAGATGATTCTCTTCGTCAGCCTGTTTTTCTTGCACATTGTCTCATGACATTTGATCTCTCTCTTTTTGTTACTTTACAAGCTATCAGCTGAATTAACTGGGGCTGTTGCAACTCTTCTCTTAGCACAATCAGGGCTTTCTCTCCTTGCCTTTTCAACCCCTACTTTAAGAATTACTAGGCACACCTGCATCTTAATAGTGCAGATTCTCTAAAATCCATGAGGTGTGTGCCTCATGCCATCCCTGACTTCAGCAGTGACCCTGTAACTAGTTATGCGATCACCTCACTAATCACCAAATCTACACTAAAGCAGGTGCATAGATTTTCAATTATCATTGCTTTTACATAGAAGAGTGATGTCATTCTTAAGCCACACAGATTCCTAGGCACCTGACAGGCATGCTTCGTTCTGCACGAAACACTCTGATGCTGTTTCTTCCAGGATCTCATGTAAGATCACATGCCCATCTGCTTTATTCTTTCCCCTTAATATGAGGATTTTCTCTTCTCAGTGATCTCCACTTTCCCTTTCTGGATCAAAGCTTAGAAGCAAAAAGTTATGAAGGTCTGCTTTTCTGATAGATATAAATAGTTGTTTTGTTTTTGTTTAACCTGCCAAAGCTCTCTCTACTTACCTTACCAGCAAGGGTCCTTTTCTCCTTTTGTTTCTAAGCAGAATCCACCCATCTTCTCTATGGAGTGACAGTGTATCAAGGTCTTGTTTTAAGTGTAGGAAGACGGTAAAGGAGGAAAAAATGCTGAAGGAAATATATCTAGGGATTTCACGTAAGTATTAATGCTACCATTAAATTATTTACATTATGCTATATGCCATTATTTATAAAAATGAAGGCAAACAATTTATAAATGTCCTTTAACAAAACTATTATGTGTCAATCTTATTTATTTTCTACATCTTCACATCA
This sequence comes from Cervus elaphus, assembly GCF_910594005.1. Lineage (NCBI taxonomy): Eukaryota > Metazoa > Chordata > Mammalia > Artiodactyla > Cervidae > Cervus > Cervus elaphus. The sequence continues at coordinate 46,806,424 of NC_057845.1, forward strand.
AAAGAGTGTAGAATGCAGAGCATGTCAACTTAAATTATCAATAAACACATATACTAATTCAAAAGTAACACAATATTATCTTCTTACATTGCTGACAAAATCCAAAGTCAAATCTATGAATTTCAGTATATGGTTGATCACTGCTTTCTTATCAACAAACATGGTATACTTTCCATTAAAACATATACTTACTAAAGTTGCTTATGAGTTTGTTCTATGATTCAGCAATTCTTTCAGGGATATATCCAAGGAAAATGCAGGCATGTGGTGATCAAAGGACATGTACAAATTTGTCTTATCAGCTTTATTCCTGATGTTCAAAACTGGAAATAATTCAAATGTGGATGAGTGATAAAAATGGGGTCTACACCACAATCTGAGGGATCTCATAGGTATGTTCAGAGAAATTAAAACACCTCATTGCTGTGAGAATCCATTTATGTGAAGTTCAAAAACATATAAAGCTAATTTATGGTCATAAATAGAACATGTATTACTTCTAACATGCCAAGGAAAAACATTAACAAGTCTTTTTGTGATGCTAGGTATGTTCCAAATCTTGACAATTAATAGCTACATGAGTATCTATCTATATATATATATAAATTTATCAAAGAATATACTTATCAATTAATAAATTTTCACACTTCACTATACTAATATTTTATTCCTCTTCTCATATATATATATATACATATACACACACACACATATATATATGTATATATATGCAAGCAATAAGTTTTAAGCTGATGTGTTTCTGCAGGAATGGTAAATTACAGAGGATTTCATGACAAAACATTAACCTTCTGGAAAGGGTTAACCAGCATTTAAAGCATAATCATATTAGTGTCTATAATCAACAATATATTAAAATAACTATGCAATAAGTGATGCAAAGCAGAGGGCTATCAGTATGGAAGAGTTTCTCCTCTTTGGGGCTCAGGAAACATCATCCAATGGACAAATACACTTGGGGCCATCTTTTAAATATAATAGATGTTTATACAGGTGCATTAAGAAAAGAGCATATAATGTAGCAATGAACAACACCTCTAGGAAGCACACGGTTTAAGTTTATTATAAATATTTAACACATATAATGAATACCAGAAAGTAAAGTGGAATGTATGTATGTATGTAGGTCACAGGCATATTATAAAATAACACATTTCATGTTATATCATTGGAAAAAACATGTCCATACATATTTTATAAATGAAGTAGCACAAATATTATTATCATTTTCCCTCCTTCACTACAGAATTTATAGTAAGGGTGTTACTTACAAATATAGTAAAATATTAATAGCAGTAAGGATAATGAATGTAGGAAAATACAAAATTTTTTTTTAACTTCATAAGAATGTAAGCAATTGACCCTCTCAGGATTGCAAGAAAATACCTATATCTTTTCTAAAATAGATTTCTTCATTTCTACATCCAGATCAAGAACAGTCCCTAGCTAGGATCTGGTGAGAAGTACTGACCGCTGCTGTAGACAATGTTTATGTCCTGCCAGAGTTCTCATGTTGAAGCCTAATCTCCAGTGTGATGGGATTTGAAGCTGAGGCTCTTGGGAGATGACTTGGTCATGAGGGCAGAGCCTCCATTAGGGATTAGTGACCTTATGAAAGAGAACATAGAGAGCTCCTTCGTGCCATCTGCCACGTGGCAGACACATGCCATGAGAACACAGCAAAAGACAGCCATCTGAGAATCAGGATGTGGGCTCTAACCAGACATCAGATATGCTGAAGCCTTGATCTTGGATTTAGACTCCAGAATCATGAGAAATAAATGTTTGTTTTTGACATCACTCAGTTTATGGTATTTTTGTCATAACATCCCAAATGAATTAATATGACTGCTTAAACTAAGAGAGACCTATTGACTGGACTTTTCTTTAGACTGTTGAATATGACTCTCAAATTTCTAGGCAGATTCTATTCAGTAACAAATTTGTGGGGCCAAAAACCTCCAAATGTTGAGACAGGTAGGACTTCGCTTTCCGTGGAGTTCCTACAATAATAACAGCATGTTAATTCAGCAATTGAGAAGTCCCATTTCTACTCTGTCTGATCTGCCTTCTTCCCTCTTGCGTCAGTCTCTAACTTGTTACCATTATCCATTATCCCCGTCTCTCTCCCACCCTCTCTCCAGCACACAAACACATACACACATATTTCAGCAGTATAACTATCATTTGATATTTGCTCAACACATCTAAAACTACCGTTTAGTCTCAAAAGTTAAATTTAACTTCTTTCTTTAAAGTAAACATATTTATTGAAAAATTATCATTTTTTTCCTTTGAGTTAGAAATAGTCTCTTAAAATAATGGCTTACTGAGATAATTTAATAAATGATCGACACTAGAAGTATGATTCTTAGGTGTGAAAGTGTTAGTTGCTCAGTCATGTCTGACTCTTTGTGACCCCATGGACTGTAGCCTGTCTGGTTCCTCTGTCCATGGAATCCTCCAGGCAAGAATACTGGAGTGAGTAGTCATTCCCTTTTCCAGGGGAATCTTTCTGACCTCAGAGTTGAACCCTGGTTTCCTGCACTGCAGGCAGATTCTTTACTGTCTGAGCCACCAGAATATGAATAGTGCTGCGGCAATTCAGCTATTTGTGAACAGTTCTTTTTTTTTTTTAATTAATTACTTTTTGGAGGCTAATTACTTTACAATATTGTATTGGTTTTGCCATACATTGACATGAATCCTCCACGGGTGTACATGTGTTCCCCATCCTGAACCCACCTCCTACCTCCCTCCCCATCCCATCCCTCTTAATTAGCATTCTCAGTCTGATCTAAAAGCAGTAACAGCAACTCATTTTCTTTTTTAGAGTCTGAAAAGATATTGCAGGACACTTTGAACATAGGTGATTTGAAATGCCTTATTAACATGGCCACAGGTTAATACTAGGGGGGAAAAAAAGCAAGAATCATTGACATTGATGATGACAATGCTTTCGTTATTTCTGTTACCTTAATTTGGACTATACTATCTTCCCATGTGGATCTAAGTTTTCGAGCCTTGAAGTCTATAAAACTGTTGGACTCTACAAAATGCACAAAATTATAAATATAAAAGTGGGTGCATGCCTTGAAAGGGACAGTACCAGAGAGAGATCTTAAAGCTTAAATTTTGTTAGATTAAGAACAAATTCATCTCAGTACTCCAACAAAAATCTGAACAACTCATTTCTGACTACACACAAAATTGTGCTAAGGCTTTCTTACATTTCCTCTGGTCAAAAAATTTTGAGAAAACTTGTAAACTAATAATACACTCCATTTTTTGACAGATGTCTCCTGATCACTAAGAATTTGAGTCTAATATTTTTAAGGTGAAATAATGTGTATTTAATTTTGTCTCCTAGACTTATACATATCCATGTCCTTACTATTCATTTTATTTTAAAAAGTACCTTTTCTACATATTTCAATAATCACAGATTATTGTGATATATTTCCTTTCAAATGACTTTTTACTTATTATTCTTAGTTTGTGTATGACCTCTACCCATTATCATTTTTATTGAAAACTGTCACATATTTTGCTTTTAACACATAGCACATTCTATTTATTTGTCCACTTTCTTGACACATGAACTCTTGACCTTATATAAAACAAGATTCCTAGAGTGATTATTTGGCTTCACTATGTGAGAGAGTCTGGAAGAAAAAAATAAAAAAGACATTCTCTTCTAGTTGGTTTTGAAATTTTGTTTGCTTGCCTCTCTATCTCTTCTACATTCAAAAAATGGCTTCATTCTTTCCCTGAACATTACATCAAATCAACTTCAGGCAAAAGCTGTTTCTGAATTGAAGCTGAACTGGGTTCTTCTACTTGTCTATATTATAATATTTTATTCAAAATTGCTCAGAAGAGAGGATTGAGCTAGCTTCCTTTATAATAAGCCAATACTCAGCCTTTTAGCTTATTATTGATGGTACTTTTTCATTTTTCTTTGTTATCCCAACCATTATTCAAAAGACATGCAAGAAGTTCTTATAGCTGGAAACACAGATAGTCTCTCACTTACAAGCTACTAACTGCGCTAATGTGCCCTTTATCGTGAATCATATCAAATTCTCACTAAAAATCAACAATGATTGCAACAAAAATAAACCACAGAATCCAGAAAGTAGCTATCTTGAGGCACATTGAAGGTCTCCACATGACTTATTTTTTATTCACATATATTTATAAATATATGAAAATGAAAAAAATGAAAACCTTAGCAAAAACTGAGATCTTAGTATATACTGGTCAAATATCTTGGCAGTATAACATTTTTTTTTTGCAATGTTTTAATAATGCAAAAGTGACATTTAAAATAAATTTTTAAGATGGATGTGGTATTTTGTACTAAATAAATCCTCAATAATCTCACTACCTATGCAAAATCAACAACATTTGTAAAGGTTAAACAGATTTCTTTGGTAAATGTTAAATTACATTGATCTCATTTCAATTTATTTAATGCAATTCACTGAGTAAGTATAATTAAGCATTATTTATTTCACAGAATTGGATAATGGAGAATCTCTATAATGCAGATCCTCTATCATAAAGGAGATTATTATTTTTTGAGAAAATAACACACAAATCAAAAATAAAATAAAAATTTGAACAATATTTTACAGACTTGAAAAGTATATATTTTTAATCATGTGCTACACAATGTGTTAGAGGACTTTAAATCGCCAATAAGAAGGATAATTCAAAGAAACTGATGTGACAAAATTTTGGAATATCTGTGCTAAAATACAAAAGCTATATCTGGTATGAAAACAGATTTTTGGATTTATGTACACACATAGCATACTAATTCTACTTTAATTGAGATATAATTGACATATACCACTCTGTAAGTTTAAGGCATATGATCATTTGCTACATTTATATTTTGCAATACAAATTCCACTGTAGCATTAATTAACGTCTCCATCAGGTCACATGATAATTTGTTTTTGTGGTGAGAATATTTAAGATATTATATCAGCAATTTAAGATATATAATAGAGTATTATTAACTATAATTACAATACCATACGTTAGATGTCCAGAACTAATCAATAAACTTACCCTCTAAGAACTCTTTCTTCAGGGTCACATAGGTTTGGGTTTGCTGTTTTTTTCATTTACATTTGTTTTTTGAGATATTTTTAAATTTATCTTTTGTTTTCTTCTTTGATTCATTGGTTGTTTAAAAGTGTATTGTTAAGTTTTCATGTTTGTAAATTTTCCAGTTTTTCTCTTAATGTTGATTACTAGTTTTATACTATTGTGTTTGAAAAAAGACACGGTATGATTTCAATCTTCTTAAATTAAGACTTTTTAAGACCTATCATCCGATCAATACTTGTGCATATTCTGTATGCATGTGAAAAGAATTGTGTATTCTGCTCCTGTTAAATAGGATGTTATCTGTATATCTAATAGGCTTATTTATTGAAGGCAAAAGGAGAAGAGGGTGGCAGCAGATGAGGTGATTGGATAACATCATGGACTCAATGGGCAGGAATATGAGCAAACTCCGGGAGACACAGAAGGACAGGGAAGCCTGGTGTGGTGCAGTCCGTGGGGTTGCAGAGTCAGACACGAACTAGAGATTGAACAACAACAATGATTCAGGTATATTTTTCCCTTGTATTTATGTCAGGGTTTCCCAGGTGGCGCTAGTGGTAAAGAACTCGCCTGCCAATAGAGGAGACACAGGTTCGATCTCCAGGTCTGGAAGATCCACTGGAGGAGCGCATGGCAACCCACTCCAGTATCCTTGACTGGAGAATCTCATGGGCAGAGGAGCCTGGCGGGCTACAGTACTTTGGGTCGCAAGGAGTAGGACAGGACTGAAGCGACTTAGCATGCATGCATGCAGGATGATCCAGCCATTGCTGGAAATGGAGTATTGAAGTTCCTTACTGTTTTTGTCCTGTTGCCTGTTTCTCCCTTCAGATCTACTTGTATTTGCTTAGTATATTTAGGTACTCTGAAGTTGGATGTATATATTTAAACAGTTTATACATCTTGAGTTTGTTCCTTTTATCATTACATGATGACTTTTGTTTCTTGTTACCGTTTTTAGCTTAAGGTCTATATATATATGTGTGTGTGTGTGTGTATATATATATATATATTTTTTTTTTTTCTGATATAAGTGTAAGTAATCTCACTCTCTTTTGTTTCTGCTTGCATGAACACCCTTTCCATCTCTTTACTTTGAGCTTATGGTTGTCCTTAAATATTAAGTGAATCTCATGCAGGCAGCACATAGCTCAGTCTTCTCTGTTTAATTTACCCACTCAGATGTTTTATGACTCTAGATGGGTGAAATAATGTCATTTATATTTATAGTAATTATTTGTATGTAAGGACTTACTAATGCCATCTTATTAACTGTTTTCTGGCTGTTTTGTAGTTCTAATATTCCATTTTTCTTCTTTTGCTGCCTAACGTTGTGGGTTGGCCGTGTGTTATGATTTCTTTCTCTTTCTCTTTTGTGAATCTAATAGAAGGTTTTGCTTTTTCATTACCATGATGCTTATATAAAACACCTTGTTGATATAACAGTTTATTTTATACAGTTAGTGACTCAACTTTGGACTCATACAAAAACTACTGCTTCTTTTCCTACCTTATGTTTTTAATGCCACAATTTACATTGTGTATTAATTAAATTATAGTATATTTTAATACTCTTCTTTAACTTTTGCACTATAGTTAAGAGGTTAACACCCTGTTATATTGTAGAATAGAGTTTTCTGAATCAGACTATACGTTACTATATATTGTGTGTGCTCAGTCACTCAGCTGTGTCTGACTCTTTGTGACTTCATGGACTGTAGCCTTCGACTCCTTTGTCCATGGGATTTCCCAGGCAAGAACACTGGAGTGGCTTGCCATTTCCTTCTCCATATTTACTTTTACCAATATGCTTTATTATTTCATACATTTTCAGGTCACTAATTAGTGTCTTCTATTTCAGTGTGAAGAACTCCCTTTAGCATTTCTTCTAAAGCAGGACCAGTAGTGACAAACTCCTTCAGCTTTTGTTTGTCTGGGAAAGATTTTAATTTTTTTTCCTTTCTGAAGCATAACTTTGCCAGATAGAGTATTCTTGGCACCTTTTTTTCTGCCCCACCCCCACCCCTTTGAGGACTTTGAACATATTTTTTCACTCTATACTAGCCTCTAAGATTTTTTTTACTTTTATTCTGAGCATTCCACTGATAGCCTAATGAGGGTTTCTTTGAAGCTTACAAACTTTTTATCTCTTTCTGCTTTTAAGATTTTCTCTTTGTCTTTGATTTTTGACAATTTCATTATAATTTGTCTTTGAGAAGAGTTTTATTTTTTTTTTTAAATAATGAGATAATCCATTAATTTCATTAACTTTCATGTCCAAATCTTTGCCTGGGTTTGGGAAATTCTCAGTCATTTGAGGATACAGCAAGAAGGTTGTTATACATAAACCAGTAATAGGGCCTTCATAAGAAACCAAACCTTGCCAGACCTATTTCTTGGATTTTCAGCCTCCAGAATTCTGAGACAAGGAAACATCTGCCAAGTCACTCATTCCATGGCATTCTGTTATGGCAGCCTAAATTGACTAACCCAAGAGTACCAAGAAAACAACTTAGCTTCTATATGCATTGTGTTTGAATTGTGAACAAACCCATTTTGGTAACATGTGTAAAACTTATTAATGTGATAGAAAAATCTTTCACTGGTAAGATTATCAGTTCAGTTCAGTTCATTTGCTCAGTCATGTCCGACTCTTTGTGACCCCATGAAATTCAACACACCAGGCCTCCCTGTCCATCAACAATTCCTGGAGCCTACCCAAACTCATGTCGGTTATGCCATCCAAACATCTCATCCTCTATCATCCCCTTTCCCTCCTGCCCCAAACTTTCCCAGCATTAGGGTCTTTTCAAATGAGTCAGCTCTTTGCACCAGGTGGCCAAAGTATTTAAGTTTCAGCTTCAGCATCAGTCCTTCCAATGAACACCCAGGACTGATCTCCCTTAGGATGGACTGGTTCTATCTCCTTGAGGACCAAGGGACTCTCAAGAGTCTTCTCCATCACCACAGTTCAAAAGCATCAATTCTTTGGTGCTCAGCTTTCTTTATAGTCCAACTCTCACATCCATATGTGACTACTGGAAAAACCATAGCCTTGAATAGATGGACCTTTGTTGGCAAAGTAATGTCTCTGCTTTTTAATATGCTATCTAGGTTGGTCATAACTTTCATTCCAAAGGGTAAGTGTCTTTTAATTTCATGGCTGCAATCACTATCTGCAATGATTTTCAAGCCCCCAAAAATAAAGTTAGCCACTGTTTCCACTATTTCCCCATCTATTTGCCATGAAGTGATGGGACCAGATGCCATGATCTTAGTTTTCTGAATGTTGAGCTTTAAGCCAACTTTTTCACTCCCCTCTTTCACTTTCATGGAGAGGCTCTTTAGTTCTTCACTTTCTGCCATAAGGGTGGTGTCATCTGCATATCTTAGGTAAAATTATCAGTGACTTCCAAAAATGGCATCATTATGCCACAACTGTATTTATTATTATATATGATAAATTATGGTCTTCCCAGGTGGCACTAATGGTAAAAACCCCACTGGCCAATGCAGGTGGTAAAAAACCCACTCAAAATGCGTGTTCGATCCCTGAGTCAGAAAGATCCTCTGGAGAAGGAAATGACAACCCAAACCGGTATTCTTGCCTGGAGAATCCCAGACAGAGAAGTCTGGTGGGCTACAGCCCATAGGATCACAAAGAGTTGGACCAAACTGAAGCAACTTAGCATGTGAGTAGGATAAATTATATATTTTATATTCAATATGAAATAAAATAGTTTCATTCAGACATTTCTATTATTTGAGCTTATTTTTACTGTGATTTTCTTTTCTTTTTTTAATATGGGTGATCTCAAAGAACAGAATGTATGTATGGATATTGAAAACAGTACAAATATGTCATGTAATTACACAAGATTAAGAGCTAGAAAACAGTCCAGCTTAATGTCAGACTACTACAACCTGATTCACTGAAGACATAGAACTGATGATTAATCTGTGTTTGGAAAAAAAATTAAGACCCTTTTAGATTTGAGGCTAATTTTATTTGTGATAAAGTAATAATAAATCATCTAGGGGCCAAAATAATTTTAAAATCCTGCTTCAAGAAACAGTAGAAATCCATGCTAAAATCTGCTCAAATTGGAATTATACTCATATGATTTTCAGATATTCAGAAAATGGTAATATTAACTGATATCATTGTTCTCATGCTTTGGTCTCTAATTTCAATTTTAAATTTTATAATAGCATTTTTAAAATTAGTTTTTCAAAAACTATCAAATTCAACCATGCATCTTTAAAATAAGCTACTGTATTATTTAGGGACTTGAATATTTCCAAAAACTGATTTTTTTGGACTAAGTGTAGAAATGTGAGAGAAAACATTTTTGATCCATTTAAACTATCACTGATTTATTCTTGGCCCCAGTTACATGTGTGCAAAGGACAAACAGAAGTCTGGTTAAGGAGAGGTATTGCCTTTTTCAATGAGACCGATTCACAGACTTCCTAACTGCCTACCCCCCAACTCATGCTTTTCTTGTCCAGGGAATTTGAGTCAATATGAGTCATATCCTATCATCCAGCAAGGTGATTGCAATAAAGCTAGAAGCCTCACCCATGATTAGATAATGTTTGGGGGAAACTTTATTATCCACTGACCCTGCAAATAATGGCATAGAATGCAGAATAAGAGTCCTGGCAGCCTGTGCCATAGCTCCTGAAACGATCTGTTAGCTCAGAGAAAAATGTATGCTGCTGGGCTTAGCTCTGTGTGCTTTTTCCCTCTTCTCCCCACATCCACCATTTCAAAAACTTAGGTCAAATTCCAGTGCAAAGCATATTAAACACATTTCAAGGTATTTCACTTGTTTGCTTTTTAAATTCCAAGACAATGTCAAAGTAATAATTTTATTTTACTTTGATTCTTTTCTAAGAAAAGCTATATAATTTTCTTTCACCAATATCATACAACCACAGATAGCTAAACACACAAGGAAAAATATAAAAACTATATTTGTCCCAACAAGGGAATCAGTTTATTAGCTTTCTTTCAGATCACTTTTCTTAGAATCACATATCATCATTATAAATGAGATAAGAACAGGAAAACAATATGTTAAGGATGTCTGAGGAGTCTAAATAGTGTGAATCTAGACAGCAGCAGTGATAAAATTTCTACTTTCTTCTATGATTGCAGAAGAAATGCATGTTACTAGTTGTACTTCCCAAGTAAAAAAGACCAGTTCAACAGAAAGTATTACATAAAAAAGGATGATCTTCTCAGCAGAGAACAAGATGGTGGAGGAGTAGGTGGTTGTGGAGTACATCTCTCTCCATGGATACATCAGGAATACACTTTCAGACACAGAAGTGCATGCAGAACACCCACTGAGAGCCGACAGGGATACTTGACCAGTGGAAAAGATTATATAGAACCACGCAAAACTTGGTAGGACAAAGGAACTAGGGGAAAAAAAACAGGAGTGTTAGTAGGACTGGACCTGCCCTCGGCGGGTGGGGAACTGAAGCAGGGGTCCGACCCCCACAGCAGGGCAATTGTCTGAGTCAGAGGAGAAACATTTAAGGCTGAGAGTGAAACACCTGATTTGTGGCAGACTCCTCTAAACAAAAAATAAAGCAAAAATACAAACTCAATCAACGGCAGACAGGATTACCACCTCACTCAGCCTTGCCCATCAGAGGAAAAACAAACAAAAACAAACAAAACCAGCACAAATCTCACCCTATATGAAGCTGACACAAACCACTGGACCAACCTTAGGAGGGCAGAAACCAAAACGAAGAAAGAATTCAACCTTCTTCAAGGAAAGAATTCAAATTTCCTTGAAGTCTGGGAAAAGGAGACCTCAAACACAATAACTTAAAAAAAAAAAAGAAAAAAGAAAAGAAAAGGCAGAGAAATACTGCAAAAATGAAAGAGCAAATTAGAAACACAGAAGTCCAAATAAAATAAAGAGGAAATAGGAAAATTACCTGAAGGAATTCAGAATAATGGTAGTAAAGGTGATCAAAAACCTTGAAAACAAAATGGAGAAAATGTAAGAGTCAATTAACAAAGACCTGGAAGAATTAAAGAATAAACATACAGAGAAAAACAACACAATTACTGAAATTAAAAATACCCTACAAAGAATCAATAGCAGAATATCTGAAGCAGAAAAATGAATCAGTGAGCTGGAAGATAAAATGGTGGAAATAACTTCTGAAGAGCAGAATAAAGCAAAAAAGAATGAAAAGAACTGAGGATAATCTCAGAGACCTCTGGGACCATATAAAACACACCAACATTTGAATTATAGGGGTCTCAGGAGAAGAAGAGAGAAAGAAAGCATATGAGAAAAATTTTCAAGAGATTGTAGTTGAAAATTTCCCCAAAATGGAAAAGGAAATAGCCAAACAAGTCCAACAAGCACAAAGAGTCACATACAGGAAAAACCCAAAGAGAAACACACCAAGACACATACTAATGAAACTAACAAAGAAAAAACACAAATAAAGAATATTAAAAGCAGCAAGGGAGAAGCAACAAGTAACATACAAGGGAAACCCCATACGCTCAACAGCTGATCTTTCAGTAGAAACTCTGCAGGCCAGAGGGAATGGCAGGGTATATTTAAACTACTGAAAGGGAAAAATCTACAATCAAGATTTCTGTACCCAGCAAGGATCTCATTCAAAATTGATGGAGAAATAAAAAGCTTTTTAGACAAGCAAAAGTTAAGAGAACACAGTACCATCAAACAAGCTTTACAACAAATGTTAAATGGACTTCTATAGTCAAAAAATATAACAGAAGAAAAAAGATCTACAAAACCAACCCCAAATAATTAGGAAAATGGCAATAGGAACATATATATTGATAATTACTTTAAAAGTAAATGGACTAAATACTCCAACTAAAAGACACAGATTGACTGAATGGATATAAAAACAGGACCGATATATATGCCGTCTAGAAGAAACCCACTTCAGACCTCAAGACACATATAGATTGAAAGTGAGAGGATGGAAAAAGATATTCCATGCAAATGGGAAGCAAAAGAAAGCTGGAGTAGCAATCCTCATATCAGGAAAAGTAGACCTTAAAATAAAGAAGATTACAAGAGATAAGGAAGACTACTACATAATGATCAAGGGATCAATCAAAGAGGAAGACATAACAATTGTAATATCTATGCACCCAACATAGGAGTACCTCAATACATAAGACAAACACTAACACACATAAAAGGAAAAACTGCAAGTAACACGATAATAGGAGGAGACTAACACCCCACTCACACCAATGGACAGATCATCAAAACAGAAAATTAATAAGGAAACACAAGTATTAAATGATGCATTAGGTGAGATGGATCTCATTGATATCTTCAGGGCATGCCATCCAAATGCAGAAGAATACACCTTCATTTCAAGTGCACATGGAACATTCTCCAGAATAGACCACTTCTTGGGTCACAAATCAAATCTCAGTAAATTTAAGAAAATTGAAATCATATCAAACATCTTCTCTGACCACAACATTATGAGACTAGATAACAATTACAAGCAAAAAACTGAAAGAAACACAAACACATGAAGATTAAACAACATGTTTCTAAATAACCAACAGGTTAGTGAAGAAATCAAAAGGGAAATAAAAAAGTTTCTAGAAACAAATGATAATGAGAACATGATAACTCAAGACCTATGGGATGCAGTGAAGCAGTTCTAAGAGGGAAGTTTATTGCAATACAATCTTAACTCAAGAGACAAGAAAAACATTGAAGAGACAACTTACCTTTACACTTAAAGCAACTGGAAAAAGGAGAACCAAAAAATACTCAAAAATTAGTAGAAGGAAAGAAATCATAAAGATTGGAGCAGAAATAAATGAAAGAAACAAGAGTAAAGATTAATAAAACTAAAAGTTGGTTCTTTGAGAAGATAAACAAAACTGACAAGTCCTTAGCCAGATTCATCAAGAAAAAATAGAGAGAAGAATCAAATTAACAAAATTAGAAATGAAAAAGGAGAGGTTACAAAGACAGTGCATAAATACAAAAGATTATAAGAAACTATTATGAAAAAGTATATGGCAGTAAAAAGGATACCCTGAAAGAAATGCACAGATTTTTAGGAAAGTTCAGTCTTCCAAGAATGAACCAAGAAGAAATAGAAATTATGAACAACCCAATTACAAGCACTGAAATTGAAGCTGTGATCAAAAATCTCCCAAAAACCAAAAGCTCAGGATGAACTGGCTTCACAGGAGAATTCTACCAAACATTCAGAGAAGAGTTAATGCCTATCCTTCTAAAACTCCTCAGAAAATTGCAGAGGAAGAAAAACTTCAAAATTCATTCTAAGAGGCTGCCATCACCCTGATAACAAAGCCAGACAAAACCACCAAAAAAGAAAACTACATGCCAATATCACTGATGAACATAGATGCAAAAATCCTCAAGAAAATTTTAGCAAAGAGAATTCAGCAAGACATCAAAAAGCTCATACGCCATGAACAAGTTGGGTTTATTCCAGGAATGCAAGGATTCTTCAGTATATACAAATCAATCAATGTGATACACCATATTAACAAAGTGAAAGATAAAAACCATATGATCATCTCAATAGAGGTGGAAGAAGCATTTGACAAAATTTAACCCCTCTTTATGTTTAAAACTCTTCAAAAAATGGGCATAGAAGTAACCTACCTCAACATAATAAATAGGTTTACATATATGTAAACCTACAGCAAACATTATTCTCAATGTTGAAACATTCCTGGAATGTTTCTTGATCCTTTATCAATTTGTAACCACTCAGTTGTTCCATGTCCAGTTCTAATAGTTGCTTCCTGATCTGCATTCAGATTTCTCAGGAGGCAGATAAAGTGTTCTGGTATTCTCATCTCTTAAAGAATTTTCCACAGTTTGCTGTGATCCACACAGTCAAAGTCTTTGGCATAGTCAATAAAGCAGAAATAGATGCTTTTCTGGAACTGTCTTGCTTTTTGAATGATCCAAAGGATGTTAGCAATTTGGATCTCTGGTTTCTCTCCCTTTTCTAAATCCTGCTTGAACATCTGGAAGTTCACTGTTCATCTACTGTTGAAGCCTGGCTTAGAGAATTTGAGCATTATTTGCTAGCGTATGAGATAAGTGCAATAGTGTGGTCGGTTGCACATTCTTTGGCATTGTTTTTCTTTGGGATTGGAATTAAAACTGACCTTTTCCTGTCCTATGGCCATTGCTGAGTTTTCCAAATGTGCTGGCATATTGAGTGCAGCACTTTCACAGCATCATCTTTTAGGACTTGAAATAGCTCAACTGGAATTTCATCACCTCCACTAACTTTGTTCATAGTGATGTTTCCTAAAGCTCACTAGACTTCGCATTCCAGGATGTCTGGTTCTAGGTAACTGATCACACCATTGTGATTATCTGGGTCATGAAGATCTTTTTTGTATAGTTCTGTGTATTCTTGCCACCTCTTCTTAATATCTTCTGCTTCTATTAAGTCCATACCATTTCTGTCTTTATTGTGCCCATCTTTACATGAAATGTTCCCTTGGTATCTCTAATTTTCTTGAAGAGATCTCTAGTCTTTCCCATTCTATTGTTTTCCTCTATGCTTTGCATTGATTACTGAGAAAGGCTTTCTTATGTCTCCTTGCTATTCTTCAGAACTCTGCATTCAAATGGGTATATCTTTCCTTTTCTCCTTTGTCTTTCATGTCTTTTCTTTTCTCAGACATTTGTAAGGCCCCCTCAGACAACCATTTTGTCTTTTGCATTTCTTTTTCTTGGGGATGGTCTTGATCACTGCCTCCTGTGTAATGTCATGAACCTGTGTTCATAGTTCTTCAGGCACTCTATCAAATCTAATCCCTTGAATCTATTTGTAATTTCCACTGTATAATTGTAAGGGATTTGATTTAGGTCATATCTTAATGGTCTAGTTGTGTTCCCTACTTTCTTCAATTTAAGTCTGAATTTGGCAATAAGGAGTTCATGATCTGAGCCACAGTCAGCTCCCGGTCTTGTTTTTGTTGACTGTATAGAGTTTCTCCATCCATGGCTGCAAAGAATAAAACCAATCTGATTTCAGTATTGACCATCTGGTGATGTCCTTATGTTGAGTCTTCTCTTTTGTTGGTGGAAGAGCGTGCTTTCTATGATTTCTTTCCTTCTACTAATTTTGGATTTTGTTGTTGTTGTTCTTTTTCCAGTTTCTTTAGGTTGTGTATTCCATGTTTTACTTGTTTCTCAAGGTAGGATTGTATTGTTATAAACTTCCCTCTTAGAACTGCTTTTGCTGCTTCCCATAGGTTTTGAGTTGTCGTGTTTTCATTGTCATTTTTTTCTAGAAATATTTGGATTTCCCTTTTGATTTCTTCAGTAACCCGTTGGTTATTTAGAAACATGCTGTTTAATCTCCATGTGTTTGTGTTTCCTAGTTGTTGTTGTTTTTTTCCCTTGTAATTGATATCTAGTCTCATAGTGTTGAGGTCGGAGAAGATGCTTGATATAATTTCAATTTTCTTAAATTTATTGAGGTTTGATTTGTGATCCAAGATATAATCTATCCTGGAGAATGTTCCATGTGCAATTGAAATGAAGGTGTATTCTTCTGCATTTGGATGGCATGCCCTGAAGATATCAATGAGATCCATCTCATCTAATGCATCATTTAATACTTGTGTTTCCTTATTAATTTTCTGTTTTGATGATCTGTCCATTGGTGTGAGTGGGGTGTTAGTCTCCTCCTATTATCGTGTTACTGTCAATTTCTTCTTTTATGTGTGTTAGTGTTTGTCTTATGTATTGAGGTGCTCCTATGTTGGGTGCATAGATATTTACAATTGTTATGTCTTCCTCTTTGATTGATCCCTTGATCATTATGTAGTAGTCTTCCTTATCTCTTGTAATCTTCTTTATTTTAAGGTCTACTTTTCCTGATATGAGGATTGCTACTCCAGCTTTCTTTTGCTTCCCATTTGCATGGAATATATTTTTCCATCCTCTCACTTTCAATCTATATGTGTCTTGAAGTCTGAAGTGGGTTTCTTGTCACAGCATATATATGTGTCTTGTTTTTTTATCCCTTCAGCAAGTCTGTGTCTTTAGTTGGAGCATTTAGTCCATTTACTTTTAAAGTAGTTATTGACATATGTGTTCCTATTGCCATTTTCCTAATTATTTGGGGTTGATTTTGTAGATCTTTTTTCTTCTGTTGCATTTCTCGATTGTTGAAGCCCTTTTAAAATTTGTTGTACATCTTGTTTGATGGTACTGAATTCTCTTAACTTTTGCTTGTCTGAAAAGCTTTTTATTTCTCCTTGAATTTTGAATGAGACCTTTGCCAGGAACTATAGTCTTGGTTGTTTATTTTTCCCTTTCAGTACTTTAAATATATCCTGCCGTTCCCTTCTGGCCTGCAGAGTTTCTACTGAAAGGTCAGCTGTTAGTATATGGGGTTTCCCTTGTATGTTACTTGTTGTTTCTCCCTTGCCACTTTTAATATTTTTTCTTTGTGCTTAGTCTTTGTTAGTTTGATTAGTATGTGTCTTGGCATGTTTCTCCTTGGGTTTATCCTGTATGGGACTCTTCATACCGCTTGAATTTAATTGACTCTTTCTTTTTCCATATTGTGGAAATTTTCAAATCTAATCTCTTCAAAAATTTTCTCATACCCTTTCTTTTCCTCTTCTTCTTTTGGGACCCCTATAATTTAAATGTTGGTGCATGTGATATAGTCCCAGAGGTCTCTGAGGTTATCCTTAGTTCTTTTCATTCTTTTTACCTTATTCTGCTCTTAAGAAGTTATTTCTACCATTTTATCTTCCAGCTCACTGATTTGTTCTTCTGCTTCAGATATTCTGCCATTGATTCATTCTAGAGTATTTTTAATTTCAGTAGTTGTGTTGTTTGTCTATATTTATCCTTTAATTCTTCTTAGCATTTATTAATTGATTCTTGCATTTTCCCCATTTTGTTTTCATGGTTTTGGATCATCTTTACTATCATTATTCTGAATGCTTTCTCAGGTAGTTTGCCTATTTCCTCTTCATTTATTTGGAATTTCCGTGTTCCTAATTTGTTCCTTCATTTGTGTAGTGTTTCTCTGCCTTTTCATTATTATTATTATTATTATTTTAACTTAATACGTTTCAGGTCTCCTTTTCCCAGGCTTCAAGGTTGAATTCTTTCTTCCTTTTGGTTTCTGCCCTCCTAAGTTTGGTCCATTGGTTTGTGTCAGCTTTGCATAGGGTGAGGTTTGAGCTGAGTGTTTGTTTGTTTTTCCTCTGATGGGCAAGGCTGAGTGAGGTGGGCATCCTGTCTGCTGATGGTTTGGTTTGTATTTTCATTTTTTTGTTGTTGTTTAGATGAGGGCTCCTGCATAAGGCACTACCAGTGGTTGGGTGATTCTGGGTCTTACATTCAGGTGGTTTCCTTTCTGTAATTTCTCACTATTTAAGATTAGTTCTAGAGTTAGTTCTCTGGTTGTCTAGGGCCTTGGGGTCAGTGCTCCCACTCCAAATGCTCAGGGCTTGATCTCTCTCTAAAGACCAGCCTACATCCAATCTACCAAGAAGAATTTCACCTGAAATGAAAGGACCTTTACTCAAGTTCCAAAAGCAATGCACAAGAACACAACGGAGATCTCTGACTCAGCGGAAACTCGGTATGCCTGCCACGTGGATAGGCCTCCTTGGATTGCAGCAGATGACTAGAGGGTCTGTCCTTGGCTTTGGTCAGCAGAACTCTGGTGTTTATTAACATTTATTTTTATTTCTATCAGGTACTCAAAACTTACACAATCTCTTCTAACAGAAACAAGACATTTATACAAGTTAGTTCATGGAAATGGACTTGTGCAGAGAGATACGAGTCTTCATAAAAGTGTTTCTATTTTAATATAAAAAAGAAGAGAGTGTTTGACAGAATAACAACAAAAATAATCATGGGATTTCAGAAATTACAAAGGGACAGATGTGGATGACAAATATTCAGGCTCATTTCAAATCTCCCCTCAGTCTCTTGTGGATACTGCCTCAGCCTAAGAGTATGTCACAACTCAGTGAAGAAAGTGGTGTAAGTTTTTTGACATGTTAGCAGCAGCACTCCATCCCATTTATTTGGGTCCATCATATAGTCAAAGCTTTGCAATTTTTGATTGCTGAGAATAACTACAACATGGTCATGACTAAGAGGAAATCACTTACATTGCAATCAATTCTGCTTCAGTACATGCCTTAGTAAATATTGCAACCTGAAAGCTGTCCTTCATCCCTAGTTTTTCTGGTCATTATTTACAATGAAGCCAACCAAGCACTGTTGAGACTGAATGTTAGATAGACGGTGTCCCCTTCCTTTAGTACGAGCTGTTTTATACACAATTGTGAAAATGCTAGCTTTGACTTCAGTGCTTTTCTGCTTTCATAATCATATTTGGTATCTCTCTGCAACCTATACTGCCTGTAAGCCACGCTGCTACCTAAAACTAACTGCCAGGTAATACAAGATTTAATAAACTAATTCAAGTTCAAGCATCAATATTTCAAAATGGTTAATAATATATACATATTTTGAATAATGGTTAATATTTTAACCAAAAGAAATACATCTTATATGTCATTACATTCTTTTTCCTGAAACTATATTTAAGCAATAACAACTTTTTCACATCACTTACGTCAGCATTTTCCAACTCCAGTGTGCATTCGGGTTCTATCACTTAGAAGGATTTATAAAATACTGATCACGGGGCTCCTCTAGAGACTGATTTGGTACACATGAGAGTAAGGACTTTGGAGTCTGTGTTTACAAAGAACAGCCAGGATTGAAGACAGCTGATTAAATCACATCTTTGAACAGCAGCAGCTTAGACTGTATGAATTTAAGATTGGTGTGGGTGATTTGATTCGTTTTCTACAAAGTGATTTGATATGAATTTGCTTTATTGCATATTTGGGTAAATTCAGGAGATTCTGCATGTTGAATTAATAATAAGTAAGATGAGGCAATAGTGGATCATCTCATTTCTATGGTGTTACATGTTTGGTCAATGATTTCACCTTCCATCAATGTCCATAGTTTCTCTATTGAAATAGGTCATTGCCGTTATGCTATTGCAGAAAGGTATATGCCTCTAAATGGATTAATATATGCTTTAAAAAAAAAGTTTTTAGCATGAGAATATCAGATTCTCAGATGTGATTTTAGGGAGAAAACATATTGGTAAAAATGCTTATGTATTAATCTTTTAAGCTATGGTTTTATAGTGTTCATTAGACATACATTTTCAAATAGTGTTGCATATTTGTGTGCTATCCAATCTCTTTATAGAAGATTCACATAGGTATTCACTAGAGAGTAATAGGTAGTTAAATTTTTTCCCACCCTCCACTCTCCACCTTAATTCAAGGTCTTGTGGAAATTGTGGTTCATTAGACCACAACAAGTTTACATAGATGTGTTTATTCTAATCAATGTATCTGAGAAAAGTCACACACCAAGAAACAGATGGCATCCTGGATTTTAGGCAACCGCAGTAGTTTAGGAAATGCTTTATTTAACTTTCAATGTACCTGCTCTTACAGAATCCAAAGAATTTTTGATTGTTTTAATTCTGTTCACAGTTGAGTATCGTTGTATTATTCTTTAAGGATTCAGTTTGTTCTCTCTGCTCACCTGTATCATAATCAGCTATTTGCTGTAGCTAGAGAAATCTCAAAACAGGTGTTTGAAAATGCTGCTATTTTCCATTTGGCTTCCAAAAGGAGAACAATACAAACAGTCGTTTCCCCCAGCTTTGGCTCTGCACCAGCGAGAAAGGGCCATAACAGAAGCAATCGCTCAGAGAGAAAGTGACATGTCTTCTCTCTTCTGGGAAAGCTATGGGGCACTTGAAAGATGACTTGTTTGTGGGATAAACACTGCAAAAAGGGAATAATCAGAACCCAGCTCTCATTATTATTAGGATGGGGAACAGGATAAGGAGCAGGTGGAAAGACATTATGAATTGTACATAACATTAAAATACATATGTTTAATGACACCATTTTTAAGGGGCTTTTATATCTTTTCTTTTTTTTTTATATCAGTCTGCAGAAGAGGAAAAAACTCAGGTTATCCAGTATCCCTTGCACTCAACTTTTGTATGAATCTTCAAATATCTGTTCTATTTATTTGATCCCTTCCCAGCTCCGGAATTGGTTTCTCTTGATTTGTAATATTCATCCTCAAAATATTTCATGATCATATCCATAACTTACTTACTCTAACTAAAATATTGCTCTCCCTTGAAGGCACTTATATTCCCAGCTGCTTTCTCAAATTCTGGCAGTTTTTATTTATTCCTTCCACAACCACAACACAACTGAGTCTAGAAATAAGGCAGGTGATCTCCTTCACTCCTTTTCCATGCTTAATTCTCAGCAGTTTGCTAAAACTGTTCTTGCCAAGTACACCTTTGTCTTCGTTTTTTAAAAATCCACTATTATTCTTCATGTTTATGATTAGTTTTCATCTTTATTGATTTAAAAAAAAGGTGACACTGGATCCAGTAGATGATTCTCATCTTGGATTTACTTTCTTCACATTTCATTGAGAAAACCACTCTCTCCCCCGGCCCCCCCACTACATCACTAGTGAACCCTTATTAGTTTCTCCTGATGATCTCTTCTCTTCTCTTTGACATTTGTTGACATTCCATGGGAACTTACAGTTATCCTTGGAGCAATGCTCGGCTTCTTTCTCAAACCCTAGTTCATCATAAGATCCTCTTAGCTCTACTCACAAATATCTCAATATGGTCTTCAGTGCCACTTCCCTATTCTCAACTTCTCTTACCCAGATCAGTGCAATAGGTACAGCCTAGAAGTCTAATTATTTCCACTTTCATCTCTTGAATAAGTTACAGACTGATTTAGAGAGAAATATTTAATTCTGTGATTGTAAAACCTGAGAAGAATAGATCCTATATGACAGTCTTAATTTTCTATTTTAATATTAAAGAAAGGCTGGAAAAAGCAACAGGTATCTTTAAAAAAACTTAGCTGCATCTGAGAAGACCATGTATCTGTTCACAATTATCAGCAGAGAAAAAAAAAAAAAACAAAAAAAAAACTCTACCTCTCTTTCCCTTTCTGACCATAAATTATAAGGTCACTAATTACATAGTAAATCTCTAGCTATCATACCTCATTTTTTGTATTAGCTTGTATTCCATAGTTCCCATATGTAATAGGAGAGACTATTACATTCAAAGTACTGTAAGTGGCTATGCCTCTAAAATACGGAATTTGGAAAGAGTTAGATAATCATAGAACTTGATATTGACTGAATTATACTTCCACCAGAACCATGCCATCAGAAAGGGAGTTATCTTTAAGCTCATAATCTAACCAGTATTGACAGCAGTTTCCCATTTTGATGCTGTAAAGTAATGTGGATTCCTGCGTGGCACTGTGCTTAGTCATTCAGTCATAACAGAGTCTTTGCAACTCCATGGGCTGTAGCCTGCCAGACCCCTCAATCCAATGGGGATTCTCTAGGCAAGAATACTGGAGTGGGTTGCCATGCACTCCTCCAAGGGATGCTTACCAACCCAGGGATAGAACCCAAGTCTTCCACTTTGCAGGTGGATTCTTTACCATCTGAGTCACCAGGGAAGCCCAAGGATATGGGAGTGGGTGGCCTATTTCTTCTTCATGGGAAATTCCAGACCCAGGAATTGAACCAGGGTCTCCCAAATTGCAGGTGGATTCATTACCAGCTGAGCTATCCAGGAAGCCCAATGTGGGTTGCTAGCAAAAACAAGACTGGGAGTTGACTGTGGCTCAGATCCTAACTCTGTATTGCAAAATTCAGACTTAAATAGAAGAAAATAGGGAAAACCACTAGACTGTTCAGGTAGGACCTAAGTAAAATCCAATAAAATTATACAGAGGAAGTGACAAACAGATTCAAGGAATTAAATCTGATAGACAGAGTGTCTGAAGAATTATAGACTAAGGTACCTAATGTACCTGGAGACTGTGATCAAAACCATCCTCAAGAAAAGAAAATGTAGAAAGACAAATGTGTTGTCTGAGGAGACCTTACAAATAGCTGAGAAAAGAAGAGAAGCAAAAAAGAAAAGGAAAGATACATCCATTTGAATCAACAACAAGTGAAGTTGCTCGTGTCTGACTCTTTGTGACCCCATGGACCATAGCCCACCAGGCTCCTCCGTCCATGGAATTTTCTAGGCAAGAGTACTGGAGTGGGTTGCCATTTCCTTCTACAGGGGATCTTCCCAACCCAAGGATCGAACCTGGGTGTCCCACATCGTGGGCAGATGCTTTACCCTCTGAGCCATCAGGGAATGCGAATAGTTCCAAAGAATAGCAAGGAAAGATAAGAAAGCCTTCTTAAGTGGTCAAAGTAAAGAAATAGAGGAAAACAATAGAATGAGAAAGACTAGAGCTCTCTTCAAGAAAATTAGAGATACCAAGGGAACATTTCATGCAAAGATGGGCACAGTTAAGGACAGAAATGGTGTGGGCCTAAAAGAAGCAGAAGATATTAAGAAGAGGTGGTAAGAAGACACAGAACTGTACAAAAAAAATCTTCATGGCCTAGATAACCTTGATGGTCTGATCACTCACTTATAGCCAGACATCCTGGAGTGTGAATTCAAGTGGGCCTTAGGAAGGATCACTATGAACAAAGTTAGTGGAGGTGATAGAATTCCAGTTGAGTTATTTCAAATCCTAAAAGATGATGCTGTGAACGTGCTGAACACAATATACCAGCAAATTTGGAAAACTCAGCAGTGGCCACAGAACCGGAAAAGGCCAGTTTTCATTCCAATCCCAAAGAAAGGCGATGACAAAGAATGTTCCAACTACTGCATAACTGCACTCATCTCACACGCTAGCAAAGTAATGGTCAAATTTCTCCAAGCCAGGCTTCAACAGTAGATAAACCATGAACTTTCAGATGTTGAAGCTGGATTTAGAAAAGGCAGAGGAACCAGGATCAAATAGCCATGATCCGTTGGATCATAGAAAAAGCAAGAGAGTTCCAGAAAAACATCTATTTCTGCTTTATTGATTATGCCAAAGCCTTTGACTGTGTGGATCACAACAAACTGTGGATAATTCTTCAAAAAATGGCAATATCAGACCATCTTACCTGCTTCTTGAAAAATATGTATGCAGGTCAAGAAGCCACAGTTAGAACCAGACATGGAACAATGGACTGGTTCCAAATTGGGAAAGGAGTTCATCAAGACTGTATATCATCATCCTGCTTATTTAACTTATATGCAGAGTATATCATGGAAAATGCAAGGCTGGATAAAGCACAAGCTGGAATCAAGATTGCTGGGAAAAACATCAATATCCTCAGATATGCAGATGATACCATCCTTATGGCAGAAAGTGAAGAGGAAATAAAGAGCCTCTTGATGAAAGTGAAAGAGAAGAGGGAAAAAGCTTGCTTAAAACTCAAAATTCAAGAAATGAAAATCATGGCATCTGGTCCCATCACTTCATGGCAAATAGATTTGAAAACAATGGAAACAATGATAGACTTTATTTTGGGGGGCTCCAAAATCACTGCAGATGGTGACTAAAGCCATGAAATTAAAAGATGCTTACTCCTTGGAAGAAAAGATATGACCAACCTGGATAGCATGTTAAAAAGCAGAGACATTGCTTTGCCCACAAAGGTCTGTCTAGTCAAATCTATGTAGTCATATAGGGATATGAGAGTTGCACCATATAAAAAGGCTGAGTGCCAAAGAATTCATGTTTTTGATCTGCGATATTGGAGATATTGGAGTCCCTTGTACTGCAAGGGGATCAAAGCAATCAATCCTAAAGGAAATCAACTGGGAGTGCTCATTGGTGGGACTGATGCTGAAGCTGAAGCTCCAATTCTTTGGTCATCTGGTGTGTAGAGCTGACTCATTAGAAAAGACCCAGATGCTGGGAAAGATTGAAGGTAATAAAATATTGGATGGCAGAGCATGAGATTGTTGGATGGCATCGCCAACTAGATGGACATGTTTGAGCAAACTCCAGGAGTTAATGATGTAAGGAAGCCTGGCGTGCTGCAGCCCTTGGGGTTGCAAAGAGTCGGATATGACTGAGTGATAGAACTGAACTGATAATGACTGAAACTCTCTACGGAGCTTACAGACAACACATTGATGATAAACTTTCACTCATTTAAATTTTAACCCCCTGAAATTAAAAGTACTCACAGGGAGGGGGGATCGGGATGGGGAATACATGTAAATCCATGGCTGATTCATGTCAATGTATGACAAAAACCACTACAATATTGTAAAGTAATTAGCCTCCAACTAATAAAATTAAATGGAAAAAAAAAAAAAAAAGTACTCACAGTTTGGTATGCTTTGCTATATATGTTTGTCTCTTCTTGAGGAAAAAAAAAAAGAATTAAATACTATAAATGTACAAGCTATGCTTTCTTGAAAATTAAAAATCAAATCATATTAAACACACCACTATAAAGATTGATTTTTAAAATTTAACAGCAAGCCATAGATATGTCTCTGATACATCCATAAAGATCTAACCCACTTTTAAAACCGTCTGTACTATTTTCTATTATGAATGGATCATATATTATTTATTCATTCCTGGATTACAGAACATTCAGGTTTTTCCAGGCATTTGCACCTTCAAAAATTCTGTTAATAGAGCTTCCCTTGGTGGCTCAGTGGTAAAGAATCTGCCTGCCAATGCAGGAGAAACAGGTTCAATCCCTGGTCCGGGAATATCCCACGTGCCCCAGAGCAACTAAGCCTGTGTGCCACAACTATTGAAATTGTAGAATATAGCCTGGGAGCTGCAACTACTGAGCTCACATGTTGCACCTACTGAAGTCCAAGGGTCCTAGATTCAGTGCCCCGTGGAACAGAAGCTGCTGCAATGAGAATATCATGCACCGCGCCAGAGAGTAGCCCCTGCTCACCACAACTAGAGAAAAGCCCATGCAGCCACAGAGACTCAACACAACCAAAAATAAAGAAATGAAATTTTAAAATAATTCTGTTATAAATATATATAAATAGATGAATTGATAAAGTAGATAGCTGTATAGAGTAGATAAGATTAAATATGAATATAGATATTTTATTAGCTTCTTATCTATAACAGCCTCTATTTATTTGAACTTATGCAAAATATTGAATAGATTTTAATGTTCATATTTTCATTGCATTAATTTGACTATAGCTAAACTTTTTCCACTCATAGCATAATTTAATTGTTTAAACCAAGACCATCAGCAGCACTTTTACTTAAACTTTATTTCTAATAAAATACATTGATAAAATCACCTTAATATAAAAAAAAAAGGCAAAAATGTTAACCTGCTATCACTCCTCTGAAAGTGTTTGGTATTTTAATGTGCGATGTCTACTTTGCATTATAGACACCAACACATTTAACTGAAATATAAGTGGCTACTCAGCTGGCAAAGTTCCTAAATAATGTAGTTTTCAAAAAAGCAGAAATCAGCAAAGAAAATTTAGTTAAAATTCATTTTAAACTTTAAATCATTTCTTGAGGACAAGGAAATTAGGGTGGAAACAATTTAATCCATGGAAAGTATCTTTAAAACTTTTCTCAAAATCTTACCCACTCAATTTTCTCTACATATTGAAGTTTTTCTCCTCAGAGTTTAACAACCATACAGGAAGTCTGTTATCCAGTTCATGCGGCTCTTTTCTTTCGTATCACATTGCTTTTTCTCAAACGCTGAAATTTCCATCCTATTCTGAAGTAAGCTCCCCTCTTTGTTCCTTTTTCTTATTGTTCCTAATTAGTTACACAAAATACCTAAGAATATGTCGAGGAGGAAAGCAGATGCTGAGAACACTCGCAGGTCAATAATCTTTTTTTCCAGTCATACTGATCTTAGAAGTCTTTAGCTGTTTGTCGCATTATTCTGAAGATTTTCTGATGATGGTTGATTTTATTAGAAGGGTGATTTTATATAGGAGGGTGATCACCTCAAAAGTGATTCAGTTATTATATTCAAGTATTTTTCATCTAGGCTCTTCTTAAGTAGAGAGATGTATTGAATTTTCTTACAAATTAAAGAAACATCATAAACATGTTTCTTTAGTTAATAAATATGTTTCCATAGTCTAATATCAGTAACCCAATATAGTATAGATATTACGACAGAAAGTTTGTCAGATGCTTATGGATGGTGGAACAATTAGCACATCAGTTATTTAGTCCTTTTACTTTATGTTTCTATCATAAAAGAGTAACATTTAAATATTATTTATTTATGAATACAGATATGAAAATGTTACTCTTGATGAAAGTTTGGTAAAAAGTTAAACATTTTCTCTTATATATGACAGACAAAAATGACTAATAAATCGAGTCATTTGTTCCAATAAGTAGACTAATTGACATAAGTTTGAAACTAATTAATAATAATAGGTTAGTAAGTCAACAGTTTGAAAATAACTACTTAAACATAATCATATGCAATCATGATGCAGCCATTTTATCATTAGATATAAAAGTTATACCTGACCATTTTCTTAACATAGTCTGCTCTTTATATATATTAACCCTCTGTAAAAAACATTAAATATTTTTAAAAATATATTAAATAATGTTTCAAAAATATTTCAGACTCTTAGACTGGATATAATAAAACTGATACTATTCTCGAGAGTGTAGGTTCACATACAATTACGGAACAAAGTAGAAACAGATTTTATTCATTTCATTAATTCTTAAGGAATTTTAATTGGTAAATTAGTTATTCAACTAATATTGATTAATTGGAACTTCTTTGATAAATGAGACAATCTTACAAAAATATTGATACTGGATGAAATAAAAGATTATTGAATAAGTTATGATTGATGAAGGTGATCCTTCTTAGAAACTCAATAGTTTTCTGCTCTTAGGTAATTTTATTTTAAATGGAACTTTGAGTTTTATGGGTAATGTATAGAATAAGAATACAGTCAATAAGTCAAGGTATTAGAAAATGCAATTCCATAACTACTTATTGAACATCCACCTTTAAGGCTGTCCACTAGGCATGTCATAATCTTTTGACAAAATGCTAGGTAAAGGAAGGCTTAAACTGAACCTTTTAAAAAAAAATGATTATTTTTAATTGGAGGATAATTGCTTTACAATATTGTGTTGGTTTCTGCCATATATCAACATGAATCAGTCATTGGCATACATATGTCCTCACCCTCTTGAACTGATAACCTTTTAAAATTGTTACTATGCCATCCAAAAAGCCTTTTCTCAAAGGAATAATGGGGAATCTAACATGTAGATAATAAAGACAACATTTCTGTGTTTGTTATATATTTATAAATTTTCTGTTGTTTAACATGGGGAAGCAAATAGTTTTCTTCTCCCATTCTAGGGTCCCTGTCTGGCCTGAAAATTAAACCAACAAAGAGAGATTAAACAGGAAAATAGCACACACACACAAAAATATCAATATAAATTTTATATAGTATGTGAGCTTTTGGGAAATAAAGACCCAAAGAAACAGTAAAACCTGGGTATTTTAATGCTAGGTTTGACAAAGAAGAAGAGTATGAGGTAGGTGAAGTAAACTGGGAAACTCAGGGCTGTTTGTTCACGTTTCTCAGGATCCTTCTGAGTCCAGAGATAACGATTCTCTTCTCCTCTGCATATACAGAGGGCATATATCACATGAGGGCCTTATGATCGGCTTCAGAAGAGAAGGACAGAGTGACAGTTAGAACAGCCTTCCTTCCCAGACTTCTCACGTTATCCAATGCTCCCAAAGCAGGAGGCCTACGTTTGATCCCTAGTCAGGAAACTAGATCCTTCAAGCTGCAACTAACAGTTCACAGGCCACAACTAAAGATTCCACATGCTGCAGCTAAGACCTGGCACAGCCAAAATAAATAAATATATATATTTTAAAGATAATACTTTCCTTCTTCTGCCATTTTTTTTTCCAGATTCTTTCAGCTGAAAATATTCAATATTCCAAGCTGCTATATTTTTGGGTGGCATGTCCAAAATTCCATCACTAGGTACTGGAGATGATGCCAGAAATATGACCTAATTTACCCCGTTACACTTTGTTGTTTTCTATAAGAGATTCTATCATAAGCCATTTATTCCTTAATATAATTTAAAAAAGCACTGGAGGTGATATGTGGTTGACGTGGCCATTGTGGTTAAGTGGTATTAAGAAGCAGCATGAATAAAATACAACCACTAAACCCTCACTGTGGAGTATGGCATGATAGTTCATCTTTGGATTTTATGCCACCTGTCAGCATTTACTTTATTCATTGTAGCTTGTGCTACCCATTAAAGCATCATTAAAATAAATTCTATGAAAAAGCACACTCATCTTTGCCTCTGATTACAAAGAGTGAAGACTGTATTTCAATGCTGATTTTAAATATTTGTATCATAATTGGACACAAGCTGCTCTGAACATCTGCTTGTTATCAAGAACAAGAATGACGTATCTCTTGCTCTAGATTCGTTTAATGGACAAATTCAGAAATGATGCCCACAATATGCTGAGACTTTGAGACAGACCATTCAGTTTTTACAAGAATGAGTTGCAGGAACTTAAGTGAGAAAAAAGATGCTGCCTCCAGAAGATATAGACAGTTTCATTCTGCAAAGTTATCATTCATAAAGAAATTTTTATTTTGAATCTTTTAGTCTAAGGTATAACATTTTTTAATTAAAATTTTGTTGGCCTAAATACCCAGGTGCATAACCACTCATTATTCATATCTTCTGAATCCATTAAAGTTGTCATTAGTAATAATATATCCTTGTTTATTTTTCATCAATTTTCCCAATATCTCAAACATTCATTTTTCATTAATTTAATAAGTCATCACTTGTTACTTAAGATGCATACTAATAAAAAAAAAACTAACTGTATATTACACAAAGATTTACTCCATCACCTGGTGCTGATTTAGAATTTTTTAAGCAAAACATTTTAAACTATCAACAAATTAATTCATTTCTTTATTCAAAACATATTTATTGAACATTTTTTACATATCTGACAGACATGTTAGGCATGAGAGAGTCTGCGCTGAGCAAAGAGATATGAACCTGTTTCTATAAGGACAAGAGAAAAAATTAATTGAGTAATCACTAAATGATGTATAAAACCAACTGCTATGTATTATGATGGAAAGAGCTCAATCCTATGAGATTACTGACTTAAACTTGGAGGTCGTGTAAGACACCTCTGCATAATTAAAACTTAAGCTGAGGTCTGAAGGATGTTAGTAAAAGAGAAGGAAAAAGACCAGAGGTGGTGTAAGAATTTTTCAGATGCAGAACAACATGGGCAGCAATTATAGGGTAGAAGAGAACTCACCACCCTATAGGAATGAAAAGCAGGCCCATGTGGCTGGAGCATGTGGTGCCAAGAGGGAGATGTTGAGATGAAGATGGAGAAGTAGACAAGGGGTATGTTAAACTATGATCATGTTGAAGATACAGGTCTTAATTTTTCAAGCCATAGAGATTATTGGTTTAAAAAGGGATATAACAACCCTATATGCAAAACAGAAAAAGAGACACAGAAGTACAGAACAGACTTTTGAACTCTGTGGGAGAAGGTGAGGGTGGGATGTTTCGAAAGAACAGCATGTATACTATTTATGGTGAAACAGATCACCAGCCCAGGTGGGATGCATGAGACAAGTGCTCGGGCCTGGTGCACTGGGAAGACCCAGAGGAATCAGGTGGAGAGGGAGGTGGGAGGGGGGATCGGGATGGGGAATACATGTAAATCTATGGCTGATTCATATCAATGTATGACAAAACCCACTGAAAAAATAAATAAATAAATAAATAAAGGAAAAAAAATAAAAATAAAAAGGGATATAATTTTATATTTAAACTTTGTTAATATACGGGTTTCCTTCATCGCTCAGTTGGTAGATTCTGCCTACAATGCAGGAGACCGGGTTCAATTCCTGGGTTGGGAAATTCCCTTGGAGAAGGAAATGAAAACCCACTCCAGTATTCTTGCCTGGAGAATCCCATGGACAGAGGAGTCTGACAGGCTACAGTGTGTGGGGTCACAAGAGTTGGACACCACTCGGCAACTAAACTAGTACTCAGTTCAGTTCAGTTGCTCAGTCCAATTCTTGTGCATTACTGGTAAGAATGTAAAATGGTGCAGCCACTAGAAAACCGTTTGGTACCTCAAAAAGTATCAGTCATACATTGACATGAATCAGCCATGGATTTACATGTATTCCCCATCCCGACCCCCCTCCCACCTCCCTCTCTACCCGATCCCTCTGGGTCTTCCCAGTGCACCAGGACCTAGCACTTGTCTCATGCATCCAACCTGGGCTGGTGATCTGTTTCACCCTTGATAATATACATGTTTCGATGCTGTTCTCTCAAAACATCCCACCCTTGCCTTCTCCCCCAGAGTCCAAATATGACAAAAACCACTACAATATTGTAAAGTAATTAGCCTCCAACTAATAAAAATAAATGAAAAAAAAAAAGTATCAGTCAGTTCAGTTCAGCCACTCAATCTGTCCGACTCTTTGTGACCCCATGTACTGCAGCACCCCAGGCTTCCCTGTTGATCACCAACTCCCCCAGCTTGCTCAAACCCATGTCCATCTAGTTGCTGATGCCATCCAACCACCTCATCCTCTGTCATCCCCTTCTCCTGCCTTCAATCTTTCCCAGCATCAGGGTCTTTTCCAAGGAGTCAGTTCTCTGCATCAGGTGCCCAAAGCATTGCAGCTTCAATTTCAGTGTCAGTCCTTCCAATGAACATTTAGGACTGATTTCCTTCAGGACTGATTGGTTTGATTTCCTTGCAGTCCAAGGGACTCTCAAGAGTTTTATCCAACATCACCATTGAAAAGCACCAATTCTTCACCACTCAGCTTTCTTTATAGTCCAACTCTCACATCCATACATGACTACTGGAAAAACCACACCTATGACTAGACGGACCTTTGTTGGCAAAGTAATGTCTCTGCTTTTGAGTATGCTCTCTAGGTTGTCATAGTTTTTCTTCCAAGAAGCAAGCATATTCTAATTTCATGGCTACAGTTACCATCTGCAGTGGTTTTGGAGCCCCCCAAAATAAAATCTGTCACTGTTTCCATTGTTTCCCCATCTATTTGCCATGAAGTAATGGGACTGGATGCCATAATCTTCATTTTTTGAATGCTGAGTTTTAAGCTAGCTTGCCTGTGAGTGTCCCAGACTTGCCTGTGAGTGTTTTCTTGGGTTCCAAAATCACTGCAGACAGTAACTGCAGACATGAAATTAAAAGATGCTTGCTCCTTGGAAGAAAAGTTATGACCAACCTAGAAGGTGTGTTAAAAAGCGGAAACATTACTTTGCCAACAAAGTTCTGTCTAGTCAAAGCTCTGGTTTTTCCAGTAGTCATGTAAGGATGTGAGAGTTGGACTATAAAGAATTGAGGGCTGAAGAATCAACGCTTTTAAACTGTGGTGCTGGAGAAGACTTTTGAGAGTCACTTGGAGATCAAAGAGATCCAACCAGTCCATCTGGAAGGAAATCAGTTCTGAATATTCACTGGAAGGACTGATGCTGAAGCTGAATCTCCAATATTTTGGTCACCTGATGCTAAGAAGTGACTCAGCTGAAAAGACTCTGATGATGCTGGGAAAGATTGGAGGCAGGAGGAGAAGAGGACAACAGAGGATGAGATGGTTGGATGGTATCACCGACTCAATGAACGTGAGTTTGAATAAACACTGGGAGTTGGTGATGGACAGGCAGGCCTGGAGTGCTGCAGTCCATAGGGTCACAAAGAGTCAGAAATGACTGAGCAGCTATACTGAACTGAACTGAAGTTTTCACAGTCTCAGTATTGAGGCTGTATAGTCTCTGATTTCTGGGTCTCAAAGTCTCATGATCCACATATAATCTTGAGTTCTAGCAGATTATAAATCTAGCATCCTTGTGGTCTTACAGTCTCAAAGTCCAACTTATTTGTATTCTCAGTGAATAAAGGTAGATTAAATTAGTTTTACAATGTTTGTTTAAAAGGCCCTCCTAGAGGAAAAGGCCTGAACTCATTTTTTAAATCTCTGAAAAGTGAGGTAAGCTGTCTAACTGAAGCTGCAATGAAAGCTAAACCCAATTCAAACTTCAGTACTATCAAAGATAATAACCCAGTAGAGGCAGAAAAAATTGAGAACTGAGCTGAAATTCAAAGAGCTTTTCCTCTTATTTCCTGGTGTTTATATTTTAAAGCCCTGCTTAAACTGCCACTCAGCCTCAAACAAGATGGACTACTAATAGACACACCATGACCAGTACCCTTATTCTAGCTTTTAGAGGAAAGAAGTTTGACACATACAAATATGTGCACTCATATTTTTATGTGTACATATATATTGTATGTATATGTGTACACATATAGTATATATATATATATGACTTAAAATTCAATATTAAATAAACTAAGATTATGGCATCTGGTTCCATCAATTCATGTCAAATAGATGGGAAAAAGTGTTAAGCAATGACAGACTGTCTCTTCTAAAGCTCTAAAATCACTGCAGATGGTTACTGCAGGCAGGAAATTTGAGGACACTTGCTTCTTGGAAAGAAAATTATGACAAACCTAGATAGCATATTAAAAAACACAGATATCACTTTGCTGACAAAGTTCCATATACTCAAAACTATGATTTTTCCAGTAGTCATTTACAGATGTACCATAAAGATGTACATAAAGATGTACCATACAGATGTACCATACAGATGTATCAATTATGTACAGTTAGACCACAAAGAAGACAGAGTGTTGAAGAATTCATGCTTTCAAACTGTGGTGCTGGAGAAGACTCTAGAGAGCCCCTTGGACTGCAAGGAGGTCAAATCAGTCAATCAATCCTGAATACTCACTGGAAGAACTGATGCTGAAGCTGAAGCTCCAATACTTTGGCAACCTAATTTGAAGAGCCAACTTATTGGAAAAGACCCTGATGCTGGGAAAGACTGAAGGCAGGAGGAGAAGGGGACAATAGAGGATGAGATGGTTGAATGGCATGACCAGTTCAATGGACATGAACTTGGGCAAACTCTAGAAGATAGTGAGGGACAGGGAGGCCTGGTGTGCTGCAGTCTATGGAGGCACAAAAAGTGGGCACAACTTAGCGACTGAACAAAAACAATACGTATAATAGTTTGTGATCGATAGTAAAATAAAAGTCAACCAGAGACACAGATATATCTATTACCTTAATTTTGCAAAATCATTATCACCTGGCTTCCACAAGGCATTCTCCTGACTACAGTCATACTCTGATACCTGGGAATTGGCACAATCTCAGAACCAATGTCCAGTTGTCTATTCCCAGTACACATTCATATTTGTAGGTGGACCTTGAAAAATTTCCCTGGTGGCTCAGATAGTAAAGTGTCTGCCTACAATGCAGGAGACCCAGGTTCGATCCCTGGGTCAGGAAGATCCTCTGGAGAAGGAAATGGCAACCCATTCCAGTACTCTTGCCTGGAGAATCCTGTGGAAACAGTAGCGTGGTAGACTACAGTCCATGGGGTCGCAAAGAGTTGGACACGAATGAGCGGCTTACTTTCACTTTGACCAATTTAGTGAATGTTGGTGGAAAATTAAAGAATACATTTATGGCACTTTAAAAAGTTGTTTCTTGTCCCCCACCCCCCAAGATATTTCCCATCACTCCAGGGGCCAATTCTATAAAGTGATTCTGATCACTAAGTAGATTCAAGTCTTTGATTATCCTTTGGGGTGACTCACTTCAGAAGTCGGTTCAAAGATAATTTCAACTTCATACTTTCAGTTTTACAATCAAGCAACCCTTTAGTAGGTTTATCATATATATTTCACTCCTAGTAAAAACATAATCAATTCAGTTCAGTTCAGTCACTCAGTCGTGTCCGACTCCTCATGACACCATGAACCGCAGCACGCCAGGCCTCCCTGTCCATCACCAACTCACACAGTTTACCCAAACTAATGTCCATTGAGTCGGTTATGCCATCCAACCATCTCATCCTCTGTCTTCCCCTTCTCCTCCTGCCCTCAATCTTTCCCAGTATCAGCGTCTTTTCAAATGAGTCAGCTCTTCCCATCAGGTGGCCAAAGTATTGGAGCTTCAGCTTCAATGTCAGTCCTTCCAATGAACACCCAGGACTGATCTCCTTCAGGATGGACTGGTTGGATCTCGTTGCAGTGCAAGGGACTCTCAAGAGTCTTCTCCAATACCACAGTTCAAAAGCATCAATTCTTTGGTGCTCAGCTTTCTTTATAGTCCAACTCTCACATCCATACATGACCACTGGAAAAACCATAGCCTTGACCAGATGGACCTTTGTTGACAAAGAAATGTCTCTACTTTTTAATATACTGTCTAGGTTGGTCATAACTTTCCTTCCAAGGAATAAGCAACTTTTAATTTCATGGCTACAATCACTATCTGCAGTGATTATGGATTCCAAAAATATAAAGCCAGACACCTTTTCCACTGTTTACCCATCTATTAGCAAGAAGTGATGGGACTGGATGCCATGATCCAGTTTTCTGAATGTTTCTGATATTAGTTTTCTAAATGTTCAGCTTTAAGCCAACTTCTTCACTCTCCTTGTTCACTTTCATCAAGAGGTTCTTTAGTTCTTCTTCACTTTCTGCCATAAGGGTGGTGTCATCTGCATGTCTGAGGTTATTGGTATTTCTCCTGGTAATCTTTATTCCAGCTTGAGCTTCTTTCAACCCAGCATTTCTCATGATGTACTCTGCATATAAGTTAAATAAGCAGAGTGACAATATCCAGCCTTGACATACTCCTTGATATCCTATTTGGAACCAGTCTGTTTTTCCATGTCCAGTTCTAACTGTTGCTTCCTGACTTGCATACAGGTTTCTCAAGAGTCAGGTCAGGTGGTTCAGTATTCCCATCTCTTTTAGAATTTTCCACAGTTTATTGTGATCCACACAGTAAAAGGCTTTTGCATAGTCAACAAAACAGAAATAAACGTTTTTCTGGAACTCTCTTGCTGTTTTGATGATCCAGTGGATGTTGGCAATTTGATCTCTGGTTCCTCTGCCTTTTCTAAAATCAGCTTGAATATCTGGAAGTTCACAGTTCATGTATTGCTGAAGCCTATCTTGGAGAATTTTCAGTATTTCTTTACTAGCATATGAGAAGAGTGCAATTGTGCAGTAGTTTGAGCATTCTTTG
Source organism: Cervus elaphus (assembly GCF_910594005.1). Taxonomy (NCBI): domain Eukaryota; kingdom Metazoa; phylum Chordata; class Mammalia; order Artiodactyla; family Cervidae; genus Cervus; species Cervus elaphus. The sequence continues at coordinate 46,841,809 of NC_057845.1, forward strand.
GTATTCCCTTTCTTGGGGACTGGAATGAAAATTGATCTTTTCCAGTCCTGTGGCCACTGCTGAGTTTTTCAAATTTGCTGGCATATTGAGTGCAGCATTTTCACAGCATCATCTTTTAGGATTTGAAATAGCTCAACTGGAATTCCATCACCTCCACTAGCTTTGTTTGTAGTGATGCCCTAAGGCCCACTTGACTTCACATTCCAGGATGTCTGGCTCTAGGTGAGTGATCACACCATCGTGATTATCTGGGTCATGAAGATCTTTTTTGTACTGTTCTTCTGTGTATTCTTGCCACCTCTTCTTAATATCTTCTGCTCCTGTTAGGTCCATACAATTTCTGTCCTTTATTGTGCCCATCTTTGCATGAAATGTTCCCTTGGTATCTCTAATTTTCTTGACGAGATTTCTAGTCTTTCTCATTCTATTGCTTTGCTCTATTTCTTTGCATTGATCGTTGAGGAAGGCTTTCTTATTTCTCCTTGCTATTCTTTGGAACTCTGCATTCAGTGGATATAGCTTTCCTTTTATCTTTTGCTTTTTGCTTCTCTTCTTTTCACAGCTATTTGTAAGGCCTCCTCAGACAACCATTTTGCTTTTTTGCATTTCTTTTTCTTGGGGATTGTCTTGATCCCAGTCTCCTGCACAATGTCACAAACCTCTGTCCATAGTTCATCAGGCTCTCTGTCTATCAAATCCAATCCCTTGAATCTGTCACTTCCACTGTATAATTATAAGGGATTTGATCGAGGTCATACCTGAATGGTCTAGTGGTTTTCCTCACTCTTCCATTTAAGTCTGAATTTGGCAATAAGGAGTTCATGGTCTGAGCTACAGTCAGTTCCCAGTCTTGTTTTTGCTGACTGTATAGAGCTTCTCCATCTTTGGCTGCAAAGAATATAATCAATCTGATTTCAGTGTTGACCATCTGGTGTTGTCCATTTGTACAGTCTTCTCTTGTGTTGTTGGAAGAGGGTGTTTGCTATGATCAGTGCATTCTCTTGGCAAAACTCTATTAGCCTTTGCCCTGCTTCATTCTGTACTCCAAGGCCAAATTTGCCTGTTACTCCAGGTGTTTCTTGACTCTCTACTTTTGCATTCCAGTCCCCTATAATGAAAAGGACATCTTTTTTGGGTGTTAGTTTTAGAAGGTCTTGTAGATCTTCATAGAATCATTCAACTTCAGCTTCTTCAATGTTACTGGTCATGGCATAGACTTGGATTACCGTGATATTGAATGGTTTGCCTTGGAAATGAACAGAGATCTTTCTACCGTTTTTGAGATTGCATCCAAGTACTGCATTTCAGACTCTTTTGTTGACTATGAGGGCTACTCCATTTCTTCTAAGGAATCCTGCCCACAATAGTAGGTGTAATGGTCATCTGAGTTAAATTCACCCATGGCAGTCCTTCTTAGCTCGCTGATTTCTAGAATGTCGGTGTTCACTCTTGCCATCTCCTGTTTGTCCACTTCAATTTGCCTTGATTCATGGACCTAACATCCCAGGTTCCTATGCAATGTTACTCTTTACAGCATCAGACCTTGCTTCCATCACCAGTCACATCCACAACTGGGTATTGTTTTTGCTTTGTCTCCATCCCTTCATTCTTTTTGGAGTTATTTCTCCACTGATCTCCAGTAGCATATTGGGCACCTACCGACCTGGGGAGCTCATCTTTCAGTATCCTATCATTTTGCCCTTTCATACTCTTCATGGGGTTCTCAAGGCAAGAATGCTGAAGTGGTTTGCCATTCCCTTCTCCAGTGAACCACCATCTGTCAGACCTTTCCACCATGGCCGGTCCGTCTTGGGTGGCCCCACATGGCATGGCTTAGTTTCATTGAGTTAGACAAGGCTGTGGTCCATGAGATCAGATTGGGTAGTTTTCTTGACCGTAGTTTCAGTCTGTCTGGTCTCTGATGCCCTCTCACAACACCTACCGTCTTACTTGGATGTCTCTGACCTTGGACGTGGGTTATCTCTTCACGGCCACCCCTCCTGACCTTGGACATGGGTCATAATCAGTCAGGTAAGAGCAAAAATGAATGCTTGTAAAAGTATTATATTTACCAGTATCTTGAAGATACCTATTATGATTGTTAGACTCATTAGTAAATGGTGGTAAAGCGCTAATACTTGTCCTCTGGAACTATATAACCTTGCTTATAATGAAATATCCCATTTCAATAGTAATATTCATACTTTTGCTTCCATCTTGCTGAGGACAGCTACAGAAACAATATCTTGCTGCAAGGGAGTGACTCCTGGATCTTCTTGGGACCTATTTAACATATATATAAGCACAAGACAATTTCCTTCAAGAAGACTCTCAGCCTGCCTTTGGATGCTTTTCTTTTCATTATACAATTAGATTTTTCAAATCTCTACTTCATTAAGTGAAGTATACTGCCAGGTCCAGTTTTCTTGCCAAACAGCTGAGCAATCTGTTAGACTTTCTCCCAGAATCTGTGGCAAGTATACCCATACTAATGTGTTTGACTTAATTTAAATTTGTGTTTCTTTTTACTTGTTCTAACACCACTAAAATTATTTGTATACATAGTTATCAGGTCACTTCCTGTATTAATTCACAACATTTTACAATTACTTTGCTGTGTAAGCTTTTATCTCCTGGGTAAGCTTTTCTACTTGTATATTCAGAGTATATTTGAACCTGAATTACTTGAATTTTATTTGAATCTGGGTAAGATTTTCTGCTTGTACTTTTAGAGTATACTTGGTTCCTGGTGGCTTAGATGGTAAAGAATCTTCCTGCAATGTGGGAGATCTGGGTTTGATCCCTGTGTTGGGAGGATTCCCTGGAGGAGAGCATGGCAACCTACTCCAGTTTTCTTGCCTGGAGAATCCCCACAAACAGAGGAGGCTGGTGGGCTGCAGTCTATGGGGTCACAAAGAGTCGGACATGACTGAGTGATTAAGCACATGAATCTGAAACTAGTTAATTTTTCTAAAGGAAATGAGAAGTGGTAGAGTTTATCCCTTGGGAAATTTGGAATCAACTTTCTAAAACAAAATAGCAATTAAAAAGAAAAATAAGAACAACTAACAATAAAACACTGCACGGAGTGAGGTCTAAACCTGGCAGGAATAAACTTCTCAAACAAAAAATTAGGGATTTTGGCTAATAAGGACAAAATTATTGGAAGGACTAGAGGAGGAGGGTCTTATTTTCAAATTCCATGACTATCTTCCAGAATGGACTCACCAGGGAAGCAACTCTGACTACCAGTTTGAATTCTTGAGAAATGTCTATACTTAAAAATGCAATACAGAATTTAATCAAGAAGCCATTTCTACCGCTCTATCTTTGGATAACCAGAAAGCTGGAGAGTAGACACTGAAACATAGTCACAGAGGATTGTCATGTTCACAAAAATTTTCTTACAAAAAGGAAAAATCAAAACATGTCCAGAGAAGCAAGTAGAAGGCTTCCTGTTTTCATTTACCTCTACTTTTCAAATTCCAGATGCATTTATAGATAGAATCACTTAATAGATAGAACTACTTAATAGATAGAACTTAATTTACTCTTGCAAAAGAATGGAATGATGGCTAAGTTACACAACCCAGAGTGCCCACCATACTACACAAGAAAAATCAAAGCATCCTGTCAGATAATTGCAATGATAATTAGAAAACGTAGCTATATACACAGGTGTGTGCATGTGTGCTAAGTCGCTTCAATCATGTCCATCTCTTTGCATCCCAATGGCCTGTAGGCCACCAGGCTCCTCTGTCCGTAGAATTCTCCAGGCAAGAATAGTGGACTGAGTTGTCATGCCCTCCTCCAGGGAATCTTCCTGATCCAGGGATTAAAACCAAATCTTCTGTGACTCTTGCATTCCAGGTGGATTATTTGATGCTGAGCCACTGGGGAAGCCCCACAGAGGTGTAGTCATACATATTTATATGAAGACTTTCTAATTTGTAGCCACGTACTATAGTGTCAAATGGTTTGCTCCTAAAGATATTTTGCATAGATAGAAATCATTTAGGCATAATCATGAAGAACACTCCTTTGATGTATGTCAATAATTTCATTGCTATGCCACTAATGGGAAGACGGATGGATGAGTACTGTGACTTCAGCTGGCGGTCTGTTGTGTAACTTGCGATTAAGCCTTAACTTCATTCTTAGTAGAGAAGTGCTGTGCTTAGTCATGTCCAGCTCTGCAATTCCATGGACTGCAGCCCATCAGGCTCCTCTGTCCATGGAATTTCCCAGGCAAGAATACTGGAGAGGGTTGCCATTCCTTCTCTAGGGGATCTTCCTGACCCGGGGATTGAAACTGTGTCTCCTGTGTCTCCTGCATTTGCAGGCAGATTCTTCACCACTGTGCCACGTGGGTGTATTCCAATTCCACATTACTGTATAAAAGGGCAACTGGAAATGCAGCCTTTAAACTGATATAATTACAGAGCTGGTCACAAATAAGCTATAATGCATAAATATTTATGATATCTAATATTCTTCTATGCTTTTTAGTCAGAATTTTTATTTATTTACTCATCTAGGCATCATTTTGGGTTGGTGACGTCTCCATTTTAATGAGAGAAGAGTTGGCCTTTTATACTTAGTGATGTAAATTGTTACCTATAAAGTGGAATTTGAATAGCTATAACTGACCTCTAGACAAATGTTTCCTACCAAATCTCTTACAGTTCCTAAGCTTCTGGTTGTTAGCATCACTTCCTAAAACTTAGCTAGATTGATACAGCTGGAGGGGTAGGTTATTGATTTTTTCTATAAAAGCTGTTGCAGTTTAAGAGATCTCAGGATCTCAAAAAACAAATTAACTACTAGTAAAATTAGGAATGATGAAGGTCAGGATTCTGGTCTTGTCTGGTATGAGAAAGGTGTTTTTAGTAGAGAACTGTTCCCAACATAGCAAAGTGTTATGGGCTCCAGTAATCATGTTTAAGTCCTAAATTCTAGGACCTCAGAATGTGACTGTATTTGGAGAAAAGGTCTTTAAAGAAGTAATTAAGTTAAAGTGAGGTATTATATTGGGCCTTGGTCCAATATGACTCATGTCCTCATAAGAAGAAGAAATTAGGATACAGGTGACAGAAGGAACACTATGTTAAGACATAATAAGCAGCTCATCTATAAGTCAAGGAACAAAGCCTCAGAGCAAACCTTCAGTAACCTTAACCTCAGACTTCTAGCCTCCAAAATTGTGAGAAAATGGATTTCTATATTTAAACTACCTAGCCTGTGGTACTTTGTTATAGTAGCTTTAAGACACCTACAAGGGAATGCCAGGTACCTTGGTTAGGATGCGCGTGCTCAGTCGCTCAATCCTGTCTGACTCTTTGCGACCCCATGGACTGCAGCCCACCAGGCTCCCCTGTCCATGGGGAATCTCCAGGCAAGAATACTGGAGTGGGTTGCATGCTCTCCTCCAGGGGATCTTCCCAATCCAAGGATCGAATCCAGGTCTCCCACACTGCAGGCAGATTCTTTACCAGCGGAGCCACCGGGGAAGCCCTGGTTAGGATAGGATTGAATATAATGTTAAGAATATTTTTGTTCTTAAATTAGTAGCTGAAAGGGTCTCAAAGAGAAACACTGAGCTTTCTTTGTTGCTGTTTTTGTCACTAAGCTGTGTTCACCTCTGAGACTCCATGGACTGCAGCACGCCAGGCTCTTCGGTCCTCCACTCTCTTCTGGAGTTTACTCAGACTCAAGTCCATTGAGTCGGTGATGCTATCTAATCCTCTCATCTTCTGCCACCCGTGTATCCTTTTCACCTTCAATCTTTCCCAGCATCAAGGTCTTTTCCAATGAGTCCACTCTTCTCATCAAATGGCCAATGTATTGGACCTTCAGGTTCAGCAAGTCTTTCCAATGAATATTTAGGGTTGATTTCCCTCAAAAGTAACTGGTTTGATCTCCTTGCAGTCCAAGTGATGCTCATGAGTCTTCTCCAGCACCACATTTTGAAAGCATCAGTTCTTCAGTGTTCAATATTCTTTATGGCCCAACTCTTGCATCTGTACATGACTAATGGAAAAACCATAGCTTTAGCATAACTTTAAGTGTGCTTACTCTAGAACTGTTTGCTCAGGAACTGTATTTAATGCACAGTATAGCCTACAGTTACTGAGAGTTCATTCAACATATTATATCACATTTAAGAGAATTTCAACACTATTATCATTGTGGTTTCTACTATGAAGATCTGGATTTACCAATGCACACACATACGCCATCACTCACTCACCCTGGTTCATACAAGTACAGATGGATTGGCCTGAGAGCTATTGATAAAAATGTTAGGCTTCAAGTCTATCATGTGCTCACATCTTTTCAAGTCTCTGCACTTAATTTTGTGTCTGTAAGTTTGCATTACTCCAAGAATTAGAATCCCCATCCCCAAAGTAGTGTGTTCCCTCTGTGCATTTGTGTGTGTGTGTTCTGCCAATAAAAACTACAAAGATGGCTGGTGTTTACATACTCCATCTCTACGTTATCAATGGACGACTTCCTAATAATAAGGACCATACCATATACTTTCCAAAAAGCCTATCAGATTATCTGACCTACAACACCATTCTACAAATATTTGTTAGTGAAAGGGAGAGGAGAAAGGAAGACAGCATAATAAAAAGAAAAATAAATGTATTTTTTCCAAAATAAAGGTGCTATAGATTTTTAAGTCTAAAAAAAAAGGAAAAGAATTAGAAGAATGCAGCAGCATAAAGTTAAGTTTTAAACGTACTATTTGAACAAGATGATCTCATTATGAATGGAGATTATATAGTCTCACTTATGACACTGAGGTTTTAAATTGTTTACTTTTAATAAGCACAAAAATCAATCTACTGAATTTATTTTGTCCAGTTACTATTATTTCATATTTAAATATTAGGCAGATTTCATTGATATACACTTAAAAAATCAATTTTTATGTGTCTTTACAATATGATAGAACATTTCTTCAGGAAAGTGTTAAAGATATCCACTAGTTCCAGTGAGGCCTGCTTCTGTGTGCACTTTATATGATTTTGTCATCACTTGAGAAAGCTTCAAAGAGACATAGATCTAAATTCAGGAGATCATTAATGGAAACCAAACCCAGCTTATTGTGTTACAGTCATAAAACTTATGTTCAAATTACAGCTACATCCTTTATAATTCAACTAATAAGTTAGGTGAGGAGACAACCACATAGTTCAGCTTTGATACAGTTTGTATTTCCTGAAGCATAATAAAGAACAGACAGCAAAATAGGATATCAGCTGTCAAGGTGACTGAAAAAAAATGACATGTAAAAGTTTTATATCTGTAGAATTATCTGTTTTCATTGCCTGATCGCTCTGCAGACCATGGGGTCGCAAAGAGTCAGACACAACTGAGAGACTGAACAACAAAATGATCTCTGAAATTAAAATGTTGCACATTTGGATATTTCAAAATGATGTAACCTTAATTTATTAGCATATGGGAACAAGAATCAGAATAAAGCATGGTCATTTACCAACAGTGCTATTGGCTGTGCTGACATCTTTTTTCTCCCTTCTCTATGCTTCTGATATATAGGGATGATAAGAAGAAAGGAGATGGTCATTAGCATATTCATTTACTTTATTAATGTGATTTAGAAGCAATGGTTTAAAATACTGGGGTCATATATATCTTCTTACCTTTCAGACCCATACTTAGTTTTCAAACAAAGTTGAACTAGATGATCTCTAATTAACTGTACTAACTGTATTTATTTTTCAGTAAGGACCTTGCCACCAAAAGGGAACTTCATAGAAAAATTGGGAGGTAATAGGCAATATGATTATCCAGCCAATCCTTTTATCAGCCTGTAGGGTTGCACTTGGCCTTTGAATGTATGAAAGTGAATTACATACACACTGACACAAAAATACACAAACATTACTATTGTCTTTTTTTAGTTACTGTGCCTTTTTACAACATGATATATAATGGTGAATATTTTGGAGAATCATGAAATTCTCTGTCAGACCTCAATGGTTTAGAGTACCAGAGGTAGAATAAAGGGCATGAACTTACAGGCGGGGGGCAGCGGGGGAGCAGGAAGAGAGGGAAGGAAGGAGAGAGAGAGAAAAAGAGTGAGAGGAAACCGTTATGTCTTCTGACATACTGCACTGAATAGACTTGATTACCATAAAAGCAGAGCATCAGTTCACTTCAGTTCAGTCACTCAGTCGTGTCCGACCCTTTGCGACCCCATGAACCGCAGCACGCCGGGCCTCCGTGTCCATCACCAACTCCCAGAGTTTATCCAAACTCATGTCCATTAAGTCGGTGATGCTATCCAACCATCTCATCTTCTGTCATCCCCTTCTCCTCCTGCCCTCAATCTTTCCCAGAATAAGGGTCTTTTCAAATTAGTCAGCTCTTTGCATCAGGTAGCCAAAATATTGGAGCTTCAGCTTCAACATCAGTCCTTCCAATGAACACCCAGGACTGATCTCCTTTAGGATAACTGGTTGGATCTCCCTGCAGTCCAAGGGACTCTCAAGAGTCTTCTCCAACACCACAGTTCAAAAGCATCAATTCTTTGGTGCTCAGCTTTCTTTATAGTCCAACTCTCATATCCATACATGACCACTGGGAAAATCATAGCCTTGACTAGACGGACTTTTGTTGACAAAGTAATGTCTCTATTTTTTAATATGCTGTCTAGGTTGATCATAACTTTCCTTCCAAGGAGTAAGCATCTTTTAAAAGAAGGGCATAGGGGTCATCAAATCATTCAGAATGTGAAGTAATACAAAATGTGTGTCTAAATGGAAGCAAAAAACTTGGAGAGCATTTAAGGATGTTAATCTCTATAAATGTGCAAATTTCTAAACTCTGGGTAGGAAAACACAGGAGGAAAAAGTGTCAAAATGTTAAAGGAATAAAGGTTAACTAAATAGATACAGGGTTCTAGAGATGGACTTTATGAATGAGGTTGAGCACTGAAGAGTTGATACTTTCTAACTGTGGCTGTGGAGAAAACTCCTGAGAGTGCCTTGAACTGCAAGATCAAATCAGCCAATCCTAAAGAAAATCAACACTGAATATTCATTGGAAGGACTGATGCTTAAGCTGAAACTCCAACACTTTGGCCACGTGATGTGAAGAGCCGACTCATTAGAAAGATCCTGATGCAGGGAGAGACTGAAGGCAGGAGGAAAAGGGGATGACATAACCAACTCAATGGACATGAGTTTGAGTGACCTCCGGGAGATGATGAAGGACAGGGAAGCCTGGGGTGCTGCAGTCTGTCAGAGAGAGCTGAGCATTTAACCAGGGCTTCCCTGGTGGTTCAGTCTGTAAAGACTTTGCCTGCAGTGCAAGAGACTGGGCTAGATCCTGGGTCAGGAAGATCCGCTAGAGAAAGAAATGGCAACCCACGCTAGTATTCTTGCCTGGAGAATCCCATGGACAGAGGAGCCTGGAGGACTACAGTCCACAGGGTCTCAAAGAGTCTGATAAGACTGAAGCAACTTAGCACACATGGAAGCCATTTAACCAAGATAACATTATTGTCTATAGTCTATACATTAATACAAATGTGTGGATTACAAAATCACTCCTCTTGATTAATGAAGGTGCCTACCCCTTTAATTTAAACTTTACTTACCTGTATTAAGAGCAAAAAATCATTCTGAATTTAGCAGCTCCATGAAAGCTGCCATAGTATACAGAAAAACTTACACATTTTCCAAATCACTGCAATTAGATAGTTTCTCAGAAGAACATAACCTAAAATAAACTGTGTCTTTGAAAAAGAGAGCACAATTGGAAAAATATTCCAAAATATGTTTTTCATTAGGCAAGTGATAAAACATTACAGAATAGTTTAAATTTAATGACAGCTTAAATATAATTGTTGAAGAGCATTAAACCATTTATTTTTATTTGAGAAAAATTAATGTAGACAGTGTGAATTAATGCCTATGGACACTGACTCTATTATTAACACTTTAAGGAATTGAAGAATAATGATACTCCCATATAATGCGTACTGAATGAAGTTCATCACCTCATCTATTTGTTTAGGTGATGAACTCCATTTAGTACGCATTATATGGGAGTATCACTATTTGAATGTTATAGTTAACAGAGTATAATTGCCCCCTTATTTTTTTTCACCAAGCTAGAGGTACAATTACAAACAAAGTGTAGACCTAAGTCCACTCAATATCCTTGCATGCTTTAGCTCTTTGTGAGTCTGTCACATTTACTATGAGAGAGTAAATGAGAGACTCACATATATTCTTTTCACCTAACTTATAAATCTCATCTCTAATTGGATTTGATTCTTTTAGGCTTATAGATCAGACTGACATAGCTGATTTTTTTCTTAAAAAGTGTATGCTTTTATAGGGATAATATTCCTAACATGGAACAATTCTTAAAAGATTTTAGAAGAATATGGTATCGGGTGGGAGTTGATGGGTGCCTCCATCCCAGCTAAAACAAAGAAACAGACAACAGGTATTCCCATTTTCTAACTTCTGGAACCTGCGAATCTGAACTTGAAAAAGGGACTTTGCAGATGGAAGTCAGCTAAAGATCTTGAGATGAAATCTCACTGGATTTGGGGCCTATCCAGTGACAGCTGCCCTAAGACCTTACAAGAAAACGGTACAGAGAGATTTTGGACACATAGACACTGAAGCAAATCATGTGACAATGGATGCAGAGCTTGAGTTATGCAGCCCCAAGCCAAGGGGCATCTGGAATCACTGGAAGTTGGAAGAGGCAGGAAAGGGTTTTCCTCTAGAGCCTCTGAGGGAGTATAGCCCTATTGACACCTTGATTCAGACTTCTGACCTCCAAAATTGTTGGAAAGTAAGTTCCGTGGTTTTGTTTAAACTACCTTGTTTCTAGTAAATTGTTATAGCAACCCTAGGAAAAAATACAAAGGGTATTACTTAAAATGGAAATTTGTAAGAAATTATAAATCATTCTTTTTTTCCCCAAGATACTTTCAAAACATTTGCATATTTGCCCAAATATTGTCTTTTATTTGTCTGGGCTAAAATCTACATAATTCAAAGTTCTAGACAGAAAATTTGGCCATATTACAGAAAATGTACTTATTTATCTGTTACAAATAATATATGACATTTGTCTTTACTAATACACTGTATTTAAAAAATTGAACAAATGTTCATAGGGCATGCATGATCATATTTTGCACACAAAAATGGATATTTTAAGCCTAACTTCAAATGAGCATTAGACAGTTTCAACCCATGTGTGTAATAACCTGTTTTCATGCTTCTGAGAAAGCAGCTTATACTTAGAGAGTATCAACTCACAGCTGTTCCTCTCATAAAATTTTTGCTCTGCTGGAATAGACAGGGCTTTCTGAATGAAATTTGTTACACTCTACAAGCAATAGAGATCTCTCATCAATTGTTTCAAGTGGTCAAATTTGATAAAACCAATTATAGCCTGAGCAGTGATGATCATTTCCTACCTAATAAAATAGAGTAAGTGAACATTACAACTCAACAACAATTTATAGCACTAGGCATAATCTGTGAGGTCAGAGGCGGGGGACATTTCTAACTTGGGATGATTAAGTATTCAGCTTGAGCCAAGGAATATCATTTATAAAGCCAAAATCAAGCAGCAATGTGAATGTTCTGAAAATGGAATCTTTCTTATATTCAGTGTAGTGTTTAATGGTTTCACAGGACTCTCCTGGGCAGTACTTCAGTAAAAACGCTTATTATATTTCATATCAGTTAAGGTACCTTACTTGTGATTTTTAAAAATAATTGTTTTAAACTTAATAGATTCTTCCACAGGCGTCACTTGAGACTGGAAGTTTACTGGTGTCCTCTGAGTTGATTTTATTGCTCTGGAATCAGTAAGAATTTTCTCTTAGGGAAATAGAATTTTGCACATGACATCGTTCTTCTTTTACAGAAATAATGTAGACATGTGCATGCTATTGGACAATTGAAATATGATGAAGTCAGTTTTCTTGTATCCACTGTCCCTGCATTGCATGCTTCTAGAGCAGTTCCTAGATTTTGAAAGATACTTGTGTTTTTGCATAGTTGTTTATGTGGAGCTTGTTTCTAATATTTCTTTTTTCTTTATTGCTTGAATTTTGCTAGAATATGATCTCTTTTGACCCATTCAATCATTCTGTGAAGGGACATTTTAGAGCAACTATTATTATAACTCATTTTTTTCCAAATTTGTCAGTGAAGACTATGAGAAGTTTATGAACTGCCTAGTATATGATGAGATCAAAGTGAGGGCATCTCCACTCTGATGCTGTTTTAAATCCCACTCACTAGAGCATTCTGATGAGATGATAAAGGGTGTCTGGAGTTTAAACCAGAAACATGTAATGCCCAGGATTACCTCAAGGAATTTTTGCTAGTTACCTGAACCTACAGTAACCTGAACCAAAATTTTTATATATTATACTTTTAGATATCAGTATCTAGATTTTAAGATATACTTAGGGTATAACATTTCTAGTAAATCTGAATATAAGGCCACAAAACTAAAAAATAAACCAAAAATTAATCATACAGTATTGTGGTCAGGATAAGTTAGATTGTGTTGTGGTTAAAACAAACAAACAAAAAAGCAACAGAAACTTAGTGACATAAAACAACAAAGATTATTTCTCATTCACAAAATAACCTCAAATGCAAATAGATTTTGTGGAAGGGCAGAGGGGTTAGTGGAAATTATTCGTGTGGTCACCTAGGGATACGGGCTGACTGAAGCTTCATCTCAGCACATACTCCCATGATTGTCACGGCACAGAAAGAAAACAGTTAGAAGATGGCTACTCTGCAATTAAATACTTTGTCATGGAAGCGCTTTACATTATTTTTACCCCATATCCATTCGCCAGAATTCATTGCGTTCATTGTGTGCAAGCTCAGTCGTGTCGGACTCTTTGTGACCTCATAGACTGTAGCCTGCCAGGCCCCTCTGTCCATGGGATTTTCCAGGTAAGGATACTGGTGTCCTTTGCCAGATCTTCCTCCAGGGTATATTTCCCACCCAGGGATTGAACCCGCATCTCCTGAGTCTCCTTCATTGCAAGCGGGTTCTTTATCTGCTGAGCCACTGGAGAGACTTCACCACAATTAATCACACCTAATTTCAAAAAGAAGGCGGGTGCTTCCCTGGTAGCTTAGCTGGAAAAGAATCCACCTGCAATGTTGGAGATCCTGGTTCCATTCCTGCTTCGGAAAGATCCCCTGGTGGAGGACATGGCAACCCACTCCAGTATTCTTGCCTGGAGAAACCCCATGGTCAGAGGAGCTTGGGGGGCTATCCAGTCCATAAGGTCAGGAAGAGTCAGACACAACTAAACAATTAGGCACAATACAGCACAATTTCAAAGGGAGGGGAAAATACAATACTCAGGTGTGCCTGGAAGGGAGTGAAGCCAGATGTTAGTGAACATGTTGAAATCTGTGTCACAGGGGGAAAGGTAGACTTTTATTCATTTATTTATTTGAAAATTAGGGCTTATCTTTTGGAATATAACTGTGGATGGCTCAAAGTAAGATGCAGGGTTTGAGAAGTGAAAGAAGCTTTGGCATTTTATTGGGTCTATGTAGAAATTCAATGTAGAAATTTCTTCTAAAATCCTCTTCATGAATTCTCCTTGAATAATTCCAGTGATGATGTGTTAGCTATTTAACCTGTTAGCTGTTATTCTACTGGACAACTCTATTATTGAAGACTATTATGTTATTCGAGCCTGAAATCTACGAAACTGAAGTTCTCACTTATCAACCCTCATCCTGCCTTCTGAGCACCATCAGCTCAGTTCAGTTGCTCAGTCGTGTCCGACTCTTTGCAACCCCATAAATCACAGCATGCCAGGCCTCCCTGTCCATCACCAACTCCCGTAGTTTACTCAAACTCATGTTGATTGAGTCAGTGATGCCATCCAACCATCTCATCCTCTGTCGTCCCCTTCTCCTCCCATCTTCAATCTTTCCCAGCATCAGGGTCTGAGCACCGTATAACACAACAAATTGACTTGACGAAATCCACAAAACTAGCTGAAGTAGAACTTAAGGAACTGCAGACTCTAGGGCTAACTCTTGACCACCAAATGACATGTACCCTACAAGGTTACAGCTGGCCCTTAGGATATAACATTTTATTTCTCTACCTCGTCAGGTGGTCTACACCCCTCATGTTGTTGTTAATTCCACAGGGGAACTCTAAGTTTGAAAATATAATTTATCATATCTTTATATTCTTAAAAATGCAATCCCAAAAGCACAATTAGATACCAATTACAATCAGCAGGATGGCTATCAAAAAAGAAACAAATAGTAACTGTCAATGATGACATGAGGAAATTGGAACCCTTGTGCATTGTTGATAAGACGTATAAAGCTGGTACACCCTTTGTGGAAAACAGTATGGTGGTTGCTCAAAATATTAAACATAGAATTATCTTATGATCCAGCAATTCTACTTCTGGATCTAAAGCTAAAATAAGAAATCTCCACACTGTTTTCCATAGCGGCTGTACTAGTTTGCATTCCCACCAACAGTGTAAGAGGGTTCCCTTTTCTCCACACCCTCTCCAGCATTTATTGCTTGTAGACTTTTGGATAGCAGCCATCCAGACTGGTGTGTAATGGTACCTCATTGTGGTTTTGATTTGCATTTCTCTAATAATGAGTGATGTTGAGCATCTTTTCATGTGTTTGTTAGCCATCTGTATGTCTTCTTTGGAGAAATGTCTGTTTAGTTCTTTGGCCCATTTTTTTGATTGGGTCATTTATTTTTCTGGAATTGAGCTGCAGGAGTTGTTTGTATATTTTTGAGATTAATCCTTTGTCTGTTTCTTCATTTGCTATTATTTTCTCCCAATCTGAGGGCTGTCTTTTCACCTTACTTATAGTTTCCTTTGTAGTGCAAAAGCTTTTAAGTTTCATTAGGTCCCATTTGTTTAGTTTTGCTTTTATTTCCAAAATTCTGGGAGGTGGGTCATAGAGGATCTTGCTGTGATTTATGTCGGAGAGTGTTTTGCCTATGTTCTCCTCTAGGAGTTTTATAGTTTCTGGTCTTACATTTAGATCTTTAATCCATTTTGAGTTTATTTTTGTGTATGGTGTTAGAAAGTGTTCTAGTTTCATTCTTTTGCAAGTGGTTGACCAGTTTTCCCAGCACCACTTGTTAAAGAGGTTATCTTTTTTCCATTGTATATCCTTGCCTCAAATAGAACTACCATATGACCCAGCAATCCCACTTCTGGGCATACACACTGAGGAAACCAGATCTGAAAGAGACACGTGCACCCCAATGTTCATCGCAGCACTGTTTATAATAGCCAGGACATGGAAGCAACCTAGATGCCCATCAGCAGATGAATGGATAAGGAAGCTGTGGTACATATACACCATGGAATATTACTCAGCCGTTAAAAAGAATTCATTTGAATCAGTCCTAATGAGATGGATGAACTGGAACCCCTTATACAGAGTGAAGTAAGCCAGAAAGATAAAGAACATTACAGCATACTAACACATATATATGGAATTTAGAAAGATGGTAACGATAACCCTATATGCAAAATGGAAAAAGAGACACAGAAATACAGAACAGACTTTTGAACTCTGTGGGAGAATGTGAGGGTGGGATATTTCAAAAGAACAGCATGTATACTATTTATGGTGAAACAGATCACCAGCCCAGGTGGGATGCATGAGACAAGTGCTCGGGCCTGGTGCACTGGGAAGACCCAGAGGAATCGGGTGGAGAGGGAGGTGGGAGGGGGGATCGGGATGGGGAATACGTGTAAATCTATGGCTGATTCATATCAATGTATGACCAAAAAAAATAAACATATAAAATAATAAAAAAAAAGAAAGCATGTTCTGGAGAGAATGCCAAAAAAAATAAAAATAAAAAAAAGTAAAGCTAAAATAACATAAAGTGAGAATGTGAACAGTTATTTGTACATTCCTGTTCATAGAAACACTATTGGCAATATCTAAACGGAGAAATCTATTCAAATATCCATCAACAGATGAATGGATAAACAAAATGTGGTATATACACACCAATGGAATGTTATTCAGCCTTAAAAGACACATGGAAAATATATATATGCTACAATATGGATGAACCTTGAAGACATCATGCTAGTGAAATAAGCCAGAGACCAAAGGACATATATAGGGTTGATTCTACTTATACGAGGTATCTAAATTTGTCAGATTCATAAAATGGAAAGTAAAATGTTAGTCACCTGTAGCTGGTGGTCATGGAGAATGGGGAGTTACTGTTTGATATGTATAAGGTTTCAGTTTGTGAACATAAAAAGGTTGTAAAAATGGATGATGGGGATGGCTGCACATCACTGTGAATGTACTTAATATCACTAAACTATAGACTTAATAGTGGTTAAAATGGTAAAATTTTTGTTATGTATATATTTTACCACAATATAAAAGGAAAAAAAAATGCAAGCCTGTTTCATACTTAAAGAATTTTTATGGTCTTAAGGAAATAATTTTCTAAGAGACTTAATTGATGTGTTTCATTCACATGTGCAAAATATATGTGTAATTAAATAGAGGTCCAAAGAATGTCAGTGTAAGATGAAGATCTGGTAAAAAAATAAAAACATGCTGTTTAATTCTAATCATTCTTGATCATAATTTAGCCTGTGAAATGGATCACCTATTGCTATACTACTTATTATATGCAAATAGTTGTTTATATAGGATCTGCTAAAATTATGCATGGGTTTCTAAATTACCAACACATCCAGGAAATGATAGCAAGGATGAATTTTACTTATTATGTTCCTTACTTAGAGTCCATCAGTCCTGCACTATCTGTTAAATACGAAGACTCAATTCAGTTCAGTTGCTCAGTCGTGTCAGACTCTTTGTGACCCCATGAATCGCAACACACCAGGCCTCCCTGTCGATCACCAACTCCTGGAGTTTACTCAAACTCATGTCCATCGAGTCGGTGATGCCATCCACCTGTCTCATCCTCTGTCGTCCCCTTCTCCTCCTGCCCCCAATCCCTCCCAGCATCAGGGTCTTTTCCAATGAGTCAACTCTTCGCATGAGGTGGCCAAAGTATTGGAGTTTCAGCTTCAGCATCAGTCTTCCCAATGAACATCCAGGATGGCTCTCCTTTAGGATGGACTGGTTGGATCTCCTTGAAGTCCAAGGGACTCTCAAGCATCTTCTCCAACACCACAGTTCAAAAGCATCAATTCTTCGGCGCTCAGCTTTCTTCACAGTCCAAATCTCACATCTATACATGACCACTGGAAAAACCATAGCCTTGACTAGACGGACCTTTGTTGGCAAAGTAATATCTCTGCTTTTTAATATGCTATCTAGGTTGGTTATAACTTTCCTTCCAAGGAGTAAGCGTCTTTTAATTTCATGGCTGCAATCAACATCTGCAGTGATTTTGGAGCCCCAAAAAGTAGTCTAACACTGTTTCCACTGTTTCCCCATCTATTTCATGAAGACTCAACCTGACCCTAGTTCCAACTAAAAAAATGCCAACAATACTAATACTCCACCAAAATTACCAGCTCCAATCAGTACATTCAGCATTTCCTCTCTTGACTGAAATGAGCTGCTATTATTTATCTTCTTTCTCCAAACAGTGTATTTTCTTGGTGGTTCATTGCTTTAAGAATTTTGAATCCAAGGAACAAACAACTTATAATCATTAGTCCATTTAGAGAACTGATGATCCATGTAACCTCCATTTGCCTGCATCTCTGGATTTCACTTTCAAAATCAAGTTCCCTGGTATTTTTGGATCAATGCCCGATAATACCTAGGAGATACTGCAGGTTTACTTCCAGACCACCTCAATAAAGAGAATATTGAATAAAATCAGTTATATAAGTTTCTTTTTGGGGGGATGGGTTCCCAGTGCAAATAAAGTTACGTTGGCATTATACTGGTTTATTAAGTGTGTAAATAGCATTATGTCTTAAAAAAATATGCATACTTAATTAAAAAATGCTAAAAATGCTAATCATTGAAGGAACCTTCAGGAAGTCATAATCTTTTTGCTGGTCTTGTGTCTCTGTCGATGGCTGCTGAAGGTTGGGTGGTTTTGGAAATTTCTAAAAATAAGAGAACAATGAAGTTGGCCACATCAATTTACTCTTCTTTTCAGGAACAATTTCTCTGCAACATTCAATGCTGTTTGATAGCTTTTTACTCACTGTAGAACCTTTTTTTCCCCAAAACTGGAGTCAATCATATCAAAACCTGTCACTGTTTTATAAACTAAATTTATGTAATAGTCTAAATCCTTTGTTGTCATTTCAACAATCTTCACAGGATATTCACCAAAAATAGATTTAATCTCAAGAAATAAGTATCTTTGCTTACCCATAAGAAATGAGTCCTTGTCCATTTAAGGTTTATCATGAGATTTAAGCAAATCAGTCACATCCTTAGGTTCAACGTCTAATTCTGTTTCTCTGGCTATCTCCATTGGATGCATTTGCAGTTACTTCCTCCACTGAAATCTTGAACTCTTTGAAGTCATCTATGAGAACTGGAATTGACTTCTTCAAAATTCCTGTCAATGTTGATATTTTGACCTCTTCCCATGAATCACAAATATTCTCGATAGCATCTAGAATAACAAATCCTCTCCAAGTTTTTAATGTACTTTATCCAGATACATCAGAAGAGTCACTATCTATGGCAGCTATGGCCAGAGGAATCTATTTATTTAATTAAAAGATCTGAAAGTCAAAATGACTCCTTGATCTAAGGGCTCCAGAATGGATGTTGTTTTTACAGGCATATTCAGTTCAGCTCAGTTCAGTCGCTCAGTTGGGTCCAATTCTTTGTGACTCCATGGACTGTAGCAACTGTCCATCACTAACTCCCAGAGTTTATTCAAACTCATGTCAATTGAGTCAATGATGCAATCTAATCATCTCATCCTCTGTTGTCTCCTTCTCCTTCTGCCTTCAGTCTTTCCCAGCATCAGGGACTTTTCAAATGAGTCAGTTCTTTGCATCAGGTGGCCAAAGTATTGGAGTTTCAGCTTCAGCATCAGTCCTTCCAATGCATATTCAGGACTGATTTCCTTTAGGATGGACTGGTTGGATCTCCAAGGGACTCTCAAGAGTCTTCTCCAATACCACAGCTCAACAACATCAATTCTTTGGTGCTCAGCTTTCTTTATAATCCAACTCTCACATCCATACATGACTACTGGAAAAAACATAGCTTTGACTAGATGCAAAGGCATGAGAATAGCATTAATTCATTACACATCTCATTGGACTTCTTAGGTAAACAGATGCATTGTCAATGATTGATAGAATTTTGAAAGAAATATTTTTCTGTCTAATTAGTAGATCTGAGCAGTAGGCTTAACATATTCAGTAAACTATGTTGTAAACAGATGTGTTGTCATCCAGGCTGTGTTGGTCCATATACAGAACACAGGAAGAGCTGATTCAGATTCAACATAATTCTTGAGGGTCCTAGAATGGTAAATAATCAGTGATTTCAGCTTAAAAGTCACCAGTTGCATTAGTGCATTAACTCTGACAGGAGTCAGTCTATTTTTCGAAGCTTTGAATCCAGGCATGGACTTCCCCTCTCTAGTTGTGAAAGTCCTAGATGGCATCACCTTCCGAAGGAAGGTTGTTTTGTCTGCATTCCAAATCTGTTGTTTAGTGTAGCCACCTTCATTAATTATTTTAGTTAAATCTTCTGATAACTTGCTGCAGCTTCTACACAGTACTTGCAGCTGCATCTTGTTGTTTGATGTTATAGGGATGGCTTCTCTCCTTAACCTCATGAGTCAACTTCTGCTAGCTTCAAATTTTCTTCTGCAACTCTCTCAGCCTTCACAGAATTGAAGAGTGTTGGGGGGCCTTGCTCAGGATAAAGCTTCAACTTAAAAGAATGTTTTGTCTATATTGATCTTTTATCCAGGCCAGTACAACTTTCTCCATGTGAGCAATGAGGTTTTTTTTTTTTTTTTTTTTGCTTTCTTATCATTCTTGTGTTCATTGGAGCAGCATGTTAAATTCCCTCAAAAACTTCTCCTTTGCATCCATAGCTTGGTTAACAATTTGGTACAAGAGGCCGAGGTTTTGACATATCTTGGTTTTTGACATGCCTTCCTCAGGAAGTTTAATCATTTCTAGTTTTTGATATAATGAGAGATGTGTGACTTTCTTTCACTTTTACACTTAAAAGCCATTGGAGGGCTATTAGCTGGCCTAATTTCAGCGTTGCTGTAGCTCAGGGAACAGTGAAGCCTGAGGAGAGGGAGAGAGAGAGAGAAGGGTTGAGTACTCAGAACACACACATTCATTCATTAAGTTTGCCATGTATGCAGGTATGGGGTGTGGTCGGTCCCCTAAAAAAAATTAGTAACGTCAAAGATCATTGATCACAGGTCACCATAACAACTATAATCAAAGCAAGAAAAGTTTAAAATATTGTGAGATTTACCAGAGTGCGAGATAGAGACCCAGAGTGAGCAAACGCTGCAGGAAAAACAGCATGGGCAGACTTGCTGGATGCAGGGTTGCCACAAATATCTTTGTAAAAAATGTGATTTCTGCCAAGTGCAGCAAAGCAAAGTGCAATAAAACAAGGATTTGATTATTGGCAGAAGGAGAACAAATCTTTCCACTCTAAAACATGTGGGTAAAAAGTACCCCAAGGTAAAACAATGCTGCTAAAAAAGAAAACCTAAATCCACCAAATAAGATGTAAGAATAAAGTGGTAGTTTGGAGGGGAGTAAGCAAGGAGAATTTGAAGTGAGGACACAAAGATTGAGCCAGAATGAAGGGGGAAGGGGCCAAGGATAGTTGGTCTCTTGTGCTATTAATAAAGAAGTAAGTTCAGAAAAGAAAGATTGCAGAATTGATATAGGAATTATTAAATAAAGGTGTTTGGAATCAAGGGTTTTTTGCAAGTGAATCACACACATGATTTTTCTTTATTAGCTCCACCTCTTGAACGTTCAATATTTTACCTTTTCATTTTATTTTCATTATTTTATTTGTCTCTCCTTCCTGTTTCAGTCTTCTCTTTTTTATTCTCTCTTTTCTTTTGTTCTTTTAAAAATCTCCCTTTTATTTGCTTTTCACTCAACATTTTGCACTACTTTCTCCTTATACAAATTTTGAATTAATTCTATCCTCTACTTTCCACCAAACATACTCGGTGACTCACTGATTATATTGTTTTTCTTTCCCTTGTCCATTACTCCATCCAGTCCCTTGTGGTGTATGGTAGCTCTTCACAAACATGGATATTTTTAAATAACACTTTGATTTGAACTTAACCTTAATGTTTATAATGCAACTGCTTTATAAGTGTAATTTTCAGTTTCACATAAGGAGTAAATAGTAAACAAACTTGATTATTTTTGTTTGTTGGTTGGTTTAGGTGTAACTTCACATTGGCTTGCCTGATGGCTCGGCAGTAAAGAATCTGCCTGACAATGCAGGAGACATGGGTTTGATCCCTGGGTCAGGAAGATCCCCTGGAGAAGGAAATGGCATTCCCACTCCAGTAGTCTTGTCTAGGAAGTCATAAACTAAAAATTGGTGCTCATCAAGGGCATTTGCCATCTGCCTCTGCTGAGACTGAATCCTGTGCTGCTATAATTATTGACCTTTGAATCTCCCTGAAGAGGGTGGAGAAATGAGGAAGTTTGTGCTCCAGGGAACCTGGAGGAACAAGTCTTTTCAGATAGTTCAGTCACTCAGTCATGCCCGACTCTTCGTGATCCCATGGATTAAAGCACGCCAGGCCTCCCTGTCCATCACCAACTCCTGCAGCTTGCTCAAACCCATGTCCATGGAGTCAGTGCTGCCATCCAACCAGCTCATCCTCTGTCGTCCCCTTCTCCTCCTCCCCTCAATCTTTCCCAGAATCAGGGTCTTTTCCAATGAGTCAGTTCTTCATATCAGGTGGAGAAAATATTGGAGCTTCAGCTTCAGGGTCAATCATTCCAATGAATATTCAGGATGATTTCCTTTAGGATTGACTGGTTTGATCTCCTTGCAGTTCAAGGGACTAGCAAGAGTCTTCTCCAACACCACAGTTAAAAGCATCAATTCTTTGGCACTCAGCTTTCTTTATGGTCCAACTCTCACATCCATACATGGCTATAGGAAAAAACATAGCTTCAACTGTACAGACCTTTGTAATGTAATGTCTCTGCTTTTTATTATGTTTTCTAGGTCATAGCTTTTCATGGCTTTTCATGTCATAGCTTTTCTTCCAAGGAGCAAGCTTTTTTTTTTTTTAATTTCATGGCTGCAGTCAATATCTGCAGTGATTTTAGAGTCCAATAAAATAAAGTCTGTTACTGACTCCATTGTTTCCCCATCTATTTGCCATAAAGTAATGGGACCAGATGTCATAATCTTAGTTTTCTTAATGTTTAGTTCTAAGCCAGCTTTTTCATTCTCTTCTTTCACTTTCATCAAGAGGCTCTTTAGTTCCTCTTCACTTACTGGCATAGGGGTGGTGTCATCTGCATGTCTGAGGTTGCTGATATTTCTCCTGGCAATCTTGATTCCAGCTTGTGCTTTATCCAGTCCAGCATTTCTCATGTACTCTGCATATAAGTTAAATAAGCAGGGTGACAATATACAGCCTTGACATACTCCTTTTCCAATTTGGAACTAGTCTGTTGTTCCATGTCCTGTTCTGTTACTTCTTGACCTGCACACAGATTTCTCATGAGGTAAGGTGAAACAAATCTTTAAATAGTTAAATATTTTCAGGATCTGATTACATGATTCCAATACTTTCATCTCTTCATATCTCTGTTGTTTTTCAGTCGCTTAGTCATGTGCAACTCTTTGCAACCCCATGGACTGCAGCATGCCAGGCTTCCCTGTCCTTCACCATCTCCTGAAACTTGCTCAAACTCATGTCCATTGAGTTGATGATGCCATTCAACCATCTTGTCCTCTGTCGTCCCCTTCTCCTCCTGCCTTCAATCTTTCCCAGCATCAGGGCCTATTCTAATCCCTTATGATGACATCAGCTCCTCTTAATTAGCAGAAAATCTTTTGTAAAATAAGTGCTTGATTGTACTGAATTCCCTCATCACCAAAATTGTATATACTAACCTTCCCCTACTACCTCTTTGGGACAGTTTCTCAGAGCTATCTGAGGTGCTGTCTCCTATGCTGCAGTCCTCATTTTGGCCCCAACAAAACTTAACTTTCAACTCTCATACCATGCATATTTTTTAGTCCAAAAATCCCACTGACAGAGGTGCCTGGTCCAGGGGGTCTCAAAAGAGTTGGACATGACTTAGCAACTAGACAACAACAACAACCTCACAATGGGAATTTCATGAAAATTCAATTTAAATGAATTTATTCTATATTAGTTTTTGATAGCTACTATAACAATCTATCAGAAAGTTAACAAATTGAAGCAATCCAAATATATTATCTAACAGTTCTGTAGGTCAGAAGTCTGACATTGATCTTACCAGGCTAAAATCCAAGCATCAGCAGGCTACATTCTTTCTGGAGGCTCCAGTAGAGAATCCTTTCCTTGTGCATTCATATTTTTGACAAAATTCATTTTCCTACAGTTTTAGAACTGAGTTCCCCTTTTTCTTTCTGGGGTTCCCAGCTTCTACAGGTTATCCTCATTCCACTGCACACAGTATACTTCCTTCATTTTTTTTTTTTCTTTTTTTTTTTTTCTACTTCCTTCATTTTAAGAGCCATTAATGATGGTTCAAATCTCTCTCACACCCCAAATCTATTCTGTCTCTTCCTTCTATTGTTCTTGCTCTCTGACCTAATTTTCTCCCTTCCTCTTCCACTTTTAAGGACTCATGTGATTAAACTGGGCCAGCCATTATAATTCATGATAACTTCATAACCTTTCTTTAAATGTCTCAGGTTTCTCTGCTCTATTTATTTTCATCATAATTTTAATTTCAAGACAATATATGTAATCGTACCCAAAGACTTACAAGAATTGCCAGGCTCAGGAGAGCCGTGATTGTGTCACTCAGAATCAAAGAAAGAAGAATAGAGTTTTGAGGGAAAATTGTTGAAGGAATCCCAGATGCCATGGGTCAAGTTTTAGCAAGAATGAGAAAGCATTAAACTTCTAGGGCTATACAATTGTTCTAGATGGGCCTATTTCCAGGGCAGGAAAAGAGATGCGGATGTAGAGAATGCACAAGTGGACATGGCAGGAGGTGGGGGCAGGAGAGTGGGATGAATTGTGAGAGTAGGACTGACATATTACACATACATGTGTAAAACAGCCAGCCTGTGGGAAGCTGCTTTAAGGCAGAAAGAGCTCAGCTTGGTGCTCTGTGATGACCGAGAGGGGTGGGATGGGGCTGGACTGGGAGTGAAGTCCAAGAGGGAGGGGATATATGTATAAATCTAGCTGATTCACCTTAGTGTACAGCTGAAACTAATACAGCACTGTGACATGATTATACTAAAAAAAAAAAAAGAAAAGAAAGAAAAGAAACAAGAAGCCAAACAAACAAGAAAAACACCTAGGCCTAAACAGGAAACAAGAGTAATGAAGTTGCTGGAGTTTTGGGAGAGATGGAGATAGAGGCAAGTGCTGAGTAACCTAAGTTATATATTGATATTTGTGTTTGTAGTCAAACACAAATGCACTCAGAAATAGGATAACAGCATACTCAGGGAGTGGAGAAAAGAAATATCTCCACATCTCTCTCCTTCAGCACTCTGATCTTGCCAACTTTTCTCTCTAGCCAGACTTCCTATGGAAAACTAGAAGTACTGGAAAGTATGGTGATAGAAACTATGAAGGTCAAATAACTCCTCTACCCAAGGAATAGTGCAGTATAGTAGAGGGTGGAGATTAGATATATGTGAGGGTTGTGGACTAAAAGAAACAAACAAGGTTAACCCCACGTTGAGGATAGGTTGGCAAACTTTCTATACATGGCCAGAGGATAAGTATTCTAGCCTTTGTGGATAGCACAGTCTCTGTTGCAATTACTGAACTTTGGGTCTATGGGGAAGAAAGTAAGTCTAGATAATACATAAACAATGGGTATGGCTGAGTTGCAAAAGAACTTTGTTTACAAAAACAGAAGGTTGGGCGGATTTGGCCCGTGGCCACAGTTTGTTGTATTGTTCAGTTGCTAAGTTGCGTCCAACTCTTTGCAACCGCTTGGATAGCAGCATGCCAAGCTTCCTGTGCTTCACTATTTCACGGAGTTTGCTCAAACTCATGTCCATTGAGTCAGTGATGCCATCCAACCATCTCATCGTCTGTCACTCCCCTTCTGCTCCTGCCCTCAATTTTTCCCAGCAGCAGGGTCTCTTCCACTCAGACTCTTTGCCTCAGATGGCTGAAGTATCGGAGCTATGGTTTCAGCATCAGTCCTTCCAATGAATATTCAGGGTTGATTTATTTTAGGATTGACTAGTTTGATCTCCTTGCTGTCCAAGAATCTCTCAAGAGTCTTCTTCAGCACCTCATCAATACTTTAGAGAAATAATTGATCGAGAGCATCAATTCTTTAGTACTAAGCCTTTTTTATCGTCCGACTCACATCAGAACATGACCACTGGAAAAACCATAGCTTTGACTAGATGTACCTCTGTTGGCATAGTGTTGGCTCTACTTTTTAATTCGCTATCTAGGTTTGTCATAGCTTTATCTTCCAAGTAGCAAGTATCTTTTCATTTCATGGCTGCAGTCACCGTCTGCAGTGATTTTGGTGCCCAAGGAAAAAAAAAATTGCCACTGGTTCCATTTTCTTCCCATCCATTTGCCATGAAGTGATAAGACCAGATGCCATGATCTTAATTTTTTTGAATGTTGTATTTAAGTCAGCTTTTTCACTCCCCTCTTTACCTTCATCAAGAGGCTCTTTAGTTCTTCGCTTTCTGCCATTAAGGTAGTATCATCTGCCTACCTGAGGTTGCTGATATTTCTCCCAGGAATCTTGATTCCAGCTTGTGAGTCATCCAGCCTGGTATTTTGCATGATGTACTCTGCATAGAAGTTAAATAAGAAGGGTGAAAATATACAGCCTTGATGTACTCATTTCCCAATTTTGAACCAGTCTGTTGTTTTATGTCAGGTTGTAACTCTTGTTTCTTGACCTACATACAGGCACCTAAGGAGGCAGGTAAAGTTATCTGGTATTTCTGTCTCTTTGAGAATTTTCCACAGTCTGCTGCAATCCACACAGTCAAAGTTTTTACCACAGTCAATGAAGTAGAATTTTCTGAAATTCTCTTGCTTTTTCTATGATCTAATGGATGTTGGCAATTCTATCTCTGGTTTCTCTGCCTTTTCTAAACCCAGCTTGTGCATCTGGAAGTTCTCATTTCATGTACTATTGAAGCCTAACTTGGAAGATTTTGAGCAATACCTTGCTAGCATGTGAAATGACCACAATTGTATGGCAATTTGAACATTTTTTTGGCATTGCCCTACTTTGGGATTAGAATGAAAATTGACTTTTTCCAGTCTTGTGGCCACTGCTGAGTTTTCCAAATTTGCTAGCATATTGAGTGCAGCATTTTAACATCATCATCTTTTAGGATTTGAGATAGCTCAGCTAGAATTTCAGCACTTCCACTAGCTTTGTTCACAGTCATGCTTGGTAAGGCCCACTTGAATTCACACTCTAGGATGTCTGGCTCTAGGTGAGTGACCACACCACCATGGTTCTCCGGGTCATTACAACTTCTTTGTACAGTTCCTCTGTATATTCATCCACCTCTTCTTAATCTCTTCTGCTTCTGTTAGGTCCTTACTGTTTCTGTCCTTTATTGTGCCCATTTTTGCATGAAATTTTCTCTTGGTATCTCTAATTTTCTTCAAGAGATCTCTAGTCTTTCCCATTCTATTGTTCTCTTCTATTTCTTTGCACTGTTCACTCACGAAGACTTTCTTATCTCTCCTTGCTATAGTTGGAACTCTGTACTCAGTTGGGTTTATCCTTCCCTTTCTCCTTTGCCACTTGCCTCTCTTCTTTTCTCAGCTATTTGTAAGGCCTCCTCACACAGCCATTTTGCGTTCTTGCATTTCCTTTTCTTTGGGATGGTTTTGGTCATTACTTCCTGTACAATGTCTGAACCTCTGTCCATTGTTCTTCAAGTACTCTATCAGATCTAATCCCTTGAATCTATTTGTCTCTTCCAATGTGTAATCATAGACATTTGATTTAAGTTATAACTGAATGGCCTAAATGTTTTCCCTGCTTTCTTCAATTTAAGTCCAAATTTTTCAGTAAGGAGTCCATAGTTTAAAGACCCCTAAAATAAGGCATCAGGTTTGGAATGGTGGGAAGTGTTAAATCTTTGCTTCACAAATTCATAGCTTAGGCTGTTTGTTAACATCAAATATCTAATCTCTTTACTATCAACTAAAGATGACATTTCCCATCATTCTTCATATTGAGAAATGGCTACCCCAATGGGGTAGAAGTGATGTTTACAACTTAAACATGGCTTTCTTAAAGAGAAAGAATGCGTCATCTGCTTCCTTTCTCCTGTTAGCTTGAATTTGGACCAAGAAAAGGTATTGATGATTCAACTTTCAAAATGAAGAGAAAAGCAATGTCCTAGAGTATAGTGGGAAAATAAGGCCTAGGAAGCCTGTGTTGTTAGCACCTTGGATCTCCCTTGCTGTCCTGTGGTTGGCTATTCTGACTTTAATAAATTTACATGAATGTGTCTCCTATTTAGGTAACAATTTTTTCCAAGTCTTGATTTTGCAATTAAAGTTTTGTCATGTGAGTTGTTTTTAAAACGAATTCTATAAAATCGGAGTATTATGGCCATGTAGTTTCTTGTGGAGCCTAAGTAGCCTTGTCAAGCCAACTGGAACATAACAGGCACTCAGTGAGATAGTTCTATTAAGAATCCTTTATTGTATTAAGTGTTATAAGAAATACAAATTAAATATTGGAGACAATATAACGTAACTTGGGTATATGGCTCCATAATTATTCATTATTGTGCCCTCAGAATAGCCCCTTACAAGTTATCTAGAAATTAGACAGTAGGGTATATAGTTAGAAAATAAAATTAAATTGTGTATTTTACCAGCTATTCTTTCTTTTCTTCATGATGGGCTTCTGGAAAGCATGTTATAGAGGAGATTATCATAAAGCAAATCACACTCCTACAGAGAAACAACTGAGAGCTTAATCACTGACAAGGACTGTGAATAAAATAAGTCATAAATGTGATAAATGCACTTATTTCTCAAAGTACAAATCAAGATTTGCAAAAGAATGAAACAACTTCTGCAAATCAAAGCCTTCCTAGACATCAAAAATTTAATCCAGACGCCCAGCCTCGCAAGTGAGAAAACAGACCTGGAGAGTTTGAGGAGATTGGAAACTTTGTCTGGATATTATCTCCCTTTTAGAGTAAGACAAAAGTTTTTTACAAAATGGTTTTCCAAAAGCAGATCCAGGCAGAGGAGAAAAGGAGGTACACTCCTACAAGTTGGTGAGGAAATTTTCTTAGTTACAGAGAGGATTTTGAAGACTTTCTTTATGTTTCGGCTTCCCTGATAGCTCAACTGGTAAAGAATCCACCTGCAATGCAGGAGACCCTGGTTTGATTCCCGGGTCAGCAAGATCCCCTGGAGAAGGGAAAGGCTACCCACTCCAGTATCCTGTCCTGGAGAATTCTATGGACTATATAGTCCATGGGGTAACTTCCTTATATTTACATTCTTTTATATTTCCAAATCACTTCCAACTTCATCTTCCCTAAACCTATCCATTTCCATTGGTACTAGAATAGTTATATAGATTTTAGAATATTTAAATAGACTATAAATTCTTATATGACTCATCATAGCCTATAAGATGAAATAATGTTTCTTTTTTACTTTTTCCAAGTGCACTATAAACCACTTCAGATTCATCTCACTATACCTCTTTTTGTTACCACAACATCTGGCTCAATTTGGTCATGCAAACATATGCAATTCTCTAAGTATTCTCCTTGTTTTTCATGTAACCGAGCTGTTGGTGAAATATGTATATATACACCATTAGCCAAAATGCTTTGACCTCCATTATTGTCCCAATTCATTTCTATGTACTTTTTAGGACTTAGTTCAGGGATCTTCTTCTGGTTCTCTCTTTTTAAGTAGAACACTAAGTGTCTCTTACCTGGCTACCTTAAAACATGTAAAACCATGTTTTATGATGCATTTTTACTTGGCCTCACTACTGTCTTTTATCTGGGTGTTCTCAGATAATTAGCAGATGTTCAAAGTCCAAGCCACAACTGTAATTAGAGATTTTGTAAAAAATCAAGTTTCTTCACTTTCAATCTAGTTTACTCTCCTTCTTCTGAATTGTCTTATTTGAGTTCTATAAAATAAATATACATGACTTGTCAAGAGAATCTCACTGATTTGCATAAAGAATATAGTTCTATGTAATCATAATTCCATGCCTTGAAGAATTTAACCCTGGATAGAATTAACAATAACTTCATTTGTCTTAGGCTTAAGCAGAATTGTGTAATTGGCCTATAGGTGGTTGAGGAAAATTTTACATATGTAAATTGAAAGTTACTTAATAATACATGACCATAATAATAGATGTGAAATGTGTAGAATAAGCCAGTATGTTCTGCAGTATGAAAGGAGGAAGAAAAAGCAACAGCCATAATGACTGGAAAGGGCTCAATGGAAAAATATAACCATTGGGCTTAATTGAAAGCTTATGCACACTCTCAAAAGATACCAAGGGGGCAGGCATTTTCCAGGAATTTGACTATAATTAGAATGAAAAGGGACTTACTTCCCTGATGGCCCAGTGATTAAGAATTTGCCTGCAAATGCAGGAGACATAGGTTCGATCCCTATTCTGGGAACTAATATCCCACATGCCATAAGACAACTGAACCTTAGCGCCACAGCTACTAAGCAAGCATGTCACAGCTACTGAAGCTCACACATAAGAAGGCGGTGAACCACAACCAGAGAGTAACCCTTACTCACCACATCTAGACACAGAACACATGCTGCAACAATGACCCAGGATAGCCAAAAAAAAAAAAGAAAAAGAAAAAAGGAAAGTAGTTAGAAACAATAAGGTCTATTTTTTCAATAGACTTCTCTGAGAAATGTTGAAGTTGTTATGGTAAATAATCATCAGTTCAGTTCAGTTCAGTTCAGTTGCTCAGTCGTGTCCAACTCTTTGTGACCCCATGGACTGCAGCACACCAGGCTTCCCTGTCCATCACCAACTCCCAGAGCTTACTCAAACTCATGTCCATTCAGTCGATGATGCCATCCAACCATCTCATCCTCTGTCATCCCCTTCTCCTTCTGCCCTCAATCTTTCCCAGAATCAGGGTCTTTTCAAATGAGTCAGTTCTTCGCATCAGGTGGCCAAAGTATCGGAGTTTCAGCTTCAGCATCAGTCCTTCCAATGAACATTCAGGACTGATTTTTTTTTTTTTTTTTAGGATGGACTGGTTGGATTTCCTTGCTGTCCAGGGACTCTCAAGAGTCTTCTCTAGCACCACAGTTCAAAAGCATCAATTCTTCAGCACTCAGCTTTCTTTATGGTCCAACTCTTACATCCATACAAGACTACTGGAAAAACCAGAGCTTTGACTAGATGGACCTTTGTGGGCAAAGCAATGTCTCTGCTTTTGAATATTCTGTCTAGTTTGGTCATAACTTTTCTTCCAAGGAGCAAGCGTCTTTTAATTTCATGGCTGCAGTCACCATCTGCAGTGATTTTGGAGCCCCCCAAAATAAAGTCTTATCACTGTTTCCGTTGTTTCCCCACCTATTTGCCATGAAGTGATGGGATCGGATGCCATGATCTTAGTTTTCTGAATGCTGAGCTTTAAGCTAACTTTTCACTCTCCTCTTTCTCTTTCATCAAGAGGCTCTTTAGTTCTTCCTCGCTTTCTGTCATAAGGGTGGTGTCATCTGCATATCTGAGATTAGTGGTATTTCTCCGGGGAATCTTGATTCCAGCTTGTGCTTCATCCAACCCAGAGTTTCTCATGATGTACTCTGCATATAAGTTAAAGGAGCAGGGTGGCAATACACAGCCTTGATGTACCCTTTTCCCTATTTGGAACCAGTCTGTTGTTCCATGTCCAGTTCTCACTGTTGCTTCTTGACCTGCATACAGGTTTCTCAGGAGGCAGGTCAGGTGGTCTGGCGTTCCCATCTCTAAGGGTTTTCTACAGTTTGTTGTGATCCACACTTTATGGACTTTGGCATAGTCAATAAAGCAGAAGTAGAGGTTTTTCTGGTAAATTATCATAGTAAATTATTATTGTGATAAATAATGCTGCACTCAATTAATTAATATGCACTTACTGGTGGTTCCTCTCTGGAATCAGGGTCAGGTTTGCCACTGCAGCATATTTACCAATGTGTTTAACATGGTCGAGGTAAAGACATGAGAAGACAAATGATATATGTATAAATTTCCTTTCATCTCCATCTATTACATAATTTCTATAAATTTAAACAATCTCTTTGACTCAAATATTCCACTTGTAATAAAAGATAAATAAAGATATTTAGTGCCAGGTATGGTAGTTTGTGCTTTTATCTTGCCCAAGGGAAGATCTCAGAGACTTATATTCTGAAATCCAAGTTTGGGACATATCCCAGCTATTGACAAAGCAATTCATCATAAATCACTGTGGTAATGATATAGATGTTTTACTAAGCTACATTTATCCATATTTAGTGAGCATCTACTATATGCTAGCACTGTTCTTGATTTAAAGGTAAAGAGGAAAAGAAATGCAATAAGCTCTGTTTCAACAAATTCATAATCCAGCTAGTTAAAACATATTGAAGCAGTGAACTGGCATAAGTTCAAGGTTCCGACTATGCATTTGATTGTCATGCTTTCAGGTGACCCACTAGAATGAGGAAAAATGCAGTTGG
This sequence comes from Cervus elaphus, assembly GCF_910594005.1. NCBI lineage: Eukaryota > Metazoa > Chordata > Mammalia > Artiodactyla > Cervidae > Cervus > Cervus elaphus. Next base: position 46,873,750 of record NC_057845.1, read on the forward strand.
TCATAAAATGGCATCTAAGTTAGACAGCAGCTGGTTCATTTTAGCAAAAGCTAATTTCAATAAAGTGGCAGAGGGAAATATACTCATATAAGAGACAAACTCCTTGTTTATTTTGATATGTAATCATTTAAAACCAATCCCAGTCTATATGTGGTTAAAAACCTAAATCTTCCATTTGAAGCAATTTGATGCAATAAAATGAATGGAGATTTCTTAAAAAAAAAAAAAAAAAAAAAAACACCTGGAAATAGAACTGCCATATGACCCAGCAATCCCACTCCTGGGCATACACACTGAGGAAACCAGATCTGAAAGAGACACGTGCACCCCAATGTTCATCGCAGCACTGTTTATAATAGCCAGGACATGGAAGCAACCTAGATGCCCATCAGCAGATGAATGGATAAGAAAGCTGTGGTACATATACACCATGGAATATTACTCAGCCATTAAAAAGAATTCATATGAATCAGTTCTAATGAGATGGATGAAACTGGAGCCCATTATACAGAGTGAAGTAAGCCAAAAAGATAAAGACCAATACAATATACTAACGCATATATATGGAATTTAGAAAGATGATAATGATAATCCTACATGCAAAGCAGAAAAAGAGACACAGATGTACAGAACAGACTTTTGGACTCTGTGGGAGAAGGCGAGGGTGGGATGTTTTGAGAGGACAGCATCGAAACATGTATGTTATCAAGGATGAAACAGATCACCAGCCCAGGTTGGATGCATGAGATAAGTGCTCGGGGCTGGTGCACTGGGAAGACCCAGAGGGATGGGGTGGGGGAGAGGTGGGAGGGGGGATCAGGATGGGGAATACATGTAAATCCATGGCTGATTCATGTCAATGTATGGCAAAAACCGCTACAATATTGTAAACTAATTAGCCTCCAACTAATCAAAATAAATGGGAAAAAAATGTGTAAAAGAAAAAACGAAAACAAAACAAAAAAATAAAATAAAATGAATGTTGGACAAGTGACAGGGGATTAGATGTCAAGTCCTGAGGCCATCTAGTCCTTGACTCAGTGGGTGATTGGCAGCCATGCATTTACTTTCTTTGAGCTTGTTTCCTCACTTGCAAAATGATAAGATGTTTGCTATATGAACTTCTGCCTTTCTTCTGCTCAACAACTTCATAAACCTTGGGATTTTAATACAAATGTAAATCTGAATGTTTTCCTCTGTTTAGGGATTCTCTTAAAGTATTTGCACCTTTGTTTATCTAACAAAATAGTGCTTTTATGCTTATATAGACTTTTAATATTGGATTTGTAAACACAATTGAGACATTCTGAGATTGCTCTTTCTACACTGTTTGTTGAGTAAGATGAGAAAATAGGGAATGTTTTAAAAGGTTGAAGAAAATTCAGGAATATTAAAAAAGAAAAAAATGATGGAGTGCCTTGATTCACCAATAATACGATAAGCAACTAGAGGTCAGGGACCCTGGCTTTTACTTCTTCTTATTCTCCATAAGGATGAGTATACTAATGGAAGTAATCAAATTTTAGTAGAGTATGAGCTATTTCATAGGATTAAGAACTACTAAAGATCACCTTTATAAAAGAGCAGGGGTTGAATTCTTAATAAAATACTTGTTTGCTTGTTTTTTTTAATAGACACCTACTGCCTGTCTCTAAGGTATGAGAAGACTGTCATTATGACATCTTTTGTCTTAACAGTTGGAAATACATTGACCAGATCTTTTAATATATTTCAAAAAGTTGGATCTTAAAGACTGGACCTAAATAGCAAAACTACGTCACATCTTGCACTAGTTATCACTGTCTTATTTGAGGGAAACTGTTTGGAAGGGTTTATCTGGAACAGATGTAATCTTAACATTGAAAACTTTTCAACCTCATATAACCAGAAAATATGTTTGTTGATTAGCTTTACAAGTTATGTTCACTGTTATCAACTTGCATTTCTGATCATGATGTCTAGAGAGTAAAACCCTGTCATACAATTGCATCTGGAGTCCAAGAAGCTGAGAGTTGAGGTGGAAATTGCACTCAGAACCTCTAGGGTGATGATTCAATTCATTAACTGGAGAAATCCAGTGTAAGGCTGTACGTCATTGTTTTTTCTTCCAATGTGTGTCTTATAGTTGTTATAAGATTAGAACTAAAACAGTTCCTTAAAAACCACAAAACTGTGTGGGATTCAAGCTCAATTTTCAGTAGAATACATGTTAACTTGAAGATTAAATGAGAATTCAACATGTATTGGAAAAGCATTGTATAGCCTGTCAAACACTTATCTGTTTAAATTCCAAGTGGCCCCTTTGTTCTTGAATTTGCCAATCCACATGAGGCCATGGTTAAAACTTATAAAGGGTTCAATTTAAATACTACATTAATGCAACATTAAGGTTGACATTTTTAATCATTAATAGTTCTGAGCCAAATAATTCAGAGTTACCTTTCACAGCCACTGTCACCAGGGCAAATTTATACCTCATTTATTTTCTAATAAATTCAGCACAAAGAATTGAACATATGAGCACAAACCAAAACAGTTTTTATCCTCAAGAGGAATGTAATTACCAGGACTTTTAAAATATAGTGCAAAGGAAAAAAACAGTTTCACATTTATCAAGCTCATTTGTGAACTTAAATAAATCCAAAGAGCTGACATGTTGGGACCGGACCTGATTTCATTTCTTAAATTTACCAAATAATTCATAATATTTTTTGTAGTTTACTATGCTAGAATTAATGTTTAACTACAATGACAGAGGTTAAGTAATCCACGCTTTGGTTAATTTATAGTTGACTAGTTGACTGGTAAGATACAGGTATTTACATGGAAATAAAGAGGATTTGCATATGTTTATAATCTATTCTTGGAAGCATTGTGGGTGTGCTTAGTCACTTAGTTGTGTCAGACTCTCTGACCCCATGGACTCTAGCCCTCCAGGTTCCTCTGGCCATGGGGATTCTCCAGGCAAGGATACTGGAATACATGCCCTCCTCCAGGGGATCTTGCCAACGCAGGGATCAAACCCAGGCCTCCCACACTGCAGATGGATTCTTTACCATTTGAGCCCCCAGGGAAGCCCTTGGAAGCATTAATTGCAGCGTACTGTGGCTACAGGTTAATTGCTGCCTTAGTTCTTTTGAATTGGTCATTAATATTTTCAAGTTGTTTGAAATAACCCATTTTCAGTCATTTTACCAAATATTATTGATTGTCTATCCATTATCCATTCTCCCCGTAATCCCTCCTAAATAATCTCTGATCCTTATGTAAGTATTTACCTTCTCCCAAGTAGCTTACATGTTTTAGACCTGCACTATGTAGTATGGTTACCATTAACTATATTGGGTATTTAAATTTAAATTCATTAAAATTATATAAAATTGAAACATATTATGTACATTTCACACAAGAATAGTAGCTTAGTAACTGTCATATCACATGGACCACAGCCTTGTATAAGCCGGTGAAACTGTGAACCACGCCATGTAGGAACATCCAAGATGGGCGGGTCATGGTGGAGAGTATGACAAAATGTGGTCCACTGGAGAAGGGAATGCAAACCACTTCAGTATTCTTACACTGAGAATCCCATGGACAGTTCAAAAGGCAAAAAGAGAGGGCACTGAAAGGTGAACTCCCCAGGTCAGTAGGTGCCAAATATACTACTGGAGATGAGTGGAGAGATAACTCCAGAAAGAATGAAGGGATGGAGACAAAGCAAAAACAACACCCAGTTGTGCATGGGAATGGTGATAGAACTAAAGTTTGATGCTGTAAAGAGCAATATTTCATAGGAACCTGGAATGTTGGGTCCAGGAGTCAAGGCAAATCAGAAGTGATCACACAGGAACTGGCAAGACTGAACATCAACATTTTAGAAACCAGCAAACTAAAATGGACTGGAATGGGTGAATTTAACTCAGATGACCAATATATCTACTATTGTGGGCAGGAATCCCTTAGAAGAAATGAAGTAGCCATTCTAGTCAACAAAAGAGTCTGAAATGCAGTACTTGGATGCAATCTCAAAAACGGCAGAATGATTTCTGTTTGTTTCCAAGGAAAACCATTCAATCACAGTAATCTAAGTCTATGCACAAATCAGTAATGCTGAAGAAGCTCATGGTGAACAGTTTTATGAAGATCTACAAGACCTTCTAGAACTAACACCCAAAAAAGATGTCCTTTTCACTATAGGGGACTGGAATGCAAAAGTTGGAAATCAAGAGATATCTGGACTAACAGGCACATTTGGCCTTGGAGTATAAAATGAAGCAGGGCAAAGGCTAACAGAGTTTTGCCAAGAGAACGCACTGGTCATAGAAAGCACACTTTTCCAACAACACAAGAGAAGACTCTACACATGGACATCACCAGATGGTCAATACTAAAATCAGATTGATTATATTCTTTGCAGCCAAAGATGGAGAAGCTCTATACAGTCAGCAAAAACAAGACCGGGAACTGACTGTGGCTCAGATCATGATCTCCTTGTTGCCATTCAGACTTAAATTGAAGAAAGTGGGGAAAACCACTAGACCATTGAGGTATGACCTAAATCAAACCCTTTATGACTATACAATAAAAGTGCCAAATAGATTCCAGGGATTAGATCTGATAGACATAGTGCCTAAAGAAGTATGGAGAGAGGTTCATGACATTATCCAGGAGGCAGTGATCAAGACCATCCCCAAGCGGTGGGGGGAATGCAAAAAGGCAAAATGGTTGTCTGAGAAGGCCTTACAAATAGCTGAGAAAAGAAGAGACACCAAAGGCAATTGAGAAAAGAAAAGATATACCCATTTGAATGCAGAGTTCCAAAATATAGCAAGTAGAGATAAGAAAGCCTTCCTCAGTGATCAATGCAAAGAAATAGAGCAAAACAATGGAATGGGAAAGACTAGAGATCTCTTCAAGAAAATTAGAGATACCAAGGGAGCATTTCATGCAAAGATGAGCACAATAAAGGACAGAAATAGTATCGACCTAACAAAAAGAAGAAGATACTAAGAAGAGGTGGCAAGAATACAAAGAACTATACAGAAAAGGTCTTCATGACCCAGATAACCATAAGGGCATTATCACTCACCTGGAGCCAGACATCCAGGAATGCGAAGTAAAGTGGGCCTTAGAAGCAACACTATTAACAAAGCTAGTAGAGGTGATGACATTCCAGTTGAGCTATTTCAAATCCTAAAAGATGATGCTGTGAAAGTGCTGCACTCAATATGCCAGCAAATTTGGAAAACTCAACAGGATCCACAGGACTGGAAAAGGTCAGTTTTCATTCCAATCCCAAAGAAAGGAAAGGCCAGAGAATGTTCGGACTACCACACAATTTCATTAATCTCACATGTTAGGAAAGTGATGCTCAAAATTCTCCAAGCCAGGCTACAGCAGTATGTGAACCATAAATTTCCAGATATTTAAGCTGGATTTACAAAAGGCAGAGGAACCAGAGATCAAATTGCCAACGCGTGTTGGATCATTGAAAAAGCAAGAGAGTTCCAGAAAAAAATTTACTTCTGTTTTATTGACTATGCCAAAGCCTTTGACTGTGTGGATCACGACTAACTGTGGAAGGTTCCTCAAGAGATGGGAATACCAGACCACCTGACTTGCCTACTGAGAAACCTGTATGCAGGTCAGGAAGCAACAGTTAGAACTGGACATGGAACAACAGACTGGTTCCAAATTGGGAAAGGAGTACGTCAAAGCTGCATGTTGTCACACTGCTTATTTAATGTATATGCAGAGTACATAATGAGAAATGTCAGGCTCGATGAAGCATAAGCTGGAATCAAGATTTCCAGGAGAAATATCAATAGCCTCAGATATGCAGATGACACCACCCTTATGGCAGAAAGTGAAGAAGAACTAAATAGCCTCTTGATGAATGGGAAAGAGGAGAGTGACAAAGTTGGCTTAAAGCTCAACATTCAGAAAACTAAAATCATGGCATCCAGTCCCATCACTTTATGACAAAAAGATGGCGAGACAATGGAAACAGTGTCAGACTTTATTTTATTCGGCTTCAAAATCACTGCAGATGGTGACTGCTGCCATGAGATTAAAAGATGCTTGTTCCTTGGAAGAAAAGCTATGACCAACCTAGACAGCATATTCAAAAGCAGAGACATTACTTTGTCAACAAAGGTCTGTCTAGTCAAAATTATGGTTTTTCCAGTAATCATGTATGGATGTGAGAGTTGGACTATAAAGAAAGCTGAGTGCTGAAGAATTGGTGCTTTTGAACTGTGGTGTTGGAGAAGACTCTTGAAAGTCCCTTGGACAGCAAGAAGATCCAACCAGCCTATCATAAAGGAAACCAGTCCTGAAAATTCATTGGAAGGACTGATGGTGAAGCTGAAACTCCAATACTTTGATCACCTGATGGAGAAAACTGACTCGTTTGTAACGACCCTGATGCTGGGAAAGATAGAATGCTGGAGAAGGGGACTACAGAGGATGAGATGGTTGCGTGGCATCACCAGCTCAATGGACATGGGTTTGAGTAAACTCCGGGCTTTGGTGATGGACAGGGAAGTCTGGTGTGCTACAGTCCATGGGGTTGCAAAGAGTCGGACATGATTGAGTGACTGAACTGAACCGACTGAACACCTTCTTGCCCTGGGATAGCTTTTGAAAGTGAATGCAGCCATTCACCACATCCTATTTTCCTAATATTAACATTTCTCATAATATCTCAGCATTTTACATTTGAACATAAAGGGCAGAAAAAACAGTATAATAATAATTTTTTTCATAAAAATTGAACAATATTCATGAGAAGGAAAACAACTGTCAGTTATATGTAGAAGCATCAGTGTGGAAAGCAATAAAACAATAAAAATGGCACTTCCAGGAAAGACAAATAGCATTATAGTTTTGAACTGATATTATGAGATAAAAGAAAACTGTAGAGTTGTATAAGTGTATTAACACACAAAATTGTAGCTACGGACAATTTAATGAAGGAGTAAGTTTGCAGTTTCCTAATTAATAGAATCAACCTGTAGTCTCAAGGTTTATTATTTAACTCAAAGTGGCTTTTTTCCCGTTTGAATTTCACCAAATAATTTCCAAACTCAGGGTTTATGTATGTGCTACCCGCCACTGAAATTCACAAATGGATCATATATTAATATATATGCATATATACATCAATACTTAATTTATAACACTTAACAGATAGTTTAATTGGCTTAAATCCCACTTAAATATGTTCACTCAATTAAATTATCTATTCCCCCTAAATTTCCTGCAGACAAGGAACTACTGATTTCCTTTTTCTCATCATGTGAATTGTACCTGTGTGCTGTTAAAGACCTGCTAGATAGAACTAGATGGAGACAAAATCAGGTAAATTTATTCTAAAAGCTGTCATATTTAAGGAAGTCTTTTATTGTTTTTCACTCTGAAGGATTTTTTCTGCTGTTTACAAGCCATAGAGGAGCAAAGTTGCATAAATTTTACATGCTAATTAAGAGTAAAATTATAATCATTTATATGCTTTTTCAATGCTGTTAGTATTTCATTATAATTGAATTAATAGTCCAAGATGCTACTTTCAGATTATGAATGAGAAACTCATCTGTACATTTTATTCTTACTCTGATTCACTAGTCCCATACTGTTGTTTATGTGGTATGAAGCTAATAATCTCACACTAATAATAATAATCTTAAACTAATAATCTGTACAGTAAATTCCTGAATATATAGTTACTCAGAGCAAGAGCATAATTATGATTGACTCCACCCCAGAAAATCCAAAATAACTGGATTCAAAGTTGTTTACCAAGAAATATATTACAAAATTGACAAATTAATACATATTGCAGTATCTTTTAAGAATTCCAAATAATTTTGAAATTTTTGTTTGCAGGAAAGCCATTTCTTCATGCATCATAGCTTTTGGTTAACTACAAGTGTTCTTTCACCCTCAGTTCCCCATTTTCTCAGGTTGCATTTTTGCACTATTTCAAGGGGATAGAGCCCATGAAGACAGACTAAATTTTGTCAAGTGAGCATAACCAATGACAGTTCATTTTGTAAACTTGTAAATATCCCTTCATTTTCAACATACTTGAATTGCTTTCAAGTTCCCAGGGGATGCTAGTGGTAAAGTACCCATCTGCTGATGCAGGAGACGCAGGTTCGATCCCTAGGTCGGGAAGATCCCCAGGAGGACATGGCAATCCACTCTAGTATTCTTGCCTGGAGAATCCCCACGGACAGGGGAGCCTGGCGGAATACAGTCCATAGGGTCACAAAGAGTCGTACATGACAGAAACGGCTTAGCACGGCACACACAGTTTGGCAATAGTTTTATACACACACACACACACACACACACACAATATAGTTCCATATGTGTGTGTGTGTGTGTATTCCAAGCATTCTAGAACATAAGAGACATTATCATGAAAAGTTCCTGGAATTCAATAAATAAGATATCAGGTTACTTACATGGCAATCTAATTACCATAACTTTTGGACTTCACAAAGATAGGCGTTCTTAAAGTGCAAGGTATTTTAAAGCAGCTTCCCTGTGTGGCCAAGAGCTGTTCAATTTTCCCCTTTAAATGAAGTGGAGGGATGTTGATAGAACCTAAAATAATGTTCTCATCAGTTTGATTTACTGTGTAATTTGAAGGCTGCCAGAGATTTGTTCAATGGACCTTGATGGATGTTTCCAATCACTGCTTTTTCTAGCTGTATCAAGGCCAAGGTCCACCAGATGTCAGTACAATATAAATAATCTGAATTCTCTTATTTAAAAGTCAAATATAGAAGACAAAAAGAGAAACTGCCAAAAAATAAAGCCATCTCATTGAATTTTAAAAGATTTACCTATACTAAGTTGTAGAAGTTGCAAAACTGATCAATGTATCATATTATTTTTAATAGTTTCATTTTAATAGTTCTTTGTTAAGGTAATCAGATAAATCTGATTTTGTATTTTTCCTCCTTCTTCCTGCCTCATTAATTTTCAGTGGTAGTTTTGCCAGATGACTTCCTTATTCACTGACCATTTTATAAATTAACATTTTATTTTTTTTTAATTTTCTCTTGGTATTTTTTTTTTCTATGCTAGAAACAGTGTCAAATCATGACAGCAGCATATTCCCTAACACATTTCTTTTTTTAATTTGATGACAGTTAAATTAAAGGTAAATGGGAACATCTGCTGACAATGAGTTGAATCCTTGGATATTTAGGTATGCCAATAACTTTTTTCATGTATTTTTGAAATTATACTTTTAGTTGCTGATGAGAAAGTTGTTAGTTTACATCATTAACACAAACATACCTACATACAGAGATATGTAAGGACAAAAAAAAAAAAAGATTCAATAGAAGTGAGTAAAAAATATAACCAAGCCAATCTTTGCCTCTCTTTGTTCATGGATTCTTTGTGTGAGAAGACCATTAAAAAGGTTTGCACCTTCATTTCAGTAACAAAGAACTTTCCTTCTCTCAGATTTGCCTTCTTTCTCTCCAATTTTTTTCTTTTACAATCCTGACACCTTTGTCTTACTCTACCAAGTGTGACTACTACATGAAGATGCATAGTGATGGAATGTAAGGACAAAGGAATGGACAGTCAGTCCAATGTGTATGCTTCCAATTGTTCATCATAAATTTTTGCCAACCTTAGAGTAATGACATAGGCAGCATCTTCAGCTAGGGAGCTCAAACCCACATCTCTTATATCTCTATGGTTCCTACATTGGCAGGCTTTTTTTTTTTTTTACCACTAGCACCACCTGGGAAGCCCCCATTTCTTTAAAGAAATACCAGATTAGAGCTTTCCTCTACTACTTAGGTAATTCTTTCCTCACTTTGAGTATGCTCAAAAATACTTTTCTATTTCTTTATGTGCCAACATTTGCTTATTCTTTATATTGAAATACATGAAGTGTCTACTTTTTATGCCACATTTTGTCCATTTCATGAGTTTATATTCAAGTGAAAGGAATCAGTCACCATTCTGGAGGCTGGAGTTGTTGTGATATCATTCTCTAATGGAAATGGTCAACTTGCAAAATGTAAATGGATAAGATTTACTTAGTCATGGTGGGTTGAGTCCAATAATGTCAAGAAAGTTTACAGTTCAAGCTCCTGAGGAATGATGATCTAGATCCCATCAGTAAAGCCAGCCTAACTGGTGCCAGCAACACATGAAGGAAAAGCTGAACAATTTTCAAGAAAATACTAGTAAATAAAACTGATTAATCTATAGGAAAACTAAAAACAAATAGGATATTCCTTTTTAAATATATCACACTTGTTGAAAAGAATAAAAATCATGGTTAAAAGGATTAAAATATATTTGATATGATTGAACATTTTTTCTTGATTTAAAAAAATATAGCAAATAAAAATAAATGGAAATTTCCTTAAAGGAAGGCAAAAACAAACAAAACACATACAGTAGTGATCCAAACCCTTTCCAAAGGTCAAAGAAAATAAAAGAATACCTGATATCATCATGATTCCTGTTGCAAAATTGTATCATACTAAGCAAAGTGAGTCAGACAAAAACTGATACCACTTATATGTGGAACCTAAAAAATGACATAAATGGACTTTTTTTTTTTTTTTTTACATAAAGGAAACAGATTCACCATCTTAGAAAACAAATTTAAGTTTACCAAAGGGGTAAGGTAGGGGATGGAATAAATTGCAAGCTGGGTATTAACATATGTACACTACCATATATAAAGTATGAATAAGGACCTACTGTGTAGCATAGGGAACTCTACTCAATACTCTCTAATAACCTATGTGGGGAAAAAATCTTGAAACGAATATATCATTATGTATAATTACATGTTTATCTATATGTATAACTATAACATATATGTATATGTATATAACAAAGTCACTTTTCTGTTCACTTGAAACTAACATAGCACTGTAAATTAACTCTGAAAAGTGAAAATGAAAGTGTTAGTTGCTAAGTTGTGTCCCACTGTTCCCAACCCTAGCCTGCCAGGCTCCTCTGTCTATGGGATTTCCCAGGTAGGAATATTGGAGTGACTTGCCATTTCCTCCTTTACGGGGTCTTCCCTACCTAGGGAGCAAGCCTGTGTCTCCTGCATTGGCAAGCAGAGTCTTTACCACTGAGCCACCAAGGAAGCCTGATTTAGTTAGTGTTAAGAGGCCAACAAAGGTCTGTCTGGTCAAGGCTATTTTTTTCCCAGTGGTCATGTATGGATGTGAGAGTTGGACTGTGAGGGAAGCTGAGCACCGAAAAATTGATGCTTTTGAACTGTGGTGTTGGAGAAGACTCTTGAGAGTCCCTAAGACTGCAAGGAGATTCAACCAGTCCATCCTAAAGGAGTTCAGTCCTGGGTGTTCATTGGAAGGACTGATGCCTGAGCTGAAGCTCCAATACTTTGGCCACCTCATGCAAAGAACTGACTCACTGGATAAGACCCTGATGCTGGGAGAGATTGCGGGCAGGAGGAGAAGGGGACGACAGAGGATGAGATGGCTGTATGGCATCACCGACTTGATGGGCATGAGTTTGAGTAAACTCCGGGAGTTTGTGATGGACAGGGAGGCCTGGTGTGCTGAGATTCATGGGGTCACAAAGAGTCGGACCCGACTGAGTGACTGAACTGAACTGAACTGAAGAGGCACCAAAATTAAATAACAGAGCTACCTTGTCTTCATTTACATTTTGCTCTAAAGAGGTAACCTGGAGATTTAAACATTGTATTGAACTTTTCTTTTCCCACCCCCTCAGTTGGCAAACCTTTTTCAAGTTCAAATTAAACAACTTATAAACTCTTACTGCATGACTCATATATCTACCTGGGGCTGTCATTCTATGGAGCATCAGGGAAAGGGCAAAGTATTATTTTCATGAAGTTTCATTTGAATATATAAGAGCCCCTACAGTGTGAAGACCTTTGAAAAATCCAAAAATAGATAGTACGTGCTTAGTGGAAAAAGTTAGGATTTGAAGCTGGTTGTACCTAAGGAAGGATTTGATTCTTTTTTTCCTTAAATTGTCCCCTGGGCTATTTTTAAATAGATGGTGCTTTTCTTTCATCTCTTCTAAGGCTTGCTGATTACTCTGTGTCTTCCTCTTGGAAGATGAAGAATTTAAGAACCTAGATGTAGTATAGCAAAGAGTTCAAAATCTATCATAATCAACCAACATATCTGAATGCATAAAGAAGAAAACTGCCACAAAAGGAAACCAAGGGAGAAGGTGGGACAGCAGTGTAAATTACACAGTAGTTTGCAAACTGATGGTGTCTAAAACAAGCCCAAGGCTTTATTGTAGCTTTGTCTTGAATGTCAAATATCTCCTATCTAGATCTAGCAGATTTCTTGACATGATTTTCTGCCAAAAAACAAAAATAAAACAGTTACTTTTAACTTTTCTATATCTTTGAGTATCTTTTAAAGTTACATGATGCAGTGGAATTTTTTCATTGATGAAATAACAGCCAGCTATGTTGCATGTGTTAATCTGTAATCCAGTTACCAGAATGGGAAGGGAAGTGAAGTGAAAAGTCGCTCAGTCGTGTCTGACTCTTTGCAACCCCAAGGACCGTAACCCACCAGGCTTCTCTGTACATGGGGATTCTCCAGGCAAGAATACTGGAGTGGTTTGCCATACTCTCCTTGAAAGGATCTTCCTTGGAAAGGAAAAGTGAACTAAAGGTGGAAAATAGTGACAAATATAGATATGCTGAATTGCTGAATAATCCTCAGGGAAAACACACATGTGTACACACACACACACACACACGCACTAAATAAATAGATAAATAATAAAGCAAACAAAAACATCCTTCAGTGCTGTACAGTGACAGTGGGTACCTAATCTGTTGAAAACTCTACCCTGTCCCTTACTCTGTAGGAACACATAATTACAACAGCTAAAGTTACAGTCACCCTGCTTATTTAACTTATATGCAGAGCACATCATGAGAAACGCTGGGCTGGAGGAAGCACAAGCTGGAATCAAGATTGCTGGGAGAAATATCAATAACCTCAGATATGCAGATGACACCACCCTTATGGCAGAGAGTGAAGAGGAACTAAAAAGCCTCTTGATGAAAGTGAAAGAGGAGAGTGAAAAAGTTGGCTTAAAGCTCAACATTCAGAAAACTAAGATCATGGCATCTAGTCCCATCACTTCAAGGCAAATAGATGGGGAAACAGTGGAAATGGTGAAAGATTTTGTTTTCTTGTTCTCCAAAATCCCAGCAGATGGTGATTGCAGCCATAAAATTAAAAGAGGCTAGCTCCTTGGAAGAAAAGTTATGATCAACCTAGACAGCTTATTAAAAAGCAGAGACATTACTTTGCTAACAAAAGTCCATCTAGTAAAAGCTATAGTTTTTCTATTAGTCATGTATGGATGTGAGAGTTGGACTATAAAGAAAGTTGAGTGCCAAAGAATTGATGCTTTTGAACTGTGGTGTTGGAGAAAACTCTTGAGAGTCCCTTGGACAGCAAGGAGATTCAACCAGTCCATCCTAAAGGAAATCAGTCCTGAATATTCATTGGAAGGACTGATGCTGAAGCTGAAACTCCAATACTTTGGCCACCTGATACAAAGAGCTGAATCATTGGAAAGACCCTGGCTCTGGGAAAGATTGAAGGCAGGAGGAGAAGAGGATGACAGAGGATGAGATGGTTGGATGGTATCAGTGACTCAGTGGAGATGAGTTTGAATAAACTCCAGGAGTTGGTGATGGACAGGGAGGCCTGGCATGCTGCAGTCTGTGGGGTCGCAGAGTCAGACATGAATGAGTGACTGAACTGAAGTGAACTGAAAGTTACAGAAAAACAGAGTGAAATGTTTCAGTTTTTAGGAGTTGAGTACAAACAGCAGCTCTGACCTTTAAATCTCTAGTGACTAAGAGCAGTGTTTCATCCTAGAACAAATATTTAAAAAGATTAATAATCAATTAAAAAAAATACTATAGGTTTCTGAATTGAGTGATCATTTACAACTAATAAATAAAAAGTCACATTTTTGCTTTTATCCACTTGCTTGACAGGTGTCCTGTAAAGGGTTTGGTGTGGCTGGAAATGGTATATAGAAAGCATTACGCTTTTAGAAGAAAAAAAAAATGTTTATTCATATTTCACATTACCATTTCCAAGCAACTTTTAATAACTGTTAAAGAGGGAAAATGCAGAAGTAAATGAACATAGGATATGCATCAGGGAAAGTTTATCACAGTGACTGAAAAAGCACTTTCAAGTTCATGGTTCTTTTTCAGTGTCAGAGTCTGCATGAAGCAACCACTGTTAGCCATTTGATGTCAAAGGACTGCAAAAAGGAGAGTGAGCCAGGGCCTTCGGGCCTAGAATAATTAGTGGTGATATATTTTGTGAACAAGGGTTATCAGAATAAAATAGTATGAAGCCCTCTCCTGCTGTATAATGCACACTAAGGATATATATATAGTCCATGACTGTAATAGAAAGAATATTTATAAAGAGTGAGGGCCCTTGCCAACCTCCAGGACCAAAAGCATGTAGGAATGGCTACTTGATTTTCCCTGATTGACAAGTTGCTGAAACCTAGAAACAAAATTAAATGGTAGACAGTCTTTAGGATTACTCTGGCAAATGCTTCTTTTAACCTGAAAGGAATACAGCCTTTAAACTATAATACATAAAATGCGTAGGTTATACAGTAAACCTATAAAGATAGAAACTTCCTTTTGATATGTTAGTTTGCTTTTTTTTCCCTTTTATCCTAAGTTTGGCAAATAAAAAAGTTTATAATAGCTTTTAGATAATTAATATTTAGAGATTGCCAAAATCAACTTTATTATTATTGCTTTTCTTTCTTTCAAAATACAAAAGGTTGGGATTATCTAACAGCCATTCTAGGCAAGATAGTTTAAGACATAAGGAATGTCTTGTCAGTTTTGTAATTCTGAATAAGAGGACTGAGTTTGAGAAAGGAAATATCAAGAACTGAGAGGTAAGAACATAGTTGAGAAAATAAATCATAGTTTTTCAAGGTTAGGAGACAGTTATAGCCAAAATTTAAAAACCAAATTATAAGTAAAGCTTATTAGGAATTTAACTTTTTTCAAAAATAGAGAAAAGTTAAATTGATGTAAAAGACTGTCACACATAGAGGGAATTAACAAAGTATTTTCATAAGAAGAACTTGTGCAGTCTTGAAACAGAATAACTTTGTTGACTCACAGAAGGAAAATCCATTTTTTTTCCCCACTTTGTTTATCGTCCATGTAAAAATTTAGAGAAAAATTATTAATAAATTCATACTTACACATAAACCCACTAATAAGCAGTTAATTGTGTTTAATATTTTAAGACATTTTGTTGTTTTTTAATTTCATTTTTATATTGATATTTATAAGCTTTTAAAATAATCTTAAGATCATTTTATGTATATGGCTAAACATATACAAATATATTTATATTTATATAAATATATAATAATATTAGAGCTTATACATTTATATTTGTAAGTTAACTTACTGACACAGTAAATAAAATAATATATACTTAAATATATAATCTTGAGTATAACAATTCTCTAAACTGCCACGCCACATTCATTTACTAATATAAATATTCATATCTTTCAGTAATTGTTATACATAGTATACTTACAATCATTATATTAATATCATCTTTATCAGAATAATTAATCTTTGTTTTTTCCTGGTACAAAGAAAAGACAATCTACTGATAGTTATGTATTTTTTATTTATATAGACATGTTTCATATCACCTTTACAAATTTAAAAATGGCAACAGTTCCTTCACAACCAACATTATCTGAACTCATTTAACCATTTGATGATCCCTAGCCATTTAAAAATGTGTAAGAGCCAATCTGGGGCTTCCCTGGAGGCTCAATGGTAATGGATCTGCTTGCCAATGCAGGAGACTTGGGTTCGATTCCTGGATCGATGAGTGAAAAGACAAATGTGTATCCATAAGTCACTTCAGTCATGTCCTACTCTTAGGGAGACCATGGACTGTAACCTGCCAGGCTCCTCTGTCCGCAGGATTCTCCAGGAAAAAAATACTGGAATGGGTCACCATGACCTCATCCAGGGGATCTTTCCCACCCAGGGATCAAACTCATGTCTCCTGCATTGGCAGGTGGGTTCTTTACCACTAGCACCACCTGGAAAGCCTGAAAAGACAAACAATAGTCTTTAAATCAGAATCACTAACTCACTTTAAATTTTCAAAGATGCATATATTTATCATGTCTATTATATAAAAATGTTCTAATTTAGAAAGTCCTGTAATCCCAATACTGAATATATACCCTAAGGAAACTAAAATTCAAAAAGATACATGTACCCCAATGTTCCCTGCAATATTATTTACAATAGCCAGGACATTGAAGCAATCTAGATATCCTTAAAGAGCTAACATTTTTAAAGTTCAAGAAACAAAACTAATTGTTCTTATTCCTTTTAGAAATTCTTAGCATTCTATCTCTACAATTCTAGTATGAAAAATACTAGTAGCATTTTATTTGATTAATTTTCAAACTTTTCCAATAAATGATAAAAGGAAATACAATTGAAGAATGGGGATAGAGAAAGATAGAGATAGAAAAGTATAGATATATATGGAGAGGAGAGAAAAGATACAGAAAGGTGGAGAGAAACACAGAGAGAAAAAACTAATTATAGCTATGTTAAACAATGACCTGCAGCTTTGACCATGTTATCAAGCCAGAAGATTAAAAGGGCATTGCTCATTAATCTAGGAAGTATAATAGACTGAAGTGAGAGGGAAGGGTTCTCATATTAAAAAGTCTTTCAAACAGACAAAATGTGCTCATATATATTATTTGTAACTATATATGATATATATTTATTTATAATTTTTTTTCTAAGATGTGGTTCCTGATTTTTCTCAGTGAGATTATACCTAAGTTCAAATATTTGGTACTATTAGTTCCGTGACAAATAAGCATGCATAAAACCAGATGCTAGCCAGTAGATATATTAGAAAACCATGTGCTCCCAGTAGCTTCTATAGAAGCTGAGAAATAAAGAATCAGATCTCTCAAATGCTATTTCTCATTTTATACTAAGTTTAAGAGTTCTAAGAAGTAGAAGAAAGGAAGAGGAAATCATAAATAATGTCACCAGGCCAGTGAACCAGTGAAGTGGCTCAGTTGTGTCCATCTCTTTGCGATTCCATGGACTGTAGCCTACCAGGCTCCTCCATTCATGGAATTTTCCAGGCAAGAGTACTGGAGTGGGTTTCCATTTCCTTCTCCAGGGGATCTTCCCAACCCAGGTCTCCAACCCAGGTCTCCCACATTGCAGGCAGACACTTTACCATCTGAGCTACTGGGAAAGCCCATTATCACCAGACCAAATGTCACTAATTGATTAATCTTTTTCAGTGCTCAAACAAAACAAAGCAGATAATAAACATAGAATGGGATTTAGTTCAGACTCTGGATGGCATTCAGACTCTGGAATTCAGTAACCTTGCCAAGCCCCCTCTGGGAAGTGAAAGTACCTACCGTCTATCTTGGGGAAAGTGGAGGATGTAACCACCACATTTTTTAGAGATCCTGCATAAGAACACCAGACAGTAAGCAAGAAAATGGAAAGTTTTACATCTACTAGGCCAGAAGATACATTAGGAAAAATCAGACTGCTTTAGATTTCTGATATTTTACAGAAATGTTGTAAACTCAAGGAATTAAGCAGGTGAAAAGGAGAAGAGAAAGAGAGAGTGTTGTGTGTGGGAAGAGAGAAATATTCTATGAATATTAGTTAATTGTCATCACTTCTTTGGAAGGTTGGTCTATGTGTAGTAAAGTGTACTTACAAGATCTGTTAAGCATTCTCAGTTCTAGAAGAAGCTAGCCTAAGAATAAGGTTGTGAAAAATACCTTCTGTTATCTAGAGTTTGTTAAGAAAATTGGCTGCAGAAAGATCTTAACTTTCTACATTCTTATTTTAGAGAGAAAATAGGGAACTTAAGAAATTTGCCAAGGTCATATCACTTGGAAATGCGAAGTAAAATTAAAATTTGGCTAGCAATGGGGCTAGCCAATAGAAGTTAGGTACTTAACAGATATATTTCCATTAAATCCATAAGCAGAGGAAGTAAAAGGCAGGAGTGAAAAGTAGGATACTAAGCTATGGGAAGATGGATTATCCAAAAAAAAAAAGAAAAAAAAAACAGATCGAGGAAGGTTGGATTACAATACTATTCTACTGAACTAGAGTAATGATGTTGATTGGAACAAAACCCTGACTAAACATTCTCTTAGAATGTATCTGCCCACTCAATCCCAATAGGCATAACTTGTTTACAAAGAGGTTCCTGAAATCACTATCATTATTCTTATGCTAGAGCAAAAGCATAATGGTTTTGAAAATAGACATGTTCAACCCTGGGATAGTTTCATAAAAACTGGATAAACAGACTTGAATTGAATATTAAAAAGATTGAATACCAGATGAAAGAAGAACTCTAAGAGGGATGATATCAGTGCAGTAGGAAAGGATCAAGTCTTTCTAACCTGACAGCATCTCCAGAAATTGGACTGCCTGATGTTAGGGGCTAATTTGTGCTTAGTCGTTCTGTGGTGTCCAGCTCTTTGTGACTTCACGGACTGTGGTCCACCAGGTTTCTCTGTCCATGGGATTCTCCAGGCAAGAATACTGGAATGGGTTGCCATTCCCTTCTGCAGGGGATCTTCCCGACCCAGGTATCAAGCCTGGTCTCCTTCATTGCAAGCGGATTCTTTACTATCTGAGCCAACAGGAAAGCCCAATAACTAATTCATGTTCTCCCCAAAATTCATATGTCGAAGTCTCAATTTCCAGGACCCTCAGAATAGAACCATATTGGGAGCCTTAGCCTTAACTGCCTTTAAAGTGGCAGTTAAGTTAAAATGAGACCGTTACAGTGAGCCTTGATCCAATGTCACTGATAACCTTACAGAAAAAGGAAATTTGTATACATGAGAAAGACACGGGGGATGCTCATACACAGAGGAAATGCCGTGTGAGGACAGAGGGAGAAGGCAGCCTTTTGCAAGCCAAGAAGAGCAGCCGAAGGAGAAGCCACACCTACTTACACCCTGATGTTGGAGTCTAGCCCTCAGGACTGTGAGATGAATTTTTGTTGTTTGAGCCACCCATCCTTGGTATTTTGTCATGGCAGCTCTAGCAGATTACTATAGTGGGTGCCTCAGATTCTGTATCAGTACGAAGACTTCTTCAGCTGTTGCTTTCCCCCCCTCCCCCTCTTAGCCATGTTTCTGAGTCCCCAGATATATGTGTGTGTGTTTATTAGATAAACTCCACCAGAGAAATTTGTGTGTAAAGTTTCGTCTTTTACACCCATCTCCAAAGATCTTATCTTTCTAAATTTGAGGTAAAGCCCAGAAATCTGAAAATTTACCAGTACTTCACTCTGAGATTAGAGTACTAAGAACATACTTTTTGAGATCTACTTCCACCGATGGATGTATACATGGAAGGATATTCACATCTAGGAGACTATGTCTGTAGGCATTATCTAATGAGTTTGAAGCATGTACAGGAAAATTAGGAGGGTAGGTATTGCCTTTGTGCTCTCCTTTTAAAATCATAACTGCAGTGTTCCAGACACATTATTTTTTCATAATTGTATGATGTCCCAGTTTTATTCAGTTAATCAATTATACAGTGCATTGCTTTATTGTGCATAGATAGTTCATATGTTATGTCTTTCATGCTTGGATTTTTGTTCAGTTTACATATAGTTTCCTCATCACTATGATAGAAACATGGCTGGCGTCTCAGGTATATATATGCTGCGCAGTTACTCTGCATGAAAAAGGTTGCAACCCTTGGTTTAAAGCTCTGTCATTGTCATTTTGAAATTCATCAAAAATTTTTAACAAAGAGCTCTCATTTTCACTTTGCACTGGGGCTGCAAATCATGTAACTACTTCTGGGTAACAAACTAAGTTTATGACTTATGAGAAAGACTTCTATACCTCCTTTGGGTTTCATTTATGTTTTCAGGCTCAGAAACAGAGTTGAATAAAAGCCTCCATGACAGGAGTTACCCTTCACGTTTCATTGTCACTGATGAGAGGGAAAGTATAGCTGAAGAGGTATAGTCTTCCATGTGTTTTTCACATAATAGTGTTAGTGGTTCAGTCATATCCGACTCTTTGCAACCCCGTATATTGTAGCCGGCCAGGCTCCTCTGTCCATGGAATTCTCGAGACAAGCGTACTGGAGTGGGTTGCCATTCCCTTCTCCAGGGGATGTTCCCAACCCAGGGATTGAACCTGGGTCTCCTGCATTGCAAGCAGATTCTTTACCATCTGAACCACCAGGGAAGTCTTATTTTTTATCCTACATAGAAACCCTGGCTTTAAAAGCCATCAGGTAGATCTCGTATGACCCTCTTTCTTTATCTTTATCAACTATTTTAGAACGTTTTAACCACACGTTTATGGCACAGCTCATTTCTCATACTTAAAATATACTAAGGAAAATCATATTAGGAGTGTCACTCCTGCATTTCAAGCTACAAAACTTCTTTTATCCTTTGTTTTCCCTTCTTTGTTAAGCATAATTATGGAAAATAAGATTTTTATCTTTTCAAAATTACATGTTTAGAGAAGAATTAGAGTACCTCTTAAAACAGTTTTCAGTCCTTTTTTGTTCCTTCTCAATTCATACTTGTTATACCCTAAGAAACAGAATTATATATTATAATTTAGAGAAAATTACCTCCTACAAATCTGTATTCTATAAATTTAATTCCAGAGAGCCAATCAAGGCTTAAATATGGATTAAAATGTGTATATAGTAATGAGAGCTATGATTACAAAAATACCCAGTGTATATTTATATTTATTGTATGTCAGGAAGTTTTCTAAGTGCTTTACATGTATCAATACCTAGATCTTCACAAAAAACATTTTAGATAATGATACCAAATCACCAAGAAATACAGTCACTTGACCTGACACCTAGAGTTATTCATTTCACAGAGGAGACATGAAAACTACATTCAGTATTACTAAGTGTTAATAGGTAGAATATAAACAGAAAATTTGCAAACACTCTTGTTTTTTAATCAATAAAACTACCAACTTCTTTACACTCTGTTGTGCCTGCTTATGTCTTCTCAATGTAGCACCATGTAGTTTATTACTCAGAATAAAAGTATATCAATACTCACAATCAACTACAGCAAGATCTAAGCACCATATCTTGATGTCCTATGTTAATATTTTTAATAATTTATTGAATTAATGTTACTATAAGACAGTATGCCTCAATATGGGTTATTAGCACTTGAGGACTATTTGAAATAAAGGGCCATTTGGGGACTAAAGAGTGAAATGTCTGCAGTGTGTGGTCCTTTAAATGTATTAATATACTTAATAAGGGATAATTCTCAAAAACATCAAATTGAAACGTACACTAATTGAGCTCCATAAGCTTAACACTTATGTCACTGCCATTATTGAGCCTTAAGTGAAAGTGAAAGTGAAGTCACTTAGTCATGTCCAACTCTTTGCGACCCCATGGACTGTAGCCTACCAGGCTCCTCAGTCCATGAGATTTTCCAGGCAAGAATACTGGAGTGGGCTGCCATTTCCTTCTCCAGGGGATCTTTCTGACCCAGGGATCGAGTCTTAGGTGAATACAAATATGGAAAATAAAGTCTGTGTGTGTGTATCTGATGAGGATGACTTTATTCACCCTAACATCAGATCATATGGGGAAAGAAAGCTGAGACATTCCTGGGGTAGAATGTCCTGGTCCATATACAAGTTAACTCGGCTTTCAGCACGGTGGCCTTAGATCCCGGAAGCAGAGGGAGTCAAACTGGAGAAAAGAGAAAATAAGCTCTAGATCAGGGCCAGGATGATTTTGCAGATCTATAGGAATGAGTTGCTTCCTGACTTGCATGTAGGTTTCTCAAGAGGCAGGTCAGGTGGTCTGGTATTCCCATCTCTTTCAGAATTTTCCACAGTTTATTGTGATCCACACAGTCAAAGGTTTTGGCATAGTCAATAAAGCAGAAATAGATGTTTTTCTGAACTCTCTTGCTTTTTCGATGATCCAGTGGATGTTGGCAATTTGATCCCTGGTTCCTCTGCCTTTTCTAAAACCAGCTTGAACATCTGGAAGTTCACGGTTCACATATTGCTGAAGCCTGGCTTGGAGAATTTCGAGCATTACTTTACTAGAGTGTGAGATGAGTGTAATTGTACAGTAGTTCGAGCATTCTTTGGGATTGCCTTTCTTTGGGATTGGAATGAAAACTGACCTTCTCCAGGCTTATGGCCACTGTTGAGTTTTCCAAATTTGCCAGCATATTGAGTGCAACTCTTTCACAGCATCACCTTTCCCGATTTGAAATACTCCAATACTTTGGCTACCTCATGCGAAGAGTTGACTCATTGGAAAAGACCTTGATGCCAGGAAGGATTAGGGGCAGGAGGAGAAGGGGATGACAGAGGATGAGATGGCTGGATGACATCACTGACTCGATGGACAGCATCACCGACTCGATGGACATGAGTTTGGGTAAACTCCAGGAGTTGGTGATGGACAGGGAGGCCTGGTGTGCTGTGATTCATGGGGTCGCAAAGAGTCTGACACGACTGAGCAACTGAACTGAGTTGAACTGACTGATAGGAATGAGGCAACAAAGGAGAAATAAAGGTATGAATGAGAATGACCAGGAAGGCTAAAGAAAAATGAGCTTGCATGTCAGAGTGGAGATGTGGGTCATGGGAAATTATGGGCTAAGGTAGAGACCTGAGAAAAAGTTTTCAATGACTTCCATTGATGTAAGCTGAGCATACTTAAAAGTCTGTCACCAAACAGTAGTGAGCCGATTAGGGCAATAGGTGGATTGGTCCTATAAATAACTTTTTATATGAGTGACAAAATCTGGCATAAAATGGAACATGGGGTGTTATCTCTTCTGCCCGATTTCTTATGTATATATGGAGGCATCAACATTAGCCTTAAAAATATGATGTTATTATTTGAAATTCAACAGAAGTAAATAAGAATAGAAAAATTCATTTATTTACCTAGTCAACAAATATTTGCTGAGTACCTACTCTGCCAAGAGTGTTCTAGGCTCTGGTGATATAGCAATAAATTAGGAAGATAAAAATCCATGGTCTTGGAGACCTTACATCAGTTCTGACTGGCTAGAATGCTAGTCTAGAAGGGATCCTAGAGCCAAATTAGCTCTCCAGATGGGATGAGTCATGATCTTTAGCAATATCAGCCACACACAGGAAACATACCTGTATGTCTGCCTGTGCATCATGTCTGTGTTTTGCTGGGAGGTGGGCCTGACCAGAGATATTGACTGGCACTTGCTTATTCACAAATGAAGAGCAACAAGTTCTGAAATTTCTCCTCCCATCTGTCTCCTACTTGTAAATATGTTACATTTATCCTAGATTCCAAAGCTGAAGTAGGGGGAAAATCTCCCTAGGTAAAGCATTATAAATGACTAATTTGTGCAGGTGAATTGAAAAATGCTAAACTTATGCTGACAGATTTTGACATTTTAGAGTTATTGGTTCATCTCGATAAGAAGCAACATTTGGAAGATCTGGAATAAAATTCACTGCATTTGTTAGCTCACTGACTAGCAAATGCAAAGAACTAACTATATATTTTGATCAAACTCCTTTCAATCCATAGCATCCCATATCCAGTAGTGTATACAAATGAGGTCTTTTTGCTTTTCCAAATATTTTGACCCAGATGTTAACAATAGTGAAATAGTGTTAGTTGCTCAGTTGTTTCTGATTCTCTGTGACCCCATGGACTGTAACCACCCAAGCTCCTCTGTCTACTGGATTTCCCAGGCAAGAATACTGGAGTCAGTAGTCATTCCCTTCCCCAGTAATCTTCCTGACTCAGGGATCCAACTCCGGACTCATGCATTACAAGTGGATTTGTTACCCTCTGAGTTACCATACCCAGTGGCCAGTATATAAGCCACTAAATGCATGATTTTATACTACGGTACTTGTTGGAAAGCTTTATATAAATTAATCCACTCATTTTTAAAAATAACTCAGAGGGGTAGATACATGTCATACGATTATTGTGTTTCATAGATAAAGAAACTGAGGTACAGAGAGAATGAGGAATTTAACACATTTGTAGTTGGCAAGCATAAAAGCGAGGATATGAACCTCGTGTGGTTCTTGTATCCTCTCAGCAGTTTGCTATCTAAACACCACATTCCTGCTGCCTTTTCAATTTAAACCACCTTTACTTATCCTAGTTTTTAATGTCTTTAACCTACTTGTTGTTGATGAAAATGAAGAGAAAGGATAAATAAATAAATATATATATATATATATATATATATATATATATATAGAGAGAGAGAGAGAGAGAGAGAGAGAGAGAGAGCAATGAAATTGTTTAATCTATTCAACAAATATTTATTATGTGCCTACTAAGATGTACTAAGCATATTTTTGGTGCTTGGGATACAGTGAAGGGGGATATGAATCTAGGTCCCTACTTTTACAAGATATTCTAGTGTTCAAAACAGAAAGATAGATGATATTTTTGAGGTAGCAAACATTATTATGAATAAATAATATAAAATACTATATGAGTATTGAGGGCAGTAACAGGTTGTCGTCCAAGGAGCGGCGGCTGCGCGGGCACAGGAGGGCCGAGAGGAGCTACTCCACGTTGAGGTCAGGAGGGGCGGCCGTGAGGAGATACCCCTCGTCCAAGGTAAGGAACAGCAGTTGGGCTTTGCTGGAGCAGCCGTGAAGAGATACCCCACATCCAAGGTCAGAGAAACCCAAGTAAGACGGTAGGTGTTGTGAGAGGGCATCAGAGGGCAGGCACACTAAAACCATAATCACAGAAAACTAGCCAATCTGATCCCAGGACCACAGTCTTTTCTAACTCAGTGAAACTAAGCCATGCCGTGTGGGGCCACCCAAGACGGTCGGGTCATGGTGGAGAGGTCTGACAGAATGTGGTCCACTGGAGAAGGGAATGGCAAACCACTTCAGTATTCTTACTTGAGAACCCCATGAACAGTATGACAAGGCAAAATGACAGGACACTGAAAGATGAACTCCCCAGGTCGGTAGGTGCCCAATATGCTACTGGAGATCAGTGGAGAAATAACTCCAGAAATAATGAAGGGATGGAGCCAAAGACAAAACAATACCCAGTTGTGGATGTGACTGGTGATAGAAGCAAGGTCCGATGCTGTAAAGAGCAATATTGGATAGGAACCTGGAATGTTATGTCCATGAATCAAGGCAAATTGGAAGTGGTCAAACAGGAGATGGCAGGAGTGAACATCGACATTCTAGGAATCAGAGAACTAAAATGGACTGGAATGGGTGAATTTAACTCAGATGACCGTTATATCTACTAGTGTGGGCAGGAATCCCTTAGAAGAAATAGAGTAACCATCATGGTCAACAGGAGTCAGAAATGCAGTACTTAGATACAATCTCAACAGCATGTATACTATCTATGGTGAAACAGGTCACCAGCCCAGGTGGGATGCATGAGACAAGTGCTCGAGCCTGGTGCACTGGGAAGACCCAGAGGAATCGGGTGGAGAGGGAGGTGGGAGGGGGGATCGGGATGGGGAATACGTGTAAATCTATGGCTGATTCATGTCAATGTATGACAAAACCCACTGAAAAAATAAATAAATAAATAAAAAGAAAAAGAAAAAAAAAAATTACAGAATGATCTCTGTTCATTTCCAAGGCAAACCATTCAATATCACTGTAATCCAAGCCTATGCCCCAACCAGTAATGCTGAAGAAGCTGAAGTTGAATGGTTCTATGAAGATCTACAAGACCTTTTAGAACTAACACCCAGAAAAGATGTCCTGTTCATTATAGGGGACTGGAATGCAAAAGTAGGAAGTCAAGAAACACCTGGAGTAACAGGCAAATTTGGCCTTGGAGTACAGAATGAAGCAGACCAAAAGCTAATAGAGTTTTGCCAAAAGAACGCACCGGTCATAGCAAACACCCTCTTCCAACAACACAAGAGAAGACTCTACACATGGACATCACCAGACAGTCAACACCAAAATCAGATTGATTATATTCTTTGCAGCCAAAGATGGAGAAGCTCTATACAGTCAGCAAAAACAAGACCAGGAGTTGACTGTGGCTCAGATCATGAACTCCTTATTGCCAAATTCAGGCTTAAATTGAAGAAAGTAGGGAAAACCACTAGAGCATTCAGGCATGACCTAAATCAAATCCCTAACGATTATACAGTGGAAGTGAGAAATAGATTTAAGGGACTAGATCTGACAGACAGAGTGCATGATGAATTATGGACAGAGAGGTTTGTGACATTGTATAGGAGACGGGGATCAAGACCATCCCTATGGAAAAGAAATGCAAAAAGGCAAAATGGTTGTCTGAGGAGGCCTTACAAATAGCTGTGAAAAGAAGAGAAGTGAAAAGCAAAGGAGAAAAGGAAGATATACCCATTTTAATGCAGACTTCTAAAGAATAGGAAGAAAGCCTTGTTCAGTGAAAAATGCAAAGAAATAGAGGAAAACAACAGAATGGGAAAAACTAGTGATCTCTTCAAGAAAATTAGAGATACCAAGGGAATATTTCATGCAAAGATGAGCTCTATAAAGGACAGAAATGGTATGGACCTAACAAAAGTAGAAGATATTAAGAAGAGGTGGCAAGAATACACAGAAGAACTGTACAAAAATGATATTTTTGACCCAGATAATCATGATGGTGTGATCACTCACCTAGAGCCAGACATCCTGGAATGTGAAGTCAAGTGGGCTTTAGAAAGCATCACTACGAACAAAGCTAGTGGAGGTGATGGAATTCCAGTTGAGCTATTTCAAATCCTGAAAGATGATGCTGTGAAAGTGCTGCACTCAATATGTCAGCACATTTGGAAAACTCAGCAGTGGCCACAGGACTGGAAAAGGTCAGTGTTCATTCCAATCCCAAAGAAAGGCAATGCCAAAGAATGCTCAAACTACCGCACAATTGCACTCATCTCACACGCTAGTAAAGTAATGCTCAAAATTCTCTAGGTCAGGCTTCAGCAATACGTGAACTGTGAACTTCCAGATGTTCAAGCTGGTTTTAGAAAAGGCAGAGGAACCAGAGATCAAATTACCAACATCTGCTGGATCATCAAAAAAGCAAGAAAGTACCAGGAAAACATCTATTTCTGCTTTATTGACTATGCCAAAACCTTTGACTGTGTGGATCACAATAAACTGGGGAAAATTCTGAAAGAGATGGGAATACCAGACCACCTGATCTGCCTCTTGAGAAACCTATATGCAGGTCAGGAAGCAACAGTTAAAATCAGACATGGAAAAACAGACTGGTTCCAAATAGGAAGAGGAGTATGTCAAGGCTGTATATTGTCACCCTGCTTATTTAACTTATATGCAGAGTACATCATGAGTAATGCTGGGCTGGAATAAGCACTAGCTGGAATCAAGATTGCCAGGAGAAATATCAATAATCTCAGATATGCAGGTGACACTACCCTTATGGCAGAAAGTGAAGAGGAACTAAAAAACCTCGTGATGAAAGTGAAAGAGGAGAGTGAAAAAGTTGGCTTAAAGCTCAACATTCAGAAAACTAAGATCATGGCATCTGGTCCCATCACTTCATGGGAAATATATGGGGAAATATTGGAAGCAGTTCAGACTTTATTTTTTGGGGCCCCAAAATCACGCAGATGGTGACTGCAGCCATGAAATTAAAATATGTTTACTCCTTGGTCATGTATGGATGTGAGAGTTGGACTGTGAAGAAAGCTGAGTGCTGAAAAATTGATGCATTTGAGCTGTGGTGTTGGAGAAGACCCTTGAGAGTCCCTTGGACTGCAAGGAGATCCAACCAGTCCATCCTAAAGGAGATCAGTCCTGGGTGTTCATTGGAAGGACTGATGCTGAAGCTGAAACTCCAATACTTTGGCCACCTCATGCAAAGAGTTGACTCATTGGAAAAGACCCTGATGCTGGGAGGGATTGAGGGCAGGAGGTGAAGGGGATGACAGAGGATGAAATAGTTGGATGGCATCACTGACTCGATGGGCATGGGTTTGGGTGGACTCCGGGAGTTGGTGATGGACAAGGAGGCCTGGTGTGCTGCGATTTTTGGGGTCGCAAAGAGTCAGACATGACTGAGCGACTGAAATGACTGACTGAAACAGGTTGTCACAGAAAAAGCCTTTCTGAGAGGTGTCACATGAAGTAAGTAAGTCATGAAAATACCTGCATAATTTCTTGATAGAAGGAAGAGCAGGTACAAAGACTATAAGGAATAATAAGGAAGACATTTGCAGAAAGAAGACAGTTTAAAATAATAGGACCTTATGATAAAGAAGTAGCCAAGAGCTATAATAAACACTTGGGCTTGTGGAGCATGATAACACTGAACTTTATTCTCATGTCAAACAAAATTATAGAGCAAAGAATCAAAAGCCCTCATCAAATCTGCTGGTGTGAAAGGCTGAAGTCTTGAGTAGAAGATGAAAAATCACTCACAGACCCTGCAGCTGGGAGTTGATTTGCCAGGTACCTTTGTGATTTTGTAGCCAGGTCTTATTTTTAAGGATATGAAGTCTTACTGGCTGAGAGCTTCAGCAAAATGGTTTAAATAAGGCTCATCACAGCCTACAGGGCATGTGTTTGAAAGACAGAAAAGTAGAGATTTAAATTTGTAAAACACCACAATACAGAAGTGTAAATAATAGAAGTTTTTGTTTAAGACATCCATATCTTTTCATACACTCTCCATATGTCCCATTCTTTCATAAACTCTTGTTCTAATTATCTGAAGTGAAAATGAAAGTGAAAGTTGCTCAGTCATGCGACCCCATGGACTATACAGTTCATGGAATTCTCCAGGCAAGAATACTGGAGTGGGTCGCCTTTCCCTTCTCCAGGGAATCTTCACAACCAGGGATTGAACCCACGTAACCTGCCTTGCAGGCGGATTCTTTACCAGCTGAGCCACAAGAGAAACCCTGAGCATACAGCTTAAATTTTGGACATGGTTGTCAACTGTGATGACTATACATATTTGCCCCCAAAAGGAGGTCAATAAAAGATTCAGTTTCACTGTACTCTGTGAGTGCCATAGACAACTAAAAAGCAGAATATTTACTTTTAAAATGGTTATAGGTAGAATTACAATAAAACCTTTGAAAAGTGTCAGCCCCTCTACTGTACATATTGGCATCTTGGGGACATATCTGTAAAAAATCATAAAAAAAAAAAGATGCTATTGGACTCCTACCCTAGTCCTACTCTGCCCTTGGATTTTTGTATTGACAAATCAAAATTTTAAAATAAATAATCCTAACTTCTATTAGGATTCTTCTAACTTCTATTAAAAAGGGTCTTTAAAAATAATACAGTATAGTTCAATGCACTATTGAACTTGGAAATATAAATAATTATAACTCATTGAATTTTTATCTAGAAACAACTGAGAAGACAGTATTCATTCAAACAGACTGTAGCCATTTCAGATAACTTAACTTCTTGTTTCACCAGAGTATGTCCAATGATTGTTAGAAGAGTGGTTTACTAGCTGCATGGATATTATTATGCACATGCTGCTTAGGTTGAGGCCACATCAGCAGTTTTTCTATAATCTCTTTTTTTTTTTTCAGAGTTTTATGGGTGCAATAGTCAAACAAAAGGATATTGGATACGTAAACTGCTTCCAAAATCTTAGAGAAGAAATTGTGACTCAAGCTCCTTATTTCCTCTCTCCAGACATCTAACACAAGAGAGCAAAGGTAGCAGTAAATCGCAAACCAATCTGGGGGTACCAATAAAGGAGGCATAAAATCTGACTGCATATATAGCTCCACAAACACAAATCTGCCTTTAGATCTAAAGTTATGAATCATTTGTAGCAATAACAAAAGGTTTCTCTCTGATGGCGGTTGGTTTCCATCACCAAAGCAAAGCTAATAAAGAGTTTCTCAGGTCTGCATTTCATAAGCGCTACATGGCTGAGTCTTAAGTGAGAAGCATGATTTTTCATTCCTTTTCCATGGTAAAAGGCAGCTACAGAGAGAATTTTGCTACAGGCAATACCATGCAAGAAAGGAAAAAAAAAAAAGACAAAAAAATACAGTAAACATAATCTTCACGTTGACCATGTGGTGAGAAATTCTTTAATCACAACCACAATCTGATAAAAAAAAAAATTCCTCAAATAAAGCAGAAAACCCCCATGCAGATAAAAGCATTCAAAGTATATCATGACGTGAAACAGAAGCAAGGACCTTTTTCATCCCAGGTGATGATTAGTCCAAACCCAGCAGAAGAGCTATTCTACCAGGTGAAACTACAGCTAATTTTTATAGGATTGAGGTCATTCTTTGACCTTGTAGCTACAATCTGACCTATGATGAAACATTTAAAGACAAAAGAAGATCAATGTGAAGAGATGTGAAAGATAAAATAGACTAATTATTTATTCTCTCTGAAAAAAATGGTAAAGCTACATGTCTTGGTTAGATTAAGCCAAACAGATTTCTACAAAAGACCTTGTATGGGGAGCTGTGTAAAGCAAACTATTGCCAACGTAAGTCACTGGTGCTTAGAAGCGTAAGCCAAAGACCATCGATTCTCATTATTTGCATAGTTATGATTTATGAAGTTGCATGGAATTATGAACTAGGCAATATGAATCACTATCCCTAGGAAAAACAGAAAGTTAGGTACTTGTTGGGTCACAGTGTCAAATGATCAATACAAAACTTTATATCATGTGTGTTTCTGTTTAATGACAACTTATTTTAATATACTGTTGATCCATGAGCATTAAACTCATAGTCAATAGTACTATAGCTCCTGCTTGAGAGAAGCTCATCTTACATGTGTAGTTACTTTATCAGGCATGCCACAGTCTTCTTGAGCTTTGGGAAACTAGACAGCATTTCAGCAGTACACTTGTCAAGGCACTGTAAACAGCAAAATATCACCGGCATAGTGCACAAAAATACAGACAGTGGAGCACTTAACAGACTGCAGAAAGGACAGTGTTTACAGTATGAGAGCCAATGCAAGAAGGCAGAGCTGTGCCCCATTCAGGCTTGTGCGGCAACTCAAGCTTTTGGCCACTCTACATATGTGCATGTCTTCAAAAGACCTTAAGACTACTGTTGCTGAGGATACGAATAAACTTTAGCAAATGGGCTAATTCACAAGTATGGACTTTGGGAACGGAGAATCAACTGTATCCCAAAGGATTAGTTTACTAGAAAAGAAGAACTCGATGGAAAAGAAAAGAACTTTTCAAAATTTGTTCAGAAGGTTTAGCATCACCTGTATTATCATTCTAAAATCAATACTAATCACAAATTATTATTTAGTTACATTATATATATTATTTAAAAGTAACCCCAAGTTGACTTTATTGACTTTCCTTTAAATTGTTCATTTTAAGTATGTGAACTATCTCTGCAGGCTATTGGTGGGCTAATTAAAAACACTTTTAACAGTTTACATAAATAAAAATATAATTGTCTCATGTCCGCGTGTCACATAATGAACTATTAAATGAAAAGTAAGAACCTGTTATACATACATATACAAATATATTATCAAAAAATAACTACTTCTTTTCTCCCAAAAGAGATCTTTCTTAACATAGCTTTTGAGTCAAATCTCCTAATTTCTAAGGCATAGTAGGTTATCAGCTAGA
The DNA here is from genome assembly GCF_910594005.1 of Cervus elaphus. Classification (NCBI taxonomy): domain Eukaryota; kingdom Metazoa; phylum Chordata; class Mammalia; order Artiodactyla; family Cervidae; genus Cervus; species Cervus elaphus. The sequence continues at coordinate 46,905,497 of NC_057845.1, forward strand.
TACACAAAATTTTGAGTTGCAGTGAAATCATATCCATTAGTGGTTGGGGATGGGTGACTGAGAGAAAACTCTAGTTATTTCTCCCCCAGTTTTTATCATTTTTGCTAGAGCTACTCCTAATAAAATAATACATTTAATGAGTAGTCTTTTGAAAAGTGATAATAAAAGGATCTTTATTTTCTAGTTTATTGCTAGTTTTAAAGTGAGCTATATATATGTTCTAAGTAAAAATAATGTGTTTTTCCATGTAAACATCACTTCAAGATAAAACCTCACCCTCTTCCTCCAACCAGATTTCCATCTCTAAAGATAACATAAAAATTCTACATAGTTCATGAACTGTCAGAAATTATAAGAGAAATTGTGTTCATTTTCAAAAGAAGTCAGCACCCAAAGGTTTTCTTTAGTCAGAAGCATGTGATAAGTTAGAAACCATGATGTGATTTTTAAATAAGCTTCTCAAATGTGTATTACAATGTGTATCATAGCCTGAGGAAACAGTATTTGATGGAACATCCTAAATACATATTTAAGCCGTGAAAGAAAAACAGCTTCTCGCAAGTAAATAAAGCAGTCTCTACCACCTTGGGTATCCAATTACCACAAAAGAATAAGAAGGAGAGGAATAAATTAATTGAAATAATTATACTCTCAATTGGGAATTCAAGGTCACAGACAGAGCTCTACCCTACTTTAAAGGCGAATAGCCAGCTGACTTCCTACTGAGAGTAGTTTATATTGGTCGTCAGGGTATCTTTAATATGGATAATGCCCTCGAGAGTTTACTGGACAAAAATCACCACATGAATCCAATCGGGATATTTAGTTCCTATACGTACATTGCACATTTGCTTAGTGCAGGGAGAAGCCATATTATAAAAAGCAAGCAACTAGGCAAGAACAAACTAGAGGTGTTATAAATAATAAGATTAAATCTCAACTGAAATGCATCTTTGATGTGTGATATTAGTCTAACATTAAATGCAATTTGCATTAAATAATAAATTATATTTCTTAAGCACCAGCATTCCTTTATAATTTATGTGAATGTCAACAATAAATATCTATTGTTATTTAAAGGAATCATCTCAAGAATATTAATTTCCTTGATGAAATACCATGTTCTTATCAACAATGAATTACAAGCCAGCTGTCAGCGTGAGCAGGGAAGGCTTAGGATATTTGTGATATAGTTTGGAGATTTTGTATATGAGACGATTTCTGCCCCCAAAGTATTTGTCAAACTACTATAACTGAGCTTCAGATTTCACCTTTGGGAATTCATTGGGTCTCTCTCAATAAATTGTCCATCTCCAAGAGTTATTTATTAAATTATGAGGAATCTTAAGAGTGATATCTGAAAACACAAGATTGATAACAAGCTGAGACTGTAATTCTACAGGAATTACACAGGGCATAAGTGCCTGGCAGGAATGGGTAACAGGAGAGTCTTCCGAAAAGAATTCATGGACTTTTAAACTCTGCCTAGACGCTGCAGAAATCTGTGAGTCTTGTTTTGAAATGTGGCCTACATATACAGTGGAAAAGTGACTAGATCACGTGAACAATATTAAATAAGGATGTTCTAGGAAGAAGGGGGAGAAAGAAGTCCATGTGAATTTTCAAACTAAATTTTAAGAACACACTTTCATAAATATGTTGTTAAATTAGATTATATCCATGTCTTATCTTCTCAATTCCATTTTAATGTCTCAAAGAATTTTCCTTCTCTATTAACTACTTTGGCTGAAGCCATAAGAAATTAAAAATTAGAGTCTGAAGTCAGGCAGGTTGATTCCTCCAGTTCCATTCTTCTTTCTCAAGAGTACTTTGGCTATTCAAGGTTTTTTGTATTTCCATACAAATTGTGAAATTCTTTGGTCTAGTTCTGTGAAAAATACCGTTGGTAGCTTGATAGGGATGCATTGAATCTACAGATTGCTTTAGGTAGAATAGCCATTTTGACAATATTGATTCTTCCAATCCATGAACACGGTATGTTTCTCCATCTGTTTGTGTCCTCTTTGATTTCTTTCATCAGTGTTTTATAGTTTTCTATGTATAGGTCTTTTGTTTCTTTAGGTAGATATACTCCTAAGTATTTTATTCTTTTTGTTGCAATGGTGAATGGTATTGTTTCCTTAATTTCTCTTTCTGTTTTTTCATTGTTAGTATATAGGAATGCAAGGGATTTCTGTGTGTTAATTTTATATCCTGCAACTTTACTATATTCATTGATTAGCTCTAGTAATTTTCTGGTAGAGTCTTTAGGGTTTTCTATGTAGAGGATCATGTCATCTGCAAACAGTGAGAGTTTCACTTCTTCTTTTCCTATCTGGATTCCTTTTACTTCTATTTCTGCTCTGATTGCTGTGGCCAGAACTTCCAACACTATGTTGAATAGTAGTGGTGAGAGTGGGCACCCTTGTCTTGTTCCTGATTTCAGGGGAAATGCTTTCAATTTTTCACCATTGAGGGTGATGCTTGCTGTGGCTTTGTCATATATAGCTTTTATTATGTTGAGGTATGTTCATTCTATTCCTGCTTTTTGGAGAGTTTTAATCATAAATGAGTGTTGAATTTTGTCAAAGGCTTTCTCTGCATCTATTGAGATAATCATATGGTTTTTATCTTTCAATTTGTTAATGTGGTGTATTACATTGATTGATTTGTGGATATTAAAGAATCCTTGCATTCCTGGGATAAAGCCCACTTGGTCATGGTGTATGATTTTTTTAATATGTTGTTGGATTCTGTTTGCTAGAATTTTGTTAAGGATTTTTGCATCTATGTTCATCAGTGATATTGGCCTGTAGTTTTCTTTTTCTGTGGCATCTTTGTCTGGTTTTGGAATTAGGGTGATGGTGGCCTCATAGAATGAGTTTGGAAGCTTACCTTCATCTGCAATTTTCTGGAAGAGTTTGAGTAAGATAGGTGTTAGCTCTTCTCTAAATTTTTGGTAGAATTCAGCTGTGAAGCCATCTGGTCCTGGGCTTTTGTTTGCTGGAAGATTTTTGATTACAGTTTCGATTTCCTTGCTTGTGATGGGTCTGTTAAGATCTTCTATTTCTTCCTGGTTCAGTTTTGGAAAGTTATACTTTTCTAAGAATTTGTCCATTTCATCCAAGTTGTCCATTTTATTGGCATAGAGCTGCTGGGAGTAGTCTCTTATGATCCTTTGTATTTCAGTGTTGTCTGTTGTGATCGCTCCATTTTCATTTCTAATTTTGTTAATTTGGTTCTTCTCTCTTTGTTTCTTAATGAGTCTTGCTAATGGTTTGTCAATTTTGTTTATTTTTTCAAAAAACCAGCTTTTAGCTTTGTTGATTTTTGCTATGGTCTCTTTAGTTTCTTTTGCATTTATTTCTGCCCTGATTTTTAAGATTTCTTTCCTTCTGCTAACCCTGGGGTTCTTCATTTCTTCCTTCTCTAATTGCTTTAGGTGTAGAGTTAGGTTATTTATTTGGTTTTTTTCTTGTTTAGAAAGCCCAGAGATAAATCCACGAACCTATGGACACCTTATCTTTGACAAAGGAGGCAAGGATATACAATGGAAAAAAGACAACCTCTTTAACAAGTGGTGCTGGGAAAACTGGTCAACCACTTGTAAAAGAATGAAACTAGAACACTTTCTAACACCATACACAAAAATAAACTCAAAATGGATTAAAGATCTAAATGTAAGACCAGAAACTATAAAACTCCTAGAGGAGAACATAGGCAAAACACTTTCCGACATAAATCACAGCAAGATCCTCTATGACCCACCTCCCAGAATTTTGGAAATAAAAGCAAAACTAAACAAATGGGACCTAATGAAACTTAAAAGCTTTTGCACTACAAAGGAAACTATAAGTAAGGTGAAAAGACAGCCCTCAGATTGGGAGAAAATAATAGCAAATGAAGAAACAGACAAAGGATTAATCTCAAAAATATACAAGCAACTCCTGCAGCTCAATTCCAGAAAAATAAATGACCCAACCAAAAAAATGGGCCAAAGAACTAAACAGACATTTCTCCAAAGAAGACTTACAGATGGCTAACAAACACATGAAAAGATGCTCAACGTCACTCATTATTAGAGAAATGCAAATCAAAACCACAATGAGGTACCATTACATGCCAGTCAGGATGGCTGCTATCCAAAAGTCTACAAGCAATAAATGCTGGAGAGGGTGTGGAGAAAAGGGAACCCTCTTACACTGTTGGTGGGAATGCAAACTAGTACAGCCGCTATGGAGAACAGTGTGGAGATTTCTTAAAAAACTGGAAATAGAACTGCCATATGACCCAGCAATCCCACTCCTGGGCATACACACTGAGGAAACCAGATCTGAAAGAGACACGTGCACCCCAATATTCATCGCAGCACTGTTTATAATAGCCAGGACATGGAAGCAACCTAGATGCCCATCAGCAGACGAATGGATAAGGAAGCTGTGGTACATATACACCATGGAATATTACTCAGCCGTTAAAAAGAATTCATTTGAACCAGTCCTAATGAGATGGATGAAACTGGAGCCCCTTATACAAAGTGAAGTAAGCCAGAAAGATAAAGAACATTACAGCATACTAACACATATATATGGAATTTAGAAAGATGGTAACGATAACCCTATATGCAAAATGGAAAAAGAGACACAGAAATACAGAACAGACTTTTGAACTCTGTGGGAGAAGGTGAGGGTGGGATGTTTCAAAAGAACAGCATGTATACTATCTATAGTGAAACAGATCGCCAGCCCAGGTGGGATGCATGAGACAAGTGCTCGGGCCTGGTGCACTGGGAAGACCCAGAGGAATCGGGTGGAGAGGAAGGTGGGAGCGGGGATCGGGATGGGGAATACGTGTAAGTCTGTGGCTGATTCATATCAATGTATGACAAAACCCACTGAAATGTTGTGAAGTAATTAGCCTCCAACTAATAAAAAAAAAAAAAAAATAAAATAAAATCTTATTGGATAGTAAAAAAAAAAAAAAAAAGAAATTAAAAACTAGAGCAGGAATGACCACAGTACTTTTCTTGGATTTAAAAGAGTAAGAGCTTCTTTTACCCACATGAGTCAAGTGAAGGAAACTGTGTTATTTTAAAAAAAAAAAAAAAAGTCATATTTTTCTCTGCAAAATTCCTTATTCCTACCTTCTCAAAGCAATTCTAACCTTACAAACAGCAAGTAAACATGTAGGCATAGTGAAAATTACTACACAATCCTCATGATCTCATTTGATTATTATAAACCATTGAGACTGGTTGGGCACACGTTTGGAGCCAAGAGAAAGCAAGTCTCTAAGTCAAATGTTTTGCCTAAGGTCACTTCATTCTTAGATTTAAAAAATAAATAGAATTCAAGGTTTCTTTCAGACCTGTTCTTTTTCTTCTAGGCAAAGCCTTATCGGTCCTCATAAGATGGCTGCTCTATCACTCTTTACGCATCCTCTGCCTGACCACTGCCTCAGGCTTAATGAACGGTCCCACCCCGCCGCCCCCGCCCCGCTCTGAGCTGACAGTTTAATCAGTAGCTTCCTGTGAGATATGCCAGAGCCCCAGCTACTGTTCTAGCTCTCAGACCAAAATGGCTCCGGTATATCCAGTCATCAGCTGGAGATAGCAGCCCTTGCAACAGCTGCTAACCCAAAAGAGTTGTGTGGAAGCTGTTCCCGCAGTTCCCCCGGGCAACCAAGGAGTCTTCTGATGCTACGCCCTCTGTAACAGACAGCCTCCTCCTCCCATGGGTACCAAATATTGCAACTGTGTCCTATCTGCCATCTGTAGTACACACGGGATGTAGCTCAGGATCCTTGCCTCTGACTTGTGAGAGTCCCTGTCCGATGAATCACTGACGTTTCTGTCCCTGACTCTGGACTCTTTCTTTGGTCTCAGGATTGTGCAGGGCAGCCCAACACCATCACACTATATGGTCTCATTCATATGTTCTTACCACCCTAGGCTTCTTTTATCATTATTATCCAGTGGAGATAATTCCATCTCTTTTAATCATCTTTACTGTCTCTTTCTTTAGCGCCTAGCTTACCAGTGCTCCAATCCCATTTTCCTATTTAAGTAATAAATCAATCACTATGAAGAAGAAATAACAGTAAGAAAAATAGATACAAATCCCACTCACCTTCACTGTATTCATACACTGCTTGATCTGTACCCATCTGAGGCATGGAGGAAAGGCTATAAGAAATAAAGGATAATTTTGATAAACAAAAGATCACAAAAACAGGAAAAGAAAATTATTAGGACTCATGCTGGGAATAGACTAGTTTATTTTTATAGACTTTCAAAGTACTAAAAACCCTTATTTATTTAGTGAGTTATTTAAATTCCATTCAGCCAATTGAATAACAAAAAGCTGCCCAAGGCCACTGAAGATGAGATTCAGGACACTCATTAAGGGCAGCCTAGCTAAAAATATTTATAATGGATGTGAATTTAGACTCGGTCCCTGTCTGGTCCATGGCCCTGATTGTTTACACTGGCTTCTGCAAAACCTCCGCACCTCAGGGCCACACTTACCCTGATAATTACTCCTTTAAGTGCCTGAGAAGATCATGATTATCTTTTTCCACAGCATTTGGATGACTGTCTATATGTTTAGTTAATTGTTTCTTCCTTTTCTCAACAATAAAGTTTGTTAGTCAGATCTTTCGTCAGATAAAAAGACAAAGGAGGAGGTGGAGGTCACTGAAAAGTAGAGAGCAGTGAGCTTGTTCTGCATGCAGATACTCTGCTGAAGAAGTGATAGCTAGGGTACTCAAGCAGCTAAAATTTTGGATTGTTCCTGAATGACTGGACACATCCGAGGGAAGGAAAACACCTGTAACTCAAAGACTATTACTTGGTGCTGTGAAGATAGTTCTTATTATCGAAGGTTAATATAATGAACATATGCACATACACACACACACACACACACACACACACACCCCGTACATAGTGAATGGCCAATTGCACAATAACAGTATCTCAACCTTTAAAAATACATTAACAAAGTATTACACTTATAAATAAAGCACTTATCTCCTTAGCCTAGCTCTGTTATTGCCACACTTTTTTTTTTTCCGAGACACCACTTTTTTTGTTCCTTTCTTTATTTTCCTCCACCCTCAAAAATGGTAATTCAAAAAGTCTAGTTTTGAGTGAGGCAAGAAGAAAATAAAGCAAACATCAGGGGAAAAATAAATCAGAAGCCATTGATAGATTTTTCTCAAGTTGTTTTACATGTTTATAAGGTGTATTCTTTTACTAAATGATAAACTTTTTCTAGGCCAGACTTTGCTTTCTTTCTTTCTTCTTTTATTTATGTTTCTTTCTTTTCCTTTCTTTTTTTTTTTTTTTCTGTCTCTCTTTCTTAGATCTACCATAGGATTGAGTCCTGGACTGGGTGCAGATTAAACACTGGAAGAATACTTCACAAAAATCCCACAAAATAACAGCAACAAAAACCAGTAGAACAATTCACATATATTATATAGTGATTTCTTTTTTTTTTTAATTTTTTATTTGCACTCTGAAAATTGAAGCTGTACAACTTTCTAAAATGTTGAATTGACAAAGTTTAATATGATACCACAGTAAATTAAATACTTCTAACATTTCCCCTGTTGGTGTTTATAGCAGAACATGGCTATGCTATTCAGGATAGAACTGCTCTATATAAACCACTGAGGAAAATCATCCCTTTGAAAAAATTTCAATAATTAATTCAGAAATGGCTGGTTACGAGTAAGAATGGAGTCAGGTACTTTGAAGTTTTGAGGATAGCTCCTAATGAGGTCGCTCAGTCTTCACTGAAGAAGAAGCCAGGTACAGTGAGACAACAAAGAGCTCTTATGCAGCGGGCGCCCTGACCGCCTTCTCTGTAGAGCGTGTCTCAAAGCCTGAAGGTCTCCACAATGTCGTCAGAGAGCAAGAGTGAATCAAGTGAAAGTGTGTTATATAAGAGGTGTTCTGCTGTTGTATATGATATCAAGATCTGCCAATATTTCTAGGCTCCAGTCTATTTTTTTAAAGGGCAGCAAGTGGTCCTGAATATATACTGATGAGATATATGTGGGTTGACATTTTAAAATTCAGGCAGAATAGCTGTACTATCATCTTAAATGCTGCTCAGTGTCTATAGGGCTTCCTCTAAATGCCATTGGAATGATACTTCTCAATTCCCTATGAGTCAAAATTAAGAAGAAAAACTACCAACATTTTCACACTAAACTAGCTTATGTCAGAAGATCCTTAAAGACAGGACTGAATATGTGAGATGGGAAAGCAAATTACATTTGACCCCAGTATCTTTGCTATTGCTTTTGGAATTCCTACTGCCATTTTTTATGGGGATATGTATTCAACTAGGCTCTTCAATTGCTCAATAACAAAGCCATCATTATCAAAGAATAAATGAGATGGTAAAAAGTCACAACAATATTTCAATATTCCATGATACAGACACAGTATTTTTGTAAAAAATATTTCCACACATTTTAAAACGGCATCAACTTCAACACCCCAACACACTTTACTATTTTAATTTTACAGAGAAGAAAAGTAAGATTCATTAGAGAATTTAACCAGGATACCTAGTGGCCTGTAACTGCCAACACACTGCTTACTTCCTGTAGGGAAACTCTTCAGTATGTTGGTCTGCTTGTTCCCTTAGTTAAAGAACAATGTATACCTCCAAAATGAGAGACTTGATACACAAATTCTTCTTCTTGGGCATCCTTAGGAGTGATCGTTTAAAGCAACTTAAACTGTGTTAAGACTTCCTTGGTGGCTTAGACAGTAAAGCGTCTGCCTACAAAGTGGGAGACCTGGGTTCAATCTCTGGGTTGGGAAGATCCTCTGGAGAAGGAAACTGTGTTAAAAAGTCTCCAATGAGGCAGAGCAGTAAAGAGAAGAGCACTCGCAGAGAGTGTTTTGGAAAAACATACTGAACTGCTCACATTTCAGAAGAAGAGCAGAAAGCTTCAACTTCACACCAATCCTAGGCTTGTAAGGATTTAGACTTGATGAGAAAAGATAATATAATATACAGCAATTCTAAGCATCCGTCAAGTTCTTGGTGGAAGTAAACATTCTAGAACAGCAAAGAACTGTTGAAGAAGCAGCTGCTCCTTTTAGACCATAGAAAAGTCTATAAAGTATTAGAAAAGAGAATCAAACAGAACTAATTTGCCTACCCACCCTCTTAGATGAGCTTCTGCTTGGGGACATAGGTGAATCTCTGTTAGAGCAAATATTCTACAAATACTCTGGTGGCGGACTATTTTGTTCAAGCACTTAAAAACAAAAGTAAGGAGAAGCAATCTGATAACAAGTTTTAAAAGCTGAGGAGTAATGAGGGCGTTCCTGGTTGTTCAGTGGTAAATAATCTGCCTGCCAATGCAGGAGATGCAAGAGATGTGGGTTTGAACCTTGGGTTGGGGAGAGCCCCTGGAGAAGGAAATGGCATCCCACACCAGTATTCTTGCCTGGAAAATCCCATGGACAGAGGAGCCTGGTGTGCTACAGTCCATGGGGTCACAGAGTTGGACACGCATGAGCGACTGAGTGTGCATGCTCACTCACGACAGAACCAGGTTGTGAATTATCTTACTCTGCCTCTAAATAACTTGGAAAACAAGACTCATTATCTTCCAAGCAAATGCTTTATGATTCATATATGATCCCAGCAACAAGATTAAGTTTTCCAGAATTTGTAAAAAACTTCTCATACTGGGATATTGAACTAAATTTAAAAGATTGCTGGGTGTTTTTGAGCAGTATTACATTCAGAATTACAAACGGAAATGCCTGTACTTTATTTAATTTTAATGAGAAAAGTTCACATACACATAAAACAATAACAACAAATCTCCAGAAAAATATTGAACCATGCACTATTTAGCAAATACTAATGCACAGGACATAGTAGGAGAAGGTGATAGAAGTTAATAGATCTCTTTTCTCAATACCTCCCATGGTTTTAGTGACTTCTTTAGCGCCTACTGTCTTTAAAAACACTAAGCTATATCCTTGCTAGTTCATTTATATATTGATAGTTCTAGTCCTTAACATTTGGTCAGACACATGATCATTGTATAATGCTTAGCTGATGGATAGTTGTGAAGCTGAGATGAGGAAAAGTAAAACAAAATAAAAGCACCAGCAATCATTCCCCACTTGTCAAAATCTTGGCCGCATCTCCTCACAACCACCTGAGGTCTCACATCACCATTACCACCACAGCAGGAATGAATCTGCCCTATGCTTACAATCTTCTTCCTCTGCTTCATTTCTTTTTAAATCCAAGTTCTTTAATACCCTTCAGATAAGAAAAAAAAAAAAAATCTAATTGACCTTGTACCACACTTTAATAGGAGTATCTGTCATTTTGGATATCCAGTAGCCTTCATTACTTAGTTAATCATGAATTTTATACCCAGCAATTTTAGTAACTCACTGCATATTCCAGGGGAATTAGATGCCTGTCTAAGAGAAGACAACATTGACCCAACAGGTTTGTTTGGACTAAAAATAAATAAATAAATAAAATACAATCTTGAGATTTCACTTTTAAAGATTGGATTTCTGGATTCCGGGGGAGGGGGGGGGGGGAAATGGTGTATCTGGTAACACTAGTCCTGAATTATATTAAATGGCAAAAATTAATTGGATATGAGTTTGGGACTTATCCTTCTAGTGTCTATGCTCTAATTTCTCTACAATCCCATTTACCTCCTTCATTTTATTTGTCAGCTGCTTTTTGTAGTCAGTTGACTTTATTACCTCCACCTACAAATAAAGAAAATAGGACTTCAGGAGTTGATTTTTAGGCTTAATTGGTTAGAAAAAAAATGGGAGTAAAATTAAAATAATTAAATGTAAAGTTTATGTGAATTATCATTGGATAGATATAAAGTAGAGATTCCTGTTCAAATAAATTAACAAAAAAGCTTAGTAAACATGTTCTAGGAAACAGTTATTATAAGCTTTTTAAAGATTTCAGTCATATAGAGGCAAATAAGTACTCCAAAAATCTGGCCTTTGGGTTGATGGTTTCAGTGAATATTTAATATAAAATTTAGACATGACATTTTAAATTTTGCTTTAACAGTACATATGTTTCACACAGTCTCTTTATATTTGAAAAGAATGTAATTCACCAAAGATTTATATATTTCTACATAATTCTTTACTTTGCAATACTTAAAGTAGCTTATTACTTTAAGTTATGACAGCATAAACTTATTGTCATAGTTATTAAGATGCTCAGAATCAATTTAGGCTGAAGCAGAGATATCTTCAATAACATTTTTGCACAGAGTATCTTTTTATATATATATATACATACATACTGCCTTTTTCAGCTAAGTAACCATAATAAGAAGCCTGTAAAATATAGCTGCAAAATAAAGAAGTTAAAGAGTCAGAAGCTTCCCAATTCAGTTCTTGCTCATGGAATTATTCAATTGAGTATTATCCCAATTGTTCAAAAATTCAGGATATACTGTTTTGGTTTTTTTAATTATAATGTTTTTAATTATACTGTTTTTTAATTATACTGAACCATTTCAACCCCCTCTTGAGATGAGATATTTCTAAAAAATGTTGTGAAATATTTTAAAACAATTGGAAACATGAAATGCTAAATATTTAAACTTTATGTTCCATCTTTTCCTTTTCAATAACTCTCCACCACACCCATTGACAAAAGTTAAGGTATAGGATAAAAAAGCTAAATGAGAGTAGATGAGCCACTTTGAAAAGGCTTGGCATCCACATTTTAGTATATTTCTAAATGTTACTGAATCACTTCAAAAATATTCATAGAGAGATCAATTTTCAAGTTCCTTCTGTTTTTATTTTTTTCATTTTTGTCACCTTTAAAGTCTGTATTAAAAATGTTAAAGAATTCAGAAACTGTGATGGGACAAATATATCATTGGCATTAATCAAGATAGACTAAACATATTTTCTCATGATAATTTTTAATAAGCAGTGCACTTTGATGATATTCCTCCTGTATCTGGGTATTTGTCATTGTTGTTGTTGATTAGTCAGGTCCTGTCCTACACTTTGCGGCCCCCATGGACTGCTGCACGCCAGGCTTCCCTGTCCTTCACTATCTCCCAAGGTTTGATCAAATGTCCATTGAGTCCAGGATGCTATCTAAACATCTCATCTTCTGCTACCCTCTTATCTTTGTGCTTCCAATCTTTCCCAACATCAGGATCTTTTCCAATGAGCTGCCTCTTCACATCAGGAGGCCAAAGTATTGGAGTTTCAGCTTCAGCATCAGTCCTTCCAATGAATATTCAGGACTGACCTCCTTTAGGATCAACTGGTTTAATCTCCTTGCTGTCCAAGGGACTCTCAAGAGTCTTCTCCAGCACCACAGTTGAAAAGCATTAATTCTCTGGCACTCAGCCTTCTTTATGGTCTAACTTTTATATCTGTGCATGACCACTGGAAAAACGGTAGTTCTGACTATATGGACTTTTGTCAGCAAAGAGATGTCTTTGCTTTTTAACACATGTCTAGGTTTGCCATAGCTTTTCTTCCATGGAGCAAGCATCTTTTAATTTCATGGCTGCAGTCATCATCCACAGTGACTCTAGAGCCCAGGAAAATAAAATCTGTCACTGTTTCCACTTTTTTCCCCTTCTATTTGCCATGAAGTGATGGGACCAGATGCCATGATCTTAGTCTTTTGAATGTTGAATTTTAAGCTAGCTTTTTCACCCTCCTCTTTCACTCTCATCAAGAAGCTCTTTAGTTCTTCTTCACTTTCTGGCATTAGAGTGGTATCATCTGCTCATTTGAGATTGTTGATATTTCTTCTGGCAATCCTGATTCCAGCTTTTGATTCATCCAGCCTGACATTCCACATATAAGTTAAGTAAGCAGGGTGACAATATACAACCTTTTTATATTCCTTTCCCAATTTGAAACTAGTCAGTTGTTCCATGTAAGATTGTAACTACTTCTCCTTGACCCACATAGACATTTCTCAGGGAAAAAGTAAGGTGGTCTGCTATTCCCATCTCTGTAAGAATTTTCACAGTTTGTTGCCAGAGAACATCTGGGTAATGAGCCCTACCTATTTGCCAATTTGAGTTTGACATTTGCTTTATTTGTCTGTGCTATATGTTCATGATAAACCTTAGCATGCATTAGTCAAGGTATTATCTTTCAAGGAAATTTTATGAAGCTAACCATAGATATTTTCAATAAGAACACTAGGAAATAAAAAAAGCAAAGTATCAATACTGATAAATCTCATTGGGCTTCCTAGGTGGTGCTAGTGATAAAGAATCTGCCTGCCAATGTAGGAGACATAAGAGATGCAAGAAATGTGGGTAGAATCCCTTGCCTATGTGTTGGGAAGATTCTCTGGAATATGGAATGGCAACCCACTCCAGTATTCTTGCCTGGGAAAGTCCAGAGACAGAGGCGCCTGCCAGACTACTGTCCATGGGCCACAAAGAGTTGGACATGACTGAGCATATAGAACAAAAATCTCATTAAATATATAATGCAAAATGATTTTTAGAAATGACAAATAAAAAAAAAAAAGAAATGACAAATATTCTGTGAACATTTAGAACAAATTCAGTCTCCTCTATCCACAATATTAGGAGATTTAAAATTAGACTGCATTTTATCACTATCATTGTAAACTGTGCTATTTGGCTTGTGGCGTATACTTAGATTGCTGTAAAATGTTCTTATTCAATTTATGTTTTACAACTGCTAACATGTAGGAAAATGGAGAAATACAATATAATTTCCACATAATGAAATGAAAGAATAAACAGTGATGGAAAGTTAGGGTGTTACTAACTTCAAATTTGCCTTCACATGAGGATGCATGAAAAAGTCAGCATGCATTTTAGTAGGATAGACAGAAATGGGACTGGAATATGAGATATATTGTTGGGTAATTTATCTTACCTTGGTCTACCTCTCCATTCCTATACTGCCATCAGAGTTCAGGCCATTATTACCTATTACCTGAAATATTTTAATAGCTTTTCAACTCATCTCATCAGTTCCAGTCACTTCCTGACTTAGTTCATTTCTTACATACTGCTATATTCAATATCCTGAAAAATATATTTGTATTCATGGCTCATCTTAGTTCAAAATCTGAAGGGGTTTCACTGTCCTAAACCTAGAATAGAAATTCTCAGGCTAAATCAAGTGTTTCAATATCCTGACAAAAATCTACTCTTCATCAATACTACTCAATATTTCAGGGACCTCACCTTTTAGGTCAATCTAATCATCCTGAAGTAATCACTCATACACTCATGACTGGAATGGCTTTCTCCACATCAAGGTGTGCACGTCCTACCTGTCACTTAGAGTTTGTTTAAAGTGACAAATCCCCTCTTACATGTTCCTAGAATCCACACCTCTTCTGGAAACAAACTTTCTCTCCTGTAGGTAGAGCTAGAGCTCTGCTGCCGGTATTTGGTAAAAGTGTTTTCTTCCTTAAAATCCACTTAGTGGGACTTCCCTGGTGGTACAGTGGATAACAATCTACCTGCCGACACAGGGAACACTGGTTCTGTCCCTGGTCGGGAAGATTCCACATGGGGTGGAGAAGCTAAGCCCATGTGCCCCGACTGAACCTGACCTCTAGAGCCTGTGCCCTGCAGAGAAGCCACTGGAATGAGAAGTCCGCATACCGCAACGAAGAGTACCCTTGCTCACTGCAACTAGAGAAAACCCTCACACAACAACTGCGACGCAGTGCAGCTGGAAATTAAATAAGTAGATAAAATTTAAAATTAGGAAAAAAAATTCATTCAGTCACAGATATCTATCAAGTAACGAGTACAAGAATGTTTACTTGAACCATTTTGTTTACATGTAAACTAAAACAGAAAACAAGACATTTATGGAAAATACTCAACAGGATACTTTCTATTTTATTAGGTAGTTAGTCAAGAGTATTTTCCTTTCCATGACTGGTTTATCACTATAAATTTCCATAGCACCTAATCTATTTTCTTGTACATAACAAATGCTCAACAAATCTTTGTTGAACTAGCAGATGGTCTTTTTAGCTCCTTCTTCATTTCTTTAAAAACTGTTACATTAATGAAATTAAGTATTGTGTTATTATGATTCATTTATGAAAATGTCCATTTGCATGGACACAGACCTGTGTATACTGTAATATACAACTGATAATACTTTTACTTTCCAAGCTCAAAGAACAATTTTAAATATTCATAATTAATTAATTATTTCTGGTAATCAGAATAAATAATTTCTTCTTTTTTTGAAGAAAAAATTAAATGTACTATTTTCCTTTCAAAAGAGAAACTAACAAAACTGAAAGTATCTTAAGTACCTGATAATAAATACTGTCTTTTATTATACTTAACAAGGCAGCAGATGCTTCTGTTTCTATTCTATAGCCTTGTGCTGTATAAACCAATTAGCTCTGCATACAACTACAAATAAATTCCAATCATTAATTCAGCATATAAAATTATTACTTTCAAAGATATTCATTATCAAGTGAAGTTAATGATCAACTCTTTCCTACAGAAAACATACAACAAATCAATATTCAACCATGACTGATGACGTCAATATATAACAAGCATACTGTTATAAAGAAATGCATCACTGAATTGTATTACCCCTTTGACACTCAAAACTGTGTGATGTTATAGTTAAAACCGTATATGTTTTAATAAGCAGCCTCCAAATAATTGCATTAGAATCAACTACATATTTAAGTTAAGGGTTAAAAGGCAACATAGAGAGGGTACAATTGCCTTCCCCAAAACTCAACAAAAACATACTTGTGTTTATCATCCCCTAAACTATTTTCACAGCATTTTATGAAACATATGATGTGTTCAGTAATATTTTGGGTGTTCTAAAGGATACACAAAATGTATTGACAGATATTACCTTCAAGGATGTTGTAACTTAGTACACACATGAAGCAGATAGCATTTTACACTATTTGATTAAATGGTGAGGTAGAGTGCATGGATTTTATAGCTACTTAGTTTTAAGAAAGTTCCCAAAACAACTTGGAATAGTTCTGTGCAACTGAGTGAATTATTTGGAAATCTCAGGATTATTTATTCATGTTGTGTTTCCTAGAACATGTTTACCAAGGTTTCCATTTTCATAAAACTGTGCATTCTACATCTATTCAAAGATAATTATATAAAAATTTTAAAAAAATAATAATTATTATTACTAATATTTTTATACTTAAATTTTAAACAAAAAAAAAACAAAATAAAGATTTCTGATTTTGACTTCAGCCTGAAAAGTGCTTGGAAGTCACCACTCTTGGACGTTTTAGAGATTTTAGAGACAAATGCTGACTAGAAATCTAGAGAGACAGGCACATCCAAAGAGACACAACCAGGATATATATATTGGAATGGAAACTTCTGGAGACAGACTGTAGAAGACTTAAAATGCTAGTTTTGATGATCTGCCAGAGAGTGTGTGAACTGGTCACAGAATAAGAAATTTCTGAGAGCTGCTCTCTGAGCAGGGTCCCCACACTTCTGTGAGCTCCACAAAATTTCACAGAGAAGATCTCTTCAGTATTCCTTCTTGGCTCTGACAGGGGAAGGGAAGAGCAATCATGTGAAATATGCCTACAGCATGCTCCATAACAAAGGCTTACTCTCCAGGGCTGAAGGCTATGCCAGATCCTTATTCTGCTCAGTCTTTAACAAGTTGTGTCCAACTCTTACTGACCCCATGCACTGTAGCTCGCCAGGCTCCTCTGCCCATGAGATTGTTCAGGCAACAGTACTGCAATGGGTTGCCATGCCCTTCTTCAGGGGATCTTCTCAGCCCAGGGACTGAACCTGCATCTCTTGCGTCTCACGGAGTGGCATGCAAATTCTTTACCATTGAGCCACCCGGATCTTCTAACCTTTGTTATCTCACATAAGTGGAAAAAGATGCAGTGGGAAAATGCAGCCACCAGGCCAGGCAAGAGAGTAAGGGACTGGGGGTAAACAGCCTCAGCTCTTGAGAAACAGTTGTGAGGGTCAAAGGCCCACTAAGAAATGGAGATTTTAATTGGAGGACTATAAAACACTCCTCCTCACTTAACAACTTATTCCACACCAACAAGAGTCTCACTTTATAATAGTTTCAAGGCACAGACTGTCTTTAAGGAATATTCTCAGGGAAGCCCAAAGTCAAGAAGGGAGACAAGAATTAAAACACTACAGGCACCTCACGCTATCAGTTCAGTTCAGTCACTCAGTCGTGTCCGACTCTCTGCCACCCCATGGACTGCAGCTCGCCAGGCCTCCCTGCCCATCACCAACTCCCAGGGTTTACTCAAACTCATGTCTGTTGGTCCTTTAATGGACCGGAACCTGGTGGTAAGGAGTCCACGATAAGAAAGTAAGAGAGAGAAAGAGGCTGATATCCCCTGGTTTACCCGGGGAGCCAATAGAGTCCTGTTCTTAGGGCTTGCACCGCTGCACGTAGGCACCGGGCGCCCTCTCGAGTGGGTGAAGGCACAGGGCGCCTTCTCCAGAGGGTCTTAGAAGTCTGGGTGAGAAAGTGAGGTCAGTGGGCCTCCGTGCTCCAAGGAATTAGCCAGAAACAGAGAGAGAGAGAGAGAAAGACAGAAAGAAGGAATAGAAAGAAAGAAGAAAAGAGAAAGAAAGAAAGACACGGGGACCCAAGCTCTGATGGAGCAAAGGTATTTTAATCAACAAGGTTTGGGCATATATAAGGTAGTTATTCTCAGCAAAGATAAAGATTAAAATTCCAGATTTACAAAACATAACACAATCCCTATCAAAGAGAGAGTTGCAAACAATCACCTTTTACCATATGGTTCATAAAAAGGAAGAGGGCACTTATCACAGTAATGAGAAATGCCTGGATTCCTCAGCCCAGGGAAAGGCATGCCTCTCCTCCTAAGTCCTTAATATTCAGGAGTTAATAAGGGCCAGAGGGTTCCTCACAGATCCAAAACAGCACACAGGAAGCCTCTTGTTAAATGCTTCCTGACACATGTCCATAGATAACACTAAACACAGACCAATGCCTAGCCATAGTAAAGTGAAGTCTTGCATTAAAATCCTATTTACTTCAGTATCTATTACCTGATGTAACACATACAACATTTAACAACAAAAAAGTCATGCCAAAAGGCGACAAAAATGTAGTCTGAAGAGACAACATAATCATCAGAGCCAGACTCAGATAATGACATGAATTTTGGAATGAGCAAATACAAAATTTAGAATAATCAAGAAAAAATTGTTAAAGTGCTATAATGGAAAAAGTAGATAGCAGATGCAAATGAATGAAAAATGTAAGCAGAGAAATGGACACTCTAATTAAATGTGAAAAGAAAATGCTGGAAATCAAAAACATTGTCACATCAATGAAGACTACCTTTGTTCAGCAAAGGCCAAAGGCCTAAAAAGACCAAAGAAATAATTAATGAGCTTGAAGACTGGTCAAAAGAAACTTTCCAACCTGAAATGCAAAAGGATTAACACGCATTTTTACACAAACTCATCCAGAACATAAAAGATGAAAAACTCTTTCCAAGTAATTTTGTGATGCTAGTATTTCCCTGACATAAAACCAGAAAAAGACAATAAAAAAATAGAAAGAAAATTTTAAAAAAAAGAAAAAAAAAAAAGAGGAAAATATATGTTAGGCCAGTATCTTTCATGAACTTTGATAGAATAATCCTCAAAAATTTATGAACAAACCAAATCCAAAATCTATAAAAATAATTATAAAACATGACAAGCTAGAATTTATTTTAGGTTTATCAGGCTGGATCAACAATTGGAAACAAATCAATGTAATCCACTATATCATCAATCAAATCAATTGACACTATGAAAGAACCTTTGACAAAATCCAACACATATTCATGATAAAAATATTCAAAAAATAGGAATTAAAGGGAACTTCCTCAACTTAGTAAAGAACAGCTATAGAAAACTGACAGCTGATATTTTTCATGGTGAATGACTGAATGATACCTTCAAGATTGAGAACAAGGCATAGATACCTGCACTCATCAATATTTTTTCACATAATACTGGAGATTCTAGCCACAGAAATAAGGTTAAATAAGTAAATAAAACCCATATTGATAGAAAATTTAAAAAAAAAAACCTCTATATTTCCAGATGATATGATTGTCTACATAGAAAATTTGACTAAAGATTTTTAAAAAGTTCCTAGAAGCAGTGAGTGAGTTCAGCTAAGTTGCAGATTATAAAAGGAACACAGCAAAATCAACATTTTTATATATTGATAATTAAGTCTTCTCTGGTGGCTCAGTGGTAAAGAATCCACCTCCCAATGAAGAAAATTAGGTTCAATCCCTAGGTCAGGAAGATCCTCTGGAAAAGGAAATGGCAACCATTCCAGTATTCTTGCCTAGGAAACTCCATGGACAGAGGAACTCGGCAGGCTACAGTCCATAGGGTCACAAAGAGTCAGACACATCTTAGTGACTAAGAAACAGCATGCTAATAGTGAACATGCAGAAACTGAAGTGAAAAATCAATGTTGTTTATAAGTGCTCCAAAGAAAAGAAACACTTATATACTTACAAAACATGTGCAAGAAAAAAAAAAAAAAAACATATGTGAGGACCAAAGTCTAAATTACATTGATAAAAGAAATAAAGAGAATTATATTGAGTGAGCATATCATTCAGTAAGACACCAGCTTCACTTCAGTTCCTTTCCCAGCCTCCGAAGTCTAAAAACTCCCCAGATGATTTGCATTTGCAATAAATTTTGAAAACATCTCATTATTACTATCATCATTATTATCATCATTGTCATCATCATCTTTATCATATCATCATCATATAAATCCCTCAGTTTGGGGCCTTAGAGCGTCTACATAATTCTTTTTTTTTTTCCTCATAAGTATTTTCTTAGAAGTAGAGATTATCCATACCCTGGGTCATTGCATCTCCAGCTGAAGGTGCTTATGAAATAGGGAGTTTATTACAATGAAGATGCTGGATCATTAGGTCTGGATGGGCCTGAGATTCTGCTGCCTTTTCAGTGTGTTAAAGGATCCAAGAGATTGACTGGATATCAATTACCAGACTAGTTGCCTCACTGTAGGATAGAGTTACTTCAGAGTTCAATATTAGCCTCCACTGTATATAGGTTGGTCATTGAGTCATGCCTTACCCCAATCAGACTGGGTAGGATATAGTCTATGTTGTGAAGCTCATAAGTAAGCTCCAACTCTGCCACCATGACCAGTTTATAGATGAGCTCATTGAGAAAGTACTCGACATGACATGTCTCGAAAAAATACGGGTGCTTGACTACGTAATTAATGATGGCATCCTCTGCATAAAATGTAATCATTTATATATTTGCTTCAGTCATAAACATTCTCACTACCATTTTAAAACATTTTTTTTTTTAATTTTTGATTAGCAGATAGTTGCTTTCCAGAGTCATGTTTCTGCCAAACAGCAATGTGAATCAGCTTTAAGTATACATATATCCACCACCCCTTGAGCCTCCCTTTCCCCCTCCCGATCTCACTCCTCTAGGTCCTCACAGATCACCAAGCTGGATTCCCTGTGTTATAAGCAGCTTCCCACAAGCCATCTATTTTACACACGGTAATGTATATAATTCAATGCTGCTGTCTCCATGTGTCCCACACTCTCCTTCCCCCACTGTGTCCACAAGTCCGTTTTCTACGTCTATGTCTCTATTCTTGCCCTGCAAATAGGTTCATCAGAACCATTTTCCTAGATTCCTTATATATGCTATTTTCTCAAGATTCATTCACATATCTCTTCCTCTAAACAATTTGTTAACAATTCTCTAATTTTCACATTTATCATCGTACCAAAATTACTAGCCTGAGAAATGAAATATTTCCTCCCATATTAGTAAACAAGTATGTCAAGTCATCAGCAGTTGAAGCCCTTCAATATGAGCCAGTGAGCCCTAAGGGCACTCAGGAAAAAGAATTCCTGCTACCTAGCAGCCATGAGACCAGTCACTCCCTACGATGAGCACAAAGGGATCTCATGATGTGAAAAACACAGGATACTGACCGTGGACTGATGAGATGCACATGAAATAAAGTCTGTCACTGGTTCCACAGTTTCCCCATCTATTTGCCATTAAGTGATTGAACCAGATGCCATGATCTTAATTTTCTGAATGTTGGAGCTCTAAGCCAACTTTTTCACTCTCCTCTTTCACTTTCATCAAGAGGCAATTTTCTTACTGGCACCAGAAGATTGGGATGGGCCTGTGATCCAGTTGCCTTTTCTGTGTTTTAACAGACCCAATGTAATCAACTTGACATAATTTACTAGACTAGATAATTTTTATTTTATTGGTGTTTCTTTTATAGTTTCTAAATATTCTAAAAATATATATATAACTAAAATATTGTTATCAAAACATAATATTTTAAAATATTAAATTATTTGAACTAGTAATCCCATCACTACAAATCTAACCTAATAAACAGAATGAAAAAATAAATTGTACATACAAATGTTCACTTGCAGTACTATTTTTACTAGATAAAAATAAAGAGCTCAAATACTTAGTAATATAGTATGGTTAAATATGTCCATATGCTAATATCTAGATTCTTAGACTATGTTATGTTACATGACAAGAGATAATTAAAGTGTAGGTAGAATTAGGTTTGCTATTCATGACCTTGAGGTAAGGAGAGTATCTTGGTTTGTCCAGGTAGGTTTAATGTAATCACAAGTGTCCTTTTAAGAGAAAGAGTGAGGCAAGAGGCCTGGATTCAGAAAGAGATTTCTTATGGCTTTGAAGATGGAGCAAGGGACCATACCAAAGAATGAAGGAGACCTCAAGCACCTGAAAAAGTTAAAGAAACATATTTTTGCCTAGATCCTCCAGAAAGAATGCAGCCTTGATGCATTCAATGATGGCACCTTGATTTCTAGCTCAAGGAAAGGCATTTAGGAGCTTTGATCTCTAGAACTGTAAGATAATAAATCTGTCTTGTTTTACACCACTAAGCAATAGGAAACAAACCTATCAGTTCCTCCCCCCCCCCAACCATTGCCAACTCATCATAGCAAACTCTTATGAGGATATAAGAATCAACTGAGGGAGGAATGGCAATGAGGCAAAAACAGTTACTGTGGAAAAGTGAGAAACTTTGCCATGCAATTTACTGGCGTTTTCATCATCACTTAAGGCTGATACAAAACATACCACTTCCTCTTGAAACTGAAATATATTTCACAGAAATATATGACTTTGTGGGTTATAACTGATTAGTTAACATACGGCAAATAAATTATCTTGGATACTCAGTATTTCATGGATAGTAACCAATTCTTATTAAAAACTTGATAGAAAAACAAGAGCTAACCTCAAAGAATTATGTTTAATTGCAAAAGAAGTCAATTTACTTCAACTGTTCTTATTGGGACTTTACAGAACTCTATATTACAAGTTACCTGCTGTAATACCTGCAAACACCCTCTTCCAACAACACAAAAGAAGACTCTACACATGGACATCACCAGACGATCAATACTGAAATCAGATTGATGATATTCTTTGCAGCCAAAGATGGAGAAGCTCTATACAGTCAGCAAAAACAAGATCAGGAGCTGACTGTGGCTCAGATCACGAACTCCTTATTGCCAAATTCAGACATAAATTGAAGAAAATAGGAGAACCACTAGACCATCCAGGTATGATATGAATCAAATACCTTATGATTATATACAGTGGAAGTGACAAGTCAATTCAAGGGATTAGACCTGATAAACAGAGTGCGTGCGGAACTGTGGATGGAGGTTCATGACATTATACAGGAGGCAGTGATCAAGACAATCCCCAAGAATGAGAAATGCAAAAAGACAAAATTGTTGTCAGAGGAGACCTTACAAAGAGGTATGAGAAGAAGAGAGGTGAAAGGCAAAGGAGAAAAGGAAAGCTATTCCTATTTGAATGCAGAGTTCCAAAGAATAGAGAGGAGGGATAAGAAAGCCTTCCTTAGTGATAAATGCAAACAAATAAAGGAAAACAACAGAATGGGAAAGACTAGAGATCTCTTCAAGAAAATTAGGGATACCAGGGAGCATTTCATGCAAAGATGGGCACAATACAGGGCAGAAATGATATGGATTTAACAGAAGCAGAAGACATTAAGAAGAGATGGCAAGAATACAAGAAGAACTATACAAAAAAGATCTTCATGACCCAGATAATCACAATGGTGTGATCACTCACCCAGAGCCAGACATCCTGGAATGAGAAGTCAAGCGGGATTTAAGAAGCATCACTACGAACAAAGCTACTGGAGGTCATGAAATTCCAGTTGAGCTATTTCAAATCCTGAAAGATGATGCTGTGAAAGTGCTGCACTCAATATGTCAGCAAATTTGGAAAACTCAGCAGAGGCTACAAGACTGGAAAAGGTCAGTTTTCATTCCAATCCCAAAGAAAGGCAAGGCCAAAAAATGCTCAGACTACCACAAAATTACACATATCTCACATGCTAGCAAAGTAATGCTCAAAATTCTCCGTCAGGCTTCAACAGTATGTGAACCATTAACTTCCAGATGTTCAAGCTGTATTTAGAAAAGTCAAAAGAACCAGAGATCAAATTGCCAACATCCATTAGATCATTGAAAAGCAAGAGAGTTCCAGAAAAATATCTACTTCTGCTTTATTGACAATGTCAAAGTCTTTGAATATGTGGATCACAACAAACTGTGGAAAATTCTTAAAGAGATGGGAATGCCAGACCAGCTGACTTGCCTCCTGAGAAATCTGTATGCAGGTTAAGAAGCAATAGTTAGAACTGGTCATTAAATGTACAACACAACACACACACACACACAGAGATAACTGGTCATGGAACAACAGAGTGGTTCCAAATAGGAAAAGCAGTACGTCAACAGTGTATATTGTCACCATGCTTATTTAAGTTACATGCAGAGTACATCATGAGAAATACTGGGCTGGATGAAGCACAACCTGGAATCAAGGTTACCAAGAGAAATATTAATAACCTCAGATATGCAGATAACACCACCCTTATGGCAGAAAGTGAAGAAAAACTTAACAGTCTTTTGATGAAAGTGAAAGAGGAGAGTGAAAAAGTTGGCTTAAAGCTCAACATTCAGAAAACTAAGATCATGGCATCTGGTTTCATCACTTCATGGCAAATAGATGGGGAACCAGTGGAACCAGTGAAAGACTTTATTTTATTAGGCTCCAAAATCACTACAGATGGTTACTGCAGCCATGAAATTAAAAGACACTTGCTCCTTGGAAGAAAAGCTATGACCAACCTAGACAGCATATTAAAAAGCAGAGGCATTATTTTGATAACAAAGGTCTGTCTAGTAAAATATGGTTTTTCTAGTAGTCATACACATCAGTTACAGTTGGACTAGAAAGAAAGAATTGAGCGCTGAAGAATTGATGTTTTTGACCTGTGGTATTGGAGAAGACTCTTGAGAGTCCCTTGGACACCTAGGAGATCAAACCAGTCAATCCTAAAGGAAATCAGTCCTGAATGTTCATTGGAAGGGCTAATGTTGAAGCTGAAACTCCAATACTTTGGCCACCTGATGCAAAGAGTTGACTCATTGGAAAAGACCCTGATGCTGGGAAAGATTGAAGGCAGGAGGAGACGGGGACGACAGAGGATGAGATTGTTAGATGGCATCACCAACTCAACAGACATGAGTTTGAGTAAACGCTGGGAGTTGGTGATGAACAGGGAAGCCTGGCATGCTGCAGTCCATGGGGTTGCAAAGAGTCGGACATGATTGAGCTACTAAACTGAACTGAACAAGCTGTTTTAGCAAAGAAAGATGAAGCATAAGAGAAACCACCATATACCATTTTGATTCCTTGTGCTATGTGTGTGCGCTCAGTGGCTCAGCCATGTCTGACTCTTTGTGATCCCATGGACTGAGGCCTTCCATCTTCTTCTGTCCATGGGATTTTCCAGGCAAGAGTACTGGAGTGGGTTGCCATGCCTACCTCCAGGGGGTCTTTGGAACTCAGAAACCTAACCTTCCTCTCTTGAGTTTCATGCATAAGCAGGTGGATTCTTTACCACTGTGCCACCTGCCTAGCATTTCTGTCCAGCAACCTGGATTTGGACAGTAAGTTTTCCTCACTCATTAGAAAGCATTGGGAATTAGGGGGTAGATTGTGTGGTGGTTGGACGGGTCTCAGGTAAAACTCCTTTTCCTGCACACATAAATAAATTATTAGATATTGATAGAAATATTCAGAGGACACTTGAAAATCCCATTACATACTTTTTATTTTCATGAAACTTGCTCATCACAATTACTTTGTTTCATGATCACCAACACAATGGAAATCATTAAAAGGACTTGTCAGGATGGCAATAAAGTTGAAGCTACATATATTAACACATGGAATGTTGTTGGTTTGTGTTTAAAGCATCCATAAGCAAATTTAAGTTTCTGTTTTTGAAGTAGCAATAAAAAGAAGTATACATATTTCCTGGTGTTCTAAACATTTCTGAGTTAGAATAATGTTAAAAAAAGAAAAATCTAGGTATTTTATAAAAGCCAGCAAGTTCATATCATAAAGCTAAACAAAATAATCCTTAGAGGAAGCAACAGAATCTAAAAAGGAAGTAAAATTTTATAAACTATTTAGATAGTTTCTTAGGATGCATTTCAGTGTTCAGAAAAGGCAAGCAGTGCCTTGATATCATTTGGCATATTTTTGAATACTAGGGTAATAATGATAAATTATATGTGTGAGTACATAAATATAATTTTAAAAATATATGTGCTACTTTGAAATTAGACCTCTCTTGCTTTATTTACCTCTTTCATGACTAGAATGTGTTGTCTAATTTTGAATGAATGCCCTTAAGAGCAAGACTGCCCTTCTTAAAGGTTTGCCATGCCATGAAAAAAAGAATCACCTCAGTAAATTAGAACTATTAGTAATTATAAATTACTGAATAGTTGATGAGTGATAAATCTTTGCTTCTTCACTTTATTTTAACTCATTATATTCCTATCAAAACTTCAAGTGATTATTTGCTTATTTGCAAAGATTTAAATCAATAGCTCTTGAATAAAAACATTTGTTTCACACCACAGCCATTTCTAATCTTAAATCTATTTGGTTTACCTGAGTCATAATAATTATTAGATTTATCAAAAGTCTATTACAGCAGGATTTTTAAAATATTCTGCAAATCTTCTGTAACTTCAAAGTGAAGATCAGCAACCATCATTCACGGAAAGGCTGAGTGACTTCTACACTAGGGAGAAACACATTTTATGCCAGGAATTATGAATAGCTTAATGCCAATGACTGAGCATGCAGACACACAGTATGAAGAATGGAAGTCTGACTCTGTGAGGCTTTTCTTTCCCTGTACTCAGTTATGTCCAGCTCTTTGGGACCCCATGGACTGTAGTCTGCCAAGCTCCTTTGTCCACAGAATTTTTCAGGCAAGAATACTCAAGTTGCCATTTCCTACCCTAGGGGATCTTCCTGACCCAGTGATCCAAACCGCATCTCCTGCATTGGCAGGCCGATTCTTTACCAGAGCGCCTCCTGGGAATCCCTTAGACCCAGTGAAAAATGCAAAAAGTATTAATAATAACTCTGTGGTTTAAGGAGAAAATAGAACAGTGTAGATGGTGTTAAAGATAAAACAACCAAAAAATTATTAACCAGGACTTTCTTGATTTTCCCACATGGGAGGTTTTAACAAAGAATAAGCTGCACAGGTGACAACAGGTTGGATAGAAACATATTACAACTCAAACACGCAAAAAAGCTAGAGTCAATTCTTAAATGTAAGGCATGTAGATACGTACACAGTGATGGAGAGAGGCTTCCTATCAAAGACAACATCAAAATGGCTGATAAAGACGTGACAGTGTGCTCAACATTAGTAATCATGGGAATGCAAAACAAGATCATGAGGCACCACATCATATCAACCAGAAAAGACTAATGAAAGAATATACAAAATGTTAGAGAAGTTTTTGGGGCATCTGGAATGCTTATACATGGCTAGAAGTGTAAATCTGTACGTTAGAAAATTTTGGTACTAAAGTTGAACATATACACACACTTTGCTGAGCAATTCCTTTTTTAGAGTTCCCTGAACAAAGTGTCATAGTATGGGCTTAAATGACAAAAGATTTGTTTATTTTTTATTTTTTCTCTTGTGTCTAGAGGCTAGAAGTTCAAGATTGACATTTTGGTAGACCTGCTTTCTTCTGAGATCCATTAGGAAGAATCTGTCTGGGATTCCAAGCCAGGCTTTAAGATGGTCATCTTCTCCATGTCTTTACTTTGTTTTCCTTCCGCCTATGTCTGTGTCCAAACTGCCTCTTCTTATGAAGACACCAGTTATATTTGATTAGGACTCATCCGTAAAACCTGATTCTAAACTAATCACCTCTGTAAAGATCCTATCTCTAAATAGCTACATTCTGAGGTACTAGAAGTTAGGACGACTTCAACACATGTATTTTGAAGAAGGGGATAAATAATTCAGTCCATAATGATACTCAACAGAAATGCCTATCTATTTATCAATATCTATATATAATCCTGCACAAACTGTTTATTGTAGTACTATTTGTAGTATCTCCAAAATATAATTTATCTGAATGAGCATAACAAACAGAATGAGCAAGTGAATTTTGACATATTTATATAATGAGCTACTATATAGCAATTAGAACATATGAATCAGTTCAGTTCAGTTCAATCGCTCAGTCGTGTCCGACTCTCTGCGACCCCATGAACCGCAGCATTCCAGGCCTCCCTGTCTATCAGCAACTCCCAGAGTCCACACAAACCCATGTCCATCAAGTCGGTGATGCCATCCAACCATCTCAACCTCTGTTGTCCCCTTCTCCTCCCACCCTCAATCTTTCCCAGTATCAGGGAAATAAAAAATAAAGTCCCCCAAAATAAAGTCAACCACTGTTTCCACTGTTTCCCTATCTATCTGCCATGAGGTGATGGGACCGGATGCCATGATCTTAGTTTTCTGAATATTGATCTTTAAGCCAACTTTTTCACTCTCCTCTTTCACTTTCATCAAGAGGCTCTTTAGTTCTTCATTTTCTGCCATAAGGGTGGTGTCATCTGCATATCTGAGGTTATTGATATTTCTCCTGGCAATCTTGATTCCAGTTTGTGCTTCCTCCAGCCCAGAGTTTCTCGTGATGGACTCTGCATATAAGTTAAATAAGCAGGGTGACAATATACAGCCTTGACGTACTCCTTTTCCTATTGGGAACCAGTCTGTTGTTCCATGTCCAGTTCTAACTGTTGCTGCCTGACCTGCATAAAGGTTTCTCAAGAAACAGGTCAGGTGGTCTGGTATTCCCATCTCTTTCAGAATTTTCCTCAGTTTATTGTGATCCACACAGTCAAAGGCTTTAGCATAGTCAATAAAGCAGAAATAGATGTTTTCTGGAACTCTCTTGCTTTTTTGATGATCCAGTGGATGCTGGCAATTTGATATCTGGTTCCTCTGCCTTTTCTGAAACCAACTTGAACATCTGGAAATTCATGGTTCACGTATTGCTGAAGCCTGGCTTGGAGAATTGTAAGCATTACTTTACTAGCGTGTGAGATGAGTGCAATTGTGCGGTAGTTCGAGCATTCTTTGGCATTGCCTTTCTTTGGGATTGGAATGAAAACTGACCTTTTCCAGCCCTGTGGCCACTGCTGAGTTTTCCATGTTTGCTGGCATATTGAGTGCATCACTTTCACAGTGTCATTTTTCAAGAACATATGAATAGAACTTTCAAACCGAAAGGAGGCAACATAAAGAAGTACACAACCACATGATTTTATTTATGTGAAGTATAAGAACAGGCAAAACTAATTTACAATGTTAAAAGTCAGGATAAGCATTTCTCTTGGTGAGGGTGTTAAGAAAGGATTGTGGCTGGAGGAACCATGAGGGGACTTCTGAGATCCTGGTTAGATTGCTGTTTTGTTGCTTTAATCTGTTTGTCCAGTTTGTGAAAAATCACTAGACTCTTTACTTAAGAATCCCACACATTATTGAAAATTTTTTATACTATAATAAGATTTTTTAAAAACAGAATAAATAAATCTACTGGTTGACTGAAACTATTGATGTTGATTTTAATAACAAGACAGAGTATTTTGAAATATTTTAGGGGAGACTAAGGTAATGATTTAAGAAACACACAGAAATTAAATCTTGATGAACCATTTCATATTCCATCCCACGCCCTTAACTAGATTTATGATGCTGAAAAAATCTTTTTAACACTGAAACACTGATGTCTCCCCCTAAATTAATGATTTCTATAGTAATATCTTTAGAAATCTTCTTTCAACATTAGAATTCTTACATTCTTAATAATTTAGGGACTGAATTGCTGAAATTGGAGAAAACATCATATTTAAACATTTAATTTAAAAAAAGGATAAGTTTCCTGACAGTTAAGATAACAATGTATTTCCCACTTTACTGTCATTGAAATATAAGGATTAAGTTCAGGCTTAGAATTATGGCTAATTATAGGATTATCTTTTTGGTCATTAATTTTGTATATGTTTCCAGAGGAAATTTATGTAAAAACAATTAAGATAGCAAAGCTTTCTTAATTATTATTTAATAATTTTAAGAGTTCCAATAAAGAGTTTCAGTATTGATAATTAAAAATATTGGCAATTATTTTTGAAAAATGTATATTCTTATAGGAAACTTTGGGACTATTACCAAAACACATGAAACAAAGAGAAATATCAATTAAATATAGCTTCAGACCATCCCAAATGCCAGGTAAAAAGAAAAGCATGCAGTGAGTGGCTGAGGATTATGAATAGCACCGAAAGAGGGCTGCTGTCAAAGACTGACACAGTTAAATTAACTAAAAATAATGGTGGGTTTTAGTGTGAGGGTAATGAATCATAAATATTTACAGTCAATCAAAGTCTGAAGGAAAATGAAACAAAACAGAAATCATACCAGTGTGTAAAGCAAATGTCAGCATCTGCAGGCCCTTATATTGAGTGACTCCCGTAGCTAACAAGAAATAGGAAACTATAACTCATGAGTTGCCTCACACACTGCACAGCAAAACTGAAAATGAAGCAGCTATGTTGAGATTTTGCATTCAGTACCCTTCCAGCAATATTTTACATTGAAATCTGGTATAAAAATAATATCTGTGTCACAAAACAAGAAAAAGTATTAGGAAGACACATGAACTGAAGTCACCCTTAAGCGGCAATTGCCTGATATTGCTACATTTGCTTTCCAGAAATATTCATAGAATACAATTGATGTTGGATCCATCAAGATTATTGTGTTTGAAGACAAGTGGAGAGGGAGAATATGAAATATGATAATAATGAACAGCTTTCTAGCTCTAAATGCAAGCAGAGGTTTAAGTGCTTCACACTTCATTTGAGTGGTCATGCAGTAACCTTTTCAAACATGATGACAAATAACCTCACAGTTGGGCAATAATGTTGCCGTGTGAAAAATGCCAAAACACTTAAGAAATAAAACCTATTTCTCATCTTTCAAGTCCTTATTTTTTCCCACCTTTTAACTTCAGTTTACCATTTATATGTTAAAGTATTTTCAAAAAGGAAGAATAGCAGTGTAACTATTCTAATGGCTTAAAAAGATATATACAATATTAATTTTTGAGAGAAAGAGAAGAACTTACAGTCATATAGATGTAAACATTCAAAAAATATTTTATCTTACTCCTTATTATATCTTAATTATTTTATACTGTTTTTGAAGCATAGCATTTGTCCTCAGATAGATCATTTAATTTTTCTTACATGATTTTATCACTATGCAATTAGCTCAGTAATACCTATAACTAGCTTTAGAAATTATATGAAGAATAAAGATTGAATGGGATAAAAATCACTGGAAAAAACTGTCATTTGACTAGCAGTCATAATACTAGGGGATTGCTAGAATGAGTTCAACTCACACCAATTCAGAGTTGATATTCACTTGTGACACATTAGGATATTAAACCTATTCAATATTTTGTTTTGTTTTATTCTTTAAAGATTAATATTTCACTAAATAACAATCTTAGGTTATTTAGGGTACTAAAGGTAACCTAAAACCTTTAGTAAAGACTTACCAAAGGTTAAGTGAGGTTAACTTAAACTTTCCTTAAACAGGTTTAACGTT
The DNA here is from genome assembly GCF_910594005.1 of Cervus elaphus. NCBI lineage: Eukaryota > Metazoa > Chordata > Mammalia > Artiodactyla > Cervidae > Cervus > Cervus elaphus. Next base: position 46,936,716 of record NC_057845.1, read on the forward strand.
ACTAAAGCAGCTTTTGCTACATAATGGGGAAAAATCACTTTTTATACTTTGCTCATTACTCCCACTGCTTAACCGTATATTACTAAATAAGCAGGAGATCATGTGTAGATTCCATTGTCCAGAAGAAATTCTTATAGGATGCAAAAGTCCATTGGGCCATGTTCTCAGCCTTTTTATAATGCTAAAGTAAATGATAGTCTGTAGCAGTAATTAACAATTAACTGCTGTAGTATATTACATTGCCCTTGGTTAAAAAGTGATTGAAGAAAATGTAGAAAGACATGGAAGATGTTTCCAGGAACAGTTGAGAGTGAATCTTTCCACCTTCAAATAGACTCATTCACCATTCATTTATTGTCAATAACTATTCATTAAAAGGGCTTCCCGGGTGGCCCAGCAGGTAAAGAAGCTGTGTGCAATTCAGGAGACCCGGGTTCAATCCCCGGGTTGGGAAGGTTCCCTGGAGAAGGAAATGACAACCCACTCCAGTACTCTTGCCTGGAAAATTCCATGGACTGAGGAGCCTTCTAGGCTACAGTCCATGGGGTAGCAATAGAGTTGGACACGACTGAGCGACTTTACCTTCCTTCCTTCATATTCCTGGGGCTGCAGAGAGTCAGACAGGACTGAGCAACTTTCGCTTCACTTCACATTTATTAAAAACCTACAATGCTCTAATTTTTCTGCTTTGCTGTTGTTGTTGTTCTTAGAACCATCAGCAAATAGATATATATTCTTCTCCTTTAATTATATTTCTTAGTGAAAGAAGACATAAAGTAGGTACCAAATAAGGAAATTATAGTGTATGTTAGCTGTTGATCCATGTTATGTTAACAACAACAACAACAACAAAATAGATAAGGGAAAGGGAAACTGGGAGTGCAAGGTGGTCCAAGGTAGAAGACAAAGTTGTAATTTTAAACTGCGTGGTCAAAGCAGTCTCAGTAGTAATTTAGCTCTGAGCAGACTTGATAACAGGCAAAAGTGTTAGCAATGCAAATACCTGAGACAGAATTGTCCTATAAAAGAAAAGAGCCAATATAAAATTCTAAAGTCAGAGCATGTCTTCTGGGTTTAAGGAATAACAAACAGACTTGAAGAAGCAGGAGATCAAGAGATGAGATGTTCTGGTAATGGCAGCCTGCTCATAAACAAACTGCTAAGGTATTGTCAGTTCAGTTCGGTAGTTCAGTCATGTCTGATTCAGCGACCCCATGAACCGCAGCATGCCAGGCCTCCCTGTCCATCACCAACTCCCGGAGTCCACCCAAACCCATGTCCATTGAGTTGGTGATGCCATCCAACCATCTCATCCCCTGCTATCCCCTTCTCCTCCTGCCCTCAATCTTTCCCAGTATCAGGGTCTTTTCAAATGAGTTAGCTCTTCACGTCAGGTGGCCAAAGTATTGGAGTTTCAGCTTCAACATCAGTCCTTCCAATGAACATCCAGGACTGATCTCCTTTAGGATGGACTGGTTGGATCTCCTTGCAGTCCAAGGGACTCTCAAGAGTCTTCTCCAACACCACAGTTCAAAGGCACCAATTCTTCAGCACTCAGCTTTCTTTATAGTCCGACTCTCACATCCATACATGATCACTGGAAAAACCACAGCCTTGACCAGACAGACCTTTGTTGACACAGTGATGTCTCAGTTTTTTAATATGCTGTCTAGGTTGGTCATAACTTTCCTTTCAAGGAGCAAGCATCTTTTAATTTCATGACTACAATCACCATCTGCAGTGACTTTGGATTCCCCCAAAATAAAGTCAGCCACTCTTTCCACTGTCTCCCCATCTATTTGCTATGAAGTGATGGGACCAAATGCCATGATCTTAATTTTCTGAATGTTGAGCTTTAAGCCAACTTTTTCACTCTCCACTTTCACTTTCATCAAGAGGCTCTTTCATTCTTCTTCACTTTCTGCCATAAGGGTTGTGTCATCTGCATATCTGAAGTTATTGATATTTCTCCTGGCAATCTTGATTCCAGCTTGTGCTTCATCGATCCTAGTGTTTCTCATGATGTACTCTGCATATAATTTAAGTAATCAGGGTGACAATACAGCCTTGACATACTCCTTTTCCTATTTGGAACCAGTCTGTTGTTCCATGTCCACTTCTAGCTGTTGCTTCCTGACCTGCATACAGGTTTCTCAAGAGGCAGGTCAGGCGGTCTGGTATTCCCATTTCCTTCAGAATTTTCCACAGTTTATTGTGATCCACACACTCAAAGGCTTTGGCAAAGGCAATGTATTGATTAATTTTATGCATCGGGTTGACTAGGTCATGTTGTGCCCAGATATCTGGTTCACATTATTTCTGAGTATATCTGTGAAGATATTTCCAGATGAGATTTGCATTTGTATCAGTAAAGTGAATAAAACAGATTGCCTTCCACAGTGTGGGTGGGCACCATATAATCCTTTGAGAGTCTGAATAGACAAAAAGGCACAAGAAGGAATAATATATTCTCTCTGTCTGATTTTTTGAATGAGGACATACATTTTCGGATTATGTCATTGACTCTCTGGTTCTCAGACACAACTGAGCAACTGAACAGACTGAACTGACTGGTTCTCAGGCCTTCAAATGTGGACTAGAACTATACCACTATCTTTCTTGGGTCTTCAGTTTCAGATGGCAGATTATGGAACTTCCTACACTCCATAATTACAAGGGCTAATTCATTAAGCTATAGATGTAAACTGTATATATATATATATATATATATATATATATATATATAGAGAGAGAGAGAGAGAGAGAGAGAAAGAGAGAGAGTCTATTGATTCTGTTTCTACAGAGAACCTTGATTAATACGGGCATATAAGGACTTTATGTTTTATTCTCAGGAAGATGGGAAACCATTACAGATCAATGAGCAGTCATAAATCTTTGACGACGATTGTTTTTTGATAATAGACCATAGGGAAGAAATTTAACAACTGATACTAGAGATGACAGTAGGTTAGTAAAAGGATGTACTGACAGAGATGGTTAGAAATGGTTGATTTTTTGATCTATCACAGATAGAGTAACTTCCTTATGCAACAGATAAGAGGATTGAGAGAGAAAGAGAGAGGTTAAGAATTGCACCCCATTTTATACCTGAGTAATGGAAGGATACAATTGCCTTCAGTAGAGATAGAAAAGACTGGTCAAAGCAATCTCATGTTAGAATCTCTCAAATTCCCATCAGTTTTTCACAGTAACATGACTCAAATATATATATAAAAAAAAAAAAAGCTGCCTTAAAATATCACTAGACTTAAGATGAATGTCATGGTACAAAGGTATTTCTTTTTAATTTATTTTTATAAGTTTTTGAAAAGAAAAGAGAAAAAATATCAAAGGAAGACAGATATGAGCAAGATAGAAATATTTTAGAAAATCACATAAATGCTTTTAGAAAAATCAAAGTTAAATCTCCCTTGATTAATTATGACAACACCCCCCGCCCTTTTTAAAGCATTTTAGTTTGCAGAATAAGTAGAAAATAACTCAAGTAATTTTTACTACAAAAAGCAAAAAAAAAAAAGAAAGAAAAAACACTTTTTGGAACAGTGGTTTTCAAATTGCTTTGTAGAACCTCAGGTTTCTCAGAAATAAGGATGTACAAAGGAGGAATCAAGCAGGACATAACTTTTGTTTCTTCTTATATACTTATTGTGCTAAGTTACTTCACTCAAGTCCAACTCTGCAACTATGGATTTTATTCCACCAGGCTCTTCTGTCCATGGGATTTTCCAGGCAAGAACACGAGAGTGGGTTGCTGTTTCCTCCTCCAGTGGATCTTCCCAACCCAGGGATCAAACTCATTTCTTATGTCTCTTAGGTATTATAAATTAGCATTCTACAGTTCAAATTATATTCAAAAAGGGCACTGCTGTCTTTTGTTGAACTGTGAAAACTACAATAGCAGAGGAAGAAATCTCATTTTTTTCCTCCATTGAAAATGCAAACTTACTTTCTTCTCTAATACTACCATAGATTTTGAATTGGAGTAAAGTGGGGATCCAGAGTTGATGATAAGAAATGCATGAATACATGTGAAATACTCATGAGACTACTTTTAACTATTTTTGTTATAGAGGGTGACTAAAATTTAGCAATAATTATTTCTTTGTTCTTATAGAAAAAAATAACAATTGTGTCACTATTTTGAAATCTCATTGTCATAGTATTGTTCTTAGATAATTTATATAGTATTTGAATTTGAAATTTTCCCAACTAAGAGCTTTAAATTATTTCATCTAAGTACACATGATATTTCCTTCTTAGGAACCATAACTATTATTATAGAGAATGTAAATGGCATGTATATGTCCAATTGCCTCTATGCATATATTCATTTCACAATCTACAATTTTTTTCCAAGGGAAAAGGCTAATTCTCATTAGAAGTACTATAACATAAAATAAAAGTATACATTTAAATGTAAATAGCAGTATAATTATAACATTTTCAAATTATATAAGCCTCATATTATTCACAGGCTTTCTTTTGGGCTTATATTATTTATAGGCTTTCTTTTGAAACAAAAACAAAGAAGCAGCCTTAATAAAGTAGTTCCATAAAATCCTATTTGTCTTTGTATATAAAGATCTGGTGATTGCAGATCACTTCATTCAAATGAAATACTATGAAATCACAGATCTGTTAATAAAACTGGCACACCAACTTGTATCAGAGGCGAGAAAAATGATTTGTTTCAGTCCAACTAAGATTTAATCCAGCTGCAATAACATTATTCTCTTTGGAATGCATTACTACAGTCTCAGCATACTTACATTTATATTATAAATATCATGTTGCTTTTTAATGAAAACAACAAAAAGATAGTTTGCCATCTTGTGTCAACAGTTTGCATTTTATGTGTTGGCTATTTGGCAGCAACTGTAGTTTTCTGCATAATTTTTTATACCTAAAAGAAAGTTTGCATTCTGAGAATCCTCATGGCCCTAATGTTTAAGGATAGAAAATTCTGCACTTTTAAACTTTTATTCACATCTTAAGTTGAAATTTAGCATACCAGCTAAGTTTTTAAGGTAATTCTCTAAGGAAAAACTTGTTTAGTAATCAATAATAAAAGTTTTGACATTATTTTCCATGAGAACACTATATAAGTTATTCAATAAAAAGTAAAGTGTTTACAGGAAGGGAGGAGTGTATTTCTTGGAGGGTTTTCACCTCTTTAGTCTCATATTATGAATTATGGCCATGCTATCTATGCCAGGAGAGCATTCATGTACTTGATATAATGATTGCTTCACAAATGATTATGCCTTGAATTTTTTCTTTTTATTCATGCAAGAACTGAGTTTGGAATTCACTCTTAGAACAGATCAGGAATACTAAGTCAAATTATTCTTTTGGTGAGCTTCTGGAATATGTTCCCATTTGCTACTGAACTGTGGAGAGCTAACACCTGAGCCTGAATATACTGCCCTTGTCATTTCTACAGGGAATTTTTTGCATGTAATTAAACTACAACTTTGTGTAAGTGTGCATGTCTCTATATGTTTATAGTGAGTAGAAAACAAAAGAAGGCATGGATTCTAAGGAGTCAAGCAAAAATGGTTTGTCTCCTACCTAGGTGCAGTTAACAATGAGTTTGCTGTTTGATTTTCTAAACTGTAAACTGGTGTGATAATACTTTTCTAACAGGATTATTGTGAAGATGAAATGATACATAGGTGTATAAAGGACCTGGGAAGTAACAATTCAGTTCAGTCTCTCAATCACGTCCAACTCTTTGCAACCCCATGGATTACAGCATGCCAGGCCTCCTTGTCCATCACCAACACCTGGATTTACCCAAACACATGTCGATTGAGTCGGTGATGCCATCAAATCATCTCATCCTCTGTCTTCCCCTTCTTCTCCTGCCTTCGATCTTTTCCAGCATCAGGGTCTTTTCAAATAATTCAGTTCTTTGCATCAAGTGGCCAAAGTATTGTAGTTTTAGCTTCAACATCAGTCCTTCCAGTTAACACTTGGGACTGATCACCTTAAGGATGGGCTGGTTGGATCTCCTTGCAGTCCAAGGGACTCTCAGGAGTCTTCTCCAACACCACAGTTCAAAAGCATCAATTCTTTGGAGCTCAGCTTTCTTTATAGTCCAACTCTCACACCCTTACATGACTACTGGAAAAACCATAGCCTTGACTAGATGGAACTGTGTTGGCAAAATAATGTCTTTTCTTTTTAATATGCTGTCTAGGTTGGTCATAAAGTTTCATCCAAGGAGTAAGAGTCTTTTAATTTCATGGCTGAAGTCACCATCTGCAGTGATTTTGAAGGCCAATAAAATAAAGTTAGCCACTGTTCCCACTGTTTCTCCATCTATTTGTCATGAAGTGATGGGGCCGGATGCCATGATCTTTGTTTTCTGAATGTTGAGCTTTAAGCCAATTTTTTCACTTTCTTTCACTTTTTTCATCAAGAGGCTCTTTAGTTCTTCTTCACTTTCTGCCATAAGGGTAGTGTCAGCTGAATATCTGAGGTTATTGATATTTCTCCCAGCAATCTTGATTCCAGCTTGTGCTTCATCCAGCCCAGCATTTCTCATGATGTACTCGGCATATAAGTTAAATAAGCATGGTGACAATATCCAGCCCTGATGTATTACTTTTCCTTTTCTTATTTGGAACCAGTCTGTTTTTCCATGTCCAGTTCTAACTGTTGTTTCCTGACCTGCATACAGATTTCTCAAGAGACAGGTCAGGAGGTCTGGTATTCCTAACTTTTGAATAATTTTCCACAGTTTATTGTGATCCACACAGCCAAAGGCTTTGCCATAGTCAATAAAGCAGAAATAGATGTTTTTGTGGAACTCTCTTGCTTTTTTGATGATCCAGCAGATGTTGGAAATTTGATCTCTGGTTCCTTTGCCTTTTTTAAAACTAGCTTGAACATCTAGAAGTTCATGGTTCATGTACTGCTGAATTTTGAGCATTACTTTACTAGTGTGTGAGATGAGTGCAATTGTGTGGTAGTTTGAGTATTCCTTGGCATTGCCTTTCTTTGGGATTGGAATGAAAACTGACCTTTTCCAGTCCTGTGGCCACTGCTGAGTTTTCCTAATGTGCTGGCATATTGAGTTTGGCACTTTAACAGAATCATCTTTTAAGATTTGAAATAGCTCAACTGGAATTCCATCACCTCCACTAGCTTTGTTCATAGTGGTGCTTCCTGAGGCCCACTTGACTTCACATTCCAGGATGTCTGGCTCTAGGTGAGTGATCACACCATCGTGATTATCTGGGTTGTGAAGATCTTTTTGTATATTTCTTCTGTGTATTCTTGTCACCTCTTCTTAATATCTTTTGCTTCTTTAGGTCCATACCATTTCTGTCCTTTATTGCACCCATCTTTGCATGAAATGTTCCCTTAGTATCTCTAATTTTCTGGAAGAGATCTCTAGTCTTTCCCATTCTATTGTTTTCCTCTATATCTTTGCATTGATCACTGAGGAAGACTTTCTCATCTCTCCTTGCTGTTCTTTGGAACTCTGCATTCAAATGGGAATATCTTTCCTTTTCTCCCTTGCTTTTTGCCTCCCTTCTTTTCACAGCTATTTGTAAGACTTCCTCAGACAGCCATTTTGATTTTTTGCATTTCTTTTTCTTAGGGATGGTCTTGATCCCTGTCTTCTGTACAGTGTCATGCACCTCCATCCATAGTTCATCAGGCACTCTGTTTATCAAATCTAGTCCCTTAAATCTATTTTTCACTTCCACAGTGTAACCTAAGGGATTTGATTTAGGTCATACCTGAATGGTCTAGTGGTTTTCCCTACTTTCTTCAATTTAAGTCTGAATTTGGCAATAAGGAGTTCATGGTCTGAGCCACAGTCAGCTCATGGTCTTGTTTTTGCTGACTCTGCAGAGCTTCTCCATCTTTAGCTGCAAAGAATAGAATTAATCTGATTTCAGTGTTGACCATCTGGTGATGTCCATGTGTAGAGTCTTCTCTTGTGTTATTGGAAGAGGGTGTTTTCTATGACCAGTGTGTTTTATTGGCCAAACTCTATTAGCCTTTGTCCTGTTTCATTCTGTACTCCAAGGCCAAATTTGCCTGTTACTCCAGGTGTTTATTGCATTCCTGCATTCCAATAATGAAAAAGACATCTTTTTGGGTGTTAATTCTAGAAGGTCTTGTAGGTCTTCATAGAGCCCTTCAACTTCAGCTTCTTCAGCATTACTGGCCAGGGCGTAGACTTGCATTACTCTAATTTTGAATGGTTTGCCTTTGAAACGAACAGAGATCATTCTGTCATTTTTGAGATTTGCATCCAAGTACTGCATTTCAGACTCTCTTTTTTTTTTTTTTTTTTTTACTATGATGGCTACTCCATTTCTTCTAAGGGATATTTGCCCACAGTAGTATATATAATGGTCATCTGTAATGGACACTTAATAATAAGCACACCAAATTTAGCAAGTTCTAAGAGTTCAATAGACCCCTGTTTGATTCCTGGGTTGGGAAGAACCACTGGAGAAGGGAAAGGCCACCCACCCCAGTATTCTTGGGTTTCCTTTTTGGCTCAGCTGGTAAAGAATCTGCCTGTAATGTGGAAAACCTTGGTTCAATCCCTGGGTTTGGAATATCCCCTGGAGAAGGGAATGGCTACCTACTCCAGTATTCTGTCCTGGGGAATTCCAAGGACTGTATAGTCCATGGTGTTGCAAAGAGTTGGACACGACTGAGTGACTCATTTGAAAAGACCCTCATCCTGGGAAATATTGAGTGCAGGAGGAGAAGGAAACGAGAGAGGATGAGATGGTTGCATGGCATCACCGACTCGATGGACATGGGTTTGGGTGGACACCTGGAGTTGGTGATGGACAGGGAGGCCTGGCGTGCTGCGGTTCATGGTGTTGCAAAGAGTCAGACACGACTAAGTGACTGAACTGAACTGAACTGAGTGACTTTAACAAATTAATAACTCAATAGAAGTCAATTTCTTTCTTCTTCCATGTGATTTACAAAAAAACACACTGGTTTCTTAGAAAGAATGAGAAATGAAGTCTGCAATACTGAGAAGATCTAAGAGTTAAAACTCCAAAATAGCAAAGGATAGAGGTAGGCACAGATCTTTCAGGAAGTATTATGGATGGCCACTGCAAGATTCAGAAGGTCAAAGGACCTGGAAAATTGGTTAATTTTAATATGCTGAGTTTTTTTTTCCTATATAACACTGGTAGTTTCAAGCAAATGTGGCCAAAAACCTATGAAGAGAATTTTTATAATTTTTCAAAAGGTTGTGAGATAAAGAACAATAAAGTTTTACAAGATTGACTGAAAACTAATGAAGTGATAATGCTTTGAGAAGAGACACATGAATTGAGTGTCATTTCTGGATAGAGACTCTTCTCTTATCAACACAGAAGTAACTGCTGTGGAATGGAGGGTGAAAAGAATGACAGGGATTCTGAGAACTTCTACAGTACAATTAGCAGTTGTAAGAACACAAACAGATGATGCAAATGTAATACAGCAAAAGTAGCAGTGTCGGATCCCAGACAACACAGAAAAAGCAACAGCAGGAGAGCAATGGCGGTACCCAAGGAGGATGACTGGACGCTCAGATCTTACAAAATGAAGGGATGCAAATCACAGGATTTACAAACTCAGTGATTCGTGTGGATGGGCTTTAGAATCATGGGGTATATTCACTGATATTTCTAATTCAATCTCTGTTTCAAAGGAGTGATGATATAATGAGTTCTCAGTGAAGCTTGGAGATAAACTGATAAATGAAAAAGCTTATATTCACCAACCTAAATGTGTAAAACATTTTCTCTGTTTTTTTAAAAATGTTTTATAAAAAATTGAATATAGATCGTTGAGATTAGAATCTTGGTTTTGCCAATTATTTTCTTTGACACATTACTAAATGCTTTTGGTTCTCAGTTTCTGTTTATATAAAATGACAGGTGACAGGTGACAGGATAGTTTCAGAGGTTAAATGAATTAATATATATATAAGATACATACTATTGCTCTATATAAAGAGGTATAATTATCTTTATTATGGTTCTAATTATTATTTATTGTAATAACTATTAAAGAGAACAACTTCTCATTTCAATTTGTAAGTCTGTTTTTAATTTCCATATACTGTTTTTGATCAGTAGCTTCTACTTTGTCATTTCACAGATTTCTTTTTATATAATGAAGTAAAATATATATTCAAGTATTATTCAGTTTAAGTGAAGTATTTTACACCCAGAATTTGTGAAAGTGAAAGTCATTTAGTCATGTCCGACTCTTTGCAACCGCATGGACTATACAGTTCATGGAATTCTCCAGGCCAGAATACTGGAGTGGGTAGCCTTTCCCTTCAGGGGATCATCCCAGCCCAGGGATCGAACCAAGGTCTTCTGCAACTGAGCTATTAGGAAAGCCCTCAGAATTTGTATAGCTATTTAAAGCACCTGGAAAAAGATGCAAAATTATATGATTCAAAGTGATGAACTACTGATTTTTCATAGTAAACACTTATTATACTGATTACCTTTCTGAAATATAAGTATTTCTGGTTTTATTCATAAGAATCATTTGGGTCATTTATGTGCAAACAATGCATTGTTTATAGATAAAAGTGAGAACACCATAGATGATTAATTCCTTAGACACTGTTTTGTCCAAGATGATCACACACACACAGACACACACACACAGAGGCACACATATTATTCACACATTTAGCACACATGCATATAATTTTACCTGGCTAGTATTTTATTAGGAAATTTTAGTTTATGCTATGAACTGCTTTACAGGGAAAATTATTTCACAAACAATGATTTTTTTTTCCCCCTGAATATAACATAGTGAAAGATCAAAGCAAAACTAAAACTAAGACTCTGTTCATGGTGCTAACAAGTTTTTTTGATTGCAGGCTGCTCTGCTAAAGATATTCTTTAGGCATACAAAATAATGTAAATTATGTAAACACATTGTTAAAATTTATAATTGTATTAATTTTGGAACAATTTTATAATAGGTATAATCTCCACAGTGTGTACTTCTGAAGTCAGTTCATCTAAATTGTAAGTAAAGATTCAAAAATTAAATTAGTCTGTTTAAATTAATCCTTTATAGAAACATGTAGCATAATTTTGTCATTCTCAAATATGATATGTTTTGTATTACATCAGGCATTTGTTATGTTTACTAATCATTCTCCATGAAAGTTCATTAGCAGATAGTGGAATCATAGATTGAAAATAAAAAGTAAGTTTTACACAACTATCTTCTAATCTTTTTCTCTACAGTAAGATTCATTGTAGACTATATATGGTAGAAATCTTCTAAAATAAATTCACTGAGGAATACTGTCAATGGCTTTTCTTCTGATGTACACTCAGGTTCTGATAAGAAATCCAAATCACAGTACTTAAAATATGTTTCCACCTATTCTATGAAAGACAGTAATCATTTCCTTTACTAATTTCCTTCCTATTCCCACATCTCCCTCATAGAGAACATGGTTATACCCTTTCAGTTTGCTGTAAAAACTTCTCAAGGAAGCCTTGATACCACCTTCTGGCCATTCTGATGTAAGTATTTACCTGTTCCAAGTCAGACTGCTGAGGTCCTCTTTTCTACAAAAAGACCACATAGTGATTGGATTCAGACCCTGTTAAGCAAATGAACATGAAGGCCATAAAATGCTAAGCAGCCATATTTTACTATGTGCCCCACCCACCAAAAATAGATTATGTGGAATGATAAATATGAAGGAAATACATGAATCTTGACTCCTGGTAGCTTGTGATTTATGGGTTTTATCTCCTGTGAAATATTTCAGAACCATATTAACGCTTTAGATCTCAGCAAAATTCTCTTAAATTTTTCTTAATAATTACGGTAGTCTTGAGGATATTTGTTACTTATAAACGCTTAATTATGAGCCATTATCTACTAGGTATCTCTATTAGGTATCAGAGATTGCTGCTTTTGTTATGAGTGTGTTAGTGGGGTGGTTTATTCAATTTTCTGAAAGATTAAAAAATGAATAAAAGATCAGAGTTGGGAGACTGGAGTTCTGATGTTTTAAAATGGTTGTTTTTGATCCATCCAAGTACAGATGTCAAGAAAATAATATAATAAATTTGTCTCAAGCTTAAAAGAAAATTTGGGTTGGATATATTCTTTTGGAAATCATTATATATACAAACTTTTGTTTTTCTAGAGAAACTGAGGAGTGGTAAGATAAGAAATTTGAGACATCTTCAAGAACTCAACCATTTAAATACCAGACAAATAATGATGAGTTGATAAAGACTGAGCAAAGATGGGTAAAGTAGGAAGAATACCTGAGATGTGCAGTATCATTGAAACCAAAGAAAATTAATTAAAGAGGAAAGACGTGGTGAACTGAGAAATCAGAAGACTGAGATACATCTACTGGGCTTAGGCATCAGCAAAACATGGAAAACGCTGAGGACTGATAAAAGGTGGTAATAGAAGGGAATGAGCTGGTGGGAACAATGTAAGTAGCATAAATACCTCTTGAAAATTTGGCAGGAATGGAGAAAATGAGATAAATGATAATATTTGAATGACAGTGGAATTTGGAAACTTTAAAATTGTGTCTTACAAAATATTTTAAATAATAGAAATTTTGAATTTTAAAATGATAGGAAACTTTTAAATGATAGGAGAGCTTTTGTAGACTAGAAGGGTAAAGATAAAGGAGAGAGAACAATAATTAATAAAGTAAGGTTTCCTGGGAGACAATATATACTATAATAGAGAGCCTAAGATGAAATATGAGAATTAGATGGGTGAATACATTTTGGCTCTTAGAAGACAGTTTCCAGATTTAGCAGATAAAAATATACCATTTCCAATTAAATTGAACTTCAGATAAACAATTAACATTTTTACTATAAGTATATCTAACATAATATTGGTATCACATTTTTTTACTAAAATTTTGTCAGTACCTGAAATTCAAATTTATATAGACAAGATGCGTTTTTCTGGTAATCTTAATTGAATCCAAGGATAAGACTCCCCATCCACATTTTTGGACCTTGTGTTTAGAAAGCCTCTCTATGGCCCTCTTTTGACTATGCTTGAGTGCCGAGCAAGGAGTCCTTGGGACCAAGGGGACCTATCCATCTGGAACACAAGTCCAGCTCTTCTAACAACCAAGATACTGCAATAATCTACAAACGTGGGTGAAAATCTACATCAAGCCTGCTTGGGTCTCTCCTTCACACCCTTCTTCCCTGTGAGAAGCAGCACAGCCAGCGTGCCCCAGAGTGGACCGCCTGAGACGCAAGGTACAGCCAAGGGATAAGTCCTTGTGTGGATAGAAAAAGATCTTAGCTGTGAAGATGTTTTTCCACATATATGATATTCAAATAAGAAATTGATGAAATTTCTCACTCCCTAGTGAGAGAGAAAGTAGGTGGGCCAGTTTTAAGAGCAGAGAATGTGTTAGGAAAACTTTCTTTGTTGCCAATTTTCTAGATGGGATTGTGAGGAGTGCAAGAAATCTAAGTTAAAATTTTATTTTCTGGTTGTAAACATAAAGTTGTATTTTCAAACGAAGAGGGAGAGAACATATTTTATTTAACAAACTTCTATCTTGATTTTGACTTCTCTTTCCCAATGTTTTGAAAATGTAAAGAGTGGGCCTAGAGAAAGATATAATCTCTGATAATCATGTAAAAGAGAAGATGGTCAAGAATCCTTACATACATGGTCGTGTGACATTGGGGAAGACACCTCTGATGGTTTCTGTTCTCCTTGTGGTAGCAGACAGGACCGCTTTCTAAAAGTGTGTGTGTGTGTGTGTGTGTGTGTACAATCATAAATGTGGCAACATTTGATATGATTAACCAGAAACAAAGGTGAAAAATGTGACTGAAGAAAACAAGTATTATTGTTCAGCAGTGAGTGTTGAGTTGACAATGCTGGGCATGACTTTATACTGACACAGTTATATTGAAGAAGGATAAGTACATTCATGCAAGGTGGCAGTTTTAACAGGTTGTAAAAAAAAATGAGAAAATTAGAGATTTCAGGGTATTTGGAAGAAGATTGTTGAAATGGTGGATAATGTTGATATCTAAGCTAGTTTTGGCAGAATGAGGATAACAAATAAGTAAAAAGGGGAATTGGAGTGTTATTGTGCTAATGGGGATGTAAAGAAACACCTCTAAATGTTTCTTAGGCTTCTCTTACTTTACCTTTTTACCTTACTTTCCTATTTTGTGTTCCAAAAGTCCTATAATTATCATTGTGTAATTGGAGACCAGTAATAGTGTCCAAGCCATAAAGTGTTGCTTTCAATGTCATTTTTCAAACAGTATATGTGATCTTAGGAAAAGCATACCTTCTTTGATCCTCAGTTTCCTCACTTACTACATTATTACATTAATACTTATATAACATGAAAGCAACCTAGATGCCCATCAGCAGATGAATGGATAAGGAAGCTGTGGGACATATACACCATGGAATATTACTCAGCCGTTAAAAAGAATTCATTTGAATCAGTTCTAATGAGATGGATGAAACTGGAGCCCATTATACAGAGCGAAGTAAGCCAGAAAGATAAAGAACATTACAGCATACTAACACATATATATGGGATTTAGAAAGATGGTAATGATAACCCTATATGCAAAACAGAAAAAGAGACACAGATGTACAGGACAGACTTTTGGACTCTGTGGGAGAAGGTGAGGGTGGGATGTTCTGAGAGAACAGCATCGAAACATGTATATTATCTATGGTGAAACAGATCACCAGCCCAGGTTGGATGCATGAGACAAGTGCTCAGGCCTGGTACACTGGGAAGACCCAGAGGGAGTGGGTGGAAAGGGAGGTGGGAAGGGCGATCGGAATGGGGAATACATGTAAATCCATGGCTGATTCATGTCAATGTATGACAAAACCCACTACAATGTTGTAAAGTAATTATCCTCCAACTAATAAAAATAAATGAAAAAAAAAAAAAAAGAAAACATTTCAAGCTTAAAACAAAAATACTGAACTACAATATGATACAGCAATTCCACTTCTGAGAATCATCCAAAGGAAATAAAAACACCAACTTAAAAACAACAACAACAAAAATACTTATATAACAATATTGCTATGAGATATCTTTGACATGTATCTAGTGCTTAATTGGTGCAATATACTATTCTCTCTCTTTCTCTGATACACACACACACACACACACACACACACACACATATATATATATATATATATATATATACACACACATCTATGTATACACACACACACACACACACACACACACATATGGGGCTTTCCAGGTGTCCAGGTGGCTCAGTGGTAAAGAATCCTCCTGCTAGTGCAGGAGCCACAGAGATGCTGGATTCATCCCTGCATCAGAAAGATCCCCTGGTGTAGGAAATGGCAACCCATTCCAGTATTCTTGCCTAGAAAATCCCATGGACAGAAGAGTCTGGCAGGTTACAGTCTAAGGGTCACAAAGAGTCAGACAAGACTGAGCAACTGAGTGCGCACACACACACACACACACACACACACACATATATATATTTTTAACATATATATATATTTCCCCTGAGTGAACTTACTTAATTAGTGATCTCTTTATACACTAATGCATTTCTAATGGTAAAAGTCTGCTTCCTGAGTTTCAAACTTACATTTCAAGTGTCCATGAATTATACCTCCCCTAGATGTTCCATCTGTGCCAGGCTGGATGAAACACAAGCTGGAATCAAGATTGTGTCCTCGTTGCTCACACATGTCTGACTCTTTGCGAACTCATGGACTGTAGCCCACCAGGCTCCTCTGTCCATGGGGATTCTCCAGGCAAGAGTACTGGAGTGGGTTGCCAGACTCTTCTCCAGGGGATCTTCCCAACCCAGTGATCAAACCCAGGTCTTCCACCCTGCAGGCAGATTCTTTACCTGGGAAGAATAATTCTGAACCACCTGGGAAGCCCTGGAATCAAGATTACTGGGAAAAATATCAATAACCTCAGATATGCAGATATCATCACCCTTATGGCAGAAAGTAGAGAGGAACTAAAGAGCCTCTCGATGAAGGTAAAAGAAGAGAGTGAAAAAACTGGCTGAAAACTCAACATTCAAAAAACGAAGGTCATGACATCCAGTCCCATCAATTCATAGCAAATACATGGGAAAACAATGGAAACAAATGCAGACTTAATTTTCTTGGGCTCCCAAATCACTGCAGATGGTGACTGTAGCCATGAAATTAAAAGACACTTGCTCCTTGGGAGAAAAGCTATGACAAACCTAGATGGCATATTAAAAAGCAGAGACATTACTTTGCCAACAAAGGTCTGTCTCATCAAGGCTATGGTTTTTCCAGTAGTCATGTATGGATGTGAGAGTTGGGCTGTAAAAAAGTCTAAATGCTGAAGAATTGATGCTTCTGAACTGTGGTGTTGGAGAAGACTCTCAAGAGTCCATTGGACTGCAAGGAGATGCAACCAGTCCATCCTAAAGAAAATCAATCCTGAATATTCATTGGAAGGACAGATGCTGAGGATGGAGCTCCAATACTTTAGTCACCTGGTGTGAACAGCCAACTCATTGGAAACAACAGTGATGCTGGGAAAGATTGAAGGCAAGAGGAGAAGAGGACAACAGCGGATGAGATGGTTGGATGGCATCACTGACTCAATGGACATGAGTTTGAGAAAGCTCTGGGAGGTGGTGAAGGGCAGGGAAGCCTGGAGTGCTGCAGTCCATGGGGTCGCAAAGAGTCAGACACGACTGAATGACTGAACAACAACAACAGATGTTCCATGGTTACCTCAAGTCCAAAATTTGTTATTTATTTCTCCCAGACCACTTATATTCCCATAGGCTAACTGTCAGCTTTATCAACATTTTTCACTGCCACAAATATGCTGCACTAACATGCCTCCAAGTCTAACATGTTCAACCTTCTATCTTTGTCTTACTGGTAAATTCAAAATGGTTCAAATGCCTTTTCCACTTTGATGCTTGCCATGTACATCATGGCAGACATCCTATTCCATGTAGGTTTTCATATTTTCAATGATTATTTAACAGACATTTAAAAAAAAATCACTTCGGACTTTCACACAAAGAACCCCTATCAAACCAAACCAAAATAAAACAAGTGGCGGTGGATATCTCTTGGGCATCTTTTTTCCAGTAATCATGATATAGGAGCCTGGTGGGCTACAGTCCATGGAGTTGCAAAGAGTCTGACACAACTGAGCGACCAATGCTTTCACTGTGATGACAATGTCAATTATGTCATGATGCTTCAATGGTAACTTTTTAAAAAATGACTGAATAAACGAAAACAAGTAAAACTCACATACTACCTTAACTACTATTATTCTGGCCACAGATGTTCTGTTCTTACCTTTACACAGGAAGGCCAGTCTATACACCACCTGCCTTGCCTAAGGCTAGCAGGCTCAATGCCTTCCAACACAGACTTTCAAATCTAAGACATAAGGAGTATGGTGTGAGTGTGTGTATGCTCAGTCATGTCCAACTCTTGGCAACCCCATGGACTGTAGCCCACAAAGCTCCTTTAACCTTGGGATTTCCCCAGGCAAGAATACTGGGGAGGGTTGCCATTTCCTACTCCAGGGGATCTTCCCCACCCGGGGATAGAACCACACACACACACACACGTGAAACATAAAAAGAAAGCTAACAGTCAGTAGATGTTGAAGATATGATGCACATGGAATAACCAGCAGCTACCACGTTCCTTCCATTATTACTTTTTTTTTCATTTAGATTATTTTGTTTTACTCATCATTTTCTAAAACACTATGATACATTTAGGTGTAGAGATTTTTAAAATTTTATTTCAATCCTATTTGCCATTTATTGAGATTTTTAACTTGTGACTTATGTCTTTTTCTAGGTCTAGGAAACCAATCATTATTTCTTCAAATAATATCCTTCTATCATCTTATTTCTTCAGTGAGTTTTTAATCTCTTTTAGTCACATGACCCTTATGGATATATCCTCTGTTCTTTAAGTTTTATTTGATATTTTCCAACTCATCTGTTTGTGTAGCAATTTAGCAATTTTCAATAAGGCAATCTTCTATTTTACCAATTTTCTCTTTAAGCAAGTGTAATTTACTATTCAATCCCTGAAGAAATTGATTCCAGGACTGTAGGCCTGGGTACAAACCCTGAGTAAATTACTTAAATTCTCTGAGCTTCTGTTTCTTTCTCTTTAAAATAAAGGCAATTATAGTATTAACTTTGTGGTGCCATTTCGTGTTAGTAATTGTAGAGTATATATATATTTCTTCCTACCTATTTACTTATCTGGGCTTTCCTGGTAGCTTAGCTGCTAAAGAATCCACTTGCAATGTGGGAAACCCCAGTTCAAGTCCCTGGGGAAGGGATAGACTAATACTTTGGTATTCTTGGGCTTCCTTGGTGACTCAGACAGTGAAGAATCTGCCTGCAATGTGGGAAACTTGGGTTTGATTCCTGGATTGGGAAGATCCCCTGGAGGAGGGCATGAAAACCCACCCTAGTATTCTTGTCTGAGAATCCCCAGGGACAGAGAAGCCTGGTGGGCTACAGTTCGTGGGGTTGCAAAGAGTCAGACAGGACTGGGCAACTAAAGACAGCACAGCATATAAATATCTGGACTTTCAACTCCCCATATCTTGTTTCTTCCTTTTTATTTATTTTTTTTTCATTGCATCCCTTGGAAAGAAAATGTTCTTTCATCCACAATATTCATCTTCATCTTAAACATTACCATCACATATAGGTCACTATTTTACTCACCACTCATCTATATCTCAGATCTAAAAAAAATCTGGCATTCATAGCCATTTTCTCATGATGAAGTTTACATGTCTCAGTCAGGACAATCATTATTTAGACTTATTTCTACTGATTTATTGGAGTAGGAAATGGCAAACCACTCCAGTATTCTTGCCTGAAAAATTTCATGGACAGAGAAACCTGGCAGGTGACAGTCCATGGGGCTGCAAAGAGTGAGACATGACCGAGTGAATGAGCGTGCACACACTACTGATTTATATTTTTCATATACCTTTACCCAAGCACTTCACTTGTTTCAGTGTATGTACTCATAGTTCAACAAACGTGCCACACACATTCTGCTCTTTATTTATCTTGTTCATTAACTTGATCATTTACTTATTTATGCAGTCATTATGTATGATTTCATATTTTATTAAAGATGTTGTGAATACAAAGATGAATAAGTCATGATCTCTGCTACATGCTGGAAGTCACAGACATGCAGCAATGTTAATATAATAATTTTAGTACAAAGTGATAAGTACTGTAAAAAACCTTATGCTTCTTTTTAGTAAAGAAATTTTTCATACATATGAGTATTACAAAGAGTAATACAACAAATATCCTTTTAACTGCCACTCTGAATTAGCAAACATTAACATTTTGTCACATTTGTTTCAAGACTTATCATTTTGTAATCAAATTACAAATAATTTGATTTATTTGTAAATAAATAAAGAAATAGCTATAAATAGCTATGCTTCTAATTCCCAAGACATTAGGAAATTTTTCTTTCATGCATGCTACTGTAAAATATGGAAGAGCCTCTTCATAATTTAGTTAACTTCATACTGTAAGCTAAGACCAACTATAAGTAATAATGACATTTTTTAGTAAAAGTTTGGTGATAGTTAAGACCTCAAGAATAACTTATTTAAGTCAGCCTGACTCATCTACACCATTAGAAATTTCCAAGATTGAACGGCTCCTCACATACACTTCATCTTCTAAGCACTATCGTATTTCTTGCCCAACAGTTAAACCCTTTCAGAATGAGTGATAAAATGAATTTCTTTCCTTCAGTAGAGAATTCCTTTCCCTGTCTCCAATAATGTGTTCTGCCTCCAATGAGCCTGACA
Source organism: Cervus elaphus (assembly GCF_910594005.1). Classification (NCBI taxonomy): domain Eukaryota; kingdom Metazoa; phylum Chordata; class Mammalia; order Artiodactyla; family Cervidae; genus Cervus; species Cervus elaphus. Next base: position 46,956,646 of record NC_057845.1, read on the forward strand.
TATGACTAACTATTTAAAAATAAAATAACATGTTCCTGGGGTTTCAAATCAGTCCACTTCAAACACCACCATATTTGCTGTATCATCAACTTTCCTCTATTAAGCAACAAAATAAAGATTATGTTTTCATATCCTTCCTGTTTTTAGCTGTTTTCTTTACCAACTCTTAACAATTTTTTTATCCAAATGCACAAAGTCCAGACATTCATATACATGCATTCGCAGATACTATGATGGTAGAAAAAATAAAAATAAAGAAATATATTTTAGTCAAGGTACTTTCTAAATCAAAATAGTAGTGTAGTTTATTTCCTAAATAGGATGCTTAACTACATAATCTGAAGCATCACATTTACTAGGTTGAATCATATGAAATTAGGACACTGACTTTTATCAGGCTTACATCAAGAAACAAGAAAAAAACCAAATAAATAACCTAACTCTACACCTAAAGCAATTAGAGAAGGAAGAAATGAAGAACCCCAGAGTTAGCAGAAGGAAAGAAATCTTAAAAATCAGGGCAGAAATAAATGCAAAAGAAACTAAAGAGACCATAGCAAAAATCAACAAAGCTAAAAGCTGGTTTTTTGAAAAAATAAACAAAATTGACAAACCATTAGCAAGACTCATTAAGAAACAAAGAGAGAAGAACCAAATTAACAAAATTAGAAATGAAAATGGAGAGATCACAACAGACAACACTGAAATACAAAGGATCATAAGAGACTACTACCAGCAGCTCTATGCCAATAAAATGGACAACTTGGATGAAATGGACAAATTCTTAGAAAAGTATAACTTTCCAAAACTGAACCAGGAAGAAATAGAAGATCTTAACAGACCCATCACAAGCAAGGAAATCGAAACTGTAATCAAAAATCTTCCAGCAAACAAAAGCCCAGGACCAGATGGCTTCACAGCTGAATTCTACCAAAAATTTAGAGAAGAGCTAACACCTACCTTACTCAAACTCTTCCAGAAAATTGCAGAGGAAGGTAAGCTTCCAAACTCATTCTATGAGGCCACTATCACCCTAATTCCAAAACCAGACAAAGATGCCACAAAAAAAGAAAACTACAGGCCAATATCACTGATGAACATAGATGCAAAAATCCTTAACAAAATTCTAGCAAACAGAATCCAACAACATATTAAAAAAATCATACACCACGACCAAGTGGGCTTTATCCCAGGAATGCAAGGATTCTTCAATATCCGCAAATCAATCAATGTAATACACCACATTAACAAATTGAAAGATAAAAACCATATGATTATCTCAACAGATGCAGAGAAAGCCTTTGACAAAATTCAACACTCATTTATGATTAAAACTCTCCAAAAAGCAGGAATAGAAGGAACATACCTCAACATAATAAAAGCTATATATGACAAACCCACAGCAAGTATCACCCTCAATGGTGAAAAATTGAAGACATTTCCCCTGAAATCAGGAACAAGACAAGGGTGCCCACTCTCACCACTACTATTCAACATAGTGTTGGAAGTTTTGGCCACAGCAATCAGAGCAGAAAAAGAAGTAAAAGGAATCCAGATAGGAAAAGAAGAAGTAAAACTCTCACTGTTTGCAGATGACATGATCCTCTATATAGAAAACCCTAAAGACTCTACCAGAAAATTACTAGAACTAATCAATGAATATAGTAAAGTTGCAGGATATAAAATTAACACACAGAAATCCCTTGCATTCCTATATACTAACAATGAAAAAACAGAAAGAGAAATTAAGGAAACAATACCATTCACCATTGCAACAAAAAGAATAAAATACTTAGGAGTATATCTACCTAAAGAAACAAAATACCTATACATAGAAAACTATAAAACACTGATGAAAGAAATCAAAGAGGACACAAACAGATGGAGAAACATACCGTGTTCATGGATTGGAAGTATCTTTTTATTTTTTTTCTTATGTAAACATGATGGTTAATTTCATATGTCAACTTGACTGGGCTAAGTGATACATAGATTAAACATTATTTCTGGCTATGAAGGTGAAGGTGTGTCCCGATGAGATTAACATTTGAATCCTGGACTCAGTAAAATAGATTGCTTTTTCCCAACATGGTGGGCAGCATCTAACTCGTTAAATGCCTACACAGAACAAAGAGGTGAAGTTAGGAGGAATTCATCCCTTTCGTTTCCGGCCTTCCTGCTTGAGCTTCTAGAAGGCTAATCTTCTCCTGCCCTTACATTGTGCGTTCTCTTTGTTCTCAGGCCTTTGGACTTAGATTGGAATTATGCCATCAGTTTTCCTGGGGCTCCAGCTTGCAGACAGCATATATTGGAGGGCTGACTATGAGACTTGAGCATCCCAGGGTTTCGGTATCCATGGGTAGGTCCTAGAACGGATTCTCTGAGAATACTGAAGGATCGATTCAGTGTGTATGTCTGTGGCGTGCTTCTCGGGAGAACCTTGATAAATACAAGGGCCAAATATGGCCATTTTCATGTAATTTAAGAACTGAAGTGCTTCACTGTATTCAGGATTTCTTGAGAACAAAATTTGGAATATGGCTTGTTTCTGAGGGGAAAAAAAAAAATGGGGGAATCAGTCTATCCAGAAAGAAATTAGTATGTACTCTCTCAGAAAATGGAATATACATTTTAATATTTTGAATGAATGACTTTATTACATCAAAACTTCAGTCATGTCCTCATCAGAATTTTGTTATAGGCAAACATATGAGATATTATAATAAAAGTACACCTCAATATGTAAAATGATATAGTATATTTAAAATATATAAAAATCAATGTAGTAACATTTAAAAGCAGAGCAAACGCCTAAGTGGACCAAAATGAAATTCAAACCCAATGCAATAAATGGAGACTAAAGCCATAAATCTATAGAATTCCCAAGGCAAGAATTTAAAACCTGAATGCTTTGAGTGAAATAACTCAAGCCAGACATATTTAAGACCAAAAAGTTTTCAAAACTGCATAAACACTATTAAAAGGCAAACAATAAACTAGAAGATATTTGTAATGATAAAACAAAATCAAGAGTAAGGAGCAAGCAGGTATTCCATTGAAGAGGATCTATTTGAAGCCAATGAATATATGAAAATGTTTGCCTTTAATAATAAAATACATGCTAATTAAAGTTGTTAATGCACATCCAACAAAAGAGACAAATATAAAATTTCCCATAGGTATTCTCTGTAAAGATTGAAGAAAACTGAACCTTGCATACATTTCAAATACTAGTTGCTGCTGCTGCTAAGTCACTTCAGTCGTGCCCGACTCTGTGCGACTCCATAGATGGCAGCCCACCAGGCTCCTCTGTCCCTGGGATTCTCCAGGCAAGAACACTGGAGTGGGTCAAGTACCAGTAGAAATTTGAAAAAAAAAGTTTGGAAAACACTCCTGCCAAATTTAGTAAACATTTAAAATATACTTACTCGGCAATTCTACTTCCAATTAGACATTTCCATATGCACACAGGAAACATGTACATGTGTGTTAATGTCAGAAACAATTTTCAAATGTAAAACTAACAATGTATGCTGACATGCAGAATATTTATTATATGACAGTTAAAAACGATTATGCCATATTTAGATAGATAACATTTTTTTTATCAAAGAAAATACATTTTAAAAGGTTTGTGTTGAGGGAGAAAGGGACATTAAAGAACATTTGTTATCATCTGTGTATATTTTAAAACTCTGATAAATCACAGCAAGATCCTCTATGACCCACCTCCCAGAATTTTGGAAATAAAAGCAAAACTAAACAAATGGGACCTAATGAAACTTAAAAGCTTTTGCACAACAAAGGAAACTATAAGTAAGGTGAAAAGACAGCCCTCAGATTGGGAGAAAATAATAGCAAATGAAGAAACAGACAAAGGATTAATCTCAAAAATATACAAGCAACTCCTGCAGCTCAATTCCAGAAAAATAAATGACCCAATCAAAAAATGGGCCAAAGAACTAAACAGACATTTCTCCAAAGAAGACATACAGATGGCTAACAAACACATGAAAAGATGCTCAACATCACTCATTATCAGAGAAATGCAAATCAAAACCACAATGAGGTACCATTACACGCCAGTCAGGATGGCTGCTATCCAAAAGTCTACAAGCAATAAATGCTGGAGAGGGTGTGGAGAAAAGGGAACCCTCTTACACTGTTGGTGGGAATGCAAACTAGTAGAGCCGCTATGGAAAACAGTGTGGAGATTTCTTAAAAAACTGGAAATAGAACTGCCATATGACCCAGCAATCCCACTTCTGGGCATACACACTGAGGAAACCAGATCTGAAAGAGACACGTGCACCCCAATGTTCATCGCAGCACTGTTTATAATAGCCAGGACATGGAAGCAACCTAGATGCCCATCAGCAGACGAATGGATAAGGAAGCTGTGGTACATATACACCATGGAATATTACTCAGCCATTAAAAAGAATTCATTTGAATCAGTCCTAATGAGATGGATGAAGCTGGAGCCCATTATACAGAGTGAAGTAAGCCAGAAAGATAAAGAACATTACAGCATACTAACACATATATATGGAATCTAGAAGGATGGTAACGATAACCCTATATGCAAAACAGAAAAAGAGACATAGAAATACAGAACAGACTTTTGAACTCTGTGGGAGAAGGTGAGGGTGGGATGTTTCGAAAGAACAGCATGTATATTATCTATGGTGAAACAGATCACCAGCCCAGGTGGGATGCATGAGACAAGTGCTCGGGCCTGGTGCACTGGGAAGACCCAGAGGAATCGGGTGGAGAGGGAGGTGGGAGCGGGGATCGGGATGGGGAATACGTGTAAATCTGTGGCTGATTCATATCAATGTATGACAAAACCCACTGAAATGTTGTGAAGTAATTAGCCTCCAACTAATAAAAAAAATAAAAAATAAAACTCTGATGATGTTGTATAAATTTTACATATATATCCTATATGAAATAAAATATATCAAACATACGTTAGAGAGCTAACTCTGTTGATGGCAATGGTTTCTTCCAGTAGGAGCAAAACTAATAGGATTTCAGGGAAGTAAAGGGAAAGTTGAGTTGTATTTCTATATATATTCAAAAGGTATTATCAAATGTTATGCTTTATGCTCTTTCCTTTTTATATGCATTTGTTTTTCATTTTTTCCAACTACACAATTTCTTTTTATGTGTTTTTTAAAGCTTTTCCTAATGTTTTTATCTTATTTTACTTACATTTCCCTCTATTGACTCATCATTTGAGATTCTGTGACATTTATATTTCTTGTCATTTTCATTTAATTTTAATTTTCTCTTGTCTATGAGTTTTTCAATTTTCTTGAGTATACATAGTTAAGGTTATTAAATTTTCTTTTCTGTTTTCTTTTAGTTTTTTTTTTTAATTTAAGTCTTTATTGGATTTCATCTTAAAATATCAGAAGAGAAAAATAAAACTTTGGATAGTTTTCAAATTAGTCACACACCAGGGTTTATACTCATAAGTTTTGAGAAAGACTGCATATGATAAATAACTTGAATTATATCCTAAAAAAATAGAGAGTACATAAAAATTGACAACATGTGACTTTTCTAATAAGAAAGGAAATACTCAAAGTTTACTCTTTAGCACACATGTATACAATGAATAATTCTACAGAATACTTTTAAAAAATTTTCATAAATAAATCAGGACAGTCCTTTATGTAGTCTAATTAATAGAGATATAGAAATACTTCCAAATTATATTCTATCTACCATTTACATTTTTAAGTAGTCCCAGGAGTGTATTTTATTTTTTATAAATTTCAAACTATTTGTACATAAGCTTTTTTGTTTGTTTTGTTTCATTAAGCCAGTTGAACTATTTTCCTTGTGTACAAATATTTGCATAACATCTTATTTTTACTCACCACTTTGCAAGCTATAGTACAGAAGTAAAAATTATTAGGGGAGTTAATCATAATGTATTTCTTATCAATATAGCTGCATTTTAGAGAATTCAAAAAGCAGGATATGATTAACTCATTATGTATACTATCAATAGAACAGTCAGTGTTTAATCTTGGATTCTGGCAAAATATCAGTATCAAGTTAATCAAATCACTATTTGAACCACATATCAAATACAACTACCAGGTGTATCTCCTTATGTTTTCCCATTTATGCTCTTATGGTTTTCACATTTCGTTTCAGACTTAAAAGGTGTTCTCTTGGCTTCTCTCACTGTATTTTTCTATAATGTCCCCTGAAATCATATGTGGAATATTATCTCAGAACATGTGCTATAGTACTCTCTCAAAATAGTTTTGCTAATTCTTAATTTTATACTAATCCCATATGCTCTCCACAGTGCCTCCATATTAAACACATGATAGTAAACCATGTGACTTAAAATAGATTTGTCTCTTTGAACAAGAAATCCTTCGCTTTTGTTTTCCAGTCACAAACACTATTACCCTAGATCTGGATGACGCCTCTAAAATTCTCATCTCATTTTAAAATTTGCAATTCTCTTTTTAACTCACAGTTAATATTTCTGGCCCTCCTTCTTTGTTTTTCGCTACTAAAAACTCTTGTGCTTCTTTTATGTCATGCACCTATAGTATCTGTTAAAGTTTTCTTGATCTTGGTATGTCTCACTTTTCTCTTCAAATATATGTTTCTGCTCTCACTACACAATCCATATTTTCTTAGGAGTTCATTTTTTTGAAAGCAAAATTCATAAAATCCAATATTATTTATAACATCATCTAATACACCACTCATAATTTTTCCTTTCTGAAAAACATCAACCAAAGAAGAGATGAAAATACCACATGGATTTCAAAGATTTTCAATCCATAAACAGGACTTCAAAGCTTGGCTCAACATTTATTCCCACACAAATCAACAAAACACTGGTTATATTCAATAAGAGTGATGAGTCTCCAGCCCTTCAGCCTTGTGTTTCAGATGTCTATTCTCCACATTACTAGCAGATCTATCCTTCTGAAACAGAAGACTGACTATGTCAGTGCTTGTAAATACATATATAGGACCAGAAAGCACTCCATATACATCTTTTCAGGATCTCAGGTATTACTTTGCACTGTTTATAGTATGTATTTCTAAGCCATTCCTAAAATACCACACAAGAATTGAAATCAATACTGTCCAGTTATAGGTCTTGGGCACAGTCATAGTTAAATCACTGTATGTATAAAATGGTGTCGCTAAAAATAATCCTCTTCATTGAGAATAGCAACAGTTCTATTTGTGTCAACACCTCTTTTCTGTGACTGCCACAGAATATTTTTGGGGAATTCAATGACTACATCAGTTTGGAATTGCCAGAACTAAAGATGGAAGTTGTTAGATAAAGAAAGAATAGGATAATGGAAGGTAGAAGTCACACAGAAGATAATGGATTAAAGTCATAAAGAAACTAAAGAAGCTTAATATTACTTTAGTTGCTGAGAAGCTGTGGACATTTTCTAAACATGGAGTGACATTATTAGCTTTACATTTTAGACAATAATACTTTCAAGGTAGAATTTCAAGAATACACATGGTAGGATGAAGAAGGGAGAGTTTAAATGCAAATTGCTTACAATGGATATGATAAAAGCTTGAACAAAGAGCATAATGCCAGATGATCAAATTGTGAGAATTGTGTACAAATAAATGCAAGGAACCTGAAAGGCAAGTAAAAATTATACTATAATTACAGTAAAGCACAGGCAACTCGAAAGTTTTTGTTGATTTCTTATAAACTTTACATTGTCCTCAGATATGTTACTAATATTATTTATTATATAGTTTACCTCTATCCATTTCACATAACTATGAATTAACTGTTACTAGAAAATAATTCATTTGCACAGAATTCATATTTCTAGTCCTCTGAAAATAAGAAACAATAAATGCATTTAAGGATTTAAGAGCCAAACAAGAGATTGGGAATAACCATGAAATCTGTGGGTTCTGGGATCAGGTTAGTGGCTATCCCATCTGCCTGAAATACAGCTAGAGAGGTGGTATAAGCTCAGACTCACCTAGGGAATGAACACCAGGTGTTCCAAGAGAGCAGGATCCCTGATAGGCTTGTTCTTAGCCTAGCTGATATTTGAGATCATATCCTCCCAAAGTTAATACCAAATGGGGAATAACAACCAGAGAGATGAAGAAAACACGAGTCCGTGCCAAAAGTGCCTGGCATTTGTCCCCGGAACTAATCTTACTCTCTGTCTCGGATGGACCTCGACAACTGTAGGGCTTTTGCTGGCCCTGAGCCTACCTCTATAGCAATACTGCTGAGCAGAGTGAAGCAGTTGGCACAGTGAGGACGAGATACTCCAAAAGAAAGAAATCAGAAGACCCTGAGTAGCGTACAATCAATTCCTTCTTAAAGCACTTCTTCATTAGGAGGATATGAGTGAAATGAGGGAGAGTGGGAGAATAATTCATCTTTGTACTTCTGGGAAGAAGATATGTCGGCTCCTCTATATCAAGTGATTTTCAATCAGGGGTCACAAACCAGCTACTGACATTCGTTTTCTGAAACAGGAACTGTTGAATATCCTCCCATACAGAGGTGTTGTTCAGTTGCTAAGTCAGTCGTATGCAACTGTGCAATACCATGGACTGCACACACCAGGCTCTTCTATCCTCCACTATCTCTGAGTTTGCCCAAACTCATGTCCATTCCAACCATCTCATCCTCTTCCATCCCCTTCTCCTTTTGCCTTCAATCTTTCCCAGCATCAGGGTATTTTCCCATGAGTTGGCACTTCACATCAAGTGGCCAAAGTAATAGAGCTTCAGCTTCTTCATCAGTCCTTCAAATAAATTTTCAGGGTTGATTTCCATTAGGATTGACTGGTTTGATGTCCCTGGTGTTCAAGGGACTCTCAAGGTACTTCTCCAGCACCACATGTAAAAGGCATTAATTCTTCAGCATTCTTTATGATCCTACTCCCATATCCATACATGACTACTGGAAAAAACACAACTTTGACTATATGGACTTTTGTCAGCAAAATGATGTCTCTACACTGTCTGATTTTGTCATCCTGAGGAAAATGTTAATGGTAACTCCACAAAGGAACATCACTGGAACCTAACTGCCGGGACCAGCCAGCAAAGAGAACAAGTCGCGATCGCAACAGCACGGAAGCCTGAGAAAAAAGCTGATAGTAAAGAATGGGGTCGAGAGGACTGACTGCTCTTTAGGCAAGTCAGTGATTTTATTGAGTAAAGCAGCTACCTTTATACTAGTACAAGCAGAAAAACATAGTTCATAAAAATGCCATCTGGTGTTTGTCACATCAATACAATTCTTTGTCTTAAGTGATTGCAGAAGCTTACATCTTGTTTTTGGCATTCCAAGATAAACTACTAAGTGAAGGTCACTACTATGTTTTTCTCAAGGAAGAACAAAGGAGACCCAGCAAATGTTTTACTACTTTATGGGTGGTGGGACAGGGAATGGCCTCTTTCAAGGCTTTCCCAGGGCCTTTTTGGGCCTTGAGCAGGCTGGCTCCCCGCACCTAACTCTTGAAGGGCCCTTTAGTCTCATTAAAAACACAAACTCTTTATTTTCTTTGTAAAATGTTATGTATATAACACTAATTTTTTTCCTTTATTTGGTGGCATGTTTGAACTCTCTTCTGTGAACTGGATGTGTTATTAAAGATGTTAAAATATCTTGTCATCTATTTACTTATAGAAGTGTTTTATTATTATTATTATTATATACTTACAACTAGGGTCATTTTAGGCACATGTAAAAGTAGTAAAAAATGTGCTCCTAAGATGTGGAAGTTTTAAATATGAGCTGAACAGAGCATAAATGAAGCCTAAAGGAATGAAAAGAACAAATTCCCAAACTGAACTTGATTATAGAAGATGTTATACAGTAATTTAAAATACCCAGCTCATCATGATGAGTAAGAATAAATACTTTGGAATTTTCTCTGATTTGTTCTACTATTCAAGTGACTGAAATAAGGTTATGTTGCATATCTGTTATTAAACCTATATCAAACAAGAAGAGTCAGTTGTTTTGAAAGTAATAATAATCTTAAAAATCCTGTTAAGAATTAATCTCCTCTAATGAGTACAGCCAAAATCGTTGGATAAACTAAATTAAATATTTGTTTCTATTGTTATTGTTGTTATTCAATTGCTAAGTCATATCCAACTATTTCCAACCCTATGGACTGCAGCATGCCAGATTTCCCTATCTTTAACTGTCTCCCAGAGTTTGCTCAAATTCATGTCCATTGAGTCAGTGTTGCCATCCAACATTTCTTCTCCTCCTTCCCTCAATCTTTCCTAGCATCAGAGTCTTTTCTAATGAGTCAGTTCTTTATATCAGGTGGCCAAAGTATTGGAGCTTTAGCTTCAGCATCAGTCCTTCCAATGAATGTGAAAGTTGCTCATTCGTGTCCAACTCTTTGTGATCCCATGGACTATACAGTTCATGGAATTCCCCAGGCCAGAATACTGGAGTGGGTAGTCTTTCCCTTCTCCAGGGGATCCTCCCAACCCAGGAAAGAACCCATGTTTCCTGCATTGCAGGAGGATTTTTTACCAGCTGAGCCACAAGGAAAGTCCAAGAATACGGGTGTGGGTAGCCTATCCCTTCTCCAGTGGATCTTCCCAACCCAGGAATCGAACCGTGGTCTCCTGCATTGCAGGCCGATTCTTTACCAACTGAGCTATCAGAGAAGCCCCAATATTCCAATGAATATTCAGGGTTGATTTCCTTTAGGATTTCCTGGTTTGATCTCCTTGCAACCCAAGGTACTCTCAAGAGCCTTCTCCAACTTCACAATTTGAAAGCATCAGTTCTTCGATGCTCAGCCTTCTTTATGTTCCAACTGTTGCATCTGTTCATGACTACTGGAAAAACCATAGCTTGACTATACAGACCTTTGTCAGCAAAATGATATCTCTGCTTTCTAATACACTGTCTAGGTTCGCCATAGCTTTTCTTCCAGGGAGAAAACTTCTTTTAATTTTGTGGCTGCTTGCCGGACCTGCCGGCTAGATGAACAGGTCAAGGACGCAATCACCAGTGCACCTGAGAAATAAAAGACTAAGAAAGATGGGGTTGAGAGGGACGGAGTCAGCTTGTGACTGATTCCGACGACTTTATTGAGGCGTAACATACATATATATACTAACAGGATTCACCAAATTTTAGATCAAAGACTTGTATACGTGCAGAACTGCAGATACTAGTTTTAGGAGTTTTATCTTAACTCCAGCAGGGCATGGCACCAGTGTCTTATAATCAGGTAAAGACTACCTAGACATAAGCCATTCACAGGAGCCCGATAATCTTATCAGAGTCAGGAAAATAGGCAAATGGTGGCTGCAGCGATTTCCTTGAGGGAGGTGAGAAAGGCCAATTTGCACTTTAACAAATCAGGGGTGGCGGGACAGAGAGGGACCTTTTGATCTCTCTCAGGGCCGAGAAGGGGCCTGAGCAGTCAGGCCGGCTCCCCGCAGCTGCTGTCAAAATCCACAGTGATTTTGGAGCCCAAGAAATTAAAATATGTCAAATTTCCACTTTTTTCCATCTATTTGCCATGAAGTGATGGGACCAGATGCCATGATCTTAGTTTTCTGAATGTTATGCTTTAAGCCAGCTTTTTCACTTTCCTCTTTCACCCTCATCAAGAGGCTTTTTTCTTCCTCTTTGTTTTCTGCTATTAGAGTGGTGTCATCATTTCTTTTACTCCTGTTAAATTTTCCAGTGTATTTGAGAGCTTCCGTGTTTTTGTCTTTAAACTGATCTGCCTTTTAAATACTTTCTTGTACTGGAGAAGAATCCTCCACATCCAAACTAAAAATCTTTAGTAATCTGTGTTTTAAAATCTTTACTAATCTTTACTATCAAAAGTACTACTGATACTGCCTTCATAGCCAGAATCTAAGGTAATTTTTAGATGATTTGAAGTTAAAATGCCTACTAATATTTACGATTTGGACAGAGAACTAATACACGTCATATTGTGAGAGTCAGAGACTTTTTTTTAAATTTAGTATATAATGAAGACAGCTAAGTCTAAAATATATTTAGCATGTAACATGTCAAGAGAACACCTACTCAATAAGTGAAAGCTGTTTACCAAAAACTTCAACTATGAAGGAAGAAAAATAATGAAAAGTCACAAAGATGAAATAATGTGAAAAGCACTAAGAAAATAGATAAGTGTAAAAATTTCCTCATAAAGTTAGAAATAAGCTAAAACATAAGTATATGTCAACCTTGGTTATCTGAAAAAACACTAAAATTTCTATAATCTTGCATATTTTACCTTCACTGTACTATACATCTTTAAGATTATATACCAAATAATTTGGAAAATAGTATTAAAAGTAAATATGTTTATAAGTATTTAATATATATGCATGTGTGTGTCATATCATTAAATTTACCTGGCAGCAGATGGAAAATTGATAAGTTCTAAGTAATAACTATGTTGGTAAAACATGGATTGGAGAAAGTAGTATTAAAATAACGAAACTCATGCAGTTTCTTCTATTTAAAGATTACTCGTTTACTCTTAAAATATAAAGTTACAATTCCTCAGATTCTGGCTAATTAATTAAGACACATACAAAAAGCTAATGAATAGTTTCAAAAAATTCTGTGGATTAAAAAATCCTACATTTATATACCCACAATATATCATATACTTTAAAATATCTAAATTAGAGAAGTGAGGAAGGCATCAATGTGTCCATCACTATAATTTTCCTAAATGTAATATTATTAAATACCTCCAAGCAATATAATCAGATATGTGCAGTTTATGTCTCAACTCTTTTAAGACTAAATTTCTCTTTTTATCTGCTATGGAATTTTGTCCCCTGCAAGGGGGATAGTACCAGTTTAACTGTTATGATCCAGTGTTTACTTTTGCTATTGCACTAAACATCATATTGAGGAATGTGCAAGACTCATTTTTATTTCTGTCTCCGTTCTGAGATCATTAGAAATGACAATAGGTATCTACACTTCCAAAATCATGATAGAAGTTACTCATAATCTATAACATTTTTATACAAAAAAAAATTCCATGTATGCTTCTATGACAAGAAAATTCAAAAGAAGTAAAACAGCACAATTTTTGTAAAAATAAATCATTTTAGCAATTTAATCTTCTATGATACAACAGAAAGTCTGAGAGACTCAAGGGGAAATAATAGATTAAATCCATCTAGATGTGTCTGTTTTGAGTTTCATAGACTGGACATCTCTGGTAATTAAATTCCTCAGTTGACTACCACTGATGCAGTCACTAAAGGACAAGGTCTGCTGATGGGCTGGGTCAGCTGGTCTATCTGGATATTCTTAACTAGTTTCCATCAGTTTTCTCAGTGGGGATTTTTGTTCATCATGTAGTTTCTACTTATGTAAGAGATTTAGAATACTCTTCAAATATTCAGATTTAGAAAATCCTCACAATTTCAGGTTTGAAAAATGTAATTTCAAAGGTAATTTATAATTGGAAATGTAATTTTAATTTATTCCACAATCATAAGATAATCACTTTATATCAATGTATAAATCCACAGTCATACCATGGTCTTGGCTTCCTAAAGCAATTCAATATTTCTAGAAAAATCAGTATAACCCAAAGTGTCTAAAGAACTACCACCTTTTATCATTATTAACTGTCTTTAAACTAAAAAAATAAAATAGAATAGCATGCCCATTTCTCCCACCCTCCACCTCTGTCAGTCACCAATCTATTCTCTGTATTTATGAACTTCTTTGGAATTTTGTTTGTTTGTTTTTATATTTCACATATAAGTGATATTATATTACATTTCTCTTTCTCTGTCTGACTTATTTCACTTAGCATAATGCCCCTGAGATCTATCCAGGATGCCACAAATGGCAAGATTTTATTCTTTTTATGGCCGAAAGATATGCCATCATGTGTGTGTGTGTGTGTGTGTAACAGTTTCTGTAACCATTCATCCATCAATAGACACAGATTATTATCATAGATTGACTATTATAAAAAAACTGCTATAATAAACAGGGGAATGCAGCTATATTTTGACATGCTGTTTTCATTTCCTTTGGATACCTACCTAGAAGTAAAACTGATGGATCATATGGTAGTTATATTTTATAATATTCTGAGAAACATTTCATACTTTACCAAATTGGTTACCCTAGATTACATTCCCAGCAATATTGCACAAGTGTTCCCTTTTCTTCACATTCTCACAAATACTTATTATTCTTGTCTTTTTGACAATAGCTCCTCTAAAAGGAGTAAGGTGATACATTTTTAGTTTCGATTTGCTTTTCCCTGACTACTAGTGATGCTGAGCGTCTCCTCCGTATTTATTGGCTCTGTGTTTTCTTGGGTCTTTTCTGGTGACTCAGATGGTAAAGAATTTGCATGTGAAACTGGGGACCCGGGTTCAATCCCTGGGCTGGGAAGACCCCATGGAGGAGGGAATGATAACCCACTACGGTATTCTTGTCTAGAGAATTCCAATAGCACTGGTCAAAGCAAACACTCTCTTCCAACAACACAAGACTCTATACATGACACTACCTGATGGTCAATAACAAAATCAAATTGATTATATTCTTTGCAGCCAAAGATGGAGAAGCTCTATACAGTCAGCAAAAACAAGACTGGGAGCTGACTGTGGCTCAGATCATGAACTCCTTATTACCAAATTCAGATTTAAATTGAAGAAAGTAGGAAAGCCACTAGACCATTCAGGTATGACCTAATCAAATCCTTACAATTATACAGTGGAAATAACAAATAGATTCAGGGGATAAGATCTGATAGACAGATTGCCTGAAGAATGATGGACAGACGTTTGTGGCGTTGTACAGGAGGCATTGATCAAGATCATTCCCAAGAAAAAGAAATGCAAAAAGAAAAAAAAAAAAAATGGTTGTCTGAGGAGGCCTTACAAATAGCTGAGAAAAGAAGAGCAGCAAAAACCAAAGGAGAAAAGGAAAGATATACCCATTTGAATGCAGAGTTCCAAAGAATAGCAAAAAGAGATAAGAAAGCCTTCCTCAGTGATCAATGCATAGAAATAGAGGAAAGCAATAGGATGGGAAAGCCTAGAGATCTCTTTAAGAAAATTAGAGATACCAAGGGAACATTTCATGAAAAGACAGGCATAATAAAGGGCAGAAATGGTATGGACCTAACAGAAGCAGAAGATACTAAGAAGAAGTGGTAAGAATACACAGAAGAACTGTACAAAAAAGATCTTCATGACCCAGATAATCACGATGGTGTGCTCACTCACCTAGAGCCAGACATCCTGGAATGCAATGTCAAGTGGGCCTTAGGAAGCATCACTATGAACAAAGCTAGTGGAGGTGATGGAATTCCAGTTGAGTTCTATTTCAAATCCTAAAAGATAAGGCTGTGAAAGTGTTGCACTCATTATGCCAGTGTATTTGGAAAACTCAGCAGTGGCCACAGGACTGGAAAAGGTCAGTTTTCATTCCAATCCCAAAGAAAGGCAATGCCAAAGAATGCTCAAAATATGGCACAATTGCACTCATCTTGCGTGTTAACCCCATGTCCAAGGAGCGGCGGCTATGCGGGCTCAGGAAGGCACAGAGGAGCTACTCCACGTTCAAGGTCAGGAGGGGCGGCCGTGAGGAGATACCCCTCGTCCAAGGTCAGGAGCAGCGGCTGCGCTTTGCTGGAGCAGCCGTGAAGAGATACCCCACGTCCAAGGTGAGAGAAACCCAAGTAAGACGGTAGGCGTTGTGAGAGGGCATCAGAGGGCAGACAGACTGAAACCATAATCACAGAAAACTCGCCAATCTGATCACAGGACCACAACTTGTCTAACTCAATGAAACTAAGCCATGCTGCGTGGGGCCACCCAAGATGGACCGGCCATGGTGGAGAGATCTGACAGAGTGTGGTCCACTGGAGAAGGGAATGGCAAACCACTTCAGTATTCTTGGCTAGAGAACTCCATGAACATTATGAGAAGGCAAAAAGATAGGACACTGAAAGATGAAATCCCCAGATCGGTAGGTGCCCAATATGTGACTGGAGATCAGTGGAGAAATAACTCCAGAAAGAATGAAGGGATGGAGCTAAAGCAAAAACAATACCCAGTTGTGGATGTGACTGGTGATAGAAGCAAGGTCCAACGCTGTAAAGAGCAATATTGCATAGGAACCTGGAATGCTAGGTCCATGAATCAAGCCAAATTGGAAGTGGTGAAACAGGAGATGGCAAGAGTAAACATCAACATTCAGGAATCAGTGAACTAAGATGGACTGGAATGGGTGAATTTAACTCAGATGATCATTATATCTACTACTGTGGGCAGGAATCCCTTAGAAGAAATGGAGTAGCCATCATGGTCAACAAAAGAATCCGAAATGCAGTACTTGGATGAAATCTCAAAAATGACAGAATGATCTCTGTTGGTTTCCAAGGCAAACCATTCAATATCATAGTTCCAAGCCATACCCCAAACAATAACACTGAAGAAGCTGAAGTTGAACGGTGCTATGAAGACCTACAAG
Source organism: Cervus elaphus (assembly GCF_910594005.1). Classification (NCBI taxonomy): domain Eukaryota; kingdom Metazoa; phylum Chordata; class Mammalia; order Artiodactyla; family Cervidae; genus Cervus; species Cervus elaphus. Next base: position 46,973,171 of record NC_057845.1, read on the forward strand.
ACCTTTTAGAACTAACACCCCAAAAAGATGTCCTTTTCATTATAGGAGACGGGAATGCAAAAGTAGGAATTCAGAAAACACCTGGAGTAACAGGCAAATTTGGCCTTGGAGTACAGAATGAAGCAGGGCAAAGGCTAACAGACTTTTGCCAAGAAAATGCACTGGTCATAGCAAACACCCTCTTCCAACAACTCAAGAGAAGGCTCTACACATAGACATCACCAGTTGGTCAACACTGAAATCAGACTGATTATATTCTTTGCAGCCAAAGATGGAGAAGCTCTATACGGTCAGCAAAAACAAGACTGGGAGCTGACTGTGGCTCAGATCGTGAACTCCTTATTGCCAAATTCAGACTTAAATGGAAGAAAGTAAGAAAAATCACTAGACCATTCTGGTATGACCTACCAAATCCCTTATGATTACACAGTGGAAGTGAGAAATAGATTTAAGGGACTAGATCTGATAGAGTGCTTGATGAACTATGAGTAGAGGTTCATGACGTTGTACAGGAGACAGGGATTAAGACCATCCCCATGGAAAAGAAATGCACAAAAGGCAAAATGGCTGCCTGAGGAGGCCTTACAAAGAGCTGTGAAAAGAAGAGAAGTGAAAAGCAAAGGAGAAAAGGTAAGATATTCCCATCTGAATGCAGAGTTCCAAAGAATAGCAAGGACAGATAAGAAAGCCTTCCTCAGTGACCAGTGCAAAGAAATAGAGGAAAACAATAGAATGGGAAAGACTAGAGATCTCTTCAAGAAAATTAGAGATACCAAGGGAACATTTCATGCAAAGGTGGGCTCAATAAAGAACAGAAATGATAGGGACCTAACAGAAGCAGAAGATATTAAGAAGAGGTGGCAAGAATACACAGAAGAACTGTACAAAAAAGATCTTCATGACCCAGATAATCACGATGGTGTGATCACTCACCTAGAGCCAGACATCCTGGAATGTGAAGTCAAGTGGGCCTTAGAAAGCATCACTACGAACAAAGCTAATGGAGATGATGAAATTCCAGTTGGGTTATTTCAAATCCTAAAAGATGATGCTATGAAAGTGCTGCACTCAATATGCCAGCACATTTGGAAAACTCATCAGTGGCCACAGGACTAGAAAAGGTCAGTTTTCATTCCAATCCCAAAGAAAGGCAATGCCTAAGAATGCTCAAACTACTGCACAATTGCACTCATCTCACATGCTAGTAAAGCAATGCTCAAAATTCTCCAAGCCAGGCTTCAGCAATACATGAACTGTGAATTTCCAGATGTTCAAGCTGGTTTTAGAAAAGGCAGAGGAACCAGAGGTCAAATTGCCAACATCCTCTGGTCATCAAAAAAGCAGGAGAGTTCCAGGAAAACATCTATTTCTGCTTTATTGACTATGGCAAAGCCCTTGACTGTGTGGATTACAATAAACTGTGGAAAATTCTTAAAGTGATGGGCAGTAAGACCACCTGACCTGCCTCTTGAGAAACCTGTATGCATGTCAAGAAGCAACAGTTAGAACTGGACATGAAACAGCAGACTGGTTCCAAATAGGAAAAGGAGTACATCAAGGCTGTATATGGTCACCCTGCTTATTTAACTTATATGCAGATTACATCATGAGAAATGCTGGCTGGAAGAAGTTAAGCTAGGATCAAGATTGCTGGGAGAAATATCAGTAACCTCACATGTGCAGAAGACACCTCTCTTATGGCAGAAAGTGAAGAAGAACTAAAGAGCCTCTTGATGAACGTGAAGGAGGAGCATTAAAAAGATGGCTTGAAGTTCAACATTCAGAGAACTGAGATCATGGCATCTGGTCCCATCACTTCATGGGAAATAGATGGGGAAACAGTGGAAACAGTGGCTGACTATTTTGGGGGGCTCCAAATTCGCTGCAGATGGTGACTGCAACCATGAAATTAAAAGACACTTACTCCTTGGAAGGAAAGTTATGACCAACCTAGATGGCATATTAAAAAGCAGATACTTTGTCAACAAAGGTCTGTCTAGTCAAGGCTATAGTTTTTCCAGTAGTCACGTATTGTTGTGAGAGTTGGACGGTGAAGAAAGCTGAGCGCTGAAGAATTGATGCTTTTGAAGTGTGGTGTTGGATAAGACTCTTGAGAGTCCCTTGGACTGCAAGGAGATCCAACCAGTCCATCTTACAGGAGATCAGTTCTGGGTGTTCATTGGAAGGACTGATGCTGAAGCTGAAACTCCAATACTTTGGCCACCTCATGCGAAGAGTTGACTCATTGGAAAAGACCCTGATGCTGGGACACATTGGGGACAGGAGGAGAAGGAGACGACAGAGGATGAGATGGCTGGATGGCATCACCGACTCGATTGGCATGGGTTTGAGTAAACTCCGGGAGTTGGTGATGGACAGGGAGGCCTGGCATGCTGTGATTCATTGGGGTCACGAAGAGTCGGACACGACTGAGCAACTGAACTGCCTGATTGAACTGATACATGTTAACAGAGTGATACTCAAAATTCTCCAAGCCAGGTTTCAGCAACACGTGAATCATGAACTTCCAGATGTTCAAGTTGGATTTAAAAAAAAAGAGGAACCAGAGATCAACTTGCCAACACCCGTTGGATTATTGAAAAAGCAAGAGAGTTCCAGAAAAGCATCAACTTCTGCTTTGCTGACTATACCAAAGCCTTTGACTGTGTGGATCACAACAAACAGAGGAAAATTCTTAAAGAGATTGGAATAGTATACCACCTGACATGCCTCCTGAGAAATCTGTATGCAGGTCAAGAAGCACCAGTTAGTACAGGACATGGAACAACAGACTGTTCCAAATCAGGAAAGGAGTACAATGCTGTATGTTGTCACCCTGCTTATTTAACTTATATGCAGAATACTTCATGAGAAATGCTGTACTGGATGAAGTACAAGCTGGAATCAAGATTGCCAGGAGAAATATCAATCACATCATATATGCAGATGACACCACTCTTATGGCAGAAAGCAAAGAAGAACTCAAAAGCCTCTTGATGAAAGTGAAATCGAGTGCCATTGTCAGAGTTCTTTAAATATATTTTTATATTAGTCCCTTATCAAATATATGATCTTCATATCTCTTTCTGTAGGGTACCTTTTCATTTTATTGACAGTTTTCTTGGCTGCACAGAAGTTTTTAGTCTGATACAGTTCTGCTTGCTTACTTTTATTTTTTGCTTTTGCTTTTGGTGTCAGATTAAGAAAAAGCATCAATAAGATCTATGTCAAGGACTTTAGCACGTGTGTTTTCTTCTAGAGGTTTCATAGTTTCAGGTTTTATGTTTGTGTCTTTAATCCATTTTGAGTTAACTTCTGTGTATGGTATAAGACCATGGTCTATTTTCATTCTTTTGTATGTGGCTGTCCAATTTTTACAACACCTTTTATTGAGGAGACTGTGCTTTCCCCATTGTTTATTCTTGTTTCCTTTGTCATAAATTATTTGATCATTTATGTGTGGATTTAATTCTTGGCTCTGTGCTTTGTTCCATTGATTCAGGTGTTTGTTTTTATGTCAGTATAATAATATTTTAGCTACTCAAGCTTTGCAATACAGACTGAGATCAAAGAGTGTGATGCCTCTAGCTTCGGTACTCTTTCACAAGATTGTTTTGGGTATTTGTGGACATTTATGTTTTCACACAAACTTTAGGTTTTTTTGTTATATTTTGTGAAAAATACCATTGGAATTTTGATAGGAGTTACACTGAATTTGTATATTGCAGAATGGACAATTTAACAATATGGATTATCCTAATCCATAATCAGGGACTATCTTTCCATTTATTCTTGTCTTCTTCTACACTAATACCTTGCAGTTTTCAATATACAAATTTTTCACCTCCTTGGTTAAATTTTTTCATAGGTTCAAAAATTTTATTATTTTTGATGCAACTGTAAATGTGATTTTTAAAGATGTCTCTTTCTGACAGTTTGCTATTAGTGCGTACAAATGTACAAGTTATTTATACTGAAGTATAGTTGGTACACAATATTATATAAGTATTAGTTGGCAATATGGTGATTCACAATTTTTAAAGATTATATAACATTTATAGTTATTATAAGATATTTGCTATAACCCCTATATTGTACAATATATCCTTGCAGTTTATTTTATGCCTAATAGCTGGGACCTTCAGGCCCTTATCTTATATTGCCCATCCCCACTTCTTCCCTTTCTCCACTGGAAAGCACTCGTTTGTTTTTTGTATATGTGAATCTGCTTCTTTTCTGTTATAGTCACTCGATTTAGCTATTTTTTTTTTTAGATTCCACATTTAAGTGATATCATACAGTATTTATTTTTCTCTGCCTGACTTACTTCAATTAGCATAATGCCCTCCAAGTCCACTCATGCTGCTGCAAATGACTAAACCTCATTCATTTTTATGGTTGTATAGTATTCTACTGTGTATTTTCTGTATATGTCAATAACCTCAGATATGCAGATGACACAACCTTTATGACAGGAAGTGAAGAGGAATTAAAGAGTCTCTTAATGAGGGTGAAAGAGGAGAGAGAAAAAATGACTTAAAACTCAACATTCAAGAAACAAAGATCATGGCATCCAGTCCCATCACTTCATGGCAAATAGATGGGGAAGCAATGGAAACAGTGACAGACTTTATTTTCCTGGGCTCCAAAATCACTGCAGAGACTTCACCCATGAAATTAAAAGATGTTTGCTCCTTGGAAGAAAAGCTGTAACCAACCTAGACAGTATATTAAAAAGCAGAGACTTTATTTTGCCAACAAATGTCTATAGTCAAAGCTATGGTTTTCCAGTAATCATGTATGGATGTGATTGTTGGGCCATAAAGAAGGCCAAGGTCCAAAGAACTGATGCTTTTGAACTGTGGTGTTGGGAAAGACGCTTGAGAGTCCCTTGTACTGCAAGGATATCAAACCATTCAATCCTAAAGTGATTCAATCCTGAATATTCGTTGGAAGGACTGATGCTGAAGCTGAAGCTCCAATACTTTGGCCATCTGATGTGAAGAGCCAACCCATTAGAAAAGACCCTGATGCTGGCAAAGATTGAAGTCAGGAGGTGAAGGAGATCACAGAAGATGAGATGGTTGGATGGAATCACTGAGTCAAGGAACATGAGTTTGAGCAAGCTCAAAGAGATGATGAAGGGCAGGGAAGCCTGGTGTGTTGCAATCCATGGGGTCGCAAAGAGTCAGACATGAATGACAGACTGAACAACAATATTATAGGATAATCTGAACAAACTTTTTGCCCAACTCTATAGATATCTATATATATCTTTATCTATTTATCTATCAATGTGTACTTAAACTGTTTCCATACCTTGTCAAATGTAAATTAAAATTCTGCTATGAACACTGAATTTCATGTGTTTTTTTTTTAATTAGTGGTTTTGTTTTCATATATACCTAGGAGTGGAATTCCTAAGTCAGACAGTAGTCCTGGTTTTAGTGTTTTGAGAAACTTCATACTGTTTGCCATAGTGGCTGCACCAGTTTACAATTCCACCAACAGTGAAGGTGGGTTATCTTCTCTCCACATTGTTGCTAGCATTTGTTATACTCCTTTTGATGATAGCCAGCTGACAGGTATGAGGCATCCTGCAAATTCACTGAGTTTATGAGTTATAACAGTTTTTTATTTGAAATCTTTAGGATTTTCTCTATATAATATCATGACATTTGCAAATATGTAACAGGTTTATATACAGGAGAAGTTTTCATCTTTTCTCCATTGACTGTGATGCTAAGTGTGATCTTGTCATATATGGCCTTTATTATGTGGACATGCATTCTTTCTATGCTCAATTTGCTGTTTTTATCACAAATGGATGTAAATTTTATAAATTTTTCCGCATCTCTTCAGATGATCATATGATTTTTACCCATCCTTTTGTTAATGTGGTGCCTCACATTGGTCAACTTGCCAGTGTTGAACCATCCTGGCATTCATGAGATAAATTTCACTTGGTCATGTTGCATGATCCTTTTAATCCATTGTTGAATTAGTTTTGTTAAAATTTTGTTGAGGATTTTTGCATATATATTCATCAGGGATATGGGTTTGTAATTTACTTTCTTGTGGTGTCCTTGTCTAATTTTTAAATCAGGGTGATGCTAGCCTTGCAAAATGAGTTTGGAAGAGTATTGTCCTCTTCTATTTTTTAGAAGTGTTTGAGAAGGATTGGTATTAATTCTTCTTTGAATGTCTGGTAGAACCAGGGGAGTCATCTGGTCTCAGAATGTTGTTTATTAAGAGCCTTTTTTTTTTCTTCAATATAATAATCAGTTTGTTCAGATTATCTGTTTCATCATAATTCAGTCTTGGTATTATAGATTGTTTGCTTCTAGGAATTCATCTCTTTCTTCTAGGTTGTTCAAATTGCTGGCATATAATTTTTTATAGTAATATCTTATAATCCTTTATATTCTTGTGGTAAAAAGTGTAACATATCTCCTCTTGTATTTATGATTTTATTTATTTGTATTTTCTCTCTCTCTCTCTTTTTCTTTTTCCCCTTGGTATATCTGCAATGCGGGAGACTTGGGTTCAATCCCTGGGTTGCGAAGATTCCCTGGAGAAGGGAATGACAAAAGACTCCAGTATTCTTGACTGGAGAACCCTATGGACAGAGGAGCCTGGAGGGTACAGTCCGTGGGGTTGCAAAGTCGGACATGATTGAGCGACTTTCACTCACTCGCATAGCTGGCTAGAGGTTTGTAAGTTTTGTTAATTTTTTCAAAGAACCAGTGTTTAGTTTCATTGATATCTATTGCCATTTCAGTCTCTGTTTAGTTTATTTCTGTTCTAATCTTTGTTAAGTTCCTTCCTTTCACTGACTTAGGGCCTTGTTCATTCTTCTTTTTCTTTCACCACTTCCTTGAGATGCAAAGTTAGATTGTTTATTTGAGATGCAAAGTTAGGTTGACTTTTCTTTATTGAGATAGACGTTTCTTACTCTGTACCTCCCTCCTAGAAATGCTTTTGCTCCATGCCATAAATTTTGGTTAAGTCTGATCCCATTGTAATGGTCAACATTATTACTCTTCCTCACTCACGTTTTGTGCTTCTAAGTGTCACATTATACATCTTTTCTTCTTGTGTATCCCTTAATTATTGTAATTATAGTTATTTTTACTACTTTTTTGTTTAACCTCTATATCAGCTTTATAAGTGACTAACCTACTACATTTACTATATATTCACCTTTTTGGAGATATTTATTCTGTTCTATGTATTCATGATACTATTTAGCATTCTTTCTTTTCAGCATAAAGAATTCTCTAACATTTCTTGCAAGTCTAGTTTAGTCATGATAAACTCCTTTAGATTTTGCTTGTCTTAAAAACCTCTTTTCCGCTCTTTCAGTTTTGAATGGAATGATAACTTTGCTGGGTAGAGGATTCTTGGTTAGAAGCTTTTTTGTTTTTTTTCTCCCCGTCTCCTCGTTTCAGCACTTTAACTATATTGTGCCACTTCCTTTTGGCTGGCAAAGCTTCTGCAGAAAAATCTGTTGATAATTTTATGTAAGTCCCCTTGAACATAACACATTGCTTTTCTATTACTACTTTTAATATTATCTCCTTGTTTTTAATTTTTGACGTCTTAATTATAATTGTCTTGGTGTGGGTATCTCTAGGTTCATCTTATATAAACTCTCTGGGACTCCTGAGTCTGGGTGTCTTTTTCTTTCTCCAGGTTTGGAAAGTACTCAGCCATTACTTCTTTATATAAGACCTGTGCCCCTTTCTATTCCTGTCTTCTGGGAGTCCTATGGTGCAAATGTCCCTCTGTTTAATCAATGACAAAAGTCACTTTCTTTTTTCTTTTTCTTTTTGTTGCTCTGACAGTTTCACTGCTTTGTCTTTGAATTGACTAATTTTTTTTTTTAAATTTTATCTAGTCTGTTTTTGAGCACTTTCCATAAATTTTTTTCAGTTCAGCTGTTGTATTATTCAGCTCTCTGACTTTTATTTTGTACTTTCTTGTATTTTCCACCTTTATGAAGTCCTCATTGTGGTTCATTCATTCTCTGTCTCAGTTTTATGAGCATTTTTATGATGATTACTTTGAATTCTTTATTAAGAGAATTTTTCAATAAATAAATTTTAAATAAAGTGTTTTGTATTTTTAAAATATATGATGTTTTAAAAGTTTATATATTATCATTTTATTATATTTATACATATTTTAATAATATTTTTGATAAAATTAAAAAGTATTTTATTACTTTTTTATGAGGTTCTATCTTGTTCTTTCATTTGGAATGTTTTCCTCTATTTCTTAATTTTGCTTGGCTCTTTGCATTGGTTTCCACATAGTGAGTGAAGCAACCATGTTTTCCTGAAGGAGAATGCCTGCAAAGATGAATGCTGTCTTTCAACCCTGCCTCAACTTTCAACTGTCTTTCAAAGTTTTGTGCTTGCCACGCAGACTATTATATTTGTAACAGCTCCCAGTAATTTAGAACATTTCAAGTCTTATAATTGTCCCAAAGGGTTTGGTCTCATCACTTACATTCAGGTTGACTGGAAGTCAGACCCTCAGGCATCAAGTTTTTAAAAGTATACATGCAGATTATACCATTCTAATGGCAGAAAATGAAGAGGAACTAAAGAGACTCTTGATGAGGGTGAAAGAGGGGGGTGAAAAAGCTTAGTTGAAACTCAACATTCAAAAAACTAAGGTCAGAGCACCACTTCATGGCAAACAGAAGGGGAAAAAGTAGAAGCAGTGACAGATTTTATTTTCTTGGGCTCCAAAATCACTGTGGACAGTTATTGCAGTCATGAAATTAAAAGACGCTTGCTCCTTGGGAGGAAAGTTCTGACAAATCAATATGGTTTTTCCAGTAGTCATATACGGATGTGAGAGTTGGACCATCAAGAAGCCTGAGCACTGAAGAATCGATGCTTTTGAACTGTGGTGTTGGAGAAGACTCTTGAGAGTCCCTTGGACAGTAAGATCAAATCAGTCAATCCTAAGGGAAATCAACCCTGAATATTCATTGGAAGGATTGATGCTAAAAGTGAAGTTCCAATACTTTGGCCACCTGATATAAGGAGTTGACCATTGGAAAAGACCCTGATGCTGGGAAAGATTGGAGGCAAAAGGAGAAGGGGGTGGCAAAGGATGAGATTGTTAGACAGCATCACCAACTCAATAAACATGAATTTGAGCAAACTCCATGAGATAGTGAAGGACAGAGAAGCCTGGAGTGCTGCAGTCCGTGGCCTCACAAAGTCAGACATGACTTAGCAACTAAACAACAACAAAATGTATACAGTTGTGCGAGACTCTAAGCATAGTTCCACTGGCTACCAGAATCAGATGATTTGAAGGCATCTCCTGAGCAGCAGTTTTTGTGACTGGGGCTCAGATGAGTATGTAAGCTCCTTTCTGAGTGATACATGAAAGCTGAGCAAAGCAGAAAGTAAGAACTAAGATGGTGTCCACAGTCTATGTTCTTTGAGAGCGGCTTTGTACCACTAGATGTATGCCAGACCTGAAGACTGCCCCTCAGGCTGAAGCCCCAGAACAAAGGAAGAGGCCTCTTTCACAGAAAGACCAGGAGGTGTGCCTCAGTATGCTGTCCTTGCTATGCACTTGGGGTTGTAGGCTGCCAAGAACTGCCTCTCCAATTGCCACAGTATTGTGGGGCCCCAAAATGCAAGGCCTAGCCACCAGGTAATCAGGGGCTACCCTCTGGGGCAACAGCCACAAAACCTGAGGCAGTTTGTTGTTTACTGCTGGTCCTTACTTGAAGATACAGGAAAAGTTATAGAGATAGTTAACAAATTGTTAAACAAAATGCAGAGCAGTGTAAGTGTTGGAAAACTTGGGTGGTTAGTCAGATGATGTGCAAGTTACTTGTTATGGAAAATTACTAGTCACGTTGGTAATTAAACATAAAATGAAATATTTGTCTTTCCCCACAGATAGATTGAGAAACACTGTCTTTGATAATAGTGGTTTGATTTAGGGATGCCACAAGCTAGTCTAAATATTTTGTCTATTTCTAAATAAAGTATTTAAAGAGTAAACAACATAATGAGAGAAGTTGGTGGAAGGAGGTAATCCAAATCTAAATATGATGTCTAAAACACAGATAGAAATGGGTTGTCTTAATAGGCATTTTTGAAGCCTTGTTAAAATTTTAATGTGCTATAAATAATATAACAATATTATTACATATTTGTTGAATATCTTTATGGCTCATTCAAAACAGAGTGCAGTTCTTTTTTACCTTATATGTGGAACTTATGAAAGATGAAAAGTAGATGGAGCACAAATACCATTCTTATGGATGGCCTGAAACTAAGTATATGCTATTAATTCTCTATAATCTTTATCTCAACTTAACACTGTGCCAAAATCTTTTATAACATTTCACTGCAAACATCTAAAAGGACAGGTCTTGAGTTTGTGGAAGAGATACATTCATTACAAAGATATGATGATGGCATCTGTATGTTTAGTACTTTAATAATAATAAATAATTTTTCCTATGTTATTCCATATGATTCTTACAAAAATTCTGCAATAGATGGATGCACTTAGATAATCAGCAGCAATTTTCATAATGTGAAATGTTTTCTATTAATTTTTATATTTTGAGAAAATAAAATGCAAGACTGTACATAATCTACCATAGATAAATATATAGATATATTTATAATGTAAATATTATATAAATAAATATTTATATATTTATTTATAGATAGATAAATATTAGATAAATAAATATATATATATAAATATATATAATATCCTTGCATGAAAGTTTACACAGGATAATTTCTCATTTCGAATGCAACACTGTATAACATGTTTAATAATTTAATAATAAAATAGTTTCAGCTTGAATGATGAATGTGGTATCTGCAGTCATTAAAATTCCAGCTTTTATGAATGATTCATAATTATACTGGTAATTACTGAATTCCACCCTTTCCCTGCTTCAAATAAAAGATACCATGGATCTTCTTAAATGACAAATTGTTCTACCATATTCCTATGCAATGAATTTCTGAAAACAGCTGTGATTGTTAACTCTCTTCTGATCATGTGGCTAAAAATTAATGATTTATGAAATACTGGCCTTGCTTCTTCATTTCATTATTAATTAATAATGTAGACCGAAAAGGCAAAAAAATAAAAAAACCTTTGATGTGCCAACTTTAGTGCTTTACAGATATCTGCATAACAAAAGTCTGTTATGTATGTAAACTGTATCTACTTGTAAAGGCTTAGGCACTGCAAGCCATTTGCCATTTCACTCTAGCTCTTTAACCCCTCTTCGAAAGTATTGCAATATATCCGGTTAATGAGGCTCATACTGTTATGGGCTTCTGTTTGTGATTCCATTTGAAGTCAGAGAATTTCCCTGAAGAAACTGGGTTTTGATCCACATGTCCAAAAAAAAATGTATTTTGATAGTCTGAAAAAAATGTACTGAATATCTTTGTTAGAATTAAATATAGTGAAAATTTTAGTCCTATTTTAGTGTATTGGGCCACACAAAGTTAATTCATTTATAATTTTATATAAGATGATAGGCATTTGCATAGGAAAGTATTAAATGTAAATAAAGAACTGAAAATGAGAGCATTTTGAGATAAAGACAACTGAAGAAACACTCAAATTATTCCTTTTGGCCTGACTTTTCATTCCCATTTATTTCTTGCAAGATGATAATGAAATTAGTTGTAAAATATTTTCTGCTGAGGCTCTAGCCCTCAGGCAACTAAAATAAATGAAGGGATCTCTAGTAAAAGAAAAGATCTTCATCCTTGGGCCACAGAATTGAGATATATCTTATTTCCTCAGATCAGGTCATAATATTCAGGGTTTCATCATTTTGATTTTTTGGAAGATTGAGAACTAAAGCGTTATTCATACAGTTGGTGCCAGATAATGTGGCTCTGTATTTTAGAATATTTATAAAAACAAACAAATAATCCTACATCCATAAATCTTTTAAATGGATGACTGTATATTCTGCACACACATAAAAGGCAGTAGCTAGCCAGACTGAATGAGGAAACAGCCTGGAGTGAAGCAGGCTCACCATGAGTTAAAACAATTCATATTCTAGGACACTTACAGATACTTGCAAAAGGGATGCTCTGTTCGCTGGCAAGCAAGCAGCTCTCTGGGAATGGCTACAACAACACTTAGTGTGACCACAGCTGGCTTAACTACATTTAGCATTTACTTTTTGGGGACATTTTAATTTGTGTTAGTATTGCTAATTGATTAAATTGATTTTCTATGGAGAGAACATTCAGCACTACTCAGAAAGAATGTAAACTGTGCCTTTTCTTTATCCTCCTTTTAATAAAGAACAGCCTGGAGTAAGAGGTCTGCTATCCATTTTATTCAAGCATTAACTTTGTGATACTGACAGAGTAGAAAAATAGAGTGCAGTACATTCAGTGTAACTGAGGATATAGTAAATTATTGTTTAAAATAAAAAAATAGGTTTTTTTTTTTAGTAGGAGATGTTATCATTTTATAATTTTGTATACCCACTATATTGGTAGCTTCTATGAAATAAATCAAATAAAAAAGGGAAGAAATTTTCTTGCAGTCTCACTACCAAAGACTGAAATGAACTTTCCCTCTAAAAGCAGATGCTGCCTTCCATTCCTTCCTTGGAGCCTTTCTCCTCCCTTTCCCACCCTCCTCCTACACTTTCTCCTCCTCTTTCCTTTTTGCCTTTTTCTTCTCCTTTTTCAACTGAGACTTTCTCTTTCTCCTAGTATTACCAATATCTTTAATCCTAAATGAGCTTCTCTTGTGGCTTGGCTGGTAAAGAATCTGCCTGCAATGCAGGAGACCTGGGTTTGATCCCAGGGTCAGGAAGATCCCCTGGAGAATGGAACGGCTACCCACTCCAGTATTCTGGCCTGGAGAATTCCATGGACTGTATCATCCATGGGGTCACAAAGTAATCAGACATGCTGAGTGACTTTTACTCCTAAGTGTTCGTCCAGGTATGATTGATAGGCCCTAATTGTAAACACTTCAATTATTGTGGTGAGTCAAACAAACATAGGTTGATAACAAAATGTACTGTTTATCTAAAATTGTCATAAGATAGATAATCTTATTTACCAGATTTTTCAGACTTAGAGAATAATAACTTCTGTTAGTTTTGTTCATAAAAGTTAAGCAAAAGAAGAATCATTTCTCACATCTTAACCAGAAAAGGGATTTTCAGATAGAAGACCAAATTTGAGAAAACCAAAATGCATCTGAAAGATGCACTTATAATCTTATTAAGCACTGTAAGCCTATTATGGGTCAAACCAGTTTTCTCTTCAGAAAACTAAATAGCACACCTACACATTTAAGATAAAAAAGTAGAGTTGTCCATTAATTATTTATCATTGGTTCTTTTTTTTTTTTTTTAGTTTTTTTTTTTTTTTTAATTTTTTATTAGTTGGAGGCTAATTACTTCACAACATTTCGGTGGGTTTTGTCATACATTGATATGAATCAGCCATAGATTTACACGTATTCCCCATCCCGATCCCCGCTCCCACCTCCCTCTCCACCCGATTCCTCTGGGTCTTCCCAGTGCACCAGGCCCGAGCACTTGTCTCACGCATCCCACCTGGGCTGGCGATCTGTTTCACTATAGATAGTATAGATGCTGTTCTTTTGAAACATCCCACCCTCACATTCTCCCACAAAGTTCAAAAGTCTGTTCTGTATTTCTGTGTCTCTTTTTCTGTTTTGCATATAGGGTTATCATTACCATCTTTCTAAATTCCATATATATGTGTTAGTATGCTGTAATGTTCTTTATCTTTCTGGCTTACTTCACTCTGTATAAGGGGCTCCAGTTTCATCCATCTCATTAGGACTGGTTCAAATGAATTCTTTTTAACGGCTGAGTAATATTCCATGGTGTATATGTACCACAGCTTCCTTATCCATTCGTCTGCTGATGGGCATCTAGGTTGCTTCCATGTCCTGGCTATTATAAACAGTGCTGCAATGAACATTGGGGTGCACGTGTCTCTTTCAGATCTGGTTTCCTCAGTGTGTGTGCCCAGAAGTGGGATTGCTGGGTCATATGGCAGTTCTATTTCCAGTTTTTTAAGAAATCTCCACACTGTTTTCCATAGCAGCTGTACTAGCTTGCATTCCCACCAACAGTGTAAGAGGGTTCCCTTTTCTCCACAGCCTCTCCAGCATTTATTGCTTGTAGACTTTTGGATAGCAGCCATCCTGACTGGCGTGTAATGGTACCTCATTGTGGTTTTGATTTGCATTTCTCTAATAATGAGTGATGTGGAGCATCTTTTCATGTGTTTGTTGGCCATCTGTATGTCTTCTTTGGAGAAATGTCTGTTTAGTTCTTTGGCCCATTTTTGAATTGGGTCATTTATTTTTCTGGAATTGAGCTGCAGGAGTTGCTTGTATATTTTTGAGATTAATCCTTTGTCTGTTTCTTCATTTGCTATTATTTTCTCCCAGTCTGAGGGCTGTCTTTTCACCTTACTTATAGTTTCCTTTGTAGTGCAAAAGCTTTTAAGTTTCATTAGGTCCCATTTGTTTAGTTTTGCTTTTATTTCCAATATTCTGGGAGGTGGGTCATAGAGGATCTCATTGGTTTTATAATAGGTAATTTGAAGCCCCATCTTCACAAAAGCACTTTAAAATGCTACTTGAAACAAAATTTCCTTAAATCTACAAATACTTTGTTTGACATGAATCGGTTCAGTTCAGTTCAGTCGCTCAGTCCTGTCTGACTCTTTGAGACCCCGTGAACCGCAGCAAGCCAGGCCTCCCTGTCCATCACCAACTCCTGGAGTCCACCCAAACTCACGTCCATTGAGTCAGTGATGCCATCCAGCCATCTCATCCTCTGTCGTCCCCTTCTTCTCCTGCCCTCAATCTTTCCCAGCATAAGGGTCTTTTCAAATGAGTCAGCTCCTTGCATCAGGTGGCCAAAGTATTGGAGCTTCAGCTTCAATATCAATCCTTCCAATGAACATCCAGGACTGATGTCCTTTAGGATGAACTGGTTGGATCTCCTTGCAGTCCTAGGGACTCTCAAGAGTCTTCAACACCACAGTTCAAAAGCATCAATTCTCTGGTGTTAAGCTTTCTTTATAGTCCAACTCTCACATCCATATATGACTACTGGAAAAATCATAGCCTTGACTAGACAGACCTTTGTTGACAAAGTAATGTCTCTGCTTTTTAATATGCCATCTAGGTTGGTGATAACTTTTCTTATAAGCAGTAAGCATCTTTTAATTTCATGGCTGCAGTCACCATCTTCAGTGATTTTGGAGCCCCCCAAAATTAAGTCAGCCACTGTTTCCCCATCTATTTGCCATGAAGTGATGGGACCAGATGCCATGATCTTAGTTTTCTGAATGTTGAGCTTTAAGCCAGCTTTTCACTCTCCTCTTTCACTTTCATCAAGAGGCTCTTTAGTTCTTCTTCACTTTCTGACATAAGGGTGGTATCATCTACATATCTGAGGTTATTGATATTTCTCCTGGCAATCTTGATTCCAGATTGTGTTTCTTCCAGCCCAGCGTTTCTCATGATGTACTCTGCATATAAGCTAAATGACATGATATGAATACCTGGCCCCAAAAACATATATAAAGGTGACTCTCTTAGGCAGATGATAGTCAGATAGACAGATAGATCCATATATGTACATGCATATGTATGTGTATAAATATATATATACACACACACACACATATTAAGATAACAGTTTTAACACTTTAAGATAATAGCTTTGTCTTTAGGATATTTAAAAAAAAGAATAATAGGATTAATTTTCCTTTGAAAACAATATAGATGTCCTTTCTCTACATAAATTTATGCTTATTGTAGCTAAAAGCTCCTTTCTATTTCCTCAGTCTATCTTAGATATTTTCTCCCCCTCCCCCCACAGAGACTTGTATTCAGCTCAAAGAATGATTTATCAATTAAAGTTACAGCTTATTATTAATTACTTTCATATCACTTCCAGGAGTGGGTATCAAAGACTAATAATTCATGCATCTAAAACCTTATAAAGAAAAAAGAAAAGAAAAAGAGTAGGTAGAGAAGGAGGAAGAAGGAAGAAAAAGGAAAAGGAAGAAAGGTAAAACGATTTGCGTAGTAAGCCATCTTCTCTGCCCTATGAAACAGGACAAATCATTGTTTATATTCTTTCCACTACTTGAGTTCCCATCACGTTAATATGTAAATGACGCACCTTCTGGAGAGGAGAGCCCGAGGTAAATGTGATTGCTATTACTGTCATTTTGAAGGCACGTTACATGGAAGTCAATCTATCCTAAAATATTTTCCTGATCTAGTTTCTAAGATGTCAGAACTCTCAGAATGTGCTCAACAATTAAAGGTAATTTTAAAATCAGACAAAAACGTCAGTGGCATTTATGCTTTGCTCATTTTGAGACAAAGGCCTGTACAGAATGATAGCACTGTGTTGTCTTATGGGGATTACGGAGGAAGCTGTGTGATATAGAAAAATGAGTGTTAAAAAAAAATCACCTGTCTAGTCCATGACAGTTATTAAAACCCGACCGTGGCATGAATTTGTTATTATTTAGTCACTAAGCTGTGTCCTACTCTTTTGAGTCTCCATTTATTGTAGCCCACCAAGCTCCTCTGTCCATGGAATTTTCCATGCAAGAATACTGGAATGGGTTTCCATTCCCTTCTCTAGGGGATCCTCCCAATCTAGGAATTGAACCCAAGTCTCCTGCATTGTAGGAAGATTCTTTACCATCTGAGCCAACAGGGAAGCCCAACATGAGTTTACAAATTTATTTTTAATATCTTTGTGAAATAGAGTGAACCAGGTATATTTCTTACATGTTTAGATTGGAATGGTAGTGGCAATACACATTTCTTTACTACTAATCCAAGCTTTATGAGAAGTCTGTAGAGCATGTAATCTATTCTTGGCATAGAACTTGTGTTCCATATTCCACAGTACTGAGGAGACATGTAGAATGTCAGCCACACTAGAAGTCTTTGAAAGTGAATTCCCTATACCTACCCAGCTGCACATGCTTTCCTATGACAGTAGATCACTGAGAGAACAACTTTGCATGACTGCTTAAAAAACTCACTACAAAGTTTAAACTTCTTAAATGATTAGGAGAAACTGAGTGAAAGAATGGTGAATAGAGACATAACTGCTTCCCTATGAGGCTAGTAACCTTGTTTAAAAGATCACTACTAAAAGGAGTTCTAAGATTATTTGAGCAATAACTTTACCATTAAAGTATGTGTATAGACCCAAAGTGAATACTTTAAAAAAATAGTTTGGTGAGCTTTCTGCTTTAAGTTTATAAATAGGTTACTTTCCTTTTTATTTATACTCTGTACTTTGATAAAATAAGCCTTTAATCATTTTGGGAAAGTTTCCATAACACCACTTCTAAAAACTCAAAGGTTTATTGACATCTCCAGTGAAAAGTGCATTGCAAGACTAAGGAATTAAAAGAGGAAAATAAACATTTGTCTAAATACACTAAGAATATGCAAATGAAATATCATTTTAGGGAAAGAAATTATTAGTATGAAAGTATCTGATAGGTATACATTATAGGTGAGTATAATTATATCCAAATATTGTGCATGCATACTACATTTGATATGTTGATCATAATCATCCTAAGTATTTTATCATATCCCCTCATTTTTGAAAGATTACATATTTTAATAATTTTGTTCTGACTCTCCAAACACTGTTATTTAAACAACAATAATATTTCCTGTAATGTAATTTCTTAAAACAGTAGATAGTGAATACCAAAATGACCTTTTTAGGGTAAAAAAATACAGCCTGTGGTTATTGAATAAGAAGTGAATTTTAAGTGAAATGCTGCATAGCAAGTACATAATAATGTAACCCACAGATCCACGTGAAAAAAGACACTCAGTTTTCATTAGACCTTATCAGAGTAACTTGTTAGTGAATGAAACAGTCAATTTATGCTTCCAGCTGTAAACTCTCATTTGTCTATCATGCTCTGTGTTTGCTCTGTGAACATCTGGAACAAAAATGAGAAAGTCTTTTTAAAACAATAAACATTTGAGTAGAAATCAGACAGCTTTTGAATAAAAACAAAATATTTCCTTGGAAATGTAGTTTCAAGCAATTCTAGCATATTCAGATACTAATGTCGATATGTCTCTTTAGATTTAGATGGTATTTAACATACATACTAATGACAATTTCATTAAAATCTGATTTCCTACACAAGTGGATTTTTAAATTCATTTCTGCAACTCAAAACTACTGTTTCCTGT
The DNA here is from genome assembly GCF_910594005.1 of Cervus elaphus. Taxonomy (NCBI): domain Eukaryota; kingdom Metazoa; phylum Chordata; class Mammalia; order Artiodactyla; family Cervidae; genus Cervus; species Cervus elaphus. The sequence continues at coordinate 46,991,477 of NC_057845.1, forward strand.
TTGCATACGTGCAGTATCATTCAAAACCGCCATGTGTTCCATATAGTTTATTACATGCATGAAAAAACAAACATTTTTCAAATTACAGATATTTACAAGCAGGGAGAATAGAGCAGACCCATATTTGATATCATGAGCTCCAACATGTGCAGAGAATTCTGTAAGACGTATTCTGAGTAAAAGTGTCAGAACAGATAGGAGGTCAGATAATTTTTCGGGTAACACACACAGATCACATCTTCAGGAAAATAATCTTTCTTATTTCCTGCTTCACTATACTAATTAATCCACACTAATATTCAATATCCAAAGATTTTTCTCACCACATAAAAAATTAGTCATATAGGAGGGGCATCTCACACGCTAGTAAAGTAATGCTCAAAATTCTCCAAGCCAGGCTTCAACAGTATGTGAACTGTGAACTTCCAGATGTTCAAGGTGGATTTAGAAAAGTCAGAGAAACCAGAGATCAAATTGCCAACATCCGTTGAATTATTGAAAAAGAAAGAGAGTTATAGAAAAACATCTATTTCTGCTTTATGGACTATGCCAAAGTCTTTGACTGTATGAATCACCACAAACTGTGGAAAATTCTTAAAGAGATGGGAATACCATACCACCTGACCTGCCTCTTGAGAAATCTGTGTACGGGTCAGGAAGCAACAGTTAGAACTGGACATGGAACAACAGACCTGTTCCAAATCGGGAAAGGAGTCTGTCAAGGCTGGATATTGTCACCCTGCTCATTTAACTTATATGCAGAGTACACCATGAGAAACGCTGGGCTGGAAGAAGCACAAGCTGGAATCAAGATTGCCGGGAGAAATATGAATAACCTCATATATGCAGATGACACCTCCCTTATGGCAGAAATGAAGAAGAACTAAAGAGCTTTTTGACGAAAGTGAAAGAGCAGAGGAAAAATTTGGCTTAAAGCTCAACATTCAGAAAACAATGATCATGGCATATGGCCCCATCACTTCATGGCAAATAGATGGGGAAAGAGTGGAAACAGTGACAGACTTTATTTTTTGTCTCCAAAATCACTGCAGATGGTGACTGCAGCCATGAAATTAAAAGATGCTTACTGCTTGGAAGAAAAGTTATGACCAACCTATATGGTATATTAAAAAGCAGAGACATTACTTTGCCAACAAGGGTTTATCTAGTCAAAGCTATGGATTTTCCAGTAGTCATATATGGATGTGAGAGTTGGACCATAAAGAATGCTGAGTGCTGAAGAATTGGTGTTTTTGAACTGTGGTGTTGGGGAAGACTCTTGAGTCCTTCGGACTACAAGGAGATCCAACCTGTCTACCTAAAAGAAATCAGTCCTGAATATTCATTGGAAGGACTGATGTTGAAGCTGAAGCTCCAATACTTTGGCCACCTGATGCGAAGAACTGATTCATTTGAAAAGACCCTGATGCTGGGAAAGATTGAAGGTGGGAGAAGGGGACAACAAAGGATGAGACGGCTGGATGGCATCACGGACTCAGTGGACATGAGTCTGAGCAAACTCCGGGAGTTGGTGATGGACAGGGAGGCCTGGTGTGCTGCAGTCCATGGGGTCGCGGAGTCAGACACGATTGAGTGACTGAACTAACTGACTGAAGAGGGGATTGCCTCAACTTCACTACGGTACTGCAGTCAGTATAGTAGTCTTACAGTAACTGATCCCTTTACAGAAAACATATAAATACAATAGTTCCCAGCATTATGATGTCACAGCACCTATAAATACAAGGTGAAGAGAAATACATCCTTGTAAATTGAGATTTTATAGTTCTCTTGTGGATATCTTCCAGCTGAATATCTATAATTCTTCTTTGACAGAGTAGTTAGAAATCCACGATAGCTATCAGGTATTACAGAAAGTTCCAGATATCCTAATCCATGTGATACACTGCTGATGAGCTATCTGACCTAATCTTTATATGCATTTATATGCCGAGCAAACTTCCAAACTATTATTGGTTAATGCAAGTTAACAAAGACAACAAACCTGACTCAGTAATCTCACTAGGTGGTTACTACCATTCAGATATGCAGTAGTCTTACACTTACTTATATACAGTTATAAATAGCAATTCAAATTGAAGTTCGTCTTCAGAATAAAAAGAGAAAATGATGGAGTCTGAAAATATGGCTACTAGTAGATTCTTTATCATCATTTGAAGCAAATTCATGTGGTATATACAGCCACTATATCTACATTCTAATTGGCATCAATAATTTTTGCTTTATCCATCTGCCCATCTGAAATTTTGCTTTTTATGATAACCATTTCTGGTTTTGAAATGTCACATTAATAATCTGATTATATCTTTAAAATGTCAATCAGCAAAATTTCATAATTTTTACTGTACATTACCTATCACCCTTTTGCATTATAAATATATAGTGTAACCATATTAAAGGCCATTTCCACAGTAACCTGTTCAGGCTCATGAGTGATCCATGGATGTCTGCTACTGTAAATATGCCATTGTATCTCTCACTCCTGTTGGCATTTGGCTATAAAATGTTTGTTTGGCACACATTACCAGTTAATCTTAGGTTTTAAAGAAACAACTCTTAAACTAATGCTAAAAATATAGGTGGCAGCTTATACTATTTACAGAAACTTGAGGATTTAGGAAACAAGTTTTGCATTATAAGGGGTTTAAAATATCTTATTTGACTATTATAGAATTTGTTGCTGCTCAGTCACTAAGTCATGTATGATTCTTTGCAACGCCGTGGACTGCAGCATGCCAGGTACCTCTGTCCTCCCGAATTCATGTCCATTGAGTTGGTGATGATATCTAACTTCCTCATCCTCTGCTGTACCCTTCTGCTTTTGCCTTCAATCTTTCTAGCATCAGGGTCTTTTCCAATGAGTCGACTCTTCAAATCAGATAGCCAAAGCATTGGAGCTTCAGCTTCAGCATTAGTGTTTTCAATGAATACTGAGGGTTAATTTCCTTGAAGATTGATTGGTTTGATCTCCTTGTAGTCCAAGGGACTCTCAAGAGTCTTCTTTAGCACCACAATTTGAAAGCATCAGTTCTTCAGTGCTCAGAATTATTTATTGTCCAACTTCCACATCCACAGATGACTACTGGAAAAACCATAGCTTTGACTATGTGGACCTTTGTCAGAAAAGCGATGTCTCTGCATTTTAGTATGCTGACTAGGTTTGTCATGGCTTTCCTTCCAAAGAGCAACTGTCTTTTAATTTAATCACTGCAGTCACCATCTGCAGTGATTTTGAAGCCCAAGAAAATAAAATCTGTTACTGCGTTCACTTTTTCCCCATCTATTTGCCATGAAGTGATGGGATCAGATGCCATGATCTTAGTTTGTGAATGCTGTATTTTAAGACAGCTTTTTCACTCTCCTCTTTTACCTTCATCAAGAGCCTCTTTAGTTACCCTGCACTATCTGCTTTAGAGTGGTGTCATCTGCACATATGAGGCTGTTGATATTTCTCCTGGAATCTTGATCCCACCTTGTGATTCATCTAGCCTGGTATATTTTATGATGTACTCTGCGTATAGGTTAAATAAAGTCTTCACATAATCCTTTCTCAATTTTGAACCAGCCCATTGTTCCATGTCTTGTTCTAATTAGTGTTTCTTCACCCAGACACAGGTTTCTCAAGAGACAGGTAAGGGGGTCTGATACTCCCATTCCTTTAAGAATTTTCCACGGTTTGTTGTGATCCACATAAAAGCTTTATCACACTCAATGAAGAAGAAGTTGGTATTTTTTTGAGTTCCCTTGCTTTCTCCACAATCCAAGAATTGTTGGCAATTTGATTGCTGGTTCCTCTGCCTTTTCTAAATTCAGATGTACAAGTCAGATTTGTTCACAGTAATGCTTCCTAAGGCCCACTTGACTTCACACCCCAGGATTTCTGGCTCTAATTAAGTGATCACATCATTGTGGTTATCTGGGTCGTTAAGACCTTTTATGTATAGCTTTTCTGTGTATTCTTGTAACTTCTTAATCTCTTCTCTTTCTGTTAGATCTTTATTGTTTCTATCCTTTATTTTTCCCATCCCTACATGAAATGTTCCCTTGATATTTCTAATTTTCTTGAAGCGATCTCTAGCCTTTCCCATACTATCATCTGCAATTTCTTTGCCTTGTTCATTTAAGAAGAGCTTCTTTTCTCTCCTTGCTTTTCTCTTGAACTCTGCGTTCAGTTGGATATATCATTCCTTTTCTCCCTTGCCTTTTACTTCTCTTTCTGCAGTTATTTGTAAAACCTCCTCAGACAACCACTTTGCTTTCTTTCATTTCTTTTTCTTGGGGATTGTTTTGTTCACTGCCTTCTGTACAATGTTGTGGACCTCTTTTCATAGTTCTTCAGGCACTCTGTCCACCAGATCTAACACCTTGAACTATTTGTCACCTCCACTGTAAAATCATAAGGTATTTGATTTAGGTCATACCTGAATGGCCTCGTGGTTTTCCCTACTTTTCTCAGTTTAAGCCTGAATTTTTCAAAGAAGAGTTCATGGTCTGAGCGACAGCCAGCTCTAGGTCTTCTTTCTCCTGACCACATATTTCCATCTTTAGCTTCAAAGAACATAATCTGATTTCAGTATTAACCATCTGGTGATGTCCATGTGTACATTCATCTTTCAGGTTGTTGGAAAATGGTGTTTGTTATAACCAGCATATTCTCTTGACAAAACTGTTTGTCTTTGCCCTCCTTCATTTTGTACTCCAAGGCCAAACTTATCTGTTATTCCAGGTATCTCTTGACTTCCTACTTTTGCATTCCAAACCCCTATGATGAAAAGGACATTTTTTTTAGTGTTCTAGATGGTGTTGTAGGTCTTCATAAAATCAGTTAAATTTCAGCTTGTTCAACTTCAGTGGTTGGGGCATAGACTTAGATTACTGTAATGTTGAACGGTTTGCCTTAGAAACAAACCAAAATCTTTCTCTTGTTTTTGAGGTTGCACCCACGTACTGCATTTCAGAGTCTTATGTTGACTATGAGCGGTGTTCCTTTTCTTCTAAGGGATTCTTGCCCACAGTAGTAGATACAATAGCGACCTGAATTAAATTTGCCCATTCCTGTCCATTTCAGTTCACTGATTCCTAAAATGTCGATGTTTCAATCTTGCCATCTCTTCTTGACCACATTCAACTTTGATTCATGAACCTAACGTTCCAGGTTCCTATGCAGTATTGCTCTTTACAGCCTTAGACTTTTCTTCCACCACCAGACACATCCACAACTGAGCATCATTTCTGCTTTGGCCCAGCCACTTCATCTTTTGGGAGCTCTTAGTAATTGCACTCAGCTCTTTCCCAGTAGCATATTGCAAACCTTCTGATCTGGGGAGCTCACCTTCCGATGTCCTATCTTTTTGCCTTTTCATACCATTCATGGTTCTCTCGTCTTCCCGGGTGGCTCAGAGGTTAAAGAGTCTGCCTGCAATGTGGGAGACCCAGATTCAATCCCTGGGTCGGGAAGATCCCCTGGAGAAGGAAATGGCAACACACTCCAGTATTCTCGTCTGGAGAATCCCATGGACGGAGGAACCTGGTAGGCTACAGTCCCTGGGGTCGCAAAGAGTCAGACATGACTGAGCGACTTCACTTGCACGGTTCTCTTGGCAAGAACTGGAGTGGGTTGCCATTCTCTCCTCCTCAGTTGAGTTCTGTAACTCAGTCATGTCCAACTCTTTGTGACCCCATGGATGGCAGCATGTCAGGCTTCCCTGTACATCATGAACTCCTGAAGCTTGCTCAAACTCATATCCATCAAGTTGGTGATGCCATCCAACCATCTTATCCTCTGTCATCCCCTTCTTCTTCTGCCTTCAATCTTTCCCAGCATTGGGGTCTTTTCCAGTGAGTCAGTTCTTCACATCAGATGGCAAAGTGTTGGAGCTTCAGCCTCAGCATCAGTCCTTCCAATTCTCTCCTCTTATGGACCACATTTTGTCAGAACTCTTCACTATGACCCTTCTCTATTAGGTGTCCCTGCATGACATGGCTCATAACTTCACTGAATTATGCAAGCCCCTTCCCCATGGCAAGGCTGTGATCCACAAAGGGGCAATTACAGTATAGAGGTGAATTTTAATCCATTTCACAGGATAATGATAGACTTTAAATTGTGTGTGTGTGAGAGAGAGACACACACACAGTTGCTAAATTTCTCGCATCCAATATCTCATACGTACTCATTCATTTTCTTTGCTTCTAAACAATACTTTTCAATTACATTTTGTTATAGAAATTAACACTTTAAAAACAAGCAAGACTAATTTTACAGTCTCTTGGGTCCAGGTTTTCCCCTCTGAGGAAAATTCCAGTTGCTGTTTATAATTGTGGGTGAGTAAATATAAAAATTATTGCATACCTGAGAGGTAGTGATTACTCAGTGAGGTAACTGGGTCAGGTTTATTATCTTCTTGATCACACTTGCATTTACCAACCTCATTAGCCTTAAACATCTTTAATAAAGGTGGTGTTGGACAGGTATTTGGTATAACAGAAAAAAAAAATAATGGTTTGCATTTCAGAGTTTATGATCAGTGTCTCTGTGTGTATTATGGTGGTAAGTCAAAATATCAATTCCTCTGAAGACAGTAGAGGTTTGAGGCATTGTTATTAATTACTCATTGTCCTTTCATGTTAACCATTGATTCTATGTCAATCCCCTTTTCATTTCTGTATTACCTATATCACTTCCCATCATCTTTTCCTCTTTATCCCTGTATGGTTTGTCAAAAGCCAAAGAATTTCCATTTTTACAATATGGAGAGGCACCTAAAATGAGTTTTAAATAAACTTTAAATTGTGGGAGAGGCATAGTACCTAGCTACTATGATGAATCATGAGTAGTTTTCACAGCAAGGAGAAGTATAACAGAGGGTTTAAAGTATTTCCCTCTGATTTTCACATTGTTACTTTTTGTATTCATTTCTTATTTCTATATGCTCATTTTCATATTTTTATATAATCAGTATAGCATCTAATGTTTAGTCTTATTGCCTTAACTTCAGGAGACAAAAATGTAGACATGCAGACAAACAGGATTTTCATTTAAATTTTTTAGGAAGGGAACTGACACACTTTGAGTGTCCTCTTTGCCTATAGATGCTTTAGATAACTTATTTCATTTATAGATGTAAAACTGAGATTTATTGATATTAAAAGGCTTGGCAATTTCACCACTTCTTAGATGATACTGTTCTTTTCCTTACATTTGTCCCACTAATTTTATAACTCCGCTGGTATATTTTTTATATTCTAATAATTGCTTTTATTGTTTTGTATTTTTTAACATGGAGACTTCTAATATACACCAAAGAATGACAGTATAATGAGATTACATCTAATTTCACCCAACATCAAGGACTATTAATTCATAACCATAGCTTCCTTTGCTACTCCTAGATTATTTTGAAGCCAACTTTAGACATTTTATCCACACATAATTCAGTATATATGTCTAAAAAATGAAATCTATATTTTAAACAAAAGTAAAATACCATAAAAATAAGTATAATATAACAATAATTATTTCAAATATTCAGTCAGTGGACAAATTCTCAGCTGTCTCATAAATATATAATTTTATAATTATGTTGCCTCAAAATCCAAAGATGTTCTACACATTATGTTTGGTTAATATTGTTTTTAACATTCTTTTAGTCCATACATTTTTCTTCTATGTTTTCCTTTTTTTAACTAGAAATTAAATTGTTGAGGATATTAATTTTTTCTATAAAATTTTTTAGGATTTTGTTGATTTTTTTCTTTACATTGTAGTTTAAATGTAGTTTTTGGCTTTCCATATTTCCCTGTATATACAGAGAACTGAACAGACTCTAGTTTCAATTCTTTTAAGAAAAGCATTGGCCATATTATGTTCTTCTACTATTAAACACATAATGTCAGCTTGACGCTTTTATTTTAAATTTTATTTACATATAGGGTGGGATGTTCTAAGAGAATATCACTGAAACAAGTATACTATCAAGGGTGAAACAGACCACCAGCCCAGCTTGGATGCATGAGACAAGTGCTCGGGGCTGGTGCACTGGGAAGACCCAGAGGGATGGGATGGAGAGGGAGGTGGGAGGGGGATCGATCGGGATGGGGAACACATGTAAATCCAGGGCTGATTCACGTCAGTGTATGGCAAAAACCACTACAATACTGTAAAGTAACTAGCCTCCAACTAATAAAAATGAATGAAAAAAAATAATAAATTTTATTTAGTAAATTGTGAGTTTGTTTTATTTTGGGGGGCAGCACAAATCAGACCAGCTTGAGCAAAATCCTCTAGAGCATCAGGATCAAGACCAAAAGCCACAGCTCAACTAGAGGGCCTGATCCCAAGACCTGCCCCACAGAGCACCTCTGTCTCCTCTCTCTTACCGTCTGGGCCCAGCGCAACCTGGTCACAGATTCCAAGGTCTGTGTGACTCGGAATACCCATTTCCCTGCCAGACACTCTGATACTACATTACTTCTTTCCATCCATGCCCAAGTGACTTGAAAAGTCACTAGGAAGATGTTAGCCTTAGGGGACTGAGGACAGTGTCCCTTGTCTTGCAAATGGTTTACAGGGTTTTTTCAACTAGAAGCAAGATGAAAAAATAGAGGTAGGCCTGCAAGGCGGACTCAAAAGTTCTGTTTGTTCTGATAAGGAAGGAATGTTGTCTGTTTGAAAGTAAAATAGAGAGTGAGAGAAGATAATTCTATTGCATTTTCTCTTTTAATCATAAGATATCTTTGAACACTTTAAACATATGTATCATACCATTCTGTGTGCAAGAAGTTATTTTCAAAATGTTAGAAAAGCAGTAATTAAGTAATTCTGCAAAATAAAATGGAATAAGCTTTAAAAAAAAATTTCATCGCCATATAGTTGATTTACTATGCAGGGTTAGTTTCAGAAGTACAGCAAATTTAGTCAGTTATACATATACATATATCCTCTCTTTTTTAGATCTCCCCCACCCGCCATAGGGGCCATTTCAGAGTACTGAGTAAGTAAAGTCCCCTGTTCTCTACAGTAGGTCCTTATTAGCTATCCACTTTATATATAGTAGTGTAAATATGTCACTCTCCATCTCCCAATTTATTCCAGCTATTACCCCCTGGTAACCATAGTTCATTTTCTACATCTATAATTCTGTCTGACACTAAGTTCATTTGTTTCTAATCCTTTTAGATTCTACATATAAGTGATATCATATGATATTTTTTTTCTCTGACTTACTTTATTCAGTAAGTAAGCTAGGCTGGATGAAGCACAAGCTGGAATCAAGATTGTTGGGAGAAATATCAATAACCTTACATATGTAGATGACACCACCCTTACGGCAGAAAGTGAAGAAGAACTAAAGAGCCTCTTGATAGAAGTAAAAGAAGAGAGTGAAAAGTTGGCTTAAAACTCCATTCAGAAAACTAAGATCATGGCATCCAGTCCCATCACTTCATGGCAAATAGATGAGAAAACAGTGGAAACAATGGCAGACTTTATTTTTTGGGGCTCCAAAATCACTGAAGATGGTGACTGCAGCCATGAAATTAAAAGACACTTACTCCCTGGAAGAAAAGTTATGACCAACCTATATGGCATATTAAAAAGCAGAGACATTACTTTGCCAACAAAGGTCAGTCTAGTCAAGGCTATGGTTATTTTCAGTAGTCATGTATGGATGTGAGAGTTGGACTATAAAGAAAGCTGAGCACCAAAGAATTGATGCTTTTGAACTGTGATGTTAAAGACTCTCGAGAGTCCCTTGGACTGCAAGGAGATCCAACCAGTCCATCCTAAAGGATATCAGTCCTGGGTATGCATTGGAAGGACTGATGTTGAAGCTGAAACTCCAGTACTGTGGCCACCTGATTCAAAGAGCTGATTCATTTGAAAAGACTTTGATGCTGGGAAAGATTGAAGGCAGAAGAAGGGGATGACAAAGGATGAGATGGTTGGATGGCATCACTCACTCACTGGACATGAGTTTGGGTAAACTCTGGGAATTGGTGATGGACAGAGAGGCCTGGCATGTTGTGGTTCATGGGGTCGCAAAGAGTTGAACACAACTGAGCGACTGAACTGAACTGACTTCACTCAGTACGATTGTACCTAGGTCCATCCATGTTATTGCAAATGACATTATTTGCTTTTTCTTTTTTCATGGCTGAGTAATATTCCATTATGGGCTTCTCCGGTGACTCAGTGGTAAAGAATCCACCTGCAATACAGGAGACTAGCAGGAGACATGGCTTTGATCCCTGGGTCAGGAAGATCCCTTGGAGAAGGAAATGGCAAATTACTCCAGTATTCTTGCCTGGAAATGCCTATCTACAGAGTAGCCTTATAGTCCACGGAGTCACAAAGAATCAGACATGACTGAGCAACTAAAGGACACCATCAGATATTCCACTGTATAAATGTACCACATGTTCTTTATCCATTTCACTGTTGTTGATGAACATTTAGGTTACTTCCATGTTCTCACTATTGTAAATAGTGTTGCAGTGAGAACTGGAGCACGTGTACCTTTTCAAATTACAGTTTTCTCTGGATATATTCCCAGGGCTGAGATTGCTGGATCATGTACATGGTAGCTTTACTGTTAATTTTTTAGCAATCCTCCATACTGTTCTCCACAGTGGTGGTACAAGTTTACATTCGCACTAACGGTGTAGGAGGTTTCCCTTTTCTCCACACTTTCTCCAACATTTATTGTTTGTAAATTTTTTGATGATAGCCAGTCAGTTGTGAAGTGATGCCTCCTTGTAGTTTTGACTTGCATTTTACTAATATTTAGTGATCTTGAGGACCTTTTAATGTGCTCTTTAGCCATCTGTACATCTTCTTTGGAGAAATGTCTATTCAGATAGTCTGTCCATTTTTGGATTGGGCTGTTTGTTTTCTTTTATTTTTTGATATTGAGCAGCATGAGCTCTTAGTGTATTTTGGAGATTAATCCCTGTCCATTACTTCATTTCCAATATTTTCTTCCATTCTGAGAGTTGTCTTTCCATTTTGCTTGTTTTCCTTTGCTGCACAAAAGTTCTTGAGTTTAATTTGTCCCATTTGTTTTGTTGTTGTTGTTGTTGATGATGATGATGTTGTTTGTTTTATATCTCTCTTTATTAAACTTTATAATTTGTATTGGTGTTCAGTTGAGTTCAGTTCAGTTGCTCAGTCGTGTCCGACTCTTTGTGACCCCATGAATTGCAGCACGCCAGGCCTCCCTGTCCATCACCAACTCCCAGAGTTTACTCAAACTCATGCCCATCGAGTCGGTGATGCCATCCCGCCATCTCATCCTCTGTCGTCCCCTTCTCCTCGTGCCCCCAATCCCTCCCAGCATCAGGTTCTTTTCCAATGAGTCAGCTCTCCGCATGAGGTGACCAAAGTATTGGGAGTTTCAGCTTCAGCATCAGTCCTTCCAATGAACACCCAGGACTGATTTCCTTCAGGATGGACTGGTTGGATCTCCTTGCAGTCCAAGGGACTCTCAAGAGTTTTCTCCAAAGTATTGGGGCATAGCACATAATAAAAAATGTGATGATTTCAGGTGGACAGCAAAGGGACTCAACCATACCTATACATGTATCTATTCTTCCCCAGAATTCCCCTCCCATCTAGGCTTCCACATACCATTGAGCAGGTCTGTATTGATTATCCAATTTTTTTTTTGTCAAGACATAACTATGAAAAACACAAGAAGAAATATTTTCTTATGTGTATTTCCAGTATTAGTTGATCTCAGTCACTCGTGCCAGGTACTTGGGAATCAGTCTAGCTAATCCTCCTTTCCCTACACTCAGTCATCAGGTACCATTGATTTCACTTCCAAAATGTTTCATAATTCTTTTCCCACCATTTCATTCATTCTGTCATCTTACCAATCTATTATTTCCACCACTTTTATAGCCCCCCACATTAATTGATTAGAATATACAAAACATTGAGTGTGGATTTTTTTTTTAGTTAGGAAATGAAGAGGAACTCAAGCGGCAGCCTCCCACTTTTAAATTGACTTCCATATTGCACCCAGACTTGTCAGTCTAAAATACAATTAGTGCAATCACTTATCACCATAGACCCCTAATGATTACTCTTCCCAACGAAATGATGCTCAAGTCTTCTGGAATCACTCTCTCTATCTGTGCTGATTCCTTGTGTCCTGAGACTGCCGGCCTTGTAGACACTTTTGGTTCCTCTCAGGCACAACCTGAGACTTTTTGTTTGTTTGTTTGTTTGCATTTCTACTCTAGAGACATCTCCTGAGTCACAATAGTCTCCTTAAGTCTGTGTATTGGTAAAGTCAGGAAGCATGAAAATAGTTAATGCTCTCAGAATTAGTCTTCAATTAATGAGGGCAAGGGAGTGTAAAATTTGGTCTATACCCCTGTAATCTGGTGGTGCAATTTTAAGGTCCTTTTTACACAAATCCTCAGGGGATTCAAAGTACAATGGAGCCCTAGTTGTCCACTGCAGAGAGGAGATCAAAATGGTCCTTTTGACTTTTCTTCCCTCTTCACGCCATCCTTTCCTCCTGGTCTCCTCACCCTGAAATCAGTTCTGTCCATCTCACCTCTCTCTCTGTATTGATATGTAGGTTTTGCTTTGAAGAGAACTGAAACTAAAGTAACAGAATATGTCAATAGGTACATTGTCAGAGAGCAAACATTTGTTCCTCCTCTCTGATTATCCTGCTAATTAAGGGAAGGTAACCATTGCTGGCCAAAAATTAAATTAAGGGCTTACTAGAAAATATTTACAGCTATCAAGGTATAAACTTTTACACAAGGGAAGTTTGGTGATTATCTACTTAAACTTTTAAAATATTCTATGAATGAGAAAACTGAGAAAAAAAGTTAATTGATTCCTCTACAATTATAGACTAGGTACAGAAGATCAGATATGTGAGTCAATATTATGTCTCCTATATCAAAACAGTTTTGAGAAATTAAATAAATGAAATAATAAATGAATTAAGGAAAAATAATAAGCAGAAAAAAACATTCAATTGCTCCAATGACTTTCTAATAATATTGCTCTCAGCATAAATCCTTATTGTCCTTATTGCAAAATTCTACTTAAATTGAACAAAGTAGGGAAAACCACTAGACAATTCAGGTATGAGCTAAATCAAATCACTTTCATTATACAGGGGACATGACAAATAGATTCAAAGCACTAGATCTGATAGACAGAGTGAGTAAAGAACTATGGACAGAGGTTCGTAACATTGTATAGGAGGCAGTGATCAAGATGATCCCCAAGAAAAAGAAATGCAAAAATGTAAAACGGTTGATAGAGGAGGCCTTACAAATAGCTGTGAAAAGAAGAGAAGTGAAAGACAAAAGAGAAAAGGGAAGATATACCTCTCTGAATGCAGAGATCCAAAGAATAGCAAGGAGAGATAAGAAAACCTTCCTCAGGGATCAATGCAAAGAAATAGAGGAAAACAACAGAGTGGGAAAGACTAGAGATCTCTTCAAGAGAATTAGAGATACCAAGGGAACATTTCATGCAAAGATGGGCACAATAAAGAATAGAAATGGTTTGTACCTAACAGAAGCAGAAGATGTTAAGAAAAGGTGACAAGAATACACAGAAGAAATATTAAAAAAAATGATCTTCATGACCCAGATAATCACTCTCCTAGAGCCAGACATCTTGGAATGTGAAGTTAAGTGGGCCTTAGGAAGCATCACTATGAACAAAGCTAGTGGAGGTGATGGAATTCCAGTTGAGTTATTTCAAATCCTAAAATATGATGCTATGAAAATGCTGCATATAGCAAGCAAATTTGGAAAACTCAGCAGTGGCCACAGGACTGGAAAGGTCAGTTTTCATTTCAATCCCAAAGAAAGGCAATGACAAACAATGCTTGAACTACTGCACAATTGCATTCATCTCACATGCTAGCAAAGTAATGCTCAAAATTCTTCAAACCAGGCTTCAACAGTATGTGAAATGAGAAATTCCAGATGTTAAGGCTAGATTAGAAAAGGCAGAGGAACTGGAGATCAAATTGCAACATCCATTGGATCATCTAAAAAGCAAGAGAGTTCCAGAAAAAAACATCTATTTCTGCTTTATTGACTGGGCTAAAGCCTTTGATTGTGTGGGTCACAACAAACTGTGGGAAATTCTTAGAGATGGGAATACCAGGCCACTTGACCTGCCTCCTGAGAAATCTGTATGTAGATTAAGACAAACAGTTAGAACTAGACATGGAACAATGGACTAGCTCCCAATAGGGAAAGGAGTAGGTCAAGGCTGTATATTGTCACCCTGTTTATTTAACTTATATGCAGAGTACATCATGTGAAATGCCAGGCTGGATAAAGCACAAGCTGGAATCACGATTGCCAGGAGAAACATCAATAGCCTCAGATATGCAGATGACACCACTCTCATGGCAGACAATGAAGAGGAACTAAAGAGCCTCTTGATGAAAATGAAAGAGGAGAGTGAAAAAGCTGGCTTTAAATTCAACATTCAAAAAATGAAGATCATGACATCTGGTCCCATCACTTCATGGCAAATAGATGGAGAAACAGTGGAAACAGTAACAAACTTTATTTTTTGGGCTCCCAAATCACTGCAGATGGTGACTGCAGCCATGAAATTAAAAGACACTTACTCCTTGAAAGTAAAGTTATGACCAGCCTAGACAGAATATTAAAAAGCAGAGACATTACTTTGCCAACAAGGGTCCATCTACTCAAAGCTATGGTTTTTCCAGTAGTCATATATGGATGTGAGAGTTGGACTGTAAAGAAAGCTGATCACTGAAGAATTGATGCTTTTGAACTGTGGTGTTAGAGAAGACTCTTGAGAGTCCCTTGGACTGCAAGGAGATCCAACCAGTCCATCCTAAAGGAAATCAGTCCTGAATATTCATTTGAAGGACTGATATTGAAGCTGAAACTCCAATACACTGGCCACTTGATGAGATGAACTGACTGATTGGAAAAAAAAAAAAAAAAACTGATCCTGATGCTGGGAAAGATTGAAGATGGGAGGGGAAGGGGACTGCAGAGGATGAGATGGTTGGATGGCATCACTGACTCCATGGACGTGAGTTTAAGTAAGCTCCAGGAGTTGTTGATGTACAGGAAAGCCTGGCGTGCTATAGTTCATGCGGTCACAAAGAACCAGCGATGAGTAAGCTACTGAATTGAACTTAGTCATGCAGTGTTCAATAAGACATTTTTGTCTTATACATTTTCTTTTTTTTTTTAATTTTTTTTTTTTGTCTTATACATTTTCAAGCTGTCTTCATATAAAATTCTTTACTTTCCAATCCTCTATTAGAATCCTTCCACTCTTTTGAAGAGAACATCCTGCTAACATTTTAGAAACATTCCCATATGTTCTTCTGCTTGTCTCATTTCTTTCTTCACCTAGCTTATTCTTCATAACTTATAGATTTGAATTTCAATATTCTTTCTGCACAGAATCCTTTCCTGACCATATGGATTAAGTTATTCTGAAACAAAGTTCTTCATAGCACTCAAGTACTTAGGAGTCATTCATAAGTATTTACTGAGTCCTTAACCTATGCCCAGTTCTACTCCAAGGCTGTTGTGAATACAGAATACAAAACCATCTCTCAACTCAAGTAGGTTACATTATGCTATGTAGTTTATTAAGGTGTGTCTTTTTGCAAGACTCTAAGCCCTAGTAAACGAGATCATGTCTATACTGCTAACCACATAAGAGGTTGCTCAAAAAACAGTTGCTGAACTTTGTTGATAAGCATAAAATCTTGAAAATATGGGCAAGCATCAGCAGCATTTATATTTTGCAAGCTCTTTTTATCTCTTGAGTTTATATAAATGCACACAATTAAAGATACACATATGTAAAATATTTGAGGTAATATCACAAACGAGGTACTGCATGGGTGGATGGAGAACTAAATTATTGAGGCTTATATTTTTTTAGCAGGTGTCATCCTTAACATGGTCTAACAATGAGTTGTGATCTAGGTTTAGTTGAGTAGCCACTATGTTAGAACATAGGTATAAACGTATATGTGTATGTGGGAAAGGGGAGTCATGGAGATTCTGCTGCAATACTCTGATATCTAATACCACCCTATGACCACAGATTCCTCTCATTACTTTTAAACAATTGCTCTTCTTTCCTTCGGTGTTTTTGATGATTATAATTTCTGGTATGAGATAGCATCAAGTTTATGTGGGAAAAGCCATTTTTAGATGGTAAATGGAAGATGTAGCTTACAGGAATGACAACTGGCTGAGAAGTAAATTATATTACTCGGAAGCAAATACAATAGTGAAGCATTTTAACATTGCTTTTTTTTTTTTTTTTCTAGAAGCAATATTTTAGCACAATAATTAAGTCTGGCCGCAATAACTTACTCTGAAATTTCATCTGAGTCATTGTTTGGTTCAGCCAGTAGCTTCTTTTATCTCACATACTCTTAGCAAAAACAAAACAAAAACATAATTTAAAAAGAAAGTTACCTAAGTTTGCTCCACTTTGTATCCTTAGGCTATAAGGAAAGAAGTTAGGCTTATCAGAGTTTCACAGGCATCCTGGGAATTGGCCTATTTTGCAACACTGAATCTGTCCTTTCATGAAGAGTGCTCTCCTATATAGAAGCAGCTGCTGGGTCATTCTCCCGAGTCCCAGCAGCAATCCGTAAGCTTCCATTTGGTCACAAGCAATACCCTGACAAATAGAGTTTTCTCATCTGTGGGCCACTTCTCCTGGGGCTGTGGACCCTGAGAGGTCCTGCCATTCCCAATGCTCCTAAATAGCTCTGGCTGAGCCATGCTTATTTCATCGTGGAGGAGCCACACTCCTTCTTGGGGAGCAGACTTGGATGTTGCTGCTCTTGCAACACGGCCTCAACTACTAAATCCTGTGTGGCTGCTTTAGCTGTCTGTGTTAAATAAAGACGGTCACAGATTTTACAATCCACTCACCTTCCACACAGTCCCTGAAGTGCACATGCCTCTAAGGCACTTTATAATTGTGTTACACAATTAATTCAGTAGTTGTTAGTGATTGTAAATTATCAGTAGTAAACTTTATTAAATAAACAGCAGCAAAACAAACAAACAAACAAAATAAACAGCAGCAACAGGCCCCACAAGGAAAAGACTTCCATCCTGATTCTGCTGTTTCCGTTTTGAAGCGGCATATTAATTTGATTGTATGCCACGCATTTTATTTTTCTGTTTTGATAGATAACTTTGAATTGATTTTTAATGTTGTCATGGAAGAGTTCTACAAAAAGTTCTACAAGGTCACTCAGCTATTTTCCTTGTGTAACAGACAGAGAAGGTACACTTTATTTCTACTGAATATCTAAAGGAGCTTAAAGCATTTCTTAAATGTCTTAGAAATTCCAACAGTGTAAAAATGAGTAAGCCATAACCTCAGATTCATTTTTACATCTTTCAGGGTGGGTGTTTGATGGTTCTATGAAGTCAACTTTTCTTCACTTTTGAAAAGATTCTTTAACACAATGGAAGGAGGAAAAACTTTAGTTCTTCCCCCACCCCGCCCCCCAATCGAGATCTGGGTTCAAATTCTCTTCCGTGTCTACAAACATCTACAACCTATTAGACATTTGAACTTTCACATACAGCTTATTTTTCTCCCAGTCTCACTATTCTCTCTATAGCCTATAGAGTTTTTTAGAATATAAATAGTATAAGAAAATACTGGTTTACTTTAAGCTCTTAAATAGTAGCCGTTATGATTATCACATACTTGGGAGTTCTCTGGCAAGATTTTGATAAATTACTCAAATAAGAAGACTACACAAGATAATGGCTGAAATAAAGTTGAAGTAAAGTAACTGCAGAGAGGTAGGCGTGTTAGGGCTGTTTGGGTTCCTCTGGAATTCTTGCCATTTTCTGAGTCAAGTGAGCTATTCTGTTTCTGTTATCTTTCTGCAAGTGGACAGGAGAAAGGACTGAAGTGAGAAACACCTAATTTGTTTATGACCAATTCCTAGAATAGGCAACCATTCTACCATATACATCAAACTGGCCAAAACTGATTTAAATGACCACACCCAGAAAGACAAAGAAAAAAAAAAGGTAGCGTTTAGCTGGGTGGTCACATGCCTACCCAAACTCTATTACTAGAAAGAAGAGAATGGATACTGGTAGATAATTAGCAGTCTGACAAGTTTGGGTTATTTCTAATTCTATTTTTTATTTGTTCCCATTATTCTCTAAAAATAAACCCTGATTTGTGAATTAAAATGTTCTTCTTCCTGTAGTAGTCATAGCCTTAGGACAATTATTAATATTATGATTTTATTGCCATGCTACATATGGCATCAGTTAAGAATACTGACTCCAGTTACACTATGCATGCTTAAAATTTGTAGCCCTAGCTATTTATAGAAATGTCATCACACCTGTCCATCTTATCCCAGTCTATGTTCTGACAGCAGAATTGGTACTGCTGTAATAATAAGTATGTCATACTTATTAAAAATAATGATGAAACTAAAGCTCCATTTCATGAATCAGTATATTAAATTCTGTTCATCTACTTCTACACAACAATATAAAGGAAAAAATGTCTAATCTTAGTCATACTAATACTGCACTTTAAATAATATTTAAAGAAATCGGTCATCATTATATGCTAGTAGCTGCAAAATCCTTATAGGATATAATTTTTTCTATCCTGAAATCTTTTGCAACTCCTCCAATATTCTTCTTCCACACCATGATGCATACATGTCTATTAACACTGAAATTAGTGTACAGTAATTTTCCTTCCTGTTCTCTAAGAAAACTATGTTACTGCTTTCCTCTTCTCTCAAATTTTTCTTTCTTCACGTGTTTTTTTTTTTTTTTCTATTTCACTGTGGAGTGGAGTATCCTCATTTGCCACCCTTAATATTTAAGCCACTTATACTATGCATTGCTGTCATCCTTTCATTGACAATAAAATATATTTTTATGTTGCTACTTTTTTTCTGAATTCAATTTTATTTTGCCTTCTTTAATATTTTCTCCTTAAATTAAGCCTCATGACCCATAATCAATATCTGATTCTCTACTGGCTCATTATCATTGACGTACAAACACATTTCCCTCTAGCTACTGCCATAGAACAGTAGCTACTTCACCATAATCAAGATAACAACCATATATATCACTGTCTAAATATAGCTATATAACCAGTTCCCTTCTTGGGCCCTCTATCTCCTGAACAATTTCTGTTCTCAGGAAACCCCTGACCCACTTTCTGCCATTATGTTTTCTGAAACTTTATATAAATTGCATGCGTGCAAAGTTTCTTTAGTCGTGTCCGACTCTCTGTGACCCTGTGGACAGTCATATAATATTAACGTTTTTGTCTAGCTTAACTCAGCATAATTATTTTGAGATTCATTCATGTTTCTGTATGTATCAACAGTCATTTCATTTTTAATGCTGAATAGCTTTCCATTGTGTTGATATGACAAAATTTGTTTATCCATTTGGTGCCAAATGGACATTTGGACTGTTTTCAACTTTTAGCTATTACAATAAAGCAATTATAAACATTGGCACATAAGTGTTTATATGGACAATTGTTTTAATTTCTTTTGGTTAAATACCTAGGAGTAGATAAGATGGATGATACAAGAATAAAATATATTTTGATTTTTAGAAACTGCCAAACTGTTTTGCAAAGACATCTTGCAAATAACCTTCTCACCACCAGGACAAATTATGGCTCCTCTGCACCCTCACTAGTATTTGGCATGATCAGTAATCTTAACTTTATCCATTCTAATAGATATGAAGAGACATCTCACTGCATTCTGCATTTCTCTAATGACTAATAATGTTCGATATCATTTCATACACTAACATCCATATTTTCTTTGGTCAAATGTCTATTCAAAACATTTACTCATTTTATTGTTTACTCATCACTGAGTTTTCAGATGCTTTATGTATTATGGTTATAAGTCCTTTTTTAGGTATATGGTTTCAAGTATTTTTCCCAGTTTATGTTTTTTTTTTAATTGTTCTAATAGTTTCTTCAAAAACCAGTTCTTAATTTTGATAAAGTCCTATTTCTTTCCTTATGGATCATAGTTTTGGTGTCACAAATAAGAAATATTTGCTTAACCCTAGGTCACCATATTTTCTTCTATATATTTTTTTTCTTCTATATTTACTTTCAGAACTTTTATAAAGTTTGCATTTTACTTTTGGGGTGATGAACAATTTGTATTAATCTTTGCAGGTGTGACATATGTGTCAGGGTTCATTTGTATATTTTGGATACATATCATCATACACTTTTTATGTATCAGTTGAGAATTAGTTTAGTTTTTTTCATTCACATATAAAAATTTAACAGAAAAATTTCTCAATTGATCTGCCTTTAGATCTTCCCCCCAGAATTATTTTGCTTTTACCTGTATGTTTATTTCTTGATTATCTATTTTATGCTATTGATCTATTTGCCAATTTTGATGCTAGTACCACATTCTCTCAGTAATGTATGATAGCTTTATAATAAGTCTTAATGTTAGACAAAATAAATTATCTAGCTCTGCTCTTTCAAAATGATTCAAGTATTCACAGATCTATATGAAGTTTAGAATCGTCAATTTCTACAAAAGGCTGCTAGGATTTTGATTGAGATTACATTAAATATACAGATTAATTGGTGACAAGGATTGGCATTTTAACAGTAACTGATTTTCCAGTATATGAATACTAAATTATAAGTAACCTAGCTATTCATATAAATGTATACATGCATTTAATAAATATATTAAGTAAATTTAAGTAAAGTAGATACACATATGTTAATACACTAAAATAACTAAGTGCATATAAAAGCATTTTTTGCATGTATGTTAAATGTATACTATATCCCTTCATTTATTTAGAGTTTCTTTAACTATTTTCATCAAAACTTTACAATTTTCAGTGTTCAGGATGTGCACATGTTTAGACCAATTTAGAACTTGCTATTGTATTAATATGCTAATAATTCTTTTTATTTCAATTTCTGATTATTACTATACATAGAACTAAGTTTGTGCTGGAATACATAAATAAAGTTGACTTTTGCAGATTAATTGGGTGTCAAAACAGTTATAGTAACTCTTTTGTAGATTTTCTACTTTCTTTTTACATGAACATTCCTTTGCAAGTACTTTCATGTATTATTTTCAATCTTTTAAAAAAAAATCACTCTTTCTTTATTTACTTATACTGACTAAAATTCTCAGTCCAAAATTGAACAGATGCAGCAAGAATAAAATATCCTTTTTTCCTCCTGATCTTAACATTACATACACTATTCAGTCTTTCCTTATTAAACATGGTATAAGCTGTAGGTTTTTATAAATATGCCCTTCAAGAGATTGAGAAAGTCTGTGTATAGTCTTAGTTTGCTGAGAAAGTTTGTACCAAGAATAGATATTGAACTTTGTCAGTTGTTCTTTAGTCTCTATTGGGTGACATAGCTTTAATCTTTTAGTTTATTGCTATGATGAACAACATGACTTCATTCTCAAATGTTAAACCAATACTGCACTCTTCAGATAAACACTACTTTACCAAGTTATTCTGTCCTTTAAAAAAATATCATTGAATATAATTTGCTACAATGTTGACGAGTTTTTTTCATCTATACTCATGAGAGATATTTTTCTCTATATTTCTTTTCTTGTAATTTTTTTGGGGGGGTCTGGTGTGGTTTCATAAGAATTCAAGCTTCACAGAATGAGTTGGGAAGTATTTCTTATTCAATTTTCTGGAAGAATCATGTAGAATTGGTAACACCTCTTTTTTAAATGTTATATAGAATTTCCCAGTAAAGCTATGTGGGCCTGAAGATTTTTGTGAGAAAGTTTTTTTTTTTTTTTTTAATTAAATTTCTTTAATAGATTAGAATCACTTAGGTTACATATTTATTCTTGAGCAAATTTTGATAGTTTTTCTCTGTGAAGAATTTTTCCACTTTATCCAAGTAGTCAATTGAATTTCTTTAAAGTTTTTAATGTTATTCCTTCAGTGGATTTTAAATATCTGTGGAATCTTTAGCAGTGTTACGTTTCTTATTCTTATTTCCTTTACTCATTTTTGTGATCAGTCTGACTGGATGATTGTTACATTTATTTCTCTGCTCAGCAAACTACTTTTTAGATTCATCATTTTTTTTTTCTGTATTATTTGGTTCTTTTCTCTTTCATTGATATTCATTCCCTATTATTTCCTGTCATCTAGTTTTTGTACTAATTGTTTTATAAAAATTTGAAGGTGAAAGCTGAGGTCAGTGACTTGATATCTTCAGTATTTTCTAATTTGGGCTTCCCAGACGACCCAGTGTTAAAGAACCTGCATGCCAATACAGGAGATGCAAATGGAGTAGGAAATGACAACCCACTCCAGTATTCTTGCCTGGAAAATTCTGTAAGGACATAAAGTCACAAAGAGTTGGACATGACTGAGCACACATACATGAATGCTTTTTGATTTAGGCAGTTAGTACTGTAACCTCCCTCTTTACTATTTTAGCAGCATACTATAAAATTTTATGTGCCATATTTTCATTGGTATTACATTTAAAATAGTTTCTAATTTCAATTTTATTTTTCCACTGTCCCCTGCATTATTTATAAATGTATTATTCAGTTTGTAATATCTGGGGATATTCTATATACCTTTTTGTTTTTGTTATTTATTCCAAATCAATTATGATCAAAGGATATACTTTGCATAATTAAAGTACTTAAAATATATTGAGACTCATTTTATGCCAAAATGTGAATCAGTCTTGATAAATACTACTGCGCTTGTAAACAATGTACATTCTTCGTTGCTGGGTGAACTGTTTTATAAATGCCAATTAGGTCAGATTGACTGATGATATCCTTTAAGTCTTTGATGCCTTTACTGATTTTTCTCCCTATATTTTAAATGAATTATTGAATTCAGATCTCTGGAATCTCTGATAATAGTTATGGTTCTCTCTTTCTCCTTCCAGTACTAGCAGTTTTTGCTTCATTTATTTTTAAATTTTATTATTCAATGCATAAAGATTTAGAATTGCTATGTACTTCATGAATTGGCTTTCTTATAAAATTTTGAATTTACCTTCTATATGTCTGGTAATATTTTGCCCTCTGTTTGAAATAAACATAGCCATTGAAACTTTGTTTCTAGTTGTATTATCATAGGATACCTTTATCCATAATTTTGCATTTAAGCTATTTGTGTCTTTGTATTTAAAGTAGTTTTCTTTCAGGCAAAACTGATGAAAACTGAAGCACAGGAAATAGTAAATGCAGCAACAGAAAGAAACAGTAATCTACATGGTGCAACAAATAAACTGGAGGCCAACTTACACCATCTAGGTATGAGAAGGGAAAAAAGCAGTTACTTTTCTAAGAAAATGTTAACAAGAGCTTTTTCGGCAAGATGTGCTCCCTTAGAGGTGACACTTAAAAGAGACTAACCCTGAGAGAAAGTAGAGTCAATTTCAGAGCAAACTCTTTATAAAGGACAAGTTCTTACATCATTCCAAAAATCAGGTTTTGATAGAGTGATGATGGTCACACTAACTGAACATCTAAGAGGGCCCAAATTAGATGGATTAGCAAAAGACCTCTAAAAGTATTTTCCTCAAATTTCACAAGCTTAAAAGTTTGTCTTCTCACAAAAAAAAAAAAAAAAAAAAAAGAATGATTTGGGGTTTGTAAAAAAAAAAAAATGAGAGAGACAGAGAATTATGATTCTCAATATCATTATCTTGGTCATCAGCTAAAACACTCTATAAGAGATGTGTGATATCTTTGATTAAAATATATACTGGAGATAAAAACAATTGATTTTAGAGAGATTAAATTTTCAAGTATGAATTCTTTAAGAAAACCTCTGTTTTCACATTCTACTCAATCCTTTCTAAAAAAAAAATGTTTATCATCTACCAAGTTTGTAAATTGTAAAACTTTTGTATAATTAAATATATACTTTAGATTGTAAAATGCATAATTATAACATGAAATATGTATGTACTGTGGAGTAGTGTGCATGCATCATTTACTACATAGTGAAGCAGATACACTTTTAATTAAACTCCATGATGTACAATATACGACCAGAAGAATTATGCTTTGACTAGCCAATTCTATAAACAGTCATAAAGTACATCATATACATGCCTATAAATCATTCATTAGACGCCCCCTAAAGGGGAGCAAAAGGGATAGAAGCTTGATTTTAACACTAATTTTATGATATAATTTACTTTTTGTTCTAGTTGTACAATGGCTGTATATTCCTCTAAGTATACAGCAAATTGTTGATAATAAATAAGAAGGCAGAAATGATCTAGCTTTCCATCTGCTGATTAAAACACAGTTCCTGGCACCATGAAATAATAGCATAGCAAATGAAAGAAACACACTTCTTAGTCCTTGTTGTAGGTAATGGAAAGAGCTCCCTCTGCAAACAGTACAGGCCAACTGCTGTTGAAGACTTATGGATCAGCCATATCACCATTTCCAGGTGTGATGCAAGATGCTAGACCCCCCAGGGGCCTGGAGATGTTTACAGAAGCAAGTCTCACCCTGTAGAATGAGTAAGAATGATGCAGATTCTGCTTCAGTGGACGACTCGGTATGGAGGTCTAAAAACCTAAATGTCAACAAGTCATCAGATGGCCCTGGTGTAACTTGCACAAGAGGTCAGGACTTCTGCTCAGGATTTAATACAGGTGCTAAATAATGCAGAACTGATGGGAGAATGCGCATGGGGGCACACGGTGCTCCTCTTGCCTCCTCTATCTTCCTTCTTTTATTCTGAAAAAAAGGTGTTAACCACAGTTCAGTTCAGTTCAGTTCAGTCTTGCAGTTGTGTCTGACTCTTTGCGACCCCATGAATCACAGCACACCAGGCCTCCCTGTCCATCACCAACTCCTAGAGTATACACAAATTCATGTCCACTGAAGTGGTGATGCCATCTAACCATCTCATGCTCTGTCGTCCCCTTCTCCTCCTGCCCTCAATCTTTCCCAACATCAGGGCCTTCACATCAGGTGGCCAAAATACTGCAGTTTCAGCTTCAACATCAGTCCTTCCAATGAACACCCAGGATTAATTTCCTTTAGGATGGACTGGTTGGATCTCCTTGCAGTCCAAGGGACTCTCAAGAGTCTTCTCCAAAGCCACAGTTCAAAAGCATCAGTTCTTCGGCACTCAGCTTTCTTTATAACCAACTCTCACATACATACGTGACTATTGGAAAAACCATAGCCTTGACTAGATGGACCTTTCTGGACAAAGTGATGTCTCTGCTTTTTAATATGCTCTCTAGGTTGGTCATAACTTTCCTCCCAAGGAGTAAGCATCTTTAAATTTCAAAGCAGCACTTCCATCATCAGATTTTGGGGCCCTAAAATATAAAGTCTGTCACTGTTTCCACTGTTTCCCCATCTATTTGCCATGAAGTGATGGGACTGGATGTCATGATCTTAGTTTTCTGAATGTTGAACTTTAAGTCAACTTTTCACTCTCCTCTGTCACTTTCATCAAAAGTCTCTTTAGTTCTTCTTCACTTTCTGCCATAAGTGTGGTGTCATCTGCATATCTGAATTTATTGATATTTCTCCCCGCAACGTTGATTCCAACTTGTGCTTCATCCAGCCTGGCATTTTGCATGATGTACTCTGCATATAAGTTAAATAAGCAGGGTGACAATATGCAGCCTTGACGTACTCCTTTTCCTATTCGGAACCAGTCTGTTGTTCCATGTTCAATTCTAACAGTTGCTTCCTAACCTACATACAGATTTCTCAAAAGGCAGGTCAAGTGGTGTGGTATTCCCATCACTTTAAGAATTTTCCATGATTTATGGTGATTCACACAGTCAAAGGCTTTGGCATAGTCAATAAAGCAGATGTAGATGTTTTTCTGGAATTCTCTTGCTTTTTTGATGATCCAACGGATGTTGACAATTTGATATCTGGTTCCTCTGCCTTTTATAAAATCAGCTTGAACATCTGGTAATTCACAGTTCACATACTATTGAAGACTGGCTTGGAGAATTTTGAGCATTACTTTACTAGCATGTGAGAGGAGTTCAATTGTGCAGTAGTTTGAGCATTCTTTGGCATTGACTTTCTTTGGGATTGGAATGAAAACTGACCTTTTCCAGTCCTGTGGCCACTGCTGTTTTCCAAATGTGCTGAAGTGTTGAGTGCAGCACTTTCACAGCATCACCTTTCAGGATTTGAAATAGTTCAATTGGAATCCCATCACCTCCACTAGCTTTG
Organism: Cervus elaphus; assembly: GCF_910594005.1. Classification (NCBI taxonomy): domain Eukaryota; kingdom Metazoa; phylum Chordata; class Mammalia; order Artiodactyla; family Cervidae; genus Cervus; species Cervus elaphus. The sequence goes on from NC_057845.1 coordinate 47,017,777, forward strand.
TTCACAGTGATGCTTCCTAAGGCCCACTTGACTTCACATCCCAGGATGTCTGGCTCTAAGTGAGTCATCACACCACCGTGATTATCTGGGTGAAGATCTTTTTTGTACAGTTCTTCTGTGTATTCTTGCCACCTCTTCTTAATATCTTCTGCTTGTTAGGTTCATACAATTTCTGTCCTTTATTGAGCCCATCCTTGGCTCAATTTGTTCCCTTGGTATCTCTAATTTTCTTGCAGAGATCTCTAGTCTTTCCCATTCTATTGTTTTCCTCAATTTCTATGCATTGATCGCTGAGGAAGTCTTTCTTATCTCTCCATGCTATTCTTTGGAACTCTGCATTCAAATGGGAATATCTTTCCTTTTCTCCTTTGTTTTTTGCCTCCCTTCTTTTGACAGCTATTTGTAAGGCCTCCTCAGATAGCCATTTTGCTTTTTTGGATTTCTTTATCTTGGGGATGACCTTGATCCCTGTCTCCTGTACAAGGTCACAAACCTCCATCAATAGTTCATCAGGCACTCTGTCTATTAGATCTAGTCCCTTAAATCTATTTCTCACTTCCACTGTATAATCGTAGGGGATTTGATTTAGGTCATACCTGAATGGTCTGGTGGTTTTCCCTACTTTCTTCAATCTAAGTCTGAATTTGTCAATAAGGAGTTCATTATCTGAACCACAGTCAGTTCCCCATCTTGTTTTTACTAATTGTATAGAGCTTCTCAATTTTTCGCTACAAACAATATAATCAATCTGTTTTTGTGTTGATCATCTGGTGATGTCCATGTGTAGAATCTTCTCTTGTGTTCTTGGAAGAGGGTGTTTGCTATGACCAGTGCATTCTCTTGGCAGAACTCTGTTAGCTTTTGCCTTGCTTCATTCTGTACTCCAAGGCCAGATCTGCTTGTTACTCCAGGTATTTCTGACTTCCTACTTTTGCATTCCAGTCCTCTATAACGAAAAGGACATCTTTTTTGGGTGTTAGTTCTAGAAAGTCTTGTAGGTCTTCACAGAACCCTTCAACTTCAGCTTTTTCGGCATTTCTGGTCTGGGCATAGACTTGGATTACCGTGATATTGAATGGTTTGCCTTGGAAATGAACAGAGATCATTCTGTCATTTTTGAGATTGCATCCAAGTATTGCATTTTGGACTCTCTTGTTGACTATGATGGCTACTCCATTTCTTCTAAGGGATTCTTGCCCACAGTGGTAGATATAATGGTCATCTGAGTTAAATTCATCTATTCCAGTCCATTTTAGTTTGCTTATTCCTGAAATGTTGATGTTCACTCCTGCCATATCCTGTTTTACCACTTCCAATTTGCCTTGATTCATGGACTTAACATTCCAAGTTCCTATGCAATAGTGCTCTTTACACATCCACGACTGGGTGGTGTTTTTGCTTTGGCTCCATCCCTTCATTCTTTCTGGAGTTATTTCTCCTCTGATCTCCAGTAGCATATTGGGCACCTATCACCCTGGGGAGTTTATCTTTCAGTGTCTTATCTTTTTGCCTTTTCATACTGTTCATGGGGTTCTCAAGGCAAGGATACTGAAGTGGTTTGGCATTCCCTTCTCCAGTGGACCACATTCTGTCAGACCGCTCCACCATACCTATCTGTCTTGGGTGGCCCTACATGGCTTGGCTCATAGTTTCATTGAGTTAGTCAAGGCTGTGGTTCATGTGATTAGATTGGTTAGTTTTCTGTGATTGTTTTTTTCAGTCTGTCTGCTGTCTGATGGAGAAGGATAAGAGGCTTATGAAAGCTTGTGAAATAGACACCAGCTATGTGGCAATAAAATGATTTTCGTAGATGACTTTCCAATGAGTTGATTTCTTTCCCTTTCTCATCTAACTTTACCCTCACCTGCAGCTACCCATGAGCTGAGGGAAGCTACACATGTTCCTTTCTGAGAAGGAAAGCTTTATTCTCTCCTTATGTGGCTTCACTGTGCACAAATATGTGAATAAAAATAAAAACATTGTTTTTTAAACAGAGGTAGCAAATAAGACAAAAAAATGCATTTTGAGAAAGGTGTGTTTGCCTTTAAAAACAAATTTTGAAATAGTAAATTTGAGTTAGTTCATACAATCAGTATGTATCATTATATAATTTTAAAGAAAATAGAGTAAAAAATCCAGTATTGCAAGTTATTGATATCCTCTCTCTCGCTCTCTCTCTCTGTATATATATATATATATATATATATATATATATATATATATATATATATTTAGAATAGAAACAACCATGACATTTTCATTACTAAAAGCTCCATGTATTATATCTGTCCTCAAAATCAGTAACTAACATATTCAGTTAGCAAAATAATACAGTCTCCTTTCTTGCAGAAATTTGGGGGATAAACTAATTTTTTTTCTAACACTATTTTAAAGTTCATCATTTAAATGTTCATATCTAAATTTTGATCTGGACAGAAACTGATGTAGCCCCAATGTTATGGAATATATTTTGGACTCCGAAGGAAGTAAATAGATGTTTTCCTTCTTGTCCTGCATTTGGAAGAATGGCGGTTTCATAAGAAAGATTCCTAAACTTCTGATTTCCAGCTAACAATCCTCCTAGCATTTTGAAGAAGGAAAAGCCCTGCCAGGCAGAACAAGTGTTTAATAGTGGTCATCAGGAGGAAGGCAGTAAAAGACTAGCATTTATACACACACACACACACACACACACAGGTAAACTTTTTTATTTTGTGAGATAAGAAGGGTCACAATGGCTGTTTGAAAAACCTAAGTCTAATATCTCTATCATCTCTGTTTGCAGCATTTGATTGACTTTCTAACTCCATTTGAGATCTTCCTGGGTCTTGGGACAATGATGATTTTTGTTTCAAATTTATAAATTTTATTATGAAATATTAAATCTTATTTAAACCTTCTAATTTTTCTGGCTTTTTCTGACATTGCTTTGTCATAGAAGTGGGAGTGGGGGTTGCCTGGCTTTCAGGTGGAGGTAGAAATTCATGTTTTCCAGTTAGCATCTGCTAACTGGAGGGTAGACTCCTCATTATTAGGCAGGGATGGAAGGTCAAGCTCTCCACATGTTCTCCACTGACTTTGTGTGAGATTGGCCTTATTATACCTGGGTAGTGCTTAGGAGATGTTGATGATCCACTAGGTCACCCACCACTGAGGCCATTTCAGCAGACATGAGAAGAGATGCTTCATTCCTCAGTGTCCCATTTTTACATCCTATATCTCAGGAGAGCTTCTACTATCATGATGGGAAAGGGAGTGTGACTTCATGACCAGGCAGCAAGGATGAACATCCTAGCTTCATACTTGGCCTTTTATGACAATACCTCAGTAGAGATTTTGGGTTGCCTCATTTCAGACTCATGAGGGCAGAAGTTTAGGGTCCCTGTTAAGCCTTTGCTGGCATATGAGAGACCATCGGTTTTTTGCTAGTTTGTTTTCGTTTTTCCCCCAGTGGTATCTGGTTAGAACTGAAATTACTTTCAAAAGAAAAAATAAAGAATGTCTTTTTTGAATGAACTTATCATGGTCTTTATTTAACTTATAAGCAGAGTACATCATGAGAAACACTGGGCTGGATGAAGCACAAGCTGGAATCAAGATGGCTGGGAGAAATAATAATCTCAGAAATGCAGATGACACCATCCTCATGGCAGAAAGCTAAGAAGAACTAAAGAGCCTCTTGATGAAAGTGAAAGAGGAGAGGGAAAAAGTTGGCTTAAAGCTCAACATTCAGAAAACAAAGATCATAACACCTGGTCCCATCACTTCATAGCAAATAGATGGAGAAACAGTGGAAACAGTGTCAGACTTTATTTTTGGGTGCTCCAAAATCACTGCAGATAGTGATTGCAGTCATGAAATAAAAGACACTTACTCCTTGGAAGGAAAGTTATGACCAACCCAGACAACATAATAAAAAGCAAAGACATTACTTTGCCAGCAAAGGTCTGTCTAGTCAAGGCTATGGTTTTTCCAGTAGCTATGTATGGGTATGAGAGTTGGTTACAAAGAAAGCTGAGTGCTGAAGAATTGATGCTTTTGAACTGTGGTGTTGGAGAAGACTCTTGAGAGTCCTTTGGACTGCAAGGAGATCCAACCTGTCTACCTAAAGGAAATCAGTCCTGAATATTCATTGGAAGGACTGATGTTGAAGCTGAAACCCCAATACTTTGGCCAGCTCATGCGAAGAGCTGACTCATTTGAAAAGACCCTGATGCTGGGAAAGATTGAAGGCAGGAGGAGGAGGGGACGATAGAGGATGAGATAGTTAGATAACATCACTGACTCAATGGATATGTGTTTGAGTAAACTCCGGGAGTTGGTGACGGACAGGGAGGCCTGGCGTGCGGCAGTCCACGGGGTCGCAAAGAGTCGAACAGGACTGAGTGACTGAACTGAACTGAAGTATCTTGGTCCTTGGCTAGAGAGATCTTGTTTTTCTTGGGTTCAAACAACAAACAAATAATGATAAGTCTCTGTTGTCATTTATAATGTGTTTATTCCATCAGCTCCAAGTCTGGGATAAACAAGGCAATGTGAAAATCCAGGAGCTCACCACCATGTAATTCCTCATTCCCAATTTATCTAGTCAATCAGCTTTTCCCTCTATACTTTGAAAGGTTTCTTATGTTTATTTTCTGTATAATGACCAAAAATTGTAGTTGTACTTAGAACAGGGAAAAGTAGACAGACTTTATCTTCTTGAAGTGTAAGTCCAGTGCAAATTCTCCTTTAGGCTTATGACTAAACTCTAAACATGAAAAAACAGAGGATGAGATAAGGCCTGAGAAATTAAATAAGAACTATTTCCTGTAATCCCTTGAAAATTCAAACTAATTAGGAGAGAATAGAATTCAAAGTATTTAGATAAAGGGTTAAGAATTTATTTTACTAAGGAGTTTACAAAATATCTGTGAAATTCCTTTGATTTCACATCTATGAGTTGTATCTGGTAAAATATTTTGCTGGTTTCTTAGCAATAACAACAAAAATTGACTTAGCAAAAAAGAGAGAAAAAGCAAAGGAAGGAATAAAGAAATGAAAGAAGGAAAGTGCAGAAACGGAAGGGAAGGAAATGGAGGAAATGGAGGAAGGGAGGTACGGAAATGGTAGAATGGAAGAAAGGGACATTCTGCTTACTAAATCAACTGTAAATTTAGTCAAATGCCTTTAAAATCTCCAAGGTGGCATGACAAAAAGAAAGACACCTGTACAGATTTTGAAATACGCTTTTTTCCCCTCAAGTTATACTTTTGAGATTCATCTAAGGCACATATTTTGAAGTAGCATATAGCAACCAGTTAGCTTGATATAGCTAGTTGTAGATGGTTATTATTTGTCACTCACAAAAGATTAGGAAAATGATGCAAATTTTAGTAACTCAGTAAGCTTATTCAGCTAGTAAGAAGTGACACGGGATTTAGAACTTCCCCATCTACTTTGTAACAGTTTTCTCTTATCTATGTGGTTTTATGATGCAGATCTCAAGCATTTTAGAAAGAGAAGAGGAGACAAGGATGGACAAGAAAGGGAGGAAGAACAGGAAAATTATACATCACAGATGGGCTCATTGTTTAACAGGATAAAAACAAATACATCAACTACAATGACATTTTGTTTACAGATATGCCTTTGTATTAGAAGTATTTAAAATAGTTAGAAAATGTATAAATAATATAGGAAGCATTCATAATCCAATCATCATCATTTAAAAAGTTGATTTTAGAATAAATATTGAAAATCTTTTTCTATTTGGAGCATGTTACAGTGTGGTTTTTTTTTTTATTTCTGAGTTTTTCCTCTTCTTATTTTTGCTAAATTTAAATATATTTGACATATAGCATTATATTAGTTTCAAGTGTACAACATAATAATTCTAATTACTTGATATACTGAATATGTATATATCAAGAAATGATCATCACAATAAAGTCTAATTAACATCCTTCAGCACCCTTAGTTACATTTTGTTTCCTGTGATGAGAATTTTTGAGATCTAATATAGCTTTACCACTATAGTCACCATGCTGTATAATACACTTTCAGAAGGTATTTCTCTTAAAATTGGAAGTTTGTACCTTTTGACCTTCTACTCTTATTTCACCCATGGTCCACCCCAGACTTCCTTAGTCTGATCAGCTCTCATTGTACTTCTCAATATCTTTTCAGAATTTTTTGATTTTTGTTTTAAAATACTTTTATAGGCCCAAAGGCTCAGTTGAGTATATTGAATGTAGTTGAAAAGTTGTGTTTTCATTTTATTCTGCTTCATGTGTGGCTTTGGGAGGAAAGGAATGTTCATCAGCTGAAATACCTTGATTGATTTTTTTTTTCCTCCTTATAGTTGTTTCTTCCAGAGTTTGCTTATTTTTCTCTTAGGCATTCCTTCAACACCATTACAAGTTCAAGTGTCCTGTCTGTCCTATTAGAAGAACCATAAAGGTGGGGATCTGGTTTGTATGTGCTGCCAAAAGCTGCGTTTACAAAAACAATGTTACATATAAGTTAAAGGTTATAATGATTTCTAATAATATTTTGATTGAAAATCACATATTGTTTTTATTATTTTACTTATTTTGTTTATTTTTAATTGTTGGAGTATTTCTGAAAATGAAAAGATAAAGAATCTTCTCAAAGTTGTTGGTTCTTTTTTGCATTGTCAGATATACTATGGTCTAGAATGCAAAGTGTGTGTGTGTGTGTGTGTGTGTGTGTAGACAGAGAGAGAGAGGAGAGAGAGACAGTCATAGGGAGAGACAGTGGGAGAGAAACAATTATATGATTTGGAGATTTTACGCATTGTCTAACAAAAGTATGCAATCCAAATGCTTCTATTCTCTTTAGAGAGCCTGTAAAAGGAAAAAAAAAAATACTACAGAAAGAGAGTTTCAAGGGCAGAGTATTTCCTCAGTTTATACCTAGTCAAGAGGCTTCCAGGTCTGCCCTGGCAGATGCTTGCTTTTCCATGACGGGACCAGAGGCCAGGAAGCTGTGTGATGCTGACTCCTGTTTGCAAGTCCCTGCGCACTGAAGCTCACTAGTTTTTTTGTGTGTGCTTCTGGATGTTTACTAGTATTTCTCTGACAGTGTGATCATCATGGGGTTAGCTCAGCTCTCTTGGTGGTAATCAGGACGATCAACCCTAAAGGAAATCCATCCTGAATATTTTTTAGAAGGACTGATGCTGAAGCTGAAGCTCCAATACTTTGGCCATCTGAGGAGAAGAGCCAATTCATTAGAAAAGACCCTGATGCTGGGAAAGATTAAAGGCGAGAGGAGAAGGGGATGACAGAGGAGGAGATGGTTGGATGGCATCAGTGACTCAATGAACTTGAGTTTGAGTAAGCTCCGGGAGACAGCAGGAAGCCTGGCATGCTGCAGTCCATGGGGTCACAAAGAGTTGGACACAACAGAGTGACTGAACAACAGCTTGGGGACAACCCACTTGGACGTTACTCTCCTCTGACTTGCTAACAGGTATTCGGGAGTGCCAGTGTCTATGCAATTATTAGATGACTATGGAAGTATCGCAGACAAGCCTGACTGGTCTGGTCTATCACTCGGCCAAGTTAGCAGAACCAGTGTGTGCTTGGCAGGTAGTAGAGGGAGCTGGTGTTAAGAACAAAACTGTGAGCAACAGACTATCATTGACAACTGATCTCACTAGCCGATGAAATTTGGCACTGATGGGAACATTTCCAACTTCTATTTCCTTTAAAGACAATTTCTTTAAAGTTCTATAATAATAATTAAGTTGTACTGACTTCTTATTACTGAACACATTTAGATATGACTAGACAGACATTAGCTGAAGAAAAAAAAATTATGCCGATTAGAATAAACAGTTTTAAGCAAAATGATTCTTCACATGTTGGACTATGATTTATCTTCACATGAATTTGGGGGGAAAGTTTTTTAGACTATTTATATAGATAGTCATGTTCAGTATACTTCAATGGAAAACAATTTTTAAGAACTCAGGCAGATGTATTTTAGGAATGAAAGAGTTGTCACTAAGATGAAAAAGTTGTCTCTAAGAATAACTGAATTTTCTCTTTTATGTATAGAAAACCCACAAGAACAGCTTTAGTCAAATATGCATTATCAATTAAGTCAGTGTACTAATCCTTTCAAATATATGTAATTTGCCATATAAAAAAATTATGTACTATAAAGTTTCTAAATATATGAATATTTTTATCACAGCTCCACTCCCAGAATCATTTACTATTGGAATTATTTATTGTTCCAATAAATATTTGTTCCAACAAATATGTCTGGAGTATTACTAAGTTTAATGGTGCCTCACTCCAGACAGTTTTAGCTTAAGCTGAAACTTTGTTGAAAGAGTGCCTAGACCTTTTCTGTGATAATAAGGATATGCATTATATTTTTCTTCATCCCCACTTGGTTAAATATACATATGAATGTAGAGCTAGCTGTCCTCTATGCGAGAGAATTGTGTTCCCCTTTTCTACAGCAGGGGTAATCACAATCCTGGAAAGAAGAAATGGTGCTTTAAAAGAGCTCAATAGCTTTGGTACCTGGATAAGGCACTTAGAAGTAACACACACTCCCAGAAGTTTTCTGATGTCTCTGAGAATGTTAAATTTGATTCCTCAGTCAGGGAGATATTAAGCACAGAGAAGTTCCATGGGCAAAGCAAAAATAACTGTTATGTGGGAGCTGTTATACCGGCAGTAGATTGCTATCTAGGGATCTTCACTCTCAGCTAAGTTCCTTCTCACACTGTGTAGGAAATGGCAGCAAGAGATATTTTAGCCAAGATATAAAAGAAAATATACATTTCTCACAGTTAAAAGGATACAAAATCAGCCAACTCTTTAAAAGCCGCTTGGAAAGCTCAAAGACCACATCCACTTTCAGAATGTTCCACTAGAAGTATCTCAGATGCAACTCATGGCCATAACTCTTCCAGACTTGTTCTAGAATAAATGTACTAAGAGTATATGTTCCGGATCTCTACAATTTTAGGGACTTCCTTGTTCTTTGATGATGAGATAAGAGTTTATACCACATGTGTTACATCTCTTCTTGCCCATTTATTTTGGTTATGGGATGGTGGAATTATATATCTAAATGGTGTTGATTGAAATTTTGCAGAACAATTATGCTAATTGTAAAAAGGACTTATATGACTGACTAGAAAGGTGATGATACAATTTACTGTCCAAATTTGAATGCTATTAGAGAACAAAATAAGAGCTATTAGTAATTACATTTATGACAACAGCAGTGAGCTGAGCCTTTCCTGGGAAAGCCAGACTGTAGATCATCCCCATCATAAGGGAATTATTTAGATAAATGTGGCATGTTATTCAAAAATAATTGGATCTCCATAGTGTCCATCAACTCCCCTAGTGAATGTGTTTAGAATTAACAAGGATCTCTAGCAAAATAGTTGAAATTGGCTGGAATAAAGATGGGAGTTTAACATTTCACTAGGTTTCATCCAGTTCAGTTCAGTTCAGTAGCTTAGTCATGTTTGACTCTTTGCGACCCCATGGACTGCAGCACACCAGGGGTTTAACATTTTACTCTAAAAAGAGGGTCCATCCAGAAGTTGGCATTTAAGCAAGAATAAAACAAGATGTTCAGTTGGTTGTAAATCTGATTGAAAAATAGAAGAATATCAACTAGCTCTTTAGTAAAATATCTGAAATTAAAGCAGAAAGTCTTAGCTTTTAGTTTTATTTGAACACCCATTTACAAATTGAAAATGGAATTTTATGCACTTGAAGATATTTATCTGAAAAAGGAAAGGTTTAATATATCTTCTTTAAGATTTCTTCCAGCTTTGCTATTTTTGTGATTTTCACTAACTTTTTTTCTGGGGTGAATAAGAAGATCCTTTAAGACATTGGAGACAGGAAATTTATGGTGAAGGAACACAGGCAAAGTGAAAAAAGGAAAGTTCAAAGTACTGTGGGACCTTTTAAATTCTGCTATTGCATCATATTCACTTTTCAGTTCAGTCATGTTGAACTACTTGAAATTCTCAACACACCCCTTATTCCTCTATGCAGTTTGTTTCCTGTGTTAAGAATGTTCTCTCTTCGTCCCTTTAACTTTAGCTATATCTAACCACTATTCATCATTCAAACATTGATCTAATCTCAGTTTGATTCCTTCCACTGCAAACCTATAGCCCTTTGGGCATAACTCCATCATACCACTTTGCACAAACTCCATTATAATTGTTCATTCATTTTACTTTCATGCTGAACTCTGAGCTATAACACTTCTCTGCCTCTGCATCTCCAGCAGCTAACCTAGTGATTCTCCAATAGAAGGCATTCAACAAACCATTAATTGAATTATTAAAAAGAAAAAAAAAACCAATTATTCCCCCTTCAAATAGAAATAAATCTGTAAGAACAGAAAAAAGAAACATTCCTGTAGATGCTTATGTAAGATATCCATCACAAAAATAATCATATATGTAAATGAAGGTGAAAATAAATAGAGTTTGATTGCATCCTGCGCTTTATAGAAATTCTTGGAATTTATGCCATTGGAGATGCTTTAAGAAAAATACTTCCTACAGGCAAAAACATGCTTATGATGACCAAGCCACCATGTTAGGCATAATAATTTAGAGACTAAAGTGACATAAATGTTTTCCAAGATGGTCTACCTCACACTAAATTGTGCTCTATCGTGTTTTTCAGGGGTGTCATAGAATAAAAAAAAAAAAAAAAAAAAACTGTTTTACTTTGTGTTATGTCTTCATAGCCTCTAAATAAGCATTCCATTGTACTTTATCACTTTTTATACAACTCATACTCTCCTTTCCAGCATATGTACTTGCATCTGCTAATTTTAAATAAGCTTAACAGAAACTTTCTTTAAACATTATTAAACACATAAAACTATTATATATTGCTAATACCTCTCCTCACTAACAAAGTCATATGGAATCGACATCCTTTATTCAAAGAAGGCTCAGAAATTTCAGTCATTTTTTTAACCTCACATTCTTTCTAACCATTGACCTTTAATCATTTGCCGTAATTGGTGAATTGTGAATTTATAATATTTTTCAAAAGTATCCATTGCTTTTCCAGTGCATTTGACATTATGAATTACTGCTGACTAATCAATGTTTTCCTAACTGATGTCACTAATATAAAATTTTTACTCATTTAATAATTCTGAACATTATTATCAAATTGCTTATCTTAAAATACCACTTTTAGCATCCTAAAAATATTCTAGAAGTACAGTACCAACTAGTACCTATAAAATACAGTCCAAATTCAATAATCTTGCCTAAAAGGCTTTTTTAAATCTGGCCCCAACCTATTTTTCAATTCCCCCCCTTCTGTGTATCATAAATTCTCCTCTCTAGAGTAATCACTGACCTCCAAATGCTATTTGTTAGGATATATTTACCCCTGTTTTAACTCTTACCACAAACTTTCTCTTTATACTTCTTCCGCTCTCTACACTCCCTTCCTTCCTCTAAAACTGATATTAATGTTCTGTCAGTACTTAAAATGAGAGGGCCATCATTTACCTCCAGTGGTAATTCATTAACAGACATGGTCTTAACTTCCTACTAATGAGGTTGATTCAAAAGCTATGAGGGTGTGCATCCTAAATTGAAACAACTTTATACTCTTGACATAAGTGTCCATAACTATGTTCTGTTCAGACAGCTTGATGACTGATGTATATCATAAGGAAAAAAAGGCAGGGTCTTTGTTCCCATATTTAATTTTTTTTTCCTCACATGATTAAAAAAATAGCACCTTATTCTCTAGTAAATCTTAACTTTCTTTTTTCTGTGATGACTTCAATAAGTGTCCCTAAAGACAATGACACTGTTCTTGTTGCTTATCTTTTTCAGTGTATAAATCTTATCTCTTACATAAATTGGGGAGCATCTCAAAAATGATAGTGGGGGAAGGGGGGTTTTATCATTTCTTACTTACATCTCTGAAACTCCAATACTTTGGCCACCTGATGCGAAGAGCTGACTCATTTGAAAAGACCATGATGCTGGGAATGATTGAGGGCAGGAGAAGAAGGGGATGACAGAGGATAAGATGGTTGGATGGCATCGCCGACTCAATGGACATGAGTTTGAGTAAACTCCGGGAGTTGGTGATGGACAGGGAGGCCTGGCATGCTGCGGTTCATGGGGTCGCAGAGTCAGACACGACTGAGCAACTGAACTGAACTAACTTACATCTCTGTAGTCTTCTCCCTTGTCTTTTATGCTGGTCTTCAAAGTCCTTATTTCTCTCCACTGTGCAAGCCTACACTGTTAATAAAACAAAAGCAGTAACATGGTCTAATGTTAGATTAAATGTCACCAGAGCAGTGTTTGGGTCCCATCTGTACTGGAAAATTAAACTGAGCTCTCATATCCTTTGAGCTGAATGTTATTTTTCTCCTTAATAGGAATAATGGCTAATGTATCTTACCCTGATAACTTGTGAGACTGTATTATTTTTCCACATCTATTCACTTCCCTTTATTCTTCAGCACCTTATGTCTGCTAGTTGCTCAGTTGTGTCCGAATCTTTGAGACCCCATGGATTGCAGCTTGCCAGACTCCTCTGTCCATGGAATTCTCCAAGCAAGAATACTAGAGTGGGTTACCATTTCCTTCTCCAGGGTACCATTCTAACCCAGATATTCAATACGGGCCTTCCTAATTTCAGACAAATTCTTTACCATCTAAGCCAACAGGGAAGCCCAGAGGAATACATTTCCCCTTTCCTTAAATCCTTAACTTTGTGTTTGGCCAAGCAACTTGCTTCAGTCAAGGACATGTGAGAAGGCAAGAAAATATTTCATTTCCAAATTGCTATGAGTGTTCTCATCTTCCTGCAATCTACCATAAGAAGGGGCTGCAACTGCCTCAGGAAATTGCTGCTCTTCATCTTGGTCTCCAAAAGACAAGTCTATATAGCACACCTAACCCCAAGTCTAGTCAAGCTCAGCTAAGCCAAGTAGAATCCCAGACAACCTACAGACTCAGGACTGAAAAATAAATATTTGTTTTAAGCTAATAACTTTTTTTGGATCTGTTGTTTATGTAAAATTCTTACAGCAAAATCTAAGACATTTCTTGCAGAGCTAAGATCTTTAAATAGGTTTCTATATACAAATATGATTTATAAATGTTACAGTGTAAAAATATCTGACAGCCATTATGGTGGGCAAATAAATCAAACACTAAAAATACATACTGTATAACTGTACTTTAGTAAAGTTGTAAAATAGGCAAAATATGTCGACGGTGATAGAAAGTAATTGCCTCAGGGGTGAGTTTCAAGGGCCTTGTTAATAATTTAATCATACAAACATTAAGGAGCATTTTAGTCAAGGAAAGTTTGCAAAATTTGTTTTGGATGTTGAATACATAGATATGTACAACTGTCAAAGCTCAACTAACTGAGAAATTGTGTACCTCATTATACGTTAGCTATAACTCAATAAAACAAAACTCATGCAATATCACTGACTCATCCTCAACTTGACTTTTGCATCTACCTACACACTCAACATTTTCATTTGAACATTAACAGGCAACTCACACAGTGTACTCACAACCAAACTCCTAATTCTACCCACTACTTCAGAAATTTTCTCTTACAACAGTATACTTTATCCAGAAAAAGAAAACAGCTCCATTTCCCTAGTTCTTCAGGCAACATATATTAAAAACAAAAACATTGATCCTTATCTCTCAAATATTGCATCCAACTCATTCCTCACTTCTTCCTCTGCAAATACTCTGATCTAAGCCACAGTCATTTGCAAGGCTCCCAACTTCTATCTTTGACATTTTGCTACTCAGACAGTTATCGTGTGCATAGCTGCTTCTCAACTGGTATTTGCCAAAGTGATGAATGAAGGAAAATGCCTTTTGCATCCTAGCTTTTTCTATTTAGTCTCATCCAGAAGCATCATGATCTCCCAGGAGTTATTCTGGCTCAAGCACCAGCTCTGCAAGCCCTTAGTGCTTGCTCAATCTAATTAGCATTACTTACAAAGGAAATGTACAACAGCCCAATGCAAGTGCAAAGAAAGCATTAATCAACCTGAGTGCAAAGCTTAAAAGCAAGATAGTAACAGAAGCTTCTTCCCCACTCCTTTAATTATTCTGGCAGCCACAAACAAAAACATAATGATGAGAGAGGAAGAAGGCACTAAAAAGAGCACTGCCCTGATTCTGTCCCGGAAGTCATCCTTTCTCCCGTTTTGTTCCGGGTTTCTGGCACCTACATGCTATCCAATTCCTCCTTCCCCGTATGCATCTGAAGAATTAATTCTAAAACTTTACAAAGTGACTTCAATCACTCTAGAGGGGAACATGCTGGAGTTCTAAAATTTACTAGCCTGGCTTATATCATTTAAGAAAAAAAGTTTCATTCAGTGCCTTAACACAGAGAGAAGGAAGCAGCAATGAACCAAAAACAATACAGTGATGACAACCCAAGTATCTGATCTCATGTTAAGACCAATTTTCCCTCTTCAACGTCTTACCTTCTGGTTCTTCCAGTCATTAATGTACTTAGTAATAGCAGTAAAGTATAATTTTCAAAAAGAATGAATTTATGGCTTGCACACAAATATAAAATGACATGTGTAAAATGTTTCAGTCAACTCATTAATTGATGAATGAGCCAGTAGACATTTAAATCAGTTCAAATGAGAGTTTACTTACAGAGATATGTATTCTGGGCAAAATTCATTTCCATCACCATGAACAAATATTATCTGCATTGCTGTAAGCATTACTGTTTTCTACAAGTTAACTTCTATCTACAGAGTTGTTTGATCACTGGTTGAAGACATAGTTACACAGCCTTAAGGAATCCAGTACTCTCCAGTGAGTCTGTTAAATGGTACAGTGGCCACCCTATTTTGTTTATTTACAAGTCACTGGCAAATTTTCCTGGCATCAGGAAAAGGAATAATCTTACTATAGCTTTTTAAAACAAGTTCTACTGTAAAGTCTCCTAAAGTGAAATTGTTTACACATCTTTATTATATCAAAGAAACAGTATGTACATGCTTTCTTTTCAGTTCTTCAACTGGAGAAACTATCATTTTTCAGGAGCGTGTGACTGAAAAAAAAATGGTGAGAAAGCAACAAGAAAATGGTTACAGCAATGCTTTGTTTACATTTATTGTTTTTCATTTTCACATGTCTGTAGTCTGAGTGCTTCTTCTAGCAAAAGAAAAGCTCTTTAACTCTTTGGCAAAAGTGAACTCTTTGAATGATGAGACATACATTGTACAATACTGTTCTCAAACAGTTGCACTAAGACGTGTAAACATAAGTTCCTCCATTCTAAAGGGATTGCTCTTTCAATATTTTATAGACAGAGCTGCCAGTAAGCATTTAGATTTTAAAGTTCTTCAATGTTCTCGTTTTAAATACAACTAGAATTTTACATCTACTTTAATATCTTCTCATCCCAATGGTTTAGAGAATGTCTTCATGTTAAATACACACATACATACATAGTATTAAAATGTAAATTATCTAAAAAAATAGAAATTGTTGGGCCACCATCACCACTGCCAACAACAACCAAATAATAAGAAATATATTTTAAATAATTTGCCAGTTTTATATTATAGACAATTTTTATTGAATATCAAATTGTGGAAAGGGTTTGAAAAATCATTATTTGCTAAGCAACCCATTTTCTTGTTTCACCCTTCCAAAGTCAACCTCCTTTTTGTACTCTATTTTGTACCCTCTCAGGGACATATTCACATCTTTTATTGTCCCATGGAAAATTCTCCTTTGGGTAGCTTGCATCTCCATGATTTTTCCTTATCACATTTGGATAAAATGAAGAAAAGAATTATGTTTCATAAAAACCTACACCCAAATCATCAATACTAGCATAAAATGCAAGTTCCTTTTGATACTAACATCAGTTCTTCTTTATTGTTTACAAAGCTAGCATCTTACTCATTTTATTTTGCCTGTAGTTTTCAATTTTGTGCTTGTTATTTAGTTGTCTTATGACAAAATTACTATTTCAATTTACTCCTGACATATGTTTTTGTATAGTTGAATAAACATTGCATGCATCATTTATTATTTCTTGATATGCCAAGAATCCATGATGATAATAAATATTTAAATATGCTAAGGCATGTTTAAAATATTCTTTATGGTTCCACACACATTCCCATGTAAGTAAAAGCAGATGTCCAGAAAGATTAAACACCTCAACTGTGAATGTCAGTGATTATAAAATTTGTATGTATTTGTACTATGCCATATTAAAATGATTGCTTTTTAAAAGGGTATATGATTAAAATCTAGGATACTATGAAGAAAAATAATAAAATTTTCTATTAGTAACATTAAACCTGATGGAGTTCCCATTTCTACCAGTACCTTGTATTATAAAGTAAATGAACAAATAATCACTGATGTGAGGGAGAGCAGAAAAAGCAAAACAGTCAGCAAGAATAAAAATAACTGAGATATTTTGAAGGACTCATCTTTACAATTTGCCTGCCTCTAAAGTAATAAAATGTAATATTTTGAGGGGATAGAGGACTAACCTCAGTTTGGAGGATGGCATAATTTGTAAGAAAACTGATAACAGACAATCAAGATGTGACTTGAAATTAATGGTTAAAAATAATTTTTTGTGTGTTTGTCAACTGTGCAAAAGGCATTTCTTATCTGACTAGCCATTGTATAAAAAATTTCCCCATAAATGTACTGTTTCTTATTTAAATACTACTATTAGTAAAAGGTAAAGCAAGTAAATTCTACTAAATGAGACATTTAACTTAGAGAGTAGCAATCCCTTTATCTGCAAAAGCTATGAGGCATTTTTTCTTCAAACATAAGTGATATCCCAGTGAAATGTAATGCAATGATTTTACTTAAATCTGTGCCAATGTATTTTATATTTGATGCTACTTAAAAATAAATAAGTATAACAATATATACAAAACACTAAAAAATAACAATACAACAAATTATAAATCAAATACAAATGATTCTGAAAAAATAAAAGTCAATAACATACATAAGTTAATGTGACAGATTTTGTTTTCCTGAAACGAGTTGGTCAACTTCTAATATGAAGTTTAAGAACAAACATAGTAGCATTAAGGTCAGATCTAAAATATGGTGCTTTGGCATATTGAACATTTTAAGCTGAAGGAATTTGAGGAAGAGCAGGTGAAGGACTCTCTGAACTTCCCTTTCTCCTCTGATGCAGGCCATAGGGTTTTCATGTAAGAGGTTACTTCTCCACACCCAGAAGACGGAAAGACATTGAGAGGAATCTGAATGAACGGGCCTTGCTAAGTTTTCCCCAGTGTGCTATCCCTAGCTCATAGCCTTTGTCCTATCATTTTCCCCACAGCTTTCCATTTTTAATCAAACCTAGCATAAAATCATCAAATGTACTCATTTCTTCCGGTCTTCATTTCCTTATGAAAGTCCCCATCTCACACAAAACTTCTACTAATTAAATAAGAAGAATTACATGTGTTTCTCCTGTTGATTTGTCTTTGTAAATCTAATTTACAGGCTCAGCCAGGAATCTTAAGGGAGTTAAGGAAACTTTTTTCTCCCCTACATGCCTCATTTCCTGGACATGATATAATGTCTTAATTTTTCCACTAGTTTTCTTTATTTGAACTATTGCATTAACTACAATTTCAGAGAGTATCTTTGGATCTATGCATGCTGCAAAAATGATGATAATCATTCACTGGATAATTCCTTGAGATACTTAATGATTCAATATTTATTCCAATAATTATAAGTATGTAAAATATGATTATATATAGTCATAAGAACACAAATAAAAAGTTTCATAAATTCTGTACAGAACTCACTATGCTCAGAAAATATGCTTTCCCAGCAGCCCAAAATATTTAGTTAGATAATCCTCCAATGAGAAAGCACTACATGGGTACAGATGAGTTATCATATTGAGTTGCTGACAGCTGAGAAAGATCCCTTGGAGGAGGAAATGGCAACTCACTCCAGTGTCCCTTCCTGGAAAATCCCATGCCCAGAGTAGCCTGGTGGTCACAGAACAGTCCGTGGAGTCACAAAGAGTCGGACATGTCTGAGTGACTGAATATGGGCACAAGGTAAGGTAAGGATGACTAGATCAAGAGCTCAAGACACTAAGAAATTAGATTAGTTTGAATTCAGGGTGGAGAATCACATGTGTCACAGAAGAATCTCTAGAATATCAGGGGAAAGTGTTAGAATTTTGGGCATGCAGAGGACAGCAGTTTAAGAAAAAAGACTAAAGACAATAGAAAGATAAGGGGAAACATCATTAAATCTTGGGTAGGCTCTATAAATTACCCAATTGCTCAATATTTGAGTGTGATCTTAAGAAAAATGAAGGATATAAGTATTTTTTTTGGAACTAATTCTTTACTAAGTAGAAATTATATCTTAAAAAATCACCAACTCTCAGTTTTTGCTCTTTCTTCCTGATAAAATCAATCTATTTATTCTCTGTGTGCCTATAACAATACTTTATAATGATGGATATCAGCTGAATTATGTAGATTTAATTAAGTATAAGCATAATTAAATGAACAAAAAGAATTCCTGAAATAGGTTTTAACATCTCAGTTAAAAAGGAAGACAGTATTCTGGTCAATGTTTTTGAAGGAATCTGTATTAAACTATTGAGATTCAAAGTTATTTGACCATCTGTTATTCTTTAATCAAGTTCTAAAAGGATGGGTTATAGGCCCAGGGCACAGAAAATAAGTATGCAAAGAAGTATTTCAGAAAGAAGAAGAAAATAATCCTAAATTACAAAAGACATAAGTAATTTTGAGGCCCTGGGTCATTTGTTTGAAAAAAGAAAGGTTATAGATTAAAGAAATGAATACACTATTTCTTTTCATGAGTTGTTTTATCTTTTTTCTTTTTAAATTTCAGACTTCCATCTACATTACAATATTAATTTAAAAATTCTATACATATTTTCTCAAAATTTGGAAGGAACAGTTGAGGGGCATGAATAGTTGTGTTTCTACTGCTCTCCGGAAATGGAACTTTTCTTATTTACATGTAACCCAAGGGCTGACATTGAATTCTTCTGGGCATGGACAACCATCTTTTCCAATCTGCTGAAGACAAATGAAAAAGCTCCTGGCAGGGGACTCTGAGTGGCTGCTACTTGATACTCTAAATTTTTCTTGGCCTTGCTGAGTACCTCCTATGTTATTCTCACACAAATAATGAGGACAAATATCTGTAACTCAGTAATACTCCAGTTAATATTAACAAAAACTGCCAACAAATTTTTCTCAAAGTGAATGCAACAATGTATATAAAGAATTATAACCGATGACCAAATGGGACTTATCCCAGTTATTCAGGGCTAGTATAACCCAAAATGAAATTAATATAATCCATCACATTAAACAGTAAAAAAAAAAGAAAAGAAAACTCAAATGTTTATATAAATAGATGCAGAAAAATTAGTTGACAAAATTCCAACACCATTATATGATAAAAGCTGTAAGTAAACTAGGAGCACAGGGAAAGTTCCTCAATTTGGTAAAGAATATTTATTAAAAATAAAATTTCAGATAGTAGCATACTAAAGAAGAGAGATTTGAAGCTTTCTCACAAAGATCAAAACAAGACAAGAATGTCCTCTCTCATAATTGCATTTCAACATTGTACAGGAAGTCCTAGGTAATGCAGTTAGGCAAGAAGATAAAAGGTATTGTGAAGGAAGAAACAGAAATGCTTTAGTTTTCAAATATGATTTAAAAATTGAAAATCTGAAAAAACAGGAAAAGGTAATCTACAGGAACAAATGAATAATTATAGGACACATAGGATACAATGTTAATACAAAAAAGTTAATAACTTTCCTATGTATCAATAATAAACAAGTAAAATTTAAAATATAAAACACAATACCATAAAGAAGGATCAGCACCAAATAACTGATTCTTTTGAATTGAGGTGCTGGCAGAGACCCTTGAGAGTCCTTTTGACAGCCTGGAGATCAAGCCAGTCAATCCTAAAAGAAATCAACCCTGAATATTCACTGGAAGGACTGATGCTGAAGCTGAAGTTCCAGTATTTAGCCACCTGATGCAAAGAGCTGACTCATTGGAAAAGACCCTGATGCTGGGAAAGATTGAGGGCATGAGGAGAAATGAATGACAGAAGAATAGATGGTTGGATGGCATCACCGATTCAATTGACGTGAGTTTAAGCAAGCTCCAGGAGATGGTGAAGGACAGGGAAGTCTGGTATGCTGCCGTCCATGGGGTTGCAAGGAGTTGGACATGACTGACTAAACAGTAACCACTTACATTAGCAATATAAATCTAACAAAATGTTTAAGAACTATATGAGAAAACTGAGAACTCTGATGAAAGAAATCTAAAAATTAGACAAATGGAGGGATCTTTAATGCTTGTGAATAAGAACTTTCAGTATTGCCAAGATGCCAGTTCTTTCCAACTTGATGTACAGATACATTTCAATCCCTACCAAAATTCCAGCAAGTTACTTTGTAAATATCGACAATTGTATTCTAAAATATATATGTATAGATAAAAGACTCAGTATAGCAAGCGGAATGAGAAAAACAAAGATGGGGAACTGATTCATCCAGATATCAAGCCTTATTATGTTGTCATTCAGTCGCTCAGTCATTTCTGACTCTTTGTGACCCCATAGATCAGCAGGCCAGGCTTCCCTGTCCTTCACCATCTCCTGAGGCTTGCTCAAACTCATGTCAATTGAGTCAGTGATGCCATCCAACCATCTCATCCCCTGACCCTCATCCAAGCTCTCATCCTTACCCAAGCTCTCATCCTAATCTAATCTCTCATCATCATATTATAAGGTTATAATAATCAAGGCAGCTTGGTATTGGCAAAAAAGTAGATGGTTAGAGAAATAGAACACGATAGAAAGACTAGAAATAGAACATAAAAATACGATCAACTAATCTTTGACAGTGAGGCAAAAGCAATACAATAGAGCAATGACAGTCTTTTCAACTGGACATCAACATGCAAAAAAATGAAGCCTAGACAAATAACTTACACCCTTCACAAAAATCAACTAAGAATAGATTACAGATATGAATCTAAAATATGAAATTGTAACACTACTAGAGGATAACATAGGAGAAAGTCCTGGTCACCTTGAGTTTGATGATTTTTTAGATACAACACCAAAGGCACAATCAATGAAAGAAATAATTTCTAAGTTGGACTTTATTAAAACTAAACTTTCTTCTCTGTGAGAAGATGCTGTCAATAGAATGAAAAGATAAGTCACAGACTGGAAGAAAATATCTGTTAAAGACATATCTGATAAATGACTATTATCCAAAATATAAAAATAACTCTTAAACTCAACAATAAAGAAGCAATTAAAAACTGGGTCAATGGCCATAACAAGCACTTCATCATAAAGCTATACAAATGGCAAATAAACTTAGAAAAAGATACTCCATACTATTTGTCATCATGGAAATATAAATTAAAATAATGAGACACTATTACACACCTATTAAGACAACATACATATGTCAAAATTCAGAATACGGACACCACCAAATACCACAGAGTACAGAATAATAAAATCTCACATTTATTCCTGGTGGGAACACAAAATGGCACAATTACTTTGGAAGATAGTTTGACAGTTTCTTCTGAAACTGAATATACTCTTACCGTATGATCCAGAAATTATGGTCTTTGGTATTTACCCAATGAAGTGGCACTAGTAGCAAAGAACCTGCCTGCCAATGAAGGAGACATAATGAAACACAGCTTCAATTCCTGGGTTGGGAAGATCCTCCAGAGGAGGGCATGGCAATCCACTCCAGTACTCTAGCCTGGAGAATCCCCAGGATGAAGAAGCCTGGCGAGCTACAGTCCCTGGGGTCACAAAGTGTTGGACATGACTGGAGCGACTTAGCAAAAACTCACACAGAAGAAGTGAAAAGCTTATATCCACATACAAACTTGCAGCTTTATTCATAACCATCAAGACTTTATTTATTTATTTATTTTTTAACCATCAAGACTTTAAAGCAATCAAGATAAACTTTATATGGAATCTAGAAACATGGTATTGATGAACCCATTAGCAGGGAAGGAAAAGAGACACAGATGTAGAGAGTGGACTTGTGGGGGAAATAGACAGTGGGATGAGTGGAGAAAATAGGATCGACATATATTATATATATATATATATATATATATATATATATATAATCATGTGTAAAATAGATAGCTGGTGAGACTTTGCTCTATAACACAGGGACCCCAGCCTGGTACTCTGTGATGACCTAGAGGGGTGGGATGAGGGTGAGGTAGGCTCAAGAAAGAGATATATATATAATTATGGCTGATTCACACTGTTGTACAGTAGAAACTAATACAATATTGTAAAGTGATTTTCTCCCAATTAAAAAATAAATTTGAGAAAGAGATGTCCTTTAGTAGATGAATGTGTAAATACACAGAATTATATCCAGACAATGAAATATTGTTGTGCTCAAAAGAAATGAGTTAGCTAGCCATGAAAAGACATGGAGAAAACTGAAATGCATATTACTAGATGAAGAAAGGCATTCCAAAATATCTACATACTGTACAAGATATCCTGGCAAAAGGCAAAACTATGTACACAGTAGAAAGACCAGCAGTTGCCAAGGGATGGAAAGAGAATGAGATGAAAAGGCAGAGCCCAGAGGGTTTCTAGACCAGTGGCAATGCTATATCTGACACTATAATGACACGGTGGATACATGTAGTTATATTTTTGTCCAAATACATATAATGTACAATACCAAGACTCAACCTGAATGTAAACTATGCACTTTGAGTGATAATAATGTATCAATTGGGGTTCACCAATTAGTTACTAATTGTAACAAATATACAATTCTGGTAGAGGATACTGATTATAAGAAAGGCTATTCATATGTAAGGAGGGCAGTGGGTACAAGAGAAATCTCTGTTTTATTTGTCTATCTCTGTCTCTCTTGAACTTTTCCAAAAAAATCATACCAAGGAACATGGGCAAATAAATTACATATAAATAGAGCTCCTCTTGGTGAAGGGTGATGAATAAACTAAAGTTTAGCTACTTTTATCAAACTTCACAATCACCACCAATCAAGAAACTCTTAAAAATAATCCTGTGCTATCTAATTCTTCCTCTAAACTAGGGACAGTTAACTTAAGCAATATTCAAGGTTTAAGTAAGAGCTGTGTGGTTTAATTTATGATGTACAGTTCTTTATAGTTATAATGATTACTTTTATGAGGACTGCTAGAACTTAATATATCTGACTTTATGCTTTCTATTTCTATCTACTGGACATTTCCACACATAGCACAACACACACATTATCATCAAAGCTACTTCTTCACCTATTATCTCAGCTAATAATGTTCCTCAAATCCTAAGTGTTCATATTTGAGTTCTTCTTTCTTTCATGTTGTCTACTCCTGAAACCATATACAAGCCCCTGTGTCCCTGTCCTTTGAAGACAAAGGCTTCTGCTTTAGTCTCAGGACTCCATTGAATCTCTAAAGGCTGACTCACGAGTTAATGATTAGGAAATGTAAAGTTATAGAAACAAAGATCAGCCATTGGGCAGGGAAACTGGTAACAGTTTAGACTATAAATCTGCCACAAAGGAGAATCACCAAACTCACAGTTCCCTGAAAGATACAGATAAAGGTCTGACACACACTCCTAAGTTGCTTTTATGTAAGCAGACCTCCATCAGATGAAAACTATGGACCTTAAGAACATAAACCCTAGACTGGTTGAAACCAGAAGGTTGATGATGTTTGAAACTTCACCTCAATGCCAATAAACTGAGAATTGTGCCCTAGATGATCACACATCCTACCGGCTCTTCCCTCACACTGCCTTCAAAATCCCTTCCATGAAACCAGTCTGGGAGTTCAGGTCTTTTGAACATGAGTTGCCCATTCCCCTTGCTTTGTGCCCTACAATAAATGCTGTACTTTCCTTCATTACAACCCAGTGTCAAAATATTGGCTTTACTGCCCACAGGAGAAGAGATTCCATTTGGCTCAGTAACATAATCACATGTGCCAAATAATTTCTGGGTGTCTCTAGATACAGTCCCTCTTGTACTATACAGCCTCTCTTTTAAGCTCCTCTCTGCATTAAGCTCTTATCTTCCTGTTTCCATTCTTTTCTTCTTGGTATGCACATTGCCCTCATACTGATCATTCCAAATCATACAGTGGATAATAATAGTTGTTCCATGGTGCCTTTTTACCTATAAGAAAAAGTCCAATTTCTTTATTAAGGTCATGGACTTTTATTTAAGTATATTTGAGAACTTTTTCAGATTATTCTCACAATTTTCTCCCACACTCTCTAATCCAGTTAGAATAACTGGGCATCTAGATCATGTTATTCTTTTATCAGTCTTCATGTTTATTCACAGGTTTCCCCCTCTGCTCAAATTTTCCTCTCCACAGTGTCCACCTAGTAAAAGCCTAATTTTACAAATTTCACCTCAAAGTCATCTACTCTTTAGAGCCTTTCCTGACTCTACAGTGAGACTCTCTGCTTGACCCCTCAGTGGGCTAGAGCAGATCTTCCTTTATTCTTCTATTATAGACATTACTAAGTATAGTGTAATTATCCTTCTCCATGAAGTCTCAGAAGTTAGAAACCCAAGTTCCATCTGTTGCCAATGCACAAACTTGGATATACATAATTTTCCCCAGAAAAGACAGATTCACTAAACCTATCAGCTATTACAGAGTACTCAGTTACTCTAGCTCATCAAAGTTAGAATGTCATTCAGTGGATGAGGCACATTATTTTATATACTACTAAAAGGGGAAAAAATGCAGTCAAACTATGACATGTCACTGACAGAAACATCCTAATTTCAAGGTTGTTAAAACAAGACAATAAATACCTTAAAATTGATAAAATGAAATGCTGTCTTTTGAACTCTAAACACTGTTCAGGGAAGACAGAATAAACAGACACATTTTCAATCAGTGTCAATTTGCATACTCAAAGAAGATAGTTGTTTAAAAAAACTGCTAAATAAAATCATGGTGATAAACAAACAACACAGATGTGACATTTAATTTCAAAGATGCAGCTTCACAACTGAAATTATTTGAAGTAATTGCAAATAAACATTTTCAGTCACTGGAAGTAACTAAAATATGGTAATCATAATAGACAAAATACAAAAATGAAAACCAAAGTTCTAATGATTTGAGAATTGATTCTTCAGGTGTCTATCATACTACACTAATTGAAAAAAAATCACACAAAGAAATCCATATTAAGCAACTTAAAATGAAGTAAAAATGATATCCTCTGAAATACGTTGTGAATAAATCAAAAACTGCTATCAAGATGCTAGCACAGTGTCTGAATTTCTAAAAAATATTTATTGTTGAGAAAAAGATGCTTAAATATAAGATGCATAATTTAATTTTATCATATATGTAAACAATACATGATGAGAATTAATACATACATGATATATATTTGTATATATATAATTAATAAAATACTTTAAGTAGATATGTCTCATTCAGTTGCATATCTAAAAGCTAACAGTAACCTGCATTTTTTTCTTTATTTGGAAGTCTTTTTTATTACGACATTTGATATAAACTAATTTTGAATTCACAATTCTAAGGACCCTGCCCCTCCCCAAATAACTTTAATTAAAAGGTGTCTTGCCTAAATATCAATTTATGGCCATGTGAATGAGCCAATAAATGATTTGTAATGTGCTGCTATAGCTTAAAATAATATATTGGCAAGATAGAGACAAACAGAAAAGAGAAAATATTCAGATGATAAGGTATAATACCTTATTAAAATCAAGTGCTTAATTTTCTTAAATAAAATAATATTAAAATTATGGTATGGCCTATGTAACTCTAAATATGCACCTTCAGAAAGTTAAAATAAAATATTAGGTACAGAAAGATCAGTGGGAAACACATATACATGTAAACATACATAGGTAGTATAGATATAGATATACAGATATGAAAGGTAAGTAGGTTGATAGGTAGATAGATATGATGAAAAGAGCTACTGTATAAGAAGAAAGAAAATATTCTGACACTTTGGTACAAAGTGCTAAGATCAAAGTGACATCATAGAAGAAGAAAGCTGCTCAATCATTGAAATTGTGGCTGAGTTAAACAAAGAGATAAACAGATATACAACAAATCTTAAAATTCTAAGATAAAACTTGCATGCAACTTGGAAAACTTTTTTAAAAGTCACATTTTGATGAGTATACAATCTCATTACTTGCCCAATGGGTAGCCAAAGCAGGGAATTATATAAAGGCAATTATATTCTACAACAACAAATTCCTTAGAACATCTACTTGTAAGAAAAGTGTGAGTATAATGGGTCATATATCACAAAAGGACTCTGGAGAGAGGGACGTCTTAGATGGTTTAGTAACCATCTCTAAATATAAGGACATTACTAAAATTACTAAAATTTGTTTTTTCTTAATCTATAAAATCAAGATACTAATAGCTGCCTTTTGGTTTGTTCAGAGAATTAAATATATGGGTTCTATTATCAGAGTTATCACACACACACACACACTTACACACACAAAAAGACACACACACATGAACTTCATAGCTATTACTTATAATCATGTGAATCATTTATTTAACAAAATAAATTTTTAAAAGCTTTTTCAATTTTTCCAATCAGCTTATAAGAGAATTTATTATTTTTCAAATTAATTCACTGAAACCTGCCAGAAAGGCACAAAACATAGACCAATATATAATCCTTGAAATAAATTCTTCATTTATACTCATTTATCTTATACTCTTATGCACTGTATTCATTATCCTGGATAGCTGCTAACTCTGTTAACATGGGTTAAGAGTTCATATGAGTTGACTCATTCTTAACGTTCTTGTTTTGTTTTTTACTGAATTTAACAAACACAACAAAACAAAAGAGAAACAAGTCAGACAGTGGGAGTCTTCTTTCACGTATCTTGATTTTCTGGTAAGGAGTAGAAAATAAGGCTATGTAAACTTCCTAAAAAATTGCAAAGATTTTCTTTTTTTACTTTTATATCATCAATAAAGGAGAAAGAAATGGCAATCCCCTCCAGTATTCTTGCCTGGAAAATCCCATGGATGGAGGAGCCTGATAGGCTACAGTCCATGGGGTCGCAAAGAGTCAGACATAACTGAGTGATTTCACTGACTTACTTATCCTTAATAGAACCTCCACAGTCTCAATTAGGAATTTCTAGTTGGCAGTCACAATCAATGAATTGTGGAGGTTACCCACGGCTGGCATCATATGCTTACCAGTTTCAAACCCAATCTGCTATGTTTATTCATGTATATACACATAAAATATATATAAACACATATTTAATATATATTTCTTAAATGACCCCATTTTCTAGGCAATGTATGTGCAAAGGGATGCACAGTGAAGAATAAAGATTATTAAAAAATCATTATTTATACTATATGAGAAGTAGAGAGCCAGAAAGGAAAAAAAAACAAACAAACAGAAGTTTAGTATATTTCACTCAAACCTGTGTGTATATGTACACACTGACAAATTCCATGTTCACTCTCCTTTTCTTGCTAACAAACAGAGATTACATTTAGTATACGGACAATGTGCTCAGCTTTAAACTAACTAAATCTACATTTCTCACCATTATTCATAGCTAAAAATAAATATCTGACACAAAATGGAAATGGTAGCAGATGATATTGGATAGGGCTCCAAGTAAATATTATTGTAAAAGAACAAATTTGTGTGATTGATATTGTTTTATCCATCTTCCTATTCTTTTTTTCTGCTGAAAATACAGACATGTAGTGAAAGTAAAGATTTCTTGGGACTATGAGGTGAAAAACATAATGATGTAGCCCATAAATTTAAAATGACAGAGTAGAAATTTATAAGAAAACTGAATCATTGACGTCAATATGATGAGACTGTGTGCATGTGTGCTAAGTTGCTTCAGCTGTCTGACTTTTAGTTCAGTCCTAAAATGACTGTATCTATTTGTCTTGTTAAATGAAGAAATTAATAAATTCCAAACTTGTTTAAGACATAGGTTGGTTGTATTTTTCTTTGACTTATTATAAATTAATGGAAACGCTGTATGTGAGTATTATGTGCGTGTGTGTGTGTGTGTGTATCTGTGCGCTTGTGTATTTATGAATAATGACAGAGAGGAAAAAACATTTTTAAAAAAAGTTATGCCAACCTTAATATATATGTTGATTTATCAAACTTCTTTCAATCTTTGTTTTATATTTTAGCATTACTTTGTACCAAGTTTATATTTTGAATGACTTTTATTCTTTTAAATTTGTTAAGACGTGTCTATGGTAGACCATATGGTGTATCTTGGAGAATGTTCCATGAGCACTTCCAGAAGAATGTGTACTTTGCTATTTTGGTATTTAGTGTTTTATAGATATCTCTAAGGTCAAGTTGGTTGATTGTTACATACAAGTTTTCTAAATGTTGTTATTTTATAACAACACACTACTATTAATTTCTAATAACTAATTCCAGTTGTTCTATCAATTATTAGGAATGAAGTATTGAAATCAGGAACTTATTGTTAATGTATTTCTGTCTTCTATTATCAGCTTTAGTTTTACATAGTTTGATGTGAAGTTGCTCTGTTTTTAGGTGTGTATATATTTATAATTGTTATCTCTAACTTTTCATATTATGTACTGTCCCTCACTGTCTCTAGGAATAATTACTATCTTACTGACTATTATTTTTGAAATTAGCATGGTCACTCCTCTCTTTTGCTTACATTTGCATTTATTTACATCTTTCTACTTTCCAATTATTTGCCTTTTCAAATCTAACATGTTCAACATATTATAATTTTATAACATCTGGAAAATTTTCCAACATCTGAAAAATCAATATCTATTGATTTATTTTTATTTTTATTTTATTGATTTTATTGATTTTTATTTTTTTTTATTTATGATCCTTATTTTCCTGTTCCTTTGTATATCTTAATATTTTTGTTTGAAACTGCACAATATAAATATATCATGTGCAAATTCTAGAAATCAGATTTTTCTGACTCCAGAGTTTGTTGTTTTTGCCCCTTGTTTTTATTGTCTTTTGTTTGTTGAGTGACTACCCTGGACTCTATAAAATTTGTGTTTCTTGTCACATGCAGCCACTGAAGCACCTGCTTGATTAGTTTATTGGTTAGCTAATACTTGGTCAGAAATTCCCTTAAATGCCTTGTATTAATACGTTCTTTACCTTAGCCAAGTGACTCTGTGTGTGTGTGTATGTGTGTGTATGCTGGGATATATTGGGATACATTTTCAACGCTCAGGCAGTTGACATGTCTGCCTTGCTCATTGTTCCCTTGTTGCACAGGACTCAAACTCAGCCAGAGGTAAGTGCCTGGAGATGTCTCATATCTTGCCTGGGTACACACGCACCACTGCATATGTGCACATCCTTCTAAATCCCCAGCAATATGTCAGAGCATTTCAAAGTACCCTATGGTCATCTAGTTTTCAGACCTTACTTGCAAACTTTGTCTGGACTTTTATTTGCATCAACCAGTACCACAATTGTTGGCAGCTTTGGTGTTAAGCAGTTGCAGCTAATTATTTTTGAAAAACACCCTGGGAAAAAGGCCTTTTTCATGAAAGGGACTCCAAGTCAGGTCACAAATTGACAATACTTCTTGACCGGGGATTTTCTAAAAAACCAAGATAGGCCTGGTAATAGGGATTTATAAGGTGCTCCAAACCTGGTCTATCTCCTCAAATACCTGCAAGGTTACTGGTCTTCATCTTTACCATAAATTGTAAGTCTGTGTGTGTGTGTCTTTTTTTTTTTTTTTTTTAAGACAACCACAGAGCAGAGAGGAATGGGGCAGGCTAAGTTATATTTCATAAGTCTCACTGTCCTTTAGATGTTAAGTAATTTTTCTCCTAAACAAAATGTCTAAAACTCAGCAGGTCATAAAATAAACGTGATTGAAGCAAAATTCTGTGAGATAAAATAATAAAGAACAACAAACACTTAACAGACTAAAATCTCAAGGTATATGTATGTACCTGCTAAGCAGGAGTGAGAAGGATAGAGTCAAGAAATAATTTACAGAAGTCTTGTATGGGACTAGTAATACTCTAATCTAAACTTGGCACTGAAATATACTTTCCCCTGGCAAGCTCTAGAAATGTAATAAAAAAGATCAAATTACTATTTTAATTTTTTTTAAATCTTTACAATACTACAATCTAGAAGATTTTTTAAGTGCAGTGTATAGATAGAATTTGTTTGCATACCGTGAGGTTAATTCTATTCAGTGGTCACATACTGCACTGTGTTTTCGCTCAGTCATGTCTGACTCTTTGTGATCCCATGTACTATAGTCTCTCTTCACAGGATTCTCCAGACAAGACTACTGGAGTGGGTAAGCCATTCCCTTCTCCAGGAGATCGTCCCAACCCAGGGGTCACACCCGGGTCTCCCACACTGCAGGCAGATTCCTTACATACTGCACTACCAACACTGATTTTGGATTCTTCCTCATTCATACTATTAATCAAAAGAAGATAGTAAAAAACTGCTTATTTGGTAAACCTTTAGTACATCTTTGAAGCTGAGGGTGTTGCCTATAATCCGTGGCTGTGACGAATCCTGCATGAGTCAACCTGCTGCACGAAATCATTATCAAGTTATAAAACCAATACAAATCATATCCCACCAATCAAGAACAGAAAACTGCTGTAGACAACGTGGGAATATATTTTTGTAAAGACATAACTCTAATTAGCTTGATTTTATTGGGAAACATTTTACTTCTCTATCTCTTAATTACCGTGGGTTTAAAATTAAAATTAGTTAAG
Organism: Cervus elaphus; assembly: GCF_910594005.1. Classification (NCBI taxonomy): domain Eukaryota; kingdom Metazoa; phylum Chordata; class Mammalia; order Artiodactyla; family Cervidae; genus Cervus; species Cervus elaphus. The sequence continues at coordinate 47,048,725 of NC_057845.1, forward strand.
CCTAAATCAATGCAAGTAAAGCATTCTCAGATTATATGATGGTGACTCTGAAAGACTGCATATTTCCTGAGATGTGGGACAATGAACGGTAGCACTGATTTTTAGGCTATAGTATTGTGTGACTCACTTTTAATTTTTCCCCAATTTATCAACCTAGTAGGCTTTGTTTAATGATCAAATTATATAAAAGTAAATTTCATGAACAATTCTATACAAATATCATTGTAAAATATCAAAAATATGTTACCACTTGTATTTCCTATAATGTCAATTCCACTTCTTGTTTATGTACAAATTCCCTGTTTAGAGAACACTGTACTGTTTAGTGATCTCCTTAAGCTTAGAGATCTCTAATCGATTGAAGAAATGAATCAGATTCCCATTATAGTGCTTTATGACAAATTTTGTGAGGTACACTGAATCATATTCATATTAAAATCATTCTAGAAGTAGCATAAGAGTTGAAATTAATGTCAAAGTCCGGAGAAATTTTAATAAATACATTGAAACATTTTTAAAAGGAATATGTTGAAATACTAATGTCCTCTGATTTTTTTCATTAAAGTTGTGTAACTTTGAGTTAGTTATTTAAAACCTCTTTGGGTCTCAATTTTTTATTTTAAGAGAAGGACATGTAGAAATAGAATTATAGGTTTGCTTCACAAAGTCTCTAGAATATATGCATCGCAAAACCACTCAAGTAGTGTCTGTAAAAATGTAGATGCTCGGAATTAAGGGGTAATATCATTTTTTAAAAATATTTCAATAACTGCAAATAAAAGGAAAGGGGAGACGAGAGGGGATGAGGTCACAATTGTGTGCATGCGCATGTGTGATCTGAGAGGAGTGAAAACGTTTTGAAGAAAAGTTTACGAGCCATCCAATTAGGAATTAAAGTCTGTACAATGACTGAGGGACCTTGTCTTTAGGAGCCTTTAGTGGGAGCATATTCTGCACATTTTAAATTCAATATTGAAAACAAATAACATGCTTGAATGCATGGAAGGAGTAAGAAATACTGGTTTTCAATTCTACACCCAACGGATTAGATTTGCTACTCATTCATATTTTCACTTACCTGGAGAAATACTACTGAGGGAGAAAAATCAACATGTATAAACAATACATTGGGGTGTTTGTTATGAAGCATTTTGTATTATCATGGCCCCAAATTCTTACAGGTGAGCCAAGCACCACACCATGGTCAGCAAGAACAGAGAATTTTGCAAATTTGGTAAATGGATTAGACTGTTTAATATATTTTGGTTTGAATTACATGGCCTATTTGTATCACATTTGGGAGGCAAATATATATATTTTTTCTATATTATTTTTATGTGTGATGAACAATATTAGTAAAACATATGTTATACTCACCAGAAAGGAAAAAACTCAGGGAGAGAAAGTAACAGAAATCCATGATCTCATATTTTGTTATAATTAAGCAACTTTATTCATATTTAGGGGCTTCTTGGTGGCTCAGAGAGTAAGGAATCTGCATGCAATGCAGGAGGCAAGGGTTCAATTTCTGGGTTGGGAAGATCCCCTGGAGAGGGAAATGGCAACCCACTCCAGTATACTTGCCTGGAAAATCCCATGGAGCTTGGCAGGGTCCAGGGAGTCTTAAAGAGTTGGACACCACCGAGTGACTAACACTTTCACTTCCACACTTTACTCATGTTTAACAGAGTTAGAAAGAGTTTAAATTTTTAGAATGGGGAAAACTTATTTTTCAAATAGTTCCTATTCAAATTTTAAGGTTATTCCATTAAAAACTCATTAACTATATCATGGATTAATTCAGTTCAGTTCACTGGCTCAGTCAAATTCTGACTCCTTGCGACCCCATGAACCACAGCACGCCAGGCCTCCCTGTCCATCACCAACTTCCAGAGTCCACCAAACCCACGTCCATTGAGTCAGTGATGCCATCCAACCATCTCATCCTCTGTCGTCCCCTTCTCCTCCTGCCCCCAACCCCTCCCAGCATCAGGGACTTTTCTAATGAGTCAACTCTTCGCATGAGGTGCCAAAGTTGGAGTTTCAGCTTCAAAATCAGTCCTTCCAGTGAACACCCAGGACTGATCGCCTTTAGGGTGGACTGGTTGGATCTCCTTGCAGTCCAAGGGACTCTCAAGAGTCTTCTCCAACACCACAGTTCAAAAGCATCAATTCTTCTGTGCTCAGCTTTCTTTATAGTCCAACTCTCACATCCATACATGACCACTGGAAAAACCATAGCCTTGACTAGATGGACCTTTGTTGGCAAAGTAATGTCTCTGCTTTTCAATATGCTATCTAGGTTGGTCATAACTTTCCTTCCAAGGAGTAAGTGTCTTTTAATTTCATGGCTGCAATCACCATCTGCAGTGATTTTGGAACCCAGAAAAATAAAGTCAGCTACTGTTTCTACTGTTTCCCCATCTATTTGCCATGAAGTGATGAGACTGGATGCCATGATCTTAGTTTTCTGAATGTTGAGCTTTAAGCAAACTTTTTCACTCTCATCTTTCACTTTCATCAAGAGGCTCTTTAGTTCTTCTTCACTTTCTGCCATAAGGGTGGTGTCATCTGCATATCTGAGGTTATTGATATTTCTCCCAGCAATCTTGATTCCAGCTTGTGCTTCTTCCAGCCCAGCATTTCTCATGATGTACTCTGCATATAAGTTAAATAAGCAGGGTGACAATATACAGCCTTGATGTACTCCATTTCGTATTTGGAACCAGTCTGTTGGTCCATGTCCAGTTCTAACTGTTGCTTCCTGACCTGCATACAGGTTTCTCAAGAGGCAGGTCAGGTGGTCTGGTATTCCCTTCTCTTTAAGAATTTTCTACAATTTATTGTGATCCACATAGTCAAAGGTTTTGGCATAGTCAATAAAGCAGAAATAGATGCTTTTCTGGAACTCTCTTGCTTTTTTGATGATCCAGTGGATGTTGGCAATTTGATCTCTGGTTCCTCTGCCTTTTCTAAAACCATCTTGAACATCTGGAAGTTCTCGGTTCACGTATTGCTGAAGCCTGTCTTGGAGAATTTTGAGCATTACTTTACTAGCATATGAGATGAGTGCAATTGTGCAGTAGTTTGAACATTCTTTGGTATTCCCTTTCTTTGGGACTAGAATGAAAACTGACCTTTTCCAGTCCTGTGGCCACTGCTGAGTTTTCCAAATTTGCTGACATATTGAGTGCAGCACTTTCACAGCATCATCTTTCAGGATTAGAAATAGCCCAACTGGAATTCCATCACCTCCACTAGCTTTGTTCATAGTGATGCTTCCTAAGGCCCACTTGACTTCACATTCCAGGATGTCTGGCTCTAGGTGAGTGATCACACCATCGTGATTATCTGGGTCATGAAGATCTTTTTTGTACAGTTCTTCTGTGTATTCTTGCCACCTCTTCTTGGTATCTTCTGCTTCTGTTAAGTCCATACTATTTATGTCTTTTATTGTGCCCATCTTTGCATGAAATGTTCCCTTGGTATCTCTAATATTCTTGAAGAGATCTCTAGTCTTTCCTATTCTATTGTTTTCCTCTATTTCTTTGCATTGATTGCTGAGGAAGGCTTTCTTATCTCTTTTTGCTGTTCTTTGGAACTCTGCATTCAAATGGGTATATCTTTCCTTTTCCCCTTTACCTTTCCCTTCTCTTCTTTTCACAGCTATTTATAAGGCCTCCTAAGACAACCATTTTGCTTCTTTGCATTTCTTTTTCTTGGGGATGGTCTTGATGCCTGTCTCCTGTACAATGTCATGAACCTCCATCCATAGTTCATCAGGCACTCTGTCTATCAGATCTAGTCCCTTAAATCTATTTCTCACTTCCACTGTATACTCATCCGGGATTTGTTTTAGGTCATACCTGCATGGTGTTGTGGTTTTCTCCATTTTCTTCAATTTCAGTCTGAATTTGGCAGGAGTTCATAAACATTAATTACCTATAAATTCTGTTAAATTACAGCTTGTGTGTATTGTGTGAAAAAAATTCAGGCACAAAAATATTTAATAAGGTAATTTTTTAGACAGTGACACATGTCATCATTAATATCAACTATTCCTTGACATTGTTGGTAATATTTTCAATAATTTACTTTCATCAGAATTTAATTCATATCAGTATTCTACTATGATGAAGATTCACCTACTGAGACGAACACTCTTCGCCAATCTGCTGCATTCTAATATGACCGTTTTCACCTGACTGTATAGCTTCCACATCAGAAGGCCTACAGGAAAGTGAGGAACAAAGAGACAAATTATCAGTTTAAGATTCTATAGTTTGAGAATTGGAACTAGCAAGGAAGTCTGAGAACAGATTCTGACTCTCAGTAGCTGGGTGGTCTTGGGCAATATACCTGAACTTTTTAAGTGTTACTTCATAGGTGAAATGAACATGATAGTTTCCAGCTCAAAGCATATGGGGAGGATTAAAGGAAATCATGTTTGTAATGCATTTAGAACATCACCTAGTCATTGAAAACACTCAATGAATGCAAGCTAATAAAATTCATGTATGCAAATAGGTTTCTCAACTTTCCTTTAAATTATATGATCCTCATTTTCCCTTGACAAAGGGTACAAATTAGAACACTACTTTTAAAACTTCAATGGCATACACACCGAGGAAACCAGATCTGAAAGAGACACGTGCACCCCAATGTTCATCGCAGCACTGTTTATAATAGCCAGGACATGGAAGCAACCTAGATGCCCATCAGCAGATGAATGGATAAGGAAGCTGTGGTAGGTACATACACACCATGGAATATTACTCAGCCATTAAAAAGAATTCATTTGAATCAGTTCTAATGAGATGGATGAAACTGGAGCCCATTATACAGAGTGAAGTAAGCCAGAAAGATAAAGAACATTGCAGCATACTAACACATATATATGGAATTTAGTAAGATGGTAATGATAATCCCATATGCAAAACAGAAAAAGAGACACAGATGTACAGAACAGACTTTTGGACTCTGTGGGAGAAGGCGAGGGTGGGATGTTTCGAGAAAACAGCATTGAAACATGTATATTATCTATAGTGAAACAGATCACCAGCCCAGGTGGGATGCATGAGACAAGTGCTCAGGTCTGGTGCACTGGGAAGACCCAGAGGAATCAGGTGGAGAGGGAGGTGGGAGGGGGGGGGATCGGGATGGGGAATACATGTAAATCCATGGCTGATTCATGTCAATGTATGACAAAACCCACTACAATATTGTAAAGTAATTAGCCTCCAACTAATAAAAATAAATGGGGAAAAAAAAAACCTTCAATGGAGGATCTCATTTAAAAAGCAGAGTCTAATCCATTTTGGTGTGGGTCTGAGTTTCTTCATTTCTAACAAGCTTCTTGCTAATGTTTTCAGTCCTGGGACCACACTTTAAGGAGCGAGACATTCAAGCTTCCCCTTTTTTAGAAAGTGCAGTTATCACAGGAAGCCCTGCAGATCACAGGCAGAGATCTCCACCTCCTCCAGAATCACCCCTCTGAAGGTTGCTCAGAGATCATGGAAGGTGTAAAGAGCTGTAAAAGCAAAAGGGTCACGTGTGCTTTCTCCTCAATCCAAATTACTCCTTTCAGAATGGCTGTGGAGATGACAGTCCACGAGCTGGTCGCTAGGGATGGGGGGTGGAGTGTCATCTGGCAAAGACTTTCACTGTTTCCTCCCATGCTGTGTAGGCATGCCAAAATAAAGAAAAGAAAATCCACCCATAACTGACAAAGTCTGGCTTATAGAAAATGTTTCAGAATGTATTTTAGCTTTTCAAAACACATTTTTTTACAAAAACGTTTTATCAAAAGATTCATAGCTTTATCTAGGAGTTGTCAACTGTTTCACCACAGACAAAAATCATTCCACATAAAACAATAAAATGTATTTCCTAGCACATAAATTCAATGATGTTTATTTACTTTGTATGTGAGTAGACCCGATTCCATTCCATGTAGAAAACAAAAATATAACTTCCCTCTTCAAGGATAGATGTTTTAAAAATATTTAGTTCAAAACTTTTTTTTTTTATATTATTCCTGGTGGATTTTGCATAATCTAACTCCTAGAAGCTTGGAGTGAGATGTAGCCTGAGGAGTTGAACCTTGTCCAAAAAAGCAATACAAACAGATACACAAAGCAAAACATCAAGAATCTTGGTTCTGTTGTTTCATTTTCATCCACTACCTTCAGAGCATTTCTTTTCATTTATAACTTCAGAAGGAAAACAAACCAAAAAAAAAAAAAAAAAAACAGGAAAGAGAAACATTTTATAAGCTTTCATTGTCAATCATAGACTTCTCCCTTCCCACTGCCAAGGACTCTCCACTGTAACTATCCATGAGTAGTTGTCCCACTAACATTTAAGTTTTGTGTCCACTGAAAATTATTCAGAGACAACATAGTACATAGCAACCAACATTCATTAAATGAATAAATGTTCATTCAGAAATGGGATAGCCACATCAGAGGGAAGCTGAGTAATATTTGGAATAAACAAAAATTTAGTTACTTTTATGTACAGTAAAATCTTACACTGAAATGAGATTTTTTTTTTTTTTTTTGTGATTCCCACTCACTGGTTTTAGAATTTAAAAAACATCTTTCCCAAATGATTGCCATTCAAACATCTGTCAAAGTTTATCAAGTTCTTCTTATGGTATATATATTCACATTTTTTTTTCACTGCATGGCTTAGTTTAAAGATACAATTCTCACAGACATCCTAATTTTTTAAGGGCTTGTGCCAAGCTTGAGCATTTATTACTATCCAGGTATCCAGGGTTTTTTATTTCATCTTTTCCTGTATACATCTACTATGTATTCTATTTCTGTAACCTATTTCTATAGCTTCTTTCTATAATAGAAGCTATTATGTGGTTTCTATTCATAATTATGTAGAATTTTCAAACTAAATGGAATCATTTACCTTGAATTTCAAACAAATTGCTCTAGTTTTATCTTACTTGATTTTTCAGACCAAAGAAAAATACATTAATATTAACATTATGTTTGTAATGGAACATACAGATTTGCCCTGCAAGTTTTATACATACTTATTATTAACATGGATTTTATTATTTTATTCAAACCAATGACAGAAACTTTTAGCTCTTTAAGAACAGAATCAAATAACCTCATATGTGAAATTTATTCTGATGATGTTTAAGTATTCTATGAATGTACATAATTTCACTATTTAAAAAAAACAGTAGAAGGAAAGAAATCATAAAAATCAGAGCAGAAATAAATGAAAAACAAATCTAGTCTTAAGACTATGAGAACAGTAAAAATATTGAGCTTTCAATTTCCTAAACACAATTTCACTGAAATTTTTGGCAAAAAAAAGAAAAAAATCTCTACTTTCCTGGACTTTGTTGCGGTGCTAACTGATTGTACTGAATCATGCACATATTATATGTAGATACATACTGGGCTCAACTACAGAAAAGATGGCAGGTCAAGATTTCAGTCCCTGACTCTAAAACCAAGAAACGCAAGCTTTAAAGAAAGAGCTGACATATCCACAGGTGTAGCTCCATTAGTATTATGGTATAACCAGCTATAATAAATGGCTAGACACAATGCTTAGCACAGGCCCAGAGATAGCTATAAGATTAATAATCTTATATTAATCATCATCGTGATCATCATCATTCTGATCAGGATAGTGATGGTTATGAGTTGGTCATTTAGTTATGACTATAATCCTTCATTTTAATTCATAATGGTATAACTATCTGTTCTATAAAATACAAGGAGAAGCTGACCTCCATTGTCTTTTCCAGCAGAGGATATCTAATAACCTGCATGCATTGCAGGGACATAATTGTAGGAGAATAATTCAACGTTTGACAGCTTCCATGGAAAATTTCTTGGACTTTTATCTTGGGTTTTTTCCTACACTGTCCTATCATAATAATTTTATCCCATAACCAGTGAGGAACATCAGTAAAATCCAGTGTCCATATCATTAATACTTGATCTTTTAAAAGGAACAATTTCACAATATATCCATAATTTTGACCTTAGTGTCCGCAGTTGTGAATGCACTATCTGTATTGTTCAATATGTAAAATGAATGGAAAGATGAGAAATCTGTGTAAAGTTGAACATATCACTGCACAATCTTAAATATTTGTGTCAACTTCCAACAACTTCAATCTTTATACCAGTTCTTTTTTTCTCTATATTTCCTACTCATTAGATTGCTTCACTTCTTTCCACAAAATACTAGCAAATTGAATCTAACAATGTTTAAACAGAACTAACACCATGACCAGGCAGGATGTATCCTAGATTTACAATTCTGGTTCAATATTCAAAAATAAATTAATATATCCATCTCATCAACAGGCTAAGAAATAAAAAAAAATCCCAAGATCATATCAGTAGTACAAAGAAGGTATTTGGAAAGAAAAATATCTGCCATTTATTCATTATTAAAAAAAAAAAAAGAAACTTCTAAGAATACTAAGACTAGAGAAGAACTTCATCACTTGGTAAACAACATCTACAAAAAATCCTACAGTTAGTATTATACTTAAGGGTAAGGAACTAGAATTTTACCCACAAATATCAGGAAAAAGGCAAGGTTGTTTTCTCTCATCGCTGCATTTCAAAATCTTACTGCTAATCCTAGGTAGTGCAGTAAGACAAGAAAAAGAAATAAAAGGTATACCAGATTGGAAAGAAAAAAAATATATATATATATATAGGAATATTACATGATTATCTATGTAGAACATAAGAAAAAATTAATCAAAGACTCCTGAAATTAATAAGTGATAATAGGAAGTTTGCAGGATACAATGTTAATATTAAGGGACAGGAGATGGGAGAGGCTGCCTACTCTAGGCTTCCCTGGTGGTTCAGCTGGTAAAGAATCTGCCTGCAATTCGGGAAACCTGGGTTTGACTCTGGGGTTGGGAAGATCCCCTGGAGAATGGAACGGCTACCCACTTCAGTATTCTGGCCTCGGGAATTCCCTGGAGTGTATAGTCCATGAGGGCACAAAGAGTTGGACACGACTGAGTGACTTTCACTTTCATATGAGAAAAACTGACAAAAAATTAAAGAATAACCAACAACTAAAGAAATACTCCATGTTCATGAGTACAAAAACTCAATATTGTTAAGATGTCAGTTCCTCCCAACTTTATGTACAGATTCATTGCAATTTCAATCAAAATCCCAGCAGATTTTGTGAAAATTGGCAAAATGATTTTATTTTATTTTTGACAAAGTGATTTTAAAGTTGTTGAGGCAAAATACTCAGAAGAGTGAACTTAAATATAAAAAATAATGAATTTGGAGACCTGACTCTACCTAATTTTAAAACTTACTATAAAGATACAATAATCAATACAGTATGATAATGGTGAGTAGTAGACAAATAGATCAAACAGAATAGAAAGAATAGAAAGCTTAAATAGACCCACATAAATGCAGTCAATTAATCTTTGAAAAAGGGACAAGGCAATACAGTGGAGCAAATAAAGTCTTTTCATCAAATGCTGCCAAAGCAATTAAATGCTACATGTAAGAAAACAAATCTAGACAAAGATGGTATAGCTATCACAAAAAATTAACTCAATATGGATTATAAGCCTAAAGGTAGAAAGCAAAACTACAAATCTCCTAGATGATAATTTACAAGAAAATCTAGATGGCCTTAGGTATGGTGATAAAATTTTAGATACATCAAAGAATACTCTATGAAATAAATAAGAAGTTAAACTTCATTACTATTAAAACATCTGTGAAAGATAACATCATGAGAAATAGAACAAGTAACAGATTGGGAAAAATATTTGCAGAATATATATCTGATAGGTGATTGCTATCCAAAATATACAAAATAATCTTAAAATTCAACAATGAAAAAAAAAAAAAAAAGTCCAGTTAAAAAGTGGGCATGCTACCTGAACAGACACCTCACCAAATAGGATGTACAGTTAGTAAATAAATATAGAAACAGATGCTCAACATCACATACCATTAAGGAACTGCGAGTAAAACACCAAAGAGATATCACTAACATCTATTAGAATGGCCATTATCTGGAACAGTGGCATCACCAACTGCGGGTGGAGATACGGAGTAATGGGATCTCTCATCACTTGGTAGTGAGAATGCAAAATAGTTCAGGCACAGTGGAAGACAGTTTGGCAGTTTCTTACAAAACTAAATATGCTCTTATCAGATGATCCAGCAAATGTACTGTCATTTAACCAAATAAGACAATATCTTTTATAAATATAAATACCTGCACAGGATATGGTATGGTAACTATATTCATGATTACTGAAACTTTGGAGCAAACAAGACATCCTTTAGTATATTAATGCATCAATAAACTATGGTACACCCAGATGAAAGAGTATTCTTCAGCTCTCAAAAATGAGTTATCAAACTGTAACAAGGCATTAAAACACCATAAATACAGATTACAAATAAAAGACACCAAAATAAAGAGTTTACATACTGCATTATTTCACTATATGATGACATTTTGGAAAAATTGAAAATATGGAGAGAGTAAAATGATCAGCGATTATCAGGGCATGGTGGGAGGAGGACAGAATATGTACAGAACAGAGGATTTTCAGTGCAGGGAAACTATTATCTGTAATACTATAGTGATGGATAGCTACATTATATATTTGTTAAAAAAAAATAGAATATACAATATCAAGACTGAACTTTAGTGTAAACTAGGGCCTATGGGTGATAATGATATGTCCGTGTAGGTGCACATATTGTAACAAATAAACCACTCTCTTAAGGATCATCAGTAGTGGGGGAAGCTGTGTATTTGGGGAGGGGGGATGTGAGAAGTCTATCAGTTCAGTTTAGTTCAGTCGCTCAGCCGTGTCAGACTCTTTCCAACCCCATGGACTGTAGCACACCAGGTTTCCCTGTCCATCACCAACACCCAGAGCTTCCTCAAACTCATGGCCATTGAGTTGATGATGCCATCCAACCATCTCATCCTTTGCCGTCCCCTTCTCTTCTTGCCTTCAATATTTTGCAGCATAAGGGTCTCCTCTAATCAGTCAGTTCTTTGCATCAGGTGGCCAAAATATTGGAACTCCAACTTCAGAATCAGTCCTTCCAATGAATATTCAGAGTTGATTTCCTTTAGGATTGACTAGTTTGATCTCCTTGCAGTTCAAGGGACTCTCAAGAGTCTTCTCCAACACCACAGTTCAAAATAATCAGTTCTTCGGCACTCAGTTTTCTTTATGGTCAAACTCTCACATCCATACAGGACTACTGGAAAAACCACAGTCTTGACTAGACTAGACCTTTGCCAGCAAAGTAATGTCTCTGCTATTTAATTGCTGTCTAGGAAAGTCATAGCTTTTCTGCCAAGAAGCTAGTATCTTTTAATTTCATGGCTGCAGTCACCATCTGCAGGGATTTTGGAGCCCAAGAAAATAAAGTCAGTCACTGTTTCTATTGCTTCCCCATTTTCTTTCACTTTCATCAACAGCCTCTTCAGTTTCTCTTCACTTTCTGCCATAAGGGTGGTGTCATCTGCATATCTGAGGTTATTGATATTTCTCCCAGTCATCTTGATTGCAGTTTGTGTTTCATCCAGTCCAGGATTTCTCAAGATGTACTCTGCATATAAGTTAAATAAGCAGGTTGACAGTGTACAGCCTTGACATGCTCCTTTCCCAATTGGAACAAATCTATTGTTCCATGACCAGTTCTAACTATTGCTTCTTAACCTGCATACAGATTTCTCAGGAGGCAGGTCAGGTGGTCTGGTATTCCCATCTCTTTAAGAATTTCCTACAGTTTGTTGTGATCCACACAGTCAAAGACTTTGGTGGAGTCAATAAAGCAAAAATAGATGTTTTTATGGAACTCTTGATTTTTCCATGATCCAACGGATGTTGGCAATTTGATCTCTGGTTCCTCCATCTTTTCCAAATCCAGCTTGAACATCTGGAAGTTCACGGTTCACATACCATTGAAGCCTGGCTTGGCGAATTTTGAGCATTACTTTGTTAGCGTGTGAGATGATGGCAGTTGTGAGGTAGTTTGAGCATTCTTTGGCATTGACTTTCTTTGGGATTAGAATGAAAACTGACCTTTTCCAGTCCTGTGGCCACTGCTGAGTTTTCCAAATTTGCTGATATATTGAGTGCAGCACTTTCACAGCATCATCTTTCAGGATTTGAAATAGCTCAACTGGAATTCCATTACCTCCACTGGCTTTGTTCATAATTCTGCTTGCTAAGGTCTACTTGACTTCACATTCCAGGATGTCTGGCTCTAGGTGAGTGATCATACCATCGTGATTATCTGGGTCATGAAAATCTCTTTTGTATGGTTATTCTATGTATTCCTGCCACCTCTTAATATCTTCTGCTTATGTTTGATCCATACTGTTTCTGTCCTTTACTGTGCCCATCTTTGCATGAAATGTTCCCTTGGCATCTCTAATTTTCTTGAGGAGATCTCTCCTCTTTCCCTTTCTGTTGTTTTCTTTTATTTCTTTGCGTTGATCTTGAGGACGTCTTTCTTATCTCTCCTTGCTATTCTTTGGAACTCTGCATTCAGATGGGTATATCTTTCCTTTTCTCCTGTGCCTTTCACTTCTCTTCTTCTCAGCTGTTTGTAAGGCCTCCTCAGACAGCCATTTTGCCTTTGTGCATTTCTTTTTCTGGGGGATGGTCTCGATCACTTCCTTTGTGCAGTGTCACCAACCTCTGTCCGTAGTTCTTCAGGCCCTCTGTCTAATAGATCTAATCCCTTGTTTCCACCTGATTTGGTTGTTATCCTAATACAACTCTGAAAAAGTCTTTTAAAAAAGTCTAACTCTCAGTAGATTCTGTAAGACTGAAAAGTGGAATACAGAGCCATCCACATTTTTGGCCTATAGAAAATGATCAATACATAGTTTCTCTAAAAAATGCTAATTTGAATATTTCTCTACAACATGATAATTTGTAAGTAATACAAGCAAGTATACTTGTAACAGGGGAAAGACACATACAGGTAAACTAGCTAGATAACATTATTTGCACATATTATACACCACCAACTCTAGAAAATATTGTGAAACTGTTTTTCAAAAATTTTTTTTGCCCTTCAGGAGTATAAAGACTTCTGCAGCTCTCATCTTGCCAATACATGGTCTCATAAAAAAATTAGGCATTTGCAATCTGTATAAAGAAAACAGTATTCAACTCTCTTTGCAATGTAAAGAAAAGAAAAATGTATCAAATTGGAAAAATGTAAATAGACAATTCATGGAGGAAAATTATCAATTGACAATACACATAGGAAAATGCTTGATTTAATTAGAAATAAAGAATATGTTAACAGAAATGTTAGCTATTAACCCTTACCCAAGAGCTTGGCATTTTTTTTTTTTTAATAAGAAAATGAACTGACCTGGAACTCTGAAATTTTACTTCTAAATATGTTCACAGAAAAATAATCTTAAATATACAGAAGGATATGTGCTGAAACATGTTATAGTAAAATATTAGAAACAATCTAAATGTCCTTCTGTATTAAAAGAATAAATGGCTGTATTTTCATATGATGGACAGCCAAGCAGCAGTGAAAATAGTGAATGAGAAATATGTGTATCAGTACATGTATATTATCCAAAGTAAATGTCTACTGAAAGAAGCATTATGTAGCAAGATATGTATAAGATATCACTTACACTATTAGACCTACAAAACTTTAGTATACAACGCTTGTGGTTATAACAACATACTAAAATCAAATTAAAATATGAGAATTTTCAGCACCAAATTTTTGTGAATAATTCCTTTTTGTGAGTGAGGTAGAATACTAAGATGATGAAACCTGCAGAGGACTTTTTTTTCCCCCTAAAGAACACTGCTACTGCACAAATTAATAAACAATTTATAAAGCAATATGGCAGCCATGAAAATACTCCTGTCAGATTTCCCATTGAATCAACTGCTGAAATCTGCCCACGAATTTGTACAAATGTGGTGCTGCCTACACGCTGCTCCCACCAATGACTGAGCCCAGAAAGGGGCAATAAGGCAGATCTATCCTTGGGTGATGTGTCACATCTCTTAGAGCGCCTCTGGCTCCAGAAATCCCTGTCAGATGTGACAACAACTAGAATAGTATTGTAATCTACTGCATTTCTTCCTTCCTCCCCTCCCTTTCTCTGGCATGGGGTTCAAACTGCATTATGTTCCAGGGTCACTTCTAACGTTTCCTTGCTTGCTTTACACTTTTCCTAAACATCATTTTCTCCAATGAATTTCTTGAAGGTCTAATCCCATCTTGATATCCTTCTGAGAGGATCCAGATTAACACAGGAAGATATGGCAAACTGTTAAAACTCAATCAATTTCTGTACTGGTACACTGATAAATAAGTATTCATTATGTAAAACATTCATAATTTTATAGTTTACTTTGAATAGAGTTATTAGCAATTTATATTTTATTTCTTATAATTTTATTTTTGCATTCGGCATTTGTTCCTTTGTGATATGGAAAAATATTTTAAAACCTTCACATATCAAAATGAACCAAGATTAATATACAGCAGAAGCCTCTGTTCACCATAGCATTATTTGGGGGAAATTTTACAATGTTATATGAATGTTTAACATTTTTGTGCTGAATTCTAACACTTATATGTTCTTTCCACATATATACTATGTATCTGCTGACAATAGACATCTGTTCCTTGAATTAGAAATCAGAGGCAGAATCACCTCTTTCTGCAGATATTAAGAAGAATACTTTCAAATATAGGTGTATCCACGCAATACAGCTCTCTCTCCATCAGTAAGAAAAGCAATGTGGACATATTGCCCCTGTTTTCTTATGTAGACATGAACTTACCCTTCAGTAATTCCACTCCCCAAGCAAGTTTACTCTGCTGTTAGTGTTAGCCGCTATTGCCCCAGTTTCTTTCTTTCATGGGAAGACTTGATGGCAGGGTCCTGGGCATACTTGCCAAGTTTGTCGAGGATAAATCTTTAGCTTTTACCCATCCTTAAATCATATTCACATGCAAATCCACTATTCCAGTTTTTGTCTCTAATTGGTTTCATAGACAATCTTCTCTGCTGAACCACCCCTTGAAGAACACTAGTACATATTCATTGCAATCCCTAAATATTTGTTCTTGCCATTCATACTGCTTGGAATGTCCTGTGAAGTTTTTATGTCAATTTGAATATATATGCCTTTAAATTTTCAGCTTTGAAATAGTTTTCTCAATCATATTTTCATTCTACATTTCTTACAGGATTAGGCGATAAATACAATCTTGAACTTTATTTGCTGCTTCACAACTATTTTCTAGTTATTTGATATTCCTAAATACTAAACACATTTTCAAAATAGGAGCTATGTCTTTAAAGTAATTCTTAAGCTCGACATAGTGCAAAGCTAGAATTCTCAAATGCATGAACGTCTAATTAATGAGCCACGATGTTATTACCTTAGAGAGCTCAAAGAGAGGTGTTCGCCAGTCATTTAAAATGATATTCACCGCTTTGGGAGTATAAATTAGCACAAGTATTTTGAATAACACTGTATCATTATATAGCAAAAAGTTATTTAAAGTTATATGTTCTATATTAGAGCAATACCATCCAGAGATTTATTTAAATAGTAGTGTGTATGTGGGCAAGAATTTTGTAATGCATGTTCTATGCATCATTGCTTAGAATGTGAAAATTATGAAGTTTTAAGTTCAAACACAGGGATGATAACCATAAGCTAAAACACTATACAGCCACTCAAGTGATACTTTAGAGAACATTTAAATGTGTTTAAACTTGTTAATGATATTATCTTGAGGAGAAAAACAAGTTAGAAACAATTATGGTTAAATATCTGACATCTTTTGATAAAATTTTAATAAAGATACATGCATAAAATACTATGAAGTGTATTTTAAAAGTGTCAGTAGTTACTGGAAATCATTGTAATCAGGATTTTTCACATTTCCTCACCTATGGTTTCTATTTTTGGCCATAAACATTGCTAGTTATCTGATTATACACTAGATAGACTTTAAAAATTGTAAGTCTCAAAATTGTACTTACCTTGAGCTCAAGCGTACCTAATACTCGAACAGATTTTTTTTCTTTCTGTTTGAGGAATTAGCGAGTAACTTCAGTGTGTGTTTATACATGTTTGTGTACTCCTAACTTTTCCTTTATTTGTTAAATTTTCTGATGGACATTTATCTATTTTGTGCTTTCAAAAAATACAAAACCTTTAAATGAAAATTCAATTTTTATCTTGATTCTATTCCAAGTTATTCCTTAAATAAACATAGTGTCAGAAGAAAAGGTGAGCTATAGTCTTTTAATGCTACCTCAACACACAGGTGATACACTGATTTTTTTTCTTTATGTAATGCATAACAGAGAGTAGCTTCATAAAATAACACTTTATGTCAGACATGGGATATGTTTAAAAAGAAAATTCTTGATTATGAAGTATTTAACAAGCACTAAAAGATGACTGATTTTGTCTAGAATACTAGTTTTGTGTTTGAGAACATTTGATTAGTGAGCAAAAAATATGGCTCAGAATTTTCAATTTTCTCTATTTGGGCATCTTGATTTATAGTTCTATAAGAGGAGTGTTATCCAAATGTACAATCTATGTTTCATTTGTACTTGTTTACATTAGCATTCCTTTCTTTATTTAGACTGGTCTCTATTGAGGACCCTTTAGTACTGCAGACCCCAGAAAAGGCCCAAGCACCAATAAACAGCTTCTTTTTTTTTTTCTCTTATAGAATGTGGCTGTAATACATAAAACTTAATTAGTTTGTTGGAAAGAATGACTTTGCTACAATCCATAGCTTTGGTTTCTCCCACTTGATTAGTGACATGTTAAGGGTAACCCTGGTGCCTTTTGGTGTGGCTATATATGCTGGCAAGCACTACGGAGATTGCTTATTTTCTACGGGAAATTCAACCAGTAGGTTTGCTTTTTCTGAGCAAAACTTGTTCATAAATGCAAAGATGCAAGACATTCTTTTCCCACAATGCCTTGGTAAGTGCAAGTTCTTGCTACATACCATAATATATCAATCATATTTAATGCAAGGTTTTTCAACATGTCATTATGGACTTTTAAAATGAGACAATTATTTGCTAGGGATGGGAGCAGAGTACTCTCCTGAGCATTGCAGGGCTTTTAGCAGAATTTTGAGCACCTACTCACTAGATGTCAGAAGCATTTCCAGTTGTGACAAATCAAAAGATGTCTCCAGACACTGCAAATGTCCTCTAGGAACAAAATATTGCCCAGCTCAAAACCAACGATTTAAGGGAAATTTAAAAAAAAAAATTAAAATTTCAAGAAAGATGGATAAGTCTGAATTTTACCTTGATTCTACTACAGTAGTTACTGAAACATATTTTCTGAGTCTCAACTTCCTCATCTGTAAAATTCAGATGAAATTGTTCATACTTACATCACAGCCTACAGCACACCTGCAACTTTTTATGCCTTCCAGTGTGAATACTTCCATTCTCTGGGAGGATTAGGAATTCATTGCTGGAGAAACGTGACGAAACAAGAAGGATGGGTGGTCTCCTGTGGCTGTGTACATCTAAAGCTATTTGCTGGGGATTTTCACGTCAGAATTAGGGCATATCTGCCTTCCAAAACTCCCCAAAGGAAATCTTCTTCCATAAAGCAAAGAAGTCTGCAAAATTAATTTCATGTTTAGGATTTCTAGTTCAACTAAAGCTAAAGATACACATAAACATTGCAAGTATCTTAAGTTAGCCCAAATATAGGGTAAAAAAAAAAATTCCTTTTTCACTCAACCCTGCAGCAAGGAGTTGAAGTTTGTCCTACTGGAAATAGGATCCCAATTTATAATTATGATCCCTCTCCAAATATGATAGTGCTTTAATTTAAAGAACAGTAAATATTAAGCAAAAATACATTTAAATACATAGTTCAGTTGAAGTTTGTCTTTCCATGCCCAGATGAACTTTGAGACAGTGCACAATTTTTCAAAACTTCCAGTCTCAGGGGATCTCTTATACTAGTTTTATTTGACCATGCTAGTCCTTGGAGAAAAAGATTGCTCTTCGGCCCATAAGCAGTAAATCAGATTTGTTTAAAGGAATACTTTGTTTCCACCTTGTGTGAATAGTTCACAGTTTACATTATAGTAGTTTTCAGACAGATTTCAACAAAATATAGACAGTGTTGATAATGAACTGCTATCACGACTTGAGTTACTACAGTGGAAAAAAGGAAATTAAGTCATCCTCCAAGAATGATAAGCAGGAATTAGTGGAACAGTAACTCTCTCTCTTTTTTTTTCTTTTTTTTTCCTATAGATGAAGCCCAAAAGTTTAAAATCTTAGGAAACAAAAAATTAATTAATTAATTAATTAAATAAAATAAAATCTTAGGAGACA
Source organism: Cervus elaphus (assembly GCF_910594005.1). Lineage (NCBI taxonomy): Eukaryota > Metazoa > Chordata > Mammalia > Artiodactyla > Cervidae > Cervus > Cervus elaphus. The sequence continues at coordinate 47,067,154 of NC_057845.1, forward strand.
ATTCAAGGCAAAGAGACAGCAGTGGCAAGTATAGAAGGAAAAGATCACAGCAGACATTAGACGATTTATGTGTTTGACATCGTATCAGAGTCACAGAGAAAGCCAAGAGGACTTGTTATGAGCATAATTTTGCATATAAAGGTAAAGATTAGTGGAATTAGAAGATAAAATAGAGGCTGTTTTCCTAATATAGAATGCTTTTTCTACTCTTCCCCTTATATGTCTTTTTTTTAAGGCTTAATGGAAAAGTTTGTCACAACAGAGATTCTCACTATTTAATCAGTGACTTATCCTGACTCTTATAGCGAGTGCTTATTTATTTTGTTAACACACACACATCTGAGGATCTTCAGTGTGAGGGAAGCGTGGTTCTTCAGGTGGCATGTAACTCTTACAGCGATTAGTCATGCTTGGCGTGTAACTGCCACTTTGGGTTCATTTAGCTCTTGAGGCTTATGAGATCTGAATCTGAAAATGTGTTTCTTTGTAGGAAATATAGTGACAGCAAATAATAGCTGACCGATAAGTCATGCAAGACAAACGTCTGTGAAATTTCTTAACAGTTGTTATTAGTTTTAATGCTGAACATCTAGTTTTATTGGAGGGGAGAAGATATTTAGGCAAACTGGATTAGAAGCATTGACCAGATGAGTGACAGGTATACACAATGTAAGCCCAGGCTTTTGGCTGACTGAGACTCAAAACAACTTCAGCCAATCATTGTTGTGGGGGATTTGTAAATCATCTGAAACAACCTACCTTGGAAATGATATATTCCGGTAGCCCAGCTCCATGAAAGTTTCTGTCTCTAGCAGTCTCTTGTTACAGCACCACTGCTGTTTACCCTCTCAAAGCTATTCAAAGCATGAATTACTCTTATCTGGTTAATCCTAAACCTTTTCCATCCTTCCATACTAGGTTTTTCTGTCTATTTTCTTTTTTATTATATTGATTGTATTCTTAGCACAACCAGGTAATACTCCAAATCGAGATAAATCTTTCTATCTTCTCTGAACCTAAACACTATTCAGAGGGAACACTCACATATGGGTGATTAAGATACCCATGGTCTTGGATCCACAAATTGGATCCTGGCAATTTTACTACGTTTGTTTTTCCCCGTTTTACATAGCAGATACTTCAAATGTTTCCATTATCATCAAAATATTTTTCAAACTCTAGCCATCAGTTTTAATTCAGCAGATGCTTTTGCATACTGTTCGCAGAGTTATGCAAGGAGATGAGAATTTGAACAACTTCCACCTACAAATATACAGGTGAACTTACCCTTACTTTTCTGATTTTCTACTATAGCATAAAAAGGGTGTTCTTTCTACCCATTATTCCTTTCTAATCCATTTCTCCCCATCACAGTCCTGACTCTTATCCAATCTTGCCATCTTTCAAAGCTCACTTCATTTGTTACTTCAGTTCTTTCCCTTATGTGTAACTTCTTTATCTACATTAAAACAGAGAAGAAAATATATATTATTATTCAAGTGTTTATTTTTATATTTTCCCCAAACCATGTTCAGAAAGGAAATTCACTCCATTTTATATTCAACATCATTAGCCCACAGAACACAAAATTAATGTCCTCCTGGACACAAAAAGACAAGTGACTTTGTAAAATAAGTGAAGGAATAAATACACAAAACATCTATAGGCAGGTAGAGAAAATAAGCTTGTAAGAAAATGGTCTGGGGTGACAATGAGGGCCATATTTCAGTGTCTACATGTTGTACCAAACAAAAAATCATAACTGTGAATAAATTAAGCATAAAATACAAAGTTGTGTTAGTTATTAGACTGCAATGACATTTCAGACAGTCACCATGGAGGCCATGCTGAATTTGAAATTTCAGTTTATAAAAAGGTCTGAACTGGATGTTTCATGTAGAAAACACAATTTATGTGACATTTTTATATCAAAAATCTTAAGTAGTTTAAATATATTTTTATTTGCAAATTGATTTCTTAAATATATATAGCAAAGAAGTATGCTAGATCTATCTGAGTTAGTTTAATAATGCCATTCTACACTTCCAATGTAGGATGGAATTCATGAAAATAATGCTATTAATTGTGGTATTGTAATCAGAAAAGCTTTAAAATTAGAGAAAGGAATACCACTATCAGAAATATATCTGCTATTTATTTCATAGCTTCCTATTTTTGGTACATGGATGCAATGACCTCTCATTATCTGAGAATATAAATTAAAATTGTGTAGAACTATCCTGTTTCCTGTTTAATCTGCTTTATTTCCTTGTCATAAGATTAAGAGATAAACTGTTATTGATATTTCTGATTTTTTCCCTTTTAATATTCAACAACTATTAAAGACTTACTTCAATACTAATGAGAAAGAGGGTTCTACATCCAATCTTAGGCAATACTCCTAGTCTTTCCAAGGGTAATTATGTTTGGGGTCAAAATATAAGCTATATGCTCATAAAGAATATTATAAAGGAAAAAAGAAGAGTTTCTTACTATATTATAAGTTGTTTTTTAAAACAATAGCTGGGTTTAGATACTGTACTTAAATTTTCTGGTTCTGGCTTATCTCTGCCATTGTTTTTATAAATTAGAAGGTACATGCATTTATGTACAAATGTACACATACATATTGGAGAAGGGCATGGCAATCCAGTCCAGTATTCTTGCCTGGAGAATCCCATGGATGGGGGAGTCTGGTGGGCTACAGTCCATAGGGTCGTACAGGTCAGACATAGCTGAAGCGAATTAGCGCAGCACACATACATATACACATGCCTATTTTCTAAAAGACTGAGCTGAGATGAATCCCTATAGCATTTTCTTCCACTTCAGTTTGTTTACGTATTATTAAATGGCTAATATTTTTCACTTTCACACTTTACCTCAATTCAGCTAAAAGTTACTGAATGCTTTCTATGAGTTATAGGCTGATATTATAACAAGAAGAATAAAGATGAATTATTACATATGCCTCTTTGGGAGATAAAAATACCAAAGGAGATACACAAATAAAAATGTGATGTGAATGAAATGGTATACAACAAAACTGGCCTATGTATAAAGCGCTAGAAGGGAACAGATAAATGATGTGGTGGAATTAGAGGAAGTAGAGGATCATCAAAGCTTATATTATCTAGAAAAGAAGACAGAAGAAAGAACAAACCATGGGAAAGTTATTGCATGAACAAAGCATTCACATGTTTTGTTCCATTTTTCTTGGAGAATCAGAAACAAAACAAAACAAATGATCCCAACAAAATTCCCAAGATAGCATCAAATTCCAAACAGGACAACAGTAAAGAACTATGATTTCTACAGCATCTACAATAAGCCTATGTGAGTATGTCACTCATAAAAGTATCGTTCATCAAATACGTCATAACAGAAAAGCTTTTTAGAAAGACACATCTAAAACACCTATAATGAAATACAAAGTCATACTGAAATCATACTAAGCTGAAACAGGACATTCTGTGAGTATTTTATGCAGCATTGCATCATATGAATAAGGGAAATAATTTGCCAAAAACCATGGTTAATTGCATGTGTGCTTATAGTCACTGTCATATATTTTGTACTGGAAGAAATACAAGCAGGTATTATATGCTGATACTTAGCTCAAGGAATAGGATTATTTGATTTAGATTATTAAAGGGAAATATCTTCATGTTAATAGCATTCTCTTCAAGAAGAAAAATTAAACATAAATACATAATTAGCACAAACTGACTTCTCAGGATGTTTTATATTATCTCATTCAACATACAACATGCCATCTTGACATTTTAGTGGATTCCTTGACTCCAAGAGGCACATCATGTGAGAAATCTGTATGCAGGTCAAGAAGCAAGAGTTAGAACTGGACATGGAACAACAGATTGGTTCCAAATTGGGAAAGGAGTACAACAAGACTGTATATTGTCACCCTGCTTATTTAACTTATATGCAGAGTACATCATGAGAAATGCTGGGCTGGATGAAGCACAAGCTGGAATCAAGATTGCCGGGAGAATTATCAATAACCTCAGATATGCAGATGACACCACACTTATGGCAGACAGCGAAGAAGAACTAAAGAGCCTCTTGATGAAAGTGAAAAAAAAAAAAAAAAGAGCCTCTTGATGAAAGTGAAAGAGGAGAGTGAAAAAGTTGGCTTAAAGCTTAATATTCAGAAAACTAAGATCATGGCATCTAGTCCCATAACTTCATGGCAAATAGATGGGGAAACAGTGGAAACAGTGATAGACTTAATCTCTTGGGGTTCCAAAATCACTGGAGATGGTGACTGCAGTCATGAAATTAAAAGACACTTGCTCCTTGGAAGAAAAGTTATGACCAACCTAGATAGCATATTGAAATACAGAGACATTACTTTGCCAACAAAGGTCCGTCTGGTCAAGGCTATGGTTTTTCCAGTAGTCATGTATGGATGTGAGAGTTGGACTATAAAGAAAGCTGAGCACCAAAGAATCAATGCTTTTGAACTGTGGTGTCAGAGAAGACTCTTGAGAATCCCTTGGACTGCAAGAAGATCCAAGCAGTCCATCCTAAAGGACATCAATCCTGAATATTCTTTGGATGGACTGATGCCGAAGCTGAAACTCCAATACTTTGGCCACCTGATGCAAAGAACTGACTCATTTGAAAAGACCCTGATGCTGGAAAAGATTGAAGGCAGGAGGATAAGGGGATGACAGAGGATGAGATGGTTGGATGGCATCACCGACTCAGTGGACATGAGCTTGAGTAATTTCCCGGGAGTTGGTGATGGGCAGGGAAGCCTGGCATGCTGTAGTCCATGGGGTCGCCAAGAGTCAGACATGACTGAGTGACAGAACTGACCTGAACTGAGCTGACTCCATCAGGGCTTCCCAAGTGGCGCTAGTCATAAAGAAACTGCTGGCCAGTGCTGGAGGCATAAGAGATATGTGCTTGATCCCCTGGTTGGGAAGATCCCTGGAGAAGGAAGTGGCAAGAATTTCAGTATTCTTGCCTGGAGAATCTTTTGGTCAGAGGAGCTTGGCACACTATGGTCCGCAGGGTCACAAAGAGCTGGACATGACTGAAGCAACTTAGCACCTTAGCTCCATGAAGGTGTGTTTTGTTTTTTTTTTTTTCTACTTTGATTGTAATATGCTAACTACTCTACCAATGACCTAACCATAGTCCTTTTGGAGAAAAATTATTTCATTTTAAAAATAAACATAAGCCTTTAGGTAAAACAGGAAGTTTAATTCATTATATTACATATTAAACACCAACTTTAATGCAGCAGAAAAGAAGATAGGAAGAACAATTACCAGAGGAAAAAAATGTATGAAACTTAATCTTATCTGATGTCTTGCTCAAACCAGTAAAATCACTCTTAAAAAGAAATATAAACCTATATCCATCCATATCCATTCTTACAGATCAAGCCTACCTCAGTCAGATTCTGGGTGATATCTCACTCAGAGTAACAGAGATAAACAGAAAATGACCGAGCACTGTGTGCCTTTTTGTACATAGCGTACTTTATCTGATTTACCCACTCCATTCCTTTTGTCTGCCTCCCTTTCACTGATAGTACAGTTAAGTACAACTTTGACTCTAAATTAGTAAAAATACAAAACCTTAAAAATATATAAAATAAAAAAGATGCAAAATTTTGGCAATTAATTATTCCTACTTTTATCACTAAATTCTTAGAGGAATCTCTAAAATGAATTTGTATTTTTATATACCTTTTCCATCCTTAATTAAACTATTTTTTCTTTAGGAATTAAGGCAAGTGAAATAATTGAATATTAATTAATTACTATAGAAGAGTCCTTGGACAGCAAGGAGATCAAACCAGTCAATCCTAAGGGACATCGACCCTGGAATTAATTCTGAAATCAACACTGGAAGGACTAATGCTGAAGCTAAAGCTTCAACACTTTGGCCACCTGATGCAAAGAGCTGACTCATTGGAAAAAAACCTGATGATGGGAAAGATTGAGGGCAGGAGGAGAAGGGGGTGACAGAGAATAAGATGGCTAGGTGGCATCACCAACTCAATAGACATGAGTTTGAGAAAACTCCCAGAGATAGTGAAGGACAGGGAAACCTAGTTTGCTGCAAAGTGAAAAGTGAAGTTTCGCAGTCGTGTCCAACTCTTTGCGACCCCATGAACTGTAGCCTACCAGGTTCCTCCATCCATGGGATTTTTTAGGGAAGAATACTGGAGTGGGTTTCCACGCTGCAGGAGGGCTGCAAAGAGTTGGACATGACTTAGCAACTGAACAACAACAGCAGTGTTACTCAGAAGAAAAAACTATATATCTATACAGAGGGATGGGCTTCCCTGGTGGCTCAGTGGTAAAGCCTTTGCCTGCCAATGCAGCACACACGGGTTCAATCCCTGATCTGGAAAGATCTCCTGGAGAAGGAAATGGCAACCACTCCAGTATTTTTGCCTGGGAAATCCCATGGATAGAGGAGCCTGGCAGGCTACAATCCATGGGGTTGCAGACACAACTTAGCGAGTGAACAACAACATATAGAATGATATATAGGGATGTCTATCTATTTATATATAGATATCTCTATCCAGGAGAATATCTTCCTTCCTGCTGCCCCTGTGGAGAACACTAATTGCAAATCCTCTTTCTCTCATCTCTTTAAGCTACATGTGAATGATTGATTATTCTACTTTGTTCCCCTGTTTCACATTAAACCTCAGCTAATTAAATATACAAACTGCATTATATCTGTGTAACGGACATTTATCATTCTTTTAGAACACATGTCATGGTTGAATACTTTCAGTATATTTGAAAGTTCTCCTAAAGGGAAATACAGAAATCTGTCTTTCTTACCAGAGCGCATAGATTTGATCATGGTTCCAGAAATCAAATTCAACGTATGAAGCCTTAATCTAGAAACAAGTCTTGTGGCGAATCAAGCAACACATAGCACTTGTTATCATGTTATGGGAGGCTTGCAAGGTTCCACTTTCAGAGTCAGTTTGGCAGTAATTCCAGCAGTTGTACCTGGTGGTGCCATGCGCACACCAAGCTGCAGGGTCTGTGAGGGGAGCTGGCTGGGGCCAGTACATTTCCCTTGGAACCATCTTGTAGTTTCATTGTCTTGATGCTCCTCACCATGAGTCATTACAGCCTGGTATTCAGGCATTTCGTAAGATTCTGTGGGCTTCATAATAGCAACTGATCAATTCATTTCCTCTAGAAACTATTTAAAGATGTTTTGACTGTTTGCAAACAAACAAGAATCCTCTGACTCATATAATCTAATACAAATTTTAAATCATATAAAATAATTGGTTACTTCAAGTCATTTGAAATAAGTCACAGAGAATCTCTATCTATAATAACACAAAGCAGAAGCCATTGAAATCAAAACCCTCGGCTACAGATGCAGAAAATGAAGTAATGTTTTCACTTGCTAGGGAAATATATATTTTTTCATATTTTTTTTTTATTTTTTTTTATTTTTTCATATTTTTATACTTCATGACACTTTTATTTTATACTGTGAATTCAATATACAGTTTAGGTACATAAAGGAAAAAGGGGCTTCATTAGAAATATGGTTAACATATAACTGCAGGTTGTAGCTTATTGTTAAGATATTACCTTGTTCCATACAAGCACACTTTTAATATTTGAGAGAGATGTCTGATGATGTTAATGACTCTCTTTAATTTTTATCTTATAAAAGTTTTCAGTAAGTTTCCAAATGAGCTGTGAGCCTTTGCTTATATGGTTGCTTTCTTTCTAAAAATATTATGATAATATAATGATATGGTCAGCTTTCTTTGTAAGGACTTTGGAAAGAAAACAATTCAAAGGCAATGCCCCAAATCATTGTTATTTGTAGGTATTTTTTTTTTAAAGTATATAAGAAGTGTCTTGGTTCAGGAAAAAAAAATAATAATGAAGTAGAAAATTTGACAGAAATAGATTTTTGCTATGAAAGGTGATTTAAACTCGCCCTCATGCCATGATTTAAAAAGCAATGCTTATTTTAGGTAGAGAACGCAAATAACAGAAATGCAGACATTGTATGCTTGAGTTAGAAGAAAGATGCAACATTAAGCAGACATCTCAGGGATTAACAAGCCAATTTTAACACTTTTCGGGAACCTAATTACAATCACTGAAATGGGAAGCTGACATCTCGGAGTAGATGGTGTGGATAAGCTGTGAGAGGGTACATGCAGCAGAGGATCTTGACCGGCAAAGCAGAGTCTACGACTTGCAAGTGCTTTGTCTGTAGCGCGCATGCTCAGTTGCTCCAGGGTGTCCATCTCTTTATGACCCCGTCAACTGTAGTCCCCCAGGTTCCTCTGTCCATGGAATTCTCCCGGCAAGAAGAACTGGAGCACATTGCCATTTCCTACTCCAGGGGATCTTCCCCAGATCAGGGATCAAAACTGTGTCTCATGTCTCCTGAATTGGCAGGCAGTTTTTTTTAACCACTGAACCACCTGGGAAACAGTCTAAAGTAGTCAAAACCACTTCTAAAGAAATAATTGGAGATGGAGATTAGAAGCTAGTATGACTATCTCTTACATATTTTCCCCATATGTGTATGTGGCATTTATAGTTATCTCTATAAAATAATCATTATATATTATGCATAATTATATTATCATTATACCTTTTGCCAGTACCACGAAATTCCAAGAGAAAGATCCTTTACACACAGTTATATGCTAGTTACATGGTTCATGGTTCACGTAGATTCTTTGTGACAACCAGAATAAAGATTTTGGTGGCCTCAGAGCGCATTTTTGTATGTTATATGAGATTGGTTTACACCTAGCTAGTCTTTGAGTGAAACGGTCATAGAAACCTTAAAAATATTTTCAGTAAAGAGAACAAGTCTAAGAGCCATGGAAGAGCATATTTCTCAGGAAGCAGAAGTAGGGAAAACAGAAATGCTAACAACAGCAGAGCATACAAAGATTCACAGTACCTTTTAGTGTGACTAAAAGCAGAAATATAAGATGCTCCACATTTGTATGTTGAAACAAAAACAATGAGACATCAACTTTAAGTGAGAGAAGTCAGGAAATAACAGGATCAGAATCCTATTGCAGTTTAATAGTAAGGGAAAGCATTTACTCATTAAACATGATGTTTTGTCCTGATAAAACAATTAGACCAAGGATCTGTCTGTTTCCTGAACCTGAATTCTTTCTGTGAAACAGAAGATAGACAAAGCTGCAGTACATTAATCGTTATGGATCCAAAGAGCTTTACTGAAATACGTAATACAAAGTAGACTTAAAGATGATGAAGTTAAAGAGCATGGGAAAGACACAGTCCATTGTCCTGTCATAAGGAATTTCTTTTAATATGGAGTCATTACCTTACTGCTAAGGACTGTACTGTGTTCTACCCCCAAAATCCCTACATTGAAATTCTAATCCCCAGCACTTCAGAATGTGACTTAGCTGGAGATGGAGACTTTAAAGAGGTGATTAAGTTAAAATGAATCCTTCAGGGTGGGTCTTATTCCAGTATGACTATAGCCCTTATAAGAAAAGAAAACTTAGGCACAGAGAGAGAACAGGGATGCACCCACAGAGCGGAAAGATCCCTGTGAGCACAGAGGGAAAAGATACCCATCTGCAACCCAAACATAGAGGCCTCAAAGGAAATCAAATCTGCCAACACCTTGATCTCGGACTTCCAGCTTCCAGAAGTGTGAGAAAAGTAAAATTCTGTTGTTTAAGCCACCCGGTCTATGCTTTTTGTTATAGCAACCCTAGCAAATCAATATATTTACCATTGAATACATTTTGGCAAGACTTATGAATATAATCTATGCATATTATACTGTATTCAATGAATAAGATTCAATTTGGTCTGTATATCATGGTCCATCTGTAATATATGCTAATGATTGGTATATATTAATTTTCTAAAAATTTTGACGTTTTTCATGAACAAACGCCACATCAAAAGAACTAAAATATAAATATCGTTTGTGCATCTCCATGTCAAAGTGACTATTATCTAGTTTTCTAATTAAAAGCATGTTAACTGTACATTTCTCTTTCAATGTGAGTGTACATTGCAAATTAAATTTTAAAAAGAAAAATACAGATATTATCAGAATTTCTAACACCATACAGTAAGTTTTAAACTATAAAATATCCTTTATAATGACTAAACATTCTTTATGTTGAATAGTATGCAGCAAAATAACAATATCAAAACACATCCACTTGATTAAAGCTCCCACTTTATGCTTACTAAAGAATTTCTCTTACAATTTCCTCTTTCTGACCTTTTTTACCAACTTTTAGTTTCAGGAAGTACTTATAAAGTCAGTTACGAACAAAGAAGTGATGGCCCGTTTGTAACAGGGAATGCATATATCTGCCTGATTCATAAGAAAAAAGATTAGTAGTCCTTAGAATTAGTAGTTTTACTAAAACAAAAAAAAAAATGGTACCATGCTTACCAACTTTGGAAAAAAATGATTTAATGAAAACTGATATGGTGATGCCCTCCCTACTCAAGCACTTAATGTGAAATTCCACTCCCAATACTTTCCTAATTTATTGCACTATGAATTCTAAAATGTTTGTGAGACTTTAGCACTCATTAAAGCACAAACACATAGTCAGTTTTTGGTATGTATGTCTTGAATGAAAGAATTGAATATTTTGAAAATTAGTGCACCATAATCTGAATGATCACATAAACGTTTATGTATCTTTGATATAATATAAACAACTATATGGGCTTCCCAGGTGGATCACTGGGTAAAAGAATCCACTTGCAATGCAGGAGGTGTACAGGTTCAATCCCTGGCTCAGGAAGGTCCCCTGGAGGACATTGCAACCCACCCCAGTATTTCTGCTTGGAGATTCCCATGGACACAGGAGGCTGGCAGATTACAGCCCACAGGGTCACAAAGAGTTGAACATCTGAGCGCACATGCATGCACTATATAGCTTGCTTTAGGTTTGAAGTGAAAGTGAAGTCGCTCAGTCATGTCGGATTCTTTGCGACCCCATAGACTGTAGCCTACCAGGTTCCTCCATCCATGGGATTTTCCAGGCAACAGTACTTGAGTGTGTTGCCATTTCCTTCTCCAGGGGATCTTCCCGACCCAGGGATCAAACCCGGGTCTCCCGCGTTGTAGGCAGACACTTTTACCGTCTGAGCCACCAAGGAGGCCCATATAGTTGCTTTAGGTTTGGATACTAAATAAAACGATGATGAAGTGAATTAAATGGTTTTTATAGGCTTAGTCACACTGTCAAGGGAAGTGCAAAACTGAATTATGTTTTGGATACATTATCCAGATTTATTACTGACAAATTGCTTCAGTTCAGTTCAGTTCAGTCGCTCAGTCGTGTCCAATTCTTTGTGACCCCATGAATTGCAGCATGCCAGGACTCCCTGTCCATCACCAACTCCCGCAGTTTACTCAAACTCATGCCCATCGAGTCGGTGATGCCATCCAGTCATCTCATCCTCTGTTGTCCCCTTCTCCTCGTGCCCCCAATCCCTCCCAGCATCAGGGTCTTTTCCAATGAGTCAACTCTTTGCATGAGGTGGCCAAAGTATTGGAGTTTCAGCTTCAGCATCAGTCCTTCCAGTGAACACCCAGGACTGATCTCCTTCAGGATGGACTGTTTGGATCTCCTTGCAATCCAAGGGACTCTCAAGAGTCTTCTCCAACACCATAGTTCAAAAGCATCAATTTTTTGGCGCTCACCTTTCTTCAGAGTCCAACTCTCACATCCATACATGACCACTGGAAAAAACATAGCCTTGACTAGACAGACCTTTGTTGGCAAAGTAACATCTCTGCGTTTTAACATGCTATCTAGTTTGGTTATAACTTTCCTTCTAAGGAGTAAGTGTCTTTTAATTTCATGGCTGCTATCACCATCTGCAGTGATTTTGGAGCCCAAAAAAATGAAGTCTGACACTGTTTCCACTGTCTCCCCATCTATTTCCCATGAGGTGATGGGACCAGATACCATGATCTTAGTTTTCTGAATGTTAAGCTTTAAGCCAACTTTTTCACTCTCCTCTTTCACTTTCATCAAGAGGAAAGCTCTTTAGTTCCTCTTCACTTTCTGCCATAACGGTGGTATCATCTGCATATCTGAGGTTACTGATATTTCTCCCAGCAATCTTGATTCCAGCTTGTGCTTCTTCCAACCCAGCATTTCTCATGATGTACTCTGCATATAAGTTAAATAAGCAGGGTGACATCATACAGCCTTGACGTACTCCTTTTCCTATTTGGAACCAGTCTGTTGTCCCATGTCCAGTTCTAACTGTTGCTTCCTGACTTGCATACAGGTTTCTCAAGAGGCAGGTCAGGTGGTCTGGTATTCCCATCTCTTTCAGAACTTTCCACAGTTTATTGTGATCCACACAGTCGAAGGCTTTGGCATCGTCAATAAAGCAGAAATAGATGTTTTTCTGGAACTCTCTTGCTTTTTTGATGATCCAGAGGATATTGACAAATTGCTTACCATCACTTAATTCACTGAGAGCAATAAATTATTTCATTTTTGTATTAAAATTTGAGATGAAAATACTGAAACTTTAATTCTCATTGTATTATCCAGCCCCATATTTAATTGAGAATTAATCATGCATTTTAAAACACACAACAATTAGTCCAAACAAACTTTTACAAGCCATTTGAATGACTTATTTTAAGACTATTTATAAATTTCCACGAACTTCTGATGTAAAGCAGGAGTCCCCTATACTACTCCTCACATACTATCTTAGCTCTCTAAATTGTTAATGTTAAAGAAGGATGCTTACCACTGTCTATTTGCTATTAATAAACATCAATTCAAATTTTGTTTTCCTCTGTATACTCAATTATAATTTTGAAAATCTTTAAGGACAGTCTTCTCTCTATTGGACATATTTTTTAGGCAAAATCAAAAATTAAATCAAATATTTTACTTTTGTTTGACTCTTTGCAATCCTATAAACTAGGGAAAGAAAAATTCAAAACAACAACAAAAAAAAGTGGCCATGAATTTACCATATAATTTGAGGATTATGGCAAAGTGTTGCCCTCAGTATTTCCTGAAAAGTAAAACTTAAAGCTTGATAAATTTGTTCATGGAATGCCTAATCTTCTCTTGGTGATAAGCTAGTATGTATTTTATATAAAGATGAATGTGACCCAGTTCCTAACTATATTAAATTTATGATAGAGTATAAATGATGGTTAGTGATTCAGGTCCAAACAACAGTTGAGCACATTTATAGAACATTCTTCTATATTCTATGGTGTTATTTAAGGTAGTAAAATCTACTAAAAAATGCTCTCAGATAGTGGTCTCTTTGGTAGGTAAGCTGTATGCAATGCCATAAGATGGTTGGGTGGCTTCACCGACACAATGGACATGAGTTTGAGTAAATTCTGCGCATTGGTGATTAACAGGGAGGCCTGATGTGCTGCAGTCCATGTGGTCATAAAGAGTCGGATATGACTGGAGCGATTGAACTGAGCTAAACTGAATGCACTCTGCTAAGATAACTCTCACTTGTAGCCAAAAACGAAAAGCAGATGCTAGACAAGCAGAAAACAAAATACCATATTATCATATTTAAATATATAAACCTCCCTCATTACTCATGTTTAAGTATAGCATAGTGACTAACCTTGAATCCTGTCTTATTGATTCAGAGTTCTGGTCCAGAATATAAATTTTCTAATATCCTTAGGAATTTTCTGGGTACTAGATGTTTCTACTAATTATACATGTCTTTTGATTGCAAAAAGTATTTGTTGTGTATTTCTTCCAGTTTCTAGATTTGGTCTCTTTGAGTTAGTTTACATATGATTTTCAAGCTGTTGTCTTACATACACACACACACACAATTTATTTATATACATATACAAGCCATCAGCAACTGACTGAGTTTAAAAAAAATTCTCGTACATTTTAAAATAGCTGTGTTGGCATATTTCATTTTCATGACTTCTTTGTGGGTTCTTTTGCTTATTTCTGAATTTATGGCATATCATAAATGGCCAACTTTCCAGAAATCTAATCCCCTAGTAGAATCTTTGTATGCAATATAATATTCATACTAGGTCTACCAAGCATGCATGAAGGTGATTCTGACTTCTTAGACCTGTTTGGCTAGTGTTCCAAGTATCTCTAGATGTCAAGTCTCCTATAAACATCTCCCATTCTTACACCAGCCCTTATACACTCCAGTGACTCAGTCTTCCACTGTGATACTCATATAACTTAGACCAGTTTGCATATCATTGTCTTAATGGCCAGAGAAAATATTATATGTTCATAAGCAAATAACCAAATGTATGTACATCAAGCAAATGCATTTTAAAATTACCAGATGAATCAGAAAATTCCATTTGATTTCTCTTTAAAATAAATGTTTGTCATTAAATAAATTCGCTGTAATAAACTATTTCATCTGTATTTTGTATTTTATATTTCATTGACAATCACGATTCTTAGTTGTTTGCCATAATAATCAATATGTTACATTACTCTTGAAGTTAAGGTAAACTGATAATTGCAAATAGGAGAAGAGAAAGATATTTCTATTTTTAGCAGCCATTTTAAGCAGAGAAATTAAGGGTCTCTTTGTTAATGAGCACTTTTATTCTAAGATGAGTACAAAGTCATGAATTTACAATTTAGAGTACAAAGTAAAGCATTATGACTCAGGGGTATCTCCCGTGTTCCCATATCTTAACCTCACTTAAAATATAAACACATACACCTAGAAACGTTAGTCCTTCTGGAGTTCTCTCACCATCTGGTTAGTCTTTCCTAAGCCTTACTCTTTTAGTTAAAGTTTCAAATTTAGTAGAGTTTGCTCACAGAGCTTTAACTGTGCCGAAATATAAAACATAAAATTGTTTTCTCTATAGTTTCACAACATCATCTATAACTGCAGAATTTTTATTTCTTCCCTTATGTCATCAATGTTGCTTCATGTAAGCTTCTGTTATTAGATACATATACATTTTCAATTTTTAAGTCTTCCTAATATATTTTCCCTTGCATCACTCTGATGTGTTTCTCTTTATCTCTACTCCGGTAAAATTCTTTGTTTGAAAGTTATATTTACCTGTATTTTAGGAGTAATTCTAGACATGTGTTTTGTTTGCATACTATATCTTTTTCTATTTTTTTTTAATAATCTGTGTGTTGATATTTAAGCTTTGTTTTTTAGTATACAGTTATTTATATTCAATTTGTGCTACAGTATCTATGTTAAATTCTACCTCAGACATTTTGAGAATTATGATGCTTTTTAGTTGCAGTGTTTAGGCAGCTGGGTCTTCCCTGGTGGCTCAGTGGTAAAGAACCTGCCTGCCAATGCAGAAGAGGAGAGCTTGATCTCTGGGTGGGGAAGATCCCCCGAAGAAGCAAATGGGAACGCATTCCAGTGTTCTTCCCTGGGAAATGCCATGGACAGAGGATCCTGTTGGTCACAGTAGTTCATGGGGTCACAAAAGACTTGTACACGGCTTAGAGACCAAAACAAAAACAAATGATTGAATGTAATTAGAGATATGGTTGAATTTAGGCCTTCTAAATTTATTTATCTATCATTTGTTTTCCTGATTGATCTCTTTTGCTTTTAAGTTTCATCTTTTGCCCTATTTTCTTGATATTTTTGTATAATGTTAAATTATATAATGGTTCACAGGCTATAGTAGCTCTGGGTATTACAATATAAGTATCAGTTCAGTTCAGTTCAGCCGCTCAGTTGTGTCCGATTCTTTGCAACCCCATGCGACTACAGCAGGCCAGGCTTCCTTGTCCATCACTGGGAGCTTGCTCAAATTCATGTCCGTCGAGTCAATGATGCCATCCAACCATCTCATCTCTGTCGTACCCTTCTTGTCCTGACTTCAGTCTTTACCAGCATCAGGGTCAGGTTTGGTTTTTTTTTTTCCAATAAGTCAGTTCTTTGCATCAGGTGGCCAAAGTATTGGAGTTTCATCTTCAGCATCAGTGCTTCCAATGAATAGTCAGAACTGATTTACTTTAGGATTAACTGGTTGGATTTCCTTTCAGTCCAAGGGACTCTCAAGAGTCTTCTCCAACACCACAGGTGAAAAGCATCAATTCTTTGACACTCAGCTTTCTTTACAGTCCTACTCTCACATCCATAAATGACTACTGAAAAAGCCATAACTTTACTAGTCGGATCTTTGTTGACAAAGCAATGTCTCTGCTTTATAATATGCTGTCTAAGTTGGACATAGCTTTTCTTCCAGGGAACAAGTGTCTTTTAATTTCATGACTGCAGTCACCATCTGCAAGGATTTTGGAGCCCAAAAATCTAAAATCTGTCATGGTTTCCATTGTTTCCCCATCGGTTTGCCATGAAGTGATGGGACCAAATGCCATTATCTTAGTTTTCTGAATGTTGAATTTTAAGCCAATTTTTTCACTCTCTTCATTCACTTTCATCAAGAGACTCTTTCTGCCATAAGGGTGGTGTCATCTGCACATCTGAGGTTATTGATATTTTTCAAGGCAAACTTGATTCCAGCTTTTGTGCTTCTTCCAGCCCAGCATTTTGCATGATGCACTCTGCATTTAAGTTAAATAAGCAAAGTGACGATATACCAGCCTTGACATACTCCTTTCTCGATTTGGAACCAGTCTCATCATCAGAGTCTACTAACGTGCTACATCCATCTAAACAGTATGGTACTGACGCAGAAATAGAAATACAGATCAATGTAACAGGACAGAGAATCTAGAAATAAGTACATGCACCTGTGGCCACCTAATCTGTGATTGAATAGGCAACAACACACAATGGGGAAAAGACATACTTTTCAATAATGACCCTGGAAAACTGGGTAGCTACATGCAAAGGAATGAAATTAGAACACTCCCTAATATCTCAAACATAAAAATACACTCAAAATAAATTTAACACCTAAATGAAAGGCCAGACATTGTAAACCTCTTACAGAAAAATGGGCAGAATACCGTTTGACATAAATTCCAACAAGATCTTTTTTAGATGCACCTCGTAGAGTAGTGAAAATAAAAACAGAAATAAACAAATGAAACCTAATTAAACATAAAAGCTTTTTCATAGCAAAGGAAACCATATGCAAGTGAACAGCTCAGGCACCTCAGTATCAAAGAAAAACTCAGTCAAAAAAATGGGCAGAAAGTCTAAACATATGTTTCTTTAAAGAAGACACAAATAGCTGAAAAGCAGATGAAAATATGCTCAACATCACTCATTATTAGAGAAATGCAAATCAAAACTACGAGGAGGTATCACCTCACAGTGGTCAGAATCACCATCATCAAAAAAATCTACGAACAATCAATGCTGGAGAGGGAATAGACAAAAAGAAACCCTCCTACACTTTTCGTAGGAATGTAAGTTGGTACAGCCACTGTAGAGAACAGTTTGGAGGTTCCTGAAAAAAATTTTTAAAAAAGGTGACCATATGATCATGCAATTCCCACTGTTGTACAAACCTCTGGATAAAAATCATAATATGAAAAGTTACATGAACCCCAATGTTCATTGTAGCACTATATGCAATAGTCAGGACATAGAAGCAACCCAAATGTCCATCAACCGAGGAATGGATAAACAAGATGTGGTGCACACATGTTGGGTTGGCCAAAAAGTTAATTCTGGTTTTTCTGTAAGATCTTATGGAGAAACCATAGCAAACTCTTTGGTCAACTCAATACAATTGCTTAGCCACCAAAAAAAAAAAAAAAACCTACAAAATAATGCCATTTGTGCAGCATGGATAGAACTAGAGATTGTCATACACAGTGAAGTAAGTAGACAAAGACAAACAGGATATAATCTCACTTATATGTGGAATCTAAAAACAGGGTACAAATGAACTAATCTACAAAACTGAAATAGCGTCACAAATGTAGAAAATCAAACATTATGGTTACCAGGGGAGAAAGGGGTGGGGGAGAAACACACTGGAAGATTGGGATTGACGTATACATGCTACTATATATAAAATAGATAATTCAGTTCAGTTCAGTTCAGTTCAGTGGTTCAGTCATGTCTGACTCTTTGTGACCCCATGGACTGCAGCACACTAGGCCTCCCTGTCCATCACCAATTCCCAGAGTTTACTCAAACTCATGTCCATTGAGTCAGTGATGCCATCCAACTATCTCATCCTCTGTCATCCCCTACTCCTCCATAAGGTCCTATTTACAGCACAGGGAACTTTACTCAATACTCTATAATAGCCTATATGGGGAAAATAATCTAAAAACGACTGGAGACCTCTCTATCTCTATCTATAGCTCTATCTATATCACATCTGTATCTATATCTATTCTAATCCAGCTTATTTAACTTTTATGTGGGGTACATCATGAGGAATGCTGGACTGGATGAATCACAAGCTGGAATCAGAATTGCATGGAGAAATATCAACAACATCATATATGCAGATGATACCACTTTAATGGCAGAAAGAGAAGAGGAACAAAAGGACCTCTTGATGAACAAGAAAGAGGAGAGTGAAAAAGCTAGCTTAAAACTCAGTATTCAAAAGATGAAGATCATGGCATCTGATCTCATCACTTCATGGCAAACAGATGGGAAAAATGTAGAAACAGTGACAGATTTCATTTCTCTTGGGCTGCAAAATCACCATGGACTGTGGCTGCAGCCATGAAATTAAAAGGCATTTGCTCCTTGGAACAAAAGCTATGAGGAACCTAGTCAGTATATTCAAAAAGAGAAACATCACTTTATCGACAATGGTCCATATAGTCAAAGCTATTGTTTCCAGTAGTCACGTATAGATGTGAGAGTTGAACCATAAAGAAGAATGAGCACCGTAGAACTGATGCTTTTGAACTGTGGTGCTAGAGAAGACTCTTGAGAGTCCCTTGGACTGCAAGCAGATCAAACCAGCCAATCCTAAAGGAAATCAACCCTGAATATTCACTGCAAGGACTGATGCTGAAGCTTCAACACTTTGTCCACCTGATGTGAAGAGCTGATTCACTGGAAAAGATAGTGATGCTGTGAAAGATTGAGGGCAGGAGGGGAAGAGGATGAGATGGTTGCATGGCATCACTGACTCGACGGACATGAGTCTAAGCAAACTGAGAGAGTTAATGAAGGACAGAGAAGCCTGGTGTGCTGCAGTTCAAAACGATTTGGCAACTGAAAAAAACAGCAACTATACACACACACACACACACACTAAATGATCTATACTCCAATAAAATACATTAACAAATTGAAGAGTAAAACCATATGATCATCTCAATAGATGCAGAAGAAAATGTTGATAAAGTTCTACATCCATTTATGATAAAAGCTCCCCAGAAGGTTGGCATAGAGGGAATATGTGCTGTGCTTAGTCACTCAGTCATGTCTGACTCTTTGCAACCCCACGGACTGTAGCCTGCCAGGCTCCTCTGTCCATGGGGATTCTCTAGGCAAGAATACCAGAGAGGGTTGCCAGGCTCTCCTCCAGGGGATCTTCCCAATTCAGGGATCGAACCCAGGTCTCTTGCATTACAGGTGGATTCTTTATCAGCTGAGCTACCAGGGAAGCCCATGGAGGGAACAAGCCTCAACATAATAAAGGCCATATATGACAAACTCACAGTTAACATCATAATCAGTGGTGAAAAGCAGCATTTCCATTGAGATCAGGAACAAGTTGCTGATGCCCACTCTCACCACTTTTATTCAACATAATTTTGGAAGTCCTAACCACAGAAATCATAGAAGAAAAATAAAACAAGAATTCAATTTGGAAAGGAAGAAATAAAACTCTCACTGTTTGCAGATGACATGATAAGATACATAGGAAATCCTACTTAAAGACACCACTAGACAACTACTAGAACTTATCAATGAATTTGGTAAAGTTGCTGGATACAAAATTAATATATCTGAATCTATATACTAATATTGAATTATGAGAAAGAGAATTTAAGGAAAGAACCCTATCTACCATCACATGAAAAAGAATAAAATACCAAGTAATAAGCCTACCTATGGAGGTAAAAGACCTGTAATGGGAAAACTGTAAGGCAGTAATGAAAGAAATTGAGGATGACCCAGACAGATAGAAAGATATGTTCTTGGATTGGAAGAATTAATATGATTAAAATGACAGTAATACCCAAGGTAGTCTACAGATTCAATGCAATTTCTATCAAAATAACAATGAAATTTTTCACAGAATTAGAACTAGTAGTTCTAAATTTTCTATATAAACACAAAAGATCCTGAACAACCAAAACAATTTGGAAAAAGAAAAACAGCTGGAGGAATTGTGCCCTATAATTTCAAGCTATACTAGAAAGTCATCATAATCAAAACAGTATGGTACTAGCACAGAAACAGACACATAGATCAATGTACCATAATAGAGAGCCCAGAAATAAATCCAGACAATTATAATAAATAAATCTGTGGTAATGGTAAAGACTCCGCCTGCAATGAAGGAGACCCTGGTTCAATTCCTGGGTTAGGAAGATCCACTGGAGAAGGGATAAGCTACCCAATATAGTATTATTGGGTTTCCCTTTTGGCTCAGCTAGTAAAGAATCTGCCTGCAATGCAGGAGACCTGGCCTCGATCTCTGGGTTGGGAAGATCCCCTGGAGAATGAAAAAGCTATCCAGTCAGTATTCTGGCCTGGAGAATTCCATGGACTGGATAGAAGAACTGACTAGACAATTTTCCAAAGCTGAATGCAGATGGGCAACAGGCCCATGAAAAGATGCTCAACATCACTAATCATCAGGGAAATAAATGAAAATCAAAATCATAATGAAATACCACCTCACACTTGTCAGAATGGCTATCATCAAAAAGTCTGTGCTATGCTTAGTCGCTCAGTCAAGTCCAACTCTTTTGCAACATCATGGACTATAACCTGCCAGGTTCCTCTCTCCATGGGGATTCTTGAGGAAAGAATACTGGAGTGGGTTGCCATGACCTTCTCCAGGGGATCTTCCCAACCCAGAGATGGAACCCAGGTCTCCCACATTGAAGAGGCAGATTCTTTACCATCTGATCCACCAGGGAAGCCCATCAAAAAGTCTTCAAATAACAAATGTTAGTGAAGATGTGGAGAAAAGATAACTTTTTTAAACTGTTGGGGGAAGGGGATTTAAATTGGTAGAGTTACTGTGGAAAATAGTATAGAAGTTTCTTGAAAAATTGAAAATAGAACTACCTTATGACCCAGTAATTCTATTCCTGGATATATTTCTGGAAAAAAAAAAATGAAATGAAAACACTACTTTGAAAAGATACATGTGCCCCAGTGTTCACAGCAACATTGTTTACAATTGGGCTTGTAAACAATAGCTCAGTTGGTAAAAATCCACCAACAATGAAGGGGGCCCTGGATCAATTTCTGGGCCAGGGAGATCCACTGGAGAAGGGACAGGCTACCCAATCCAGTATTCTTGGACTTCCCTTGACGTTTAGCTGGTAAAGAATCTGACTGCAATGAGAGAATCCTGGGTTCAACCCCTGGGTTGGGAAAATCTCCTGGAGAAAGGAAAAGCTACCCATTCCAGTAATCTGGCCTAGAGAATTCACAAAGAATCAGACAGGATTGATTAACTTTCATTTTCACTTTGAGGTATGGAAGGAACCTAAGTATCCATCACCATATGAATGGATAAAGAAGAAATGTATATTTGTATATAAAATGGAATATTATTAAACCATAAAAATAACGGAATTTTGCCCCTCACAGCAATATGAAGGGCATTATGCTAAATGAAATAAGTCAGAAAAAGACAAATGCTAAATTATATCACTTATATGTGAAATTTAAATAATACAAATCAACTAGTGTATAAACCAAAATAATGCAGACTCATAGATCTAGATAACAAATTAGTGGCTACCAGTGTTGAGGGGGAAGGGAGAAGGTGTGATATAGGTGAAGGGAAAAAGGGGTCATTGTGGAATTATATGAAATCATCTTTGTGAAACTTCCGAAAATTTTAAAGCACAATAGAATTTAAAGAATCATTCATTCAATAAAAAATAAATTAATTTAAAAAAAGACTAAAGGGGAAATTCTGTGTTATAATTCTTCCTTTATATTTCACTTACAGATAAAAAATATTGTATTTTAACCTGTCAACTAAGGTTTAGAAAGTAAAATTTATAACCATGTTTTCAATTCAGGATTTCTATGTGATTTCTTTCTTATAATCTTTCTAAAGAAACCAAATACCATTAATCCAATTTAATATCCTCACTATAAATCCATAGATTCAATACGAGAGCATTTTTATATATAATGCTATCATTCATGTTACTATGATTTTATTGCATTCCTTAGATATCTATAGTTTTTATATTTGTCTGGAAAATTCACTGTAATGCTTTATCTAATAAATCAATGAGAATGTTTCTCTATGTAGGCAATTAAGTGATAGTTAACCCAATTTTTTTTTAAATTAGGATTTACAAAATATTTAGTCAG
Source organism: Cervus elaphus (assembly GCF_910594005.1). NCBI lineage: Eukaryota > Metazoa > Chordata > Mammalia > Artiodactyla > Cervidae > Cervus > Cervus elaphus. Next base: position 47,089,635 of record NC_057845.1, read on the forward strand.
CAAAGTAGGGAAAATAGCTAAAGTGTTAAATGCATATTGATGAAGCTTCTTCAGTTTGACTAAGTTGACTGAGTTTCACTTTTGATCTGTCAAGGGCTTCCTTCTGATTTTTCTTCTTAATTCTGAGCACATCTCTATTTCTCTTTATTCATGCCAGTTCTTCAATTACCTTTGATTCTGTGTCCTTAAGTAATGGCGCTGAGCATTTAACAACAACAAAAACTTACCATATTTGTTTAATAGTAGCTGTCATTAAAGGTGCATAGATTACTTAGGGAGCCTGAATAACAAGAGATACAATAACAACACACCTACAAAGAGTAATCATTATGATTTCTCCACTGGAGAAGGGTAGCAGTTGAATCATTGAACAACAGAACAATGAGCCTCTTCATAAAGCTTAAGAGAAGCACACATTCTTCCTCCTTGAGGAAGGAGGGGTGGGTCTGGCATGGTTCTGGAAGACATCCAAAAAATAAACATTTGCTAATAACAGTAAATTGAGATGATATTAGAATTTTAATTTCTTATTTCTCTACTATTATCTATGAACTTACCAGTACATGCTGGCAAAATAATAATATATAGGAAGACTCATAAAGAACAATCCTAAAATATTCACTAAAATTAGCAGTTTCTAGAAGAAAGTAATTGGTAAGATTCCACAGTACTCATTCTAAAGCTAGCACAGGAGTTTAAATGAAACAATCTGGTTTTTGCATTATGGCATCTGGCTGATTTGCATGATGCTATAAATTGGGAAATAATTGAGACAGAGAAAGCTTGTGACATCAAAGGTAAAATCTCTAACCAAAAATACTGATTTTCTGAAAGCTGATAACTTAATATTTGAAGGTAAGTTTGTCAGAGTAATGTACCTGGTATTCCATCACTGTTGATCCTGAGGCAGAAAACATCACAATAAACAAAGCAGCCAAAATGAAAGTACTCAGTGTAAGGAGAAGCAGCCAGAGGCAGGCATTATCCTGGCACTGGGCTGGGAAACTGCCCACTGAATAACTGAGAATTTACTGTGGTTGAATGTTGAATTTTCACTGTGTGGAAATGTGAGCTCTGGAGCCCGTAAGTAAAGATTTAATCTACATAGATTAAATCAATAAATAAAAGATAAAAACAAGGAAGATATAAAAAACCCATCTTCAGATAAAAATCATGCTCTTAAGGTTTGTTTAGTTGAATTCTTTTTGGGAGACAAGCTGGTAAACTGGGTTTTCAAAACCAAGTATCTAAGTTACTTTCCTCCATAACACAGAAGAAAATTAGCAAACAGCGCCAACATTTAATTTATGTACTTAGAAACTATTCTTCAAGCTATTTCAAAATGCAGTTTTGAGAATGAAATAAACTATAACAGCAGAAGTGTCACAAATTATGAGGTATATAATTTATTAACTTAATGTGTGGCATTTGTTTCTTTTATTCCAATCAAAATATTGTTTTACTTGGATTTTTATTTTTTTTTTTTTTTACATCACAAGTTGAAAATTGTGTGATGATAATAATTGTTCTGTTATAGCCACGCTTTCCGGGAAACAAACTCATTCAGAAGGACAATGCAGATAGTGGAGTGCAGTTTATTACAGTGGCGGGCCCAAGGCAGTCTCCTATTAGCCAAGGACCCCGATCAGCATTTGTGAAAATCTTTTATACCCCATGTGTACGTGTCCAAACCCACCAGCCCAAGTCCCTTGAGGCTTACAAAGGAAGGGTAAATACAATCACAATAACCCCATCATTCATGTGCTATGTGTTCAAACAGTTAATAATCAATAAGCCCGAGGTTACATTCCAACCAGTTAGTAACCAATAAGCCTGTGCTTACATTCCGATAGATACTGTCCGGAGGCAGGGGTGATTAGTGTCTGTTTTCTCTTAGGTGATGAGTAACCTGGATTTGATCTTCAAGGTTCCCCTGTCCGGAGGGGGTCTTATCCTTCCATTGTCATTCCCACAGGTACTAAGCAGAGAGTTCAGAGTCCACTGGAAAGGTGGCTGAGCACGATCAGCATGGACAGGCCTCAGATAGAGTCAAGGCCCTATGAATTCCTTCTTCAGTTCCTTCTATATCTCTTTAACATTTTTACTGCTACACTCAATTTTTGTGAAAATTTAGTGAATTGTTGATAATTTTATCATTATCATATAATAGTTTATAATACATCAATAAAACTGTAAGGCCATCCATTCAATTGCAAAGAATATAATCACACACTTATAAAACTTTAACTGGTCTTAGCATCTCTAGTTCAACCATTTCATCTTCCAGTGAAGACAATTAGGTTGGTGAATTTGTAAAATTTCCATGCATATCCAAGTTAATGAAAGTGTCGGGGAAGTGTGTAATTTCCTCAGTTCTCTCTTGTCACAACAAAAATTTGAAGCGATGGACCAGTGTTACAGCTCTCGGATGGACCAGTGTTACGGATCCGTGTTAAAGATCAATTTTATTTAGAAAATAAAGGAAAATACATCCTCGAGGTGTGAGGGCATGCCTAGAGAGAGAGAGACCCTTAGCCCTTTGGTTCCTCTTTTTATATGATTTTTTCTCCCCTCCCCGGCCCCCCCCCCCCCGCCCCCCCGGGCCTGCTCTATTTAAATTGGGCTAGCCAGGTGTGCTGTTTGTTCTACCTGAGGTCCTCACTCTGGTCCTCGGACCTTCCTTTGTTCTTTTTTGGTGGGGTTGTCCCTTCCTTGTCTTTTAGCCACCACCATTCTGGACTCCTTTTTCCTATTCTAACTACCTAACAAAAGAACCAAATTTAAAATCCAGTCCTCACAGTTTTTAAGTTGAAGCTACTTTAAAGTAATATCCAATTATTTGTGTGCTGTTTACAAAGTGAAAGACATGAAATTGAAGTAATCATAGAGGTAACCAGAGTAGCAGTATGCTTCTCAATCTCTTTTTCATCATGGCACATGTGGGGAAAGAAGTGAGGTAGTTCATGGTAAGAAGAAAGACCCAAGGGCTCTGGCTATCTCATACTCCACTCCATTATTCAAAGGACTGTAGTAATAAATACCTAAATATTCCACTTAGTACCAAGCATGCTATGGCACATTATTTGAAAAGCTCTACTGAACTTATTAAAGATTATAAAGTTTCAATTCAATCTAAAGGATGCTTTAAGATTTTCATCCTCTGTAAATTGGGACTATTAAACTAGAAATGAAAGCATAATGGCCTTAAAAGTTTAAATCATTATTGAAGAATATATAGAGAGGTCCATTAGGCTAAGCATTTCCTCTGACTCTTACCATTTGAAAGGTTGTGATGTCAGGAAAAATTACAAGTAAAAAATAATTAGGTAAAGAGGAGGATATATTGTGAATGTTGTTTATAATTAAAGCCAGACTTGGGTCAGAACACCTTAATAGATATTTCAAGGAATTTGAAAATACAAGAAAACATAGAAACAAACTTTTGTAAAGCAAAAAGTGTGTTTTAATAAGATGATTCTTCTATATTGTGCAGAATGGATAAAATGGAGTTAAGCTCAGCAGTTGATTGATTGAATTAAGGCAATACCACTGGGGTTGGTAGATAAGTAGAAATACAATAACTATTTTGGAGATAGATGGGATATAGAAGAAAGAGGAGAGAAAAAAAAAATGCCTAAGGTGAATGTATAAGCAGGAGGATAAGTTAGGGGCAACTTATTAGAAAAGAAGAAGAGGATTAATTAGGGGAGAGAAATCAATGAAGTAATTGTATATAATTGTTTTGAATTGATTTGGAAACTACTAGTAAGTAATTGGGCTTCCCTGGTGGTGCTAGTGGTAAAAGATATCTGTCTGCCAATGCAGGGGACAGATATAGGAGACAATAGTTTGATACCTGGGTCAGAAAAATTCCCTGGAGGAAGAAATGGTACCCCATTCCAGTATTCCTGCCAGCAGAATCCCATGGACAGAGGAGCCTGGCAGGCTACAGTCCATGGAGTCATAAAGAGTTGGACATGACTGATCATCTCAGCACAGCACAGTAAATAATTAAATAAGTAGCAAATTTCTGGGTCCCACTTTAAAATTACTGAAGAAACCATATCTCTGAGGGGTGCCAATGTAATAAACTGTACTCATGACTCTTAAAGTTTGAGAAACATTGAAATATGCTAATAACAATATTTCTCAGAGTGTTAGGCAAGTCATCGAGGTTCCTACTGATGTATTAAATAGTCCTTTGACAATCTGACAAATGCAGAGAGAAATTATTAATAGAAGTTTGAATAATTTTCTTTATACATTTGAAAAGAATGGCTAGTTTTGAGAGTTCCATATTTTTATAATTATTATGTTTTTAAATTATGTGCATAAATTTTAATAACTTTGTCAGTACCTTTCAGTAAATACATTTGTGTTTGTTCACATTTGTAAAATTTTAAATGATCATTGCTTCTTTTATGTAGAATTATGGTTATTTGCAAAAGGTAGGATGAATTAATCTCTGAATATCCTGATTTCATATAAGCAATGAAAAAAATACAACTAGAAGTTGTGAAAATTACTATCTAAAAATGAGATTTATTGTTATTTATCTCAATCACTACTTCTTTGGTAATTTTCTACCATAAAACAAAATCATCTAAGCTTTCTAATAACCTTCTTTGATAAACTGAGATTTCCCATAAGTGTTCCTTCCTGGTGACTCAGATGGTAAAGCGTCTGCCTTCAAGGCGGGAGACTCCGGTTTGATCCCTGGGTGGGGAAGCTCCTCTGGGGAAGGAAATGGAGACCCACTCAAGTACTCTTGCCTGGAAAATCCCATGGGAGGAGCCTGATAGGCCCCAGTCCATGGGGTCACAAACAGTTGGATATGACTGAGCGACTTTACTTCACTTTCTTCTTCCTATCAGGAACAGATAATTTTATCATTAAATGAAAGGAAATAGCAACTTGAAGAAAGATATTATAAGTTTGTATATATGACAGTCAAAAGATTTATAAGGCATAGCATTACCAAAGGAAAAAATCTTGCTACTACATGAATGAAAATAGTTATACCTGAACATTAGATTTATTTTGTTTTATTTTATTTCTCAAGAGCAGTTGGAGTTTGTGGTAAGAATGTTCAGTCAAAGAATTTGTCTCTTGATGGTGACACTGATATATCAAAGATAAAAATTGGAGCTGATTTTGACAATTTAAAAAAAGGAAAGAGAGATCAGGAATCCATTAACCACTATTTTCCAAGAGGACATATTCAGACTGCTAGATTTTGTATGTAACCATCTCTGATTTACCACTGACAAGATATTGACTGATCACTGAAAATAGGCTATAAAAGAAAAAAAAAAAAAGAAAATAGACTTGAGTGAGAAAATTTTTAATATATTTCAGATGAATTTGCAATTGGAATATCCAAGTATATCTGACAAAGTGTCCCAACATTACTAACTTCCTCAAAAGCCTGTAACTTTAGGCAAACAGTTAAATATAAAGTTAAAGAAACAAACATCACATAAGGACTCTGATATTTGGCTTATCACCACTAAAATATTACCCACCTTCTAGCATAAAGTAATTAAGTTTAAGTCTGATTTAGACTGTGTTGAATGTACATTTATAGACATATCAGAGACTCTGCTAATCAAATACAGTAAGGATAAGGATAGTTAAGTGCTTATATTAAAAAGGATATTTATTGCTGGACCTATACAAAACAGAGCATATCCCCAAACTTAAACACTTTATACACTGTGCTAAAGCAAAGTTCAAAATAATTCTTTCAAAATATAAAGATACAAAGATGACATCACAGCTCCAATAGTAGTAGGACCTAAAAACCTAGGGTAGTAACACAACTTCTGTTTACCAACAGAAGGTAGTAATAGTCTAATTTCAATGGTTTGAATGGGAAGAAAAAAGCTGCAGCTTTGGAAATGATCAAAATAAGCAAAACTTCAAGATAGTAATATTGAAAACTATCTAAGGTAACATCATAGTGTTATTCCACTACAAGATTGTAATTTTTGCTTAGACTTTACAAAATTCATTACAGTTAGAAACAGCAGCATCAAAAACACGTTCTATTTCAAATTTTATACAATAGATTTTTTTTTTTTAAATCTGGTAAAAACAAAATATCTTTAATGAGACTACACACTTAAAAAAATATCTTTTTAACTTACATTTTATTTATTTTGTCTTGGTGTGATTAAATCATGTATAATAATGCAATAGCTTGTTCATCTAATAGGGACTGAAGCTCTAGTATACATAACAATAACCCTTATATATTTCCATACTGTTCTATTTGCTAACTATTTAACATGTAACATTACAAATATGACAAGACAAACTTTATTAGACTTTATATGTTATTTATATTGGTGACTAAAGTATGAACCAAATATAAATGCATATAAAATTTTGTATAAAATTATATTAATTCATATAAAATTGAATTAATAAAACTTAGAAATAAAATAACATTGTAATAAATGAAGCCTTTTTAATATCGGGATCTTCTGAGGGAATTTTTGCCTCTTTAAATTGTTTCTTGGTGCATCAATGTTTTGAATGACTTACCTAAATAATTACATGTAGGACTCATCAGATCCCTTTTTACCTGATGTTCTTTGGAGTTAAAAGTGCAACTATATGAGGAAGACCCACTGGTACTGAAATTAAACATACAGCCAATGTGGGATTCTAGAACTAGAGATATATTCATCAGGACACCATATTTCAAGAAAAACAACTCTTTTCTGTTATCTAGGTCTTAAATCTCAGCTCTCTACACATCCCCATTTGTAGGTCAATATTTCTTTAAAAAATGACACAACAGTGTTCACTGGTCTCACTTGAAATTCATAATTCTGACTCTTGTATGAGTCTGCCAGCAGTTCACATACACATTTATCCAGTGTGCTTTCCTTCCAAGCCCCTGAGAGGGCTGTTTCATGCTACCTAGTCCTTACCAAATCATTTCCCAATCCTCTGTCAATTATCTCAGCTAAGATTTTGCCTTTTATTTTATTAAAAAACAACAAAAGGAATTGAGGAACGTTTTTATATTCTCACAATCAAATTGGTTAACAAGCTCCATCTGTACCAAACAATTTTTCCTTTGCTACTATGCCTTTACTCCAAGTTTCCATTTATTTGATTGCTGAATTTCATTTTCTCTAGAACTAATATCTTGATTATGGTAATTATATATATATATTTTCTATATCATTGATTTTTCAGTCTTCGGATTCATGCCCCCCAGCATACAATATATTTTATTTTTAGGTCTTGTCAGTTTTTAAGCTAATTAACTAAAAAGATCTCTGTTGACCATATTCTTACTTTGAAAATTGTTTTGGGACTTCCCTGATGGTCCAGTGGCTAAGATTCCATGCTCCCAGGGGGCCTGGATTCAATCCCTGGTCAGGGAGCCATATCCTACATGGCGCAATTAAGAGTCCTCACACTTCTCAACCAAGCTCCAAGCTCCAAGATCCAGCACAGCCCTAAATAAGACCCAGCACAGTCAAATAAATAAATAAATGTATCTCAGCGGTAAAAAATCCACTTGTCAATGTAGGAGACATTAGAGATGACGCAGTTTTGATCCCTGGGTCAGGAAGATACCCTGGAGAAGGAAATGGCAATGGACTTCAGTATTATTGCATGTGAAATCCCATGGGCAAAGGAGCCTGTCAGGCTTCAGTCCATGGGGTTGCAAAGAGTCAAACATGACTGGGTGTGCACACCCATGGAAATAAATAATATTTTTTAAAGAAAATTGTTTCTCCCCCTTATAATCACACTTTCAATGTCTCAGCTTTCTGTTTATAGTTTTTAATCTCCCCACTTCACCATACCCAATTCAACAAAACTGCTGTTACAGTCATCACAGACATTCCTGTTGTAACATCCAATGCTCACTTTCAACATGTATCTAACTCTACCTCTAAGCGGCATAAGACACGGTTGACCACTTTCTATTTTCTTGAGGTGTTTTTGGATCACGGTTACCATAACTACATGCTACTCTGATTTTCTTCCCACCCCAAAGCTCTCCTTCTCATTCTCCAGTTCTTGTCCTTCCTGCACACAATCAAATCCTGAATACCAGTATGTCTCAAGACTCAGGCCTGGAATTTCTTTTTATCTCTATATCATGTTCAGAAAGGCCAGTGAGGCAGGATGACACATTCATGGCAGTCAAGCTTGATGTGAGGCATTTTATAATTTTTTATCTACATAGAAATGAGAATGATAATTTTCTTATTCAAAATCTCTAATAGCTTTATAATTAACCTAGGCTAAATTATAAACACCTTACAAATTCCTCATAAGGCTTAAGGTCATACTCTGCCTTTCTCTCCAATTTCACATCAGAATATCTCTGTTTATTGTCTTTGACAGGTATGGACTTTCCTCAGGTCATTACAAGGTTGTCTGTGGAGGAATTAGACTACTCTGTTGAAAATTTCCACTTCTTTTTCCCCACTGTTATTGCCCTTTATTATAAGCATATCTTTTACTCTCTGTTAGGACCTATTTCTATTGAAATGATCTTGGTTATTTGCTTATCTACTTTTGTCTTCTTCTGCAACATAAGCTTTTTTATCTCCATAAGCCAATGTTTAAAAAAAAATGACTGGTAAAGTACCTGGCACAAAGCAGTGATCAATATATAGCTGTTAATAAATGGTAATAGTTGAAAAGTCTAAAAAGTCTATTAAAACATGCTGGAAAAAATAATGTTAGGTTGGAATGAAGTAACATTTTTTAGGCTAGGAAGATAAAAACTAATATTGCTTATATTCTAAAAATAATTGTGAAAGGCATGGCTATAATAGACATTCTTTTTCATTCTTTCTCAATATAGTAAAGTTTTCAGGGGTCCATTCCATGAACTTTCCCTCATGTTCATTTGCCAAAAGGTGAATTTGGGGTGCTGCCCATGTTAGATTGGAGGATAGGAAACTGACCTGGGACACATAATTCCATACAGAGTAGAGATGAAAGATTAGGATGGTTAACTCACACTTAAGAGTTAACTCACACTTAACTCACACACAAAAAGAATCTTGAAGAAGACTCTTGAAAGAAAATATGATATAAAATAATTAAGAATCATTATAAGTTTTAAAGAGCAAAACGACTAGAAAAATGCTAAGTGGGAATGTTACATCAAGCATGTTGAGAAATGAATCGGAGAAATATCTATGGAAAGTTTCTGTATCGTAATTGAACAGAAAAGTCTATACACATTACTTAGGAATTTAACTAAGATTGGCAGTTGTTTAGGACACAGGAAAGGCAGGCAGGTGAAATTTTAAAATGTACATAGAATTTTGGGGGACTTACTGATAACTTGAAGAACAAGGAGAATAAGAGGTTTCAGTTTTGAGAGTTTGGGCAAACTAGAGAAGGATCATACAAGTGGCTGTGAGATGAGAGAAGGATGACATCCAGGGAAAATAATATCTTATGGGAAATATGACAAGTTCAGTTTTCAATGTCAATATTAAGACATAAAAGTTCATAAATTAAAGTAATGTTATGTGTGAGACAGAATAGTAGTGTCATAAATAAAGATGGATGAAGCCTTTCTTCCTTACCATAACCCCCAGGCAAATTCAGACTTTGGCTGTCCACTACCCTTATCTTCCTTTTAAACCACTTTGTTTTCTCATTAATGGACATCAGATATGTGCTAAGTACTCATAGGTACACTTAAAATGGACTTAACTCACTAACAACACCACTCTCCCCATAATTACATCACAGCAAGCTAGAGTACAGTGATGAGATAGCTGCTGCGTCCCGTCACTGCTTCCTTCCTTGTCATAAACACTGATACATTCTGGGTCTGTTACACTCCAAACAACTCTGTTTTACTTTAAAACATGATTTTAGTTTTAATAAAATTCAGCAATCTCTCCCCTCTCTCACCTCCTACCACCAACACTGAAAGCATCCCCTAGGTCTGTGTGTTTCATAGTCAGTGGCTGGTGAATCACTATTAGGAAAAGTGAAATAAAGGAAAACCACAGATAGGGAGATAATCTTGCTCTAGATATTTTTATTTTAGATGTTTGGGACTTTGACCCACAATGATTTTGTTTTAAAAAGTAAAATAGTTATTAAATCCATCTCCATTCATCTGTGGTCACACACACACACACACACACAAAATATATATATTTTGTGAGTGTGTGTGTGTATATATATATATATAAAACTAAGAAATATTTTATCATAGAGCTACAAAGTGACTGACTTTAGAATAGGACCGAGAAATACAAAGTGTTACACTGAAGAGTATTTTTACCCTGGAGATTCTTTGGGAAATTCAGTACATAGTGCAAAAAATTGTGTTTAGTTTGAATCATACTTGAAAGTCCCTCAGGGAAACCATGTCTAATATCAAGACAGACAGTTTTTTCCTCATTATTGTATCTAATCACCATTTCTTTAATTGGCAATGCCGTGTGATAGCTGTCTATATCTAAGTATTTTTTCTAAAATCCATTTTAAATTATTGAATATTGCATGCATAATAAGTACAAACTTTTAACAACCAATATAATAAATTCCCATCTGCTCTGTACCCTGTGATTTACTGGTTACTTTCCCTGGAGGAAAGTGGATTTTTAAACAATAGATTTACACCATCATTACACTTAATTTGGAGAAATGCTGATTTTAAGAAGGCCGAAGGTATCTATGACAGCTGATGAAAAAGAGAACCAGAGATCCTATCTTATTCACTGGACTATAAATTCACGGAATGAAGAAAAACACAGTCTATGACACTATATGCATTCTTTTGTTTCCTTTCTCTTTTTCAAGAGTATCAAGTTGAATGCATATTAGCTCCTGCTTCTAATTGTGATGGCCCTTTTGTCCAAAATACTACCATGTGTGTTACAATAATATATTAAAAGACCAATCAAAAATTAGGGAACCAAATAAGGGAAGAGCAGGAGACTGCTTAGAATTCTAATGGAATATTTACTGATCCAGAGAAAGAAATGGAACTGCTGACTCAAGAAAGTCATGAAATTACTTAGATTCAAGAAATAGTGTGGGTATTTATGTAAATCACTTCCTATAACACAAGATATGCAATATATATAAAAAGAAAGATACATTCAGTCCATATTCTAAGGAGAGGATGGCTATGTGGCCAGGGCATCACTTACGCCTTCCCTCCCCTTTCATGATAGGCTTGGTGTGCCCATTCATTGAGTTGTTGTTCTTATGATGCTCTTTATGTTGATGTGTGAATATAACTGGATTCCTGCACTCAAGTAATTTTCCGTCTGGTCGGGGAATAAAACATGTAAACGAAGAATTGCACTTAAATGCGAAAAGCAAGAATTGCTTTTAGGACAAAGGAATTAGGGATCGCTTGACCAACTGAGCGCCTCTATTTGCCAGATCTGAGACTTGAAATCCAAGAGAGAGGATAATAATTTAACATCAAGGCCTGCCTGGCTAAAATTAGTGATAAAAATAATCTTTCTAGGAATTTGATGGTTGATATTTCCCTTGCTATCTAATTCCTCTTACAAAGAATTATCTTTGTTTATAAAACAAAACTGCATAAGGAAAGATGTTTCACATCAAAGACAGAATCTCACATGAGACTTCAAAACTACAAAAGGACTTAAGTTTCTCCCTGTTTAAACAGAAAACATTGGGAATTTATTTGAGTTCTCTTTTTGGTTTGTTTTGTATTTGATGATACAGGAAGAAGAGAAAAAAAAGTAGTGGGGTAGACGATGGTTCTCAAACTTCTGTATAAAGAGACAGAAGGTCAAATTTTGCCTTTTAAAAGTTGGAATACTAATGCTGGGAAAGATTGAAAGCAACAGAAGAAAGGGGCGGCAGAGGATGAGATGGTTAGATAGCATCACTGATTCAATGGACATGAATTTGAGCAAACTCCGGGAGAGAGTGAAGGACAGGGAATGCTGGAGTGCTGAAGTCGATGGGGTCTTAGAGTCAGACATGACTTAGCAACTGAACAGTTACAACAACAAAGATATTTGTATTGACACAAGCCATAGGTTTCAAAATGGACTGACAGGGTTCCAAGTGCACACAGGCCATAAGCATGCACTTTTGTCTTTTGTAAGAAAGAAAAGGTCAAGGGGTAGAAGCAGCGATTGCAAGATAATGAGATCTCCATGCACTTAGCTCAACCGACAGAAGCAGGAACTCTGCCAGAGGTGATATGAGAATGTATATCTGAGAATTTACTTCATATTTTACCAGGATATGGTACTGGGTTTGAGTTTATCTTTCTTAGATGTTAAATGATAGAGTGACCCAATCTGCATTTGACAGTGTTAGTTTCCTTTTGGTCATTAAACGGATAGTTAGGGTATTACCGCTAATCCTCTTGGAGTCAAAATGGTAATGTAAGCAGTCACAACATTCACCTTGCTATCAATGTGGATGTATCTTTTCTTGCATTTCATTTCTAAACTAAGCAGTAGAACACAATGATTTCATTTACCTAATCGCTGCCTATGTGTCTACATGTCCTGTAGGTCCCAGCCTTTTGATAATGATGATGGTCGTGGTATAGTCGCTAAGTTCTGTCCAACCATATAATGATACTACAGGACAAACTCCTGAGGCACTTCCCTGGCCTGGTCCTTGCTATTCCTGGGGAATAGCTGCAGACATTTTCCTCAGACCTGGAGCTCTGCTTTTATCAGATTAAGGATGAGGCATCTACGGTTTCAGGTTCACTCTGATTGGCTAATTCAAACCATAAGCGTGAGAATTAGAGTACTAGAAGAGAGTTGGTAGGTTACTTAAGCAGTCAGTTTTTTAGGTTTATCCAGGGTTTCAGAAAGAGCAAATCTCATGGATAGGGGACGGCCTGATTTCTCCTCCGGCTGTTTTGTTAGTAGCTGTGTCAAACCGTTGGCAACATTTTTATCCAGATATGGATATCTTCAAAATGAATGCCTCTACAATCAAATGCTTAATAACAGGCACTTATACTACATTATCCTTAATTTCTTAGCTTCTCTTAACATTTTAACTGTTCTCACAAAGGTAAATGATATTGTGCTAACCAATAAATATACCAACCTACATCATACCTCACTTTCCATGGCTTCCAAACCCTTCTGGATAAAGTCAAAGGTATACAATTTAGCCTTCATGGATCACAATGATCTGGTGACAAACCATCATCTGATGGGTCTCCTACATCAGTGATATGTTCCAGACACATTTTATGGTCACTGCTAGCCAAATAATCTTTCCATCCTTTGTTGTCTGCATGTCACTCGGTGATGTCTGACTGTTCGTGACCTCATGGATGGTAGCCCGCCAGGCTCCTTTGTCCATGAGACTCTCCAGGCAAGAACACTGGAGTGGGTTGTCATTCCCTTTTCCTTTGGATATTCACAACCCAGGGATCGGACCCAGGTCTCCCACATTGAAGGCAGATTCTTTACCTCTGAGCCACCAGGGCACTTTTTAAATTGCATAGCCTTCCTTTTACCAGTACCCCTAACAAATATGTCTCTTTACTCCAAATAAGCAGATTTTCTCTGACCTTTGAGAGATAGCTCCAAACTATATTTTCATGGACTAAGAAGTATTTTCTTCTACCACAAGTATTTTCAGTTCTTGTGCCTGGATTAATAATAAGATTGACACAGGACAGATTAACAGGAGAAAAACATATTTATTCGTATATATGGAAGTCACATAAAAATGGGAACTAAAAAGTGGCCAAAGCTGACACCTCTCATAACTTTTTAGACAAACAAAAAATTTGTGAGGACTTGACAATACAGTATACTAACGCATATATATGGAATTTAGAAAGATGGTAACGACAACCCTATATGCAAAACAGAAAAAGAGACACAGATGTACAGAACAGACTTTTGGACTCTGTGGGAGAAGGCGAGGGTGGGATGTTTCGAGAAAACAGCATTGAAACATGTATATTATCAAGGGTGAAACAGATCACCAGCCCAGGTTGGATGCATGAGACAAGTGCTCGGGGCTGGTGCACTGGGAAGACCCAGAGGGATCAGGTGGAGAGGGAGGTGGGAGGGGGGATCGGGATGGGGAACACATGTAAATCCATAGCTGATTCATGTTAATGTATGACAAAACCCACTACAATATTGTAAAGTAATTAGCCTCCAACTAATAAAACTAAATGGAAATATATATATATATATATATATATATATATACCACACATCAAAAAAAAAAAAAAAAAAAAAGAAACTAAGGCTTTGGGTGCTTAATTAGTGAAGAATCTAAACAGAGCTTGGGTATAGGGTGGTAAGTTAAAGCAGCAACAAATTTGTTTATGCAGGCTTCTTGGCCCTGAATCTCAGCCAAGCTCAGTGTCTTTCTACCTCCAGATGCAGAGAGGACATCTTTCACATGGCAGATTTTTTTCCCTGCATTCAAGGGGAAAGAGAAGGGTCAGTTTCTTTCTTGCATAAGCTGCTTTTCAAACACCCTGAAATGACATAATTAGCATGCCACTGTGGCATATCTTGAGGCAGCTTGCCCTAATCCCCTGCAACGTGTGTGCTCAGACGCTCAGTGGTGTCCAACTCTTTTGTGATCCCATGGACTGTAGCCTGCCAGGCTCCTCCATGGAAATTTCCAGGCAAGAATACTGGAGTGGGTTGCCATTTCCTACTCCAGGGGATCTTTCCGACCCAGGGGTCAAACTCCTGTCTGTTGTGTCTGCAGCATCGGCAGGTGGATACTTTACCCCCGTGCCACCTGGGAGGCCTGATCCCCAACAATATGCCATATAACATTTATATAATATTCAGGTCTGAAACTGGAGCATTGAGATCCTGAATAATTGTATCCCTTACTGCACTGATCATATGAGAATATTTATTTACAAACAGTAATTTTATAAACATTTTTGAAAATTTCAATGTGAGTGAATTTGAGTGAATTTAGAAGTACTTTTAATATATTTCTTTTAATCTCAGCAATCATCACCAAATACTTTTATGGAACAGTGAACCAGAGATAGAAGAGAGTTTAGAATTCAACAAAACAAAACAACAACAAGCTATCCTCTCCAAATTATAATCTACCCAAAACAAATATACACATTTCCAACATTTATAAGCAAAACATTTTTTTTTTGAATAATAGACTCTGCATCTGGCAATTAAGAAATACAGTGTTTCACCTTTCACTTTGCAAGCATTTTCTGACTAAGGATTATTATAAACATATATCCCTATCATTTTTGACCATTTAAATGTTTCCAATTATTTTGTTGCTACCATAGCATTTTGTTATTTTAGAATATCTCTAACTTGCCAAATTCATTCAAAACAATTGGTAAACATTAAATGGAATAAAATTCAGAGTGTATGACAGATGAGTATATAAAAACTCTCTCGGCATGCTTTACCCTTATGGTATTTGAAACATTGACTAATTGGACTATAAATCAGATCATCAGTAAAACCACTTGAAATGAAATTTTTGAAAAGCAAGCTTCATGTAACCATCCTGTCACATCCTTCCAATCTGTTATTGTTATGCTTGATTCAAAGAAAAGTACTGAAAGAGTAAATGTTATATGTTTTATTTTAGGATGATATTAGAAAGAGTAGTTATAATAAAAAGTAAACATAATGTAAAATATCATATACACCTAGCTATTTCCACTGTGTATTACAATCTAAATCTATCAGGTTTTTCAGTAATAGTATTCTAGTTATATCTTTCAGTTTAGCATTCACATGTATAAATTATGGAATATTGATTATCAATGTATTCACATATTTTAAGACACCTCTTGTTACTTTCTTTTAAATTAGTGACATTATGTTATAAATTAGTGCTATTCATGTTAAAGTTCTGTCTGCAATTTCACTGCATTGTCTTATTTTTTGTACTTCATAATTTGAACTAGAAAAAATACTCCAGCAAAATTTAGGCAAAAATGATTCTAGCTTTAGGAAGACATATATTTTAACAAAGCAAATTTAGAAAGCTTTTTTTTTTTTTTTGGTGCTGCTGATCATTTGAATTATGTAACTACAATAGGTTTGCTTTTTATTCTTGTATTACTATTAATAAATATATCTGCATTTGAAGCACAAATGTAAGTGTCATTTATTGGAGAGCACTTTGAATTTCTTTTCAAAGGCTTGTGACCTTGGGCAAACCACAGCAAGATTCAGCTTGCTGAATAAAGAAAGGAAACTAGCCTGACTAGTTGTAGCTCTATATAACACTGAGTGTAATGATACAAATCTAGAAAAGATGGACAGTTACTCTTCTCAGGAGCATGTCACTAGAACTTCTAATTTATATATCTCCTTAGTGTGACTCTTGGTGGAGAGTATTCCTGGAATACAGGAGAAAAAGTGAGGTATTCTGTATATTGTTGTTCGGAATATTATTGTCTCCTTACTACCTTGTCAGTCTCTCTAGAAGTTGCACTGATCCTCTCATGTCTATAGAAAACAATTTAAAGTCCTCTACAACAATTTTCTAAACAATCAGCAAAGTACCTTGCAATCTTTCATAAATATTTGAATGTACTCCCAAGCTATAAACAAATTTATGAGATTAAGTGGTTCATCTTGGGAGAGATCTCCTTCCTCTGAATTTATCTTTATTTCTAGGCAATCAGCCCAATGCTTCTTTTTAATCAGCAATATTTACTAGGACTTAGGAGATGTTCATATCTATAAAGTCATTAAAGAGGAAACAAAGATAGTTAAGAAAATCCCTTTTGCTTCAAATCTTAGTTGGTAAAATGAGATTCAAATGTAAATCAATTCTGAAGTATCATAGAAATGATAAGACCTGAGTTGAGCTCACACATAAATAAAATCTGCATAAAGAGTAAAGAAGAAGAGAGCATTCTAAAAATTTAGACTAGCAAAGTGTGCTCAGGATATAATGTGGACCATAAAAAAAGAGAGAACCTCCCTATATAGAGCCAGTACTGGGGGAATAGGTAAAATTTGATAAAGAAGACCTGAGTTCCAGTTACATATATGTTTTAACTTTCTGATGCTAATACTGCTCTTTATTTTAACTTACTTGTTCTATATTAGAAATTTTATAACATAACACTTCATTTCAAAAGACTCCTTTGGTTTACAGGGAGCTAGAGGGAAGATCATATCTTTGCTTAAGCTTCCCCAAATACAATCTCTTCCTCATGAATTAGATGACCTAGCAGGCTGTCAAATGTAAATGCACCAAACTGAACTCATAATCTATATCCTCTTTGTGCCTTCCCTACAGAGAGAACTGCATCATCATTCCCCATGCCACTGAAGCTAGAAGTCAAGAGGCTTGCTAATTTAGGCTACAATCTTTGAAATTTTCAAATTTCAAACATTTTTCAGGTCTTCCTCATTCTATTTACTTAATGTTTTCTAAAATAGTGCTATGTTTTTGTTTGCACATTTAACCTAACTGCTGCAACCTTTTCTGTGGTTCTCATCAGTTATTATCAGGATGTTTAAAACTATCAATTGCTACTTTTTTTTGTTGTTCTTACATTAAAACAAATCTCCAGCATAATATATAGATCATGCAGGATCCCTTCTCTGTCCTCTTTTCAGCTTCTTCTCCCACAGGTCTCTTCCTCCTTAATTACTTTAAACCAGTTATTTAGAGTTAATTTCATGTTTCATAATGAGCCATGCTCTTTAAAAATCTGTGGATTTGCCCAGCCACTGTTATATTTTACAACTTAATTCCTCTTCCTTCAAGCTGCAACCAACTCTAGTCCTTCAAGATTCCACTTAAGTATCTATGCTCTCAAAGCCTTTTGTGAACCTGAGTTGGATTTATTTATCTAGTTATTTATTAGATTATATGGCTAACTTTACCATAGCACTTTCAACCTTGGGACAAACTAAACTAATCCATTTAAGTTATTTGTTCACCTACGTTTTGCAAGTTTGAGTTCAAGGACTTTATCCTATTTTCCTGGTAGAAGCATGATGCTTCCCTGTTCAGTTCAGTTCAGTTGCACAGTCGTGTCCGGCTCTTTGTGACCCCATGAATCACAGCATGCCAGGCCTCCCTGTCCATCACAAACTCCCGGAGTTTACTCAAACTCATGCCCATTGAGTCGGTGATGCCATCCAGCCATCTCATCCTCTGTCATCCCCGTTTCCTCCTGCCCCCAATCCCTCCCAGCATCAGGGTCTTTTCCAATGAGTCGGCTCTTCGCATCAGGTGGCCAAAGTATTGGAGTTTCAACTTCAACATCAGTCCTTCCAATGAACACCCAGGACTTATCTCCTTTAAGATGGACTGGTTGGATCTCCTTGCAGTCCAAGGGACTCTCAAGAGTCTTCTCCAACACCACAGTTCAAAAGCATCAATTTTTCAGCGCTCAGCTTTCTTCACAGTCCAACTCTCACATCCATACATGACCACTGGGAAAACCATAGCCTTGACTAGATGGACCTTTGTTGGCAAAGTAATGTCTCTGCTTTTTAATATGCTATCTAGTTTGGTCATAACTTTCCTTCCAAGGAGTAAGCGTCTTTTAATTTCATGGCTTTTAATTTCAAGCCAGGCTTCAGCAATACATGAACCATGAACTTCCAGATGTTCAAGCTGGTTTTAGAAAAGGCAGAGGAACCAGAGATCAAATTGCCAATATCCACTGGATCATCAAAAAAGCAAGAGAGTTCCCAAAAATCATCTATTTCTGCTTTATTGACTACGCCAAAGCTTTCGACTGTGTGGATCACAATAACCTGTGGGAATTTCTGGGAGATGGGAATACCAGACCACCTGACCTGCCTCTTGAGAAACCTGTATGCAGGTCAGGAAGCAACAGTTAGAACTGGACATGGAACAACAGACTGGTTCCAAATAGGAAAAGGAGTACATCAAGGCTGTATATTGTCACCCTGCTTATTTAACTTACATGCAGAGTACATCATGAGCAACGCTGGGCTGGAAGAAGGACAAGCTGGAATTAAGACTGCTGGGAGAAATATCAATAACCTCAGATATGCAGATGACACCACCCTTAATGGCAGAAAGTGAAGGGGAACTAAAAAGCCTCTTGATGAAAGTGAAAGAGGAGAGTGAAAAAGTTGGCTTAAAGCTCAACATTCAGAAAACTAAGATCATGGCATCTGGTCCCATCACCTCATGGGAAATAGATGGGGAGACAGTGGAAACAGTGTCAGACTTTATTTTTTTAGGCTCCAAAATCACTGCAGATGGTGATTGCAGCCATGAAATTAAAAGACGCTTCCCTGTTATATGGTAAACATTCAGTGTGCTTAGTCACTCATTCATGTCCGACTCTTTGTGGCCCCATGGACTGTACCCCTGCAAGCTCCTCTGTCCATGGGGATTCTCCAAGCAAGAATACTGGAGTGGGTTGCCATGCCCTCCTGCAGGGCATCTTCCCAATCTAGGGATCAAACCAAGGTCTCCCACATTGCAGGTGGATTCTTTACCATATATCTGAGTTACCAGGGAAGCCCAAGAATACTGGAGTTGATAGATTATCCCTTCTCCAGGGTATCTTCATGACTCATGAATTGAACCGAGGTCTCTTGCATTGCAGACAAATTTTTACCAGCTGAGCTATCACGGAAGCCCAAATATTCAATACTTGTTCCATAAATAAGAAACCTTTATTCCACTTCCCTGAAATTTTTCCCAAGAGAAAAAAAAAAGAAGAATGTGGGGAGTGGGGTCTCAACCAAGGTGAGAAGAAAGCCTCTGATTAACAGGCCATGACTTCATGCTACTGGACAAGTCCCTGCATGGAAGATCAGAGAATGGCTCCAAAAATTAAAAACTGTATATGCAAATCCAATGAAAAGCTGACCAAAAGACCAACTTCTTCATATCAAAGGCCAGGTAAGACTGCCTGCTTGCTTTAGGAAAGATAACCCATGCTTTAGACAAGATTATAATTTTTTTTCAACTCTTTCAAAGTCTACATCTCAATTAAAGAAATAATTTTGAGTATATCTATCCTGTGCTCTCTCAGGCACTTTGATATTCTATGAAATGCCCAACATACCTCTAAGGCTGTCAGATTCCAGACACAATATTTTAGTTACAGGATCAGAAGTTCAGAAGTTTTAGGAAAAGAGTTTCAAGGAACAGATATTAAGGTAGTGATTTTTCAAATACCAAACTCAAGATAAGGAAATATGGAAATCCTTACCTTTTAGGGAGGAATATCAAAGGATTTTTATATTGGACTGTACAAAGCATGTAGAATTAGATTTTTAAAACCACTTCAGATAGTTTTGTGTGCATACTGTGTGAAATGCAAGCTTAGAAGTGAAAGAATAGTGTTGGAAAAGGCAGATAACCATGATTATTTTTTGAAAGGGAATTTGAGTACAAGGAATCAGTCAAACAAAACATAACAATACTCACAATGAAAAAAACAAAATGTTTTGCAATTTAAACAACTGCTTTGCATTTTCATCATTTGCATGACTACCCCTATCTATTTGTTAGATTGGAACACAGGTTGGAAGGAAGCCATCTTTTACCCCGTTCTAAAAGGGGCAATTAATTTGAAGATATTTTTATTTTTTATTATATAAAATATTACAGTTCACACTAAAACTCCATATCCTGCTTTACTAGAATTAGAAAACCCCTTGAAATAGATATATCATCATAATTTATATCAGTAAATCTGGAGATTGCTGATTTTTCATACTCGTAGAGATGAATGAATACTGTCCTTCAATAGTCAAAATGAGGTAATTAATATTTTCTCAGAACTTACTGGCATTGGTCTGTGAGTCTAACAAGCATTAATATTGAAAAAAAGTATTAATTGATAAACCCACTTCAGAATCAAATAATTTTACTTCAATTATGCATAAGAAAAACACAATTTAAGCAAATAAAATTTATTAATAGATGACAAAAACCAGTATGCTGAATACACACAGGTAGATATTCCATTTTAATACTGAAGGTCAGTATTCCAAACTGATTTCTCCTTATACATGACAGCAGTAAAAACATATTTATGTTTTATAAACTTTCTATTTTATGTTGGGTTATAGATGATTAACAAGGGTGTGATGGTTTCAGATGAACAGCAAAGGGGCTCAGCCACACATACACATGGATCCATTCTCCTCCAAACTCCCCTCTCAGCCGTCAGCCATAAAACGTTGAGTGGGCTTTTATGTGCTAAACAGTAGGTCCCTGTTCAGTTCAGTTCAGTCGCTCAGTCGTGTCGGACTCTTTGCGACTCCGTGAATCGCAGCACGCCAGGCCTCCCTGTCCATCACGAACTCCCGGAGTTTACTCAAACTCATGTCCATCGAGTCGGTGATGCCATCCAACCGTCTCATCCTCTGTCATCCCCTTCTCCTGCCCTCAATCTTTCCCAGCATCAGGGTCTTTTCAAATGAGTCAGCTCTTGGCATCAGATGGCCAAAGTATTGGAGCTTCAACTCCAGCATCAGTCCTTCCAATGAACACCCAGGACTGATCTCCTTTAGGATGGACTGGTTGGATCTCCTTTCAGTCCAAGGGACTCTCAAGAGTCTTCTCCAATGTCACAGTTAAAAAACAGCAATTCTTTGATGCTCAGCTTTCTTTATAGTCCAACTCTCATATCCATACATGACTACTGGAAAAACCATTGCCTTGACTAGACTGACTTTTGTTGACAGAGCAATGTATCTGTTTTTTAACATGCTGTCTAGATTGGTCATAACTTTCCTTCCAAGGAGTAAGTGCCTTTTAATTTCATTTCTGCAATCACCATATGCAGTGATTTTGGAGCCAAAAAAAAGAAAAAAGTCAGCCACTGACTGTTTCCACTGTTTCCCCATATATGTGTCGTGAAGTGATGGGACTAGATGCCATGATCTTACTTTTCTGAATGTTGAGCTTTAAGCCAACTTTTTCACTCTCCTCTTTCACTTTCATCAAGAGGCTCTTTAGTTCTTCTTCACTTTCTGCCATAAAGGTGAGGTCATCTGCATATCTGAGGTTATTGATATTTCTCCCGGCAATCTTAATTCCAGCTTGTGCTTCTTCCAGCTCAGCGTTGCTCATGATGTACTCTGCATGTAAGTTAAATAAGCAGGGTGACAATATACAGCTTTGACGTACTCCTTTTCCTATTTGGAACCAGTCTATTGTCCCATGTCCAGTTCTAACTGTTGCTTCCTGACCTGCATACAGGTTTCTTGAGAGGCAGGTCAGGTGATCTGGTATTCCCATCTCCCAGAAATTCCCACAGTTTATTGTTATCCACTCAGTCAAAGGCTTTGGCATAGTCAATAAAGCAGAAATAGATGTTTTTCTGGAACTCTCTTGCTTTTTCAATGATCCAACGGATGTTGGCAAATTGATCTTTGGTTCCTCTGCTTTTTCTAAAACCAGCTTGAACATCTGGAAGTTCATGGTTCATGTATTGCTGAAGCCTGGCTTGGAGAATTTTGAGCATTACTTTACTAGCGTGTGAGATGAGTGCAATTGTGCGGTAGTTTGAGCATTCTTTGGCATTGCCTTTCTTTCAGATTGGAATGAAAACTGACCTTTTCCAGTCCTGTGGCCACTGCTGAGTTTTCCAAATTTGCTGGCATATTGAGTGCAGCACTTTCACAGCATCATCTTTTAGGATTTGAAATAGCTCAACTGGAATTCCATCACCTCCACTAGTTTTATTCGTAGTGGTGCTTCCTAAGGCCCACTTGACCTCACATTCCAGGATGTAGGAAGCATTAACACCAACAAAGCTAGCAGAGGTGATAGAAGTTCAGCTGAGCTATTTCAAACCCTAAAAAATGATTCTGTAAAGCACTGCACTCAATATGCCAGCAAATTTGGAAAACTCAGCAGTGGCCAACAGGACTGGAAAAGGTCAGTTTTCACTCCAGTCTGAAAGAAAGGCAAAGTCAAAGAATGTTCAAACTGCCATGCAGTTGCCCTCATTCTACACGCTAGCAAGGTAATGCTCAAAATCCTTCAAGCTAGGCTTCAACAGTACATGAACCGAGAAGTTCCAGAGTTCATGCTGGATTTACAGAAGGCAGAGGAACCGGAGATCAAATTGCCAACATCCGTTGGATCATAGAAAAAGCAAGGGAATTGTATAAAAACACCTACTTCTGCTCCACTGACTATGTTAATGCCTTTGACTGTGTGGGTCACTACTGTGGAAAATTCATAAAGAGAATAACAGACCAGCTCACCTACCGTCTAAGATACCTGTATGCAGGTCTAACTGCAAAACTTAGAACCAGACATGAAAGGACTGGTTCAAAACTGCAAAAGAGGTATGTCAAGGCTGTATATTGCCATCCTGCTTATTTAACTTATATGCAGAGGACATCATGCGAAATGCTGACCTGGATGAAGCACAAGCTGGCATCAAAATCACTGGGAGAAATAACAACCTCAGATATACAGACGATACCACTCTAAGTGAAGAGGAACTAAAGTGCCTCCTGATGAGGGTGAAAGAGGAGAGTGAAAAAGCTGGCTTAAAACTCAACATTCAAAAAACAAAGATCTCGGCATCCAGTCCCATCACTGCATGGCAAACAGATGGGGAAAAAGTGGAAACTGTGGCAGATTTTATTTTCTGTGCTCCAAAATCACTGCAGATGATAACTGCAGCCACAATTTAAAAGTCTCTTGATCCTTGGAAGAAAAGCCATGACAAAACTAGACAGCTTATTAAAAAATAGAGACATCATTTTGCTGACAAAGGTCCATATAGGGAAAGCTATGATTTTTCCAGTACAGAAGTGAAAGTGGGAGACTGTAAAGAAGGCCAAGAGCCAAAAATCTGACACTTTCAAATTGTGGTGTTGAAGAAGACTCTTGAGACAGCAAGGAGATCAAACCAGTCAATACTAAAGGAAGTCAACCCTGACCATTCATTGGAAGGAAAGATGCTGAAGCTGAAGCCCCAATACTTTGGCCACCTGATGGAAAGAGCTGACTCACTGGAAAAGACTCTGATGCTGATAAAGATCGAGGGCAATAGAGAAAGGGGTGACAGATGGTGAGATGATTGAATTGTATCACTGACTCCATGGACAGGAGTTTGAGCACACTCCAGGAAATAGTGAAGGGCAGAAGCCAGGCATGCTGCAGTCTGTGGGTTTGCTAATAATTGGACACCAACTTAGCAAATGAACGCCAGTATTTTTCCTTCTCTGTCTGAGTTACCTCACTCAGTACAACACTCTCTAGGTTCTTGTATGTTGCTACAAATGGCATTATTTAATTCCTTTTAATGGCTGAGTAATATTCCATTGTATATATGCACCACATCATCTCTATCTAATCTTCTGTCGATGGATCAAAGACAACTTTAAATACTACCACCCCTTTTACAGGCTAGGGTTTTTGTTGGTTTTTTATTTTTTATTTTTTTTCTATAGGACCACTGTAGATAGTTTCATGAGCAACTTAAAGAGATAAGCTGATGTCCCAATGGCTATGTGTTTACCTATGCATTAACTAGATAAACAGAAAGTGTTTTGATTACCTGAAGGTTTTCCAGTCTAAACTAGGTAATAAGAGATGCATAAGAATATTAAATGATTTCTCCAAATTGGTAAATTTCATAGCAAACAGAATAAGATAATAATCTATTCTTTATTGTTAAGATAAGAATATCCATTGTGTTTTTCCACATCCATAAAACTTAAAATTGTCATAATAGAGCTATTTGTCTTTCATATTCCTTTACTAAAACTGACTTGAAGAACTCGGCAGTGATATATGTCTTAGGTTATTCCAGTTATTTAATTTTCCAGACAATAAAGTATTTTGAGCTGTAAAAATGAAAGGGAATTATGCCTGCCAATAAATAAAATTGTCATTCCATGTGGTTCCTATAATCCCTTTATTCTTTTAATTGTGTTTTCTTTTACATGTTGAAAATTTGTAAAATTCCATAATATACAAATTGCTTCTTCAGTTATTACTAGAACTGCCAAATTTTCATGGATTTTTAAAGCTGACCTTTCAGTCACAGCATCCTTCCAAATGAGTTTAAGATTTGAGCCTACTATCACATAACAGGCATAAAAATTATACAGGAAACTAAATTGTACCCATGGGCAACTAAATGAATAATTAGTCACTGGAACTTCATGCCAAAATACAAATTAGCCAAAATACAATTGCACCTGCAACTGGTCACCTGTAGGTTCAATTAGACACATGCAGTTTTGCCTGGACAATACATATCTGGCATAAAATAATTGACATATTTTTAGACCAGGAAAAGGTACTTAACCCTTTAGAAATTCCCAGAAGAAAAGAGCTCTGGAATATTTTCTTATACCTAAATATTGCCTGTTCTGGCAATGTTCTCCAAGCATTTTAAAATGTAATATTTTGTTTCTATGCTTTCTTTTCTCATACTATTTGTTTAGTTTTGTGGATAACAAAGAGTTGAAATAATCTGTGACTGTGTTTTTCCAAGAATTGTTACATCTAACTATCTGTGTTCTACAGAATTATGTATGGTATCCTTCTACATAAACTGATTAGTTATTACTAATGCTTCCTCAGGTAACACTGGGATTTTCTAAACAATACATTTTCATGGAAAATTTATATTTCTTAAGGAATGATTTTATTTCAAGGTTAAGACTAAAAGGAAGACAGTGATAATGAATCATGTTCTTATTTATTTTAATAACTAAAAAATTAAATTCATGTGCAGAACACACTTTTCTTGTTTCTGGAATGATACCATCCTGCTATCCACTTCAGTATTCTAGCCTGGAGAATTCCATGGACTGTATAGTCCATGGGGTCGCAAAAAGTCAGACACAACTGAGCAACTTTCACTTCACTTCACTGCACCATCCTGTCTTAAAGACTTGAAAAGAAAACTGGGGGGAAAATCTAATAAAATTGTGAAATAAAAATTTAGCCATTGGAAATGTGTGTCACCCCCAAAGTTTTAATACAATATTATAGTATTCTAGATTATTGAACATTTAAATTTCATTTCTTCTCAATTCTGACTATCATGAGAAGAGTATATCCTGTACCCATGAATGCTGAACTTGAGCATTGCATTTGTTATTGTGGAATACATGCAGAAATGACAGATACCAGTTCTGAGCCTAGGCATTAAAAGGCCTTGCATGATTCTGCTCATCCTCTAGAACCATCTGACCTCATCAATGAGACAAACCTATGTTACATAGTTTCCTGAATCAAGAATAAGAAACACATGTAACTGATTTGAATTTGATCCATTACTGGCAACAAGCCCACTCAAGCCTAGCTTAAATACGCTAAAATACAATCTACAGATTCATAAACAAGAAATACATGCTTATTGTTTTATGCCATTAAAAACATAAAATAAAAAAGTAAAACTGTGAAATAATTTATTTGTGCTTTTCAAAATCTACACTGTAACACAAAATTAAATAGGCAAGATACTGGTGATATAACATTATTTCTGTCTGTGCAACTAAATCAAACAAACCATAATGAAAATTAATCAAAACTTTGAAAATAGGCTGTGATCACTTTATATTGTTTATGTAAGTCTCTAAATGTGTACATGTATTTGACTGGTCATTTTCTATTGATTAGGGTATTTAATAACTGTAAAATAAAGACCATTAACTTGTAGGAAGGCAGTTTCAGTGCAAGCAATTCTTGTTCAAATTCATTCAGTAAAGATGCAAATAATGTGTGTGTGTGTGTGTGTGTTTGATCATTTCCTTACTTTTAGGCACAAGAAGATGTTAAAGTTCATCTTACATATTACCTGCCCCAGCCCAAGAATCAACCACTTCCTTCTACTGGAGAATGTTGTTAGAAATTCATATCTGGGCACTGAACACTTTCATAAAGTTAAGTGGATTTTATTGAGCCCACAGACTATTCATAGGAATCTGTTTTCTAAGCCTATTCTTTGTGGGCAACCAAACATAAGGAAGTTATCATTTCCAGCAGAACAAACTGCCTAAAGGAACCATCAGAATGGAATGTGAGCACAGTTTGATGGATCCCTTATGTTATCTGTGGGTTTTACAATCAACCAAAATGTAGTAGTGGAATGCATCTAGCACAGATATGTGTGTGTGTGTGTGTGTGTGTGTGTGTGTGCGTGTGTATAGAGAGAGAGAGAGATACATACTCAACTGTTTTTGTTTCTCATTCTTTCTTTCTTGTTTTACTTTAACATGCTATGCAATTTAAAAGAAACAGGAGGTTGACATCAGGTGGGCAATTTAAAGAAATGCTCAAACAAATTTTTATGTAACTCAATCTACTCATTCCACTATACTCCACTCATTGAATGGTGCATTTAATGTAATGTTGGAAATTCTTTGCTTTGGTTGGCATTCATCTGATTCTATCAATTCCAGTTTGTAACCATTGAAAATCCCTACTTTAGAAGATATTTTTGATTAAATTTGTCTATGTTTATCATTTGGGATAGGGTTTTATAGAATAAGAATTAGATATTAAATTTACTAGTGTAATGTGCTTTCACAAAATTTGTGCATAAGTGAACAAGATATCCTGTCTCTGTCATGACAGATTCAAATTCAATACCTAATAGAATATAATTACATCCTAGGATGGGCATGCAATAAGAATATAAGAACAAGCTAAAATTTAGATGTCAGGGGTCAAATATTAATAGCAGTTATATATATATATATATTAGGTATATACAGTGTGTGTGTATATATATATATATAATAGGTATATACAGTATATAGATAAAAATAAGGAATAAATGGAAAGGAGTCACCGTGAAACTCCTTTCTATTTATTCCTTATTTTGATCTATCCTACTCATTTCTACTATGGAAATGCAAAAAATTTCCTTCCCACTGACGATGGGATGTAACGCATGCTACCTATAATCTCACTGTTTATTCACAGTGACCAGAATGGAGCCACCTACATACTTTCTAAACATTAACTACAGGATACTGGGAACTATGTGGTCCTCAAACAAATTCTTGGTTTTTGATTTACAAAGTAGGAACTTACTACCTCTAGACCACTTTAAAAAAATATCTCACTCCCTTTGTTTTCAGAGGTATTTAATGTCAGATAGCAGGTAAATAGTATAATAAACTGTGCCATCATTTGCTATTAGCAGCAGTAAATTGTTTAACAGCCTAATTTTATTTCAAATCTCATATGGCTAGGAGTCCACTGAAACCCACTTTAAAAAGAAATCTAGCTTTCAACCACTTACTAGAGCCTCTAAGTGCCCATAATGTACTCCTGGGGCCCTTGCAAAGGCAAGTGCATTATGGTATCTTTTCATTTTCATCAGGGGAGAAACTTGATATGGAGTATACATATTTTCATCGGCAATCATATAGCTCAATTCTTTTATAGTGGGTGAAATAAAGTTAACAATGCCATCTTACGTGTATCTCTTCACATTGTAGCTCTCCTGTAACTGACAGATGTGTTCTAGGAAAGCTACTGGTTATAGCAGCTCATCACTGAACCTGGGATTTGCTCTTTTATAGAAATATGGCTAATTGGGTTAAAATACCTGTAAAAGAGAAAAGAGAACTGATGTCTGCTCTTTTAAATTTTGACATTCCAAATTTTGTTCAAGTACCTTTCGACGTTAAAAAAGTACTTCTTTTTCTATACTGAAAGAACTTTGAGATTTTTGAAGCCTCATAGTCTACTGTGAGATATAAAAAACCCTGTGTATAGCCACTTAGACATGTGTAAATTACTAGGGACCAGAATAAAGATTTCTTCTTGCAAGTACTTTGAAAATATAAGGACAATCATGTCTACAAGTTGAAGGTTGATTCTAGCATATATGAGGAGGTAAACATCCTTTTCAGGGCTTTACCTCTTCCTATTCTTCTTGTCTTATTCTTTCAATATTCCCAGATGCTTTTTCAGGGTAAATAAACAAATCTTATGTTTATTAATGTGAAAATGTTTTCTGATTTGCCTCTAACACACCTCTATCAGTTTTTTCAGTAAATTTTACCGAGCTTAACATTTACAACTACTATATCCAAATATATGACAACTGTCATATTTAAGGTTATTTAATATTATATTTCTAGTATTCATACTTATTTATTATTCTCTCCCAAAAGAAAATAAAAATACCTACAGTATTAGAACTATAACAAAACATTAAACAGTCAAAGCATTGCTGTTATATCAAGACAGCAAAGAGCAGCGCAAAGCCAGCACTATGCAAATAAATGTTATCACCTTCAGGTGCATTAACGCAGCCAGGACACAGAGAGTGACGAAGATCACATTTCTCTCCTATTTAACAACTCCCTTTCCATCCTCCCCACTCCCCTACTTTAAACGATAGTGGCTTAGGAGAGAATTAAAACAATACTTTAAGAAAAAAAAAAGTTTTTTCTTTCACTCGGAAAATGCCACCAGGCTGGAATAATTTTTAATTGAAGCAGCTAATCAACAGAAGCTGTTTTCATACTAACAAAATCAGAGTAGAGCTGATCTTTTGGTTTGTTCATTTGTTTTAAAATATATCCATAGATGGTCATTTCAATGCTCCGGTCAGTGAAATTTCTACCTAACCAGCTGGAATGTGGCCAAATGAAACTGACCAGAAGATCATGCTTGAGATTAGTCCCACACTATGTGGGATTTCCTTGATAAATCATTCAAAATAATTTATATTCTAAGTTCTGTTGTTCACTACTGGAGCTTTTAGTTTGAAGATGTCTCTTCAATGGAGTACGGCCTCATGAAAGTCAATAACCAAAATATCTTGAATAGCTACTTTATCAAGAGTTTAATTTCTTCTTTGAAGCCCTAAATGCTGCTTATAAGGTTTAGAGGAGATGAGACACTTCAGAATTCATTTAAATTCCTTATTCTCAACTACTTAAAACATATAAGATGAAGAGAAATTGTCATAAGACAGAAATAAAGTTAGTGTGGTTGATTTAAAGGTACTGTCTATAACCCTGAAAACTCATAAGGGAGATGAGTTGGAGTTTTAATGATGCTGTTCCTTTGGGTTATTCATTTGCTCTTTCTTCATTTTATTCTATCTCATTTTTGGTCTGAATTTTGTATAGTAAGTAATTAAAAACTTCCATTAAACAGTAAAATACTATATCTGGCAATCCAAAATTGTAAATAAACATAGCTAAGAATTAAGAAGGCATAGAGGAAAGCAACATGTGATTTAGCTGTCCTAACAAAAATTAGTTTGACTTTGGATTAGCTCATGTCTGTTTAGAATCAGTGCTATTGACACCTGAGATTACATAGGAATTCAACAGGTTAAGAACAAACCTGAGCAAATGTGCTTCCAGCGAAGGACAGAGGTGGATTTGACAGATGCATGCAGGCCTCACTTTATTTGTATTTCAAATGCTACTTCTTCTGAAGACTCAACTACATGTATTTCTTCTTTCTGTCAGCATGGTGTAGTGGCAAGAGCATGGATTTTGACTACTGACAAAATCCTGAGTCTATTATTTCCTATTCTTATGAAGTTCAGGATGGTTACTCACCCCATACTGACATATTTTATTTACCTCTCTTGGTTTCTTTCCATTTTCCTTCTTAAACCACATAAATCAACACAGAAATAATGAGATCATTGATAAAAACTTAGAACAACCATTTTAAGTCAAAACATTGTGGCTAAAAAAAAGTCAAGGAAATTAAGAGATGGAGTAGAAAATATAACATTTTCCTCCAGTGCAGGATTACCTGTAACTCAATGCCTATACAGAAAATTTTCCTTATATCTAGGACTTGAAAGCTAATTTTAATATCTGTATATATTCCTCTTAATGGATTGACAAAAGTGGCTCTGATAGATAGTCTGGTAATCCTGCAAGCAAATGCTCTTTGGATTAAGACTACTAGTGAGCTTAGATAAGTTAGGGTCCACTTTCATCTACTTTCTCTATATATTTTGTCCACTATACTATTGCCCTTCTAAGGAACCCTCAGAAAGCATTAGACAACAAGTCAGATTTCCTTTCATGAGTCAAACTCAGTCTTGCTTTGCAATCTACTTCTCTACATCACCACCTAAAACAATTCACTTCTCCAGGTTGGTTTCTTTACTTTAATATTTACAAAGTCCTCTGTCCAAATATCAGTATGCCTCTATCTCCCCTGGCACCACTCTGGTGTAGGTTCAGCCTTTTTTTTTTTTTTTTTTGCTGTATATCTAATATGACTCTATTTGTTGTTGATGTTCAGTCACTCAGTCCTGTCAACTCTTTGCAAACCCATGGACTGTGGCATGCCAGGCTTCTCTGTCCTTCACTGTCTCCTGGAGCTTGCTCAAACTCATGTCCATTGAGTCAGAGATGTCATCCAACCATCCTCTGTCCTCCATTATCTGCCAGAGACTGTTCAAACTCATCCCTTGAGTCAATGATGCTATCTAACTATGTCATCCTCTGCCACCCCCTTCTCCTCCTGCCTTCAATCTTTTCCAGCATTAGGATCTTTTCCAATGAGATGACTCTTTGCATCAGGTGGCCAAAGGATTGGAACTTCAGCTTCAGCAACAGATCTTCCAGTGACTCTGTAGGGTTGATATCCTTTCAGATTGACTGATTTGATCTCCTCGCAGTCCAAGGGATTCTCAAGAGTCTTCTCCAGCACCAAAATTTGAAAGCATCAATTCTTCAGTGCTCAGTCTTTTTTACAGTCCGGGTCTCACATCCGTGCATGAAGTGCACAAAGAAATCGCAGCTTTGCCTATACAGACCTTTGTCAGAAAAGTGGTGTGTCTGCCTTTTAATGTGCTATCTAGTTTTGTGATAAGTTTTCCTTCCAAGGAGCAAGCATCTAGAACAGCTCTATCAATCTAAAAGATTTCCTTAAGCCCTTTACATCAATCCTGTTCCCCCACATCTCGCCCTGAGTAACCACCCATCTGCTTTCTGTCACAGTTCTGCACCTCCAGAATTTCTTACAAATGGAATCATACAGAGTATTCATTTGTATTTAATTTATTTCATATAGTTAGTATAGTGTTTCTAAAATCTATCTATGATTGTGCACATTAACATGTAATTTCCATTTATTGATAAATAATATCCCATAGTATGAATATACTGAAATTTAATATTCACAAATTGGGATGGTTCTAGTTTAGGGCTGTTACAAGAGAAAATGATTCCGCCAACCCTTGTGTATGCGTATTTTTGCTGTATTGTTTTCTGCTGTATCTGTCCTCAATATTATAAATTTGCTAGAACACAGTGGAGCTCATGCATTATTATGTTGTTCAAGTGGCATATCATACAGAAAAAAAGAGTATTTCTCTAAAAGACAAACAAGGCCTCCACCAAGGCCACTCTGCATTTCCTTAGGTGTGTCACTTAAAACTTCAATTTAACCTCTCCTTGTCAAATGACAAAAATAATGAGTCTTTGCCTTGGAGAAATGATGTGAGGATTTGTAACATAATAATGCATATAAAAATTGCTCTTTACTTTTAGGGAAAGAAGTGCAATTTAAATACAATAAATTATTTTCATATTTTATATTGGCTTGTATCTGTTTCTGTTGTTGTCTAATTAAATCAATTTTAACAAAAGTTAAAAAAATTAGTATAGTTCTAATGCCACAGAATAATTCTAATGATCCTGAAAAAATTACATCCTGAAGCTAGTCAATAATTACAAGGTAATATTATGTTTTACAACTGAAATGCGACTATAAATCTTTCAAGAATATTTTAACAAGTCATAAACCTTAGCTGCTTACTGTGACCTGGGAACCTTGCTGTATATAGAAACAAATGACTCTTGCAGGTCATGCTTTTGTATATTAGTGTGTGTTCAAAATGATTCCTGAGAAGCACATTAGTCAGATATATGACATAACTGCATTTAATTGAATTCACATGCTTCTCTGCAATAAAGTTGAAATGTCAAAGAGTTATATACTAATTTACTCTTCTCTTAGCTACAGTGATAAAATGGAACTTCATTTTAGCACCAAATAATGCTCTACTTGCAGTCTAAAGATGGCAAATTGGAAAGGAAATGGAAAGAGAAAAGTACAGAAGTTAGAAGTGATTTGGATCATAGCAAGTAGCACAAAACAACTAAGATCATGGCATCTGGACTCCATCTGCAGTGATTTTGGAGCCCAAAACACCTAATTCTGCTTCATTGACTACAGTAGATGCAAAGGGTGACTGCAGCCATTAAATTAAAAGATGCTTTATCCTTGGAACAAAAGTTATGACCAACCTAGATAGCATATTAAAAAACAGAGACATCACTTTGCCAAGAAAAGTCTGTATAGTCAAAGCTATGGTGTTTCCAGTAGTCATGTATGGATGTGAGTTGTACCATAAAGAAAGCTGAGCACTAAAGAATTGATGATTTTTATCTGCGGTGTTGCAGAAGACTCTTGAGAGTCCCTTGGACTGCAAGGAGATCCAACCAGTCAATCCTAAAGGGAATCAGTCCTGAATATTGGACTGATGCTACAGCTGAAGCTCCAATACTTTGGCCACCTGATGCGAAGCACTGACTGCTTAGAAAAGACCCTGATGCTGGGAAAGACTGAAGGCAGGAGGAGAAGGGGATGACAGAGGATGAGATAGTTGGATGGCATCACTGACTTGATGGATATGAGTTTGAGCAAGCTCTAGGTGTTGGTGATGGACAGGGAAGCCTGGTTTGCTGCAATCCATGGGGTCATAAAGAGTCAGACACGACTGAACAACTGAACTGACTTACTAACTGAAGTGGTACAGTTGACGTACATTAGAGTTTGAGCCTCTTAAAATTGCGGTGACTAAAATTTAACAGAATGTAGACACAAGTTTGCATAAGGGAGAGAGGAGATAGATATAGCAAAATAGTCGCATTAAAATACACAGAATTGATTCACAAAAATACTGAGATCATAGAAATTTCAACAGATTGCTAAAGTACAAAGCAAAATGAAAACAGCTACTGCATTCATTAAAGTTTAATTAACCTATAATTGCTTAAATTTAGTCAGTATATCTTCATTCATATTAGAAGTTTTCAGAACATACATTTCTTGCATGAGTAAGTCTCAAAACTGGCTACATATTAGAGTCACCTGGAAAAAATTTAAAAAATACCAAGGTCCAGATATCATCTGGAATATTAGACTAACTTTGTTCAGAAAGGTGCAGATTTCAGTATTTCTGAATAAAGCCTTAAACCCCACGGTGATGCTAAAATATAGACAGAGGTAAGAACCACTGCCTTGGAGAGAATAAGTTATCTGTTTCAGTTCTAAAATTATTCTCAGTCTGGATATTAGATGGATAGGCTAGCTGCTTTACTTTGCCAAATTCCTAACTAACCAAAAATGTAATATTTCTCCATTCACTGGGATGCACTGTATTATGATTGTCCACTTGTCTGTCTCACTATTTTTTGTGAAGGCAGATGGAAAATAAGCATATGTAACTCTTATGAGACATACAAAAATCACTGTGGTCTCTGACAAGGAAGGCCTTCCTGGACTGGTACTGCTTCACTCAATCCAGACCAGCACAGTGTCTGGACTATTGTCTCTTCCAAAGATGGAAAAGTTTGTGTATAAAAAGGAGATAAAAGAAAAGTAGCTCTGGGTAAAGGATTAAACAGTTGGGTTATATAATAAGGAAACTTTCATATTACATTGACACCTCAAATATAGGATGATATTGTCTCTTGGCTGGATTATACCATATGCCTGAAAAACTGAAGTCATATATTGCTGACCCCATTGCTGCTTTTGGAACCTGACCGCATCTCATGGGAGCCTAGTGGCCTTGCCCTGGGAGACATTTTCAGATGATAGGATGAACTTCGAGCTAAGTTGTTTCAGTCGTGTATGACTCTTTGCGACCCTATGGACCATAACCCGCCAGACTCCTCTGTCCATGGGATTCTCCATAAGAGTACTGGGGTGAATTGCCATGCCCTCCTCCAGGGGATTTTCCTGACCCAGGGATCTAACATGCGTCTCTTATGTCTCCTGCATTGGCAGGCAGATTCGTTACTAATAGTGCCACATGGGAAGCCTGGTGATGGACTGGATAGTATATTAACACGTGAATGGGATTCAAGTTAATGAGTCAGTTTCTGCTGACTTAAGATTATTTTACTATAAGGAATCCTTGTTATAAGATGAGGGAATGGACTGTGATACTGTGCTTTATAATAAGAAATATATAAGTCTCTGTCCCTGTTCTAGGTACAGAGTTCTCAAAACACTTGTAAATCCCTAAGGCACCAGGGCCTTAGGAGTGAATGACTTTTGTTTTCACGAGATAACCCTGGGAAGACTCTTGGATGGCTCCTGGACGGAGTTGGTCACCAGAAAGATCAAGTCATAATTAGAAGCTTGAAATGTTCAGCCCCACCACCAATTCTCCTTAGAGAAGGGAGAGAGGCTGAAAAATGGAGTTGATAATTGAGGATGTCTATGTGATAAAGGCTCCATAAAACCCAATAATATGAGATTATGAGAGTTTCTGGGTTAGTGGAAAGATCCATGTACTGGGTCGGGTGATGCACCTCCAACTCCAGAAGGATAGAATTGCTTGTGCTCAGAACCTTCCCAGACATGGCCTATGTATTTCTTTATCTGGCTGTTCATCTGTGTCATTCATCATGTCTTTTAATAATCTACTAAATGTGTTTTTCTGAGTTCTGTGAGCATTGCTAGCAAGTTAATCAAATTCTAGACTGGGACACTGAAATATTAGATTTATAGGTGACAACCAAGACTTGTACTAGCCTCTGAAGGAGGGTAGGAGAAGTCTTGTGGGACAGAGCCCTTAACCGTGAAATCTGATATTATCTCCAGTTAGATAGCTTTGGAATTGCATGAAATAGCAGGAAACCCAACAGGTACCTCAGAGAATTTCTTGGCTCAGGGAAAATCCCTAAACCTCTGGTATAAGAAGTGGTGTGAGTGTGGTATAATAAGACAGTAATAAGGAATCTTTTCCTTTCCAGTCATCAGCAGAACAGTAATAATGCAATTCTAGTTTATTATACATAATTTTCTTGTTTTCCTCTGCACAGGTTTCCCATACTCATGATCCAAAGTACCTTTAGAGTTTAATATTTCTTTAGTTTTTTTCTATTATTGATGCTTTTATTTGCAGTACACCCAACTCTATACTATACCACCAAGTGAAAGCTATGGGAAATGAAAATCACTCAGTCCTGTCTGCCTCTTTGCGACCCCATGGACTACACAGTCCATGGAGTTCTCTAGGCCAGAATACTAGAGTGGGTAGCCTTTCCCTTCTCCAGGCAATCTTCCCAACCGAGGGATTGAACGCAGGTCCCCCACATTGCAGGCAGATTCTTTACCAGCTGAGCCACAAGGGAAGCCGAGAGCTACGGGAAGATAGACTGTAAGTCAGCATTGCCTCTATGTAGGTTCCTGGTTCTCATTTATTCAAACTCTGGATTCAAATTGTAACTTTTGCTCTACTTTTTTGATGATTCAATAAGATACATTGTCTAGTTTGCTAGATTTGGCCCACCATTCAAACTGAACTACTGTCCATGACCCTAAGAATTTTGGGTTAAAAAAAAAAATTAAACTGTTTTGAAGAAATATAGCAGAAAATACATAGAGGATTTGTTTTCAAACTTCGTCAGAATTGATTTTTTCTTTTTGGTCAAACAAATGTTTTCAAGAACACTCATATAAACAGAGTGCATAGCTACATTCTTAACAGTTAAAACTGAGCAGTAATGTAAGAAATAGGGATTCAGAACAAGAAGAAATGATTATCATTCAACATGTTTCCCACTGTTGAATGAATAGAAAGCAAATATATTGAAACAAAGAATCCGAGAATATCAGATGGAGATTGACTGGACTCTAGAAAAATCAAGGCTTGACATTCTCATGTGATTTATATTTAATAATTAAGTCTCATGAAACTTGATGTGGTATTTAATGTTATATAGTCCAATGGTGACTTGGTTTTAAAAAACAGAGCTACAAGATGGCAATTAAATTATCTGAAATCAAACAAGTATAAAGTGGTAACACTGGATTAACATTTCTGTTTTTGACCCTAAAATCTGTACACTTAATCTTTGGTGGTAGCTAGTTTTTTCTGTCTAACTTTTGACTTATAGTTGACTAACTTAAAACAGAGATATGCTAAGAATTCCTTTTCTCTAAAGAATTATGTTAAAATTAAAGCTCTATCAAAACCAGAGTAAATGGCAAGAGGAAAGAAAGGAGGAGCTTAGGTTGTTACATTTGGAGTTAGATCAAGTCACAATGAAGAGGCAAATGATAATAATCAAATAGAAAAGGATCTATTCTGACAAAGGGATGGGGTCAATATTTTTACCATGTTATCATAAATCACTACATTGTTTTCTGTGCTTAGTATCATCTTGCAGAATGAGAAACTGAAAGCAGGTTATAAAAGGAAAATAAAAATGTTTTTTATCTTACTGCTTACCTGAAAAATATGGAAATTTTCATTTTTATACCATCTGGATATACATGGTACCATGCAGTCGTTAGATTTAGGTCCCAGTTAATAACACCCTGTTGACAGAGCGTTCCCTAAGGGAGTGAGGTTTAAACAGGAAAATGTCAATTGCTCCACACGGACAGCTCTAATTTGCTGGGCGATCTGATAGCATTTTAAGTGCTCATCATTGGGAGGACCTGCTGTGCATGCTGACCCCCTCCACGCCCCTGCAGAGGGTCAAATCAATATGAAGTGAAAAGGGACAGAGACTATGAAATGAATACTTGAACAATACATATTGAGTTTATTTTTTAAAGAATACAAATGCAAGCTACTAAAGGTGTGAAGAATTCCCGATGCTCTCCCCACATAACTTGTGTTTGCTGGCTACTCAGGCTGCATTATAACTCCAAGTCTCTACTGCTGCACCTATTGTCTCAGGATCAAAAGAAAATATGCTGGGAGGGGGTGGTAGTTCACCGCTCCCTTTATTCTCTGGCCACACGTCTACCTGCTGAGAGTCTCCCACTTCCCCCCGCCCCCGCCAGTAATAGAAGGCTCTACAAAGAAGGTAGAAGTTCATGTCAAGGTTTCTGTGGATTATTTTGATGCATAATATCCCAAATAACAGAATTAACAGCTGCTGATACTTGAGAGAAAGGAACTCACACGGTAGAGTTGTTCACTATTTCCTGCCATGTGTGAGCGCTAAGTGCATCAGCTGTGCCCGATTCTTTGTGACCCGTGCCCCATAGCCCGCCAGGCTGTTCTGTCCATGGAATTCACCAGGAAAGAATACTGGGGTGGGTAGCCACGTCGTCCTCCAGGGGATGGTCCCAACCCAGGGACTGAACCTGATCTCTTACGTCTAACTGCATTGGCAGGTGGGATCTTTACCGCTAGTGCTACCTGGGAAGCCCTATTCCTGCCATAGTGATGTTGAAACACAAGCGCTTAGGTTTTACCTCAACCATCCCTTCCTATCCTGGAATGCAGACAGTATCTAAATAGAGTCAGTTGTGGCATCAAAGTCTGAGTGTGTCGTTAGTAATGCACGATATGAAGGCATTCTGTCCTTGCTACATATGCTACATGTGCCAGACTGGTTAGAAGAAATATGATGGACTAAACTCAACATTCAAAAAATGAAGATCATGGCATCCAGTCCCATCGCTTCATGACAAATAGATGGGGAAACAATAACAGACTATTTTCTCTGGCTCCAAACTCACTGCAGATGGGACTGTAGCCATGAAATTAAAACACACGCTCTCCTTGGAAAGAAAGCTATGACAAACCAAGACAACATACTAAAAAGCAGAGACATTACTTTGCCGACAAAGGTCCCTCTAGTCAAGGCTATGGTTTTTCCAGTAGTCATGTATGGATGTGAGAGTTGGACCATAAAGAGAGCTGAGCACCAAAGAACTGATACTTTTGAACTGTGGTGTTGGACAAGACTCTTGAGAGTTCCTTGGACTGCAAGATCAAACCAGTCAATCCTAAAGGACATCAATCCTGGATATACATTAGAAGGACTCATGCTGAAGCTGAAACTTCAATACTTTGGCCATCTTATGCAAAGAGTCAAATCATTAGAAAAGACCCTGATCCTGGGAAAGACTGAAGGCAGGAGGAGAAGGGGACATCAGAGGATGAGATGGTTGGATGGCATCGCTGACTCGATGGACATGAGTTTGAGCAAGCTCTGGGAGCTGGTAAAGGACAGGGAGACCTGGCGTGCTGCGTTCCATAGGGTCACAAAGAGTCAAACAGGACTGAACGACTGAACAGCAACAACAAGATGGGGTGAGGGTTAAGGCCCTTATAATAATGCAGAAAAGGGAAGATAAAAAGACAGGGGATGTTGTCTCCTTCCCTGGGAGCATGCTCTCTTTAAGAAATCCATTGGAATGACTAAAAATTCTAAGGGCCATGGTGAAGATGCTCAGTCGTGTCTGACTCTTTGTGACCCCATGGACTGTAGCCTACCAGGCTCCTCAGTCCATGGAATTTTCCAGGCAAGACTACTGGAGTGGATGAGTCCACATAAATCAGCGGTTTTCAACAGGAAATCTGCCGTTATCTCCCCAGGACATTTGGCAATGCTTGGAGACGTTTTGCTTTCACAGCTTAAAGAGTGCTAGTGACTATGTTAGGGAACCAGAGACCAAAACTGCCTGCCTTGGCCAGGCATGGTAATAACTGCTGGCATGCATGTGTCACACAGGAGAGGCTTGATAAGAAACAAGGGGCTGTCAACAGAGCCAGCCAGGAGAATCCAGGAGGGGCCAGAAAGAAGGAGGAAACACCGGTCCATAATATGTCTAGTCAATCTCCTAGAAACACTCCCGAATCCATCTTGTCTGTGAGATGCATGCACCAGGGGAAGGACTCTGAGTGGGACCAAATACGGGCATGAGCAAGATGACTGGCCAGAGACAACCAAGAAAGCTCATCCTATTACCATAAACCCTGAAGCTGCGAGCTGCCTGGCAGAGCAGTTCTCCTGGGTCCCTTACTCTGCTGCTCTCTTCTTGAGGGCCCCTTCCTGATAATGTCTTCTGCTTTTGCCAGTACATGTATCGCCTCAGACAATGCATTTCCAAGTGTTAGACAAGTGTCCACCTTTGGGCCCTGGATGGGGTCTCCTTTCTGGTAGCAACTGGAGATCTGGGAAGGTGCCAAACAGCATGCAATTCCCATGTAATGGAGTTAACCTGTGCAAAATGAAAGCAGTGCTGATACTGAGGGAGAAAAAAGAAAGGGAAGTCGCTCAGTCGTTTCCGACTCTTTGTGACCCCATGGACTGTAACCCACCAGGCTCCTCCGTCCATGGAATTTTCCAGGCAAGAGTATTGGAGTAGGTTGCTATTTCCTTCTCCAGGGGATCTTCCTGACCCAGGGATCGAACTCAGGTCTCTCACACTGCAGGCAGACCCTGCAGGTAAAGCCTGGCTTTACCTTCTGAGCCACCAAGGAAGCCTCACTGATGCTGAGGAACCCCATATGAAGAAAGTCAGCATATAACCCTGATATAAAGCAAGAAAGCTACACCGGGATAAAATCTTTCTAAAGAAAAATTACATTCAAAGGATATATTTCAGAAGGGTTAACACAGAAAAATACCAAGCAAAAATGCATTTTTTTTTCTACCGAATGATTCTTTACCATATTGTAAAAACTACCTGGATATTTAAGTTTCACAGTTTTAATACCAAAATTTAACCTGTCAAGTCTTAGGAAAAGATAAAGTGATTATATTGACCTTGATTTTTATTTTTAATTTCCCATTTCCATAATGTAAATTTCAGTTCATATTTGAAACTCTCAACTGGCCTCAACTGACATGAAAGCTATGAAATCTGTGAACAGTCCCTTTTAATATTATGTATAGTTTGTGATTAAAATATAAATGATTATTAATCTACTAGAGAATTTAGCTTTATCAAATAAAGACTATTACATGGGAAAACAATCTCTCCCAATTTCTTTCAACCATACCTTTTGTGACTAAATAAGATGCATGTACATTTTTAAGGTCAATTTTCTTACATACAGCTTTTCACTTTTACTTACTAAGTTTCCCTTAAAAGGGAAGGAAATTTGATTTCATGTCACTTTACTAACTGTAGCCACTTTTAGATAATTGCTACCATCTACTGTGACTGTAAATATAAAAATAGAAATATTTAAGAAAAAAGAAAGAGCCACTCTCAAGAAAAATGGATCAAGACTACACTGATATTATCAAATGGATAATTAATTTTCTGGATCATTCAAGCTCAAATTATAATCTGAATAAAACATTCAATTTAAACAACACTTATTTAGCACCTGCACTGTACAAATAATGCATAATATTCTCTAGAGGATCAAGAGATGATCAAGGCAGTCTTGCCTGTTGCAACTCGAGAGAAAAAATCCCGTGTTTGAAACTCAGCTTTATGTTGAAGTTCATATTACTTAACCTCCCTACTTCAATTTCGTCATTTGTAAAATGTTAAGAGTTAAGGTACCTATGTTTTTCAGGAGTCTGAAATGCTTAAAGCAGTTCTTGGGTCAGTAAGCCATCACAAAAATATTAGCTATTTTAAGTACACTTCTGAAAGGAAAGGACTTTTAGATTGGCATATCAGCATGAGTGAAAATGCAGAAACAGGAAAATACAAGATGTGTTGAGAAATGATAAATGGTTTAGTAAACTTGTACTAATGGGACTGATTGGAAGATACAGTCAGTTTCAATGAGAAAAGCCAACTATGCCCAAAATCCTGAGAGGTTTGAATGCCATACCGATAAATGCAGATTTGTGAGGGAGGATAATCAAAGAGTTGAATAGGACCTTCATTTATCTGAGTTTTAAAAGCAACTCTAATGGCAATGTGAAGTCTGAGTTGGAGGGCAAAATATTAAAGGATGGAGAAGAATTTAGAAATTTATGTAGCAATCCCACTCCTGGGCTTGTCTCCAGAAAAAATGAAAACTCTAATTTGAAAAGTTACATGTGCCCCAATGTTCATAGCAGTACTATTTACAATAGCCAAGACATCAGTTCAGCTCAGTCGCTCAGTAGTCTCCAGCTCTTTGCAGCCCCATGGACTGCAGCACGCCAGACCTCCCTGTCTATCACCAACTCCCCGAGTTTACTCAAACTCATGTCCATTGAGTCGGTGATGGCATCCAACCATCTCATCCACTGTTGTCCACGTGTCCTGTCTCATTCAATCTTTCCTGGCATCAGGGTCTTTTCTAATGAGTCAGTTCTTCACATTAGGTGGCCAAAGTATTGGAGCTTCAGCATCAGTCCTTCCAATGAATATTCAGGACTGATCTCCTTTAGGATGGACTGGTTGGATCGCCTTTGCTGCCCAAGGGACTCTCAAGAGTCTTCTCCAACACCACAGGTCAAAAGCATCAATTCTTCAGTGCTCAGCTTTCTTTATGGTCCAACTCTCACATCCATACATGACTACTGGAAAAACCATAACTTTGACTGTATAGACCTTTGTTAGCAGAGTGATGTCTCTGCTTTTTAATACACTGTCTAGGTTCATCATAGCTTTTCTTCCAAAGAAAAAAGTGTCTTATAATTGCATGGTGACAATCACCATCTGCAGTGATTTTGGAGCCAAAGAAAATAAACTCTGTTACTATTTCCTTTCCTCCATCGATTTGCCATGAAGTGATGGGACTGGTTGCCACGATCTTCATTTTTTGAACATTGAGTTTTAAGTCAGATTTTTTTACTCTCCTCTTTCACTTTCATCAAGAGGCTTTTTAGTTTCTCATCACTTTCTACAATAATGTTGGTGTCATCTGCATATCTGAGGTTATTGATATTTCTCCCAACAATCTTGATTCCAGCTTGTGCTTCATCCAGCCTGGCATTTCGCATGATCAACTCTGCATATAAGTTAAATAAGTTGAGTGACAATATACAGCCTTTAAGTACTTCTTTCCCAAATTGGAAGCAGTCCATTGTTCTATGTCTGGTTCTAACTGTTGCTTCTTGACCTGCATACAGATTTCTCAGGAGGCAGGTCAGGTGGGCTGGTAGTCCCATCTCTTGAAGAATTTTCCACAGTTTGTTGTGATCCACTCAGTCAAAGGCTTTGGTATGGTCAATGAAGCAGAAGTAGATATTTTTCTGGAGCTCTCTTGCTTTTTTAATGATCCAACTGATGTTGGCAATTTTATCTCTGGTTCCTCTGAGTTTTCTAAATCCAGCTTGAACATATGGAAATTCATGGTTCATGTACTGTTGAGGCCTGGCTTGGAAAATTTGAGCATTACTTTGTTAGCATGTGAGATGAATGCAACTGTGTGGTAGTCTGA
This sequence comes from Cervus elaphus, assembly GCF_910594005.1. Classification (NCBI taxonomy): domain Eukaryota; kingdom Metazoa; phylum Chordata; class Mammalia; order Artiodactyla; family Cervidae; genus Cervus; species Cervus elaphus. The sequence continues at coordinate 47,132,917 of NC_057845.1, forward strand.
GCATTATTTGGCATTACCTTTCTTTGGGTTTGGAATGAAAACTGACCTTTCCAGTCCTGTGGCCACTGCTGAGTTTTCCAAATTTTCTGGCATATTGAGTGCAGAACTTTCACAGCATCATCTTTGAGGATTTGAAATAGCTCAACTGGAATCCCATCATCTCCACTAGCTTTGGTCATAGTGATACTTCCTAAGGCCCACTTGACTTTGCATTCCCGGATGTCTGGCTCTAGGTGAGTGATCACACCATCATGATTATCTGGATTGTGAAGATACTTTTTGTATAGTTCTTCTGTGTATTCTTGCCACCTCTTCTTAATACCTTCTGCTTCTGTTAGGTCCATACCATTTCTGTCCTTTTTTGTGCCCATCTTTGCATGAAAAGTTCCCTTGGCGTCTCTAATTTTCTTGAGGCGATATCTAGCCTTTTGCATTCTATTGGTTTTCTCTATTTCTTTGCTCTGATCACTGAGGAAGGCTTACTTATCTCTCCTTGCTATTCTTTGGAACTTTGCATTCAAATGGGTATAACTTTCCTCTTTTTCCTTTGCCTTTCACTTCTCTATGTTTCATAGCTATTTGTAAGGCCTCCTCAGACAACCATTTTCCCTTTTTTCCCTTTTTTTTTCCTTGGGGATGGTCTTGATTACTGCTTCCTATAAAATGTCATGAACCTCCATCCATAGTTCTTCAGTTCTTGGAAGCCAAGAAATGGAAACATCCTAAATGTCCATCAACAGGTGAACGGATAAAGAAGATATGATATGCATATGTATATGATGGAATATTACTCAAGTCATTAAAAGAAGAAAATAATGCCATTTGCAGCAACATAGATAAAAATAGAGACTATCAAACTAACTGAAATAAGGCACACAGAGACATATAAACACATATGATATCACTTGTATGTGTAGTCTAAAATATGATATAAATGAACTCACTTACAAAACAGAAATAGATCTATGGACAGAAAATAAACTTACAGTTACCAAAGGGGAATAGGATGAGGGACAAATTAGGTGGTTGGGTTTAACAGTTACACACTACTATATGTAAAATTAACAAAGAACTACTATATATAACAGGGAAATACATTCAATATCTTGTAATAACCTATAGTGGAAAGGGGGCTTTCCTGGTAGCTCAGACAGTAAAGCGTCTGCCCGCAATGTGGGAGACCTGGGTTCGACCCCTGGGTCAGGAAGATCCCCTGGAGAAGGAAATGGCAACCCACTCCAGTACTCTTGCTTGGAAAATTCCTTAGATGGAGGAGTCTGGTAGGCTACAGTCCATGGGATCGCAAAGAGTCAGACACGACTGAGCAATTTCACTGGCAGAGTGGAAAGAAATCTGAAAAAGTATATATATGTATAATGGAATCACTGTGCTATATATCTGAAACATTGTAAATCAAACATACTTCAATTTTATAAGATCTTTTAACAAAATAGAAATTGTTGCCACAAATCATATAGAAGATACTAATGTGTGATCTCAAATAATGGAATTAAGAATAGAAAGAGTAGATAATGGAGATATTATAGCAGGAAAAAATGAACGAAATTTTTGTGTGTGTGTGTGAAAGTAGGGTGAGAGGGAGAGTGAGCCACCTTTACTGTTTAGTTTATTTTCACTTGCCTTGATACTAACCAGTTTGCAATTCTACTTTAACCAGAAATATTTGATGATAACTCTCCGAAGTTACATTGATACGTTCTTGCTCTCAAAAAGTTTATGCAAAACTCTGTCTTGATTGTTTGGATAAATACTATGTTGGTTTTTTTTTTTTTTTTTCCCATATTTCACCTCTAAGAAAATATTTTTGAAAAACTGCCAATGGGTCTCTCTCTTCCATCTTACGGCACAAGTGAGCCTTGCCCTGTTGGCCCCTGGCTGGCTAGTGGTTATAAGAAAATATAAACAATGCTTCACTAAGTTATAGATGCAGTGATTTTAAAATGGAACATTAAAGAGGATACAGAGAAACTTATGAAATATAACTAATAATATATAATCCTATGCCAGATCCAATATTTTATGCATAAAAGTTTACTTTATGACAGCTGCCTTCCTAACTAACTGGAGATTTGGGACTCTTAAGCCAATATTTTACATGAGAAACAAGTTTGCTTCAGGCATAGTAATTTTACTGCATACCGTTATACATTTCTATTATCCTGAGTAAGAAGAAATATGATCAAAACAATTCTATGATCAATGAAGCCTAAAATACAAGCAAGAATGTTCCACTGCTCACTTGACAAAAATCAAGCCCACTAGGATGTTTCATGTTATAAAGAATCAGCCATGGCTCATGAATATTATTGGGTTTTTCTATGGCTACTATACTTACTAATAAAATCTTTGAAAAAACTACAATTTAAAGTCTGAATCACTAAAGTGGAATGCTGTGGTCTCAATGGTGGTCTAAACGTTCCCACAAGTTGATAAGGAAAAGACCAACACCTCAACATGAAAAAGAAATGTGATTTTATAAAAACCATGAAAATTCTAACCACAAAAGTCAACAAGTTTCTATCCTATCAGGTTGACAAAGAAAAAAAACAACATAATAAAATATTTTGTTGGGGAAGAGATACTCTCTTGCACTATATATGGAATAAAAGTTGGTAACACTTTTTGAGGCCAATTTGGCAAAATCTATGAAATTTAAAAGATACATAACTCTCTAGGGTATTTGTCCTAGCAGTACTTTCCAAATAGGGTACCAGAATGTTTAGTGCATAATCATAACACCAAGTGTCTGGAAACAATTTATATGTCCATCAACTGAGGGACTGTTATATCTACCATGACACCTCATTCAATAGCATAATAAACAGGCATTAAAAAGGGTGAGGTTATTCTGTATACACTGATATGAAATAACTTCTAAAATACATAGTGTATTGACAGAAAAGCAAGGTACAGATTTCTTTGTACAGAAAGCAAATATTGGTATGAAAAATGAATGAATAATTTCATATATGTTTGTATTTAAATAAAATACTTCTTTTTTTAATTTTTTAATTTATTTATTTATTTATTTTTATTAGTTGGAGGCTAATTACTTCACAACATTTCAGTGGGTTTTGTCATACATTGATATGAATCAGCCATAGATTTACATGTATTCCCCATCCCGATCCCCCCTCCCACCTCCCTCTCCACCCGATTCCTCTGGGTCTTCCCAGTGCACCAGGCCCAAGCACTTGTCTCATGCATCCCACCTGGGCTGGTGATCTGTTTCACCATAGATAGTATACATGCTGTTCTTTTGAAACATCCCACCCTCACCTCCCACAGAGTCCAAAAGTCTGTTCTGTACATCTGTGTCTCTTTTTCTGTTTTGCATATAGGGTTATCGTTACCATCTTTCTATATTCCATATATATGTGTTAGTATGCTGTAATGTTCTTTATCTTTCTGGCTTACTTCACTCGTATAATGGGCTCCAGTTTCATCCATCTCATTAGAACTGATTCAAATGAATTCTTTTTAACAGCTGAGTAATATTCCATGGTGTATATGTCCCACAGCTTCCTTATCCATTCATCTGCTGATGTGCTTCCATGTCCTGGCTATTATAAAATACTTCTTAATGGAGTTACAAAAGAATCAGTAAGAGCAAGTACGTTTCAGATGGTAAGTTGATAGAAGCTGACAGAGAGCGGAGACCTTGATACTCATGGTATAAACTTATGTCCATTTGAATTCTGTATCATTTGCCTGACTTTCTCTTTCAAAACACATGGTAAAACACAATGTTTATGAAAACACAAAGGAATAATAAATGCTGCCTTTCTGGTTTCATTGTAAATGTAGATTGCTACAAATAACAAAAGTTTTTAATTGTCCTCAGATCTCAAGGGAGTGTCTCTCTCTCTCACTCACACTCTCCTTCTCTTCCAAAAGTGGGGGAAAAAAAAATTACTTTCCGTTTTCTTCTCACGCTGTGAATTTATATGCCTATAACTCTTTTCATATCTGGACATTCTGTTAAACTCTAAAAAAAAAAAACAAAAAAAAACCTCAACCATAGCACAGTACCCATAAGATCCTCAATAAATGTTTTAGACACAGAGATTATACAAGGAAAAGATACTTGATTATTACTGAGTTCACTTCAAGGTGGAAAGGACAATACTAAGACTTAATCAAATCACATGTATGAGAAATTCTGAGATTTATGGAAGGAGAGAGTTCTGAAACTTCAAATAACTATTATAATATGTGCATATATGTTAAAACTCTTCAGTCGTGCCCAACTCTTTGCGACCCCATGGACTGTGGTCCACTAGGCTCTTCTGTCCATCGAATTCTCCAGACAAGAATACTGGAGTGGGTTGCCAGGCCCTCCTTCAGGGGATCTTCCTGACCCAGGGATCAAACCTGGGTCCCCTCCATCTCCTGCATTGGCATGAGTGTTCTTTAACACTAGCACAACCTGGGAAGCTCCATATTATATGTTGGCATGCATAAATATTATATATGTGTAAATATAAATATACATAACAGATAAATTGATGGATGCTAAGGCAGTATTTTGTGAGGTGCTTTAATGCTTTAAGAATATTATCTCTAAACTTTTACATTTTAAATAACTCCAACTAATAAAATAAATGAAAAAAAAAAGTTTAACACAGTATTAAATAATTAGATAATTTTTTAAAGAACTTTATATACATGCAAAACTTCTTTGTGGGATATGATATAATAATTTATAAAAATATGTATGTAATAAGATATATTGATATATTTGATCTTCAACCTTCATTCATGACTCACACACCCAAAGTGCTTATAATTTCCTGAGTGATTAGAGCAATAAAAACATCTTTTGTTAAAAAAAAAAGAAAATGCACGTGCCCCCAATATTCATAACAGCCAATGCCTATAAATGCCATGACAAGGGAGCTCCTACATGTACATGTACATGTATTTTCTTAGAATCTTGATAGTTGCACAGAGAAATGGGGATCATAATGTATAAAGAGTAATTCAGTAAAAACTAACTGGTAGTATAGTATATAGATTTTGTAGCACCAAATATTTTGTAAATAAAATTGCTATAATGTGAAATTCAAAATATGCTTTTACAGGTGTGAATGGAACAAGCAAGCTTTCGGCTTTCTAGGGTAAAATTGTCTGAATTTAACAACAGATTTTTCCTGGAGTATCTAAAGAATTTTACAGCAGCCTATAGAGGGTTATATTGATGCATCTGGAAAACATAAGCTTTCATTCTAGATTCTCCTTCCATTCCTAATAAAACTTTCCTGCACACAATTCAGAGTTCTAATTTAACTTTGCAATGACATGATTACCACTGGGATTTGGATAATGATGTCTCTTTTCAAGCTAGCCTAAATTGGAGGAGCCCAAATGCTGCTTGGGTTGCCTGTTTTGAGGTTTTGTTATTTGTTTAATATGTCTTTAAAGACAATACCCACAGACATATTTTTATAATATGTATTTCCTCCTTTAAGTCTCCAACCTAAACTAAACATAATTTAGTACCAAAATACTTGAGAATGTTAGTTCTCTGAAGCTAGAAATTATTCCCAAAATATTTATGAGAACCACTGAGATTTAAGCTCAGTGTGATAAAGATTCTTAAAGTCCTCTCCTAAAACAAGTGACAGATTTTTATATTTTGTTTTTGAACAGCATTCCAAAATAGTATAGTTTGTTTAATTGATTTATCATAAATAGAATATTTCTTCAATTTGGCAAAAAGGTAAATTAAAAGTTATGTTTGAAGAAAGAGTGAGTATCCAAGTTTAGAATATTTTTGGAGTCAGATTTCAAAAAACAAAACTCAACTTTTATGATAGTGGAGGGAATAGCACAAGCTGGAATCAAGATTGCTGGGAGATATATCATCAGATATGCAGATGATATCACTCTAACGAAAGAAAGCAAAGAGGAACTGAAGAGCCTCTTGATGAAAGTGAAAGAGGAGAGTGAAAAAGTTGGCTTAAAACTCAACATTCAGAAAACTAAGATCGTGGCATCCATTCCCATCACGCCATGGCAAGTAGATGGGAAACAGTGCAAACAGTGACAGACTTTCTTTTCTTTGGCTCCAAAATCACTGCAGATGGTGACTGCAGCCATGAAATAAAAAGACGCTTGCTCCTTGGAAGAAAAGATATGACAAACCAAGAGAGCATACTAAAAAGCAGAGACATTACTTTGCCAAAAAAGGTCCATCTAGTCAAAGCTATGGTTTTTCCAGTAGGTGTGTATGGAATTGATGCTTTTGAACTGTGGTGTTGGAGAAGAATCTTGAGAGTCCTTTGGACTACAGGGAGATCAAATCAGTCAATCTAAAGAAAATCAGTACTGAATAGTCATTGGAAGGACTGATGCTGAAGCTGAGGCTCCAATACTTTGGCACCTGATGCAAAGAACTGATTCATTGGAAAAAAAACCCTGATGCTGGGAAAGACCAAAGGCAGGAGGAGAAGGGGACGGCAGAGGATGAGATGGTTGGATAGCATCACCAACTCAACGGAAATGATTTTGAGCAAACTCTGGGAATTGGTGATGGACAGGGAAGCTTGGCGTGTTGCAATCCACAGGGTCACAATGAGTTGAACACAACTGAGCCTCTGAACTGAACTGAACTGAAGGCATGAGGGCAAGTCGACCCCAAAGCAGAGGCCTCAGTCTGTCTTGGCGCCGTCTTTTTATGTTTTGTCTCCTCCCCTTGGAGCCTGCCCTATGCGAATTAAGGCTAGCCAGGAAGGGGGAGTGAACTGAATTGATCTGAGAGAGGTCTTAGGTGAAACGTCCCCTGCTGTCATCTTGATACTGGACTCTCAGACTTCAGAATGGTTAGAAAATGGATTTCTGTTGTTTAAGCCACCTAATCTATAGGATTTTGTTATGACAGCTCCAACTAGTATAATATGTCTTTTTCATGTTTTGTTTTTTTTCCTATTTCAGAATTTAGGCTAGTGCCATACTAGAACATATGTACCCGGAATTCAAAGCATAGTAACAAAAAAGATTGTATCTTTAAGAAAATTTTAAATGATTCCAAATCAGTTTCAAATTCATTCAATTCCAAATGAATTCCAAATTCATTCATTAAATGAATCCCATTTAATCTAATGCTTAATTTCTTACCTTCCTGTATCTTTTTCAGGATACAGGTTCAGGAGAAGATGCCTTACTATTATGTCAATATCAGAATTGTGTGCATTTGGTTTGGGTTCTTGTTTACATGTTCCTGAAAACAGCAAGTGACTACATGAGGTCTGGACTATACAAATGAGTTGTTTCTTTGTGAAACGTTCTGATTATATTGATTTTTGTCTGCTGTGGTGTGCTCAGAATAAATTGTGTACACTGAGGCCATATTTAAATTTATCTAGACTGCTGGCCTGGAGCAATCTGAAAGGGCCAAATAGTCTCCCTTTGCTGCTTCCAGAGCAGAATGGCTTGTCCTCCAGGATAGCAGCATGTGGCCTCTTAGCTGAGATTAGGATCTCCTTGCTTATGATCAGGGTATTGGGTTCAACCTCGTGTCTACCTGAGAGTCATGGAGAACTGAGAGGAAAGAATGCGTCTGCCCTGTCCCATCTAGATTTCCTCAACCTCTTTCCATTGAGTATTCAGGGCACCTTTATTGATCAGAAATAAAAAGGTTAAAAACATTTCAGCCCTATGTTTTCAAAATTGTTTTAATAAACCATGAAATATCAACTTTCTCCTTTATATTTTCCCCTAAAAATCAACCTAGTATGTAGAATGCATACTTCCTCTGTATACATCATTCTTCTGCCCTTTGAAAACTAGTTTTCTTCATGTCCACTTTCTGACTTGCTACACTCCTCTATAGCATACATTATGCAGTATAGCTGGTGTGGAGGGATGGAAGGGACATAATACTTTTGTTTTGCATATTCTCCTACCTGAATATATATTTGCTAAAACTAGTGTTTACATTATTGTGGGAGCTTGGAGAATGAGGATAATGTGAAAGATGTTTATGAGAATGGGAGGAGAAAGATAGATCTCATCACTCTGTTTCATTTGTTTCGAAACAAGTAAATATTTCATAATAAGTGTTTATGAAATGAATGAATGATTAATGAGGAATAAGTTAACTTCTAGTTACCACAAAATAATTTTATTGGGAAACTTAAAAATACCCATTAATGTATATGTAGAAATTACCTGCAGAATACAACTGTTGTAAAAATTCTGGGCAAACTTGATTGAGTGGTATGTTTCTATGATCTTTATTTTCATTAATGTTTTGTCTTAGATCTTGCTTCTCCTATTGGAATATATTTTATTTCTATGCCCTTATTCCTCCAACCTGAATCTAATAAATATGGAATAGCTTACGGTTCAGAACACACTAAGATATTGAAAGATCCTTTCAGAAAAAACAAACAAACAAACAATTCCCCTTTCCATTCTCAAAGTAAAAACACCTACTTTAGGTCTTTCAGGTTAAATTTATCTCTGTATTTTTCACATTCAATGTGCTTAACACATCTGTGATTTATCAGTTAAGAAAATATTCAGATTTACTTTTATCTTTAATTGAATCTGAAATCATAATTGATTAAATCTTTTTACTTATTAATGATTTGTAAATGTACACCCAGAGTTTCATGATACTACTTTAATTTTCTTCTTGACAATTTGATTCTTTCTGTATTATTAATTTTTACATTGCATAAGTGTAACTGACATATACAACTTAGATATTATTTACTCTATTGTGAAGTTATTTGTGTGAAATATCTTATGTAAAAATCAAAGCAAGTATAAAAATGTGAAGAGAGTCACCTCTACTTATATAACAACTTGAAAATTAGCATGATCTAATTTATTTCTTGCTTCTAATAAGTGATAAAGGAAAAAAAATTCAACAAGTACATTTCCATGAGGTATAAGTTGGAGGATAACTCAAAAAATAATAATATAACCCTTGGTCATCTGTTAAACACTAGGCAACACTACAATTTAAATCATAGAGAATCACAATAACCTTTCCAACTAAGGTAGGATTCCTAAATCATTTTTGCAAACATGTTACTTCAATTCAAAATACTAAAAATAAATATACTTCTGCTCCACAAGATGACTTTTTTTACTTACAGCTTAGAAGGATGTGTTAAGCTATGATTTTAGAAAATTTCAATGTGGTTCCACATTTTCAGCATAGCATATATGACATAAATTCTGATTTTAAAAAATTTAAATATAGATGAGCTATCATTAGAGGTCTAATCAGCTTTTCCCCCCTATAACTATGAAAATTAATCAGTCCTAAATAATAAGTACCAAACAAATTAAGCATAATATTGAAGTAGATAAATTAACAACTAAATATAAAGAGATTTCAAACATCTATAAAATATCCAGAATTAATCTAAGTTTTATCACTGGAAACAAAGTGGAGACTAACATATTATGAAAGAGAACTTGACTTGAAATATGCTAGTCTTACCTTGAAATTAAGACAGACAAATATTCCATTTTGTTTTTATCTACCCTACTTATTTTTTAACTAAAGGGTACATCCATTTTTCAGTATAACATTCAACTAGGAAACTATTTTAAAAATTGTTCTAAGACCCACAAGACAGATCAAATATCTGGAAAGTATAAACTTTTAGGATGAACTGAAAGCGCACAGTTCTTCACCCTTATACAGAAAACAACCAAGAGTAAAAGTTAACAGGACACCAAGTTGTAAAAAATTTACTGAACTGATGCCTGTTTTAATGGACAGTTGACTAGCTGTATACTAGCCTCAAGGGATAGATAATTTGGATGTTAGTGCAGGTTTATATGTGTGCATATGTGCGTTCATACTCAGTCTTTGTGACTCCACTGGCTGAGGCCTGCCAGACTCATCTGTCCATGGGATTTTCCTGGTGAGAATACTGGAATGCGCTGCCATTTTCTCCTCCAGGAGATCTTCCCCACCCAAAGACTGAACCCACATCTCTTACATCTTCTGCAAGGCAGGGGGATGCTTTACCACTGAGCCACCAGGAAAGCCCGCAGATTCATAGCCCAAGGCCTAAAACTACTCTGCCATTAGACATTAATAATTTAGAGTAAGTCCAAAATGTCTTATTTGGAATAGTTAATAATTACTTACATAAGTCACTTCTTGAAAATGAAAGTGAGAGTCACTCAGCTGTGCCCCACTCTTTGCAATCCCATGGACTTCACTGTCCATAGATTATGCAAGGCCAGAATACTGGAGTGGGTAGCCTTTTCCTTTTCCAGGGGATCTTCCCAACTCAGGGACCAAACCCAGGTCTCCTGCACTGCAGGTGGATTCTTTATCAGCTGAGCTATGAGGGAAGCCCCACAATCACTTCTTAAGGTAGAATCCAAAGATTCTCCTTGGAAGAAAAGTTATGACCAACCTACACAGCTTATTAAAAAGCAGACATTACTTTGCCAACAAAGGTCTGTCTAGTCAAGGCTATGGTTTTTCCAGTGGTCATGTATGGATGTGACAGTTGGACTATAAAGAAAGCTGAGCACTGAAGAATCGATGCTTTTGAACTGTGGTGTTGGAGAAGACTCTTGAGAGTCCCTTGGACTGCAAGGAGATCCAACCAGTCCATCCTAAAAGAGATCAGCCCTGAATATTCACTGGAAGGACTGACGCTGAAGCTGAAACTTCAATACTGTGGCTACCTGATGTGAAGAGCTGACTCATCTGAAAAGACCCTGATGCTGGGAAAGATTGATAGAGGAGAAGGGGATGACCAAGGATGAGATGGTTCGATGTCATCACTGACTCAATGGACATGAGTTTGAGTAAACTCCAGGAGTTGGTGATGGACAGGGAGGCCTGGCGTGTTGCAGTCCATGGGGTTGCAAAGAGTCAGACACGACTGAGCAACTGAACTGAAAGATTCAAAAAGATAGTTATTTTCCTCAAGTTCTGGAATTAGGAAGCAGACTAAACCTCTAAAATAGATAACAAATATTTACAGCCAATTAACTCACACACACACACACACACACACACATACACCCCTCTTCAGCTCTGTTCTAATATATTAATATATTCATAGGTTCACATGTGATATGACTCACTTGAACTTTAACATCTGGTAATGGTAGTTTCCTCATAGTAAACTAGTTTCCATTAAACTAGAAAAATATTTAATACAGCTTGGGTTAAAAATAGAAAACAATAGCTACTAACTATAAGCAATGAGCAGAAACTATCCTGACCCCAGATCATTACTGACGCTATACATATGGAAGAAGGGCAGAGTCACTGGCTCTCAAATCTGAGACCCAGTGAGACAAACACAGCCTGTGCTTGAGATTGACAGAGGATAACAGAGCATGTCACTGCTGTATCCATCCCCAGACTAGCAAATAACAGTAACAAGTAACAGAAGTTCATCCCTGAAGGCAGGAACGAGTACCTGGAAAGATGCTCTCTTTGAGCCAGGAAGTCACAAGAATAACCTCAATCTGCGAAAAGCATTTCCATTAACCCAGCCCCACAGCAAGGATGGATAACACCTGAGGGATTTGAAGCCAGTAGGGTAATAATTCTAATAATAACAACAGTAAAGCACAAACACAGCTTGATTCACGACTATATTGACAAAATGTTCCACACTGCAGTTCGAGCAAAGGAAGTGTATCCATAAGTTCTGTGATCTAATGTAGAGCATGGTGCCAGTAATTAATAATAAAGCTTTATATACATAAAAATCGCTGACATAGTAGACGTTAAGTGTCCTTACTACATATACAGACGAAAGGTAAATATGTGAGGTGATGGATAGTGTGATTAGGTTGATTGGGAAAATCATCTCACAGTGTACCCATATATCAAAACATAATGCTGCATACCTTAAATGCATATAATGTACATGAATATATTTGTCAATTATATAATGACTTATTAAAGTTGGGAGGAAATTCCCATTTTGAGGGATACACATTAATTCTGTCTCTTTACCTACTGGTGAGTTAGATTTTTTATCCAAAAAATGTGTAACAAAGGAAGTAAGAAAGAGCATAAGGGAGAAAACAGACAAAGGAGTCAACAGATGTAAGCTCAGATATGACCTAGGCATCGGAACTTTCAGCCAGAGAATTGAAAATGACATGATAAATATGTTAAGGGCTATAATGGAAAGGGTAGACAACATGCAAAAGCAGATGGGTGATATCTTCAAAGACATGGGAACTGTAAGTAGCAATCAAAACGACATGGTTTAAAGCAATGATAACAGAGATGAAGACTGTCTTCAATGAGATTATCACTGTCTTCAATGAGACTGCCACAGAACCTTAAGAGAACTTGAAGGTAAGGAAATGGAAACTTGAACTGAACACTAAGTAAAAGAAATGTGAAAATAAAAATCAAAGAAGATAGCATCAAGATCTTTGGGAAAATATCAGAAAGTAACACACATGTAATCGGAATCTCTGACTGAAATGAAAGAGGTAACGGGGAGGGACACGTATGTGAAGAGATGTCAGTCAAGAAGTTTCTGAAAAATATTGAAAGGCATCAAGTCACAGGTCCAAGATGCACAAAAAACAAATGAAATGTAAATATAAGCAACAAAAAAGAAACAACTGCTAGCAAAACATCCTATATTATACCTGCTAGAAACCAATAGTAATGAAAAAAATCTTAAAGCATAGTGAAGGAAGAAAAAAAGACATAATGCATATTGAGAAATCCAGGTTAAAATTAAAGCAGATTTCTTATCAGAAATCATGGAAAGAAGAAGACAATGAAAGGACGCCTGAGGGGTTCTTCTCAGATATTTTTTAATACTAGGGGAAACTGGCGGAGCTACCCCTGTGGTCTTATTTTGACCTACCCTTATATTTGACCTTATATTTGAGCTACCCCTTCGGTCTTAGGTTTTTAAGCTCAGAGCTGTCCACCCCGAGCCTCCAACAGCCTTTCAATTAGTTTTCCTGCCTGACATTGGTCCCCAAGGTCTTGACCTGTGAGTCTCATTCTGGTTCAACCAGGATGGACTTGAAGCTCATCTTGTTTTGCCTCTGCCTGATACCAGTGATGCCTGGAGCTGACTTGCTCCGCCTCCCAAGACCCAGTTCCACGTTCCGTTCCAAGACCCAAGATTCTCGTCCCAATTCTGTGTTCAATGACACACTGCTGGGAGTTTGCAGCCAACCAGAGTGGGCGTATTTACATCATGGAAATTGGCAAATGCTACAAATCAAGCCTTCTCCCATACTTCCACTTCTGTGCTGGAAGAGCTTGTTGTTAAGGAATTACCAGACACCTGCTGCTGTAACTCCCACCCCCACCCCCATTAGATTCTTTTGGAACATCATATTATTTTCAGTGCAGATACCTAAAATATTACAATTCTTTTAAAAATAAAACCATAATTCCCTTGTCACATATTAAAAAGTTAACAGTAATTTTTAAAATATTGTCAAATAGCCATTTATTCAAATTTCTCTGATTAAACAACAACAACAAAGGTATTCAAGTATTGGGGAAAAAAAGTCAAGTATTGGAAAAGGGACAACGTATAATTCTGTATAAAAGTGAAAAGTTAAAAAAAAAAAAAAAAAGTGAAAAGTTAAAAGAAATAAAAAATGATGTATATGAAAATCAGCAACCCCAATACAATCAAAAACAAAATGAGCAGTTTTATCTTCTTTAAAAAAAGTACAATTCCAAAGCAGTGTGCTCATATGGAATATTTTTAAAATATGTAATTTACAAATATTTAAGAAACTTATTATAAATATGAAATGTGAAATAGGGCAAATGCTATGAGGAAATATATATGAAATACATATTTTTACTTATAACAAGTATGGTGTGAAAGAGGCTTAGAAAAGCTTAAATTAATAGGCATAAATGATTGTTTACTTTTCATTTTCACTAAAATCAACAAGCTCAGCAAATATGTTTGCAGCATTCCACATGTATATTTCATCTATCAACTTCTTTTTGGCGGATGCAAGCATGTGCTGACTTATCTATTTTGAGGCAATTGTTTTATGAGAAGCCCTCACAGGAACCATAAGCAGTTATGGATATTATTATTAGTGAATCAAATAGATAGCAAATATATTGCTATCTGCCACTGATCAAGAATTAAACATAGGGAACAGAGATGTCATGATATAATTTCAGATAGTATATTAAGTATTTGGAAAAAGATATTCAAAATAGAGCTTTCACATCTGCTGCTGCTGCTAAGTCACTTCAGTCGTGTCTGACCCTGTGTGACCCGGTAGACGGCAGCCCACCAGGCTCCCCCGTCCCTGGGATTCTCCAGGCAAGAACACTGGAGTGGGTTGCCATTTCCTTCTCCAATGCATGAAAGTGAAAAGTGAAAGTGAAGTCGCTCAGTCGTGTCCGACTCTTCAGCGACCCCATGGACGGCAGCCTACCAGGCTCCTCCGTCCATGGGATTTTCCAGGCAAGAGTACTGGAGGGGGTGCCATTTCCTTCTCCAAGGGATCTTGCCAACACGGGGATCGAACCTGGGTCTTCCGCATTGCAGGCAGACACTTTTGTACATAAAAGACATTCAAATAAAAGAGTTTTCATTTTAAGTAGGAAGAAAAATTAATTGATATGGGAAGGAAACAAACTAGGTAACAATGCTTTTAACTAAGCAAAATAAAATAGTTCTTTAATGCTATGTTTGATTCCCCTTGCATTGGCATTGATTGAAAGGATTATTTATTTTGAACATATTAAGGAAAACACTTCTATTTATTATTGATAACTATGAAAATTGCCTTACATGCAATTGAAGGAGTAAAGAAACAGTTTCATTTTCAATTTATCTTAAAAAGTTTCCACTGATGAATAGTTATGCCAATCACAGTTGATTAACTGTTTCACACCTAAGCAATTTAAAGTTTTAACCTACTGTTTAATTCAGAGATTAAAAAAAAAAATCATAATTCTTTTCAAGCTTTCTCTGACCACTAGGTTTGAGTTTTTGACTGTACATTTTCCACTGCACACCCAATATAGCTAAATTCTTGAAATATTAGAAATAAGTAAGTGCTGTTGAAAGGATTACTCTGGTTTAGAAATTCCTCCTTGGCAGCAATTTATTCCATCATAATTTGTGCAAACCTGTGAAATAAGTAGTGGCAGTAAGGCTAAACTTTAGACAAACTTCTCTTTTTGCCTTAATAGAAATTAGTAATAGATTTTGAAACTGGAGTATTCTTAACAGTCTTAAAGAATTTGCTACTCCTCTGTAGGCATGCAAATATCATAGTCAACATACACATAATCTCTCTTTTCATTATTTTTTTAATGGAATTATATTGAGAAGGGCAATTATGGGTTGGTTCTCTACAGGCAGATCTTAGAGGCAAGAAGTAAGGAAATTAGCAATCAAAGTTTAAAAAACTTGTCAAATGCTCTCAATTTTAATATAGAGCTTGGACAAGACCATCTGGTGACAGACTATCATTTTGCCCACTGAGTATTTCACAGAAAGGTGATTACTTTGCAAACCTGTATGTTTTTTTTGTTTACGATCAGAAAACTGTATTTTAGTTCCCAAATTTTCATTTCTGTCGAAACTTTAGCTTTTCTACTAGGTCTTCCCGCACATGTTCTTCTCACTAACTCTTCATTAACTGAATTCACCAATGACTAGCAAAATTCTAGTCAATAAAGTAAGAATTATTAATTTACAAGTTTCATTTTACAAATAAGTTTACATTTATTCATTTGCACCTGTAAGAAAACTTTTATCCCTTTGCTACTGTTATCTTTTAAGGCAACTAATAGTTTAATATTTATATTTCCTCACAAAATCTAAAATACTAGACAAATACAGACATACATACCTATATGTTGTTGTTTAGTCACTAAGTTGTATCCAACTTTTTGTGACCCCATGGACTGTAGCCTGCCAAGCTCCTCTGTCCATGGGATTTCCCAGGCAAGAATACTGGAGTAGGTTGCCGTTTCCTTCTCCAGGGGACATTCTCCACCCAGGCATCAAACTCATGTCTCTTACATTGGTAGGCAGATTCTTTACTGCAGAGCCATCAGGAAAGTACATACAATATACATAAAAGTTTTGAATTACAGAGAAATTACTCTAAAAATTTTATGTTCTTAGAAATAGATTAGATATGTGTTTAAGGTTCAGAATTCTAAATGGCATAAGAAAAATGTCTAACAAATGTGAAAATAGAGTACAAATAGTACTCTTTATAGCTCTGTCAGTCTACAAAAAGGTGATCAGATGACAGGAAGGAAAGCTGTTACCATTTTGAATTTTATTATTAAATGAAGCAATGGGGTAGGTTTAAAACAGTGTTTTCATTCATGGTTAACACTGGCCTAGGTATAGCCTATTCTTTTAAATTAAATTATTTTGATCCCTCTCACATTCTCTCAGGAAAATAATGTCTATTTTACCTACCAAAAGAAATGGTTTGGACCTAACAGAAGCAGAAGATATTAAGAAGAGTTGGCAAGAATACACAGAAGAACTATACAAAAAAAAGATCTTCATGACCCAGATAATCATGATAGTATGATCACTCACCTAGAGTCAGACATCCTGAAAGGCAAAGTCAAGTGGGCCTTAAGAAGCATCACTATGAACAAAGCTAGTGGAGGTGATGGGATTCCAGTTGAGTTATTTCAAATTCTAAAAGATAATGTTGTGAAAGTGCTGCTCATAATACACCAGCAAATTTGGAAAACTCAGCAGTGGCCACAGGACTGGAAAGGTCAGCTTTCATTCCAATCCCAAAGAAAGGCAATGCCAAAGAATGCTTAAACTACCACACAATTGAACTCATCTCACATGCTAGCAAAGTAATGCTCAAAATTCTCCAAGCTAGGCTTCAACAGTATGTGAACTATGAACTTCCACGTGTTCAAGCTGGATTTCGAAAAGACAGAGGAACCAGAGATCAAATTGCCAACATCCATTGGATCATCAAAAAGCAAGGGACTTCCAGAAAAACATCTACTTCTGCTTTATTAACTATGTCAAAGCCTTTGACTGTGTGGATCCAAACAAACTGTGGAAAATTCTTCAAGAGATGGGAATGCCAGACCACCTAACCTGCCTCCTGAGAAATCTGTATGCAGGTCAAGAAGCAACAGTTAGAACTGGACATGGAACAACAGACGGATCCCAAACTGGGAAAGGAGTACATCAATGGTGTATATTGTCACCTTGTTTATTGAACTTACCTGCAGAGGACATCATGAGAAATGCTGGGCTGGATGAAGCACAAGCTGGAATCAAGGTTGCCAGGAGAAATATCAATAACCTCAGATATGCAGATGACACCACCTTATGGCAGAAAGTGAAGAAGAACTAAAGAGCCTCTTGATGAAAGAGAGTGAAAATGTTGGCTCATCACTGGTCCCATCACTTCATGGCAAATAGATGGGGAAACAGGGGAAACTGAATTTTTTTTATTTTTTTAGGCTCCAAAGTCATTGCAGACGGTGACTGCAGCCATGAAATTAAAAGACACTTACTCCTTGGAAGAAAAGTTATGACCAACCTAGGCTGCATATTAAAAAGCAGAGACATTACTTTGCCAACAAAGTTCTGTCCAGTCAAAGCTATGGTTTTTCCAGTAGTCATGTATGGATGTGAGAGAGGGACTATAAAGAAAGCTGAGTGCTGAAGGATTGATGATTTTAAACTGTGGTGTTGGAGAAGATTTGAGAGTCCCTTGGACTGCAAGGAGATCCAACCAATCCATTCTAAAGGAAATCAGTCCTGAATATTTACTGGACAGACTGATGCTGAAGCTGAAACTCCAATACTTTGGCCATCTGATGGGAAGAACTGACTCATTTGAAAAGACCCTGATGTTGGGAAAGATTGAAGGTGGGTGGAGAAGGGGATGACAGAGGATGAGATGGTTGGATGTCATCACCGACCTAATGGACAAAAGTTTGAGTAGACCACGGGAGTTAGTGATGGACAGGGAGGCCTGGTGTGCTGCAGTCCATGAGGTCGCAAAGAGTCAGACATGACTGAGCGACTGAACTGAACTGAATTAGATTAACGAGATATTCACTCTCAACTAGCTCTCAACATTTTTTTAAATATGATATCTGAGTTTAACTTTTGTGCTACATTGTTTATTTTCTAGACTCTTAAATTTACTTTTACCTTTTGTAATTTTAACATATGTCTTTTTATTATCAAGTAATTGAAACACATTCTGTTGGGAAGTCCACATGCAAAAATTAAAGTCTAATTATAGTGTAATAAGAACTTAATGGTCCTTTCCATTACTTTTCTTTTCCTTTGATAGAGTTTCAGGTTGGCATTATCTCCCTATAATAATTATTTATATCACTGATGTCCTAGTCAGTAAATAATCCGCCTGCAATGCAAGCAACCCAGGTTCAATCCCTGGGTTGGCAAGATCCCATCGAGAAAGAAACAGCAACCCACTCCAGTATTCTTTCCTGGGAAATTCCATGGAAAGAGGAGCCTGGCAGGCTACAGTCAATGGTACTACAAGAGTTGTACATGACTTAATGATTAAATCACAAACACATAGAGAACATAGACTCCATGAACTGTTTCCGATAGATGACTTTACATAGTAATATACCCCTTTATTCATAGAAACCACACGCCATTTGTGAAGTATTTTCAGTCTTCTGATTATAATTTTAAAAAATTGATGGAAAGGAATTGTTTGTTACAGCAGTGCAAATTGCATTGTTAGATGGGCTTAAATTTTTAAATTTCATTTAGTTTTAGCAGAGTCTTGGCTTTCCAATTAAGGCTCTTCCAAACATTTTACTTAATTATGTACTACTTCAGTTCAGTTTAGTTCAGTTCAGTCGCTCAGTAGTGTCCGACTCTTTGCAACCCCATGAACTGCAGCATGCCAGGCCTCCCTGTCCATCACCAACTCCCGGAGTTTACTCAAACTCATGTCCATCGAGCCGGTGATACCATCCAACCATCTCATCCTCTGTCGTCTCCTTCCCCTCCTGCCCCCAATCTCTCCCTGCATCAGGGGCTTATTTCTCACTAGCAATCTATAATTGTTTCAAAGGGAGTATGAACTGTTGTTACTTTCTTGAAAGTGCTAAAACTCACTTTCACTTGGATAAAGAAGGGGAAAAGAATCATCAGAAAGAGTGAATTTTTATTACCAAGTATAATCCTTCATTTGCAATTAAAACATCTTTCCTACCCTCATTTTTACTAATTTCCACACTTTTAACATTAACTTTAATTTTCCTCATATAGCCAAATATAAACCAAACCAACTTTGTTTACTTTTTATTTTATTTCACCTCTTCTTTAAAATCAATTGTCCATTCAACTTTATAATTTATGCAATAATATTTCTTATTGCTTCCTTAAAATATTCAGCACAGGTGTATATTCATCAGTGTCCTGGAGATAGAATTTTAAATTATTTCAATAGTGGTGTTTGAGCACATTTTAAATTAAAAAAAAAAAACAAAACAGAAAAAGGAAATTATTTACATCTACCCAGATAGCAACATAAAGTAATCAAACAATTTTTATACCCAATAAAATATTAGACATTCACTACAAAATCTATGCATAGTCTAAGAACAGAGCATCAAGATCACTTATATGTAAATCTGAATTGTTTCATACAGTTCCATTTATAATCTATGCCTTTATATATTAAAATACCAATATTCACAAGAGATTGAATCTGCATACTTCAGAATTTTTCATAAGAATACAAGAAATTGAAACTTCTGTGTCTATTTTAATGGGTAAAAATGTACTGCAACATTGAAAATTAGTTTGCACAACTATTTTATCTTTGGCTCAGTGTAAGAGCTGACTACTATTTTATATGAAACATTACAATTTGTAAAATAGTATTTTTACAAAGATACAAAAGGTATAGTTCAGTAAACCCCAAATCTGAGCATTCATTGGCTGATTCCAGCTGCATTATGCTTAAGTGTGTCCTGGAAATAAAATACTGACAATAGTACGTTTATGACATACCCTCAAAATCTGACCCAAAAACATTTATAACACAAGTCATGATTCCACAATGGCTGCATACATTGGGAGCACACAATTATCCTCACCTGCCATATTCCTTTTCTAAGTTATGATCCCCCAATACATATTTCTTCAATGTAAGAAGTTATTAAAAGAAAAATTACTGATAGTAGTAAGCCAAAAATAGAGGGCCATTTGAGCAAATCTCATGTTCAAATAAATATTTTTGATCAGAAATTTCAGTTTTGGTGAATAATTAACTGACATAACTGATCTGGTTAAATATTTCATCAGATAGATCTGGGTTTAATTTGCAAAGTCACCACCATTATCTGTGTGAACCAAAATGCCTTTTTCCTTTTATTTTATTTCTTTTTTTGCCATTAACTTAAAGTCAACATACAATTTTAGATCTCATATTAATACTATAAGGTCTAGTAAAATGATTTATACTAGAGAACTTTTAACTTCAGTTAGTCATTTTTTAAAAAGAAGAGAAAATATCTTGAAGAATTTGAAATATGTGATTCTGTTTTTATGGGAAAGGAGAGGGTCATATAGTTATTTGTGATGATTTTCAGTAAACCTGCTCTTCTCCAGAAAATGACCCAAAATGATGTCACTGATATCTAAGGATACAAATTGGGTCCTTATTTTCTTGGTGTAGTGTTTGACTTTTATTTTCATTAAAATGCAAATATCCTAGAGAGGGGACTCACTTTTTTATTCACTCATTTATATTTTCCTGTAAACAGTGGATATACAATCAATATTACTTCATTTACACTGTCAGATGATTTATTAAGAGAAAGCATGGTTGATTTGGGGGGGAAAGAGAAAAACTCAGAAGCTACTCTCAATGAGGCACATAATGTAGGAAGAAAAAAGTAAAACTGAGAAAAGAGTTCATAAACATGAACTTATCATATGATTTTGCTAAGGGTTGACCTTGAATTTAATTCAGAGAAAACAGAGTTATTACATGAAACAGTTCTGTATTCTTAGTGATAAAAAAGGAATATAAGAAATAGCTAATATTAGAAAGCATGTTTTATAATATTGGTTAACCAAGCATTTGGGGGAAAAAATGAAAAATGAGTAGCTATTGTAAAATTCCATAAAGTCTCAATACTAAACAAGACATATCTTTCCCCTTGTGTGAATAAATATGAGGAAGCCAGAAGAAATGGAAGAAACTAGTTTTTCCTCTTTAACAGTCCTTGAAGATAATCCTTTTCAATAGTCCCTTAGTACCCACATGGGGGATGCTAAAGGTAAGGTTTGTACATCACTAAGTCCCTTCTGACTCTGAGAGCTCATGAACTGCAGCACTCCAGGCTCCTCTGTTCTCCACTGTCTCCTGGAGTTTGTTCAAATTCATGCCCATTGAGTGAATGAGGATTGACTGGTTTGATCTTGCAGTTCAAGGGACTCTCAAAAGTTTTCTCCAGCACAATTTGAAAGCATCAGTTCTGTGCTCAGCCTTCTTTATGGGCCAACTCTCACACTCATACATGACTACTGGAAAAATCAGTTTTCACTATACAGAACTTTGTCAGCAAAGTGATGTCTCTGTTTTCTAATACACTGTCTAGGTTTCGTATAGCTTTCCTTCCAAGGAGCAAGTGTCTTTCAATTTTATGGCTGCAGTTACTGTCTACAGTAATTTTGGAGCCCGAGAAAAGAAAATCTGCCTCTTTCCACTTCTCCACCTTCTATCTGACACAAAGTGATGAGACTGGATAGATAATCATAGTCTTTTGAATGCTGAGTTTCAAGTCAATTTGTTCACTCTACTCTTTTACCCTCATCAAAAGGTTCTTTAGTTCCTCTTCAATTTCTGCCATTAGAGTGGTGTTATCTGCATATATGAGGTTGTTGACATTTCTCCTGCAATCTTGATTCCAGCTTGACCTTCATACAAAGAGGCACTTCGCATGATGTCCTCTGCATATAACTTAAATAAGCAGAGTGACAATATAAATCCTTGTTGTATTCATTTCCCAAATTTTAACCAGTCAGTTTTTCCATGTAAGGTT
The DNA here is from genome assembly GCF_910594005.1 of Cervus elaphus. NCBI lineage: Eukaryota > Metazoa > Chordata > Mammalia > Artiodactyla > Cervidae > Cervus > Cervus elaphus. The sequence goes on from NC_057845.1 coordinate 47,154,962, forward strand.
CTAACTGTTGCTTCTTGACCCACATATAGATGTGGTGTCCATTTGTATTGATCTTCAGTAGGGAACAAGTTGAGTTATTTGAGGAGAGTTTAATAAAAAGAGGGGTTTGGGGTTTTTTTTTTTTTAATGTTGTTTTTGATTTCTGTAAAATTTACACACAGTAAAATTCACTTCTTTGTTGGACAGAGGTATGAGATTATACACGTAGACAAATAGCCACCATCACAGGATTCAGAACAATTCCAACACTAAAAAAAAAAAAACCTCTGTGTTCAGACGCTATCTACTCACCTATGCCCTGAAACCACTGTTCTATTTTCTCTGTTGCTACAGTGTTGCCCTTTTTAAGAATGCTCTAAAAAGGAATCAAACATATATAACATTTTGAGGCTGGCCTCCTTCACTTAGCATTCTGCAATTAAGATTCATTCATGTTGTCGCATAATTGATAGTTTTCTTTTGTGTTTTTTAATTGCTGAATAGTATTTCATTGTGTGGATATATAAAAGTCTACTTTCTACTTACAAATTCATTTGTTGAGGTATACCTGGGTTTATTATTTGTGGCAAAACTGAATACTGATGTTATAAATATTCATTTGAAGGTTTTTGCCATATGCAAGTTTTTATTTCTCTAGTGTAAACAGCTAGAAGTGGGATTGCTGAGTCAATTGATTTGTAAATCAATCCATGTTACTTACCATAATAATAAAGAAGAAAAACCATATTGTCATAATAATGCATGTATGGGAAGTATTTGACAATATTCAACATCTGTTCATAACACAAACTTTCAGGGGACTAGCTGTCTAAAATCATTGCAGTTTGTACAAACTGTAACTCTGCCTAATGAAAAGAGATTGCTGTCTAATATATGGGAAAAGTCAGTTTTAATTCCAATCCCAAAGAAAGGCAATGCCAAAGAATGCTCAAACTACCACACAATTGCACTCGTCTCACATGCTAGCAAAGTAATGCTCAGAATTCTCCAAGTCTGGTTTCAACAGTGCGTGAACCATGAACTTCCAGATATTCCAGCTGGATTTAGAAAAGACAGAGGAACCAGAGATCAAATAGCCAACATTTATTGGATAATCAAAAAAGCAAGAGAGTTCCAGAAAAACATCTACTTTGGCTTTATTGACTATACCAAAGCCTTTCACTGTTTGGATCACAACAAACTGTAGAAAATTAGATGGGAATACCAGCCCACCTGACTGCCTCCTGAAAAATCTGTATGCAGGTCAAGAAGCAACAGTTAGAACTGGACATGGAACAACAGACTGGTTCCAAATCAGGAAAGGAGTACATCAAGGCTGTATATTGTCATCTTGCTTATTTAACGTATATGCAGAGTATATCATGAGAAACGCTGGGCTGGATGAAGCTCAAGCTGGAATCAAGATTGCCTGGAGAAATATGGATAACCTCAAATATGCACAATAGTACCACCCTTATGGCAGAAAGTAAAGAACTAAAGAGCCTCTTGATGAAAGTGAAAGAGGAGAGTGAAAAAGTTGGCTTAAAACTCAACATTCAGAAAACAAAGATCATGGCATCTGGTCCCATCACTTCATGGTAAATAGATGGAGAAACAATGGAAACAGTGATAGACTTTATGTTTTGGGATTCCAAAATCACTGCAGATGGTGACTGTAGCCATGAAACTAGAAGACACTTACTCCTTGGAAGGAAAGTTATGACCAACCTAGACAGCATATTAAAAAGCAGAGACATTACTTTGCCAACAAAGATCCATCTAGTCAAAGCAACGGTTTTTCCAGTAGTCATGTATGGATGTGAGAGATAAACTATAAAGAAAGCTGAGTGCTGAAGAATTGATGCTCTTTAACTATGGTGTTGGAGAAGACTCTTGAGAGTCCCTTTGACAGTAAGGAGATCGAAATAGTCCATCCTAATGGAAATCAGTCCTTAATATTTCCTGGATGGACTGATGCTGAAGCTGAAACTCCAATACTTTGGCTACCTGATGGGAAGAACTGACTCATTTGAAAAGACCCTGATGTAGCAAAAGATTGAAGGTAGGAGGAGAAGGAGACCACTGAGGATGAGATGGTTGAATGGCATCACCAACCCAATGGACATGAGTTTTCGTAGACTCCAGGGGTTGGTGATGGACAGGGAGGCCTGGTGTGCTGCAGTCCATGGGGTTGCAAAGAGTCAGACCAGACTGAGTGACTGAATTGAACTGATATGATACATATCCATGTGAATTTTTGTTTCTGTTTCATATATTCTGTTGTATATCTGATTAGATTTAAATCATCATTATAAAGTTAAATTATGAATAAAAGTAATTAAAGAAAAATATTCAGATTTTATTTAGTATTTCCCCACATTTGCTAGCTTATGAGGCATTTAAGAAAGTCAAACAAAGGAAATGCAATTTGGTGTTTTGAGCTAAATTGTGAAACAGACTTATGAAAAATATATACATATGCTTTTTTAGAAATGCACTGATAAGGTGATGTTCCATTCAGTAAGCTATATGACTATAGACAAGAAAACACAGAAGAACTATACTAAAAAGATCTTAATAACCCAGATAACAATGATGCTGTGAACACTCACCTAGAGCAAGACATTCTGGAGTACTAGGTCAAGTGGGCCTTAGGAAGCATCACTATGAACAAAGCTAGTGGAGGTGATGGAATTCCAGCTGAGATAATTCAAATCCTAAAAGATGATGCTGTAGAAGTGCTGCACTCAATACGCCAGCAAATTTGGAAAACTCAGCAGTGGCCATAGGACTGGAAAAGGTCAGTTTTCATTCCAATCCCAAAGAAAGACAATACCAAAGAATCCTCAAACCAGCGCACAATTGCACTCATCTCACATGCTAGCAAAGAAATGCTCAAAATTCTCCAAGTCAGATTTCAAAAGTACATGAACCAAGAACTTCCAGATGTTCAAGCTGAATTTAGAAAAGGCAGAGGAACCATAGATCAAATTTCCCACATCCACTGGATTATAGCAAAAGCAAGAGAATTCCACAAAAAATTTTACTTCTGCTGCACTGACTATGGTAAAGCTTTTCACTGTGTGGATTACAACAAACTGTGGAAAATTCTTAATAAGATGGAAATACCAGAACACCTTACCTGCCTCCTGAGAAACCTGTATGCAGGTCAAGCAGCAACAGTTAGAACCAGACATTGACTTGTTCCAAATCGGGAAAGGAGTACATCAAGGCTGTATATTGTCACCCTGCTTGTTTAACTTATATGCAGAGTACATCATGAGAAACACTGGGCTGGATGAAGCACAAGCTGGAATCAAGATTGGTAGGAGAAATATCAGTAACCTCAACTATGCAGATGACACCACCCTTATGGCAGAAAGTGAAGAGTAACTGAAGAGCCTCTTGATGAAAGTGAAAGAGGAGACAGAAAAAGCTGGCTTAAAACTCAACAATCAAAAATGAAGATCATAGCTTCTGGTCCCATCATTTCATGGCAAACAGATGGGGAAACAATGGTAACAGTGACAAACTTTTCTTAGGCTCCAAAATCACTGCAGATTGTGACTGCAGTCATGATATTAAAAGACACTTGCTCCTTGGAAGAAAAGCTATGACAAACCTAGACAACATATTAAAAAGCAGAGACATCTCTTTGCTGACAAAATCCATCTAATCAAAGCTAAGGCTTTTCCAGTAGTCATGTATGGATGTGAGAGTTGGGCCATAAGGAAAGCTGAGTGCTAAAGTATTGATATTTTAAACTATGGTACCAAAGAAGACTCTCGAGAGTCCCTTGGAATTCACGGAGATCAAATCAATCAATCCTAAAGGAAATTTTTCCTAAATATTGATTGGAATGACTGATTATGAAGCTGAAGCTCCAATACTTTGGCTACCTGATGCAAAGAGCTTACTCACTGGAAAAGACCCTGATGCTGGGACAGATTGAAGGCAGAAAGAGAAGGGGACAACAGAGGATGAGATGGTTGTATGGAATCACCAACTCGATGGATATGAGTTTGAGCAAATCCAGAAGTTGGTCATAGACAGGCAAGCCTGGCATGCTGCAGTCCATGGGGTCGCAAAGAGTCGGACACGACTGAGCGACTGAACTGAACTGAATTACTATAGGCTGCTGCTACTGCTAAGTCACTTCAGTCGTGTCTGACTCTGTGCGACCCCATAGACGGCAGCCCAGCAGGCTCCTCCATCCAGGGGATTTTCTACTATAGGCTCTTACTCCTTGAAATCCTTTATGTTAATACCCAGCTACTTAGTACTTCAAATACAAAATTATTGAAAATTTTTATAGTATTAAGCAGAAAAATACCACTATAGAATATTTCTTAGGTTTTGTTCATTCATTTATGCCACTTGACAAGTATTATTTATCTTGTATTTGTGGTAGAAATATGATAAGAATTGAATATTGTTTTCTTGAGTATAATAAAAGCTTTGCCCAAGCATTGCTATTTCCAATTATCTCTTTACAGCCTTAAACATCGTTGGTATTGATGCTAGTTAGTATAGTATGAATAATTTTAATATGTATAGTTCTACAAATATTTCTTAATGTGCAGTTTAAATTTCTAACCAGTGGGTACACATTTAAGATGCTTTGAACGTTGTCATTTCTTTCCTCATCTGTAAGTTACCAACATCACTCCTACCATTCATTTTTCTGCTCTATATTGAAGGTATCAGTTCAGTTCAGTTCAGTCGCTCAGTCATGTCCAACTCTTTGCAACCCCATGAATCGCAGCACGCCAGGCCTCTCTGTCCATCACCAACTCCTGGAGTTTACTCAAACTCATGCCCATCGAGTCGGTGATGCCATCCAGTCATCTCATCCTCTGTTGTCCCCTCCTCCTCCTGCCCCCAATCCCTCTCAGCCTCAGGGTCTTTTCCAATGAGTCAACTCTTCGCATGAGGTGGCCAAGGTACTGGAGTTTCAGCTTCAGCATCAGTCCTTGCAATGAACACCCAGGACTGATCTCCTTTAGGATGGACTGGTTGGATCTCCTTGCAGTCCAAGGGACTCTCAAAAGTCATACGAACCCCTAAAAATTAAATTTCTCAGACTCCTCCCAGAAAGAACAGAAGTGGAATGCACGCTTTATTCAGTTTCCCCCAACTGTTATACCTTACATAATTCTAGTACAATATCAAAATCAGGAACTGACATTTGTAAAATATATGTGCAGTTCTATTTCATTTTATCAGTTATATGGATTTATGTAACCTACACCTCAAGCAGGATACAAAAACATTTCAGCACCACAAAGATTTCATTCATTTTATCTTTTATAGTCACTCACATCACTTCCCTACCCCTTCACTTTCCATAACACGTAACAGGCACCATTATGTTTTCCATATCTATTGTTTTATCATTTTAAGAAGATTATCTAAATAGAATCACACCATATGTAAACTTTCGGTATTTGTTTACCAAGCATAATGCCCTAGAGATTACCGGTAGGATTTTAGGAGGAAGACGGGCAGCAGGTCAGAGAATAGTGACTGATTCAGTGCCTTTGTATTCCGGCGGCAGTGGCAGTGGGAGATGGCCAGTGGTTGTTGGAGGCACAGGCTACAGAGGCATTCAGGAGCTCTAAAGGCCAAAGGGGTGAGTAGCTGCCAGCCTCAGCAGCCTTTGGAGGGTTTGGCATTGACAGTTTCCAGCTGAGCCAAGGGAAAATATGAACCTTCCTTTGTTTTATCCAGCTCTCAGCTGTGGGAGAAGCTTCCTGAAAATATCAATCTCTAATCACTCCAATATCTCCTTTTCACTCTTTCTATCCTTTGTAATCTAACCTTTGTAATCATTATACAATACATAGATATATATCACAGTGTGTATTTGTTAATCACAAACTCCTAATTTATCTCTCACCTTGATCCCCTTTGGTAACCACAAGTGTGTTTTCTGTGTCTGCCAGTCAATTTCCATTCTGTAAATAAATTCATTTGCATATTTTTGTTTGCTTTTTAGATTCCACATACAAGTAACTTTATATGACATTTGTCTTTCTCTGTCTGACTTACTTTACTTAATATAATAATCTCTATCTATACATTGCAGCAAATGGAATTATTTCATTCATTTCTATGGATGAGTAATATTCCATTGTATATATGTACCACATCTTCTCCATTCATTCATTTATCAATGGACATTTAAGTTGCTTGCATATATTGCCTATTGTAAATACTGCTGCTATGAATATTGAAGTATATGTATCTTCTAAATTAGTTTTTATCTTTTTTGGATATATGCCTATGAGTGGGATTGCAGGATCAATGGCAACTTTATTTTTAGTTTTTTAAGGAATCTCCGTACTGTTCTCCATAGTGGCTGAACCAACTTACATTTTCACTAACAGTGCAGGAGGGATCCTTTATCTCCATACCCCTTAGCTTTTATTGTTTGTAGACTTTTTAATGATGTCCATTCTGATTGGTGTGAGGTGATACCACACGGTAGATGTGATTTGCATTTCTCCAATAATTAGCAATATTGAGCATCTTTTCTTGTTTTTATTGGTCATGTGTATGTCTTCTTTGGGGAATGTCTAATTAGGAATTCTGACAATTTTTTTTATTTTTTTAATGTTTTTGATAATGAGTTGTATGAGCTGTATGCATATTTTAAAAATTAATCCTTTCTTAATAGCATTATTTGCAAATATTTTCTCCCAGTTCATAGGTAGTCTTTTAGTGTTGTTTATGCTTTCCTTTGCTGTATGAAAGCTCTTAAGGTCAAGTAATCTACAACAAAGGAAGCAGGAATATACAATGGAAAAAAAAAAGTCTCTTAATAAGTGATGGTGGGAAAACTGAACAGCCGCATGCAACAGGAAGAAATTAGAACATTCGCTAACACATATACAAAAATAAAGCAAAAATGGATTCAGTTCAGTTCAGTTGCTCAGTTGTGTCAGACTCTTCGTGACCCCATGGACTACAGCACGCCAGGTCTCCCTGTCCATCAGCAACTCCCGAGATTTACTCAAACTCATCTCCATTGAGTTGGTGATGCCTTTCAACCATCTCATCCTCTGCCATCCCCTTCTCCTCCTGCCCTCAATATTCCCCAGCATCAGGGTCTTTTCAAATGATTCAGTTCTTCCCATCAGATGGTCAAAATATTGGAGTTTCAACTTCAACATCAGTCCTTCCAATAAACACTTAAGACTCATCTCCTTTAGGATGGACTGGTTAGATATCCTTGCAGTCCAAGGGACTCTCAAGAGTCTTCTCCAACACCACAGTACAAAAGCGTCTATTCTTTGGCGCTCAGCTTTCTTTATAGTCTATCTCTCACATCCATACATGACTACTGGAAAAACCATAGCTTTCACTAAACGGACCTTTGTTAGCAAAGTAATGTCTCTACTATTGAATATGCTGTCTAGTTTGGTCATAACTTTTCTTCCAAGGAGCAAGCATCTTCTACTTTCATGGCTGCAGTCACCATCTGAAGTGATTTTAGAGCCCCCCAAAATAAAGTCAGCCACTATTTCCACTGTTTCTCCATCTATTTGACATGAAGTGATGAGACTGGATGTGATGATCTTAGGTTTCTGAATGTTGAGCTTTAAGCCAACTTTTTCACTCTCCTCTTTCACTTTCATCAAGGGGCTCTCTAGTTCTTTACTTTCTGCCATAAGGGTGATGTCATATGCATATCTGAGGTTATTGATATTTTTCTAGGCAATTTTGATTCCAGCTTATGTTTTGTCCAACCCAGAGTTTCTCAGGATGTATTCTGCAAATAAGTTAAATAAGCAGGGTGACAATATACAGCCTTGACGTACTCCTTTTCCTATTTGGAACCAGTCTGTCGTTCCATGTCCAGTTCTAACAATTGCTTCCTGACCCACATACAGATTTCTCAGGAGGCAGGTCAGGTGGTCTGGTGTTTCCATCTCTTTAGAATTTTCCACAGTTTATTGTGATCCACACAGTGAAAGTCTTTGGCATAGTCAATAAAACAGAAATAGATGTTTTTCTGGAACTCTCTTGATTTTTCAATGATCCAGTGGATGTTGGCAATTTGATCTCTGGTTCCTCTGCCTTTTCTAAATCCAGTTTGAACATATGTAAGTTCATTGTTCATGTACTGCTGAAGCCAGGCTTGGAAAATTTTGAGCATTACTTTACTAGCATGTGAGATTAGGGCAATTGTGTGGTAGTTTGAGCATTCTTTGGCATTGCCTTTCTTTGGGATTGGAATGAAAACTGATCTTTTCCAGTCCTGTGGCCACTACTGCCAAATTTGCTGGAATATTGAGTGCAGCACTTTCACAGCATCCTCTTTTAGGATTTGAAATGGCTCAACTGGAATTCCATCACCTCCACTAGCTTTGTTTGTAGTGATGCTTCCTAAGGCCCACTTGACCTAGTACTCCAGAATGTCTTGCTCTAGGTGAGTGTTCACAGCATCATTGTTATCTGGGTTATTAAGATCTTTTTTGTACAGTTTTTCTGTGTATTCTTGCCACCTCTTCTTAATATCTTCCGTTTCTATTAGGTCCATACCATTTTTGTCCTTTATCAAGCCCATCTTTGCCTGAAATGTTCCCTTGGCATCTCTCATTTTCTTGAAAAGATCTCTAGTCTTCCCCATTCTCTTACTTTCCTCTATATCTTTGCATTGATCATTGACGAATGCTTTCTTATCTCTCCTTGCTATTCTTTGGAACTCTGCATTCCAATGGGTATATCTTTCCTTTTTCCTTTGCTTTTCACTCCTTTTCTTTTCACAGCTATTTTTAATGTCTCCTCAGACAACGATTTTGCTATTTTGCATTTCTTTTTCTTGGGGATGGTCTTGATCCCTGTCTCCTGTACAATGTCACGAGCCTCTGTCCATGTACAGCACGCACCCTGTCTATCATATCTAGTCCCTTAAATCTATTTCTCACTTCCACTGTATAATCATAATGGATTTGGTTTAGTTCATACCTGAATGGTCTACTTTCTCCAATTTAAGTCTGAATTTGGCAATAAGATGTTCATGAACAGAGCCACAATCAGCTCCCAGTCTTGTTTTTGCTGACATTACAGAGCTTCTCCATTTTGACTGCAAAGAATATCATTAATCTGATTTCAGTGTTGGTCGTCTGGTGAAGTCCATGTGTAGAGTCGTCTCTTGTGTTGTTGGAAGAGGGTGTTTGCTATGACCAGTGCGTTCTCTTGGCAAAACTCTATTAGCCTTTGCCCTGCTTCATTCCATACTCCAAGGCCAAATTTGCCTGGTACTCCAGATGTTTCTTGACTTTCTACTTTTGCATTCCAGTCCCCTATAATGAAAAGGACATCTTTTTTGTGTGTTAGTTCTAAAAGGTCTTCTAGGTCTTCATAGAATCGTTCAGCTTCAGCTTCTTCAGAATTACTGGTTGGGGCATAGACTTGGATTACTCTGATATTGAATGGTTTGCCTTGGAAATGAACAGAGATCTTTCATCATTTTTGAGATTTCATCCAAGTACTGCATTTTGGACTCTTTTGTTGGCTATAATGGCTACTTCATTTCTTCTAAGGGATTCTTGCCCACAGTAGTAGATACAATGGTCATCTGAGTTAAATTCCCCCATTCCAGTTCATTTTAGTTCGCTGATTCCTAGAATCTCAAAATCACTCTTGCCCTCTCCTGTTTGACCACTTCTGATTTGCCTTATTCATGTACCTAACATTCCAGGTTCCTATGCAGTATTGCTCTTTATAGCATCAGACCTTTCTTCCATCACGAGTCACATCCACAACTGGGTGTTGTTTTTGTTTAGGCTCCATCTGTTCTTTCTTTTCCGGAGTTATTCTCCACTGATCTCTAGTAGCATATTGGGCACCTACTGACCTAGGGAGTTCATCTTTCAGTGTCCTATCTTTCTGCTTTTCATATTGTTCATGGAGTTCTCAAGGCAAGAATACTGAAGTGGTTTGCCATGCCTTTCTCCAGTGGACCACGTTTTGTCAGAATTCTCCACCAAGACCTGTCCATCTTGGGTGGCCCTGCATGGCATGACTTAGCTTCATTGAGTTAGCAAGGCTGTGGTGCATGTATTAGATTGGTTAGTTTTCTGTGATTGTGGTTTCAGTCTGTCTGCTCTCTGATGCCATCTCCCAGCGCCTACCTTCTTCCTGGGTTTTCTCTTACCTTGGACGTGGGGTACCTCTTCACAGCTGCTCCAGCAAAGTGCAACCACTGATCCTTACCTTGGACGTGGGGTACCTCCTTATGGCCACTGGTACTGACCTTGGACGTAGGGTATCTCCTCTTGCTCGCCGATCCAGCACCATGCACCAGCCAAAGATCTAAATATTAAGACTGGGTACTATAAAACTTCTAAAGGAAAATGTAGGCAGAACACTCTCTGATATAAATCACAGCAATAGTTTTGGATCCATCTCCTAGAGTGATAGAAATAAAAACAAAAATAAACAAATGGGACCTAACTAAACATAAAGGGACACAGTCTTTTTGACTGAATAAAAGCACTGTCCATGTGTATTCGATAAATAAAAAATCAAATTCAGTGCTCAGAATCAACTGTTTTGAAGTTAATCTATCTCCCATGAAACATCACTTAGGAATCATTCAACTGTCAATTTGGTTGAGTTCTGTATGTTTAATGATAGAATCAGAATATGCCTCTAGTGAAATATTCTGGGGCTATAACACATTGTGAAATGCTGCTCTATCAAGCATTTCAGATGCCAAGTCCAATTCAGTACCCTTTAACTTGTGAAAATACTTTTAGCGTTATATTTTGTTTGCTAAAAAGTCATCTCACTCAACATGAATAGCTTGGACCTTGAGCAGCTGGCAGCTTTTAATTGTTTCCCGTACAGCTTAGAGGGACAATGATGCCGGTGGCCTAGCTTAATAATTGATTACTTCTTTGAAAAAAGCTTTATGTTTGCCTTGACTGGTTATATTTTTCTAAAAAAGTTTCTCTAAAATAAAATTACATAAAAATGCCTAATAAACAGCAAGATTTTAATTCCTTAAGTTCTTTTGAAAAAAAAAAAAATTAACCTGTACCTTAAACATTTAGTTATCTAAATATTCTTAATCAATGGTAGTTATTGCCATTTATTAATTTCTTCATGAAATTTTAAGTGATAGTTTTAGTTTAAACCAAATTCCTCCTAATAACAGTATGTACTATATATTAACTATATATTTTGTGTTTCATTTTACTATTTTTACAAAAAACCTGTTTTGAAATGGCAATCTGTAATAATGCTTCCTGCTAAATTCCTAATAATATATATTTTATATGTCTACCATGTGTACAAGCTCCTTAAGAAAAAAATATTATGAAGATTTCAATATTTATATATGCAACATCTTGACTAATAAAATATTTAACTAACTTGTTTCTACAGCTGTGTTTATTTTTTTTGTTTACAACTATTAATTTAATAGAGAATTACTAAAGCATTTGCTCTTATAATTGAGAACTATGTCACACCAGAACATACAAATCCCTTTCATCATTAATTCCATCTGATTTATGTGCCTTCTGCCATAATGACTAGTGATTAAACTGGATATTCATTCAACATCCATTGTCTCAGTTCTAATCCACAAGTGAAAACAAAACATTCAATGTGACAAACAAGGTCCCTACTCTCATAAAACTTTTACTTGAGAAACATAAATAAGAAAAATAAATAAATAAAAAGATAATTCTTCATGATAATAAAGTCATAAAGAGAGCCTTTCACAGGAATGAATGAGGAAGAATGACTGAATAAAAATCAAGAAAGAAATTTTTTTAAAGGATGTGAAAATTCAACTGAAAACTGAATCTGGTCAACAGTGTATTCAGGTAATCAGAAGAAAGATTTTTTTTTTTAATTTATTTTTTCAGTGGGTTTTGTCATACATTGACATGAATCAGCCATAGAGTTACACGTATTCCCCATCCCGATCCCCCCTCCCACCTCCCTCTCCACCCGATTCCTCTGGGTCTTCCCAGTGCACCAGGCCCAAGCACTTGTCTCATGCATCCCACCTGGGCTGGTGATCTGTTTCACCATAGATAATATACATGCTGTTCTTTCGCAACATCCCACCCTCACCTTCTCCCACAGAGTTCAAAAGTCTGTTCTGTACTTCTGTGTCTCTTTTTCTGTTTTGCATATAGGGTTGTCACTACCATCTTTCTAAATTCCATATATATGTGTTAGTATGCTGTAATGTTCTTTATCTTTCTGGCTTACTTCACTCTGTATAATGGGCTCCAGTTTCATCCATCTCATTAGAACTGGTTCAAATGAATTCTTTTTAATGGCTGAGTAATATTCCATGGTGTATATGTACCACAGCTTCCTTATCCATTCATCTGCTGATGGGCATCTAGGTTGCTTCCAGAAGAAAGATTTTAGTGCGTGGCTATCATGAAGTTCAGAGGCAGGAATATGCTTAACTTTCTTGAAAAATATTTCCTTTTTTCTCTCTTATTTTTAAAGGAGAGTAGGTAATCTAGATTTTATGGCAAGAACAACAGCAAATAAAATTTCAGCTTGGATTATGATATGAATGTTATGATACTGGATCTGGGTGCTGTTGTGAAAAATTAAATAAGAGTGGCAAAATATTAACATTCCTTAGTTCTAGGTAAGAAATAAGGGTTGTTTAGAATGGTGCCAATGAATATAAAGAATAATACGCATATTTGCAATACAATGTTACCCAAATTAAAAATATTTGATGATGAGTTAGATATGAGAGATATAGGATAGAAAATGTTGGGTGTATCAATGAAAAATTTAGGGAAAGCTCTTAAACAATGTTAAGAAAAATGTATATTTCTGTCAACTTTTACCACTTATAATCATCTACAGCTTAAATAACTTAATCCTCTCAATAATTATATGAAATAATTATTCTTACTCTACTCTGAAAATGAGTCCACTCAATGCCAGGAAGGTTAAGTCAGTGTCTCAAGATAACAGAATTTTCTTAAGGCAAAATTATTAATATAAAATAAAACTGCAGAATCTACGCTTAAAACTTATGGTAGAAATACCACAGAAACATAATTTGGACTTAGTGTCTTTCTAACTGGAGGCCATTGGAATGGGAAGTGGGGACATGTATCCAATTGTTTTTAGTATACAAGCTCCTCTAACTATGTTCCTTTCAAATATTGGCATGCTATTGTATGTTAGCAAAAATCTCACTAAAATATATATTTTCACCAAATCTTTTGATATGGATTTCTCACATTAAAAACTTCAAATTTCATGAAAAATGACGATGAAAATAATTTTCACTGCCACATATATAATGCTATGACAATTTTTACTTAAATCAAAAGTTCATTAAGGATTAATTTAGCAAATTAAGCTTGAAGTAGTGATATCATGATATTATTATTATATTTATTATTACTAAATACTTACTAAGTACCAATTACTTTCTGTAAGTTATTTCATAAAGTTTATGAGATAGAATACAGACAAATTTTTCCAATAAGGATACTGAAGAGACAGTTCAAGTAACAAGATCAAGATCACAAGGTTATAAATAGCCTAACTGGAATGTGACTCTACATTTAATTCTAATCCATAGAAAAATCTTCTTAAGTACATAGTACTTTTCCAACATTATGCTATGTTCTCAGTAAAAAGTTATAGTGGTTAGAGTGATATTGTTGTTTTCAGACATGTATAAAAAGGCATTTTGGCTTCTGTGTACTTAGATCATTTTCCTCACATAAATATAATCTTATTCAATAAATTGCAGAGCTACGTCTAGTGCCTCAAGCTCATGTAACACAGAAAACGTGAGATTTTGACATGTATAGCTGTGAAACAACACAAGTTGATAGTTGTTCAGGAATATAAATGCTAGTTAATTTACTGAAAATATTGGAAAATGCACAAATTCTAAGTGCACTACTTAAAATGTTTTATAAACTGAGGATACCCATGTGACCACCATCCTGTTCATTAAACAGAATAATTCTAGCAAACTAGAAGTCACACTGCCACCACCACCCCTTTCAATATTTATCCCCTTGGCTCTTAAAAACTCAGACCAGTTTTTTCACTTGTCAACACTGGGGATCAGTTTTGCCTGTACTGGGTTCTTAGATATTTATAGTCTTTAGCATGCATTCCTTTGTAATGGTTTTCTTCTTTCAACATTATGTTTATGAGACAATGTATATTCATTTATTACATACTCATATAACATTGCATTTATTTATATGCAGCAACTCATATACACAGTCCACTTCTGTTAAACATTTGGGCTATATTCAGTTTGGGACTACTACAAATAATTTTCCACATGGAAACTAAATTGACAAAAAAATATTTACAGAAAGTTCATTCCTCATTGTTATTCTGTGTCATCTTTGCATAAACGAATTGTTAATATAAAGTGTTCTAGACTCACTTGTTCTATTAGTCTACTTTTTTTTAACTGTCATGAGTATGACACTGTCATAAGCTTTCTGCTATATTGTCTTAATGTTGAATAGAATAACTTCTATATTTTTTTCCTTCAAGAATTAGGATATTTGGTCTTTGAATTTCTAATAATTTATTTCTGCCAAATTTAGTAAAAATTATGCATAGATTTGCTTGAGAGTGTTTTGATTCTATAAATCAATCTGTAAAGAACTGAAGATGTTCCAATATTGCCTTCCAATTCATGAATGTGGCATATCCCCTTATGTGTTTAGATTTTTCTCTTTTAAATTACCCTAACAATATTTTATATTTTTCAGTAAAAGTCTTTCATATCTTACCTTTATTTACTCATTCCTTGAATCCCAGGGACGGGGGAGCCTGGTGGGCCGCCACCTATGGGGTCGCACAGAGTCAGACACGACTGAAGCGCCTTAGCAGCAGCAGCAGGCATTTTATACTGTGACTGTTGTACCAAATGGTGTGTGTGTGGACGTGTGTGCACATGAGTATTCACTTCTGCTTTTAACCTAGAAATGCAATCAAACTTTTATGTTGAACTTGTATCCAACATTATCGCTAAAATCAGTTTTTAGATATAGCAGCTTACTTACAGGTTGTTTAGATTATTTACATACAGAATCATGTGAATGACACATTCTATCATTATTAATCCCTGCACTTTTTATTTTAAAATTGTCTTTGTTATTAGACAGTAAAGAATTTGCCTGAAGTGCAGGAGACCCCAGTTTTATCCCTGGGTCGGAAGGATCCCCTGGAGAAGGAAATGGCAACCCACTCCAGTATTCTTGCCTAGAGAATTCCATGGACATAGGAGCCTGGTGGGCTACAGTCCATGGGGTCGCCAAGAGTCAGACACGCTGAGTGACGAACACTTTATTATCAAACCGGCTAGGTCTTCTAATACAGTATCAAACAGAAGGAATGATAATGGACTTCCATGTCTGATTCCTAACCTTGATGGGATGGTTTTCGAAATAGGGAGAGGGGAGGAGAGGGTGAGATGCATGGGGAGTAACATGGAAACTTATATTAGCATATGTAAAATAGATAACCAAGGGGGATTTGCTGTATTTCTCAGGGAACTCAAACAGGGGCTCTGTAGCAACCTAGAGTCGTGGGATGGGGAGGGAGTTGGGAGGGAGATTCAAGAGGGAAGGGACCTATGTACAACTATGGCTGATCCATGCTGATGTTTGACAGAAAACAACAAAATTCTGTAAAGCAATTATCCTTCAATCAAAAGAATAAATTAAAATTCAATAAAAGTAAACATTTAGCTTTTCAAAAAAAATTTTCCAACATTCAAAGTAATTGTTTCTCATAAGATTTTATGGATGCACTTTATCAAATACAACTTAACATTCCTTGAATAAGACAATTTTTGTGGTGTATTATTCATTTTATTTATTGATGGATTTAATTTACTAATGTTTCATTGACTTTT
Source organism: Cervus elaphus (assembly GCF_910594005.1). Taxonomy (NCBI): domain Eukaryota; kingdom Metazoa; phylum Chordata; class Mammalia; order Artiodactyla; family Cervidae; genus Cervus; species Cervus elaphus. The sequence continues at coordinate 47,170,848 of NC_057845.1, forward strand.
GCATCTATGTACATACTAGTAAAATACTTATAATTTTTTTCCAATGTCTCCCTCCAATCGCAGTGGTGGAAAAGACTCTTAAGAAGCCCTTGGACTTCAAAGAGATCAAGCCAGTCAATTCTAAAGGAAGTCAACCCTGAATGTTCATAGGAAAAGATTTAGAACATCGTCCCCTTTTGTTCATATTCTCTGGAAAACTTTTCTATAAGATGGAATTCATTTCTTCTGTTTGACAGCATTCCTTAGAGTAGCACCTTAGCCTGAATTCATCATTGTGGGTACGTTTTGCAATACAGATTCTATTTCTTTAACATATAATATGACTAACTAGAATATCCCTTTATTTATGTGTCATTGTTAGTAAACTATATTTTAATTCTCATAGGAATTTTTGCCTGTTTATTTTTTATTTTTTATTCCCATGGGGGTTTTCTGGTGAGGATCAGAAAACCTGCTAGACAAATTCTAAAAGAGCTGTAACACTTTCTGTTTAATGTTAAAACAGTTATTGGCATTAGTTGTTCACAATGCTCTTTTCGATTTCTTAAAATATCTGGAGTACTTGAGTCAGTCACTCAGTCGTGACTGACTCTGCAATCCCATGGACCATAGCCTGCCAGATTCCTATGCCGATGGATTTCTCCAGGCAAGAATACTGGAGTGGGTTGCCACTCCCTTCTCCAGGGGATCTTCTCAACTCAGGGACTGAACCTAGGTCTCCTGCATTGCAGGCAGACTCCTTACTCCTGACTCCTTACTCCTTCCCTGGATTATCTGTGGTGGTTTAATAACTGTGTGAAGCTCAATTGTGTCTGACTCTGGGCAACCCCATGGACTATACAGTCCATGGACTCCTCCAGCCCAGAATACTGGAGTGGGTAGCCGTTCCCTTCTCCAGAAGGATCTTCCCAACCCAGGGATTGAACCCGTGTTAACAGCTGAGCCACAAGGGAAGCCCTTAGTATCTGTAGTCATATCCTTTATTCCTTACTGATATTACCTATTTCTTTTCCGACCTCTCTCTCTTCTCTCCATTCTCAGAAAGAGTTCACACTTTTTTTGCGTATTCAAAGCAATAACTGCTGTTTTTCTCTTTAGCATTTTGGTTATAACATATATTCCTTAAAATTTAGTATAAAATATTTTCTAGCTACCATTATAGTTTGGTTCTTTGATCTATGGATTATTTATTTAAAAGTTTTAGATTTCTTAACATATGGTGATTTTCAAATTATATTTTGTTAGGACTATCTAGCTTATTTCCATTATTTTGTGATCAGAATGAATCTAAACTATTTTGTGATCAGAATGAATCAAACTCCTATGACTATGTCAACATTTGCTTAGTGGTGAGGTTTTAATAATATGCAACATGTACTTTAAAAAATCTTCCTTCGACAATTGGAAGCAGTCTTCTAGGATAAATATATCAAGTTTAGTAATCAAAGAGTTCAAATTTTCTCACTCTTTTTTGTCTGATTGTGCTATTAAGTACTGAGAAATGTATATTAAAATCTCCCACTATAATTTTGTATTTTCATATTTGTACTTGTGTCAAGTTTTACTATTTCTGTCTTGATGTTGTATTGTGTGACTACAAATTAAAATTTGCCATATTTTCAGGACTAATTAAGCATTTTATCATCATGAAAATTTTCTCTATTTTTTCACCTTAAATTTAACTGTCTGATTAACAGCTCCATTAACTTCTTTTGGTTAGTATTTGCATAGTATTTGATTCAAATACTCTTCATTTTATATATTTCTATTATCAGTATTTAAATTATTTTCTTTGTGTCTGATGACTATCACCTGTTAATTAAACAGGAAATCCACTTATATTAAAGTGCCTTTTGACATTTTCAGACTTAAATAAACCATTTTACTGTTTTTTCTATATTCTGTATATTTTATGTTTCTATATTTATGTTTTATATTATGTTTCTGCATGCTTGTATATTCTGCAATGTTTCATCACTTGAGATATATGTATATATATATATATTTATTTATTTTAAATCACTCCACTGTCCTTCTACCAACCATATGCTAACTCATTCTTTTACCATTATAGTAGAAGCTTTCAGATTATATCATATATTGCTATCTTATCAAGATCTAATAAAATGAATATATTTCAATTTGAAAATGTCAAGGGCTTTAGACCACATTGGTTCCACATTACCTCAATATTATTACATTAGCTCATAAATTTCTCTGAACAAACATCTTCTTGCTCTCATGTGTCTTAAATTTTAAAACTCTATTAGATGTCACTATATTGTTTTAAACAATATATTAAATGTAGTATCAATTATATTTAATATTAAAACAGCTAATATGCATTTTGAGTTACCAATATATTTTACTTTTAGATATCCTTTCTTCTTTTCTGATTGTCTGATCTTCTATCTAGTTTCATTTTTATTCTGTCTGAAGAGAATTTTATAATACTTCTTCTTTTAAATAACCAGGAATGTTAGTGATACATTTTCTCAGATTTTTTAAATAGCAACATTTTTATTTTATCTTTATTTTTGATGAAACTTTTGCTAGAATTCTAGGCCCGATTTTCACACCACTACCACCATACACACTTTTTAAATATCATAGTCAGTCAAGTTTTTGCTTCTGTTTTTTTCTCTGAGAAGTTATATGTCAGTATTGTCATTGATTATTTGAAGACATTCCCTTGTATTTCATAACAACTCTTCCAGTTTTCTGTATCTTTATTTCTTTTATATATTTACATGTGAGAAACATACCATCATATTTGCTGGTTTATTACATTTAATCTGACCAATAATTAGTTTTATGTTTTGGGCCATGATTCTAATGTTTGCTTGAGTGGGTGAATGAAAGTCACTCAGTCGTGTCTGACTCTGCGATCCTATAGATTGTAGCCTGCCAGGCTCCTCTGTCCATGGAATGCTCCAGGCAAGAATACTGGAGCAGGTATCCCTTCTCCAGTGGATCTTCCCAACCCAGGAATCAAACAGGTGTCTCCTGAATTGCAGGCAGATTCTTTACCAGCTGAGATACCAGGGAAGCCTAAAGTTTGCTTCAGTTCAGTTCAGTTCAGTTGCTCAGTCGTGTCCGACTCTTTGAATCGACCCCATGAATCGCAGCATGCCAGGCCTCCCTGTCCATCATCGACTCCCGGAGTTTACTCAAACTCATGTCCATCGAGTCGGTGATGCCATCCAACCATCTCATCCTCTGTCATCCCCTTCTCCTCCTCCCTCCCAGCATCAGGGTCTTTTCCAATGAGTCAGCTCTTCCCATGAAATGGCCAAAGTACCGGAGTTTAAGCTTCAGCATCAGTCCTTCCAATGAACACCGAGGACTGATCTCCTTTAGGATGGACTGGTTGGATCTCCTTGCAGTCCAAGGGATTCTCAAGAGTCTTCGCCAACACCACAGTTCAAAAGCATCAATTCTTCGGTGCTCAGCTTCTTCAGAGTCCAACTCTCACATCCATACATGACCACTGCAAAAACCATAGCTTTGACCAGACGGACCTTTGTTGGCAAAGTAATGTCTCTGCTTTTTAATATGCTGTCTAAGTTGGTCATAACTTTCCTTCCAAGGAGTAAGTGTCTTTTAATTTCATGGCTGCTATTACCATCTGCAGTGATATTGGAGCCCAAAAAATTAAAGTCTGATACTGTTTCCACTGTCTTCCATCTATTTCCCATGAAGTGATGGGACCAGATGCCATGATCTTAGTTTTCTGAATGTTAAGCTTTAAGCCAACTTTTTCACTCTCCTCTTTCACTTTCATCAAGAGGCTTTTTAGTTCATCTTCACTTTCTGCCATAAGGGTGGTGTCATCTGCATATCTGAAGTTATTGATATTTCTCCCAGCAATCTTGATTCCAGCTTGAGCTTCATCCAGCCCAGCGTTTCTCATGATGTACACTGCATATAAGTTAAATAAGCAGGGTGACAATATACAGCCTTGATGTACTCCTTTTCCTATTGGGAACCAGTCTGTTGTTCCATGTCCAGTTCTAAGTGTTGCTTCTTGACCTGCATACGGGTTTCTCAAGAGGCAGATCAGGTGGTCTGCTATTCCCATCTCCTTCAGAATTTTCCACAGTTTATTGTGATCCACACAGTCGAAGGCTTTGGCATAGTCAATAAAGCAGAAATAGATGTTTTTCTGGAACTCTTTGCTTAGGTTGGGGGTAAATCAAGTGAGAATTTAAAATAAATTATCCATTTCTTTATTTACCCTTCAATTATGATACAATCACCTATTCCAACTCAGATTAAAAATATGGAAAGTATAAAATTATATTTACTTGCAACTTACATAAATATGCACACACCCAGACTTTTACTGTCTCCTTGAAAAACGGATATAGAATTAAATATAGGCAAAACTTAAATAAAACATTTTTCATGCTTTAAGATAAACTGGAATCCTGCTGCTTATTGTTAGGATATAGAAGTAAAGCCTATGCTTTCATGGTAACAAAATGAAAAAATAAATAAATTATTTAAAAGACAATAGCTCTTATATAGTATGCTATATATATTCTGAAACAGAATAGTGGATGCAAGGAACCCTGAGAAACTGAATTCCAGAGATGAAAATGTCTTCCGTGGGTGAGCTAAGAATCATAGCTACTGAGGGATAAGACAAAAGTAAAAGCAAAAAACACTTTTTCCAGGAGCAGACAGATAAAAGAGAGGCAGAATTCTTAATGATAATTTGAAATAGCATGGCAAATTGAATGAAAAGCCTCAAATATAAAATTAAATCACTCAACCTAAAATTCCCCTCTTCCCTCTTTTTTTCTGAAGAAAGTTGCTGTGAAAGAGTAGCTAGAAATTAAAGAGAACTTAAGAAGTCTTAATGAGTTTCAAAGAGATTAGATTCATAAACCCTCACACAAAATTTTATGAAGTTTTGGCTATTACAGCCCATATCAAATGTTTACACTATTAAAGAGATCAGTAACTGTTATGTGAGCAGACAGGGGTTTTACTAAGAAGGTTTAAAAAACATTGTAATTAAAATAGCACCTAAATTGGTATAGTTTAAATGTTTAGTTCCCTATCCTAGCTGCCAGATGAAGGACAGAACTGTTGGCTCAGGAATGCAAATTTTAAAAATTGTATTTCCATCTTCTCTACACTGTTATTTTATACCCATTATCCAGGAAAATGAAAGAAGAGGGAAAATTGAGAAGCATGAAAATACAAAAAAACCTGATACATTACTAAGAGGAAAATATTCAATAGAAACAGACCCACAGATGACTCAGATGTTGGCACTAACATTTAAACAATGATATGGTGCAGTTTCAAGGAGAAAAGAAAACTGATTGTTTTCAATCACAATCAGTTTTGTGATGCTTCTTACCTAAACAGCAAATATTTTTGTTTTTCAAATATAACCCTACAGAAAGGGATAGATTGAAGACCACTTTATTAGTAATGGGATATGGGATGGAAGTCCCTTTTAAATGGAAAGATTAAAAACTGCTTCCTTCACTACTTTGAAGTACCTTAGAGAGGAAGACAAAAATAAAAGGAGAGCAGACAGGCCCAAATGAGAATGTGGATCTAAACTTCGGGGTTTAAGAAGGTTGTTGCTTTGCACATACCCATGTGTGTGTAAAGGAAAGACAACTGAGCTGGCACAGCTTATCACTGGCAGATTTCCCACCCCTTGGCACCATTTAATGTGGAGTAGGAGCCATTCTGATCAACTGGTGAAAGAAATAAAAACTAAGGTAGCTTTTCTAATTCACCTTACTCTCAAGCAGCAAGAGGTAATTAAGAAACTCCTAAATGCTATGGGAGGAGAACACAGAATGCTGAGGTTAAAGCAGCCCTGATAGAGAGACGCTGAATCCAGAAGCAGAGCTAGGTGCTCAGACACCAGTAGTGGGCACCACATCATTCCAAAAGATTAGATAGGATTAATCACAGCATGGCAGATACAAATAAGGAACCAAAACTAATCAGCCATTCTTCATCAGAAAAGAGAGAGATCATGATATTCCTAATGGATTGAGTCTCTTCTCTGACTTCTATGGAGTCAATAAAAGCCACTCCTGGTACTTATTACCTATTTGGAGAAGATAATGAAGAGATAATAGATGTATGAAACACTGAAAAATTCCATGTGAATGTCTGGGGGAAAGAAAAAAAAAAAAAACTCTTAAGAAAGACCATTAATAGGCAATATCCAACTGTTTGTTTACTTCTGGACTTAGCCTGGAAACTGGAAAATGAAAGTAAATAAATAGCAAAAAAGTATACAGCTTATTTTGGCTTAACTGAGACGCAATCTAAATTTACAATTTACTGTCTGAACAACTGCAGCAGAAGTTTAGAATATAATTTTATTTTTGAACGTATATAGGAATTATTTTTAAGAACCAGTCAATAGGCTAAAAAGGCACAAATCTAAAATGGCTTTCAACTATTGTTCTTTTGATGCTTAGAAAGTAAGAAAAAATGCAAACAAAGATATCTCTTATTTAATTAATTAATTGTCTTAATCTCCCAAACCATAATCTATAATAGGGGAAACAGGCTCTGAGTGTTTGCTCTCTTCACACCACTGGGAGGGGGCCGTCCAGGGCAAAGCCATAGCAAGACTCTCAATAATGCAGGGCACAGAATCAGGGTCTCTTCTGCCCAGACCTAAGGATGGTACTGTCTCTCCAGCAGTATAATGCTTCAGTGATAATATTAATGGGAAACGAATGGGAAAACATGGGGACGTTTAAAAGGAAGTATCGCAGAGACCCAGGAAGGACTATGAAAGAGATTATACTTCAGTGCACAGATTAAAGTCAAATGCAGAGGTATGTTAACTCTGTGAGCTGCAAGTGGGATGAGTCATAGCTTGTAAATGGTTCTTATTTGGATATTAGTAAGCCAAAGTTATAACAGTTATAAAATTATGTGGCTTTAAGGTCAACCAAACAACGCTCTGTTGCCAATAAGATATCTTCGTAATTTCCCACCCACCTACGTGCTGAGTCATCACATTTCTGATATCTATCAGGCTAATTCACCAATGGATAAATTGTTTTCCCCTCGGAAGGAAATTGTTTTCCCCTCATTACAACAGGATATTAAAAACCAAATTTCATGTAATCAACCATCAGAAGATTGGTCCTAACTCACCCTGTCCAGTGTTTCACATCTTTTAATATTTATGCCAAAAGTATAATAAAAATGTGTCTAGAATCAATAAAAAACAGTACTTTCCTTGATTTTTAGTGCTTTTCAAGCAGTCTATTATCTAACATTATTAATGAAAATGGACCAACTTTACTTTTCATGATATACTCCATTAATATCAGTTACTTAAGTCCATGTAACCTATACAACGGAGAAGGCAATGGCACCCCACTCCAGTGCTCTTGCCTGGAAAATCCCATGGACGAAGGAGCCTGGTAGGCTGCAGTCCATGGGGTCGCTAAGAGTCGGGCACCACTGAGCAACTTCACTTTTCACTTTCATGCATCGGAGAAGGAAATGGCAACCCATTCTAGTATTCTTGCCTGGAGAATCCCAGGGACAGCGGAGCCTGGTGGGCTGCCGTCTATGGGGTCGCACAGAGTCAGACACGACTGAAGTGACTTAGCAGCAGCAACCTATACAAGTATGGTATAAAAAGGGAAAGATAATCAAAGTGCTTGAATGATGAACTATTTAATGGTTATTTACTGCTTATAATTTTGAATATGTATTGAATTAGAAAAAATAACGTAATTAATTGTAGTGTACCTTAATGAAAGGCCTCTCAGGTGCCAGTAAGGTAGAAGTAGTGAGAAAAAGTATAATTTATTTTTTAACTTCTAGGATTGTGGTATAAAAATATTCCCTCATTTGCTCCACTCAAAAGCAAGCCAACATTGTGAATTTAATCCAAATTGAGTTACTCTCATTTCCATAGTTATTTTACCACCAATAAAAGCAATCAGCAATTTTGGACTTATTAACTCTACATGGTATACATATTATTTGTATCCCTATGTTCAAATAATATTGTGACTGATTAACGGAGGAGAAACAAAAGATATGTTCATAGACTGTTCACATAAAATATGTCCATTATCAACCTTACTAACTCTTGTATTTTAGTATACCTCTTATCCCTGGCTTCCACCTTCACATTTAAACTTGATTTTAGTTTGATAATTAATCACATTATGAAAAAACAGTCTTTTGCTCCATCCTTGCTCTTATACAATCTTAATTATAAAATTGTATGAGTTTAATTATAAGACTTTAACTTAGTGCTCAATTATATTGTGTTCTTCATAGTGGAAATCATTCAATATCAGTGTCAGGAATGTTTCTTTTTTTTACCAACTGATTTATGGATTATACTCAATATAATCAGACAAATCCTGAAGTTTAATGAACATTCAGGGGAAAAAATGTCTACAGAAAATGGAAAGTACTTAGCTCTAGCAATCTGACTGTTTTTTGATTTCTTAAAGATCTAGTTTTTGTTCTAAAGTCTTTGCTTAGTCTGTGAACAAAGTCTCATGTCTCTTGTCTTGCTCTGTTAGCCATACTGATGATAAACAGAACATTTAAAGATATGATTGAATACTGTGGTTACTGATTTGGAACTCAAAGTTGGACCATTAACTGAAAATAAAATGATAATCATCAAACTATTCTTTGTCCCCAGTACTACGAGAGGAAATTAAAATGAGCCTAAAAGACAAATTCTTTACAAAGGGAGTTTTTCAGTATAGTCAGGCCATTTTATTTATCAAATCAATGATTTGACTTTAATGAAGTGATGCAAAATCTTCACAGTTATATATTTTAAGAAGAATTTTATTTCATAATAGTTTTAGATTTTCAAATAAAAAAAGTGAAGATAGTAATATGCTCAAGTTTCCCTATTATTAACAGCTTACCTTATTACAGTACATTTCTTACAATTAATGAACTGATACTGAATAATCATGAATAAGTAAAGTACATATTTACTAATTTATCTTTGGTTTTTATAGAATTTCCTTTTTTTCTACTTCAGAATCACATTCAGGATATGACACTGCCCTTAGCTGCCATGTCCCCTTAGGCTAATATTGGCTGTAACAGTTCCATAGACTTCTCTTATGTTTAATGACCCTGACAATTTTGAGGATTACTGCTCAGGTATTCAGTCATAAGTTGTGTTCACCTTTTTGTGACTCCGTGAACTGCAGCAGGCCAGGCATCCCTGTCCTTCACTACTGCCAGAGTTCACTCAAACTCATGTTCATTGAGCCAATAATGCCATCCAACCATCTCATCTTTTGTTGCCTGCTTCTCCTCTTGCCCTCAACTTTTCACAGCATCAGGGTCTTTTTCAATGAGTCGGCTCTTCGCATTAGGTTGCCAAAATATTGTAGCTTCAGCTTCAGCATCAGTCCTTCCAATGAATATTCATGGTTCATTTCCTTTAGGGTTGACTAGTTTGATATTATTGCTGTCCAAGGGACTCTCAAGAGTCTTCTCCATTACCACAATTTGTAAGCATCAATTCTTTGGTACTCAGTCTTCTTTATGGTCCAACTCTCACATATTTACATGACTACTTGAAAAACTATAGCTTTGACTATATGGACCTTTGTTGGCAAAGTGATGTCTACATTTTATATGCTGTCTATGTTTGTCATGGTTTTTCTTCCAAGGAGCAAGTGTCTTTTAATTTCCTGGCTGTAGTCACTGTCCACACTGATTTTGGAGCTCAAGAAAATAAAATCTGTCACTATTTTCACTCTTTCTCCATCTGTTTGCCATGAGGTGATGGGACCAGATGCCAAGATATTAGTTTTTAGAATGTTGAGTTTTTAGCCAGCTTGTTTACTCTCCTCTTTCACCCTCATCAAGAGGCTCTTTAGTTCCTCTTTGTTTTCTATCTTTAGAGTGGTATCATCTGCATATTTGAGGTTGTTGACAATTCTCCTGGCAATCTTGATTCCAGCTTGAGCCTGCTGACCTTAATCACATGGCTGTGTTAGAGTTTAACTGATTTTTTTCCACCATAGGGTTAGTTTTATTCCCTCCCTCCATATTTTGCCCTTTGGAAGGAAGTTACTATGCACAGCCCATACTTAAGGGATGAGGAGCTATGCTCCACTTCCTTGAAGGTAAAGTATCTATATAAATTAACTGAAATTATTTTATGTAGATTTATATTGTACCCAATGATTTATTCAATCATTTATTTACATCAATATGGACTCATATATTTATTTTGTATTTTTGGCTTATAATCCAGTGTTACTATTAATATATCTATTTGGTTGTTCAACCTGTTGTATATTTGGCCACTGGAAACACTTTGAGTTGACTTCTGGTTACTTACTTGTCTCTTTGGTATAGCCAATTCATAGTAATTTGTTTTATTTTTATTTTAAATGTCCTTACTTTCTGGCACTGAATTTCAGGCTCATTTTGTGCATTTCTGTCTAAGTCTTAGAATCAGCCATTTCTCCACAGAGCTCATTTCTTTAATTGAAAATCATATTATAAACCAAGATCTGGGTATTAAGTGTGCTCATTGTTAATGAGGTATCATTATCACCATCCTTCTCAAATGACAGAGAAAGGAATTATATGTATATATACTAGTGTGTATGCATATATCTCTAAAATTTATATATGTAATAATCTATATTCATATTAAGTTAAATATGAGTGAATAGTGCTGTCTTCAACTCTAATACATTATAATGGATCATCCTAACTTCCTCCCTTACCTGTGGACTTCCATTTGAATAATGAGAAAACTGGCCCCCACCATCCATTTATTTTTTAATGCTTGATCATTCAATTTCAGTATACATGTAGATTAGTATCAGAATTGCTAACTTGTGCCCTATGTGAGAAATAGTTTACTAATGAGTAAACAGGACTTATGTACAATTTCTGATTTAGTGTTACAAACTCTGCTCATTTCCAAAATTACTTAAGCCAACACCATTTTCCCCCATGCCCTTCAGTGAGTTTGTTTCATAAATTTGTAATAGAGTTAGATTGTTTTGTTGTCACATTCTGAATTCCATCTGAAGAGCTCATGACAGCTTAAATAATTCTTTTAAAAATATATATCTATTAAAGTTCAATCTTTGTTCCATAAATTTATATGGGTTTTAAGAAAGACATTGCATTCTATATCCCTTATTATAGTATCAAACAAACTAGTTTCAGTGTTCTAAAAATTGCCCTTTGCTTCACTTATCCAGCCATTTTCCCCAGCCTCCAGGAACTCCTGGAAACCACGTTCTCTTTACTATCCCTGTTGATGTTCAGTCACTAAGTCTTGTCCGACCCTTTGTGACCTCATGGACTGCAGCACACCAGGCATCCCTGTCCTTCACTATCTCCCAGAATTTGCTCAGACTCATGTCCATTGAGCTGGTGAAGCCATTCAACCATCTCATGCTTTGTAACCCCCTTCTCCTCCTCTCGTCAATACTTCCCAGCACTAGGGTATTTTGCAATGAGTCAACTCTTCACATCAGGGGGTCAAAGTATTGGAGCTTCATCATCAGTTCTTCTAATGAATATTCAGGGTTCATTTCCTTTAAGATTGACTGGTTTGATATCCTTGCTGTCCAAGGGACTCTCAAGAGTCTTCTCCAGCACCACAATTCAAAAGCATTGATTCTTTGGCACTCAGCCTTCTTTACTGTCCAACTCTCACATCTGTACATGACTACTGGAAAAAAAAAAACATAGCTTTGGCTATATGCACCTTTGTCAGCAAAGTGATGTTTCTGTTTTTTAATACACTGTCTAGGTTTGTCATAGCTTTTCTTCCAAGGAGCAACTATCTTTTAATTTAACTATCACTGTAGTTTTACCTTTTCTAGGTTGTCAAATTATTTGGAATCATACAATATGAAGACTTCTAGACTGACCCTTTAACTTTAGCAACACATATCTAAGATGCATTCATGTTTTTTTCATGCCAAACTGTCTCCCAAAGTAATGATCCCAGTTGGTATTCCCATGAACACCAAATGCAAGTTCCTGTTGTCCACAATCTCACAGGCAATCATGTTGTCAGTGTTTTTCATTTAAGCCATTTTAAACATATATAGCAGTATCTCACTATTGTTTTAATTTTCAATTCCTTATAATAAACTATGTAGAGTATATTTTCATTACATATGATCCATTTATACATTTCTTTGGCAAAATGTCTATTCAAATATTTTCACTGTTTTTTTTAAATTAGATTTTTTAATTACATAATGCCAAATGTTCTTTATATGTTTTGGATTCAAGTCTTAGATCAGATATGTGGTTTGCAGGTATTTTCTCCCACATTGTGGCTTGTTTTTTATTCTCTTCGCAGCTGTTCATTTGCTAAGTCGTGTCCATCTCTTTGCAACCACATGAGTGTAGCACATCAGGTTTCCCTGTCCTTCACTATCTCCCAGAGTTTGCCCAAGTTCATGTCCATTGAGTCTGTGATGCTATCCGACCATCTCACCTTCTGCCTCCCCCTTCTCCTTTTGCCTTCAGTCTTTCACATCATCAGGGTCTTTTTCAGTGAGTTGTCTGTTTTCATCGGGTGATCAAAGTATTGGAATTTCAGTTTCAGATCAGTTCTTCAATGAATTTCCAGGGTTGATGTCCTTTAGAACTGACTGGTTTGATCTCCTTGCAGTCCAAGGGGCTCTCGAGAGTCTTGTCCAGCACCACAATTCAAAAACATCAGTTCTTCGGCATACAGATTTCTTTATGGTCTAACTCTCACATAGACCATGTACATGACAACTGGAAAGACCATAGCTTTGACTATTTGGATCTCTGTTGGCAATGTGATGTCTCTACTTTTTAATACGCTGTCTAGGTTTGTCATAACTTTTCTTCTAAGAAGCGTCTTCCAATTCTATGGCTGCAGTCACCATCCGCATTGATTTTGGAGCCCAGTAAGGGAAAATCTGTCACTGCTTCCACTTTTTCCCCTTCTATTTGCCATGAAGTGATAGGACTGGACGCCGCGATCTTCATTTTTTGAATGTTGAGTTTTAAGCCAGCTTTTTCACTCTCCTCTTTCACCTTCATTAAAAGGCTCTCTAGTTCCTCTTCACTCTTGGCCATAGAATGGTATTATCTGCATATCTGAGGTTATTGATATTTCTCTGGAAATCTTGATTCAGCTTGTAACTCATCCAGCCTGGAGTTTTGCCTGGTGTACTCTGCATATCAGCTAAATAATCAGGATGATAATATGCAGCTTTTCCCAATTTTTAACCAGTCACTTTTTCCATGAAAATTTCCAGCACCATAAGCTTAAAAGACTATCCATTCTTCACTGACATGCCCGTTTCTTTGCCAAACATGAGGCGATTACATCATATGGGTTTATTTCTAGACTTTCTATTGCATTCTATTGATCTATGTGTATTTTTTTGCCTCCACTAATATCACATAGGTGACACTTGCTTATTGTAAACTTATCCTAAGTCTTAAAATTGGATAGTGTTAATACTCTGAATTTGTTCTTCTTCAGTACCGCATTAAAAGTTCTGTATCTTTGCTTTCTCTTTATAATTTTAGAATCTCTTTATAAATGTCAAGGGTATTACTCACTATAATTCTGACTAAGATCTCACTGAATATATTGATCAAGTTGGAAAGAATTTGTATCTTACCAATATTGAATCTTACAATACATGAACAAGATTATTTTGCTATTTAGTTAGCTCTTTGATTTTTTTCAACACAGTTCTTTAGTTTCTCACATATATATCCTGTATATATTTCCTTAAATTTATAGCTGCTGCTGCTGCTGCTAAGTCGCTTCAGTCGTGTCTGACTCTGTGCGACCCCATAGACAGCAGCCCATCATGCTCCTCTGGCCCTGGGGCTCTCCAGGCAAGAATACTGGAGTGAGTTTTCATTGCCTTCTCCATGTATGTATGTGAGAGTTGGACTAAAAAGAAAGCTGAGGGCCAAAGAATTGATGCTTTTGAACTGTGGTGTTAGAGAAGACTCTTGAGAGTCCTTGGACTGCAAGGAGATCCAACCAGTCCATCCTAAAGGAAATCAGTCCTGAATATTCATTGGAAGGACTGATGCTGAAGATGAAACTCCAATACTTTGGCCATCTGACTCATCACAAACTCCGAGAGTTGGTGATGGAGAGGGAGGCCTGGCATGCTGTAGTCAATGGGGTCCCAAAGTTTCGGACACAACTGGTTGACTGATCTGAACTGAGTTTCATCCAACTCTACCTGAAATTTAGCAATTCCCTCAAGTTTGAAAGAAAGTGAAAGTTAAAGTCACTCAGCCATGTCTAACTCTTTGTGACCTCATGGCCTATACAGTCCATGGAATTCTCCAGGTCAGAATCCTGGAGTGGATAGTATTTCCCTTCTCCAGGGGATCTTCCCAACCCAGGGATTGAACCTAGGTCTCCACTTTGCAGGCAGATTATTTACCAGCTGAGCCAAAACGGAAGTCCAAGAATACTGGAGTGGGTAGCCTATCCCTTCTCCAGTGGATCTTCCCAACCTGGGAATCAAACCAGGGTCTCCTGCATTGCAAGTGGATTCTTTACCAACTGAGCTATGAGGAAAGCTATAGGTAAAAATCAACAGTAATAAAATAAGTAACCATGACTTTGGAATTTGATATGATTTATGCATTTAATTTATGCATTTAAAAGTACTACATTTGAGAAAAGTTTACAGCCTCAACTAGACTATTAAGGTTCTTAGCACTAGTTAAAGAAACAGACATATTGACAGGCAGATAAGAAAACATACACACATACATAAACAAGTGAATGACTACACATTTTATATAGAGATATATATAGAGATACTTGATTATCCCTATGTATTATTATCTTAATGGAAATTTTAAAATTATTATTACTAGGAGTGTTACTACAGCAAAAATCATAGCTCTTCATTATTTATTTTGTAGCACTGGAAAAAAAAAAAAAAGACAACAAAAAACCTCAGGGACACTTTTAGCCTGGGTGTTATTTTCCTATGTCTACTATTTTTGCTAATGCAGATGACCAATTAATCTGAGAGACTGCCTCAAATTCTGGTGCACAGAGACACTACATAGCCATTTCTCTTCTGGGTGTCATGACAATTCCAAAAACACTATCTGGAAGGGGATTCAGGTCCTTTCTGCTCTTGGATCACACAACTTTGCTGCATATTTGAAAATTTTAACAATCCCTGTACTTTAAAGATACTCAGAGATATACTCAAGGATAGAGTGCGAGGAGAGCACAGAACATTCTTTCTGAAACCCACATAATCTATGTTTCCCTCATTTCCTAGTGTACTCACTTTCTCCCCTGAACAAGAAATTCTGATCATCTGTTTGGTAATATTAGCTAGAATTTCTTTGATCCCAGTGGGTTAAAGACTTCTGAAAAATTAAAAGTTAAGAGAAGTCCTCTGCTTGCTCCCTTCACCAACATTTTCTGTATTCATCTTTCCTCTGAGTCAAAGAATAATGAATGTTTAGCTGACTGAATATGGAAAACAGCATCTGTAGCATAAGATAAGCAATTCTCCTGATTAATGGGCTTCCCTGGTAGCTGAGTGGTAAAGAACCCACCTACCAAACGCAGGAAATGCAGGTTTAGTCCGTGGGTTAGGAAAATACCATGGAGAAGGTAATAGCAATGCACTCCACTATTCTTGTCTGGGAAATCCAATGGACAGCAGAGCTTGGTGGGCTACAATCCATGAGGTCGCAAAAAAGTTGGACATGACCTAGGGACTAAATAACAACAACCATTCATATTTCAAAAACGTTCGTCATTTCTTTTGCTTCAATTTTTTTTTCTGATAGTGAGAAATATTCCTTTTAATAACCTTGTAAACTAAAGAGCCTCTTGAATATGAAAGAGGAGAGTGAAAAAATGGGCTTAAAACTCAACATTCAGAAAACTAAGACAACGGCATCTGGTCACATCACTTCATAGCAAATAGATGGGGAAGCTATGGAAACAGTGACAGACTACTTTTGGGGGGCTCCAAAATCACTGCAGATGGTGATTGAAGCCATGAAATTAAAAGATGCTTACCCCTTGGGAGAAAAGTTGTGACCAATCTAGACAGTATATTAAAAAGCAGAGGCATTACTTTGCCAACAAAGGTTCATTGAGTCAAAGCTACGTTTTTTCTAGTAGTCATGTATTGATGTGAGAGTTGGACTATAAAGAAAGCTGAGCACCAAAGAATTGATGCTTTTGAATGGTGGTGTTGGAGAAGACTCTTGAGAGTCCCTTTGGCAGCAAGGAGATCCAACCAGTCCATCCTAAAGGAAATCAATCCTGAATATTCGTTGGAAGGACTGATGCTGAAGTGGAAACTCCAGTATTTTGGCCACCTGATGGGAAGAACTGACTCATTTGAAAAGACCCTGATGCTGGGAAAGATTGAAGGCGGGAGGAGAAGGGGACGGCAGAGGATGAGATGGTTGGATGGCATCACCCACACAGTGGACATGAGTTTGGGTGAACTCCGGGACTTGGTGATGGACAGGGAGGCCTGGCGTGCTGCAGTCCATGCAGTCCCAAAAAGTCGGACATGACTGAGCAACTGAACTAAACTGAAGTTGCATCAGTCATGCCTTTTCTATGTTTTCTGATGTTTTGACATCTGGAGACTTCCCGATTGAGGAGAGAGTTCCCCACGGATGACCAATATCTGGGGACAGTAAAGGGCCCATCTACAAGTGTGCCTTCCATGTGCAAACCAACCAATCCAAAACCTGTAATCCCTAACTACATCTCCTACTGAGCATTTATTCTTTGGAACACTATTCATCCACACTGATCACTTCATATGTTCTAGAACCTGCTGAAATTCTTCAAACCGGCCAATCCTAAACATAAAATTTAGCTCTGTCTTGCCTTCTCATGGAAACCACAGTAAAGCCCCTTGCCCATGTTTTCCCCTCACTCTCTCTACATCCTGACAGACCACGGTGCTTCTCTTTGGGCCTCTTGCATGGTGTGACAGGTCCCTTCTCTTGAGGACTGTGAGTAACAAGCTCTTACTTCAAGCGACAGTTGTCTCCTCCCCTGTTGGGCTCAACATGCTTGAATGACAATAAAACCTACCTTTTAAAACCTAAGGATAATTATGTATCTATCAAAAATGCATCTGGTAATTTTATTAGGCCAAGTTACTAAAAAGTTATGTGTTTTGTAAAAGTATATATTTTTAAGATGTTGGATATCAACTGCTTAAAATCCTGGAAAAAAGGAAACAGTTTATACTCTTTGCTACAGTACTTGGGAGTATTTATTTCCTCACATTCCTGACAATATCCTGTAAAATAATTCATCATAAAATTTGCCAATAAAGCAATATAGTATTTGCCAGTATGCAAATATTTTGCTTCCCCTAGGTCGGCTGGGCTCTGATAAAACACCAGAAAGTTAGGTTTGGGTTAGTAGGTTTCTCCTGAGGGCAGACCTTGTTAAGAACAGGATGTTCTGGGTTTCCTGATGGAAGCAGAAGGAGCTTTTTTCCAGTGTTCACTGCGAAGCTGGCAGAGCTCCAGGATATAAATTCACAAAAGTACTGGGCCCATCAGATGATTGGGTCTTCTTGGAGTATTTACTCCTCACTGAGCACACAGCAATTAGTCAATTGCATTTCAGGTTTTCCTGCCCTGGCATTGGTTCCCATGAGGATTTATGCTCTGCTTAGGTAAGTTGTGATGCTTTCTGTATTCCTGTCCATCTCTACATTTTGGGGACAGCAGTTTGTCCTGTGACTTCATTTCTCTCTTGGATCTAAGAAAAGTTGTTGATTTTTTAGTCTATTCAGCTTTTCACTTGTGCTTAGGATATAGTGGTGACTTCCAAGTTTCTTATATGCTGGCTCTTATTTACTATACAATATGGCTTTTTGAACATGGCCACTACATCTGTGTCTCAGCCATCCTCTATCCAGTCCGTGGCTGATGATGTTAATCTCATAACTTACTAAAGTGCATATCATCCTTAGCCAGAGTGGCCCTTTGCAGACCTTCTATTTCTTTTTAATAGTTTTTCCATTCACCTCACATTGGTACACAGAGATGTAGAGTCAGACTAAAAAGAGGAGCTGAGGAATCTACACTTGATGGAGGAGATGGCTGGCCTAGGGATGCTTGACTAGATGTTTCCCCCCTTCCATTTGTTAAATACAACCTGAGTGGTAAAATCTTGCTCTAGTATCACAATAAATGCAGGGATTTTTTCCTAAGGGGCTATCAGTTTTCCTGGGCTTCATTAGCTGAATATATGCTTCACAGAAGAATGTTCCAACCAGCTTCTCTCCAACTCACTTCTGAGATTATAATGGCGAAACAGGCTATATGAAATATATATGCTGTGGGGGAAGAAATTGAAAACTTACTGGTTTCATATATTTTTAAGTTATTCATTATGTTGGTTTTCTATTTGACTTGGCCTCTGCTCTAGAAAACCACTGTGTCCATGTACCATCAATTTTCCTGGTTATTTTGCTAGCCAATTTGGAAGGAAAAAAAAAATTTTTTTTTTCACTTAACTGAGATTTTGTTATTTATTTAGGAGCTTTCCTACAGATAGTTTTTGTCTGATGATAGGAAGATATTTATTCAGAAACAATACCTGTTGCTTGCAGGTGAGATCCATGACTACACATATTTTTTTCCTCTATTTTTCTAAAAAGTGTTAGCGTTTGAGAATAAAATCTCTCCTAGATTAAGAGTACTTGTCATTTCTACACTACAAACAACACTTCAGATGCAACTTTACTGGGTTAGAATATTTCTCTTTTGATTAAGAAACAAACTTACCGATAGTTGAATTATTTCAAACCCATACTCCTCTATTAGAAAATCAGTCAGAGTAAAAATCATCCAGCCATAGACTTTTCCATTTGTTGTAACTTTATATTTGCTGTATAAAGCATATTTTTGTATTCTGAGAAGGGCACCTTTCACTGCAGCAAAAGTGACTCCCATTGACCATTCAAAGAATAACCATAAATTGTGAGTTGCCCGTTTACTCCAGTAAAATATTCACCTCCAAATTTTAGAGATATTAAGAGGATTTTCTTCATCCACTTCATATAGCACTGAATTGCTTTTGCAGAAATGGGAAATGGAAAAATTCCTTCAACATGATACTATCTTCACTTTGGGAGAAATTCTTCTATTCAGTGCTTGGTTTATATCATGGCTTTAATGTCAGTTAAAGAAGGTTCTCCACCAGTTTTTCGCATTTTGGCAAATTCAATGTGTTCATGAAATAGAGATTTTTGAATACCATTCTTTTATTCATCTTTTCCAAAAGTTCCTGAATTCAGTTTATAGGAATAAGTAGAGACTAATCAGATAAGGAGAAGTTGAGTGATCATCTAGGCAAAAAAAATATTATTAATAATAAAATTACATAGTGTCTAGGTCTTTTCCCAACTTTCAGAAACTAAGATGAGGAAGGAAACATAATTTAATGAAAGTACTACTTGTGAACTTCCAAGTGGAAAAAATATGTAATGATTGCCATTTAAGAAATATTTCAAAGCAAAAATTTCTGTAGTTAGCTGGCAATTCATTAAAGGGAACAGACCAAGGGTGAATATTTTGCTAGGAAATACTTGCAACTATTTGAAATGATAAAAGTTAACACAAAATAGACCACATAAATTTAAGAAGAAAAGAGAGGGAGAAGAAGGAAGCTGAGTAGAAGGAAGAGGAAAAGCAGGTACTCACTATACTTACATGCAAATATAAAATCAACAAAACTGAAAGAGTTATTAAAGATAATAGTGACCTAAGTCAAGCCCTGAAAAATAAAAATTCACATACTATTTTAATTTTCCTAGAGTAATTAATCTATATAACAGCTTTGTAAAAAGGAGGTTACTCTAGCACTAAAATGTAAAAAAAAAAAAAATTGAATGTTCATCTAACTGATATTTTAGTTGTTCATACCTATCAACCCAATTATTTTCCTTTCAGAGAGAATATAAATCTATAGGGAAAAATGATTAGAGATTTATGTTGGAGTTTTCAGAGACAATTAGATTGTATACTTTTCTTCTGGTACCTTTTTGGAATGGATAGGGAAATAAGGTATCAATTTTGAAATTGCTCAATTTGGATTAGAAGACAAGATTTTCCTATCTGTAAACAGATGAGTTTAAAAAAAAAATAAAAAAAACTTTAGAGGGTTTGCATAAATTATGTTTAGTTTTTTAAAGACCCTTGTGAGACTTAGCAGAGATGAGCCTAAAGCTTCCCCTCATGGAATTATTCTTATGTAAATATTAGGTAAAGGTTTAAGGTTGTCGCCAATAGTTAAAAGCAAGAGGTTTTATAACAAAGAGAAAAATGGTCAAATTACAACTTCGTTGCCAATGACTTATATGAACTTGGGAAAATTTATTAACAGGTAAATGCTTCTGTTTCCGCTTTTGCAGTATGGGGGGAAATCAAAATGGGCTTCCAGGAATTATTGAGAGGGATTGGTAAGGCTTCCAGAAGTAATGTTACCAAGCAACACTCTTGTCAAAATAATTTTTGTCTATTTATTTATTTTGATCTATTCTGGTCAGAAAGTATAACATAGTTTTTTTATATTATTGACATTTGATGGGTTAAAAAAAATTCAATATTATTTAATTTTATTGTCTTTGATTATTGATCATTAAGAGTACAATATTATGGGTGTATTGGGCATCTGCATTAAATCTTTGGTAAGTTGCTAATTATCATCCATTATCTGTTTGTATACTTAGATGCTTTTTTTGTAATAATAAGTCATATATTTACATACATTAATACAATTACTATGAATTATACTACAAATCATTTCTTACAAATTGGTTCTTATCTTTAGCTTTGTATATATTATTATTGCTATTGTTTGCCTCTGAATATCTGATAGGGGTGAGGATGATTCTTATATAATATGCAGGAACAGCATACTTATCCTTTCTCTCTTACCACAGACACATTTAGTTTTTCATTTTGAAATGATTTTAGACAAAGTTACAAAAATGCTCTTTACCCATTTTCCCCAGTGCTAATACCTTTTACAGAATAATGATCAAAGCCAGAAAAATAGCATCATGATACTATACTATGATATTTTCAGTTTAGTTAGTTGTATTTTATAGTTTGCATAATTTCTTCTTTGGAATTTTAAATAAGATACATTAATTTAAGATCATTACTTTATGTACTTCAGACTGCGTCTCTTGATTTTATACCATTTAAGAATAATAAGTTAATATTTTTGGCACCTGTTTTTAAAATGTAATGGGTTCCTCCACTTTCTCTCTATACTATTCTACATTTTCACATGGTTTATAACATAATGCACTTCACTGCTAATTGTGTTTTTGTGTTTTTTTGTTTCTTTTTGTATTTTTTTGGTCACAGAGATGTTAGATGGGCAATTTTAATTTTAAAACTTGTAACAATTCCAAAATTTAACAATTCTGACTGCAGTCCTGAATTTCCTGGCCAACGTATATTCCGGTTATGAATCATTTTTTGAAGAAAAAATAAATTTCATTTGTCCTAGCTGGTGAAGTTAAGCTTTCTAAATTCATAACTAGGAGATCTGTTCATCAGGACCATTTGAACCAGATGTCTGTATACTTCCTGCAACACTGAATTTACTTATTTTTTGACACAATTACTGTCCTTATTACCTCTATTTCATAAATTTTCAGGTACCAACTCTCATAAATCATATTTTAAAATTGATTTTCCTTAACATTTGGTTGCATTTTTTGTTTTCTCTCATAAATTTATTCTTAGATTGTTTCATACAATCTCAAGGACTCTAGCTACATCATCTAGTTGATAACATCAAAATTATTTTTACCAACACATCCTCTGAGCCCCATCTTGTAGGTTTTCATGTTATGCTTTTACATTTGTCTAAAGCTTACTATATTCAAAACTAAACTCTTGTTTAAACCATCATCACTGTATCCACTTCTATCACACAGCCATTTCCATCAGAATAAATTGTATAATAAATAGAATATGTGAGTATTTTTATATATATTTTTTTGGTTACAGAGATGTTAGATGGGAAAATTTTATTTTAAACTTGGAACAATTCCAAAATTTGTTATCATATTCAAGTAAGCACAAATCAACAAATTTTGTCAGTTTTACCTATAAAAACATACTAAATTAAGTTTTGTCTATCTTCTCAAGAAGATGCCTAGTACAAGCTAGAATCCTATCCTCTTCTGCGGATGTATATTCCATCATAAAGTAATGACGTCTCAGTGGTCACTCTGTATAAACACCCTCCTTCTCTCAATTTTTTCTCTGCCATGTGACCTTAGTGATTTGCTTAGAACATACTTTACAGCCTTACTGTTTGAAGACAATTACGCATGGATTCCTTAAACGTCGGCGCGTTTTGGGAGCGAGATATTGATCTGCCTTTGTTCTAGATGATCTTTTCAAGGATATTTGTAAGACAAAGAGAGACAGTCTCTTACTGAGTGCAAAGTGGGCATGCTTACTGCTCAATTTAATTAAAACCATGTCTTTTTTTTTGTGGGAAAAGGGGCAGGTTTTTAATAACTATTACAAAAGATTTCTAATCCATAAGCTCAGGGGCCTTCCGTCTTCTGCAGCACAACCCATTGCCTGTTCCAGCACTTCTCTGGGCCCACCGGTGTTGTTGCTGTGGAAATCAGGCGAGGGGAACTGGTACAGATATGTTGATCCTCATGGCACTTGTTATGTCATGAATAATAATATCTTTCGTCTCTGACTTAAGTATTAAGTCTTCTACCAGTATTCTTCTACTTGTATCTGATAGGCTAACATAACCTTACAAGTAAGGTCAAATTTCCAACAACAGTTGGACTTCCCTGTCTACGGGTTCATCATTCATGGATCTACTAGTGGATTAGATTGGCTGAATATAAGGACCCTGAGCATTGACAACGTTTGGTATCTGCAGGGAATCTGGAAACAATGACTACCAAGGGATGACTGCATTCACATACCTTCATCCTGTCACTCTCATATCAATTTTTAACCATAATTCCAAAAAAAAGGAAATATTGTCTCTTTGTGATGGTTTGAGGTGCCCTGCATGGTCAGTACCAATCTATCTCATTTGATACAGTGCTAATTTCCCAGTTACGCATTGCACATTAATCATTCGAGCTCTCCTTTAGTTTCTCAAATATGCCAAGCTTTTTCTTGCTTAAGGGATCCCCCTCCCCTCCTTATCCTAACATGACTTTCCTTCTTAGCTTTTGAAAATCCGCCTCCTCACTTTCAACCTATTATTCCTTCATCCTTACTCTCTCACCATCACTCACTCTCGGCTCCCTGGTTCTTTCCTCTTAGTTCACGCCACAGTGCATTATTTTATTTGACCGGTTGTTTTTGTTTGTTTCCCCATTAGGCTGCATTTCTAAATCTTAATACAAAGTTAGAATATTCTGAGTAAGACTCTAACTTTCTGTGCCAAAAGTGGTTGTGACATATAATTTTCTATGTCAAACTTAATTTAACTTTATTTCTTTTTTTTTATTCCAACAAATTGCATTTTTTTTCCATTTATTTTTATTAGTTGGAGGCTAATTACTTTACAATATTGTAGTGGTTTTTGCCATACACTGACTTGAATCAGCCATGGATTTACATGTGTTCCCCAACCCGATCCCCCCTCCCCCCTTCCCCCCCATCCCATCCCTCTGGGTCTTCCCAGTGCACCAGCCCCGAGCACTTGAAAATAAAGAAACCCTTGATGGCCCTAAACAATTTTAATATGTGCATTGATCATGTTTCCAGATTAAAAAAGGAAAAATGCACATTATAGAAATGTATTTTATTTGCATTTGAAAATGGTTTCTAGAATGCATGAAAATATAAACTTTAAGGAATATATTTAATAATATATTCCTATTAGCAATTAGAAAATATATATGGTGACCAAAAATCCGCATGTAATCAATAATTTTTTCTTACTTCTGTATTAATGTAGTAGTTATTTTAGTGGTAAACATGAAACAAAGAATGTGTATTTTTTTTTTATTTTGTAAGAACACATAACATGACATCTGTCTTTTTAGCAAATCTTTAAGTGCACTTATTGATGACATGTGCAGTGGTGCTCGGCGTCCCACATGTTGGCTGCTGTGGATAGTGCTGCAATGAATACGGGAGTACTAATAGCTCTTCAAGATTCTGATTTCAGTTATTCTGGATGAATACTCAGAAATGGGATTGTTAGATCACATGGTAGTTCAGTTTTATTTTTAAATTCCTGAATAACTGACATGCTATTTTCATAGCAGCTACACCATTTTGCCTTTCCACAAGCTACCCCAAACTAAAATGCTTCTACACAGCAAAAGTAACAATCAAAAGTGAAAAGACAATCTACAGAAGGGGAGATAGCTTTATCTCCAAAATATAAAAGGGATTCCTACAGTTCAACAGCAAGATAACCTCTCTTACACTTGGCTAAGTACTCAAATAGACATTTCTCCAGAGAAGATATACAACTGGCTCTCAGGAATATGAAAAAATGCTCAATGTCACTATATCATCAGGGAAATCCAAATTAAACCCACAATGAAATATTTGTGTTAACTGATTAAGGGTATATTTACATGACCACTTCATTGGAGACAAAGGAGAGTTTTGTAAAACAATTAACTAGATAGAAAATTATTCCCCTGACATCACTGGCTTTATTTAACTGTACTTGGTTGTTTATATGATTGCATCTCAAATTAATAAAATACTGTGTCTAGTGAGTTCTTTATCCATTTTGAAACTCAAAACATAAATGACTGACTTCTGGCTGATCCATGTTGAGATTTGACAGAAAACAATACAATTCTGTAAAGCAATTATCCTCCAATAAAAAAATAATTTAAAAAGTTATGCTTAAAACAACACTTGAAACTGCCAAGTTAGGGATAAATATAACATATAGCTCAGTTGGTTGTGGGAGGTACGTATATCATTCTCTGTCAATGCCCAGAGGCAGGGAGAGGGTTGCTAAGGATGGTCATATAAGATTGAAAGTAGGAAATGCACCCTAAGAGCAGGCATCTTAGTCTATCTCAGTTATAACTGCTCCCAAGGTGCCAGTAAAAAGATACTTCTAAGAGTGCAAGAAACACAAGTTACCAGTAATTGCAAGAAGGGTAAATGGGCTTCTTTGGTTGGGTGGGAGAAGCATGGTTTTTGAAGTTAAAATGATCAATGGAAAGAGTTCTGTGAGTTCATCCATATTTCTGGAGGGGTGACAACTGCTTTAAAATCTCCATGATTTCTGTCATACTTCAAACCCAGCACTTATCTCAGTTTTCTCTGGGGTCTATTCACCTAAGAGGTGGTAAGTCTGCACTGAGAGTTATAAGATTGATGACTTCGCTGAAGCTCTAAGCTGAGAGACACACTGGCCCTGTGACATATATATATATATTATATGAAAGAAAAAAAGGAGTATGTATCAGAAAACAATCTTAATGTTATTTTGTCAGTTGTTACTGTTGCTGTTGTAACTTAAAAGGAACCAAAAATCATGAAAAGATTTTAGGGCTTTTTCAGGATCTTGTTTTACAATTTCTAAAAAAGAGAAATCTCAACAGCAGAATGGACAATGGGACCGTACGAATAGATGAGTGTGTGGTGCTCCATAGCTACATCCGTACCCGACTCTTTGTGACCCCATGGACTGCAGCCCGCCAGGCTCCTCTGTCCATAGGATGCTCCAGGCAAGAACACTGGAGTGGCTTAGAATTCCTTTGCTAGAGGATCTTTGAAATGCAGGGGTCGAATCTGCATCTCCTGTGTCTACTGCATTGCAGGCAGATTCTTTACCACTGAGCCACCGGGAGGGAGACATATAATCACTGAAATGATGTCTCGAATCTGAGTTCAATCAAAAGTAGAAAGGGGTAAGATTGTGCATGTGTGTATACAGTATGTGTGGCTGTCTGTGTGGGTGAGTAGGAGAGACGAAAGAAAGCAGTTCTGATAGAATATAAGTTGACTTAGTCATTCTCTATAACACATATTGCATAGGAACCTGAAATGTTAGGTCCATGAATCAAGGCAAATTGGAAATGGTCAAACAGGAGGTGGCAAGAGAGAACATCGACATTCTAAGAATCAGTAAAATAAGATGGACTAGAATGGGTGAATTTAACTCAGATGACCATTATATCTACTACTGTGGGCAGGAATCCCTTAGAAAAAATGGAGTAGTCATTATAGTCAACAAAAGAGTTCAAAATGCAGTGCTTGGATGCAATCTCAAAAATGACAGAATAATCTCCATTCATTTCCAAGGCAAATCATTCAATATCATGGTAATCCAAGTCTATGCCCTGACCAGTAACACTGAAGAAGCTGAAGTTGAATGGTTCTATGAAGACCAACAAGATCTTCTAGAACTAACACCCCATAAAGACATCCTTTTCATTATAGGGGACTGGAGTGCAAAAGTAGGAAGTCAAGAAACACCTGGAGTAACAGGCAAATTTGGCCTTGGAGTACAGAATGAAGCAGGGCAAAGGCTGTAGAGTTCTGCAAAGAGAATGCACTGGTCATAGCAAATACCTGCTTTCAACAACACAAGAGAAGATTCTACACATGGACATCACCAGATGGTCAACACTGAAATCAGATTGATTATATTCTTTGTAGCCAAAGATGGAGAAGTTCTATACAGTCAGCAAAAACAAAACCAGGAGTTGACTGTGGCTCAGATCATAAACTCCTTATTGCCAAATTCAGACTTAAATTGGAGTAAGTGGGGAAAACCACTAGACCATTCAGGTATGACCTAAATCAAATCCCTTGTGACAATACAGTGGAAGTGAGAAATAGACTTAAGGGACTAGATCTGATAGACAGAGTGCCTGATGAACTATGGACGGAGGTCCATGACACTGTACAGGAGACAGGGATCAAGACCATCCCCAAGAAAAAGAAATGCAAAAAAGCAAAATGGCTGTCTGAGCAGGCCTTACAAATAGCTGTGAAAAGAAGAGAAGCAAAAAGCAAAGGAGAAAAGGAAAGATATACCCATTTGAATGCAGAGTTCCAAAGAATAGCCAGGAGAGATAAGAAAGCCTTCCTCAGTGATCAGTCCAAAGAAATAGAGGAAAAGAACAGAATGGGAAAGACTAGAGATCTCTTCAAGAAAATTAGAGATGCCAAGGGAACTTTTCATGAAAAGAAGGGCTCAATAAAGAACAGAAAGGGTATGGACCTAAGAGAAGCAGAATATATTAAGAAGTGGGGGCAAGAATTCACAGAAGAACTGTACAAAAAAAGATCTTCACGACCCAGATAATCATGATGGTGTGATCACTCACCTAGAGCCAGACATCCTGGAATGAGAAATCAAGTGGGCCTTAGGAAGCATCACTACAAAAAAAACTAGTGGAGATGATGGAATTCCAGTTGCTGTTTCAAATCCTGTAAGATGTTGCTGTGAAAGTGCCACACTAAATATGCCGGCACATTTGAAAAACTCAGCAGTGGCCACAGGACTGGAAAAGGCCAGCTTTCATTCCAATCCCAAAGAAAGGCAATGCCAAAGAATGCTCAAACTACTGCACAATTGCAATCATCTCACACACTAGTAAAGTAATGCTCAAAATTCTCCAAGCCAGGCTTCAGCAATACGTGAACCGTGAACTTCCAGATATTCAAGATGGTTTTAGAAAAGGCAGAGGAACCAGAGATCAAATTGCCAACATATGTTGGATCATCAAAAAAGCAACAGAAGTCCAGAAAAATATCTACTTCTGCTTTATATGCTACACCAAAGCCTTTGACTGTGTGGATCACAATAAACTGTGGAAAATTCTGAAAGAGATGAGAATACCAGACCACCTGACCTGCTTTTTGAGAAACCTGTATGCAGGTCAGGAAGCAACAGTTAGAACTGGACATGAACAACAGACTGGTTCCAAATATGAAAAGGAGTACATCAAGGCTGTATATTGTCACCCTGTTTATTTAACTTATATGCAGAGTACATCATGAGAAATGCTGGGCTGGAGGAAGCACAAGCTGGAATCAAGATTTCCAGGAAAATATCACTAATCTCAGATATGCAGATGACACCATTCTTGTGGCAGAAAGTGAAGAACTAAAGAGCCTCTTGAAAGTGAAAGAGGTGAGTGAAAAAGTTGGGTTAAAGCTCAACATTCAGAAAACTAAGGTCATGGCATCTGATCCCATCACTTCATGGCAAATAGATGGGGAAACAGTGGAAACAGTGGCTGACTTTATTTTGCAGGGTTCCAGAATCACCACAGATGGTGATTGCAGCCATGAAATTAAAAGATGCTTACTCCTTGGAAGGGAAGTTATGACCAACAAGACATTACTTTGTCAACAAAGGTCCATCTAGTCAAGGCTATGGTTTTTCCAGTGGTCATGTATAGATCTGAGAGTTGAACTATAAAGAAAGCTGAGCACCGAAGAATTGATGCTTTTGAACTGTGGCGTTGGAAAAGACTCTTGAGAGTGCCTTGGACTGCAAGGAGATCCAACCTGTCCATCCTAAAGGAGATCAGTCCTGGGTGTTCATTTAGAAGGACTGATGCTGCAGCTGAAACTCCAATACTTTGGCCACCTGATGCGAAGAGCTGACTCATCTGAAAAGACCCTGATGCTGGGAAAGATTGAGGGCAGGAGGAGGAGGGGACGACAGAGGATGAGATGGTTGGCTGGCATCACTGACTCAATGCACATACGTTTGGATAGACTCTGGAAGTTGGTGATGGTCGGGGAGGCCTGGTGTGCTGTGGTTCGTGGGGTTACAACGAGTTGACACAACTGAGCAACTGAACAGAACTGAAGTGATAATACATATTTACAAAAATAAAAACTGTCACACATAATGTGTAATTGGAAGTGAAGAGCTGGAGAAATTCCCAGAAAACTCTCAAGAGTCTGTTAAATATGCCTTCCTACTTTATTTGAGAGATAATTTTACAGCAAATTTTCAAATATATACAGTATATCCACATATATGTGTATATATATATATATAACCCATATGTATATGTATATATGTGTATAGAGGTATTTAGTCTATATTCTATTTTCTTCACTGTTCAGTCACTCAGTTGTGTCCAACTCTTTGCAATACAATGGACTTCAGCACCCCAGGCTTCCCTTTCTTCCACCATCTACAATTTGCTCCAACTCATGTCCGTTGAGTTGGTGATGTCATCCAACCATCTCATCCTCTGTCGTCCCCTTCTCCTCCTGCCTTCAATCTTTCCCAGCATCAGGATCTTTTCTAATGAGCTGGCTCTTCATATCAGGTGGCAAAAGTATGGAGCTTCAGCTTCAGCATCAGTCCTTCCAATGAACATTCAGACTGATCTCCTTTAGGATGGACTGGTTGGATCTCCTTGCAGTCCAAGGGACTCTCAAGAGTTTTCTCTAACACCACAGTTCAACAGCATCAATTCATCGGTGCTAAGTCTACTTTATGGTCCAACTCTCACATCCATGCATAAATACTGGAAAAACCATAGCTTTGCTTAGATGGACCTCTGTTGGCAAAGCAATATCTCTGCTTTTTAATATGCTGTCTTGGATTGCCATAACCTTTTTTTCAAGGAGCAAGTGTTTTTTAATTTCATGGTGGCAATCAGAATCTGCAGTGATTTTGGAGCCCAGAAAAATAGAGTGTCACTCTTTCCATTGTTTCCCCATCTATTTGCCATGAAGTGATGGGACCAGATGCCATGATCTTAGTTTTTTGAACGTTGAGTTTCAGCCAGCTTTTTCACTCTCCTCTTTAACCTTCATCAAGAGGCTCTTTAGCTCCTCTTTGCTCTCTGCCACAAAAGTGGTATCATTTGCATATCTGAGATTGTTGTATTCCTCCCTGGAATCTACATTCCACTTTGTGCTTCATCCAGCCTGGCATTTCACATAATGTGCTCTGCACATAAGTTAAATAAGCAGGATGATAACACACAACCTTGATGTATTCCTTTCCCAATTTTGGACCAGTCCACTGTTCCATGTCCAGTTCTAAATGTTGCTTCTTGACCTGCATACTGGTTTCTCAGGAGGCAGGTAAGGTGGTCTGTTATTCTCATCTCTTAAAGAATTTTTCACAGTTTGTTGTGATACACACAGTCAAAGGCTTTAGAGTAGTCAATGAAGCAGAAACAGTTTTGTTTTTTGTTTTTCTGGAATTACTTGCTCTTTCCATGATCCAGCAGATGTTTGCAATTTGATCTTTGGTTTCTCTGCCTTTTGTAAACCTAGCTTGAACATCTGGAAACTCTTAGTTCTCATATTGTTGAAGGCAAACTTGAAGAATTTTGAGCATTACTTTGCTAGTGTGTGAGGTGAGTGCAATTGTGCAGTAGTCTGAACATTCTTTGGCATTGCCTTTCTTTGGGATTGGAATGAAAACTGACCTTTTCCATTCTTGTGGCCACTGCTAACTTTTCTGTATTTGTTGGCCTATTTAGTACAATGCTTTAAAAGCATCATATTTTGGGATTTGAAATAGTTCCACTGGAATTCCATCACCTCCACTAGCTTTGTTTATAGTGATGCTTCCTAAGGCCAACTTGACTTCACACTCCAGAATGTCAGGATATAGGTGAGTTGATCATACAGTCATGGTTATTTAGGTCATTTTTAGATCCATTTTGCCTTGTTCTTCTGTGGATTCTTGCCACCTCTCCTTAATATCTTCTGCTTCTGCTAAATTCATGCCGTTTCTGTTGTTTATTGTGCCCATGTTGCATGAAATGTCCCTTGGTATCTCTAATTTTCTTGAAGAGATCTCTAGTTTCCCATTCTATTGTTTTCCTCTATTTCTTTGCATTGATCACTTATGAAGGCTTTCATATCTCTCCTTGCTCTTCTTTGGAATTTTGCGTTCAGATTGGTATATCCTTCCTTTTCTTCTTTGCCTTTCACTTCTCTTCTTTCCTCAGCCATTTGTAAGGCCACCTCAGACAACCATTTTGCCTTTTTGCTTTTCTTTTCCTTGGAGACTGTTTTGCTCACCACCTCCTCTGCAGTGTTACAAACCTCTGTCCATAGTTCTTTTGGCACTCTGTCTGTCAGATCTTATCCCCTGAATCTATTTGCCACTCCCACTGTATAATTGTAAGGGATTTGATTTAGGGCATAGCTGAATGACCTAGTGGTTTCTCTACTTTCTTCTATTTAAGCCTTAATTTTGCACTAAGGGGTTTATTTTAGCCTTCTTTAAAGGAGTAGCACAATTCTTCTATAAAAAAGAAACTTTTAAGGGCACTTTTTAAAAAAATGTTAGCTATTAAACTATTGAATATAATTTGGTATATTTCTTGGTAGAATCATTTTGCGGATCTATGTTTTGCTAAATTTATTCATCATATATAGTTTTGACATATTTGTTCATTCTAATCAACTGCTACCTTGTCAAGAACTTAAAAGTTGATTGATTTTAGTTCTTTTTATTACTTTACTCACAGAAGCCAAAAATAATCACTAGAAATTGGCTAACCACATATATTAGTATTTGTCAAGTTTAGTTTACTTACTTTTAAAGATTTAATAATCATCCAATGTTTCCAAGATAAGGCTCTATAATATTCATTTTTAAAGAGCTATTATGACTGAGACTTAGAAGATAACTGCCTTCAATAAATTTTTGAGAAGCACCAAAAAAGCCTTGCTCTACTCCAAATAGCATTCTTACACTAAGCCAAAATTACCCATATTAATTGACTACAAATATACAAAATTCTAAATGTTTTTAAGAAAAATTCATTTTTAAAGAAAAATGCAGAATTAAGTCCTTTATTTGCTAATACGTCTGATTTTCAGGCAGGGCACACAAGATTAGTTGGTGTTTAGCTGCAAAGTTGTATCTGACTCTTTTGGGACCCCTTTGACTGTAGTGTGTCAGGTCTCTCTGCCCATGGGATTTCCCAGGCAGGAACACTGGAGAGGTTGCCATTTCCTTCCTTCTCCAGGGGATCTTCCTGACCCAGGGATCGAACCTGTGCCTTTGGCTTGGTACATGGATTCTTTACCACTAAGCCACCAGGAAAGTCATACAAGATAAGCAGAGTAGGTCATTAATGGCCTGATCTATTAGCAGACTCTAATTATCTACTTGGTTTATTAACCCACATACTGAATTATACTGGACTGAAATACATAACACATAAGACAAGATCTCATAGGCCTTTATGAAAGTGTGGCACAACAGATGAATAAGTTTGAGAAGTCAGAGTCAAAAATGTACATATACGGAGTACTTGGGGATAACTAGTGTGCCCAAATAGAATTGCCAAATAAAATAGAGAATGCTAAGTTAAATTTAGCTTAAAATAAATACCAAAAACTTTTAGTTTAATAATTATGTTCTAAAAATTGCCTGAGACACAATTATACTTAAAAATATACATCGTGTTTATCTAAAATTTAAATTTAACTGGGATCTTCATATTTTATTTGCAACTGTTTCATCCTCACATCTAAGGAAACAAGGGCCCAGTGTGAGACCATCAATAGCTACAATGGAAGAGAAGGAAATGAGCTTAAAAATGATGGTTGTAGAGGTTATAGCAATCAACTCAAATTTGCCTGGGAAGAATCTAGGGTAGAAAGATACACAATTGAGAAATATAAAAATTTAAATATTTAAATATTATTTGCTGACAGAGATACCTATTAGATATTAATATTCATAACTTGGAATTTTACCTCAATGACTCTATAGTAAGTACTAGGAAATTTATAGTTCCAGTTAGCTCTCTATAAATACTCATATCCGTCTAGCTAAAGTCAGTAATGAAATATTTCCTTTATGTTAAACTACAGGTTATTTTTTTTAAGGGACTGAATCATTTGAACATGAACTGGAAACTTTGTAATTTGGTTTGTTTCATTTGGATACTTTTAGAATTTATTAAAAAGTGAAGGATGTGTTAAGAAATGATATCATTTTTATTATTTTCTTCTCATTTTGGAAGATGGTATTCAGTTCAGTTCAGTTCAATCACTCAATTGTGTCTGACTCTTTGTGACCCCGTGAGTCACAGCACACCAGGCCTCCCTGTCCATCACCAACTCCTGGAGTCCACCCAAACCCATGTCCATCGAGTCGATGATACCATCCAACCATCTCCTCCTCTATCATCCCCTTCTCCTCCTGCCCTCAATCTTTCCCAGCATCAGAGTCTTTTCCGATGAGTTAACTCTTTGCATCAGGTGACCAAAGTATTGGAGTTTCAGCTTCAGCATCAGTCTTTCCAATGAACACCCTGGACCAATCACCTTTAGGATGGACTGGTTGGATCTCCTTGCAGTCCAAGGGACTCTCAAGAGTCTTCTCCAACACCACAGTTCAAAAGCATCAATTCTTCAGCACTCAGCTTTCTTTATAGTCCAACTCTCACATCTGTATATGACCACTGGAAAAACCATAGCCTTGACTAGATGGACCTTTGTTGGCAAAGTAATGTCTCAGCTTTTTAATATGCTGTCTAGGTTGGTCATAACTTTCCTTTCAAGGAGCAAGCTTCTTTTAATTTCATGGCTGCAATCACCATCTGCAGTGATTTTGGAGCCCAGAAAAATAAAGTCAGCCACTGTTTCCACTGTCTCCCCATCTATTTGCCATGAAGTGATGGGACCGGATGCCATGATCTTAGTTTTCTGAATGTTGAGCTTTAAGCCAACTTTTTCACTCTCCTCTCTCACTTTCATCAAGAGGCTCTTTAGTTCTTCTTCACTT
Source organism: Cervus elaphus (assembly GCF_910594005.1). Classification (NCBI taxonomy): domain Eukaryota; kingdom Metazoa; phylum Chordata; class Mammalia; order Artiodactyla; family Cervidae; genus Cervus; species Cervus elaphus. Next base: position 47,204,608 of record NC_057845.1, read on the forward strand.
TATTTAGTTCTGCTGAGTGTTATTTTACTCATTGTATAATTGATACTGGAGAGTAGTCTCATCACTGAAAGAATTCAGAGACAAGACAAAGAGATCAAAAAAGCAAAGTGAGGATTTATTAAGCAATAGGAAAGTCTCAGGGGCTTCCCTGGTGGCTCAGACGGTAAAGCGTCTGCATGCAACATGGGAGACCTGGGTTCGATCCCTGGGTAAGGAAGATCCCCTGGAGAAGGAAATGGCAATCCACTCCAATACTCTTGCCTGAACAGAGGATCCTGGTAGGCTACAGTCCATAGAATCGCAAAGAGTCAGACACGACTGAACGACTTCACTTTCACATTTCAGGACCGTCTCAAGGGGAAAGCGGGCATATTCAGGTGAGTAGCTGCCCTGAGTTTCTTTGGCAAGCTGGTTATATTGGGTGTGAAAGTGAAAAGGTGGAATGCTCATTGAGGATGGAAGGATTTGGGGATCGTATTTCTTGATTCCCATCTCAGCTCCACCTTCACACGGGGAGGAGGAATTTTTATCCTTACTTCATCTTGATTGCAAGTGTAGTAGCATCAGTGCGTGATGAGTACTTCTGATCTGCAAGGCTAGTCTTATTATAGTGATGGCATATGAGCAAAAGGTCATATTCACATGCCAGAGGATTCCTGGCTTTTCCCAGTTTTGTTTGTCTCCTCTAGGACCCCTGTTACCTCAAGATGTATGGCTTCCTGCTGTCCAGAGGTCCCTGCTTTTCTGTGTCTCTGCCCAAGGACCCCTGTTGTCACAAGATGTATTGTTTCTTATCACCTGGCCTGTGGCCCCCTTTCTCTGCTCATATCTAGCTGTCAGCCTGCTTGAACATAATTACTCCATTCTTATTATAAACTTTCATGGTTAGACTGAAAAGACAGTAACAAATTCAGTTTATCATTTAAATAATTTGGTTTAAACAATTTTCCAAAGATGTATTTCGATGACTGTATTACACAGAAAATAAGATAAATATACAAACTTAAAAGATTGAGTCATTAATTTATAGTTCAGCCAATGAATACATTAAGTCTGTTTTAGGTCACTGGTTGTATGGAGTGTTTACTTCTTATAAACAAGGATAATTCAAATTCTTATTTTTAAATCTGCCATGTGACAGTAACTCTTCTAGACACTGAAGATACAGGAATGAAACCAAAGGAAACAAAATAACTGGTCTTTGTGGAATTTATTTTTAAATGAGGGTCAGACTTTGAATAATGTAAAGAGATAAAATAAGTAAAACATACAGTATATTAGATGTGAGAGGTGCTATATTATAGATAAAACATCAGTCAAGGAAGGAAGATAAAGAATACAGGGACAAGTGAGTTTTCAATTTTAATTCAGAAAGGAAAAGACTCACTAGGAAGATAACAAATAAACCAAGACTTATAGATGGTGAGGTAACAAGCCATGTGAATAGACACTGGAGAGAATCTGTGCAGAAAGAAATGTATGTCCAAATCCTGATGGTGTAAACATGCCTGATATGTTCTAGGAACCAAAGAGAGGCTGAAGGGGCTAAAGTGGAGTAAGCTGGAAGAGAGTAGTTGAGAAAGTCACTGGAAAAGGGAAAGTCACGGTCCCAACTGTGCAGCGTTAGTTGGATCATCTATATGGGACCTGAAATCATCAAGAGAGAGACGTTAAGATGCTAGTACATGCTCAGTTGCTGCTGCTGCTGCTGCTAAGTCGCCTCAGTCACGTCTGACTCTGTGCGACCCCATAGACGGCAGCCCACCAGCCTCTTCTGTCCCTGGGATTCTCCAGGCAAGAACACTGGAGTAGGTTGTCATTTCCTACTCCAAGATACTGGTACTGATGGAGAAAGACAGTCAGCTAAGAGCCTATCAGTTCATTTCAGTTCAGTCGCTCAGTTGTGTCCGACTCTTTGTGACCCCATGAATCGCAGCACACCAGGCCATCACAAACTCCCGGAGTTTACTCAAACTCATGCCCATCGAGTCGGTGATGCCATCCAGCCATCTCATCCTCTGTCGTCCCCTTCTCCTCCTGACCCCAATCCTCCCAGCATCAGGGTCTTTTCCAATGAGTCAACACTTCACATGAGGTGGCTCAAGTATTGGAGTTTCAGCTTCAGCATCAGTCCCTCCAATGAACACCGAGGACTGATTTCCTATAGGATGGACTGGTTGGATCTGCTTGCAGTCCAAGGGACTCTCAAGAGTTTTCTCCAACACCACAGTTCAAAAGCATCAATTTTTTGGCACTCAGCTTTCTTCACATTCCAATTCTCACACCCATACATGACCACTGGAAAAGCCATAGCCTTGACCAGATGGACCTTTGCTGGCAAAGTAATGTCTCTGCTTTTTAATATGCTATCTAGGTTGGTCATAACTTTCCTTCCAAGGAGTAAGCATCTTTTAATTTCATGGCTGCAGTCACCATCTGCAGTGATTTTGGAGCCCCAAAAAATAAAGTCTGACACTGTTTCCACTGTCTCCCCATCTATTTCCCATGAGGTGATGGGACCAGATGCCATGGTCTTAGTTTTCTGAATGTTAAGCTTTAAGCCAACTTTTTCACTCTCCTCTTTCACTTTCATCAAGAGACTTTTTAGTTCCTCTTCACTCTCTGCCATAAGGGTGGTGTCATCTGCATATCTGAGGTTATTGATATTTCTCCCAAAAACCTTGATTCCAGCTTGTGATTCTTCCAGACCATCGTTTCTCATGATGTACTCTGCATATAAGCTAAATAAGCAGGGTGACAATATACAGCCTTGATGTACTCCTTTTCCTATTTGGAACCAGTCTGTTGTTTCATGTCCAGTTCTACTATTGCTTCCTGACCTGCATACAGGTTTCTCAAGAGGCAGGTCAGGTGGTCTCATATTCCCATCTCCTTCAGAATTTTCCACAGTTTATTGTGATCCACACAGTCGAAGGCTTTATAGAATCTAGGAATACCAAGAAGTGCTTTAGAATTGTTAGATGACTTCATGAAAGAAAGGAGTGATTTGATGCCAAAATACTAATTTTCCAGCCCAGTAATACCCAAAGTATGGGTAAAAAATCTTATTATTTATGCAAGCTAGATTGAACAGTTTTTCTTCATAAGAAGGATACAAGGGGACTTTCCAAAAAGAGAGAAATAATTCTGGGGATTTCAATAGGTCCTGCAAGCAGAATAGAAAGTTTCAGGAGCTCAAGGGGAATGACAGGACAGAAAAGACAATGTGTAGAGACACTAGATTCCAGGTGCAAAGAAAGGTCTGGGAGTCTTGTGTGTTCTTGTGATGATGAGCTATTGACCAAAAACAGGCAGAGGGCACAGCATCATTTGTGCTGAAAGAAACAAGGCAGATAATAGCTGTGAAACTGTGAATGTTAAGGGAGTATTGGGAACTTTCCACAATCTGGTCGAGTGTAAGGCTCCTCCTGGATCTGTGCCATGGGAGGCATGAAGGTCAGCAGAGGGGTGGCCTCTGGGGCTGCCAAGTGATCCCCAGAAGGGCAAGTCAGACCCAGTAACAGGGGCTCCCATGTTGTACGCCAAGTGATTTCTTTAATACTTATTCTAGAAACTGAAAGTTATGTTTCTCTAGCTTATCCCTATCTTTTCACTTAGAGATTGGATCTATTAACTATTAATATCATGCTATTGAAAAATGAAAATATAGTTTAATGTATTCATCCTGGAATAGTCCAGCAAAGGAGTTATCTTAATTAACTATAGGAATGTTGGATTGAGATATATTTCTGTATGTGTCTCTGTGTTTCTATGTACAAATACATACTAATATCATTTTTATATATGGTTGTGTTTATATCCATGTAATATATAGGCAGATATTTTAGAAGAAAATAAATGCCAAAAAGCTGGCAGGAAAGAAAAAATGCCTTCATCAAAAAGTTAGAAGACTGCCTTGATAATCATACTCAAAATAATTTTCAAAGAGAAATTCTAGAGATTTAAATGCCACTATTCCTTTTTATTATAATGGCTACATACAAGTTACCTATATTTTACTTTTTTTCCCTTCTTTTCAACAAACATTTGGGGAAGTCATTAGTCAGCTAGATACATTATACTAAACTGTAACATCAAGGATTTTATGCAGGTATTATTATTATATTTGCATAATGGATTTTTAAATTGGATGCAGAAACATTTATTACCTAGAGCTTCTATAACATCAAAGTATAATATAGCACACTCAAAGTATTGATCCCCATCTGGTTTAAAGTTTGTACAAACTGTACAAGGATAAGCATGCTCTAGAAGACTTAGGATATTGCATGGCCCGAAAGATACTTAGCTTTATGGATTTTTAGCAGGAACATGATTGCTAGAACTCACCTATGGGATCCTAACCTTGTTTATATCCATTGCTTGGCAGGAACTACAGTTTTTCTTAATGTTTATGCTTCAGAATAAATATCTGCATGTTGCCCTTTGGCCTTTAAGACACCTTAAAGCTAGAGACACCCCTGTTAGTAGTTTAAGAAAGACCAGAGCAATTATGCTGCCTGTCCTATTTCATGTTCTTACAGTGTGACTCCAGGCAAGAGTAAATATTATTTTTCAAAGGAAAGTCATGGGAGTAGATCTTAAGAAGTCATTGACATATATAACTGGTAAAGCTAAGCAATAAATAAGTTGCTTGTCAGTACAATTCATGCAAACCCATGAGTCAATAAATTGGTTACATATCAAAGACACATAAGAAGTTCCTTCCTCTGGCCACCTGAAACTAACATTTATCCAACTAGTGACTTAAAAAAAAAAAAAAAAAAACCTCTGATTTACTTTTTTAATCAGAAAAAAAATCTACTTGACCTTCATTTTTCTATTTCACATTTAATGACTTCCTCTTCTTCACTCATCCTACCAAACCTTTCTCAGAGAAACAGATGTCTCATCATCTCATTCTTCCTTCCTTCTTCCATACATGTCCTCATCTTTGACTTGAAACCTACAGAACTCAGATATTTAGATAGAGTGTGGCTTCTCAGACTTTAAGACTCTTTGGCATGTGCAAAGGTCCAGTAATCATTTTCATTTCCATATCCTGATGGATCATCAATGCTGACTTTGAAAAACATCTACTACACAACTGGCTATGTTTACCAACTGGTCAAAACAATATTATTTTTCTAACTCTCCCATATTTTACTATATCTGAATGTGATGTTTCCAGGAAAGTAAGCCTAAAATATTATAGCATTCTTTGATCCTTCACTCTGTGCTTCTACACTCAATTATTGCTTTAAGATTAATTATTAATTAACACTCTTCATATCACATGATTACCTCCCTACCATAATTGCACTGCTTTAAGTTTTCATGAGTTTATGAGCACTTAATTTTAGTATAATTTCTTAACTGGCAGAACTAATCTCATGCTCTTCAAGTTACTATCTTATACAAAATATCTAGTGGCTTAAACTATCTTCATAACTATTTATCTCATCTGCTTAATTATCACTGTTTCTTTACAAACCTGTATTATACTTTTTGTCTGACAGTCAGGAACTTCCATAACCTTATGTCTTTCAGTTTTTCTAGTTCTTTCTAATTATACTCCTATAAATTTAACATTTAGATTAAACCAGACTAGTTACACTCAACTTAGATTTCAAGTGTTCTTTCTTATAAACTTGTCATTGTCTTACTGACTCTTTAAATGGAATACCTTAAACACCTTCATATTCTATAAAGTCCAAATTAAAGATTACTCCCTAAATAGTCATTTCTGAACAACCTAATATTTTTATCTTCCTTCACTCACCTCTTCCTGCATTTTTAAAAAATTATTATACACTATGCTGCTAAGAGATGTATTATTCCTTCTCTCTTATATACTCCAAGCATTAATATATTATCTATGAATGCACAGATGATTTTAAAAGATTATTTGTTTGCAATTAGCAAATATTTCTCCCTTATTTTTAGCTTTATGGGGACAGAATGTCAGAACTCTAATTATAAGATGTATGAATAATAAAAATTATATGCCTTTCATTAGTCCACACTGAAAAAAATAGTGAAGTAATCCTTCATCTATTTATATGCTGTCTTGATTTAATAATAAGTTAGGCAGCTGAATTATAAAATAATCTACATAAAGTCAGATACTAAATGATACCACTATATGCAAACTGTGAATTACCGTTTTAATTGGTGGGGTATAAAACTTTGGCAAAGAGGATAAGGCATTTATTTTCATTCTCTCTACCACATTTTTTAAAATGAAGATTGTTTATTTTTAATTTTATAATCATGGCCAATGGGTGACAAAATTCTGTGACTGCATTATAAAAACAAGCATGCATTAAATTGGAGAGAGAGAACAAGACTATAATTTTTAAAATTAGAATATCATATAACTTATTTTCAGGGAAAAATTTAACTGAGGTAGAATTTAATAGTGAGCAAACAGCCCCCAGCAACTTTATTCTGTCCTAACACTTAAACCATTCTTTGTTTCAGAGTTTATTGTTCTAAACATGGTTTTTTCACTTTCACTAGAAAAAAATGAAATCTCTCGTGAACTTTTCTCAGGTTATTTATTTGCCATAAGACAGAAAAAGAATCTTGCAAAGTCTTCACACACAATAACTAATTTTAAGGATGTGTACTAAGTCTCTCAAATGAAAAACACATTTTAACTAACAATATTATTGATTTTAGATGGCTGATATTTTATTTCCATTTTCATTGCAGCAATGAAGTAGTATTTAAAGGCCTATTAAATACTATCTAGTTGAGATATATGATGAATGCATTTATTAATTTTCATGAATATTTTATGCAAGTTTAGATCATCAGGCATCCAAATCTCAGTAAAATGTATTATCGTAGACTGATACAGTAGCCTTTATAGTAGACCAATTCTCTCACAGGGAATGCTCCGGGGGGCGGGGGGGGGGAAAGATGAAATGTTTAAAAAATAATTAAGATTAACCCTGAAATTTTTAGAGAATTATCAAGCCACAATAACATGAGGAAAAAATAATAAATAAATATAAACATAGTAATATAAGAGGAAACAGTCAACAACTATTTTCTCTCAGAGAGCATGCACTGTTGCCTCAGTTGTGTCCAGCTCTTTGCGACCCCATGGACTGCAGCCCACCAGGCTCCTCTGTCCACAGGATTCTCCAGGCAAGAACACTGAGTGGGTTGCCACTCCCTTCTCCAGGGGATCTTCCTCAACCAGGGCTCGAACCTGTGTCTCCTGCATTGCAGGCAGATCCTTTGCTACTGAGCCACCTAGGACAATGGCCTAAAATTCTTCTGAATATCCGGAAAGACTCTGAACATATTTTACAAAAGGACCTAAGTCCTCTACTAAGAGTCAGAGAAACCAGCAGAGATATTAATGTTTCCTGAGGTAGATGGGGGAGAGAGTTTTCAATTTTCCAGAAGTAGAGCCATGAACTGCAGAGAAAAGAGAGCTATAAAATATCGGATGTGCCCCTCTCCTCAGATATTTGTTAACCAGTGTAACTGCACCAAGCGTGAGGCCAAAGGTCAGTCAGAATATTTAAGAAAGTTAGAGTAAGTATTTTGACAGTCTGTAATTCTGGGAAAACAGTTATTAAAGCTAATAATTGGAGCTCAAGATCTGTGTGTAGGTGAGTAAGGGGCTTCATGAAGCACCCCCAAAGATCTAAATATAAGCTATCCTATAGTCAAGTCTTGCCCTAATTTGGTTAATGTAATCAACCCATATTCTTTTACTTTCTATAAGAAAAAAGTGTGAACACTCTCTGTAGGAAGAAAACATCTATATGTTAGAGAGTCATTTCCTGGGCAGGTTGATAAGAAGTCTACGGGTCCCCAAGGAGAGAGAGGTCTGGGATATTCAAGGAGGAAGAAAGGACAAACTTTTTTACTTTTTTTCCTCTACATTCCTTAGGATTATATAACAATAATGTATCCTGCCTGAGGACAGTCTTTGGCTAATTCTGTTATCTTAAAAGGTAAATTATGGGAGTAGGTCTGGTCTTTACAAGGATGTATCCTGCCTGAGGACAATCTTTGGATTAAACCTTCTAGCCAACTCTGTTATCTTAAAATGTAAATTATGGGAGTGGGTCTGGTGAGGTCTTTGCAACCTCCAGACATTCTTTGGATTCACTGGATATATAACTCCATTGCTAACACTAGCAAAGGGGGTACTCTTTTGCCCCCTTCTGATGCCTATGTCAGAAGCTTTCTCTATCTCCTTTATACTTTAATAAAACTTTATTACTCAAAAGCTCTGAGCGATCCAGCCTCGTCTCTGGCCCCGGATTTAATTCATCTCCTCTGGAGGCCAAGAATCCCGCGTCTCATCGTTCAGCAACAACCTTTCATATGCTTTGTAAGCAAACGCAATAACAAGCATTTAAGGAAAAATTACCAGGCACAGAATAAGGCAAAATAAATGTTTTAAGTAGTTAAAAAAAAAAGGTAAACAAGTGATAGAGATATTGGAGATAGTAGACTGTAGAGAAAAACATGAAGAAATAATAAAAATTGCACCATATTCTGAGATCTATATTAAATAATAAAATGAAAATTTTAGAAGAAATAAAACAACTGAAATTAAGAAATAAATGAATTTAACAAGCTGTAAGATTCCGACCAGAATTTTTTAAAAGGTTAATAAAATATAAACTGAATCTGTAATCTCCAAACTGAAGACCAGAGGAAAAAAATGAAATAAAATATATTCACAGAATCGTTAAAGAACTAATTTTTTTGTTTTTTTTTTTTAAATTCATTAATTTATTTTAATTGGAGGATCATTACCTTGCAATATTGTGATCGTATTTGCCATACATCAACATGAATCAGCCACAGGGACACATGATAAAGACCTAAATTTAAAGGGCTCATATGATTAGGTCAAGCTCACTCAGGTAATCTCTCTATCATAAAGTCAATTGATCAGGGACTTTAATTAAAGCAGATTACCCTCCAGAAAGGGCCTCATCCAATTAGTTCAAAGTTTTATGAGCAAAGACAGGTTTCCTGAAGGAGAAGCAATCTGTCTCACTGCAACATAAAAATCCTGCCTGAGTCCCAGGTTACTGACATTCCCTGTAGTTTCTGAGCAAATACTACAACATCAACAATTACCTAAATTTTCACCCCACACATTGCCCCACAAATTGCAGACAAATGAGCTAATAAATGGCAGTTGAAGCCTCTTAAGGCTTCCTGCAATGCATGATATCATGCAATGCATGATATCACAATAGAAAACTGATATATAATTTAAAATATATATTGTAAACTTTTAGAAAAGTAAAGAGGACATTAAAATACAGAATTTCTGCAAAAAAATAAATATAGCAATCATCAAGCTTAAATTTGAGATATTCATAATTTTCCCCTATTATATCAGGACTAGGATAAAAATGTTATCACCATATCTATTCACCATTTATTGGAGAGTCTAGCCACAGTCATAAGTAAATGTAAGTGCATTGAAGGAGAAATAAAAATTTCATTATATAAAATATAATTGATATTACATGTAAAACACTCAGAAGACTCCACAAACTACTAGAACAAATTTGTAATGTTTTTCCACAAATGATTTTTATAAATACCAGAAATATGAAAAATGAAATAAAAATACTATTTACAGAAACCTAAAACCTTCCAATATCTAAGAACAAATTTAACAAAGAGGTAAAATTCTATTATGAAAGTTATTAAATATCATTGGGAGAAATTAAAGACAAACCAAATAAACAAAAGGATATACCATCTTTGTTAAAAGGAATGATTAATATTAAAAGCTGTTAATTCTACCCAAAATGACCTACAAAAGCAATGCGGACACAATAATAATCATCCTAGGAGGCATTTTGAAGCAGACAAATAGACTCTAAACTTTCCATCCAAATATAGTTTTTATGAGTAACCAGCACTCTTGAAGAAGAAAAAAGTAGAAGGACTTGTATTAAAAAGTATGAAGGCTTCTATACTGGCTATATCAATATGGCCAGTATAAAAGCAATGATAAAAAAATAAATAAATAAATTAGAATGGTTTACAGAAGCAGACACAAACATACGTTGCCATTTGATTTACAAACAATATGGCAGTGTCAAAAGAAAAAGAAAACATTATCTTCTCAATAAATACACTGAGTCAACTGGATATCTATATGACAAAAAATATTCCATTTTACTTCATATCATACACAAAGCATCAATTTTAGTTATACTGTAGAAATGTGAATACAAAACAATAAAAGGTTTTTATCAAGATGAAAAAGATAGCCATAGATGTCAAATTGCTCATTAGAATTAAGAATTATACCACTGAGAGTCAAAAGTGAAGCCACAAATTATCAGAAGATATTGTCAAGGCACATATTTGATAAAGAACTTCTAGCTGGAATACATAAAGAACCCCTACAATTGATAAAAAAATTACTGACTATGCAGTAGATAATATGGGCAAATGACTTGAATTTATGTACTATAAAAGTGATATAAAATGGTCAACAAACTTACAAAAATATGTTTAAAATCATTTCTCATCACAGAAACACAATTTAAAATTACAATGTAATACAACTGCATACTCAAAAGAATGACTACAATGAAACAAAGACAATACCAAATGTTAGAAAAAAAATAAAGTGTAAATGAAAATCTTGTTTACTTCTGGTGTCACTTTAAATAGAGTCACCCAACCCATTGCTTTGCACTATCTTCTAGGGCTAAACATACAAACGTATTGTGATTCAGTAGCTCCACACCTAGGTACTTACCTAAGATAAATGTGTACATTATTTGCCAATGACATGTGAAAAGGTGCTTTTAGTAGGCCTTTACTTGATGATGTTATTAAGTCACCAAGTCATATCCAATTCTTCTGCAACCCCATGGACTGTAGCCTGCCAGGCGCCTCTGTCCATGGGACTTCCCCAGCAAGAATATTGGAGTGGGTGGCCATTTCCTTCTCTAGGGGTTCTTCCCAGACCAGGAATCAAATCCACATCTCCTGCATGGGCAGGCAAGTTCTTTACCACTGTGCCAGGAAGAAAGCCCGCTTTATATGATAGCCCCAATATTAAATAAAAACAAAAAGAAAGGCCCATCAAATTCAGTAAACTGTGACATAGTCAAGCAATACAATGCTCTATCACTATGAAAACAAACAAATTTGTAACTTGCAACATCACGAATAAACATGAGGAACATAATACCACAAAATAATTCAGACAATATGATTCCGTTGTTACATAGTTTTAAGGCACACGTGAATTATCTAAAATGAGGATCTGGATCACCTTACGAGTGTACCACTGAGTGGGAAAGAGAATGAGGGCTTTTGGAGCTACAGTAATATATCTTTAATGTTGATTACAGGAAGTGATATTAGTTTGTAACAAACTGCTGATATATTTTTATGATTTATGCATATATTGATATGCATCTCCCTAAATAAATATGTGAACTCCAAAACCATTTTCCAATGAATGAAGGCATTGACAATTTGGGAGCCATGTCTTTCACTTTTGGAAAACTAAGTCAAAAAATTTTTGAAAGAGGACTAGAGTTCACCTTGTAGTTTCTTAGTATATTGGAAGGAACGAGGGGTAAGAGAACAAGAGGGGAAAGGGACAAGGGGTAGAGAATGAATCTCCAAATATAAACAATGTCTGTAACCTTTACACTTCTTAGCTGTGTCCAATGAGAGTATCCTGAGGCAATGATACTCCAATAGTGAACACTTTAGCTCTTAGATATTCTTATCAAAATCTCATGTCCCACTTAAGGAATCAATACTCCCTAGAGTAAAGGCTAAATCCAGTACCGAAGCAGGGAAGCTGCAAGATTATCCTGGAATGTGTTCATTTTATTGTGTCCAAAGTTGCTCAAAGAATGCTAGAGACCAATCAAAAGGACATAATTGCTGTCATGAAGGGACTTTAAGTGCAATTTGGAAAAATATGACTACCAAAATGAAGATAATATTGGATTATAATGCTGTAAATAACATAGGACCATATAAGGCCATTGTTGCTGTCCTCCTTCTTCAGTTGCTATGTCGTGCCTGACTCTGTGACCCCTGGACTTCAGTATGCCAGGTCTCACTGTCCTTCACTATCTCCCAGACTTTGCTCAAATTCATGCCCATTTAGTCAATGATGTCATCTAACTATTTCACCTCTGTTGCTGACTTGTTGGAAAAGACCCTGAGGCTGGGAAAGACGGAGATCAGAAGGAGAAGTGGCCAACAGAGGATGAGATGAGCCCATACTAGGATTAATAAATTAAAGAATGAATAAGTAAATATATTTGAAGGGAAACCCCTTCTTTTCCTTTTAATGGCAACTCATACAGATGAAATGATGAAGTAGAAAATCACCCAGTGAGACTAAGATTAATAATTTGATTGAAGAAAAGGGTATTTGCATGCTTTCAAAGAATTTAATCCCAAATACTTATAAGTCAGTTCAGTTCAGTCCCTCAGTCGTGTCCAACTCTTTGCGACCCCATGAACCGCAGCACGCCAGGCCTCCCTGTCCATCACCAACTCCCGGAGTTTACCCAAACTCATGTCCATTGAGTCGGTGATGCCATCTAACCATCTCATCCTCTGTTGTCCCCTTCTCCTCCTGCCCTATCTTTCCCAGCATCAGGATCTTTTCAAATGAGTCAGCTCTTCGCATGAAGTGGCTAAAATATTGGAGTTTCAGCTTCAACATCAGTCCTTCCAATGGACACCCAGGGCTTATTTCCTTTAGGATGGACTGGTTGGATCTCCTTGCAGTCCAAGGGACTCTCAAGAGTCTTCTCCAACACCACAGTTCAGAAGCATCAATTCTTTGGTGCTCAGCTTTCTCTATAGTATAACTCTCACATCCATACATGACCACTGGAAAAAGCATAGCCTTGACTAGACAGACCTTTGTTGGCAAAGTAATGTCCCTGCTTTTTAATATGCTGTCTAGGTTGGTCAACACTTTCCTTCCAAGGAGTAAGCGCCTTTTAATTTCAGGGCTGCAATCACCATCTGCAGTGATTTTGGAGACCCAAAAAATAAAGTCAGAGTGAAAATAATAAGTTTACAGTGGAGAGAACTAAAGGATACAGTCTTAACAAAGTGATTTTAACTGGCATCAATAACACTGAGGAGAATACAATAGCTGTCTGTGATATGCTTCCCTAAAGTGCATAATTTCAATCAAATCCTCAGAAAACAGTCAAGAAACATAAAACGAAAGACATTCTATTTCTCAGAAATATTCAGGTCAAGCAAAACTGTTAAAGAAACTCTGTCAAATTAAAGTTGCTAAAGAGAGAAAGCAACTCAATGCAATGAGTACTTCTCTGCTGAATCCTATATCAAGGAAATAACAAAACCTATAGAGGGCATTGTTGAGACAACTGACAGGATTTAGGTATGAACTGTGGATAATGTTTGATCAATATATATATATATATATATATATATATATATAATTTTGATTAAAAAATACTATGGTTTTAAAAAGAATGTCTTTATCCTTGTTTTTAAGGGAATATAAACAATAGTACTGAGTTGCAGGATGCATGATGTATTAAATGTACTCTCCAATATAAAATTTATTTTCATGTCTGATGGTGTCCATTTCTTTGTGATTAACCTTTGAGAATGATCTGAATTTCCTGGATTAAACCCTGAGGGACTATATATATATAACTATTGGTCACAAACAAATGAGCTACTGGTCATAGATATTAATTTAATCCAGTGCACGAATGATGTTATAATGGTGCCCTATTGAATTAGATATAAAATACACTGGTTGATTCAATTGTGCATTGTAACCTTAAATCTTCAAAGAAAATATATACATGCAAACTCACTTTGAAATATGCTGTGTAGGCAGTTCATACTGAACCTATATTTATGTGTTTATATCCATATTTTTGAAATATTATTTATGTTAGAGTCTGCCTCCTGAGTGCTGTATTGACTACACAGTGAGGTTTAAAACAGTATATAGCCATTTAAAAAACAACTCATCTGGGTAAGAGAGGGCAATTACCATTATTACCTGCCACTCATGTAAGTTAAATCCCACATATAAATATATTCTCAAGAGAAGATGACAGATTGCCTCTTTGTTAAATTAAGAAGGTTCAAAGAGTGACATTTCATAAAAAATTGCCCTGCTACTTCTACACAGGCTGTACCTACTCGTATTTGTAATCAGACTAAAGTACAGACTAAAGTACAATCGGACAGAGCTTGTCTGGATTCACAGCTCTGCATCATATTCAGAAATTTTCTTTTGATGGATGGCATGTTGCCAACAGGCTCATCTGGGAACATCAGAGATAGAGGGAAACACATTAAAGCAGTCACATAAGTAACAGATCAATAACCAAAGCATCTTTTCATTGATGCAATCAGAACACTGAAACACTGACAGGAAGTAAAGACTATTGGTAGTATTTTTTCATTTTTTTAGCTACTATGAAGCAGTAATGTGATTGATAAGGGTGGAGAAGTATGACTGTGTCTTATATACTATCCTATGTGGGCATGTACAAGTAAAACAAAGACCCTGAATAAAGCAACTTTAAAGACAACATAAATCATCTTCTCTGCATTATTACTGAGTTTCCCAGGGAGTTCAGTAATAAAGAATCTGCCTGCCAATGCAGAAGACATAGGAGACACAGGTTCAATCGCTGGGTCTGGAAGATCCCTTAGAGGAGAACATGGCAACCCACTCCACTGTTCTGCCTAGAAAATTCTATGAAATGAGGAGCCACATTCCATGAAATGAGGGGACACAAAGAGTCAGGTACAACTGAACACACACAGGCACACATATTGTTACTATCATTAACAAGTAACAAGGACAATAGCTGTTTGATACTTATTACATTTAACACTTGAATCTGTACATTTCAGGGAACACTAATAAATGCATTCAAATATTTAATAACTTTCTATTTGATTTGACTCATCTGATCAATAGAATTGGTATTACTTGTCTTATAACACACAGTATATATGTAATAGAATGTCAGTATAGGTTTGCTTCAGTAAACCTCCCATTTAGTGAGATAGAAACTGAGTAAGTGATGCTCACAAACACATTTTTAGAGCCTACCATGGTACTTGAAAGATAATATTTACCTCAAAAATATTTGTTAAATGATTTTTTGCAAATATTAGGGAAGGAATGAGGAAGAAAATTAAATTATCAGAGCTAGTCAAAGATGGAAAACGCTGGCCTAAGAGTCACCACATTTTCTAATGGAAAATATCCAAACAGATACGTTAAATGATGGAACTGAGAAACTTGAAGTTAACTAGGGTTTGACCTAGTATCAGTGTATTTCCAGCTATTTTTTTTTAAACCTCTGAATCAGATATAATTGAAATTTCATGTGAGGTGAAAGTTGCTCAGTAATGTCTGCCTCTTTGCAACCCCACGGACTATACATATACAGTCCATGGAATTCTGCAGGCCAGAATACTGGAGTGGGTAGCCATTCCCTTCACCAGGGGATCTTCCCAACCCAGGGACTGAACCCAGGTCTCCCACACTGCAGGCGGATTCTTTACCAGCTGAGTCACCAGGGAAGCCCATGAAATCTCATGAAGAAGTCTTATTCACAAGGGATTTTTTGTTTTTGTTTTTAATAGGTACATAATAAGAACATTTAAAACCAGCTTCAAAAGGGGAGATGTGAAATGTGTTGGTTCATGTATATAAAACAACCAAAGATGAGTTTAGCCTCTGTCAATGGAATTATGGTGAGTGATTACATTGCTATAAGAGTGGATGGTGTCTCCAGAGCTTTTTCAAACTTCATGGCCCTTGGATTATCATCAGTAAATCAAACAACTTTCCCACTCAAGCTACTTGATTGTGAGGTGTCTGAGCATCATTAATTCACCAGTTTGACTGTTTCCAGTATATGCCAGCCTTCATAAAACTAAACATTAAGCAACCTAGTTAGGTTCATAATGTTATCCTCTTTGGGCTGTGTGCATATTAAGTCACTTCAGTCGTTCCTTACCCTTTGTGACCCTATGGATTGAGCCTGACAGGCTCCTCTGTCCATGGGATTCTCCAGGCAGGAATACTGGAATGGGCTACCCTGACATACTTCGGTGGATCTTCCTGACCCAGTGATAGAGCCCATGCCTCTTACGCCTCCTGCTCTGGCAAAGGGGTTCTTTATCACTAGCACCACCTGGAGAACAAATGCATGAGAGTTAAGTCACCACAGGTCACATAGTTAGAGAGGTTAAATCCTGGGTCTTAACTCAGATTTCTATACCCTTTGGTGTCTACATCATGGTCAGTATTTGCAATTTGATTAACTGAATTTATAAAATGGGGAAAAAATAAAACTTCTTTAGATTTTTGACTCATCACAGTAAATGTGTTTATATCTTCTATCAATAAATGGCAAAAGCATCTGAAGGGAAACACCTTTATTCCCTTGAACAAACACTTGAATAAACACTTCACTTGAGCATTTTTAAACCTACTTAGGAATCATCACCTTTCAAAACCAGTCAACCAGTCTTTTCATTTTTTGGTTTTGCTTTTTGGCTTGTGAGATCTTAGTTTCCTTTTCAGGTAGTGAGCCCACCTGCTAAGCAATGAAAGCTTGGAATGTTAACCACTGAACCACCAAGGGATTCCCCAGTCTTTCCTTTGGCTTCTATACCTTACAAGTTTCTGTGAGTAAAGTACTTGATTAAGAAATCAGAAAAACAAAGCAATCAATTCTGTCTTCCTTAGTGTTGAAAGTTTAAAGAGTTGAAGTAAATTAGCATACAGGTACTACTTTCTCTCAGAAAGCATAAGATAAATTTAATATTCATTCCAAGAATTTCCTTTCCTAAAGAATACATGTTTAATTTAATATTTTTCCTACTTTCCCTTTTGCAAATAATTTTGACATGTGGGAAATAAGCAAGTTGTTGTTGTGTTTGTTCAGTTGCTAAGTTGTGTCCTACTCTTTGCAACCCCATAACTACAGCACACCAGGCTTCCCTGTCCTTCACTATCTCCTGGAGCTTGCTCAAATTTATGTCCATCGAGTAGGTGATGCCATCCAACAATCTCATCCTCTGTTGCCCCCTCCTCTTCCCACTTTCAATCTTTCCCAGCATCTGGGTCTTCTTCAATGAGTTGGCTCTGCACATCAGGTGGTCAAAATATTGTAGCTTCAGCTACATCAAGACTTCCGATGAATATTCAGGGTTGATTTCCTTTAGGATTTACTGGTTTGATCTCCTTGCAGCCCAAGGGACTCTCAAGAGTCTTCTCTAACATCACAGTTCAAAAACATCAATTATTTGGTGCTCAGCCTTTGTTATGGTCTAACTCTCACATCCATACATGACTACCGAGAAAACCACAGCTTTGACTAGATGGGCTAGAGCAAAGTGATGACTCTGCTTTTTAATACAATGTCCAGGTTTATCACAGTTTTTCTTCCAAGGAGCAGGTGTCTCTTAATTTTGTGGCTATAGTCACCATCTGCAGTGACTTTGGGACACAAGAAAATAAAATTTGACACTGTTTCCACTTTTCCCCCATCTATTTGACATAAAGTGATGAGACCAAATATAATGATCTTCATTTTTTGAATGTTGAGTTTTAAGACAGCTTTTTTACTCTCCTCTTTCTCTTTCATCAAGAAGCTCTTTAGTTCCTCTTCATTTTATGCCATTAAAGTGATATCAACTGCATATCTGAGGTTGTTGATACTTCTGGCAATCTTGATTCCAGCTTGTGAGTCATCCAGCCCAATATTTCATGCGGTGTACTCTGCATATATGTTAAATACTCAGGGTCACAATATACAGCCTTGATGTAGTCCTTCCCACTCAACAGCCAATAAAGCTATACATGTTCAATGAGCAACCGCAGTGGGATGATGATGACATGGGCATGTCACCCAACTATGCTGAGTGGCTGAAGGACATGTTCCTGCTAGTTAGGGCCTGAAACAATGTGGTCCACCAGAGAAGGCAATGGCAAACCACTTCAGTTTTCTTGCCTTGTGAACCCCATGAACAGTATAAAAAGGCAAAAAGGTGTGACACTGAAAGATGAGTCCCCCAGGTTGGTAGGTGTCCAGTACACTACTGGGAAAGAGTGGATAAATAGCTTCAGAAAGAATGAAGAGGCTGAGCCAAAGCAGAAACGATGCCTGGTTGTGAATGTGTCTGGTGGTGAATGTGTGATGCTGTAAAGAACAATATTGCATAGGAACATGGAATGTTAGATCCATGAATCAAGGGAACATGGATGTGGTCAAATAGGAGATGGCAACAGTGAACATAAACATTTTAGTATCAGTGAACTTAAATGGATGTGAACAGGCGAATGTAACTCAGACGACCATTATATATACTACTATGGACAGGAATCCCTTAGAAAGAATGGAGCAGCCCTCATACTCTTCAAAAGATTCCAAAATGCAATAATTGCTCACAGTCTCAAAAGTAAGAGAATGGTCGTGTTTCATTTCCAAGGCAAACATTTCAACATCACAGTGATCCAAGTAAGCAAGTAAATGTTTCCAACAATCAACAAACCAAACATATACAAACACTCCATGCACTAACCAAATAGGCATCCTATAATAGCTGGAAGATAAGCTTCAAAGGATTTGCTTAGCAGAAAATTAACAGAAAAGAAAGCAAAAAAATTTCTACATTGAGAAAGAAGTACATCTGTCAGTTCAGTTCAGCTCAGTTCAGTCTCTCAGTCATATCTGACCCTTTGCAAATGCATGGACTGCAGCACGCCAGGCCTCTCTGTCCATCACCAACTCCCAGAGTTTACTCAAACTCATGTCCATCGAGTTAGTGAAGCCATCCAACCATCTCATCCCATCGTCCCCTTCTCCTCCCCCTTCAAATCTTTCCAAACATCAGAGTATTTTCAAATTAGTCAGCTCTTCACATCAAGTGGCCAAAGTATTGGAGTTTCAGCTTCAACATCAGTCCTTCCAAGAACTCCCAGGACTGATATATTTAGGATGGACTGGTTGGATCTCCTTGAAGTCCAAGGGAATCTCAAGAGTCTTCTCCAACATCATACTTCAAAAGTATCAGTTCTTCAGGACTCAGATTTCTTTACAGTCTAACTCTCACATTCATACATGACCACTGGAAAAACCACAGTCTTGACTAGACAAACCTTTGCTAGCAAAGTAATGATTCTGCTTTTTAATATGCTATCTAGTTTGGTCATAACTTTCCATCAAAGGAGTAAGCATCTTGTAATTTCATGCCTACAGTCACCATCTTCAGTGATTTTGGAGCCCAAGAAAATAAACTCTGCCACTGTTTCCACTGTTTCCCCATCTATTCGCCATGAAGTATTGGGACCAGATGCCATGATCTTTGTTTTCTGAATGTTGAGCTTTAAGCCAACTTTTTCACTCTCCTCTTTCACTTTCATCAAGAGGCTCTTTAGTTCTTCACTTTCTGCCATAAGGGTGGTGTCATCTGTATATCTGAGGTTATTGATATTTCTCCTGGCAAATTTGATTCTAGTTTGTGCTTCTTCCAGCCCAGCGTTTCTCATGATGTACTCTGCATACATGGTAAATAAGCAGGGTGACAATATACAGCCTTGATGTACTCCTTTTCATATTTGGAACCAGTCTGTTGTTCCATGTCCAATTCTAACTGTTGCTTCCTGACCTGCATACAGGTTTCTCAAGAGGCAGGTCAGGTGGCCTGGTATTCCCTTCTCTTTAAGAATTTTCCACAGTTTATTGTGATTCACACAGTCAAAGGTTTTGGCATAGTCAATAAAGCAGAAATAGATGTTTTTCTGGAACTCTCTTGCATTTGTGATGATCCAGTAGATGTTGGCAATTTGATCTCTGGTCCCTCTGTCTTTTCTAAAACCAGCTTGAATATCTGGAAGTTCACAGTTCACGTATTGTTGAAGTCTGACTTGGGGAATTTTGAGCACTGCGTTATTAGTGTGTGAGACGAATACAATTGTGCGGTAGTTTGAGCATTCTTTGGCATTGCCTTTCTTTGGGATTGGAATGAAAACTGACCTTTTCCAGTCCTGTGGCCACTGATGAGTTTTCCAAATGTGCTGGCATATTGAGTGCAGCACTTTCACAGCATCATCTTTCAGGATTTGAAATAGCTCAACTGGAATTCCATCACCTCCACTAGCTTTGTTCATAGTGATGCTTTCTAAGGCCCACTTGACTTCACATTCCAGAATGTCTGGCTTCAAGTATGACCTAAATCAAATCCCTTATGATTAAACAGTGGAAGTGAGAAATAGATTTAAGGGACTAGATCTGATAGAGTGCCTGATGAACTATGGACAAAGGTCCAGGATATTTTGCAGGAGGCAGAGATCAAGACCAGCTGAAGAGGGGGAAGAAAATTTAAAAGGCAAAATGGTTGTCTGAGGAGACCTTACAAACAGCTGAGAAAAGAAGAGAAGCTCAAGGCAAAGGATAAAAGGAAAGATATGCCCATTTAAATGCAGAGTTCCAAAGAATAGCAAGGAGAGATAAGAAAGCCTTCCTCAGCAATCAATGCAAAGAAATAGAGGAAAATAACAGAATGGGAAAGACTAGAGATCTCTTCAAGAAAATTAGAGATACCAAGGGAACATTATATGCAAGGCTGGGCTCAATAAAGGACAGAAATGGTATGGACCTAATAGAAGCAGTAGATATTTAGAAGAGGTGGTAAGAATACAAAGAAGAACTATACAAAGAATATCTTCACGACCTAGATGATCATGATGGTGTAATCACTCACCTAGAGTCAGACATTCTGGAATGTAAAGTCAAGTGAGCCTTAAGAAGCATCACTACAAACAAAAGTACTGGAGATGATGGAATTCCTGTTGAGCTATTTCAAATCCTAAAAGATGATACTGTGAAAGTGCTGCCTTCCATGCCAGCAAATTTGGAAAACTCAGCAGTGGCCACAGGACTGGAAAAGGTCAGTTTTCATTCCAATCCCTAAGAAAGGCAAGGTCAAAGAATGCTCAAACTATCACACAATTGCATTCATCTCACATGTTAGCAAAGTAATGCTCAAAATTCTCCAAGCCAGACTTCAAGAGTATGTGAACCGTGAACTTCCAGATGTTCAAGTTGGATTTAGAAAAGACAGAGGAACCAGAGATCAAACTGGCAAAATCCGTTGAAACATCGAAAAAGCCAGAGAGTTCCAGAAAAACATCTATTTCTGCTTTTGATGATGCCAAAGCCATTTACTGTGTGGTTCACAATAAACTGTGGAAAATTCTTCAAGAGATGGGAATATCAGACTACCTTACCTGCCTCCTGAGAAATCTGTATGCATGTTACGAAGCAACAGTTAGAACTGCACATGGAACAACAGACTGGTTCCAAACAGGGAAAGGAGTACATCAAGGCTGTATATTGTCACCCTGTTTATTTAACTTATATGCAGAGTACATCATGTGAAATGCCAGGCTGGATGGAGCACAAGCTGGAATCAAGATTGCCAGGAGAAATATCAATAACCTCAGATATACAGATGACACCACCCTTATGGCAGAAAGTAAAGAGCTAAAGAGCCTCTTGATGAAAGTGAATGAAGAGAGTGAAAAAGTTGGCTTAACACTCAACATTCAGAAAACTAAGATCATGTCATCCAGTCGCATCACTTCATGGCAAATAGATGGGGAAACAATGGAAACAGTGACAGGCTTTATTTTTTCAGCTCCAAAATCACTGCAGCTCGTGACTGCATCCATGAAATTACAAGACACTGGCTCCTTGGAAGACAAGCCATGACCAACCTAGACAGCATACTAAAAAGCAGAGTCATTACTTTGCCAACAAACTTCCATCTAGTCAAAGTTATGGTTTTTCCAGTAGTCATGTATGGATGTGAGAGTTGGACTATAAAGAAAGCTGAAAAAAAAAGAAAGCTGAGCCCTGAAGAATTAATGCTTTTAAACTGTTGTGGTGTTGGAGAAGACTCTTGAGAGTCTCTTGGACTGCAAGGAGATCCAACCAGTCCATCCTAAAAGAAATCAGTTCTGAATATTCATTGGGAGGACTGATTCTGGACCTGATACTTCATTACTTCGGCCACCTGATGCAAAGTACTGACTCATTGGAAAAGACCCTGATGCTGGGAAAGACTGAAGGCGGGAGGAGAAGGGGACAAGAGAGGATGAGATGGCTGGCTGGCATAACCAATTCAATGGACATGAGTTTGAGTAAGCTCTGAGAGTTAGTGATGGACAGGGAAGCCTGGTGTGGTGCAGTGTATGGGATCACAAAGAGTTGGACATGACTGGGCAATTGAACTGAACTGAACTCAGTCATTAAATTAAGAAGAAAAACAAGATTTTTGTCATCATCAAAAAATCTACAAACAATAAATGTTGGAGAAGGTATAGGAAACCGAACCCTTCTACACAGTTGTTCACATGCTGATTCACTTCAGTCGTGTCTGACTCTTCATGACCTTATCGACTATAACCAGCGAGCATCCTCTTTCCATGGGATTCTCCAGGGAACAATACTGGGGTGGGCTGCCATATCCTCCTTCTCAACCCAGAGATCAAACCCATGTCTCTTACATCTCCTGCATTGGTAAGCAGATTCTTTAACACTAGCACCACCTGGGAAGCCTCCTAAATAGTTGGTGGGAATGCAAATTGGTGTAGCGCTATGGAGAACAATCTGGAGGTTCCTTGAAAAACTAAAAATAGAGTTACCATATGATCCAGCAATCTCAATCCTGGACATATATCTGGAAAAGACGGAGACTCTAATTTAAAAAGATACATATACCCCAATGTTCAGTGCAACACTATTTACAATAGCCATGTAATCTAAATTTCCATTGACAGATGATTGGATAAATGAGATGTGGTATATACATACAATGAAATATTAATCAACCATAAAAATGAGTGAAATAATGTCATTTGCAGCAACATGCATAGGCCTAGAGATTAAATGAGACAGAGTAGAACAAATAATCATTTGATACCACTGATGTGTGGAATCTAAAAAATGATACAAATGAAATCATTTACAAAATGGAAATAAGACTTTCAGATATAGAAAAAAATTATGGCTGCCAAAGGGAGGAGTTAACAGATACACACTATGATATATAAAATAGGTAAACAGCAAGGAACAAGGACCTACTGTATAGAACAGGGGATTCTACTGAGCATCTTGTAATAATGTATAAGGCTAAAAAATTTGAAAACATATTTTTTAGACATACACACACACACATATATGTATGTAATATATATGTAACATATATATATTATATATATATAATCAGTTCAGTTCAGTTGCTCAGCCATGTCCGACTCTTCGTGACCCCATGGACTGCAGCACGCCAGGCTTCCCTGTCCATCACCAACTCTTGGAACTTACTCAAACTCATGTCCACCAAGGCAGTGATGCCATCCAACAATCTCATCCTCTATAGATTGTGTATATATATAAGTCACTATATATAAATGGGGACGTCCTTATGTAATGACCATATCTTCCTGTTGTTTTGTGTGCCTTATGATTTTTCTCTTGTAAAATGAACCTTTAAATCGAATAATGTGGCAACTCTGAAAATCATATTTTCCTTTTTCCCAAGTTTGTGTTTTTTTTTTTTTTTTTTTTTTTTGGTGGGGGGAAGGCATGGGAGGATTGTTGTCTTTTTGTGGTTGTTTGGTTTTTTGGGTTTGTTTTTTTTTTTTTTTTTTTTTTGCTTTTGTTTTTATTTTAATTGCAGGCTCTCTCTGTGCTAAGCATCAGCTTTATAAATTTAAGGTCTTCTCAGCCTTTCCCCAGGCATGCACACTTTTAAGTTCTCATTGTATAGTAAATCCTCTACATATGAACAGGTCTCATTCCAGGAGCATGTTCATAAGTCCAATTTATTCTTAAGTCCAGCAAAGTTAGCCTCGTTACCCAGCTAACGCAATCAACTATATAGTGTTGTACTCTTAATAGGTTTGTAATACTTTCCACAAAAATGATAACATAAAAAAGAAACAAATATAAAAAAATAAAGAAAATATTTTAAATCTTATACTACAGTGCTTTGAAAAATGCAGTAGCACAGTACAGCGGCTGGAATCCAGGGGCTGGAGTCCGGTGAGCAGTGCAGAAAAGCAGCTGACCGGAGAAGGGAGAGGAGGTGCGTGACAAGCTGCAATTTCCCTCATGCCTGATGTTGATAGCGCGGATTCCGGTTCCTTGTTGGATTCAATTCTATTTCCTCTCCTAAAAAATGAAAAAAAAAAAAAAAAAAATCCAAAGATGTCTGGGTAGTAGCCCTTTTTCTTTTCTCATTACAGATGACATAGTAGCAGTGGATAGTATTCCAAATGTCTGCTGCAAATGTGTACTGTTCAGTGTTGGGATCCTGTGCCTCAAAAAGTAACAGTCAGCCGTACGTCTGAAGAACATGTGTAAGACTGCTGTCAAAAATTTAACCTGAAATCCCAATAATATAACCTGAAAAAACTATTCAGACAAATAGAGATGTAATGAAGTTGACAAATACAAAACATAAGGAAAAAAAATACGTATATATATATATATATATATGTAAAACTAACAGTGCCTCTTTGAATAAAGAAAATGCCCTTGCCATTTCCTTGCATCGTGAATCTCTTTGGTTCTTCATCTTCATCCTCCTCTTGTCTCTCTTCATCCTTTCTCTGGGCCTCCAATTCCATCAAGCCTTCATTAGCAAACTCCTCTTGCTGCACAGAGGAGAGGGAAATGGCACCCCACTCCAGTACTCTTGCCTGGAGAATTCCGTGGACAGAGGAGCCTGTCCACGGCTGCAGTCCATGGGGTCTCAAAGAGTCCGACGCACTGAGCGATGTCACTTTCCCTTTTCACTTTCATGCATTGGAGAAGGAAATGGCAACCCACTCCAGTGTTCTTGCCTGGAGAATCCCGGGGCCGGGGGAGCCTGGCGGGCGGCCGTCTGTGGGGTCGCGCAGAGTCGGACACGGCTGAAGCGACTCAGCAGCAGTGATGCACAGGCGCGCACACAAAGGCGCCGCCGCTGGCAGAGATGCACGCACAGAACATGGACGCCAGACACGTGAACGAACGTGCATGACTGGCCGAGTGAATGCATGTTTACATCTTTGACAGTTCTCAACCTGGAGGTTCATATGTAGGGGACTCACTGTATACACACTCATTTTTGAATGTCCAGGTCTTTAATGTCCGGCTGCATAAGGGGTAAAAAGTTGAAAACCTTCAACAGACTCCAGAGCTCTAGCAGTTACAATATAGTTACCTCAGAAAGTCTGTCAGTGAAATTATTGGCAGGTAGAGAGACAGATTACTGATGGGACCTACTCCATTTTCCCAGAAACCTCTGGACAATCTTTGAAAATATAGTTTAAGAAACTCTCCATTGAACTTTGTACAAATTTTGTCCTTAGCCCCACATTTTGACTCCAAGCATAAAAAACAGTACTCTGGAATTTTTTTTAAATAGACTATTTCTTTTTGACAGAATGTGCATTAACTTAATATCCACACCTATGCAGTCACTATCATTATTATCACAATACCATATACCAATGTGAAAACTGAGAAAAAGATTATAAAAGTCCCCTGATATCTCACACCCAATAAACGACAAAACTTAGATCTGAACCTGAGATATATGCTCCTGGATTTGTACTCCAACACCTACAATATATTGCAAAGTGGTCATGTGAGCAACTACAAAAGGTGATTCTCACCACCGAAGTACTTAGTGCGTTTATTAATAAAAAATGAAGTGAAAGTGTTAGCCACTCAGTCGTGTCCAACTCTTTACGACCCCATGGACTGTAGCCCACGAGGCTTCTCTGTCCATGGGATTTCCCAAGCAAGAATACTGTAGTGGGTTGCCATTTCCTTCTCCAGGGGATCTTCCCAACCCAGAGATCGAACCCAGGTCTCCCGCATGGCAGGCAGATTCTTCACCATCTGAGCCACCAGGTAAGTCCAGTAAAAATAATAAATGCATTAATTCATATGATTAAAAATCTTGGTACTAACAATGCCTCCAAAAGTTAACAATATATTATAATGCCTCTTTAAGTAAAGTTCACAACAACAGAAAAATATAAATAGCTTTGTTTTATCAGAACAATCTGGAACCCTATTCCTCTGATTAAGGAAAGTTCAAAAAGTAACACAATTGTTCACTCTTTCCAGTGAAACTTGGCCTCAACCACAAAGCATATTCACACTTTCACACCCTTCAATGTCACCTCTAAGGTGCTTCTGAAAAAATGACTGGAGCAGTAGTCTTCTGAAAGAAGTGGTACCTATTAGTAGTTCAGCTTATATGTCTTTTCTACTTGTATACAAATGGAGGGTCTTGTCGCATTGACATCTGTTAGAACATTTTACTCCTATTACTTTGTTTAAAAATTAGTAAAAAGTGGAAAAGTAAAAGATAAAAAGTTGCCATTGCCTACTCTGATAAATAATGATACATATTAGTATATGTGTTGAAAGTGCTGAGTCTTAACTCCATTCATACTTATTTGACTAAAGCTGATTTACCGTATATTCAAATACAAGGAAACAAAAGGTTCTTTGCCTGAATCCAAAAATGTCTTGGGTGACAGATGCTTAGGCATCTGTCAAAGGAAAGCTCATAGCAGTGAATTTCCATACCCAGTTATGTGATGAATAGCACTCTGTCAGTTTTTCCTGTTGGAAATTGACATGAACTGAGGAAAATGACAACTCTTTTGAGATCTCTGAATTGTGCCTGTTATGCAACAGATTTTTTAAAAATGTGTAATAGTTATGCCTTCTAACTATTGGAAATATAAGGATCTTACCTCCTAATCTCCCTTCAGAGTGGAGCAATTTAACCTACTCACTGATGCAGAACGCTTGATCCTTATGAGTTTCTTAGAGAAGAGTTTTGAATTGCTCAGAATCCTACACAGGGGTTAATGTCCATGTTATACAATGTAGACAGATGGTTTGATTTGAACTATTTTAAGAGTAGCTTCTGACTGGTCATAGCTTCAGACATGAAAGGATTGACTATAACAGTAAAAAGAAAGGAAAAAAAAAAAGTCTTATTCTGAGTGGCTCTGCCTAATAACTGTTCACTGTATTACATCTACTAATATCTGCCAAAATCTACTTTCAGTTCTAAGTTTGCTAATTGTGATTTTCGTTTCCTTAATCAGGATCTAACCTCATCCTAAGGAGGTTGACTCCTTAAATAAATAAATAAATAAATGGTTGACTCATTTTATTTCTTACTACTTTTCAGTACACTGAGAAAAATGCTTACTAAAACTGTACAAAAAAGATCTTCATGACCCAGATAATCACGATGGTGTGGTCACACACTTAGAATCAGATATTCTGGAATGTGATGTCAAGTGGGCCTTAGGAAGCATCAGTACAAACAAAGCTAGTGGAGGTGATGGCATTCCAGTTGAGCTATTTCAAATCCTAAAAGATGATGCTGTGAAAGTGCTGCACTCAATATGCCAGCAAATTTGGAAAACAGCAGTGGCCACAGGACTGGAGAAGGTCAGTTTTCATTCCAATCCCAAAGAAAGGCAATGCCAAAGAATGCTCAAACTACCGCACAATTGCACTCATCTCACACACTAGTAAAGTAATGCTCAAAATTCTCCAAGCCAGGCTTCAGCAATACATGAACCGTGAACTTCCAGATATTCAAGCTGGTTTTAGAAAAGGCAGAGGAACCAGATATCAAATTGCCAACATCCGCTGGATCATCGAAAAAGCCAGAGAGTTCCAGAAAAACATCTATTTCTGCTTTATTGACTATGCCAATGCCTTTGACTGTGTGGATCATAATAAACTGTGGAAAATTCTGAAAGAGATGGATGTATCAGACCACCTGACCTGCGTCTGGAGAAACCTGTATGCAGGTCAGGAAGCAAAAGTTAGAACTGGACATGGAACAACAGGCTGGTTCCAAATAGGAAAGAAGTACGTCAAGGCTGTATATTGTCACCCTGCTTATTTAACTTATATGCAGAGTACATCATGAGAAACGCTGGGCTGGAAGAAGCACAAGCTGGAATCAAGATTTTTGGGAGAAATATCAATAACTTCAGATATCAGATGACACCACCCTTCCCTTATGGCAGAAAGTGAAGATGAACTAAAAAGCCTCTTAATGAAAGTGAAAGAGGAGAGTGAAAAGTTGACTTAAAGCTCAACAATCAGAAAACTAAGATCATGTCATCCAGTCCCATCACTTCATGGCAAATAGATGGGGAAACAGTGGAAACAGTGCCTGACTTTATTGTTTTGGGTTCCCAAATCACAGCAGGTGGTGATTGCAGCCATGAAATTAAAAGATGCTTACTCCTTGGAAGGAAAGTTATGACCAACCTAGACAGCATATTAAAAAGCAGAGACATTACTTTGCCAACAAAGGTCTGTCTAGTCAAGGCTATGGTTTTTCTAGTGGTCATGTATGGATGTGAGAGTTAGAGTATAAAGGAAGCTGAGCGCCAAAGAATTGACGCTTTTGAACTGTGGTGATGGAGAAGACTCTTGAGAGTCCCTTGGACTGCAAGGAGATCCAACCAGTGCATCCTAAAGGAGATCAGTCCTAGGAGTTCATTGGAACGACTGATGTTGAAGCTGAAACTCCAATACTTTGGCCACCTGATGCGAAGAGCTGACTCATTTGAAAAGACCCTGACGATGGGAAAGATTGAGGGCAGGAGGAGAAGGGGACGACAGAGGATGAAATGGTTGGACGGCATCACTGACTCAATGGACATGGGTTTGGGTGGACTCCAGGAGTTGATAATGGACAGGGAGGCCTGGCGTGCTGCGGTTCATGGGGTCACAAAGAGTCGAACATGACCGAGAGACTGAACTGAACTGAACTGAACTAAATGGTTCCCTTATGTCCATAGCTTAGTGTTAGCCCTAATCATTGTTTTTGGAATCTATACCTAATAATGTATTAAATGTCAAGTGAGCTAGAGAAATCAATGCAGTCTGAACTTCCTCACTGTGAAAGTGAAAGAGCTGGTCCAATGAGATCAGTCAAGCTATCTAGAGGTGTACAATGTTTTATATTTGCTTATGTAATTCTTGTTGCTATCTAGAAAAGATTTAGGACAGCCTATAATGATATTTGAAACACAGCAAGAGAGCTCAACAAAAAATAACTGAAAAAGAAGGTAGGTAAATGACATGAGAAATAAGAGAAAAGAGACAGAAATAATCCTAAAATAAAAGTAAATACTGTGAAATTATAAATTTTCTAGATATGAGACATTTATTTGCCTCTAAAATCTTAGCAACGATCACACAAACTACTCAAAGGAAAAACTATTAATGGCATTATAACCAACATATATTTTTCCAAACACCTTCATAATGAAGAATTTGTAATAATTCTTAAAATGCATTTGTTTTAGTAGACAGTGAGTCTTATGACGTCTCTTAACACAAAACAATAATGTCTTTCAGGAGCACAAATGAATAAATACATTTGTATGAAGACTAATAAGAAAAACTGTTATTATTCAACATTTTGCTGACTTTACTAGAGGATAAGTTTATATTCTTTGATATAGATAATCACTGTAAGTTTCAACAATTTTCCAGAGTTGTCTTTCATCTGAACATTTTACACTTTTGAGTAGCATTACATTAAAAATTATATTGCCTGATAAATACACTGAATCTCTTTTGCAATTGGTCATTGTTTTTTCTATTATGATAGATTATAAATTTATTTCTTTAACTCTTTGCCATGGCAGTGATTATGCAACTGATCTGATCTGAAGCCCAAATGAGCTTTCAAACCCATGAGTGAAATATGTATAGTTATAAGCTTCTAAGATAAGGGAACCGCTTGCTCCTTGGTATTATCAAAGAAATGCCTAGTAGAGTGATCAGATACAGAAACGTATGTTCAATTATGTAGATTACCAAGGGCAAGACTGACACACTTTTTAATGTAAATCCACATCATCAAAGTTTAATAAAAGGCCATCTAGATTTGGTTCAGAGGGGAGGGAAAACAGATATCTGGCCATCCAGATTTAGTTTGGGCAAAGGGAAAACAAATGATTAGTTTTGCAATGACTCCTAGTTATTCACAACTACATTTCATTTTACAATGCTGTCCTTCATACCACAGTTAAATATAATCAGAGGAACTAAGATGGGCCTCTCTTGGACTAGCTATTTTGGAACAACCTCTCTCATCTGGGAATAATGATAGGCAGTTCCCAGTTATCATAACTCTGAATTTTCACCCTACCTGATTCTTCAGGAATATATATTTGACCTAGACTGGGCCAAAATTTTAAATTTGGAAGAAAAATCCAGGGAACTAGCAGTAAATGATATCACATATGATTGGTTGGCAAGCCTTTCTTTTATTTCAATTCATCAAGACTCTCATCATCTTTTCATAAAGCTATGCATTGTCTACCTTTACTGTTTTTTCAAATCCAGTTGGGGAAAGATGCTAATACATTCTTGCAAAATAATATAGCATGTTTTGTCAAAAACATATTTTTTTTCTGACAAGTGCAACCGGATTAGTTCCTTACAGATTAGTTCTTACACTGAATGTCGTCTGAGTGACTATGCTCTCATTTATATCACTTATAAGCTGTATTGCTTTTTACACTGCAAAACTCCAGCATGTCCAGGGAAATTCATCCTCATTAATAAAATATTCTAAATTTCATTTTTATATACTATCATTTAAAAAGGAAACATAATACAAAAACTGTCACATATATCTCTGTTATTAATACCAAGGAATCAAACCCAGGTTGGTTATTTCAATATTATTTGGCCACAATAAACAACACATTTTATATTTTCATTTTTCCATGGCAAAGAATTTTGCTGTTCCTCTTGCTGACACTATACATACACTCGGGCAGTTAAACTATCACCAGTCTTCTATTTGGCTCCAGGTAAAGGAATTAACAGCTTGTAGGGAAGCTAATTAGATCCAATTATTATTCAACTGACCTAATTTGACATTCAGTGTCTGGGAAGAAGTCATCTGAATTAACTGAATAGAGATTTAGCTACTATATACATATGAGTTCCATGGATAATTTATTTCTAATGAAACTCATTTGGAGAAGAGGAATGTACTGATTAAGACAAAATAATTTTAAAAAAAAAGGAGGGAGATATCTAAATAAAAACTCCTAAAGGAATATGATAGTGTAATATAACTTGTATTCATTCATTCTTCTACTCATTTATTTTTTCAAAGCAGACCCTTTCTGTGAGTTAAACAAAAGCACAAGGACACAGGTGCTACAATAATCTGTTTTGGGCATACACTATATGTTTGCTACCCTGTCTCATTGAAAAGACAAAATAAACAAGGAATCAGAATATGAAAACAAAAAGTTATCCAATAGTAAATAAGTACATTTCAAAAATTTTAGAAAGAGAATATATTTTTGACAAACCAATCAATTGAAAATTATGTGTAATTTGAGAGCCTCTTAACATAATACATTCATTTTCCCTCATACAACAGCAGATTTCTTCCTGTCTTTTTATTTGGAGAAGACAATGGCACCCCGCTCCTGTATATTAGATGGATGGTAAATTTCAGCAACCTAATTTTGGCTCTGAGTCACTCTGAGAAAACTGACCAGCAGTTTCCTTGATATGATCAGCTCAGCAGGCCAGCACAGATGGGACTTCATCACCTCCTGTCGCTGAGTGCATCCGTGTTGTCTGCCCCCAGATCCAATTACAGGAATGACGCCCGGCCAAACAACACCCAGCCGTCCTTGTCTCTGGTGTCTCCTTTTTGAAGTGTGTACAATATCGCTTTGCCTCCTGGTGCTGGAGGTGGCCTCCTGGCTCATTTCATAAAGAGAACAGAAAAAATAATGTGACCCAACCCAATGCTGGCAACTGACTCAGTGTTCATAATATATATATATTTAACATTTGTAATCCTATCTCTTAATAAATAAGACACAACATTTTTCCCTTGGCAACTGAGACCCTAATGCACTGGGTTAGTGTTTCTAACAGAATCAGCAGCACGGTATATGTATCTTCATTCTGCAGACAAGACTCATCACACAACAAGCTTTATTATTCCCTATGTAACCTCAACACATTATTCTACCACCAAGACAGGATTAGAGGTTTCCTCTGGTATAATTTCAGTTTCAATTTTTAAGTTATAACTTCGTTTTTGATTTCTACAAAGTAAGTGACACCATTAACAGAAAAGCTTCAGAATTAAAAAAAAAATACCTATAGGTATTTTTTTTTAATTTGGTTAGAATGTATGTAAACCATATATCACCAACTAAGGCAATATTTCTATTTTCATAATAAAAGAATAAAATAACTCAACAGTTAAAGAAATCCAGAAATTCATGATGGGTGATGTTCACTGTTGATAGTTCTTAAATGTCTGCTTTAGTGTTCATATTCTTCAATGCAGAAATAAAACACAATCATGATAGTGGCAGAAGTAACTTAGGTTATGATTGTCAGTCCAATTTCCTTAATTGATATTCATCTCTCAACTATCTATCTTCTCTTTTACATTGAAGGTAACTCAAAAAATAAAATTCAAGAACCATGAAACCTAGGTAAATACTTGGAGATCTAAATATATGCGTCAATACTTGGTCATTTAGTATGTGAAGAGTAATGGTAGTGGCTTTGAAAGGAGACATTTTTTGGTTGATGAAGGATCACCAAAATCTGCTCAATTAGTGAGTTCAAACAAGTTCTGTATTCTTTGGGGAGATAAAACCATATCCAGGGATATTATACAAGCAAATTAGTCAAAGCAGAGGTCAGAGCACTTCTAGTGGTCCTGAGCACTTCTAGCTGGTACATCAGTGAAAGCCAGCTAACTCAGCTCACTGCAACACTTTGAAAGTTTAATTTAGGAAAATATCTTCTCAAATATTAGACTCTTAGTCCCTAAATTGTTCGATTATTTGTTATCATTTCCTTAAGACAACACAACAATGGATGGAAGTATGTCTAATCAGAAATAAGTTGAAAGCATGATTCAGACAGAGAGAATAGTATCAGCAGAAGCCTGGGGAGTGGGATAAACAGTATGCCCAAAATGTTACCATGCCTGCAACACAAAAAGCATTCAGAGTTGTTGTAATAAATGAAAAAAAGAAAAGAAAATGGTAATATCAGACAATCATGGGTTTCCCAGGTGACACAATGTTAAAGAATCTACATGCTAATGTAGGAGATGCAAGAGACATGGGTTCAATCCCTGGATTGGGAAGATCCCCTGGAGGAGGAAATGGCAACCCACTCCAGTCTGGAAAATTCCATGGACAGAGAAGGCTGGCAAGCTACAGACCATGGAGTTGCAATGAGCAGGACATGACTGAGTGCCTGAGTGTGCTCATACACACATCAGGCAATCATAAGGCCATTTTTAGATTTTTAAATTCAATTTGATAGATTCCTCAGTTGGGAAGATCCACTGGAGAAGGGATACTCCAGTATTCTTGGGCTTCCCTTGTGGCTCAGCTGGTAAAGAATCTGCCTGCAATGCAGGAGACCTGGGTTCGATTCCTGGGTTAGGAAGATACCCTGCAGAAGGTACCCACTTCAGTATTCTGGCCTGGAGAATTCCATGGACTGTACAGTCCATGGGGTCACAAATAGTCAGACATGACTGAGCGACTTTCACTTTTGATAGATAATGGAAGATTATAGATGAAGCCAGAAGAGATATATGAGATTACTGATATAATAAATAACTTCTACTGCCACTGAAATAGTGGAAATAAGAAAAAAAAAATTGTCAGGATGCGATACAATAATTATTAAATATTTAGCTTATATTGAAAGAATTATGGCATACACTTAAACACTGAATATTAGATAAATTTTTGGATAAGTTAATTTAAAAAATGTAAAAACAAAAATAGGGCTGTCTAGGGACTTCCTTGTGGTCTGGTGGTTAAGAATCCGACTTCTAATGCAGGGGACTTGGGTTTGATCTCTGGTAGGGGAACTAAGATCCCACATGCTGCAATAGAACTAAGCCCACAGGCTGCAACTACGTAGCCCACGCTGCCACCAGAGAGCCCTTGAGCTATGACTACAGACCCCACATGCTCTGGAGCCTGTGCTCTGTAGCAAAGAATCCATGTGCCACAACTAAGAGCTGATGCAGCCAAACATAAAATAAACAAATTAGTATTTTTTCAATAGTGCTATTTACCATGGAGTTAAAGTACTAGAGCTGTAGGTATAAAAATAAAATAAGAGGCAAAATGTAATGACACAGAATGTGGAAATCACTATGAATGCAAAGAATCCAAATTATTTTAGAAGTAGTATATCTTGAAATAATAAATGCCACATTTAAGAGCTACGGTAGCAGTAGTGACAGAGGAATAAAGGGATGTGGATGAATATAGGAGAGCTTCCTAACAGGGTTTTAATGACATATGGAATGTTGCATTTCATTTAAAGTTGAATCAGATATGCACAAAAATACTAGCTTTTAAAAATGCATAGTAGGAATATTACTATTTTATCTTTTTATATATTATCATACATGTGTTTGAAGTATTTAATAAGAAAAAAAATGTATTCTTGGTTTTAATTATATTTCTGCCAATTACAAACTATGTGCCTTTGGACAAGTCACATTCTCTCTTTACCTTCAGTTCAGTTCAGTTCAGTCGCTCAGTCGTGTCCGACACTTTGCGACCCCATGAACCACAGCACGCCAGGCCTTGCTGTCCATCACCAACATCCGGAGTTCACTCAAACCCATGCCCATCGAGTCGGTGATGCAATCCAGCCATCTCATCCACTGTCGTCCGCTTCTCCTCCTGCCCCCAATCCCTCCCAGCATCAGGGTCTTTTCCAATGAGTCAACTCTTTCCAAGAGGTGGCCAAAGTATTGGAGTTTTAGCTTCAACATCAGTCCTTCCAATGAATACCAAGGATTGATCTCCTTTAGGATGGAATGGGTGGATCTCCTTGCAGTTCAAGGGATTCTCAAGAGTCTTTTCCACACCACAGTTTAAAAGCATCAATTCTTCGGCACTCAGCTTTCTTCACAGTCCAACGCTCACATCCAAACATGACCACGGGAAAAACCATAGCCTTGACTAGACAAACCTTTGTTGGAAAAGTAATGTCTCTGCTTTTTTTTTTTTTTTTTTATGTCTCTGCTTTTTAATATGCTGTCTAGGTTGGTCATAACTTTCCTTCCAAGGAGTAAGTGTCTTTTAATTTCATGGTTGCAGTCACCATCTTCAGTGATTTTGGAGTCCCCCAAAATAAAGTCTGACACTGTTTCCACTGTTTCCCCATCTATTTCCCATGAAGTGATGGGACCGGATGCCGTGATCTTAGTTTTCTGAATGTTGAGCTTTAAGCCAACTTTTTCACTCTCCTCTTTCACTTTCATCAAGAGGCTCTTTAGTAATTCTTCCTTTCTGCCATAAGGGTGGTGTCATCTGCATATCTGAGATTAGTGATATTTCTCCCAGCAATCTTGATTCCAACTTGTGCTTCCTCCAGCCCAGAGTTTCTCATGATGTACTATGCATATAATTTAAATGAGCAGGGTGACAATATACAGCCTTGATGTTCTCCTTTTCCTATTCAGAACCAGTCTGTTTTTCCATGTCCAGCTCTAACTGTTGCTTCCTGACCTGCATACAGGTTTCTCAAGAGGCAGGTCAGGTGGTCTGGTATTCCCATCTCTTTCAGAATTTTCCATAGTTTATTGTGATCTGCACAGTCGAAGGCTTTGGCATAATCAATAAAGCAGAAATAGATGTTTTTCTGGAACTCTCTTGCTTTTTCAATGACCCAGCGGATGTTAGCAACTTGATCTTTGGGCCTCTGGCTTTTCTAAAACCAGCTTGAACATCTGGAAGTTCACAGTTCACATATTGCTGAAGCCTGGCTTGGAGAATTT
Source organism: Cervus elaphus (assembly GCF_910594005.1). Classification (NCBI taxonomy): domain Eukaryota; kingdom Metazoa; phylum Chordata; class Mammalia; order Artiodactyla; family Cervidae; genus Cervus; species Cervus elaphus. The sequence goes on from NC_057845.1 coordinate 47,240,575, forward strand.
TCAGCATTACTTTGTTAGCATGTGAGATGAGTGCAACTGTGCAGTTGTTTGAGCATTCTTTGGCATTGCCTTTCTTTGGGATTGGAATGAAAACTGACATTTTCCAGTCCTGTGGCCACTGCTGAGTTTTCCAAATTTGCTGGCATATTAAGTGTAGCACTTTAACAGCATCATCTTTCAGGATTTGAAACAGCAACTGGAATTCCATCACCTCCACTAGCTTTGTTCATAGTGATGCTTTCTAAGGCCCTCTTGACTTCACATTCCAGGATATCTGGCTCTAGGTGAGTGATCACACCATGGTAATTATCTGGGTCATGAAGATCTTTTTTGTATAGTTCTTCTGTGTATTCTTGCCATTTCTTCTTAATATCATCTGCTTCTGTTAAGTACATACCATTTCTGTCCTTTATTGAGCCCATCTTTGCATGAAATATTCCCTTGGTATCTGTAATTTTATTAAAGAGATCTCTAGTCTTTCCCATTCTGTTGATTTCCTCTATTTCTTTGCATTGCTCACTGAGGAAGGCTTTCTTAGCTCTTCTTGCTATTCTTTGGAACTCTGCATTCAATTGGGTATATCTTTCCTTTTCTCCTTTGGTTTTTGCTGCTCTTCTTTTCACAGCTATTTGTAAGGCCTCCTCAGACAACCATTTGCTTTTTTGCATTTCTTTTCCATGGGGATGGTCTTGATCCCTGTCTCCTGTACAGTGTCACGAACCTCCGTCCATAGTTCGTCAGGCACTCTGTCTATCAGATCTAGTCCCTTAAATCTATTTCTCACTTCCACTGTACAGTCATAAGGGATTTGATTTAGGTCATACCTGAATGATCTAGTGGTTTTCGCTACTTTCTTCAATTTAAGTCTGAATTTAGCAATAAGGAGTTCATGATCTGAGCCACAGTCAGTTCCTGGTCATGTTTTTGCTGACTGTATAGAGCTTCTCCATCTTTGGCTGCAAATAATATAATCAATCAGATTTCGGTGTTGACCATCTGGTGATGTCCACATGTAGAGTCTTCTCTTGTGTTGTTGGAAGAGGATGTTTGCTATGACCAGTGCATTCTCTTGGCAAAACTCTAATTAGCCTTTGCCTTGCTTCATTCTGTATTTTAAGGCCAAGTTTGCCTGTTATTCCAAGTGTTTCTTGACTTCCTCTCTACCTTACTTTCTTCTTATTTCTATGTTTCAATAAATCCTGAGATACTTCAGTGCAAACATTGGAATGTCCTAGACTTCAGTGTCAAAATATCCTCAATGTATTTAAAACCAAAGCAAAAGAAGATCACCAATTATTTCCAGTATTTCTTTTATACGTGTGAAATGCAAAAAGCAATATGAAAACTTACCACCATTAATGAAAAGCTTAGGATTGAAGAGATCCCTAAGACAAAAAGAGGAAGAAAGCAAAAAATAAAATCCTGAAAACAATAATTAGCAGTCTTATCTTGAGTAAGTCACCTTCCCAATACTCTACACCTATACATCGTGGAAATTGTCTAGAGTTCTCTAATAAATATACACAACTCAGTGTGCTGAGCACAGACTTAAATTGCCCTTTATAAAGGCAATTCCTACTATATCTAGCAAAGAGGATAAAATTTAAGTAGCAACAGAATATACTATAAAGCAGAAAATGAAAAAAAAAAAATCGAGGAAATACTTCCAGAAATTCTATTTTAATCAGTCTAGATTTAGAGCCAAAACACTAGCCTATTTTTAAAGTTTCTCAGCTCATTCTAATAGGAAAAAGACATTGAAGTCCTTAAGTCTGAGGCGAGTTTTGCAACCAACTCAAATCTTAGCACAGAGATGCCCTATCTATGCACTGAGCAAGCCTCCATGGCTCAAGAGAAGGCCCCCAGGAAGGGGAGCAGAGAGAGCCATATCTCGAGGAGGGAAGCCTTCAGTGAAGATAGCAATTTCCACTGCAGACAGAAAGGATTTGCATAGGGCTGTGAAACTACGTATGCTGTTATACAGTTAAGCAGAATGCTAGTTTTACTCTCTTATAATAACATGTAATGCAAGTATTGAATCTTTAAATCATGCCAATGCAGAAATATAACTCATGAAAATCAGGAGGTAGATGAAGGATGGAAAAATGATTTATAATCACGAAAACAGCTGTCAGAGAAGTACGATATGCAACAAAAAAGTCAAGAGTTGAGTAGGTGAGAGAAAATATAAGAGGCAATATAAGCGTATCCTCTTCTGTGCTTTCTCAGTCTGGACTATCAATACTCACTTCTACAGTTGGTAACCCCATAAACAGATATATAGATGCATTAGCATTATTTCATCTTAAAATGGTAGCAGCCATCAGAAGAAATTAATCTTGGAAATATTAACTGTGATTTCTTCTGCAGAATTAGAGTGGGCATAGGAATTATTAACAGTGAAAACAACCCCTTACCATTTTATATAATTATTTTCTAAAATCATGCATGTGCATGAGTCAGTTGTTGATTTTTAAAGAAAAGGGAGATAGAGAAGTAAAAAATGTAAAGTTACATTACGTAGTAACAACATAGACTGAATTTTAATACATTCTCATGACTAATCTCAAACCTTGTTTATTACGTTGCCTAGGTCATAATCAAATAATTTCTATACAAAAAGGATCAAATATTATTCTTAAATTAAATTTTATTTTACCGAATATATTTGATATCAAATGGTAATCTTAATTTGATTCCTGAATTTTTGGTTCTTCTCTCTTGTCTGTTTATAATAATTATTTAGATTGAAAGTATTATTACTTTTTCAAGCTCTTAAATAATAAACTCTGGTTTCAAACCTCTGAAGCATCTATGATAACGTAATTGAGTCACCAAACCAATTCTCTAAGCTACTTACTTGCATGACCCTGGAACAATGAATAAAACTAAAGGCAATTCTCCAGATAATGACTTTTGATGGAAATGTATGTACAGTTTTCCCAAAGGGCACACTTTTTGACTGTAGAATTTATACTGAAAGGAAACAAATAAAGAGTCCAGGAGCAGGGCAGTACTATTTCTAAAATTTTTACTAACCTCCTCCTAAAAAGTTGTACACAGTAGGATGTAAACAGAACATCTCCTGCTTCTCTCACTCCCACAACATTACTGTCTCTCTTGTGCACTGTGCTCCTTAAAGAGCTCTTGGGTAGCTATTTGTCCTAGAAATGAAATGCCAAGTATGGTAGTAACAGAAGGCACACAGAAGCATTTTGATGTCAGAAGTCAACAGTAGTAATGGAGCAATTAGAAAATAGGAGATGGGAAAGCAATCTTTAATATAGTGATATGGAACATTATACTTCCTGTGCTGAATAGATTACTTAATAATGTCCCTCTTTTTTAATTAAAACAAGAAATATGGAACGGAAATTATCCTTACTCCCTCTCTCCTTCCCCTTGATGGATACTCTTAAGTCATGAGTCATATTATTTTCATTTTAAAATTATTATACATTTAAGATAAGAATTCAGTTTTCAAAAATTTCAGTGTTTGAGGAAAGTAGATATAAAGTAAATGCAAAAAAAAAAAAATGAAATGCAAAAGTAGCCAATTTTACCACCAACCAATAACCTGACCTCTGACCCTCAATCATAAGCCACAAATTAAAAAATGTTTAACCTTTTCTTGTTTGGCGTTTTCTAGTGGATACTTCTCTTCATATAATATTTTTATATATTATGTATTAACTCTCCTATTTGATGTTTGAAAATTTACTTAACTGATCCGACATCTCAAATTTCTTCTTCATCTTCCTTTCAATATTTTCAAAGGAACCTAGTTTTCAGATTTCCTGTCTTTATAATTCTAAAATATATGTTAAATCTCTATTTTAAACACATTATCCTAAACCTTGATTATCCAACATATGACAAACATCACTCTTGCCATTCTTCATCCAGTTTTCTCTGCTCCCAAATTTTATCTGCTGTCCATTAAACTAGAATACTCTCACAGCCAAGATATTATGCACATATATATAATCAGTTTGTATGAGCAAGCCACCTATTCTTTAACTATAATTTAATTGTGAAAATCTGAAATAATGTCATTAAATATGTTTAGGTCAAAAACAAGCAATGTGTATGAGCATAAAAAGGAAATCATTAAACTACTATGTTAAAGAGAATGTTCCAAGTATCAAAGTAAATACATCTTAGGCACAATTTTATAGTTGCTATAAATTAGAACAGCCTTCACTGATTTCTGAATATTTTATCTTCTTTGTCAGAGATAATAGATAGGTTTTCACCCTATCATTGTAAGGATCAAACATCTTAGTCATTTAATCCCTTGTCTTCATTTTTCAGTCTTTTCTTTAAATTTTAGCAGTTGTACATTTTATTGCTAAAATTATATTACATAGTATCTCATTCATATCATATTTTAGCTGGCGTATATTTTATTTTATTTTTTTTTAATTTTTTACTTTTTTTTAATTAGCTGGAGGCTAATTACTTCACAACATTTCAGTGGGTTTTGTCATACATTGATATGAATCAGCCATAGATTTACACGTATTCCCCATCCTGATCCCCCCTCCCACCTCCATCTCCACCCGATTCCTCTGGGTCTTCCCAGTGCACCAGGCCAAAGCGCTTGTCTCATGGATCCCACCTGGGCTGGTGATCTGTTTCACCATAGACAGTATACATGCTGTTCTTTTGAAATATCCCACCCTCACATTCTCCCACAGAGTTCAAAAGTCTATTCTGTATTTCTATGTCTCTTTTTCTGTTTTGCATATAGGGTTATCGTTACCATCTCTCTAAATTCCATATATATGTGTTAGTATGCTGTAATGTTCTTTATCTTTCTGGCTTACTTCGCTCTGTATAATGGGCTCCAGTTTCATCCATCTCATTAGAACTGATTCAAATGAATTCTTTTTAATGGCTGAGTAATATTCCATGGTGTATATGTACCACTGCTTCCTTATCCATTCGTCTGCTGATGGGCATCTAGGTTGCTTCCATGTCCTGGCTATTATAAACAGTGCTGCGATGAACATTGGGGTGCACGTGTCTCTTTCAGATCTGGTTTCCTCAGTGTGTATGCCCAGAAGTGGGATTGCTGGGTCATATGGCAGTTCTATTTCCAGTTTTTTAAGAAATCTCCACACTGTTTTCCATAGCGGCTGTACTAGTTTGCATTCCCACCAACAGTGTAAGAGGGTTCCCTTTTCTCCACACCCTCTCCAGCATTTATTGCTTGTGGACTTTTGGATAGCAGCCATCCTGACTGGCGTGTAATGGTACCTCATTGTGGTTTTGATTTGCATTTCTCTAATAATGAGTGATGTTGAGCATCTTTTCATGTGTTTGTTAGCCATCTGTATGTCTTCTTTGGAGAAATGTCTGTTTAGTTCTTTGGCCCATTTTTTGATTGGGTCATTTATTTTTCTGGAATTGAGCTGCAGGAGTTGCTTGTATATTTTTGAGATTAATCCTTTGTCTGTTTCTTCATTTGCTATTATTTTCTCCCAATCTGAGGGCTGTCTTTTCACCTTACTTATAGTTTCCTTTGTAGTGCAAAAGCTTTTAAGTTTCATTAGGTCCCATTTGTTTAGTTTTGCTTTTATTTCCAATATTCTGGGAGGTGGGTCATAGAGGATCTTGCTGTGATTTATGTCGGAGAGTGTTTTGCCTATGTTCTCCTCTAGGAGTTTTATAGTTTCTGGTCTTACATTTAGATCTTTAATCCATTTTGAGTTTATTTTTGTGTATGGTGTTAGAAAGTGTTCTAGTTTCATTCTTTTACAAGTGGTTGACCAGCTTTCCCAGCACCACTTGTTAAAGAGGTTGTCTTTTTTCCATTGTATACCCTTGCCTCCTTTGTCAAAGATAAGGTGTCCATAGGTTCGTGGATTTGTCTCTGGGCTTTCTATTCTGTTCCATTGATCTATATTTCTGTCTTTGTGCCAGTACCATACTGTCTTGATGACTGTGGCTTTGTAGTAGAGTCTGAAGTCAGGCAGGTTGATTCCTCCAGTTCCATTCTTCTTTCTCAAGATTACTTTGGCTATTTGAGGTTTTTTTGTATTTCCATACAAATTCTGAAATTCTTTGGTCTAGTTCTGTGAAAAATACCATTGGTAGCTTGATAGGGATTGCATTGAATCTATAGATTGCTTTGGGTAGAATAGCCATTTTGACAATATTGATTCTTCCAATCCATGAACATGGTATGTTTCTCCATCTGTTTGTGTCCTCTTTGATTTCTTTCATCAGTGTTTTATAGTTTTCTATGTATAGGTCTTTTGTTTCTTTAGGTAGATATACTCCTAAGTATTTTATTATTTTTGTTGCAATGGTGAATGGTATTGTTTCCTTAATTTCTCTTTCTGTTTTTTCATTGTTAGTATATAGGAATGCAAGGGATTTCTGTGTGTTAATTTTATATCCTGCAACTTTACTATATTCATTGATTAGCTCTAGTAATTTTCTGGTAGAGTCTTTAGGGTTTTCTATGTAGAGGATCATGTCATCTGCAAACAGTGAGAGTTTTACTTCTTCTTTTCCTGTCTGGATTCCTTTTACTTCTTTTTCTGCTCTGATTGCTGTGGCCAGAACTTCCAACACTATGTTGAATAGTAGTGGTGAGAGTGGGCACCCTTGTCTTGTTCCTGATTTCAGGGGAAATGCTTTCAGTTTTTCACCATTGAGGGTGATGCTTGCTGTGGGTTTGTCATATCTAGCTTTTATTATGTTGAGGTATGTTCCTTCTATTCCTGCTTTTTGGAGAGTTTTAATCATAAATGAGTGTTGAATTTTGTCAAAGGCTTTCTCTGCATCTATTGAGATAATCATATGGTTTTTATCTTTCAATTTGTTAATGTGGTGTATTACATTGATTGATTTGCAGATATTAAAGAATCCTTGCATTCCTGGGATAAAGCCCACTTGGTCATGGTGTATGATTTTTTAAATATGTTGTTGGATTCTGTTTGCTAGAATTTTGTTAAGGATTTTTGCATCTATGTTCATCAGTGATATTGGCCTGTAGTTTTCTTTTTTTGTGGCATCTTTGTCTGGTTTTGGAATTAGGGTGATGGTGGCCTCATAGAATGAGTTTGGAAGCTTACCTTCATCTGCAATTTTCTGGAAGAGTTTGAGTAAGATAGGTGTTAGCTCTTCTCTAAATTTTTGGTAGAATTCAGCTGTGAAGCCATCTGGTCCTGGGCTTTTGTTTGCTGGGAGATTTTTGATTACAGTTTCGATTTCCTTGCTTGTGATGGGTCTGTTAAGATCTTCTATTTCTTCCTGGTTCAGTTTTGGAAAGTTATACTTTTCTAAGAATTTGTCCATTTCATCCAAGTTGTCCGTTTTATTGGCATAGAGCTGCTGGGAGTAGTCTCTTATGATCCTTTGTATTTCAGTGTTGTCTGTTGTGATCTCTCTATTTTCATTTCTAATTTTGTTAATTTGGTTCTTCTCTCTTTGTTTCTTAATGAGTCTTGCTAATGGTTTGTCAATTTTGTTTATTTTTTCAAAAAACCAGCTTTTAGCTTTGTTGATTTTTGCTATGGTCTCTTTAGTTTCTTTTGCATTTATTTCTGCCCTGATTTTTAAGATTTCTTTCCTTCTGCTAACCCTGGGGTTCTTCATTTCTTCCTTCTCTAATTGCTTTAGGTGTAGAGTTAGGTTATTTATTTGGTTTTTTTCTTGTTTCTTGATGTAAGAGCTGGCGTATATTTTAAATGACATCTTGTTTCATATTATAATGATATAATTTTTAAAATGGTCTTCCTCCATCTCCATTTCATTTTTTGGAGCTCTACTACAGTTTCATCTTGAATTGTCTTTCTGTTGATTTTCTTCAGATGTTCAGTGACTTGGCAATCAAAGTATATTTGTAAATTGAAATCTAAACTAGGTAAGGGATATGGGTTTGATCCTTAGTAAAGTCAGCAGATAAGGAGAAAACAGAATGAAACTCAACTATTCTTTTAAAACCTCTTCAAATGCATTACAAAATACAAAGTCCATTGCTTTGTTTATGTAGTCCTACAGAGTAGCATTTGGTAAAAAGGGTGCAATGAATAGAGGCATGCATGTGTGCTAAATCGCTTCAGTTGTGTTTGTCTCTGCAACCTTATGGACTGTAACCCACCAGACTCCTCTGTCCATGGGATTCTCTAGGCAAGAATACTGGAGTGGGTTGCCATCCCCTCCTCCAGGGGATCTTCTAGATCCAGGAATCGAACTTACGTCTTTTATCTCTCCTGCACTGGCAAGCAGGTTCTTTACCGCTAGTGCCACCTGGGAAGCCCTGAGTACAGGCATAGTAAGATATAATTCCATGGATGGATATACTGAAATCAAATTCTTCAAGCGTTTTAGCTCTTGGAATATTTCCTCAAACTACTGAAGATTCCAACCAGATTTTTTTTCCTGTTTTTACTTATATTATTTTATTTAGACAAACCTATTCTTTCAAGTTTTCACAGGTCTTTGGTTAGTTCTTCATTTGCTTCTCTCAAGACTATTAAGGAAGTCATCAGCAAATACTTGTTTGATCACTCAAACATGAAATTGTCATTGCAATCCATATATGTAAAAACATAAGTGTAAGTTTTGCCAAATTTTTTATTATTCAAACCTAACTGAACATTTACTTTGCAGGTCAACATTCCATTGTTCTGAAGTAAGACTCTGTTTCTCCACTGGGTTTGACAGAGGAAGCACTAATCCTGTAGGCAGACTTCTGTGCACGGGGAAAATAGCCTTCTCACCTACGAAGACAGAGAAGTGAAGACGCACCTGGCTTCCTGATGATATGATGAAGGCACTGCTGAGGCAACCAACTTTAGATGGGAGCTCCTACATTACCTTTCCTTTTCATGCTGTACATGGGGTTCTGAAGTCAAGAATATTAAAGTGGTTCTGTGAAGACCTACAAGATCATCTAGAACTAACACCCAAAAAAGATGTCCTTTTCATTATAGGGGACTGGAATGCAAAAGTAGAAAGTCAAGAGATACCTGAAGTAACAGGCAAATGTGGCCTTGGAGTACAACAAGCAGCAGCTCAAAAGCTAACAAAGTTTTGCCAAGAGAATGCACTGGTCATAGCAAACACCCTCTTCCAACAACACAAGAGAAGACTCTACACATGGGCATCACCAGATGGTCAAAACTGAAATCAGATTGATTATTATATCCTTTGCAGCCAAAGACGGAGAAGCTCTATACAGTCAGCAAAAGCAGGTCGGGAGCTGATTGTGTCTCAGATCATGAGCACCTTATTGCCAAAATCAGACTTAAATTGAAGAAAGTAGGGAAAACCACTAGACCATTCAGGTTTGACTTAAATCAAATCCCTTATGATTAAACAGTGGAAGTGACAAATAGATTCAAGGGATTAGATCTGATAAACAGAGTGCCCAAATAACTATGAATGGAGGTTCATGTCATTGTACAGGAGGCAGTGATCAAGACCATCCCTAAGTAAAAGAAATACAAAAAGGCAAAATGGTTGTATGAGAATGCCTTACAAATAGCTATGAAAAGAAGAGAAACTAAAGGCAAAGGAAAAAAGGAAAGATATACCTATTTAAATGCAGGGTTCCAAAGAATAGCAAGGAGAGATAAGAAAGCCTTCCTCAGTGATCAATGCAAAGAAATAAAGGAAACGATAGAATAGGAAAGACTAGAGATCTCTTCAAGAAAATTAGAGATATCAAGGGAATCTTTCATGCAAAAATGGGCACAATAAAGGACAGAAATGGTATGGATCTAACAGAAGCAGTAGATATTAAGAAGAGGTGGCAAGAATATACGGAAGAACTATACAAAAAAGACCTTCAAGACCCAGATAATCCATGATGGTGTGATCAGTCACCTAGAGACAGACATCCTGGAATGTGAAGTCAAGTGGCCCTTAGGAAGCATCACTACAAACAAAGGTAGTGGAGGTGATGGAATTCCAGTTGAGCTATTTCAAATCCTAAAAGATAATGCTGTGAAAGTGCTGCTCTCAATATGCCAGCAAATTTGGAAAACATAGGAGTGGCCATAGGACTGGAAAAGGTCAGCTTTCATTCCAATCCCAAAGAAAGTTAATGCCAAAGAATGTTCAAACTACTGCACAATTGCACTCATCTCACATGCTAGCAAAGTAATGCTCAAAATTCTCTAAGCCAGACACCAAGAGTACATGAACTGTAAACTTCCAGATGTTCAAACTGGATTTAGAAAAGGAAAAGGAACCAGAGATCAAATGGCCAACATTGTTTGGATCATTGAAAAAGCAAAAGAGTTCCAGAAAAAAATCTACTTCTGTTTTATCTACTATGCCAAAGCCTTTGACTGTGTGTATCACAAAAAAAAAAAAAAAAAAAAAAAAAAAAAACCTGTGAAAAATTCTGAAAGAGATAGGAATACCATACCACCTGACCAGCCAAATATGTATTCAGGTTAAGAAGCAACAGTTAAAACTGGACATGGAAGACAAATTGGGAAAGGAGTACATCAAGGTTGTATATTGTCACCCTATTTATTTAATTTATATGCAGAGTACATCATGTGAAATCCTGGGCTGGATGAAGCACAAGCTGGAATCAAGATTGCTGGGAGAAATATCAATAAGCTCAGATATGCAGATGACACCACCCTTATGGCAGAAAGCATAGAACTAAAGAGCCTCTTGATGAAAGGGAAAGAGGAGAGTGAAAAAGTTGGCTTAAAACTCAACATTCAGAAAACTAAGATCATGGCATCTGGCCCCATTACTTCATGGCAAATAGATGGGGAAACAGTGGAAACAGTGACAGACTTTATTTTTGGGGGCTCCAGCATCACTGCAGATGGTGACTGCAGCCATGAAATTAAAAAGCAGAGGCATTACTTTGCCAACAAAGGTCTGTCTAATCAAAGCTATGGTTTTTCCAGTAGCTATGTATGGATGTGAGAGTTGGACTATAAAGAAATCTGAGCATCAAAGAACTGATACTTTTGAATTATGGTGTTGGAGAAGACTCTTGAGAGTCCCTTGGACAGCAAAGAGATCCAACCAACCCATCCTAAAGGAAATCAGTCCTGAATATTCATTGGAAGGACTGATGCTGAAGCTGAAACTCCAGTACTTTGGCCACCTGATGAGAAGAACTGCCTCATTTGAAAAGACCCTGATGCTGGGGAAGATTGAAGGCAGGAGGAGAAGGAGACGACAGAGGATGAGATGGTTGGACTGCATCACCAACTCAACAGACATGAGTTTGAGTAAACTCTGGGAGTTGGTGATGGACAGGGAGGCCTTGCATGCTGCAGTCCTTCTGTCACAAAGAGTCGGACACAATTGAGCGACTGAACTGAACTGACTTTAGCTTTCCTAGCTAATGTTGTTTTTGTTGTTTAGTTGCTAAATCATGTCCAACTATTTTGTGACTATAGCCTGCCAGGCTCCTCTGTCCATGGGATTCTCCAGGCAAGAATACTGGAGTGGGATGCCATTTTCTTCTCCAGGGAATCTTCCCAACCCAGGGATCAAATCCGAATCTCCTGAATTGGCAGTCAAGTTCTTTACGTCTGAGCCACCAGGAAAGCCCATTTTTAGCCAAGATCTTCCTTTATTTTTCTGCCAATTTTGTAGGATTTATTCTGATTTCAATTTATAACTTTGTAACTAACACTGTAATTCTAGTGAAACTTTTCTTATTTAAATTCCTATTTGGGCCTTACATTCTTCTGCTATAAATCATGTTTTTCTTAAGAGGGAAAACAAGTGCAATGCCATTCACAATAATGTGAAAATTGGGATCATCAGTTAATCTAAATATTAGCTCTTTCCATGTCTGATAATATAATGAAGATTTATTGAATGAGTGTATAACGTGTATCACTGGAAAAGGAAATTTATATGTTTGTTCATAGCATACAATCTGTGTATCACCTGATACCTGGGGCCTTAACATAGTTTTAAAAGAATTAATGCCCTCTTCAAAGATTCTTGTTTCCAAAAGTGCTATAAATTTTAAACAGAAAACTGTCAAACTCAGGACCTGAAAGTTTTGAATTAGTCCTCCAAGCAAGACTCAGTGTCTCCTCAAATTTGTTGTATGGAATCTGTTCCAGTTTTAAGTAATTTCTTAGAAAATGGTATTGTTAATGTACTCCAGAAGTCATTTACTTAGCCTTGACTTTGTAACATGTTTATATATATATATATGTATATATATATATATATATATATATATATATATATATATATATATATAATATATATCTAAAATATAATAATGTGAAACAACACATTATCCCCCCATGCTGTGTAAATGGCTGAAAAGAAAACCATGCAATCAGTCTACCTAGAAATTTTATCCATCAGTTCTTTTTAGAAAGGCAACAGCAAAACACACACCATGAATCTGTTTACAGAAACCTCTTACTGAAGTACAGCTTTCAATATCACAATATTTACACTGTGGGAAAACTATTTCATGATGTTAGTGTATAACTTAGTTTAGTTATGTATTCAACTTCTCCCTTTAGGAAATATGTATGATCTCCAATAGCAATGAAACAAAGAATAAATATAGACATGCTTCCTTTCATGATATACCCTTCAAGAAATCTACTTTAAACAAAAAAGACATAAAGATGAAAATCAGTTGGATAGAAAAAACACATCTTTCTAACACTAATCAAAAGATTATAAGAGTAACTGTATTAATTTCAGAGAGAGGATATTTCAAAACATGGAATGTCATGAGGAATAAAGAGAAAGGGGCTTTACATAGTGATAAAGAGATTAATTCTCCAAGAAGACATAACAGTCCTTAACATGTACGCATTCTAAACGTTGTTGTTTAGTCACTAAGTCATGTCCTTTGTGACTCCATGGATTGTAGCCCTCCAGGCTCCTCTGTCCATGGGACTTTCCAGGCAAGAATACTGGAGTGGGTTGCCGTTTCCCTCTCCAGGGGATCTTCCTGACCCAGAGATTGAACTTGCATCTCCTGCATTGGCAGGCAGATTTTTTACCACTGAGCCACCATGGAAGCCCTATGCATCTAAACGCTAAATGTCAAAATAGGTACAAAAGTTGAAAAAGCTGCATGGAGAAATATATCAATACACTATCACAGTCAAAGACTTCAAATTCCTTCTGTCCAAAATGGTTAAATCCAAAAAGCAGAAAAACAGTAAATGTGTAGCTGAGCTCAATAACACACTCAAGCAACTGGATATAATTGACATCTACAGAGCACTTCAAGAAACAATAGCAAAATACACATTCTTCTCAAGTTCACAAGGGACATTCACCAAGATAGACCACATTCTGGACCATAAAACAAACCTGAACAAATTTAAAAGAACAGGAATCAGGACTTCCTTGGTGTCCAATGTCAGGAATCTGCGTGTAAATGCAGAGGACATGGGTTTGATCCTTGGTTCAAGAAGATCCCACAAGCTGTAGAGCAACTAAGCCTATGCACCACAATACTGAGCCAGCACTCCAGAGATCGTGAGCCTCAACCACTGAACCCAGTCAACACAGCTACTGACGCTCACAGGCCTAGAAGCCATGCTCGGCAATGAGAAGTACCACAATACGAAGCCCGTGAACCACACAAAGAGCATCCCCCATTCACCGCAACTAGGAGCAGCCCATGAGCAGTAACGAAGATACAGCACAGTCAAAAATAAAGTCTTAAAATAAGTAAATAAAGGAATAGAAGTCATACAGAGTCTGCTCTGTCTATGATGGAATTATATGGGAAATCAAAACAGGACAATAACTACAAAATCCCCAAGTACTTAGAGATTAAATTATACCCTTCTAAATAATACATGCCAAAAAAGAAATATCAAGAGAAATTTTAAAATATTTTGACCTACATGAAAATGAAAACACAAATTTTCAAACCTTGTGGGATGCAGTAAAAGCAGTGCTTAGATTAAAAAATTTTATAGTATTTGGATGCATGTTTAGGAAAGAAGAAGCATCTGAAATCAATCATCTCAGCTATTATTTTAAAAAACCAAAAAAATTAAAACTAAGCCATGTATAAAATGAAATAATAAAAATTAGAAGGGAAATCAATAAAATTTTAAAACAGAAAATTAAAAGAGAAAATAAGAAAACCAAAAGCTGATTCTTTTAAAAGATTGATAAATCAGTAAGTCTATAATACAGCTAAGAAAAAAGAAAACAAAAATTACTACAATCAGAAATGAAAAGGGAGTATCACTGCAGATTTTATAGATATTAAAGTACAATCAAAGAATACTATGCACAATTCTATGCCCCAAAATTTAATAACACAGATAAAATGGACCAATTCCTTGAAAGACACAATCCGTCAAAACACACACACAAAAAATACACAATTGAATTGACCTATATCTATTAAGAAAATTGAATCAATAATTAAAAACCTTTGAAATAGAATGCACAAGGTCCAAATGTGTTCACTAGTGAATTCTATTAAACATTTAAGGGAGAAATCATACCAATTCTCTATAACCTCTGTCAGAAGACAGAAGCGTAGGGTATGCTTCCTAACTGATTCTATTGACCAGCATTTCCTAATACCAAATTTGGACAAAGACATTATAAGAAAACTACAGACCAAGTTGTACTTTAATAAAATAACATAGAATAAAAACATGAGACGAGCATAAAGTCAGTTGATAATTCTCTCCGGTGTAGAACAAGGTAATCATCTGTTACTATTTAGAAACTCAGAAAGCATATATCCTGCAACTGGACTTTATTCAATCTTCAAAAATACTAATTATGCAAATACATGTTAGGACCATTCTTAGATAAAGGGCAAAAGGTAGTGAAGCATGAAAATGAAGGCTTTACCTTCACTGGGCTCATATTCTATTAGAGAGGAATAACCAGTAATCACACACATGATTATTTAACTTGACTTGAGGTGATAATTGCTATGAAGGAAGCAAAGCTATTTAATGGAAGGACTACAACTTATACAGGATGATTGGTGCAGACTTTCTCATAATGTGATATTTAAGCAAGGTCTTGATGAAATAAAGGCAAAGCCATAAAGATATTTAGGGAACATGAATTCTAGTAAAAATGAGTATTAAGTCCAAAATCAGATACATGTGACTGCTTGGTTATTATAGAACAGCAAAGATGTTAATGTCATTGGAATAAAGAAAGTAAAGAAAATGAGACTGTGCAGGAAATGTGTCTAGCATTTATAGAACCTTTTGTGTCATTTTAAGGACCTTACTTCTTACTCTCAGCAAGATGGAGACTCTTTTAAGGCTTTGAAAAGAAAGTTGATCAAGCTTTGGAATGGACAAAAGGAACAAAATTGGAAGCTGAAAGACAACCCATTGAGCTATTTCAATGACCTTAGTTAGAAAAGATGATGTTTTGATCATTACGGTAGTCAAAGTGGTAGTGTGAAGTAGTTTGAGTCCAGATATATTTTGTAGGTAATTCTGAGTGATTAAATGATTAGTGTCATAAGAGAGAAGTTAAGGATGACTTCAAGATTTTTTGACTAAGCAACTGTTAAATGTATTTGTTACTTTCAGAGATGGGAAAACATTAAGTGGAGAAGGATAATGAGTGGAAACCAGGAGTTCAGTGACAAATGTTAATTTTGAGGCGCCTCTTAGATATCCATCATTTGTTAAAATTTTAAATACGTATAACTTTCTAATTTTTTAAGTTGGATCATCTTGGTTCAAGATTTCATCCTTCCTAATAACACTGAAATATTTTAAGAAAATGACTAGACATACTGGTGCTAACACTTCAGGGACCAATTTTGTGTCCCCTTTTTTATTTGATATTTTCCTTGGTAGTTTTCTCAATTGTACAGGAAAAATAAGAGGAAAATAGAAATTATTATGGCTTAAGTGTGTTGCTCTAAAAAAGAAAAGATGCAATCCTTCCTTCCTTCACAATGCAACATGAGGTGATAGCAGTTATAATTACACAGAAATAAACATTTCAGTAGCTGCAAATGAGTGAATTTAAAGTGAATAGATTTAAACAACTAAACATTAATTTAAAAACCTTTCTCCCTTTGTTACTAAAACTATTTTTGTTATTTGGTTGCTTTGTTTGTAGTCAAGGTTGTGGTTCTCCTAGGTCAAAGCAAAAATAAAAGAAGCAATGAGTCAACAGTAAACAGGACTGAAGTCAGACTATCTGAGTTCTGGTCTCAGCCTGTAAGCTACAGATTCTTTTCATATGACTTCATGCCATTGCCCGGCCTTGTCAGTGTTTGGAAAATAGGATGGTTACACTGTGTTCTTTCAATTTGATTTCGGCTGGCAGTTCTGCTGTGCACATCTTATTAACTAGAAAACTACTTAGCCATATAAATCTCAATAATGTCACTG
The DNA here is from genome assembly GCF_910594005.1 of Cervus elaphus. Taxonomy (NCBI): domain Eukaryota; kingdom Metazoa; phylum Chordata; class Mammalia; order Artiodactyla; family Cervidae; genus Cervus; species Cervus elaphus. Next base: position 47,256,912 of record NC_057845.1, read on the forward strand.
GTATACACACCCACTTCCTTTACTTCACTGCTAGATGGATGGGAAACAACATGATACATAAGTATCACATGTAAGATTCATAAACTAAAAAAAGCTTAAAATAACTACTTTTGTATACCAAATAGGCTTCCACATATTAGGTAAAGAGGCAAAAGTAACACCCTGATGTGAGATGTAACATTTCTGAAGACCACTGGGAGATGGTGACAAAAATCCAATTATGCATAAATCTCCTGCAAATTTGTTCTATCAGAATAAAAGGAGGCTTACTAACCTGTGACCATTAGAAATATACAATCAGATTTTTCTTAATGTCATTGAAAGTTAGAAAACTACAAAAAAAGTGGTGAAAGGAACTGGAGGAAAAACAAAAGTAATGAATTCTCCTGATTCAAGTTAATATCTCAACTTTCTTCTCTCTAGTGTGATTACAATTGATTAATCTGTTACTCTGTATTCTGCCCTTAGTAGGGTTGGCTTAAAGCACAGTGGAGAAGCAGCCCAAGACACAGCTCATGTGACTGGACCATGGCCATATGAAACAATAACCGTAATGTTTTTTGTGTGTGTTTATGCATTTTATATACATATACACATATATATATACACATACACATAATACTATGTGCTGTGTATATATATGTATTTTTCATTAGTTTTCTATCTTCAAGAGTAATGTATCTTCCTTTTATCAAAGCAATGCATCAATATGAAAGAAGAACAGAATTGAAACTTCAACAAATTATGATATTAATGTTGTTCAGTCACCCAGTCGTGTCTAACTCTATGTGACCCCATGGACTGCAGCACACCACGCCGCTCTGAGATTAATAATAAATAATAAAAATTATAGTAGGAAAGAAAAGCAGGGGTAGTTATGTAGAATAACAACTTTTGGTAAAATTATATATTAAAGTTAAAATATTTTAAAGAAAAGTATAATTGAACTCTAGTATTGCAGAATCATAGACCTTCAATAAAATGTCCCTGTATTTTAGAAAGAACTGTGCCATTATTCTAGTTAAAAAACAGTACAACATGTCCTTTTTAAAAAGTAGAATAAAAAGAAAGTCTTGAGGTTAAGCTGAATAAAGCTCCCCAAATCATGAATAATTGAAAGTAATAATTAAGTTGAACAGGCCACAAGGGTGTGAGTTTTCAGTTACGTGAACAATACTCAGATTGATTCAATTTAAAATACCTTGGCTTTTTTTTTTTTCTAACTGGTATTTGTGAGCACAAAGAACTCATAATTCTAATAAAACTTTTAAATTAAAAAAAAATGAATTGTTAAAAGTGGCTTAGAAAACTTTGAAAATCACTTTTTGGTAACATTATTTTTGAGCAATGCACTATTTGACTAAATTTTGATGAGCAATGCAGTATTTGACTAAATTTTGAAATATACTTTATTCCAATAGAAGTCATCACAACTATGGCTATACATTCAACGGACAACACTCCGGTAAGAATCGTTTACTTAAGATATGATTCAAGGACCTAAGCGCTTCTAATCACAAATATCTACTTTTCTGCTCAGAACATTTTGGTCAAGTAACTTAACAATAAACCTCTCTAGGTAACTGTGGTTTACCAAATGCCTAGCCACTTTTGTTAAATATGTGATCGAGTTGTAATTTGCAACTCCTATCTTTCTGATTTTGTATTAATATATGTGAGAATTTGACCAGTGTTACTGTGGGATATATCCTCTTTGATGAGAAAACTTTTCACAATTCAAAATGATCCTCTCATGGTTTCCTACTTTAGCAATCTCAAAAATCATTAACTCCTTTTTTTTTTTTCCTTTTCTATATTTACATTGGTAGCAGCAAAGTCATCTATATTCTTGCTTCCAAAATCTCTTTTTTATGTTTCTTTAAGGGAAGAACCATAATAAAAATAATAAAATTAATCCCCATTTTTAAAAAATATATATACATCTTTTTTTTTTACCCCTTTTCTCCTCTTGGAGCAAAGAGAAAGGAAGAGAATCAAAATCCTTTTTCAAAAATCACTTTTAGAAGATAAACATAATCTTCAGACTCTGCAACACATAAAAAGACTGTCAAAAATGTCTAATGTCTTTAAGAACCCACAGATGAAGAAGTAAAATAAAGAACAGAGAAATGCCAAAAGGGGGAGTGGTGATAAGCTTTAGAAAACACCAGCAAGAGGAAAGGAGGGACGACTGAATGGATTCATTCTGAAGTGCAAAACATCAATTTTTTTGCATCAGTATTTGCTAGAAATCAGCATAGGGTAGAGAGGGGTTATGCTGAGAAACACTATCTCTTAAAGCATTAGAAAAAAGAGGATATTCTGGGTTCTGAAATAGGAAAAGTATACTGTATGCATGCATGCTAGAAAGCTTATAAAAATACCTGGTTCAGTGTGGCAGATATCAGCTAGAGTTTCCATAAGAAAGAAATTACTGCTCAAATGCAGTAAGCTTAACTGTTAGTAAGCTCAATCAGTGCTTCAGCAAGGCATTGCTATAAGGTTCTAGCGAACCCATCTCCCACCCCTAGCCCTACACACAGCTACAGACCCACAAACACAGGAAGAACTCCTCTAATGCGTTATCTTCATTCTGGAGCATCCTGATGGGCAAGCAGAGTCTAGCGTGCACTGGGATTTAAATGCTCCCCAAATGTTATGCTCCCCAAAACTTTTGTATTCCCAACTCATTCTAAGTTTCTGCTCCCTATAAAAATCTATTGGTTAGAAGAAGGTACAAATTATTAAATGGTTAGCAGTAAAAAGGGAAATATGCAATATTGATATAAAGGATCTGTTAAAAATTTATAAGAACTCAGCCCAACCGCTCATAGTTAAATATCACCATAAAAAATTGCTGAGTCAGGGAGCAGAGTAAAACAATGGCTGAATATTTTGTCATGGATTTAAAAACATATATACATATATATACATATTTACATGCACATATACGTATATTGGAGAAGGAAATGGCAACCCACTATAGTGTTCTTACCTGGGAAAGCCCATGGACAGAAGAGCCTGGTTGGCTACAGTCACATACACATAAATACATATAAACATAAATGTATAAAAGCACATAAGCCTTTATAAAGTAAAAACACAAATAAGAAATCCAAGAATTCATGAAAGACAGAAAGACAGAAATAGGATGAAGTGAAACTTGAGTCATCTAAATTTGAGTGAGAAGAAAAAAGCGAAAAACACAGAAATAAGTACAAATGACAAATAAGGAAACCTCAAGTAAAGACAGAGGCATTATAGACATCAGAATGAAATAGAAACTGAAAAAATTATAGAAACTGAGAAAATTATAGAGAACAGGCAAAGAATTCCCAATACCCACCAGCAGTGGTCCTTGGAAAACATAAACATGGACAATGAAACTAATCTAATACTGCAAATATAATTAAGGCAAATACTATTTTGATAAACACAAATTTGAATTTATATATCAGAAGAGTACACTAACACGCGGGGAAAAGTACTGATTGAAACTATTCAGGAATGAACATCAGGTGGACAAAACTTCACATGGAAATCAGAGCAACATGACTGGGAATGAACACTGAATAATGAATGAAAGAGCTGATTCTAAATACAATAGAGGGGATTGCATTGTATAATAAGATATGACCATCATAATTGTTCAACTAACACGAAAGGCAGTAAAGCAAAATACGGCCATAGGTAGGGTAAATTTTCTAATCATATTTCAGTAGTTCACAGTCAAACCATAACATTAAATGGAACAAGAACAGTAGAAGAAAATATTCAGCAGTACAAAGTATGTTGCAAAAAGATGACTTTATAGGCTAATGTTACATTATAGAAATAGAAGAGGGTGAGAGAAGAAGAAACTTGCTAATTTTTTCACTGACTTTCAGAGGAAATTAAGAAAATATAGGACTAAAAACCCTTATAATTATAAATACAATCAGTATAACAAAAATGGATATTCTTTGACATATTGGAGTGACACGTACACCAACAGCAAAGAAACCAGACTTTTTAGAAACTATGAAAAGATAAAAGAAATATTGTGGCAGAACTAAAACCAAATATAAGTAATTTAAAATGTAAATGACTTAACTTCCTATTAAAAGAAAATGATTTTCACTTCATGTTAAATCATAAAGCAAAATTAACCTGTAGTTTGCATACAAGAAGTAAATCTAAATCAAGTAAATCTATAGTTTGCATAAAAGAAGTAAATCTAATTCAAAGGGATATAAAAAGTGTGAACTTAAAGACAAAAGCAAAATTTATATGACAAAATTATATAGCAAAGTAGAAGTCAGACCAAAGGCATTTAATAAAACAAAAGACGGGCTCTTCATAATGTTAAAGGATTTAATTCATAAAATGAAGATATAACAGTTGTGAATATTCATGCACATATTATCCTAGCAGCAACAATCATAAAACAGAAATCAAATGGGATAAAAGGAGAAATCAAAACGTATTATAGAGACTAATTTGTCTTTCCCAGGTCATGACTAATTCAACGGTGAGATAAAAAAAAAAACAAAAAAAAAACCACAACTAACATCATATAAGACAAAAATGACTTCATTAATAAGGCAAACATGTTTGCTATATATAAACCATCTATTTTACATGTTACTTATATATTACCTGTCATACTTCTGGATTAAATACATATTTGCCAACATAAAAGTTTTAAATTTTGCATTCTATTTATTTTACTTAAATTTGTATTCTCTTTCTTTTTTTTTTCTTTTTTTTTCTTTTTTTTTCATTTATTTTTATTAGCTGGAGGCTAATTACTTCACAACATTGCAGTGGGTTTTGTCATACATTGACATGAATCAGCCATAGATTTACACGTATTCCCCATCCCGATCCCCGCTCCCACCTCCCTCTCCACCCGATTCCTCTGGGTCTTCCCAGTGCACCAGGCCCGAGCACTTTTCTCATGCATCCCACCTGGAAATGGATTAAAGATCTAAATGTATTCTTTTTCTTTTGATTTTATTATTTTTCTCTTTCAGCATGTTTTTTCCCCCCCTCTTGAATCTAACACTTCCTTTAAATCCTTCCACTCTAATCTATAGGTAATTACGTTGTATCTGAACTTTGCTTACAACTACCCAGTGATCACACAGCAGGGTAATCACACCAGATAATGCCAGAACAACCTTGCCAATGTGTAATTCTTTTCTAGCTTCTTACTGTAATAATTTTTGAGGTTTCTTAATTTCTAAATACAGTACAGATTTTTCCACATGTCTCAGAAGTTTCTACAAAATGTATGATGTGAGCCCTTTTCCGATTTTATCCTTATTAGATTCTCTGGTATTTACTTTACCCCCCTGCAGTCTATGGTTAGGGCTTCCCTGCTGGCTCAGACAGTAAAGAATCTGCCTGCAAAGCAGGAGACCTGGGTTCAATCCCTGGGTTGGGAAGTTCCCCTGGAGGCGGGAATAGTATTTTTGCCTGGAGAATCCCCGTAGACAGAGGAGCCTGGTGAGTTACAGTCTGTGGGGCTGCAGAGTCGGACACGACTGAGCAGCTAAGCGCAGCACACAGTCTATGGTTACTTCCTTTCTTTTTTTTTTTTTTTTTAGTTTTTTGAATGTTGTATTTTTTTTATTGTAAAGTAATTAGCCTCCAACTAATAAAAATAAATGGGAAAAAAAAAAGATCTGGTTACTTTCCGGATGTTTCACTCACTCTCTACATTTCTTGCTTCCCATTATAGTTCCAGGTGCTTTGAATTCCCTCCTTTCTTTTCCCTGGCTAATCTACCTGAAATACGCATTTGTTTCATACTCATTGCATATCTGAAGGTTCTTGAGAGCAGCATATGTATACTCTTAAAATTCATGTAATAAAAGGAGAGGGTGGGGTAAACTGGGAGAGTAACGCTGAAATAAGCACATTACCATATGCAAAGTTAGACCGTGGGAATGTGCTGTATGGTGCAGGGAGCTCAAATCTGGTGCTCCGTGACAAGCTAGAAGGGTAGGATGGGGTGGGAGATGGGAGGGAGGTTTAAGAGGGAGGGGACACATGGATACCCATGGCTGATTCATGTTGACACATGGCATAAACCAACATAATAATGTAAAGCAATTATCTTCCAATTAAAAATAAATAAATTAAAAAATAAAAGATGATACATTTCTATTAGGCAGTGAGTAAGATCTTTGGAAGAGTAGAACTTTTTCTGCCCTATTTCCATCCCACACCTCATTCCTTCACCCTATTACTCTCACCCTATGCTGTGAAATGCAGAGTCTGAATTTCCTGCTCTTATCTTCTCACTTTATTTTTTTAAGGAACTCTTAGAGGAAGTCAGGAAGATACAGCTCATACGCCATTAAGCAGAATATTGCAGATTGAATCAGGCTTGTGTTAATGTGGAAGCAATGCAGAAAAGTAAACAGACTTGAAAGAGATTTAAGATTTAACATTGACATACATTTGTTGTATATGAGATCTGACAGTTTTTCAATCCTCAACTATTATCCAACTATTGTCTAATTTCTCTGCTGTGCTTCAGATACAATCGCGTTTAGAGAGATAGTTATGATGAATTTCCATTTTATCTCCTTACTTTACAGTACATTTTATCTCTTACTAACATCACCAATGACCACATTGTAAAATTCAATGAATATTAAGTTGGAAACTTTTGGTTACACCATCATTCTTGAAACATCTGTGATAAGTATGAATACCAATTCAAGTATCTATATGTGTGATTATGTAACTTTATTTTCTATTAATGGCAACTTTGTCTTGACTTCTGGACCTCATTTTAGCATACCAGTCACAAATGTAACCACTACTATCCCCCCTGAGGAGGTTCTCCAATCCCTTGAGTTGTGACATTGTTTTTTGTGATTTTATGCCAATGGCAGGGCATGTGGGCCATGGAAGATTTGGTGCTCTAACTATTCCTTAATAACAATACATATTGATTGTTTCTATGATGGCCTTAGTCCGTGTCCATAGGGCTCTCCCAAATTTGGCATCTCTGATTTTGTAGGGCTGTGTAAGTTCTCACGTGGCTTGTTCCAACTTGTACCTGGGATCTTATTACCTCCCCTTTGATAACTGACATAAAGTAAACTCAACTCACTGCCTCAATGAGTTCTAGTCTCCTCTTTATTCCAAGCTCAAGAGGGTAAAACCTCAAAGATAATGGAAAATATTTGTCCTTGTATATTTTCCCAAGGAATCTAATCTATGTTCCCCCTTTTTGTTTGTTTGTTTGTTTCTTTTTGCATGTGTGTGTGCTGTATTGTCCAACTTTTGTGGCCCAGTGGGCTGCAGCCACCAGGCTCCTCTGAACACGGGATTCTTCAGGTTAGAATACTGGAGTGGGTTGCCATTTCTTCATCCAGGGGATCTTCCCAACCCAGGAATGGAACCTACGTCTCCTGCATCTTCTGTATTGGCAGGAGCATGCTTTTACCACTAGCCACCTGGGAGTCCTAATCTATGCCCCAAGATACCCAATTTTGACCTCTTCTGGTACCTGCCCCCATCTTCACTCCCCTTCCTCACCCTGAAAAATGTGTTTTGGCATTTAAAGGACAAAAGACAGAATAATTTGCTATTTATATTTCTGATTTCCACCTATTTTATGCTTCCCTGTGTCTATAAACACAACATTAAATGTATGTTTGAACTAAGGAAAGAGAAGAAGGAAGGACAAGAGATACAGGGAAATTTAAAGTGATTATTATCCCACCACATTTTCCTGCTAGTTATTTTGTGTTCCCAGGAAGGTTTATATTTTTTATGTGACTATTTGTTTCCTTCAGCTGCACAGAATCATTTTGACCATACTTCTCAGGTTAAAGCAAACTTCTATCAGCATAACATAGTCTATCCTTTATTTTCTTTTATCCCTCTCTCAACTATAAATACACATTATTATATATTTAATGTAAGGCTTCCAAATTTTCTTTCAATACACACACCTGGACATGTTACAAATGTATGCATATAAGAAAAATGCATGATATTTAAATGACCTTTAAAATAGATGTAATAATGTACCTTCCCAACAGAAACTTTTTGATGGTTCATATTACAGTTCATTATCTCCATCCTTTACTTAATTTCTGCTAATATTATGGACATAAGGTCATTTGGTTGGCAGAATTATAAAGATACTCCCCCTCCCCAAGTTTTCCATATTATTCAATGAAACACTAATCCAGGTACTGCTGTGAAGTGACTTAGCAGATGAAATTCAGGTTGCTAAACAGCTACCTTAAAGCTGAGAAGTTATCCTGGATAAGGATTGACAAGGGCCAATGTAATCAGATGTACCCTTAAAACGAGAAGAGGAAGGCAAAAAGTTTGAGACAGAAAGGTAGAAGGCAGAGGAAAGATGAAAAAGAAGGAAAATCGGACAGACTCAAACACAAGAAAGAAGTCACCTGCCATTGCTGGCTTTGAAGGTGGAAGAAGGGAATTGGGAAACTAGGAATATACACAGCCGCTTGAAGCAGAAAATACCCCCTAGTTGCCAGCCAACAAGGAAAGGATAATTGTAGTTCCACTTTCACAGGTAACTGATCTCCGCCAATAATCATAAAAAGCTTGGAGGAAAGTTCTTACCATAGATTCTCAGTAAAATCCCACCGGATCAGCACCTTGGTTTTGGCTTTGTGAAACTCAGAGCAGAGAAGTCGATTGAGCCAACCTCAAGATCTGATTTACATACCTGTGAGATAATAACATGTTGGTTGCTTTCATCTATGAATTCTGTATCTTTGTTTTATCAAATATTTCATTTATTCCTTTATAATTTGTGCTTTTCGATTCTTTAAAAAACTCATCAGTCTAACGTCATGAAGAATCGTTCTTACATTGCTGTTATAGTTCTACTTTTCATATATAAGCCTTTAATCCACTGAAGTTTATTGATTATTATATGAAGCTGTAGTCTGTTTTTTACCCTAAACATGACCTAACTCCCTCAACATAATTTCTCTAATGCTTTGCAATGACTCTGTAGTGGTGCTTCTTAAACTTTAGCAGGTATCAGAAGTACCATGAAGAGTGCTTCTGTGTTAACTATGGTTTAATCAGAGGAAAGGGGTTTGTCACAGGAATTTGACTTTATGTAATTGTGGAAGTGGGTTAAGCAGTTGGTAAAACTATTTTCTCTGGGTCTAATGCTGTAGCTTGAAGTCTACAGAACAGATGACGAGAAATAAAGTTGCACATAAAGCAGGAGTAAACAAGAACAAACTGGATACCCCAAGCACAGACTGGACATCACAAGGAAGGGTTGGAATCCATGGTCAGTTCTTGTTGCCTTACACCATGATGGAGTGCATACTAAACAGACCCACGTTCCTTGCCTAGAAGTTGGAGAAGAAGATCCAGGGTGGTGAGACCAGTGCTAGCCCAGGTACTGCATCAGGCCAGTGAGGTGAGTTAGCAGATCAGCTACAGGTTGTGTGAGTTACAAACACCACTGCTGCAATTCCACCTTCTAAAATCTTCTATAGCAATCCTGATTGGGTCCTCCCTATTTACAAACATACAGAAAAGAGTGCTCTGGGGAGTTACTTCAACCTGGCCAAGCTTATTACAAAGATACCACAGCTTATTAAACGCAGATTCCTGGAGTGCAACCCCAAAGTCTCTGATTCCCCAGGTCTGGAGTGAGATTCAAGTCCACTTACACAAACAAGTTCCTAGGAGATGTTGCTGCTCCTCTAGAAACTACATATTAAGTAATTTTGCATGCAGTTAACTTGTCATTAACTACTATTAAGAATCATATGTATAATTAATATATGTGTACAACTACTATAACAAGCCCCAGTTATGCTAACATTTTCATTAATTTGACTTATTTTTTATCATTTGTCTAGTCAGTAAGTCATGTCCAATTCTTTTTATTTTTTGTAAAACTATCTTAGATATCCATAGACTACATACATTCACCTGTATTTTATAATCATTTGTCAACTTTTGCTATTTTTTTAATTAGAATATATTGATATTAAAAACATATCTCCCTTTCAAGGTCTTCTATTAACTATTTTAATAGAATACTTTTTAATAATGATAGGGTGTTGTTATGTAATTTTTATATAGTCATCTCTATTGAGAGTGTTTATTATATTTTCTAATATTTTATTGCTAGTAATGGATGATGCTTTTTCATTATTAGTCAAATTGGTCATTTTATAGTTCTAGTAGTTTTAAGTCTTTTTCATTTTGGCTCTTCTACTAATAGAGCAATAGTTTCAGATTGTGATTTTAATTTGCATTTCCTAAGCAACTGTATTCATTTTCAGACATTTTTTTCATACATATAGATATCTTCTTTAAGTATATCCTATCCTTTTAGGTCTTTTGACCATTTTCTGTTTTCTTGTCTGCTTTTCTTCCTTATTGTATTTTAAGAGTTTTTTTTTTACATACAGTCCTTTTCTTTATGCAATTAACTTCTCTTTATGGCTTGCATTTTTTCACTTTTTTAAAAAGAATCTTGTGCTGTTTAGTTCTTACTGCCAAGATAATCAAATGCCTTTATTTTTATTTTCCTTTTATAATATCATATTTATATCCTAATTAATAAATTTACTTATCCTCTGCTCAAAAAGATGTTCAATGGCTTCCTTTAATGCAGTTTTTAGGGGTTTGTTTTTAAATGACTGTTAGAATTCAGGTTTGTAGATAATTCAGGCATTGTGTTTCATTAGGACCAAAACTGTGAATTGACAGGATTTTCTCATGTTATATGCTATCTTTGTATGTCTGTGACAAATATGACTTCATGTGATATGTTGCCACTTTTGACATGCAGGTGAGCTCAACATATTTTATTAAGGGTTTTTGCATTTATGCCCATATTTAAAATTATATGGGCATTAAGTGAAATTATAATTTGATTTTATTATATTATACTTTCAGGTTTTTGTTAACAAAATTATACTTATGTCATATAATCTCTTCAGCACTTTTCTAATTAATTTTTAGGAAGTTTGGAATAGAGTAATCTATTCATAAATGTTTGATAGAACTGGATTGCAAAACTGCCTGGACCTGGGATATTTGTGAACAGCTTAAAAAATTGTCATAATTATTTTAATTTTTTCTATTTATAATTTAAATTTCATCTTGGACCAATACTGTAACACTATGTTTTCGCACTTTATCAGAATTATATAGGTTTTTAAATATAGTAGCATAATTATTTTAAAAATAACATGAATGCTTTAATTTACTCTCTTTTCTGTATTTTGTTTATTGCATTATTTTGCTTGATTTTTTTTTCTGGTTAGTTTTTCCAAAAGTTGGTTTACCTTAGCTTCTCAGCAATTAGTCATACTAGCATTTTTTTTTTTCCTCCTTTTCTCTACTTTATTGATTCCTGATTTTACATTATTCCATTTGGTTTTTTCTTTGAGCGTTCTGGGATTACTTTCTTTGGTTCTTTGTCAGTCCAGTAGGGCATTAAATTTTGCAAATACTTTTTTCTGCATCCACTGATATGATTCTAAGACTTTGTTCAGTTAATGTGTTGAATTATATTGGTTGATTTTCAAACGTTAAACCAACATCATGTTTTATTTGCTTCAAAAGTCTCTAACAAAAACAAAAAAGATATAAAAAAGCAAAGCATATTTTTGTTCAAAGAACTAGATGAAATAAAACTCAATATGTTGATAATTTAGCGACTGGGGTTCATGACAGTATGATATTCTTTTTTTTCATATAACTGAAAACCAATCAAGTTGGATAATATTGTCTGCTTAAAATATCAGTCATCCTCTTTCACAATAAGCCTGTTCCATCTTCACTGAACTAACAATGAGGTAGTTCACGGTGTCAGGGATTTAAATTACACTTCTGTTGCTTCTTGACCACAGCAGCAAATAAGCAGAGGTCCTTTTGTGATATCATACCCTGGAAGAGCAGGCAACACCGCAGTGGCCAGTTGGTTAAACTGGTAAGCTTATGTTATGAACAGTACCTTGATTTATTAACAGTGGAACAAACATATTTTGGATTTAAAGGTAACTTTAATGCAAATCGAACATACTTTATCAACCTTTCGATTCTTTTTTACTATTTTTCACTGGCTTCCAATTAATACTTAATTTCTTTTTCAAGAAAGTCAAAGATGCTATCACTTCCCATTTTCTTAAAAATCTGATCAATGCATTTCTCTTCTTAGTCAATATTTTGGGAATCTTTAATCAATTCAATCAAGTCTTAGCCTACTGTGCTATTTCAAGCTTGAGTAATCTATTACTACACGCATCAACTCATTGAAATGGGCTGACACGACTATTTAAAGTTCTCCCTTCCGTCTTTCCATCTTTCTATATATTTTGGCAGAAAAAAAAATTGATTTTTTTTCATATAAATGCAAGTGTAATACAAATGTAATGTAACATATACTTAAAGACTAAATATTATGAAAACAGCATAACTTACAAACTTTGTAAATGTCTTAATGTCATATATTTAAAAGCTGTGTTCATACATGTGCAAATAAAAATTCTGAAAAGATGATCTAATGTCAACTTCAAGTTCATATCTTACAGAATATAATATGGATAAATTATACAAACTTTGAATAAGAAACATTTTCTCACAGATATGTATCATAATGATAAACTGTATACATAATTTCAAATGACTGATTTATTTGATTAAATTTCTAATAATGAAAATGTCAAACTATATTCTTGACAAGTCAATTTAAAATGAAAACAGTTAAGATCACCTTTTTTTCTCAATAAAATAAATAGTGATACTTTGTCGGTGGCTTTGCAATTGCATTGGGCAGTCAATATAACATATGGCCCATAGGACACCTGCCAGGAAGAACATAGTTATAGAAACAGTAAACTAATTAATACCTTAAATAGCCCCATGACTTTTGACACATTATGTTATCCTGTCAAATTATACTTGCATCACCTTCCTTGGAAGAACATTTCTTCACCAGCATATAATAAATTATCTAACCTGGAAAGATCATCATGTTTCTTTAAAAAGTTCAAAATAATACTCTGGGAAATAACAAGTCACCATAGTGAAATGATCCCCCCTCCACCATTTGATTATACATAGTATGTCCTAGGTGTTGAATATAAACTCAGAAAATATAAATTCAAACATCTACATCTCTCTCTGGGTTTTATTGCCAATATATCCCTCTATGGCCTTCCCTTGTGGCTCAGCTGGTAAAGAATCCACCTGCAATATGGGAGACCTGGATTCGATCCCTAGTTGGGAAGATCCCCTGGAGAAGGGAAAGGCTACCCACTCCAGTATTCTGGCCTGGAGAATTCTATGGACTGTATAGTCCATGGGGTCACAAAGAGTCGGACACGACTGAGCAACTAAGCACATATATCCCTCTAGTTCTGATTCTTAATATGAGTTTTATACTATAAATTGTATGTGTGAATTGAGCAGGAGACATGGTCTATTTTAAAATCACTGACTGAATCTTTCATTTTTCAGATTTCTCCATCTGTTTGCATAACATACCCTCAGTCTCTACTTCATTCAAATACCCTGAAGCAATTTTTTCACTTAATTTGTATCTCTCCTAAAGTTACATGTACCCCTACCACTACTGGTGATCAGTTTGCTTGATAAATCAGACATCAAGTTAGTCTTCTTCCCAGTTTTTTATAGACTACACTTTTTCCCATTTAAAATAATTACTTTCCTTGGCTTTTTGAGCAAAGACATTTTGAGAAAAAAAAACTTGGGTAATAACTGAACTACTTTTTCCAGGTTTCAAAATTCACTGCTGCTTCTGGATTTGCACATGATTGCATTTATTTTTATAGCCAGAATCATTTACAAAGCTATCCATATTTTATGAAAAGAAGTTCTACCACTTATTAAGTTCAGTAATATTCAAGGATGATGAGCAGATGCTGCTTACACATTATTTAGTACTACATTAAATAACTGCAGTCTCATATCATCATCACATATATTCTCAAAACAATTGTTAAAAATTAGGAAGTAACAAAGCAAGTGTGATATTTTTATCAGGGTATTGTGAATAAAAAGTGCCATGACAATATCCACTTGTATTCATGGCATTCATTAAACTGTGTACAGCTAGAGTACTACCCTATCACATCTCAGGTAGCTGTGGTGAATGGAACAAGAGTCTGCTTCAGCATAAATAGTATACAGGTGAATTAATTACTTGTTCCCTATGAACCAGCATTCAGAAAATTTTTAATATGATATTATAATCATTTAAATTATAGCTAATTCAAGGAAAATGATTAAATGAATTAACTATTTTTCAATAAATTCATATTCAGTGCTTTAGGGGAATTTTTCTTAACTCAATTTTGTTCAAAGATATTATACCTTCAGTTAAAAGTCTGTCAATCACTCATAATTATAAATCAAGTATAGTGTAAACTACACTGATAGCCTCAAAATATGTTCAGTATATGTTATTCAGAGAGACCTCAAATATAGACTAAAAAAAAAAAATCTCTCCTGTCTCTTTTATTGTATTTACTGGGTCTTGCTAAGCAAAGGTACATGTTGTTACAAATTAGTAATTTAGTAAGAAACAAATCTTTGTTCTTTGCAAATTCAAATAAGCTGAAATAATTATTCATTTTCTTTGAATTTTCTTTAAGGACTAGGTATTTTGGAAAAGTTTTACCTCTAAGAAAGACAATCTGAGAAAAAATATTGCACAAGCAAGTTTAGAAAAATGTCATACTCAATATTTCTTGGAGAGATGAAATTTCTGTATATGAAGTTTCAACTGTGAACCAGTCAATTAATATTATTTGCTTACTGTATCTTTATGCATTGGGTAGAACTCTGCTCCAGCAGAATAATACCTCCACCCTCCAAAATTCCCATGCCCTAGTTCCTAAAACCTGTGAATATGTTACCTTATATGGCAAAAGGGACTCTTCAGGTATAATTACTGTTAACTGCCTAAGTGTAAAATATTCCTAGACTATTTTGTTGGGATTAATCTAATCACATGAGTCCTTGAAAGTGGAAAATCTTTCCCAGTTATGGTCAGAGAAGAAGATTAAGGATGAAAGAGGGTCATAGAAAATGTGTGTTGCATTTAGAAGCTGGGAAAGGTAAGGAAATGAGTTCACTCAGGGAGCCTCCCGAAGGAAAGGCAGCTCTGTCAACAGTAATTTTGGCCCATTGAAAACCATTTTGGACTTTCAACAATCAGAACTGCAAGAAAAAATAGTGCTGTTTTAAGCCACTAAATATACGGTAATTGTAACAGCTGCAACAGGAAACTAACAAAAACATATATAAAGAGCTTACAAAGATTCTTTTTAATCCACTAACCACTTTGGAGACTGGCTTCTTTCACTTAGCATGGTGCTTCGGAGATTTATCCATGTTGCTGTGGATATCAGTAGTTCAATCCACTTACTACTGAGTAAAATTCCATTTAGTGTCTGTATGCATTCAGCAGTCAATTTTTTTTTTTTTAATTTTGGCAGTTATGAAAGAAGTTAGTATTAAAATTTGCGTGCAATTTCCAGGGACCATTTTCTAAATAGGCTGATCCATTGTGTATTCCCAAAAGCAAAATATAACTATTTTTCTGCATCCTCTCAACATGTTATTGTCAGAATTTTTGCCTTATTTTTATTTTAGTCATTCTAAGAAGTATAGGCATACCTCGAATATATTCTGGGTTCTGTTTCAGACCACCACAATAAGTCAAGTCACAGGAATTTTCTGGTTTCTCAGTGTATATGAAAGTCATATGTTTACAGTATACCGTAGTCTAGTAACTGTGTAATAACATTATGTCTAAAAACATCTGTGCATATCTTAATTAAAAAAACACGGTATTGCTAAAAAGTGTTAGCCACCATTTAAGCCTTCAATTAATTAGAGGGGCCGGGAGATGGTAGGGGACAGGGAAGCCTGGCGTGTTGCAGTCCATGGGGTCTCAGAGAGTCGGAGACACAACTTGGTGACTTAACAACAAGACTTCAATGAAGCGTAGTAACAACATTTAAGATCACTGATAAAAGATTGCCATAACAAATATAATATTAATAAAAACCTCTGAAATACTGTAAGAATATACAAAATGTGATGGAGGCACAAAATGAGCAAACGCTGTCTGAAAAATGATGCTGCTCCTCTTGTTTGACACAGGGCTGCCACAAAAAGGGCATTCCCGGTGGCACAGTGGTAAAAGAATCCTCCTGCTAATGTAAGAGACGCAGGTTTGCTCCCTAGGTTGGGAAGATCCCCTGGAGAAAAAAGATGACAACCCACTCCAGTATTCTCGCCTGGGAAATCCCACGGACAGAGGAACCTGGCAGGCTAGAGTCCATGGGGTCTCAAAGAGTCAGACACGATTTGGTAACTAAACCACCAACACCATGTCTATATATATTGATATTTCATGTTTACTTTAATGTGAATTTATTTTATTACAAGTGATGTTGAACAAATTTTCAAGTGCTTGATTACTATCTATAAATCTTTGAAGAGCTTTTTTCAAATATTGTACCTTTTTAAAATTTATTATATGTGGTCTGTGATAGGAATATTTTGAAAGCTCTTATGTATTCCAGATATAATCCCTTTGTTAGATATATTTTATAATGTTTTCTTTCAGTATATGTTTTGTCTTTATATTACCTAAGTGTCTTTAAAGATGCACATATTTTTAATTTTGTTAAATTCCAATTTATCATATTTTTATGGATTTTTTTATTATCTAAGAAATCTTTGACTAATTCATGGTCACAAAAAATGTCCTCTTATGTTTGCTTCTAATATTATTATACTTCCATAAACTTTAAGGTTTTAAATTTAACTATATAATCCACTTTGAATTAATAAGTAATTATATATGTTCCAAGGTAAGAGTTAAGGCTGAACATTTTTAAATATTGATATCCATTTTTTCTAGCACCATTTGGTAAAAATATTATTTTATCATCAAAGTACTGCTCTAGCATGATCAAAAATAAATTGACAATGTTAAGATCAATTTCCAGACTTTCCAATCTTTTTTATTTAAACTATTACAGTACCACACCCACTCCAGTACTCTTGCCTGGAAAATCCCATGGACGGAGGAGCCTGGTGGGCTGCAGTCCACAGGGT
Organism: Cervus elaphus; assembly: GCF_910594005.1. Classification (NCBI taxonomy): domain Eukaryota; kingdom Metazoa; phylum Chordata; class Mammalia; order Artiodactyla; family Cervidae; genus Cervus; species Cervus elaphus. Next base: position 47,274,036 of record NC_057845.1, read on the forward strand.
CGCTAGGAGTTGGACACAACTGAGCGACTTAACCTTCACTTTTCATTTTCACGCATTGGAGAAGGAAATGGCAACCCACTCCAGTGTTCTTGCCTGGAGAATCCCAGGGACGGGGAGCCTGGTGGGCTGCAGTCTCTGGGGTCGCACAGAGTCAGACACGACTGAAGCGGCTCAGCGGCAGCAGTACCTCACTGCCTTGATGACTGTCACTTTTAAGAAGATACTGAAATGAGGTATTTTGTGTTATCCATATACATTACTCTTCAAAATGATGTTGGTCATTGCAGTCCATGATATCTTATACTAAAATTTTAGAATCAGCTTATCCATTTCTTAAAAATAAAAAAAAGGTTCTGCGAGAACTGTGATTGCTACTACACTATTTCTATAGCTCAACTTCAGAGAAATAATATCTTTACAATGTTGAGTTTTCCAATATACAAGTAAGGTGTATCTATCCATTTATTAAGGCCTTATTTTATGTATACAATAATTTTTTTATACTTTCCATCATACACATCTTTTTAGATTTATACCCAACTATTTTATACTCTTGATTGCTACTGTAAAAGATACTTATTAAAATGTCAGCTAGGAATTCTTAACTGCTAGTAAATGGACACTTTCCTGTATTTACTTTGTGTCTTATGATCTTGATAAATACATTTACTTATTCTTCTTGCTTTTCATAGATTCGTTGCTATGTTCCATGTAGATAATAACGCATCTATGAATAGAGATCATTTTGCTTGTTGCATTCCAGTCTGTATGTCTTTTTATTTTTTTTAATTCATATTTTTTTTTATTATTCTGCATTATACTTTGGCTAAAATATTTAGGACAATATTGAATAGGGAGACAAATACCCTTAACTTCTAATCTTTAGGGGAAAGCACTCAGTCTATCATCAATTATGATATTAATTGTTGGGATATTGTAAATGTTTTTTATCAACTCCATTCTGTTCCTACTTTGCTGAGAAAATTTTTCCCAAATGTCTTTTAGCATCTGTTGAGCTAATTACACGTGTTTTTTTCTTAGTATGTTGATATGATGAATCATCCGTTGTTTTTTGAAATGCTAAATGAAGAGTGCATTCCCAGGGAAATCCCAACTAGTTTACAATATATGTTTTTGTTTGTTATAGTGCTGTATTCAGTTTGTAGTATTTTGTTGAGAAGTTTTTCTTCTACGATCATGTGCAATATTGCCCTTGAAATACATCTGTTCAGTTTTGGTTTCACAAAGTGATGCAAGGCTAATAAACTGAGATGAAAGTGTTTCCTTGTCTTCCATTTTCCTGGAATAGTGTGTGAAAGTTCATTTGACCATGAAATCATTAGCATAATCCATCAGCAAAACCATTTAGACCTTTTTTTTTCTGTTGGGAATTTCTGAGTATGAATTCAATTTTTAATAAATATAAAACTATTCAAATTATCTATGAAATTAGATAGTTCTTTGATTTTTGTGTGTGTGTTTTTATAAAGAATTTGCCAGTTTTATCGAAGAGATAATATTCTTAGGAGAAAATACAGGTTAAAGTCTACATGACATTTGACTTGGCAATAATTTCTTGGCTGTGGCACCAAAGGCACAAACAACAAAAGGAAAAACAGACTGAGGTCAGTGGCATGGTGGAGTGAAAAGCTACATTTGTCTCTTTTCAGTCTAAAGGGCTTTCCTGGCGGCTCAGATGGTAAAGTACCCACCTGCACTGCAGGAGACCTGGGTTCGATCCCTGGGTTGGGAAGATCCCCTGGAGAAGGGAATGGCTACTCGCTCCAGTATACTTGTCTGGAGAATTCCATGGACAGAAGAGCTTGGTGGGCTACATTCCATGGGTTGCAAAGAGTCAGACACAATTGAGTGACTAACACACTTTACTCCAGTCTAAAATCAGTAAAACTTCCACAATATATCAAGAGTGCCTCTGCCCATAACAGGAGGATTCCAGAGAATTCCACACATGGGCTTCCGTGGTGGCTCAGATGGTAAAGAATCTGCCTGAAATGCAACAGACCCGGGTTTGATCCCTGGGTCAGGAAGATCCCCTGGAGGAGGGAATGGCAACCCACTCCAGTATTCTTGCCTGGAGAGTCCCATGGACAGAGGCGCCTGGAGAGCTGCAGTCCACGGGGTCACAAAGAGTCGGATACAACTGACCAACAGAGCATGCACGCACTTACACATGCATCTAAAAGGTGAGGCGTGGAGGAGGAGGAGATCCACCTAGAGGAGGTGGAACTGGGGGATGGGAGGAGGTATTTGTGATCTTGACACCCTCCCCGCCCCCCCACCAACCCCGCCGCCCCAGTGTAAAGTTAAGCCCATGGCCACAGAGAAGCCACTAGTAGCAGTGAAGGCAGTGGGCAGACATCCAGCCTCATGGTCACAGCAGCGCCACTTAAACGGGCAACAGTGGAGATGGGTCTGGGACCCCATCCCTATAGCCCATGTCTCTGGGCCCCCCCTGCAGCATTAGAGCTCATGAACCTTACAACACCAGATATGGCAGAGGTACCTATGCCTCACAGCTCCCCACTCCACAGTTATTCACCCCTCCTCCTGCAGAGGAGCCTGCAGCTCGGAGGACCCCAGACAGGAGGGAAGAGGCCACAATCCCAGAGCAACGGGCGACAATCCCAGTGACACTGGCAGAAGCAAGGCACCAAGAGCCCCAGGGCCGCAGGAGGCGATCATGGGGGCACAGGGCCACACCTCTGGCAGATAATGGTGAAGGGCAGAAAGTGCATGCTCTCAAACAGAACCCGAGGCAGTTTAGGTAGTAGAAACCTAAAACTTGTGTTATATTGCCACCTACTGGTAAACAAAGAAAGGCCTCTAATTCTGTAGAATCCTTAGAAATCAGATGTTTTCTACCTTAAATGCACTAGCAGAGGAGCAACTCATCTAGAACCTCATCTAGCAACTCATCTAACACCATACCACAGAATTAAAATGAGAATTTTCTACAAACCAAGTAAAGTCATAGACTACTGTGATCTGACTGAGAATTCAAACAGCATTCATGAAGAAACAAACTACAAGAAAAATCACCAAGGTGGTTAATTTTATTCCTGAGCTCATTTAACCAACAGAAGAAACACTTCACCAAATTTTTGAAACTGAAAAAGAGACAAACAGAAATCCTGGGGCAAAGAACTCAATAAGCAAGATAAAGAATGCATCAGGAAGCACAGACCATATAGAAGAGAAAATTAGCAAGCTTGAAGACAGAAGTCTAGAAATGTTAGCAGTAGAAAAGAGAAACATTTAAAAAATGAGGACATTCTACAAGAGTAATCCCACTCTTTGACAAAGGGCAACGTTAAGCTAATGGGTACGTAGAAAGAGAAGAAGGGGGAAGGAGCAGAGAACTTATTTAAAGAAATAATAGCTGAGAATTTCCCAAACTGGGGAAGGAACTGGATGTACAATTCAGTGAAGCAAAGATCACCCCTAATTAACTCAAAGAAACAGACATTCTACAAAACATTTATTAAAATTGTCAAAAGTCAATGACAAAGAAAGAATTTTAAGGGCAGCCAGGGGAAATCGTTGGTAGATTGATAACTTACAAAGGAACCCCCATTAGGCTATTGGCAGATTCTTCAGCAGAAGCCCTATGGGTCAGGAAGAAGTGAGTGGTGTTTTCAAAATACTTAAAGATTAAAAACTGTCACCTGAGAATACTCTATATAGCAGAGTTATGTTCCAGAAATGAAGGATTTCAAACCAAATCTGAGGGCTCTATCAATACTGGAATCACCTTACAAGAAGTATTGAAAGGAGCTCTTCTACCAGAAACAAACAGAATAGCCAAAGTACACAAAACTTTGAGTAAGGTAACAGACAGAATCAGAAAATTCCAACTTTTTATCAGAATATATTTTTAAACACTTTATTATACTATAAGGTTTAAAGAGGGGAGTAAAAAGAATAATGATAGGTACTTCAATTTAATAACAAACTCACCACATGAAAAGGGATAATTTGAGACAACAAAAACATAAAAGGGGAAGAGGGAAAGGATGAAACTTATAAAGGAAATGAAGATAAGATGGTAGTAGCAGATAAAAGACTATTTTGTCCATGAAACTTTCTTTGTAAACCATTTTTTCTCCACAAAACATAAGTCTAGAGCAGAGACATGAAATATAAAAAGGGAACAAATAAAAAATATAAAAATATATATAAAAAATATAAAAGAGAAAACTGAGAAAAATTTCATGGAAAACCACCAAATCAAAATGGCAAACAGAAGTACATGGAAAAAGAAATAGCAGATATCTAGAGCAACCAGAAAACAAAAGAAAAAATGGCAGTACTAAATCCTCATGTGTCAGGAATTATTCTAAATGTAAATGGATTGAATTCACCAATAGAAAGAAATAGAATGACTGAGTGGATTGAAGAAAAAAGAGAAAAACCCAACAATATACTGCCCCCTGAGTACTCATTTCAGTTCTAAAGACAAACATGGGCTAATGGTGAAGGAATAGAAGATAAGCTCATTAATAGAAGATAAGCTTATCAATAGAAGATAAGCAAATTCAGCCAAAAGAAAGTGAGCATACCCATACTCATAGCAGACAAAATAGACATCAAGGAGGGGAAAAAAAAAAGTAACAAAAGACAAAATGGACGGTATATAATAATAAAGGAAAAATTCATCAAGAAAACAATAGCTATTACCATATATGCACCTAAGAGAGGAACAACAAAATAACAATATATAAAATAATTGTTAGCAGCAGAATATACATTCTTCTCAAGGGCATGTGAAATTTCTCAAGGATAGACCATATGAAGGGACACAGAACAAGTCTCAATACAGTTAAGAAATTGAAATCAGAACAAGTTTCTTTTCTGATCACAATGGTTAGAACCTAAAAATAAATTACGAGAGGTGGGAAAATCACAAATGTGTAAAGACTGAACCACCTGCTGCTGAAGAGTTATGATGTCAATGAAGAAATCAAAGGAGAAATCACAAATTACCTGAAGACAAATGAAAATCAAAGTATGATATACCAAAATCTATGGAATTAAGCAAAAGTAGCACCAAGAGGGAAGTTTATAGCAATACAAGGCTATCTCAAGAAATACAAAAATTAACAATTAACCTAACACCTAAATGAACTAGGAAAGAAGAACAAATGAAGCCCAAAGTAAGTAGAAGAAAGGAAATAATAAAAACCAGAGTGGAGCAAACGAAATAAAGACTAAAATACAATAAAAGGGGAAAAAAAAAATGAAACTAAGAGCTGTTTCTTTGAAAAGATAAGCAAATTTGACAAACCTTTACTTACTAAAGAAAGAAACAGAAGGTCATGATAAATAAAATTAGAAACATGGGAAGATAAATAAAAATGGATGCCACTGAAATGCAAAGGTTTATAAGAGAATATTATGAAGAGCTATATTCCAACAAATTGGACAACCTAGACGAAATGAACACATTCTTAGAATCATACAACCTTCCAAGACTGAATCATGAAGAAACAGAAAATCTAAATAAGCCAATCACTAGTACAGAGATTCAAACAGTAATTAAAGAGTAACTTGAAAACAAAAGTCCAGGACTCTATGGCTTCACAGGTGAATTCTCTCAAACATTCAAAGACAATTTAATATCTATCCTTCTCACACTCTTACAAAAAACTGGAAGTGGAGAGAATGCTTCCTAACTCAAACTATGAGCCCCACATCACCCTGACAACAAAACCAGACAAAGACATCACAAATAAAGATTACAGGATAATATCTCTGATGAACATAGATGTAACAATCTTCAACAAAACATAAGCAAACCAAAACAGCAATACATTAAAAGAATCATACATATGTCATGATCTCATAGGATTTACTCCAGGGATACAAGGTGTTTCAACAACCGCAGAACAATCAACATGATACACCACATTAACAAACTGAAGAATAAAAACCATACGATAATCTCAACAGGTGCAGAAAAAGGACTTTGACAAGATCCAATACCCACTTATGATAAAAACTCTCAAAAATGGAGTTACAGAAGAACATACTTCAATATAATGAAGGATATAAGTGACAAACCCACTGCTCACACTATACTCAATGGTGAAATAATAAAAGCTATCCCTCTAAAGGAACAAGTTAAAAACAAACAAACAAACACTCTTGCCACTTGTATTCAACACAGTATTGGAAGTCCAAGACAGGACAATTAGTCAAGAAAAAGAAATAAGAGGCATCCGAATTGGAAAGGAAGAGGTAAAACTGTTACTACTAATGGATGACATGATTATATACATAAAAAACCCTAAAGACTCAAAAACCAAAACACTATTAGAAATAATAAACAAATACAGAAATAGTTGCATGGTATAAAATCACCATACAAAAATGTGTTATGTGTCCCTACCTTAACAGTGAGCTAGCACAAAGAGAAATTAAGAAGACCATTTACAACTGCAACAAAAAGAATAAAAGACTTGGAGTATATTTAACCCAAAGGTGAAAGACCTGTACAAAGAAAACTATAATATATTGTTGGAAGAAACTGAAGACACAAATAAATGCAAAAGATAGTCCATGCTCTTGGATTAGAATAATTAACACTGTTAAAATTTCCTCATTACCTAAAGCAATCTACAGATTCAATGGCAAACCCTATAATAATCCCAAGGACATTTTTTACAGAAACAGAACAAAAAATTCTTAAATGTGTATGGAGTCATAAAAGACCATGTATAGCCAGAACAATCCTGAGAAAATGTTGGAGATATCACACCTTCTGATTTCAAACTGGATTTCAAAGTCATAACAGTGATCAAAACAGCATTGTTTGGACAGAAAACATGAAGTATAAATCAATGAAACAGAACTGAGATCTCAGAAATAAAGTCATTCATATACGTGTGCGTGAGTGGATACTCAGTCACTCAATCATGTCCAGCTCTTTGTGATCCCATGGACTGCAGCTCACCAGGCTTGTCTGTCCAGAGAATTTTCTAAGCAAGAACACTGTGGGTTGCCATTTCCTACTCCAGAGGATCTTGTTAATCCCGGGATCAAACATGCATCTCTTGCATCTCCTGCTTTGGCAGTCAGATTCTTTACCACTGTGCCACCTAGGAAGACCTCATACATATATGGACAATTAATTTATGACAAAAAAGTAAAGAACATAAAACACAGAAAGACAGTCCTCTTCAATAAATAGTGTTGAGAAAACTAAACAGCCTCATGCAAAAAAAAAAAAAAAAAAACGATAAAACTAGACCATTATCTCACACAAAACATAAAAATCAACTCAAAACAGATTAAAGATTTGAATGAAAGACCTGAAACCATAAAACTCCTAGAATAAAACACAGGCAGTATGCTCTTTGACATCTTAGCAATGTCTTTCTAGATACCCTCAGGCAAGGGAAGCAAGCAAAAATAAATGGGACCACATCCAACTAAAAAGGCACTGCTCACAAAGGAAACCAACAAAATAGACAACTGGAAACCTACTGAATTGAGAAGATATTTGCAAGTGCTGTATTTCATGAGGTTAATATCCAAAATGTATTATATAAAGAATGCATATACTCAAAAATGGCATAAAAGCAAACAACCCAATTAAAAATGGACAAAAATGTATCTCATGATGCATGATAAGGGAATTAGTTCCACTCTGAGGACCAGTCCAAAGGCAGGAGACTATCAATGTCCCAGACTAAGATGGTCAGACAGAAAAGGTAAAGTCCTTGAATAATGCTGACTCTTTTTTTTGACATCCTATAACCTAAAAAGCTATAATGTAAAATTAACAATATTTAAATACCATGATATACAGTGAGGGGTAGCATAATATCCACTTCAAAGTATGCCTCTTTGACATAAGGATTATTTTAAGTTGATTATTTTTGAGAGGCTGCAGACACAGGAGAATCTCTCAAAGCCGAGTGAAAGTTGTCCTATTGTGGGAGAAATTTATAAGGGAATTTTCCTTTTATAAGACTGTCTCCCTCTCTGTACTAGGAAGAGAAAGATGAATCAAATCACAAGAATCTTTAATCAATGGAGAAGACACAAACGAATCTGCATAACCACCTTACCCTTGTTTATTGTGCTTTTTACTAATAAACTCTTCATAACTGTTCCACCACTCCCAGCGTCTTTCATTTTAGCTGAAGATGATATTAAAGGTAGTGGCTTGGGCCATTTCAGAAAATTTTCCTGGGTTTCTCCCATGAATAAATGAGGTATACATGTCATTAAATACCTTTTCATACATGTTATTGTTTTTTATTTTCTTTGTGTGTTTTACTACAGCAGGGTTCTTAGCCATAAGAACCTAGAGAAGTAGAAGGAAAATTATTTTTCCTTTCCTACAAAAGTCAACACATCCTATGATACATAATAAGGAAATAAGAGAGGAAGAAACTCTGGTATTCATGCAATGTGCACACACATACTCATGGCAAAATAAAGAGAAAATACTCATGACAATTACAGTCCTCCTTTCTGTAACCGATCATGTGATGTTACAGCTGGTCTTTATAAATATCTTCTCCCAATACCCATTCTGATTTTCCTATGCTTCAGCAAGTAACTCAACTGGGTCTTTCCTTGGAAGAGAGACCAGGGACTTCATTCCTGCAGGTCTGGTCCGGCCCAGATCATGTTGTTAATGTTTTCTCTTGACCTTAGTCATAGGGCATGGTAATATTAAGAGACACACTAGAAGATCCCCTGCATTCCTTATTTCCTTATCATCCCTGTGGAATAACAGTCAAATTTCCTTTTGGTGGTCAACATTAATCAATCTAGCCAGCACAATAACTTTCTATGCCTGTTTATTCAGAGGTATGAGGTATCCAAAGTAGCCAGTGGTAGTCCTAACTTCCAATTCAATGGACTAATTATTGTGTCTTTTGGTGGAAAGTACTCCTCCCTCCAGGACTGAAATCTCTAGGTCAGCAAAGCATAAGACCAGGGAACAGGAGACCAGGGAACGGGAGAAGCGTGGATCACTAGGGGTAACAGTGAATAGAGACACTCCCATTTCCAAGCTTTTATTCCTAGGTCTCTAAACCCCCGACTATGCAAGAAACAGCATCACACACTGGACACTAATTCAGAACACATATACCCCTCTGGAGAGAATCTTTCCCAGGCCTGCAAGGTATAGCCGCCTGGCTGATGCTATATCTCATTCTTCAAGAGGCTTTGGACCCTTCTAAGCTGACTCATTGGCGACCCACTCCAGTCCTCTTGCCTGGAAAATCCCATGGACCGAGGAGCCTGGTAGGGCGCAGTCCATGGGGTCGCGAAGAGTCAGACACAACTGAGTGACTTCACTTTCACTTTTCACTTTCATGCACTGGAGAAGGAAATGGCAACCCACTCCAGTGTTCTTGCCTGGAGAATCCCAGGGACGGGGGGAGCCTGGAGGGCTGCCATCTATGGGGTAGCACAGAGTCAGACACGACTGGAGCGACTTAGCAGCAGCAGCAGCAAGCTGACTCGGGATGGTGGGAAACATGGTTAAGACTAGTGAATTTCACAAGCAGAGGCTCACAGTCAAAATTATGTAACTGTGAAATGAGTTCCTTGATAAGAGGCAACATTGTATATAATGACACACCAGTGGATAAAGCATTTTGTAAGCCTGCAGATGGTAACTTTGGCAGACACATTGTATACAAGAAGGCAAATCCATATCAGAGGGGCCATACTCAATTTAACACCAGGAAAAGGTCAGTATTCATTCCAATCCAAAGTAAGGCAATGCCAAAGAATGTTCAAACTACCGCACAATTGCACTCATTTCACACTCTAGCAAAGTAATGCTCAAAACTCACCAAGCCAGGCTTCAACAGTATGTGAACCGAGACCTTCCAGATGTTCAAGCTGGGTTTAAAAAAGGCAGAGGAACCAGAGATCAAATTTCCAACATCCATTGGATCATAGAGAAAGCAAGAGTATTCCAGAAAAAGTCTACTTGTGCTTGATTGACTATGCTAAAACCTTTGATTGTGTGGATCACAACAAACTGTGGAAAATTCATAAAGAGATAGGAATACCAGACCACCTTAACTGCCTCCTGAGAAACCTGTATGCAAGTCAAGAAGCGACAGTTAGAACCAGCATTGGAACAAGATCACCGACTCAATGGACATAAGTTTGAGCAAGCTCCAGGAGATGGTAAAGGGCAGGGAAGCCTGGCCTGCTGCAGTCCATGGGGTCACAGAGTCAGACAGGACTGAGCGACTGAATGGAACTGACTACATTTTAGAGAATGACATCCCATCCTTTCTGGGTACCATCTCAAGGCTTCTGCTTTAGTTGAAACTTCTATAAGCCATCCCCTTGTCTATCAGGCCAGCGGCATTTTATTTTGGTATTTGATAGGATCAGTGCCTATAATACCACAGTCATGTGACTACTGCAAGTCCTTTGCTATAAAACAGAATACTTAAGTTGATGAAATGTTACGGTGAGTCCTATATTGGTGGATCAAACACTTCAGAAGCCTCAAATAATAGAGGTATCTGAGGCTGTATAGGCAGGGAAAGCAAACCCACACAAAGAATATGGGCATATTTCAATAAGGATGTATCTCTATCTTTTGCAGAGATATAAGGGTTCAATGTAATCAAATCTCTAACAGTATTTGGTTGATACTCTAAAGACATGCTACTATGTCAAGGGATTAATGTCAGTCTGTAGATTACAAATGTATAGATACCAACAGCAGAAACTATATCAGTAACCAGTGAATAGAAGCCTGCTGGGTTCAAGAATAGTTACCATTCCTGCCACCACGACTAATGCACTCATGTGCCTATTGTGCCAGCACTGAAGTGGCTAATTTCAGAGGATAGCTGATATCAGCTAGCTGAGTCATTTGTCCACTTTGTCCTTCAGGGCTTCGTCTGAGGAGTAGGGTATCTGGTGGGCTTTAATGTGCTACACAAAGTTTTCTTGCCTTCATACCCACTTCTGAATGTTTTGACTTCTCCTAATATTGACACCTGGGAGATATTGGGGGCAGGAGGAGAAGGGGATGACAGAGGATGAGATGGCTGGATGGCATCACCGACTCGATGGGCATGAGTTTGAGTAAACTCCGGGAGTTGGTGATGGACAGGGAGGCCCGGCGTGCGGCAGTTCATGAGGTCGCAAGGAGTCGGACATGACTGAGCAACTGAACTGAACTGAACTGAACTGAATACTGACATCTTGACTTCACATAATGGGGATCCGTGTTTTCTCTGTTTCCAAGAGTCATCCTAATAGCATGTTAGTACCATGTCATGGACTCCTTTGCATTTTGTTAAATAACATACCCCCCCCCCCAAAAAAAAAAAAAAAAAACTGCTGCAATATTTATAAACTCTCCTCATTAAAAAAAAAAAAAAAAAGGCCTACCATATCATCACCATCATCTTGAAAGAAATGCAAGGGTAGAGGTTAGCAGTGAGAAATGGGATACTGTCTCAAGTTCAGAAGATTAAAGGAAAGTGATTGTTCAAGGTTTTTTAGAATATTAACCAATACCATGTGTCAGTAACCAATTGCTTCTCAGTATATATGTATGTATAATTCAACCAACACTGGAGGTCTGCTGCCCTTATGATAAAGTCTGGCTTAGTACTTTACCCTTCAATGCTCTAGTTGGAGGAAATGAGATTCCCTTTTTAGGTTGTCAAGGAGGCTTTCACACTTAGCCTTTAATTCCAAATCATTACCCTCAGTCTTTTATTTTCTTTTATTAAGGCATTTATGACCCTTAGCAACAACCAACTAGTTCTACAGTCTCTATAATAACCTTTCCTCACAATTCTGAAGTTTGATATATTTTACCTGCAAGGCACATTCACTTTCCCTAGTACACTATCTCCACTTAACACCTTTAAACTTCTAACAATTGCACCGCCACTGGATAGGAAACCATGGGTAATTCGGCTCCAGAAACTCATTTTTGCAATGTGCTTCCTCAGAACTTCTGGTACCAAACATCACAGGTCTGGTTCTTTGGGAAACAGGCTGAGAGGGAGATTTGTGTCCGTGAAGTTAAATGGGGAGAACACTCAGAAACAACAAATGTAATGAAGTCAGGGAAGCAGAGCGGGCCAAGAGGCAACAGAGCAGTCACATTAAAGTTGCATGGAAGACCCTCGTTTGATCCCACAAAGAGTTCTGGAGATGAGAGGGCCCTTTAGATTTGTCACAGCTGAGACCAACAGGATGAATCTTTGGACTCCTGCGTGATCACTCATTAGATGTGGGCTGACTCCCTGAGGCAGTGAATCCTTCAAAAAAGCAGATCCTCCAGGCAGGGTCCTGGGGAGAGACTTAGCTGTGGCCGACCAACAGGTAGCCTTCCTATAAGCTGGGGAAGAGAAGTGTTTCTCTCCTGAAGGGGTAACCTGGTAGTGTTCTACAACATCCGTTATGAAGGTTTGGACTCCAGTATGTGCTCCAATGTATACTTCCCTGCTACTGAGCCTACAAATTACCCACTTTAAAACATTACTGCTAATTTCTACATGATACATTTGTGAAAACCAAACTTTTTATCTCTGGTTGGAAGTAGCATTGTGTTCTACTTTTTAAGTAGGGAGTATTTCATGGGTGTTACTTACCCTTAAATGAGAGCAGAGTTATTCAGGTTTGCAATTTACCGCTAAAGAATAAAGTAGAATTTTCTTCGGTCCTTCTTCCCTGTTTACCTATTTATCATCAGAAGCTTTCTCTTACATCTTCAACTAGAAGAAGGCTCAATTTTATGCACATCCCCTAAAGCCAAGTATCTTGTTTTTTGTTTTAAATCACTTAGCTCCCGGAAATGTGATGACTTAAGCAGATACTTACTTTCCATTTGCATGATATTATAAGGCCTATAATTTGAAGTAGCTTGTGTCTGGCATTTCAATATATCAGAGAATGAATGGAGGGCAAAATATGTCCCTCTGAAAGTCTAATGGCTCTTTGAGGGTGAGCACTTTACTTTTTCTAACTTCCTCCAACCTGCAACTTCACTTATTATTCACCTTCATAATTGCCTTGGCAATATTTCTAAGATTTACACTTACATATCTGTTGTAGAAGATAAATAATAATGGATTATAGTAAAGGGTGGAAAATCCCTAGTTTTCTGGGAAACTAATTGTGAACATTAGTGAAAAGCCTCAACTCCTTTCAGTTTGGGAAAGCACTTTGACATAATGAAGATATGTGAAAGTGGGAAGACTTATAATTTTCTACAGAATATTGCTTAGACTCCATCACTTTTCTGCCTGAGTCCACGGTGTCTACTTCACTGAATAAAATTCTCATGGTTTCTAGCATATAATAGACAAATATGCCTATACCAAATTCCCAGACAGTTAAATTTCTTGGATCTGTTTGCATTTTTATGAGTATTTTAACAAGATGGTATAAGATATCAAAAATCAGGCATTATACATAAATCAGTCATTATATATAGAAACCTCAATAGAAAATGATATAATGATAATTTAGCTTGTAAGAAAAAGAAATACATAGCTTATTTTTTAGAAAGTCTTTTCAGTAAATTACATGCTTATTCAGTATACATCCTTATCTTTAAAGACCTCAGAAGAACACAACTGAAAAGGCAGAACAAGAGCGTAACTGACATTGATTCACTACCTTTCATGGTTAGTTTTGAAATTCAAGAAATAACTCTCTTCATCTAAGAATATGCCATATGTATGAGAAGAGTCCCCTGCTTTCTTCCTTCATCTGGGAAGAAGAAAAACTAATAAGCAAAACCCCAAATGAACAAAAATTAAAATCTACTTCTCCCATCCCCTCCCCACCAAAAAACTTTGAGGGCTTTTACTGTTTGGGGGCAGGAGGAGAAGGGGGCGACAGAGGATGAGATGGCTGGATGGCATCACCGACTCGATGGGCATGAGTTTGAGTAAACTCCAGGAGTTGGTGATGGACAGGGAGGCCTGGCGTGCTGCCATTCATGGGGTCACAAAGAGTCGGACACGACTGAGCAACTGAACTGAACTGAACTATCCTTTAAGGCTTCCCAGCGGTAAGGAATCCTCCTGCCAGTGTATGAGATGCGTGATTCCTGGGTGGACAGGATTCCCCGAAGGAGGGAACGGCAGCCCACTCCACTATTCTGGCTTGGAAAGTCCTATGGACAGAGGAGCCTGGTGGGCTGCAGGCCATGCAGTCGTCACAGAATCAGTCATGACTGAACGTGTGCACACACACGTGTGCGCACACACACACACACACACAATCCTTTAAGCACTCTTTTGCACCTTCATTCCACATAAAAAACACCAGATCTAAAACGTTGCTGTCTCGTTCATATGATCAAAGGGTCTAATGGGTTACATGATATTCTTTAAATAAAATTGAATAATTGTTTATAGTAAGTGTCATTACTCAAATTTAGCCAGGAGAAGTACATTGCACCGGTTCTTTCTTTTTAAAAGGTTTACTGTTTTATCATAATATAGCTGTTACTGAATGTATAATAAGCTTTTTCATGTCGTCCTATGTCAAAAAACATTGGACAAGTTAAAATATACCCATTCCTAAATAATATCAATATAGGGCATGTTCCTGTTGTTCACTTTACTGAATTTTTGCTAAGTTCACTCAAATGTCTACAGAAAAATTAAAATAAAAAAGAATGTACAGAAAAGGTGATAGGAAAGAATGTATAAATAATACTTATATTGTTAAAGTAGGTATTTACAGCCATGCAAGAAACTAATAAAACTGTAGCAAATACACAAAAACAGTCAACTTACAAAGATTTGAGAGGAGTTTTTATCCTAATAACATTATTTCACTTCTACCAAAATTAATTCAGAATAAGAATGCACATGAATCAATAGTAGGTACCCAACCTGAAATGAAGTGATTGCTTTAAATGATTTCTAATACATCATATCTTATTACATTAGGATATGACAGGCTATGCTGTGCTTCATTGGGTTACATAATATCATTTTGAATATAACTTCAAGTCTATCTAATATAAGATGATGAATCAGGAAATAAAATGACAAGGACTCATTTACTTCTAGGTCTTAAATTAGATTTTTCTGTCCACACAAAAGGAAGGAAACCAAAATGGTTTCCAAGAGGGCTGTCTCATTCATATCAATGAGCAATCACCAGCTACTGTCCCTCATTCATTTTGGGCATGAATGTCTGTTGTCTTTGTAAGAACTAGCGTAAATGAGACAGTTTTTATGAGACTAGCATATATCTGGCTTTCTACTGGTTTTGTGTGGCTATGATATTGTCAGAAGCATTATGTCAAACTTGGGGAATCAGAATAGTACATTCAAAAATTATTATATAATCTGAGAACACCATGGAGACCTGCTGTGATCCCATTATAATATATATTAAGAGAGGAAACAAACTTAATGGGCATGTGTAAGAAGAACCTAGTAATCAAAACATAACTGGATAGAATGTGGTTTAGTATGTATTTTTTAATATAAACATAGGAAATGGAAAGCTGGAAAGAAAAATTTATTAATTAGGAAGAGTAGGTTGATTCATGTCAATGTATGGCAAAAAACATTGTAAAGTAATTAGCCTCCAATTAAATAAATTAGTTAAAAAAACAAAGAAGAGTAGAACATACTTTATCTAGTTTAAAACTCATTATGGTTTCATGGATAATAAATATCAACCTGTATTCCAACATGGTAAGAGTAGAAATCTCATCACTAGAAAAATGTTAATTTTTATTGCTTAGGTAGGGAGGGAGGTAAACTTAAAGGGCATGTGTCCAAAGGTCTTATAGATAATGTGGTATAAAAGATGTGTCATTGGATTACCAGTGCTGAAATATTAAAACCTTTAATACAAGTGAAAGAAAATGTGACATTTAATAAATGCAAATAAAAAGAGGTTGGAGTCAATATATTTTAATTCAGTTAATTTGTATTTCTCAGCTATGCCTTCCTATGTTGCACATTCATTATATGTCAAGGTTCTAGCAATCTACAAATTTAAGGAAAACAGATGGATCTCATTAAAGCTTTAACGAAAAGTTACTTACAGGGACAGTAGACCATGATGGCAAAAATAAAATCTTTATATTATTCTGTAGTTAGTTTATCTATAAAGTAGAGATAACTGAATATTAGATGATCAAATTTACATTTGTTGTCACAAGTTAAAAAGACACACAAAAATACCCTCAATTATTTGCTATAGTTTCATGTTATAAAATTTGAATATATTTCATAACTTTGATACTGGATCAGAAAATATAACAAATGCTTTTATACACTCATCATAAGGTGTTTATGGGTTGCAGTCGCTAAAATGTGCTTCAAGAACGTTTAGGCGCAACTGAAGACTGAAAGATACAAGTGTGCCGCATACAATAGTGAGTAATGTACCTGCTTCTCTCTTCCACTTGGAATGTGCTGGTTTGGCTGATAATTAATGAAATAGCAAATATTTGATTATACTCTTATAGCCAGATAAATCAATAGTATTCTCTGTATATAGAATATTTTTAGTTTCACTGTTGTAGATTTAAGACAGATAACATTCTATCCTGTAAAAATCTGGCAGTGATTTCAAACTAATAATGTTAGTCTTCAAAGCACTGAAATGTAATTAGCAAAGAACTTTACACTGTTCAACCTAAGGATAACTACTTGAGAGGTGTGGTTAAAGCTAATATCTTGTCATCGGCAAAGCACCATGTGATTATTTCAGATGGAAGACACTTGACAATATAAGGGCTTATTATAAACATCTTAACAGAATTGATAGTTTGCTGTAATGCACAATTAGGACATTGGGGGAAAAAAAGCAACAAGGGGCTTCTGAAATAAATAATCATATGAAATTTACTTTTCCTTCACAATTATTTCTTGTCTTGCCTCAAAGGTGTACCAAGCCGCTAATTCCCCAGGAGTTAGTTCCTCTTGCAGTAGGTTGTGAAATGGATGGGTGAATCTGTTTTGCTGATTCAAGTGATACCATCCATCATCCATGTGAAGGCATCAGGGACACATGACTGGTTTTCAGAAGACATACTACATTTTGCAAATCTTAGGCATAACATCTAGACACAGTGCCTACTTTTTTGCTCTTATGCCATCTGCATAGAACTGGAACAATAATTCTCTGCATCAGTTTAGCAAGGACAGTTATCCATGAAAAAGAAAAGTAGTTGGTTATTGTGTCTTGAATTTTGTTTGCTTTTGACTTTTTACTCAAAATTTAGTTTCTTTTTTTTTTTTTTAAATTTAGTTTCTTTTATTTACTAATTATACAGGAAAATTCATGCATATTCTTTTTCTGTTCCATACTTAATGTCTATCTTCCTTTATCTCTTCCTCCCACTCTCTCTCTTTCCCTCCCTTTCTATCTCACCCACCCTCATGCATGTTAATGGCACCAAACCTAAAAGTTCTTGATTAGCTATTTACCTAGCTGGTTTCTGCTTTTATAATATTAAGGAGACTGAGATTCCAACAAATTCGATGAGCTGTAGTACTTACATGTAAGACTCAAAAACAAAACGTGTTTACTATTTTTCAGAAGTTAGTCTTTGCATGGGCCGTAATAAACAGGCACATAGACTATCTATCACATTGTTACTAGAAAAATAAAACAAACCAGTAATTGTGAATCAAAATGAGCACAAGGTTCACTGTAAACTAATAGAAATCCTTCATTTTAAAATGAGAAGGTAAAATTTCACAGAGAAATAGTATGAACCAAAAGTTAAAACTTTTTTATTTTCCTTTTCTTTGGCAGAACAGCATGACATGTGGGATTATAGGTCCTCTACCAATGATCAAACCCACATCTTCTGCATTGGAAGCATGCAGTCTTAACCATAGGATCACCAGGGAACTCTATATTCTAAACAACTATGAAAGCAGAATAAGATCTCTAGCTGAAAACAAAGTTTCTCTATGCAAACTTGCTGAAAAACAGTCTATTCAATTTGAAGGAATTATTGATTGAATGTTCCTGCTCAATAAAATGGCTTTCTTTGTAAGTTCAACCATATTGGAAATGTTTCATCATGCCAAATGTATAATTTACTACTCAATAGATATGCTACTTTGCTATGTATACATATATGTAACATTCAGTATTCATTAGATAGATAAATACCTATGTAAATTAATTTTGTGAAAAGTTGTAAACTAAGATTTAATAATAAGGACAGGCATGTCCAACTCTTTGTGACCCTTAGGACTGCGGCCCACCAGGCTCCTCTGTCCATGAGATTTTCAGGCAAGAATACTGGAGTGGGTTGCCATTTCCTCCTTCAGAGGATCTTCCAGACCTAGGGATTGAACCTGTGTCTCCTGTGTCTCCTGCATTGCAGGCGGATTCTTTACCCACTGAGCCATCAGGGAAGCCAATAATGTCAAATAGTAGCGTATAGGGTAATTATGTAGGAATAAATAGTTAATAAACAAAACATTCTTTTTTCAACAAGTATCACTAATTCTTTGTAAATGTATTGTAAATGCACTGCAGGTGGATTCTTTCCTACTGGAGCCACCTGAAATGCCCACAGTAGTAAATACAACACAGTAATTTGAAGTTTGTCTTTTTTTTTTTTTTAAGAAACAGACTTTTGAAATGATTTTATATTAACAGGTAAGTTGTCAATCAATGGAAGTTTACTTTTTCATAGTAATGTTTCACTGGAGCATGAAGCTTCTTGTAATAGTAAGTTCTTTCCCTCAAACTATTCTAATTCAAATATCATGAGTTTTTGTTTTGCTCAAAGATAAAACAGATAGAAAAAGGACAAGATCTACACAGATATTACCGTTAGTACAAAAACGTTATTTCTGCCCAATTCACATAATAAGTAGGAACACAAGCCTTAGAACACAGGGCAGCTAGGTATCATGACAAAGAAAATATGATGATATTAAAATGTAGATTTTCTTCTTATAAATACACCATTTCAAAGGCAGCTGTCCTCTATAATTTAAGTGTCTCTGTCTTAAAATGTATGAATAAAGTTGGCAATCAAATGATCCATGCAATTAATAATTTTTATTATCACTTTTATTTTATGTTGGATAAATTCCAAAGCAGTCCTGAAATATGAGCAGGTATCTCTATAAAAATCAGAAATTCCATGGTCTACATTCATGCTCTGTTACTCTAGCTAGTTATATATTGTTACTCTAATGATCGTTCAATTGTAATTTATAAAACATCTATACAAAATGAAATGCTATAGAATATCATCTATACCATAATTAATTGGAGTGAAATGGGTATATAAACAGTGATAATCATCCACAGATATTATTAAATTTCTATATAATACGATATTGCTGTGTGGAAAAGGAAATGTTCAAAACATGACTACAGTGTCTCTCTTTACCTGTGGGGAGCCTGCAGAAAAACGAAACAGAAACGTGACTTGGTCCAATCACTTTGTTGTTGCCGTTGTTCAGTCACTGAGTCGTGTCCAACTCTCTGTGACTCCATGGACTGCAGCTTGCCAGGCTTCCCTGTCCTTCACCATCTCCCAGAGTTTGTTCAGACTCATGTCCATTGAGTCAGTGATGCTATCCAACCATCTCATCCTTTACCACCCCCTTCTCCTCCTCCAATCACTTTGAAAACATGCCAAGTGGTATATGGTAATTACACATACTTGGTATTTGGCAGCAGAAGAATATTCATATTTGAGATGTTTTTGCAAGATGTGCTTAGCCTGATCAAGATTGCTTGCGGAAAATAAATATGGCATTTTAGGATGTTTGAAAAATGTAATATAAACTATAACTATCAAGGCATAGCTTGTAGGTGTTTCATAAACAAATCAGCTGCTTTCTGTGTTAATGATGACATACATGCATTATTTAGGGACCACAAATTTAAAAATCAAACCAGAGTACATCCTGAGGCTGCAAGTAACAACCTGGGGGCTGTTCAGAGTCCTGCACTTCACAATGCTTCTTCAACTATGTCTCACATTTATTGTCATTTTTGAAATGTTTAAATTAGTAAACTTTGATACTAGCTAAGTGCTCCAACTTTTGTGGGATTTAACAATCCCAGGTTGTGACTTATCTCAAGGTGGCAATCTGGTTTGAAAGAAGGAATTAAACTATTTGCTTTGAAGCTACTTGAGCGAAGCTATTACTCTGTATTTACATAGACTCTATATTTTGGTGGAAAGGAGATTGTAATGAAAGGATTGATACAGATTATGGATTTAAAACTCCAAGCCCATCCACTTTGGCACTATCACTGTAGTATAAATAGTGTAAATGCCTAAGAGATAAGCAAATCTTATTTGGTATGCATCAATTACTTGAGAAGAAGAGATGAGACTAGTCACTTTTTCATTTTCTGTGTCATTTTTATTCATATAGTAGGTGTATAATAATACACTAAGTGTATTAGTCATTAAGTGGGCCTTTGAAGATATTTAGCAAATAAATGACATACATGAATTTAGATTTTAGGTAAATATATCCTGCTCTTGATGTAGAGAATAATTTGGAAAAGAGCATAATCAGGCAGAGTTGGGAGTGAAAGACCATATTTATTGAGGGAAAAATTGATGTAGGATTTATATATGGATATACGATTTATATATGGAGATGTAGAATTTATATATGGAGAGTCCCTTGGACTGCAAGGAGATCCAAGCAGTCAATCCTAAAGGAAATCAGTCCTGAATATTGATTGGAAAGACTGATGCTGAAGCTGAAACTCCAAACGTTGGACACCTGATGCGAAGAACTGACTCATTGGAAAAGACCCTGATGCTGCGAAAGATTGAAGGTGGGAGGAGAAGGGGACAACAAAGATGACTCTGTTGGACGGCATCACTGACTCAATGGCCATGAGTTTGAACAAGCAGGGGAGCTGGTGATGGGCAGGGAGGCCTGGCGTGCTGCAGTCCATGGGGTTGCAAAGAGTCGGACACAGCTGAGTGACTGAACTGAAATGAACTTATATATGGATGGGCTTCCCAGGTGGTGCAGTGGCTAAGTATCCACCTGCCAATGCAGGAGACAAAGGTTCGATCCCTAGGTCAGGAAGATTCCCTGAAGTAGGAAATGGCAACCCACTCCAGTATCCTTGCCTGGGCAATCCCATGGACAGTGGGGCCTGATGGGCTACAGTCCATGGGGTTGCAAAGAGTCAGACACGACTGAGCACACAGGCACTCATTGATTATATATGGATAGGAATGACAGTCGCAGAGATAATTTGGAGGGACTTGCAATCTGTTGTATGCAGGACTTCTGGGTAAAAGTAAAATTCAGGATGAAGGTGATTATGTGCTTTCCATAAGTAGTATTTATAGACAAGAGACAAAGAAACTATATGAAGAGTCCCAGAATACAATGGTTTGTCTTTTTATTTTTTTCATATAATCCACTGGTATAGGGAATATGAAAAGGGTATCTTAGAAGACTGTCCCTTAGTCTTATGGATGTAGTCTATGCAAATGGCTCCTAAATATTATAATATATTCACATGATCTGTTCACATCAGGTTTCTCTTTAGCTGCAAAGTAGATACAACCAGCAAACCTCCGCCCCCAAAAGTGAGTTTTTTTAAGCTACGTCAATCATTTAATACGTTGACAAGTGCCTGAAAAGCAAACATGTATGAGAAACTGAAGCACAAAGAAAGGTCACATCATCTTGAAGAGTCAGAGGAAATTCGTTTATATCATGAATACAATGTCAAAAAAACAGAGAACGTTAGTGTAAGTAAAGGTGCTGGAGAACAAGAAGGGGCCAGAGCGGCCTCCGTGATCGAACACTCTGGAAGCACAGGCAGTAGTAGCAAGGGACAGACCCCAGGCCTGCTCTGCCCACTGGCCAGGGAGGGGCACGCTTGGGAGAACTAGGGGGTGACCAGTCACACGGGGGAGACAGGGCGAGGGAAACCGACTGGCGCAGAGGACAGGGCCACCGCGACGCATTTTCCTCGGGTCAGTCGGGGGGTCCACTGCCCACTCCCCAAGTTTGTGCAGGGTGGGAACCCGAGCCCTTAGGCGCCGTGGTTAACCTTGTTAGTAAACCCATCTGTGAGGTCAGTGGGGAGGATGAGACGTGGGCTGAGGGTCCACCACACTCACAACATCACATCAGTGCCACCTGAGGACTTAGCTGGCAGTGAGGAGATGATCTCTACCACAGACGAGCTGGGTGACCTGCATCAGCTTCTTGTCCCGCCGAGGTGTCGTCTCCTTGTCTGTGAAGACCTTGCTGGCTGGCCAAGCAGCCCACCCAAAGGGCTGTGAGCATGCGGTCCTCCAAAAGGAGAAGAGCGGGGCTGCCCGGCCAGCTTCCTGCCCTCCAGGGCTTCAAGCTGCAGCATCTCACGGTCACGCTGCCCCAGCGGCGTGTCCAGCAACCTAGACCAGCGCCCGCGAGCCTCGGAGGACCCAGCCTCCAGGGTTATCCTTGGTGCCTTTGTCCCCACCGCTGCCCGAGCTGGTGTGACCCGGGCAGAAAGTGAGGAAGACCTCCAGCTGGGCCTCTGAGCCGGAGTCGCTTGCTGGGCGCGGAGCGGTTGGAGCAGGACAGACAGTTGGACACGAGACCGGGGTGGGAATCCCCTCGCGGGAGCCTCACGCCCCGGGGCGGTGCAAGGACAAGGCACGTGTTCGGAGAGCACCCAGAGACCCGCGCGTGCACGCGGCCGGCCAGGGAGCCCCGCCGGCCGACAAGTGACAGGTCCCCCGGTGGGCTGAGCGCAGAAGGTCCTCGGGTTGTGCCTGCAGCTTCAGGGCCCCCCTCCTCCTCTCCGCTCCATCTGCTCACTGCTGGCTGCCGCCACCCACCCGACCCCGGCGAAGGGGAGGTCCAAGGTCACCACTTGAATCACCACTTGGCTTTCAATGAAGAACCGCAGGGTAAGGGGTAACCTTTGCCGCCTGTCAGCGCATAGCAGCCGTCGAAGCTCCACGACACCAAGAGCAGAACCCCCGAAATCAATCTGGAGGAGCCCCGCGGGAGCAGGGAGTGTACATGGGGACTCCCCGAAGCCGTTTCGGCTGGCAGGCTGGTGCAAGCTGTGGGTGAGAAGGCCCACTTGGCAGTGGGTCACGGGAACCTTGCTCTCGGCATTTAAACAGGGAAGTCTGCTTTCCCAGGTACTGGGGCTGGCCCAGGGGCATAGGTGGCTTTCCTTGTTCAGACACAGGTGTCCACTGGCATGTAGGGACAGAAACAGGTTCTCCGATTAAGGCAGCCAACCACTTCACATATGTCACCTTGGTCTAGTGATCAGCCAGTAATCACTGAGTGCTTTCCTGGTGTCCTTCTTGATGAGATTTAGGTATTGCACTTGGTTAATGGAGAACCCACCAAGAGAGAGACGGTCTTTGTGACATCAGTAAACTGGTTGAAGCCTCACGCCCTTCTAGATGACATAAATAGTGCAGAACAACACTGGTGACTTCCCTTAAATAAGAACAGACACGTATAAGGAGAAATACTAGAGAAATGAGAAGTCAGTATGATTCTCAGAGTTCAGTTTAGTTCAGTCACTCAGTCATGTCTTGACTCTTTGCGACCCTATGAACCGCAGCCCGCCAGGCCCCCCTGTCCATCACCAACTCCCAGAGTTTACTCAAACTCATGTCCATTGAATCGGTGATGCCAACCAACCATCTCATCCTCTGTCACCCCCTTCTCCTCCTGCCTTCAATCTTTCCCAGCTTCAGGGTTTTTTTCAAATGAGTCGGCTCTTCGCATGAGGTGGCCAAAGTATTGGAGTTTCAGCTTCAACATCAGTCCTTCCAATGAACACCCAGGACTGATCTCCTTTAGGATGGACTGGTTGGGTCTCCTTGTAGTCCAAGGGACTCTCAAGAGTCTTCTCCAACACCACAGTTCAGAAGCATCAATTTTTCAGCCTCAGCTTTTTTTATAGTCCAACTCTCACATCCCTATATGACTACAGGAAAAACCATAGCCTTGACTAGACAGAAACCTTTGTTGGCAAAGTAATGTCTCTGCTTTTTAATATGCTGTCTAGGTTGGTCATAACTTTTCTTCCAAGGAGTAAGCATCTTTTAATTTCATGGCTGCAGTCACCATCTGCAGTAATTTTAGAGAGAGAATTTTCTTCAGCAATTAAAAAGGAAGATATAAAGAAAAATCAAGGAAATAAGAAAGAATTATAGGAAAATTCAACTTATGTTAAGCAATATGTTTATATCAAAGTTAAGAAAATTCTGAAAAAAAACATTGCATATAAGATTTAAAATTTTGGTCATATATTGGAGAGAAAAAAATTATGAAAGATGATAAGTACAAAAGATCTCCTACCTATAGTAGTAATTACTTAGAAAGCAGTGTTGTCAACGATATTTTGAAAGTTTCTACCTCAAAATTTAAAAATAATTTGTCATTTTGAAAATGTTATAAAAATATTTTTTTGCAAAATAAAGCATTATGTAAAGTAGTACTCCACCTCACCCTTAGACTGAATTACAAACTCAACAATGAAATAGTATGGCCAAAAATAATAATACCTTTATATTTTAACCTAATTTTATTTATTTTATGTAATTAGACTCTTTATACCTGGATGAGTGTTGCTTTTGGTGGCTTCTTGAGAAAGAAAAATATTGACACTTGCTGAGCCTATATAGAATAGCTTTATTTTGTTTACTGTGGTGATTGAAAAACAAATCCCCTTCTAGTTTCTAAGTATAATTTCCTACATTAAACTTAGAGCAGTATTAAAAAAAATACCAATCCATGAGTCTTCAGCAGTGTTCAAATTTTTATGAAAGATGTGAAGATAATGAAATCAAATCAAGAAATAAATTATTCTAACCAGAAAAAATAAAAAAAAAAAATAATACTATCTTAACCAAACACTGAAATGGCATATATCAAAAAATATCCAAAAATATTTTACATAGAGGGATAAAGTTTAATGGCAAAACACTGAATATAAAGTAAAAACACTGTGAAACAGAATCCAAAGAACTTATATTAACAAAAACTAATTGAGCATCTAGTGATTAAAGTAACTAAAATCAAATTGACCTAAATGCTTTCCTGTGCAGAAAGGAATTAGAATACTCTAATTAAAGAAATATAAGTAAAGGCAGGGTTTTCAAATATATAGACAGTGAATTAAAAGCAGAAGGTATACCTCTCAAATGTCCCCAATAGTAAAGAAAGCAAACTAATGACCATGCAGAATAGAAAATAAAGCGACTATAAAGCTATATAAATATGGAAGTCATAAACATAAAAGTATTAGCACATTTATTATTAACGTATATACAAATATGTGAAATTGCATTAATATTTTTGAGATTTTATAGACATATTTGCATAGTACTTAAAAATTCTGGAGATATTAAGTGCTCAGTAGATAATAGTGGTGATGATAGTAGCAATAATGATAATTGTTCTATGATGCTTTTAAAAAGCATACCAAAAATATTCACACACTATATATATATACATATATATATAATAAATGGAAAATAAGATGGAAACAAGATGTGTAAATTAAGCTCAAACAGATGTGTAATAAATAAGAGAGTGCATTCTTTTTTATATTAATTGGTGCTTTAGTTTGGGGGATTTTTTCTCTCAGTTTCTAATTTCTGTTCGATATATCTACTATTTATTCAGAGAAAGGATTGTAGTGGAAAACAGAAAAGTCAATGATTAAATCTGTCTTTCAAAAGCTTAAAGCCATTAGTGTAACAGAAAGGTTTTTAGGGCATCGGCAATAAATTACAAAGAGTTTTAATGAGCTAGAACTTTTCTAACTAAAGAATATGTGCTGTATACGTGCTATGCTTAGTCGCTCAGTCACGACCAAGTTGTTGTGACCCCATGGATTGTAACCCACCAGCTACAATGGATATAGCTCCTCTGTCCATGGGGATTCTCCAGGCAAGAATACTGGAGTGGGTTGCCATGCCCTTCTCCAGGGGATCTTCCCAACCTAGGTATTGAACCCAGGTCTCCCGCATTGCAGGCATATTCTTTACCATCTGAGCCACCCGGGAAGCCCAAGAATATTGGAGTAGGTAGCCTATCCTTTTCCAGTAGATCTCCCCCAGTCCAGGAATGAAACTGTGGTCTCCCGCCTTGTGGATGGATTCTTTAGCAGCTGAGCCACCAGGAAAGAGGTTTCTTATTCTGGGGAGGAGGTACTCTAAGGTCCCTGAGATATGGGACATGCTAGTGAGAAGAGTGGCAGAATTCTCAGATGCTTTTCTTCAATCTAGGAGTGAAAGACATCACTGCATCATTTTCTGTACTAGGCTAGCTCTGTATCAGCATTTGCTGAAAGAAACAGTTCTCAATGTAAAGGGCCTTTAAGTTCACTAAATTGTCTGACTCCCAGTCAGGACTGATGATGTCAATGTGCCCAATATGCTTAAAGAACCAGATTGCCTTCTAGATCCATTGAAGTTGCTGCTGGGAAACAGTGTAGCAAGACAGTATGTGTGGTACAGTGACACGAACTCAGATGGTTAGTGTTTCTCTATGTGAAGGCAGTGTAGGAAAATATCTAGCAAGAATGGAAAGCTCAGTGTTTCTCACACTACATCTTTATAAAGTCTTTTCATTGTGTAAGTTCTCTTGGAGAAGTGTTGAAGTGACAGATGATGGAGCCCAACAGTGATTTGGAATTAATTTTGTTATCTGGGAGGGATGGAAACTCAGGAATTAAGTTGAGTTTCCAAAAACTTAAAGGAAAAAAGTTTTCTTTCTTCTTTATTTGAATCCTTGAAAGGAAATTTTATGTCAATGGCCATTATATAAAGATATATGAATATTTGTGTGTTAATCATGCTATGTCAAATTAATAAATGTAAGCTATCAAGTTTATCAAAGATGTAGTTGTCTACCTATAAAACCCAAGACAGTCAGCAAAACAGTGAATAAAATTGACGAGTTTATGAATATGAAAATTTTAAACACTTTCTAACTTACCACTAACAACTTGGAAAATTTATGAACAAAATATTTAGAACTGCCTTAAAAATGGTGAAATATTTAAAAGTAATTTTAATGACAATAATATATGATTTAAGGAATATTTTAAGACTACTGCATTTAAGAAATATGGAAGATATGAGTCATAATTATAAAGATGTAAGTACCTCACAAATCAATGTATAAAAATTACTGCAAAAGTAAAAGGCAGTATTTCTCAAGGAAATAGATTGAGAAATCTACAAATTTAATAAAGTGCTTTAGAAAGTTTGCCAAATACAAAATTAAAAACTATAAAATCACCATTTTTCATATATAGAAAAATAACCAGGTAGACAATGTAATTGAAAAAAAATCCATTTTAGTAATATCATAAAACAAGGTGTCTAGTAAACAATAGTAATAATTTTGATTTCAGAGGTAAAGAATTATGAAAAGGGTGATGATGGATTAGATTACAAAAAGAAAGTTCCAATTTTCTTCCACTGAATATGTAAATGGAAGATAAAATAATGCAATCAAATTTCCAGTTATAAGCAGAATCTGAAAGCTTGGGGCAGAACAAGCTAATATCTGAGAAGAAATAGAAAATGTGAATAAATTACAGAAATTATCTAGGTAAAGAGGCACCAGTCTAGAATTATGTAACAACAAAATATATCCTTCCAAAATAAATGAAAAGATATCTGTCAATGATGTGAAAGGTAAACAGTGAGTAAATATAAATGAATATTGACTATCTAAAGCAGTTATTTTAATGTCTTATCCTTTAAAATATATGCAACAGATATCATAAAGCAAAAAGTAAGGAGGTAAATATGCTTAAAAGCTCTAAACTTCTGGCAGTATCAGTATCAGAGCTGAAGTAAAAGAATTGATTATATAGTATTGTTATATAAGTTATATAGTAATCACTCAAGTCATATATTAAATTATTGTTGTTAATTGTTCAGTCACTCAGTCGTGTCTCTTTGTGACCCCATGCACTGCCCCATGCCAGGCTTTCCTGTCCTTCACCAATTCCCAGAATTTACTCAAACTCATGTCCATTGAGTGGTGATGCCATCCAACCATCTCACCCTCTGTTGGTCCCTCCTCCTGCCCTCAATCTTTGCCAACATCAGGGTCTTTTCCAATGAATCCACTCTTCACATCAGGTGGCAAAGTATTGTAGCTTCAGCTTCTGCATCCGTCCTTCCAATGAATATTAAGTATTGATTTACTTTAGGATTAACTGGTTTGATCTCCTTGCTATCCAAGGGACTCTCAAGAGTTTTCCATACCACTACAGGTGGAAAGAATCAGTTTTTGGTGCTCAACCGTCTTTATGGTGCAACTACCACATTCATATACGACTACTGGAAAAATCATAGCTTTTACTATAAGTAACTTTATCGGCAAGGTGATGTCTCTGCTTTTAATATGCTGTCCAGGTTTATCATAGCTTTTCTTCCTAAGTTATATAGTAATCATTTAAGTCATATGTTAAGTTAATCACTAAAAATAAGAAAAATAACAATTTATTAAAGAAAAAGCACAAAAATATATGATTAATCCAAATTAAACCAAAAAGCAAGATGAAAAAACCAGTAACATGATGAACCAACCATGGTAACCATAGTAATGCTAGATAAAGTAGTCCCAGGTTTCTGGAAATAGAGAGAATGAACCTTTTTGTGTGGTCCCAGTCATACTCTGAACCCTCCAGGACTGATAAAACCAGGAGTAATGATCCTTGTTTCTTTCAAAGTTTGCTATTGATTATTGCTGAAGATATCTTACAATCATAACAAGAACTGCAAGGACTGCTCCAACTACAGCATGGGTCATTAGTTTCTAAAGGGGAACCTGGGCCCTGGTGATGACCCCTAGACATCTCCAGCCAATAGTATCCTTATGCATAGGATGGCAGCTATTCCCAGTCCAGGCTGTGGGGGAAAGGAGAAGGAACCCAGGCAGACCTTGACCAACTCCCTCAATAGAAGTGAAGGAGCTAAGTGTTATCATCCACATAAAATTCAAACTGGCAAAATCATCTTATGATGTTTCAGGGCTTCCCTGGTGGCTTAGATGGTAAAGAATATGCCTGCAATACAGAAGACATAAGTTCAATCCCAGGGAACATCCCCTGGAGAAGGGAATGGCTACCCACTCCATTATTCTTGCCAGGAGAATTCCATGGACAGAGGAGCCTGGCAGGCTGCTTTCCATAAGGTCGCAGACTCAGATGTGACTGAGCATCTAACACTGCTGCTGAGTCAAGGAAATCACTTTCAGCTTCCATATCAGCAAGTGTTCTCCTAACAAATTATATACGTACAAGAAAGTCCCAGAAGCATCCCTATAGAAACCTAGGTAAAAATCACAATGTTGATGAGCTTAAATGGCTCGTAGAAGACATGCCCAATTCCCTTCCCTAGATAGAATCCTTGTTGTTGTTTTGCTAAACTCATCTCTCTTCCAATCACCCATATCAAAATTTATCACATATTCAACTGCCTTCTGGGCAGCAACATCTATATGTCTAAAATCACATGCAACTCAGTTCAGTTCAGTCACTCAGTCTTGTCCGACTCTTTGTGACCCCATGGACTGCAGCACGCCAGGCCTCCCTGTGCATCACCAACTCCCAGAGTTTACTCAAACTCATGTCCATTGAGTAGGGATGCCATCCAACCACCTTATCCTCTGTGGTTCCCTTAAATTCCAAAATTAATTCATATATTTCTCTACAAACAAATTTCCCACACATGTTCCACTCCAACTCTGTATTCTATGTCTAAGTAAAGTAAGTAAGTATTCATAGCTCAATCACGTTCAACTCTTTGCAACCTCATATCAGGCTTCTCTGTCCATGGAATTCTCCATGCAAGAATACTGGGATGGGACGCCATTCCCTTCTCCAGGGAATCTTCCCAACCTAGGGATGGAACTCAGGTCTCCTGCATTTCAGGCAGACTCTTTACTGTCTGAGCCACCAAGAAATCTCATTCTATGTTAGGATATTTCATTTATAGACAATTATCAGAGATAACTTGGAAAGTAAATCTTTATTCCTCTCTTCCCTTTATTATTTTTCTTCATAATACTTAATCCTGGTAATGTCCTACCAGAGGTCTCCCAAATGTGGCTGTTCTTTTCTGCCCCTACTACTCTCTCCCTTAGCTTACACCATTATTATTTCTTTAGGTTAGTACAATAGTCTTTGGTGTATCAGCTTCTGATTTATCTCTTTCCTAAGCTTGTGATACACTTCTATTGAAATGGTCTAAATTTCAGATTTATACTTTCAGTTCAGAATGTCCAACCACAAATTTAACCTACCCAAAGCCAAATAAATATATGAACATGTAAAAGAACTGGGAAAATGAAAATCAGCTACCGTAAAATCTGAGAAACTCCTAAACTACACAAAGAAGATTTTATAAGACTTAAGTTAAAGGGGGAGATGAAGCTACACCCTGAGAAACTGGTGTTAATTGCAGTAATTCTTAGATTAGCCCTAAGAAGTTTTAAAATCAATCAACAGTGTCCCTTTCTCTCTCTGTGGAAATTCATCATCAGCAATGGTTTGTATTCTCAGGCTAATTGCAAAAGGCAATTCACTAAGGAAAGTAACTGCCTGTCCTTCTAGGTCATCAACGGCACACAGGACAAAATGGAAAGCAAACCTCAAAGATGGTAAAGAAAAGCTAAAAGCAACCCTTTCAAGTAGGAAAATATCTTAAACTGCTTCATTTTCAGAGTAAAGTTCTCTTTAATTTGGCAAATCTTGATCCCCCAACCTGCCTGTCTATAAAAATCCAACTATTTGATAACTCCTGACTTCTTTTCACTGAATTGTCCTTGAGGCTCTCTTTTCAAAGGTTTTCAGAGATACAGAAGAAATTGTGAAGACTGCCTGTTCCAGCAGAGTGCTTCATTCATATCTATGAGGAAAGCAGGAGGATCAAGGTAACCAAGAGGAGAAAGGTAACCAAAGTGCTTTCAGAGGAAAGTGATCTAATTCTAAACGTAGATATTAAAAACAGATTTTGTCATTGGTAGAGATTTGAGGGGTGTATGTGAAGTGAAGTCACTCAGTTGAGTTCGACTCTTTGCGACCCCAGAGCCTGTAGCCTACAGGCTTCTCTGTCCACGGGATTTTCCAGAAAGAATACTGGAGTGGGTTGCTATTTCCTTTTTCAGGAGATCTTCCCGACCCAGGGATTGAACCCGGGTCTCCCTCACTGTAGGCAGATACTTTACCATCTGAGCCACCAGGGAAGTCTGAGGGTGTATAGCGCTTCCAAAATCAAAAAGAGTCTGCCAGAAAAAAAGAGCAATCTGAGAACAAACAAAATGAAATACATTGTGATTACATATTTTGTTGTATGAATCTATGCATGATTAAATTAACAAAGGAGTGAATAATCAGCTTTACGTCAACAGACTGGATAAAATCCATATGAGTGGCTGAACTGCTTGTCTGAAAAAAAAAAAAAATATATATATATATATATATATATTTATATTTTCCTTCTTCTGACTCATTGATAGTATTCTTTTATCTGGGAAAATGCACATAACCTTGAGTTCCACTTAATTCCATGTTTAGCTTTTCATCTTCCATTTTATGTTCTATGCTTTGGAAGTGACCAGCAATTTTTATTTCAGTGAAGTTCTTTTCAAAGAAGCTCTGGTTTTATTTTTCCTGGTGATGGCCTTTCTGGTTACTGCATAACTTTGCTCTCACTATCTTTCTTACATATTACATATTGCCTAACTATGAGAAAAATGTTTTTAATTCTCACTGCCAGCTTTTGGAAGTATCCATTTCTTCATGGATACTTTTCAACCTAGTCCTCTCACTTCTCACCATACAGCCTTATACTGTAGTCTTATTAGAGTCGATCTTAGAGTTGAAGAAATAGTGGTCTAGTTCAAGTGACATGTTCATGAATAAAAATAGATTTTATCATACAATTAGAACTTATAACTCAGATCTGATTTGTAAGTCAAAGCGTATTTTCTTTTCCAAAGTATGCCGTTCATGTTCTTAACAGTTGGATGAGGAAACAACTCAAGGAAGATTAATTGTTTTGCTAAAATGTATGCAAATACACATGACCCTTGAATAACATGGGGGTTACGAGTGCTTACCCTCTGCACAGTTGGAAATCCATGTATAACTTATAGTCAGCTATCCATATCCTTTGTTCCATATCACATATGAAACCAAACTTAGATCCTATACATTTACTATTGAAAAAAATCCTTGTATAAGTAAACCCATGCAATTCAAACTCACGTTGTTGAAGGGCCAGTAATAGTAATGGTAATTTAGGGTATAAGACCTATTGAGAACACCCTAGATCATAAATGATACATGATATCATACATGATAAATTTGTATCCTATAAAATTAATAAGCATATACATCATCATTTCTAATCTCCTTTTCCCCCCACTATTCACGTTCCATAAAAATAAAAGCAAAAATATCTTTTATGCTCTCCAAAAAAAGAAACCACTATTAAATCTTATTTTGTGATATGTATACCTGACCGTTGGTTTATCTTTTTCACATTTAATATGTGACAGATACCATTTTAAGGATTGTATATATTAATTTAATCCTCATAGCCATCTGGTGATATAGGTTTTATTATTATCTTCAATATACAAAAAGGAAGCTGATACATGGACAGGGTAGGTAATCTCCATAGCTTACATAGCCGCTAAGGAGAAGAGCCAGGAATTGAAATCAGGCTGTTTAGCTTCAAAGTCTTTACTTTTAATAATGATGTTATATTGCCTTTCAGCTATAAATGCCAAATATTTAAATGTAAAAAAGAAAGTTGTTTCCAGTCTTTTAACTTTCTTCACATATCTCTAGATATGATGAAATGCACATAAAGAATGTTATGTTATCTTATCACCATCTAAATATCATAAAGAAGATATGATTTGAAATAAAAAAAAAGAGTCCAGTGCAATACAAACTACTGGGAATGAAAAGGGGTTTATTTGTTTCTGTTATCAATATCATATCCTATCTCTAGAAAATAGATAGGAGCTATCCACTGAGTTAAAAGCTTGAACTGATATCTTCTACATAAATATAGCATGCTTAATACCTTCACTGAGTAAAGGAGAAATGATGGATTTGACATTTTCTTAAGACATATTTAACATTTTGGGCTATCCTTCGACTAGAAAGGACAATAGTTTTAGTTCTAGAATAAACAAGATAGAGGTTAAGCATATATAGAATAAGATTATATCCTGACACAAAGGCACTCTTCTAAAAGGCAGTGAGTACGCACGCATTAGTATTGAAGAAATTCTTGCTGTTTGCCTGGCTGAAGGTACATTCCTATCCCATGAGGACCTTACATATCCCATGAGGTTGTTTGGAAAATCAAGACTAATAGGTGTAAAGAGCGGGACATAATATTAAGGTGTTATTTTATAGCACTAGTGATTAGTGCAACAGGAGTCAACTATATACACTTTATACCCTCTTCATTCTTAAAGGTAAATTATGGAGATTGGTCTTAAATGATGACTGGGCTTAGAGCAAGCGGCAAATAGTGGGGAGAACCTCTGATTTGTAGAAAGGACAATAAAGAAGGCATAGAAATATGCATATTAGGTAGACAGCCAGAAGACAAACAGTTTAGGTTTGTAGGCTACATACAGCCTTTATTCTCATGTACTTTCCTTCTTTTTTCCCCTCAACCATATAAAAATGTGAATTAAAAAAAAATGTTCTTTGCTGGAGGACTGTAACCTAAATATTCAATGGTCCAGATATGGCCAGTAAATTACAGTGTGACAATGCCCAGTTTAGAATGACTATGTGGAATTCTGCCTGACTAAATTGAAAGTTTAATACTGGACAATAGTGGCAGAGAAGGTTGGGAAAAAAAGGTAAAGCCATATTGTTGAAAACATCAAAAGCTAGAATGAACCATAGGTCTTGGACTTGATTTTATTCCCTAAATCTAGGTTTAGGGAATATTCATATGCCCGTTAATTTAGCATGTCTTTACCATTAAGCCAGATTGTTCCCATTGATCCCAGGAAATCAGATGGAGTATGTTTATTTAAACAGGACCATTAAACCAGGTCTTGCATTATCTCTTATGGGGTGGAGTCAAAACATTCTCTCTCTCTCTCTTTTTTTTTTTTCTTTTAGTATCTATTGCTTCTGAAGGTACACCTTTTAATGAAATCCAATGATTGTTGATGTTGATATGTTGACCTTGGATGTTCTGATGCACATATTAAATGAAGGCCATATGTGGCAGTTTTCTTTGGAAATGATATTTATTTTTGTACTTGTGAAATCAAGGGAACTGTTATTGAAACTCAGATCCTAAGTTTTGTATTTGCTCACAGTTGGGGTTTCCCTAAGCCCTGGTAAGTACACAGCATAAGCTTAGTTATGATTTCCCTGATAAAAATTCAGAGGTCTTGAAAAGTTCCTGAATCTTCCCAACATCTTTATTATCCATACCTGTGAAATCCCAAGACAGTGGCTTTCCTAGTATGATATGTGAGCATGAACATATGTGGTACATAATACAGATACTATATATGGGAAATACTTTGTTATCATATGTATTCTTCATCCTGATAAATCAATTTATTATAAGGTATATGCAGCTGTTGTGGAAATATGGGGAAATGTAGAAACAAGAGCTTCAGTATCAGTCTTTCCAATGAATATTTAGGACTGATTTCCTTTAGGATGGACTGGTTGGATCTCCTTGCAGTCCAAGGGACTCTCAAGAGTCTTCTCCAACACCACAGTTCAAAAGCATCAATTCTTCAGTGCTCATCTTTTTTTATAGTCCAACTCTCACATCCATACACGACTACTGGAAAAACCATAGCTTCGACTAGATGGACCTTTGTTGGCAAAGTAATGTCTTTGCTTTTAAATATGCTGTCTAAGTTGGTCATAACTTTTCTTGCAAGGAGCAAGTGTCTTTTAATTGCATGGCTGCAGTCACCATCTGTAGTGATGTTGGAGCCACAAAAGATGAAGTCTGTCACTCTTTCCACTGTTTCCCCATCTATTTGGCAAGGAATGATGGGATCAGATGCCGTGATCTTTGTTTTCTGAATGTTGAGTTTTAAGCCAACTTTTTCACTCTCCTGTTTTACATTCATCAAGAGCTTCTTTAGTTCTTGTTTGCTTTCTGCCATAAAGGTGGTGTCATCTGCATATCTGAATTTACTGATATTTCTCCCAGAAATCTTGATTCCAGCTTGTGCTTCATCCAGCCAGCGTTTCTCATGATGTACTCTGCATATAAGTTAAATAAGCAGGGTAACAATATACAGCCTTGACGTACTCCTTTCCATATTGGGTCCCAGTCTGTTGTTCCGTGCCCGGTTCTAACTGTTGCTTCCTGACCTGCATACAGATTTCTCAAGAGCCAGGTCAGGTGGTGTGGTATTCCCATCTCTTTAAGAATTTTCTAGAGTTTTTTATGGTTCACACAATGAAAGGCTTTGGCATAGTCAATAAAGCAGAAGTAGATATTTTTCTGGATCTCTCTTGCTTTTTCAATGATCCAATGGATGTTGGCAATTTGATTTCTGGTTCCTCTGCCTTTTCTAAATCCAGCTTGAACATCTGGAAGTTCACGGTTCACATACTGTTGAAGTCTGGCTTGGAGAGTTTTGAGCATTACATTACTAGCATGTGAGATGAATGCAATTATGTGGTAGTATGAGCATTCTTTGGGATTGCCTTCCTTCGGGATTGGAATGAAAACTGACCTTTTCCAGTCCTGTGGCCACTGCTGAGTTTTCCAAATTTGCTGACATATTGAGTGCAGCACTTTCACAGCATCATCTTTTAGGTTTGAAATAGCTCAACTGGAATTCCATCAACTCCATTACCTTTGTTTGTAGTGATGCTTCCTAAGGCCCACTTGACTTCATATTCCAGGATGTCTGGCTCTAAGTGAGTGATCACACCATCGTGATTATCTGGGTCGTGAAGATTTTTTTGTACAGTTCTTCTGCATCTTGCCACCTCTTCTTAATATCCTCCGCTTCTGTTAAGTCCCTACCATTTCTGTCCTTTACTGAGCCCACCTTTGCATGAAATGTTCCCTTGGTATCTCTAATTTTCTTAACAAGATCTCCAGACTTTCCCATTCTATTGTTTGCCTGTATTTCTTTGCACTGATCACTGAGGAAGGCTTTATTATCTCTCCTTGCTATTCTTTGGAAGTCTGCATTCAAATGGGTATATCTTTCCTATCCTTTGCCTTTCAGTTCTCTTCTTTTCACAGCTATTTGTAAGGCCTCCTCAACCATTTTGCCTTTTTGCATTTCTTTTCCTTAGGGATGTTCTTGATCCCTGCCCCCCCCCCTACAAAGTCATGAATCTCTGTCCATAGTTCTCCAGGCACTCTGTCTATCAGATCTAATCCCTTGAATCTATTTGTCACTTCCACTGTATAATCGTAAGGGATTTGATTTAGGTCATACCTGAATGCTCTAGTGGGTTTCCCTACTTCAATTTAAGTCTGAATTAGGCAATAAGGAGTTCATGACCTGACCACAGTCAGCTCCTTGTCTTGTTTTTGCTGACTGTATAGAGCTTCTCCATCTTTGCCTGCAAGGAATATAGTCAATATGATTTCAGTGTTGACCATCTGATAATGTCCATGTGTAGAGTTTTCTCTTGTGTTGTTGGAAGAGGGTATTTGCTATGACCAGTTTACCTCTCCTAATGTATAATATCTATATGTATATGTATTCAAGATGAATTTTAATTTGAAGAAAAAACATTTTAAATTTATTACCTGTGCAGTTATCCATGATGAGCTTTTTTCTTCTGCAAATTCGCTATTCTTTGACTAATACTTTGAGTTTGTTTACTATTTATGTTGGAAAAATTACCTTTTAGAATAATTCTAGTGAACTCATCAAGCAGAACCATCACCTAAAGAGTTATTTCCTGGTTGCATCATAATATCATGGAGTTTATGATAGTTATAGGTCATAAGAGTTAACACTGTGAGATTTAATATACCTCAAATTTTGTACTATGTGTGATCTTTAGAGGTGAATGGACATGTTTAGCCATAGACACATTAAAATTCAGTTAGTATAGACTAACTAAGAGATGAGAAGCCAAGGTTATATTTGGAGGTTTTTTCTTATTGTTTGTATTATGAAGGTCTACTTATAGGTAGTTATCCTTTGGGTTTCCTCTTTCTTCTAATTATTAAAATATAAAAATATCAAGAAATTTTCAAAATTTTGTGACCATGGTGAATAATACATAGGTCTTATGAATAAATAAAACCCAACCCCCCCCAAAAAAGGGGAGAGGGTTATAAAATAAATAAAAATAAAATACAAAAGAAAACAGATGTCATATTAAGAAGAAATTTAGCCACAGATTTGTCTGTAAGTGGTGTGGCATTTTGGGGATGAAGAAAACTATTTCCTTTTAACTACCTGCCATATGAAATAAATTTGTCCCTTTTAGCAAGATGACTGCTTTATCAACTGTTACTTTTGATGAATATATTTTAAAATTGAAACCAAAATGCAATTTTGAACTTTCCAAAGCAAGACATGTGTATCACAGCAGGGGAGAAAGGAGAAGCTGAAGGTCAAAGGGGAAATTCCTCATGCTAGAACTTGTTTTTGCAAGTTATGCCAATATCCACAATTTCACCATTGCTGACCTTCAATGAAGAGGACGCAATGAATTAAAAAAATTGAGAAGAGAGCTTGATAGCTATCCAAAATTTCATGTACAAACTACTTGACAACAGCAACAAAATTCTTCCTATCACACCATGCAATTTTTTCTTTTTTAAAAAATAATTTTATTTTCATTAACTTCTGTACCAGCAAAACCACTTTGTATTGAGGAACAGACAATTAACAACGTTGTGATAGTTTCAGGTGAACTCTGAAGGGACTCAGCCTTGCATACACATATATCCATTCTCCCAACAAGGCATCCCCTCCAGGCTGGCACATAACATTTTCCTCATTAAATTAGCCATACTAATATTTCTTAAAGTGATAACTACAAACCGGACTACATGTTTTGTTAAAATTCAACGTTATTTGAGTTAATGTTTTTTAATGTAATACATAAAATCAATACTGCAATTAGTTTAGGTGCGTAGAATCTTCTCACTTAAGATTATATTCTGTGGGAGACTACTGTTGTTCAGTCGGTCAGTTGTGCTTGCCTGTTTGTGACCCCGTGGACTGTAACACACCACGCTTCCCTATCCTTCACCACGTCCTGGAGCTTGCTCAAACTCATGTTCATTGAGCTGGTGATGGCATCCAACCATCTTGACCTCTGTCATCCCCTACTCCTCCAGTCATCAGTCTTTCCCAGCATCAGGGTCTTCTCTAATGAGTCAGCTCTTCACATAGGTGGTCAAAGTATTGGAGCTTCAGCTTCAGCATCAGTCCTTCAAATGGATATTCAGGATTGATTTCCTTTAGGATCTCCTTGCAGTCGAAGTGACTCTCAAGAGTCTTCTCTAACACCACAGTTCAAAAGCATCAATCCTTTGGTGCACAGCCTTCTTTATGGTCCAACTCTCACATCCATACATGACTGCTTGAAAAAACATAGCTTTGACTAGATAAACCCTTGTCATCAAGGTAATGTCTCTGCTTTTTAACACACTGTCTAGGTTTGCCATAGCTTTTCTTCCAAGGAGCAAAAGTGTTTTAATTTCATTGCTGCAGTCACCATCTGCAGTGATTTTTGAACCCAAAAAAATAAAATCTGTCA
This sequence comes from Cervus elaphus, assembly GCF_910594005.1. Lineage (NCBI taxonomy): Eukaryota > Metazoa > Chordata > Mammalia > Artiodactyla > Cervidae > Cervus > Cervus elaphus. Next base: position 47,312,787 of record NC_057845.1, read on the forward strand.
CTGTTTCCGTTGTTTCCCCATATATTTGCCATGAAGTGATGGGACTGGATGCCATGATCTTCCTTTTTTGAATGTTGAGTTATAAGCCAGCCTTTTCACTCTCCTGTTTCACTTTCATCAAAAGGCTCTTTAGATTTTTCACTTTGTGCCATAAATTGGTGTCATCTGCATATCTGATATTTCTCCCAGCAATCTTGATTCCAGCTTGTGCTTCATCCAGTCTGGCATTTTGCATGGTGTATTCTGCATAGAAGTTAGATAAGCAGGGGGACAACATACAGCTTTGACATATTCCTTTGCCAATTTTAAATCATTCTGTTGTTCCATGTCTGATTCTTTCTTTTTTTTTACTTTTTGTTGCCATGTGTATATAATTTTTATTTTTTATTTTTCATTTATTTTTTATTAGTTGGAGGCTAATTACTTTACAATATTGTAGTGGTTTTTGTCATACATTGACATGAATCAGCCATGTATTTACATGTGTTCCCCATCCCGATCTCCCCTCCCACCTCCCTCCCCATTCCATGTCTGATTCTATCAGTTCTTGACCTGCATACAGGTTTCTCAGGAGACAGGTAAGGTAGTTAGGTTTTCCCATCTCTTTAAGAATTTTCCACAGTTTATTTCAACCCAAACAGTCTAAAGCTTTAGCATAGCCAATGCAGCAGAGATAGATGGTTTCCTGGAATTGTCTTGCTTTTTCTTTGATTCAGTGGATGTTGGCAACTCGATCTCTGGTTCCTCTGCCTTTTCTAAATCCAGCTTGAACATCTGAATCTCTTGGTTCATGCATTATTGAAGTCTAGTTTGGACAGTCTTTGGCATTACTTTACTAGCATGTGAAATAAGTGCAGTTGTTGAGTAGTTTGAACGTTCTTTGGCATTGTCCTTCTTTGGGATTGAAAGAAAACTGACCTTTTCTAGTTCTGTGGCCACTGCTGAGTTTTCCAAATTTCCTGGCATACTGAGTGTAGCACTTTCACAGCATCATCTTTTAGGATTTGAAATAGCTCAACTGGAATTCCATCACCTCCACTAGCTTTGTTTATAGCGATGCTTCCTAAGGCCACTTGACTTCGAATTCCAGAGCACCTGGCTCTAGGAGAGTGATCACACCATCATGGTTATTTGGGCCATTAAGGTCTCTTTGTATAGTCCTTCTATGTATTTTTGCCACCATTTCTTAATATCTGCTGCTTGTGTTAGGTCCATACCATTTCTGTCCTTTATTGTGCCCATCTTTACCTGAAATATTTCCTTTGTATCTCTAATTTTCTTGAAAAGATCTCTACTCTTTCCCATTCTATTGTTTTCCTCTATTTCTTTGCAATGATCCCTCATGAATGCTTTCTTATTGCTATTCTTTGGAACTCTGCATTCAGATGGGTATGTCTCTCCTTTCTCCTTTCCCTTTTGCTTCTCTTCTTTCCTCAGCTATTTGTAAGGCCTCTTCAGGCAACCATTTTGCCTTTTTGCATTTCTTCTTGGGGATGGTTTTGATCACCGCCTCCTGTGCAATGTTATAAACATTCACCCATAGTTATTCTGGCACTCTGTCTATCAGATCTCATCCCTTGAATCTTTTTGTCACTTTCACTGTATAATCATAAGGGATTTGGTTTAGGTCATACCTGAAAGTAGGTTTTCCCTACTTTCTTCAGTTTAAGTCTGAATTTGGCAATAAGGTGTTCATGATCTGAGCCACGCTCAGCTCCTGGTCCTGTTTTTGCCAACTGTATACAGTTTCTTCATCTTCGGCTGCAAAAAATATAATCAATCTCATTTCGATATTGGCCATCTGGTGATGTCCATGTGTAGAGTCATCTCTCTTGTTGTTGGAAGAGGGTGTTTGCTATGATCAGTGAGTTCTCTTGGCAAAATTCTGTTGTCCTTTGCCCTGCTTCATTTTGTATTCCAAAGCCAAACTTGCCTGTTACTCCAGTTACCTCTTGACTTCTTACAATTACTTTCCCATTCCCAGTGATGAAAAGGATATCTTTTTTTGTACTAGTGGGAGAGTATAGGGGACCGAAATTTGTTACCCCACAAGATGTCTCTTCAGTATGTGGACTGTTGCAATCAAGGCCCAAAAGATTAAGAAAGATCCATTGGCCTTTCCCCTAAGTGTCTAAGAAGTTTGGATAAAGTATCTATTCTAGAAAAGGAGTTCTCAGAATAAATAGCTTGAGTATGATATGAACTAGGTTTGGTAGACAGGGAGGAGCCTAGCAAAGTCTAGTAAAGTTTTTCTCAGTATCTCCTTATTTATTTATGGCTCAGCAAAAATTCATACATCAAACATTTTCTCTTTTTCTTCTTCCTGTGAATTGCTTTCCTTAACTTTGAAGTGCCAAATCCCCAATCCTTTCCTCTCTCAGATGGCATATAAGCTTCCATTGCTTTGCTTATTCTTAGGCTCCATGTTCTTATTCAACCCCAATCAGATGTACATAATTAAACTTGATTGTCTCCTGTTAATTTACCTCATGTCATTCCACTACAGATGGTATGGTTGGCAGGATTAACATCTCTGGTTGAACTCTGCTGCAGCTGAGAGATCCTGAGACATCTTATAAGAGTCCACAAAATGTAGGAATTCTTAACATGTCAGTCTTCCAGGTCTCTGCCTGCAGGACCTGTCGGAAGTAACATTGGTAACAGCCCTTTTTCTCTTTTCTAAATTTATATTATCAGGAGAAACATGTGTAGAGCTAGTTTCTTGGGCTTAGCTACTCTGGTAAATTTGCAGTGTTTTATTGGTTTTATCGATCCTCTGCCTTCTAGAGAGGGTCACAGTTTTTCATCTCTGTTGTGTCATTTGTCTTGTTCTATGTCCTGAGAGCTTGACTTTAGGACCAGTGGGAATATTCTATCTGCTAACCACCATCTAGAAAGTACGCCTACCAGGGTGCATTTGGCCATCAGTTGACTAGACTGGGAATTGAAGCAGCTGTAGCCAGTTTGTCAGAAGTCCAAACAGAACAACCTGAACTTGTGACTGGCATCTCTCTGTCTGCGCCATGCCAGCCATCAGGAAAATTTATCATAGGGTTCTCAGTCCATAAGCCATCTTCGTTGTCTCAAACTTTATTGCCTCTTTTAATGGCAACATCCTTACCACTTGTGTGATGAAATTCTTTGCTTTCTTAGACTATGGAACATGGTGCAGCCAAAAAAAAAAAAAAAAAGTACTGAAATAAAGTAAATAAATATTGAAAGAGACAGACAAAGAGGAATTGGCAAGGAAGAGCCATAGGACTTGCCCAGAATGATACAAATCTTTAGATGATTTTTAAGAAATGGGCTAGGGCTTTCCTCGTGGCTCAGTGGTAAAGAATCTGCCTAACAATGCAGGAGACACAGGTTCAACCCCTGGTATGGGAAGATCCCACAGGCCCCAAAGCAGCTGAGCCTGTGCGCTGCAACAGAGAGCTGTGAAGCTCTTGTGCACAACGAGAAAAGCCACCACAAAGAGAAGCCCACACCCAGTGATGAAGAGCAGCCCCCGCTCTTCACAACTGGGAAAAAAAACCCATACGGTAATGAACACCCAGCACAGCCTGAAGTAAATAAATTAGAAAAAAAAAAAAAGAAATGGGATGAGGACAGGGGGTGGCCAGCTGAATCTCCCAGATTCTCTGCAGCAGCGAGAGGCAATGGGGAGTTCGTGGTTTGCTGGAGGGCTTTGCCACACTCTCACTCCCAGCCAGCTGGGCTGATGACTAGGTGGCACCTCTTTGCAGCCCAGGGCCACCTAGCCTAGAAGCCATTTGCTCTGAGGATTCACACTTTGCTCTCGGACAGAGGATACCGCCCACTCTGGACCCCTTAATTATTATTTTTTTTGTTTGCTTTTTCTTAATAAATGAGATGAATAAAGCTCTCAAAGATGGAATTAAAGGTTTTAATACAACACTATGTAAGGTTGAGTGGGCTAAATGGACCCCCTATTGGTCTTTTAACATTAAAGGGCCTCAAATCAGTCTGCTCTATTTATCCGATTTAGAGTAATTTTAAAACAATCCAAAAGGCAAAAATTATGTGCAATAAAATTCACTTTTTCTAGCAAGACAAGCGAAATGTAAACATAAAATTTTAGGACTTCCCTGGAAGTGGTTAAAACTAGGTGCTTCTATTTCATGGGGAACAGGTTCAATTACTGGTCAGGGAACTAAGATCCTGTGTTCTGCATGGCATGGCCAAAAAATAAAAATAAATCAATAAACATAAAATTCTCCCTCTACCTTTTGACTGCCTCGATCCCCCCTACTGTGCATTGTGTATTTATTTTATACATCAATTAAATCTCCCACATTGGCAGAAATACTACTTAACTGAAAAGAACAACGTTCTCCTAGCATCAACAAAACAACTTCTTAAAAGATCACATTCCTTCTTGATCCTGTAAGAGGTCATGATAATGCTTCCGTCAGCACTGTGTAAACTGTCAATAATATGTCATTTCATGTAAAATCCAGTCTTGAAACTTACATAACTGTGTCTTGATTTCTCACGAGCATAGTAGTTCTTATAGCATTCTGAGATGCTCTTCCTGAGCTATAATCCTCAAATTTGGCTCAAATAAAATTTTCCATTTCTTTCTTACATCAACTGACTAATTTTCATCAACAATTACAGTGAGAAATCTGATCAGCAATTGCTTGGGCTAGCAAGACAATTATTCAGGTTGAAAATTGACAAAAGTGCCTGAGTCCCTTGGTTTAACTCCTCTGGAAACCCAAGGCCTTTTGCTCGAAAATGGTGGGGGGAGAGCTGGGAAAGGTGGGGAGCATGTGGAGAGAAGTAGTTTCCGGGATTTCTTTATGTGGGAGCATGAGCTTGATACTAAAATCCACTGGTGGGTCCCTGACTTGGGCATATTGAAAAAAATGTAAAAGTCTAAGGATTGATGGGATATTTGAGCAGGTGTTATGTGAATAGATTATGTCAGTGTTGTGCAAATGTTTTATAGGAATAAATGTTATGTCTGTCTGGGAATGCTCTCTCACCCCAGAATTTCTGGGTTGACGGGGTCCTAGGGAAGGTTATCCCCTTCATGAATACAGCCTTGTCTTGATCAAAGGGCTTGCATAACTCAATGAAGGATGAGTCATGCTGTGCAGGGCCACCCAAGATGGACAAATCACAGTGGAGAGTTCTGACAAAACGTGGTCCATGGGAGAAGGAAATGGCAACCCACTCCAGTACTCTTGACCTAGAAAATGAAAAGGCAAAAACCTATGACACCAGAAGATGAGCCCTCCAGATGACAAGGGCTCCAATGTACTACTGGGGAAGAGCAGAGGACAATTACTAATAGCTCCAGAAAGAATAAAGTGTCCAGGTCAAAGCAGAAATGATGCTCAGCTATGAACGTGTCTGGTGGTGAAAGTAAAGTCTGATGCTAGAACTGATGTAAAGAACAATATTGAATAGGAACCTGGAATGTTAGGTCCATGAGTCAAGGTAAACTTGACATGGTCAAGTAGGAGATGACAAGATTAAACATCTATTTTATAGGAATCAATGAATTAAAATGAATGGGAATGGGAAAATTTAACTCAAATGACCATTATATCTACTACTGTGGGAAAGAATCCCTTAGAAGAAATGAAATAGCCTTCATAGTCAACAAAAGAGTCTGAAATGCAGTTCTTGGCTATAGTCTCTAAAACAATAGAATGATCTTGGTTTGTTTCCAAGGTAAACCATAGACATAAATTGAAGAAAGTAGGGAAAACCACTAGTCCATTCAGGTATGACCTAAATCAAATCTCTCTTAATTATACAATGGAAGTGATGAATAGATTCACAGGATTAGATCTGGTAGACACAGTGCCTGAAGAACTGTGAACTGAGGTTCATGATATTGTACAGAAGGCAGTGATCAAAACCATCCCCAGGAGAAAGAAATGCAAGAAGGTGAAGTGGTTGTCTGATAAGATTTTACAAATAGCTGAGGAAAGAAAAACAAAAGACAAGGGAGAAGGAAAGATATACCCAACTGAATGCAGAGTTCCAGAGAATAACAAGGAGAAGTAAGAAGGCCTAACTAAATGAACAATGCAAAAAAATAGAGGAAAACAATAGAATGGCAAAGATGGAGATATCAAAGACGCATTTCATGCAAGGATGGGTACAATAAAGGACAGAAATGGTTAGGACCTAAGAGAAGCAGAAGAGATTAAGAAGAGGTGGCAAGAATGCAGAAAACTACTATACAAGAAAGGTCTTTATGACCCAGATAACCATGTTGGTGTGATCACTCACCTAGAACCAGAAATCCTACAGTGTGAAGTCTAGTGGGCCTTAGGAAGCGTTACTAAGAACAAAGCTAGTGGAGGTGACAGAATCCTGTCTGAGCTTTTTCTAATCCCCAAAATGATACTCTTAAAACACTGCACTCAATATGTCAGCAAATTTGGAAAACTCAACAATGGCCACAGGACTGGAAAAGATCAGTTTTCATTCAAATCCTAAAGAAAAGGAATGCCAAAGAATTTCACATTACCACACAATCACACTCATTTTACATGCTAGCAAGACTATGCTCAAAATCCTTCAAGCTAGCCTTCAGCAGTGTATGAACCAAGAACTTCCACATGTACAACCTAGGTTTAGAAAATGGAGAGGAACTACACATCAGATTGCCAGCATTGGTTGGATCATGGAGAAAGCAAGGGAATTCCAGAAATCCATCTTCTTCTGCTTCATTGACTACACTAAAGCCTTTGACTGTGTGGATCACAGTAAATTGTGGGAAATTCTTAAGATGTGAATACCAGGCCACCTTAGCTGTCTCCTGAGAAACCTGTATGCAGGTCAAGAAGCAACAATTAGAACCGGACATGGAACAATGTACTGGTTCAAAATTGGGAAAGGAGTACATCAAGGCTGAATATTGTCACCCCGCTTGTTTAACTTCTGTGCAGAGTACATCATGAGAAATGCCAGCTGGATGAAGCACAAGCTAGAATAAAGATTGACAGAAGAAATATAAACTCCAGATATGCAGATGATACCACTCTAATGGCAGAAAGTGAAGAGGAACTGAAGAGCCTCTTGATGAGGGTGAAAGAGGAGAGTGAAAAAACTGGCTTGAAACTCAACATTATAAAAACTAAGGAAAGTGAAAGTGAAAATCACTCACTCCTGTCCAACTTTTTGCAACCCCATGGACTATACAGTCCATGGAATTCTCCAGGCCAGAATACTGGAGTGGGTAGTTTTTCCCTTCTCCAGAGGATCTTCCCAACCCAGGGATCAAACCCAGGTCTCCCATATTGCAGGTGGATTCTTTACCAGCTAAGCCACAAGGGAAGTCCAAAAATGAAAGTGAAATTCATTTAGTCCTGTCTGACTTTTTGCGAACCCATGGATATACAGTCCATGGAGTTTTCCAGGCTCTAATATTGGAATGAGTACCTTTCTCCCTTCTTGAACAGATCTTTCCAACCCAGGAATAGAACTGGGGTCTCCTGCATTGGCAGACATTCTTTACCAACTGAGCTATCAGGGAAGCCCCAATAAAAACTAAGATCATGGCAATTGGTCTCATCACTCCCTGGCAACTAGAAGAGGGAAAAGTGGAAGCAGTGACAGATTTCATTTTCACAGGCTTCAAAATCACTGTGGATGGTGACTGCAGTCATGAAATTAAAAGAGCCTTGCCCCTTGGAAGGAAAGCTATGACAAACCAAGACAGCATATTAAAAAGCAGAGACATCACTCTGCCTACAAAGTCCGTCCATATAGTCAGAGCTATGGTATTTCCAGTAGTCACATACAGGTGTGAGAGTTGGGCCATGAAGGAAGCTGAGCGCTGAAGAATTGATTCATTCAAAATATGGTGCTGGGAGAAGACTTCAAGAATCCCTTGGACTGCAAGGAGATCGAACATGTCAATCTTAAAAGAAATCAATCCTGAATGTTCATTGGAAAGACTGTTGCTGAAACTGAAGCTCCAATACTTTGGCCACTCAATGTGAATAGCTGACTCACTGGAAAAGACTTTGATGCTGAGAAAGAATGAAGACAAAATAAGAAGAGGGTAGCAGAGGATGAGATAGTTTGATAGCATCACTGATTCAAAGGACAAGAATTTGATCAAACTCCAGGAGATAGGTGAGGACAGAAGAGCCTGACTTCCTGCGGTTCACAGGGTCAAAAAAAGTAGGGCACAACTTAGTGACTAAGCAACAACAACCAACCAAAGGGAAAACTGTGGTTAGAGACAGGAGTTAGTGAGATTAAGCTGAAAGTCTACAGGAAAAGTGGAGTATTGGAATGGGCTTGTTTCAATCTTGCATATCTCTACAAAACCAAAAATGTAGTTCTAGGAGCAATTCAAAAGCTCACCAGTCTTTACCATCTCAAACTTCCCCTACTAATCTCAAAATGCTTGTAGATATTGGGTCGTAAGAACTGTGTCTTTGTGGTGGAGATTTTCTACCTCCATCTTCTCTAGGACTTAAGAGACCTTTGAAAGGCAGATTTTAAGATCTTTCCCATCAGAGGGAAAAAGAAAAGATGGCGTGTGGGTTATTTGGAAATTAGACAAATGAGAAATCTTTAAAATCTTACATACAAATATAAGTAAAAACTCTTTGGCCATGTTAAGAGATAATATTGACTTTTTCTAATTGCCAGAACTGATCTTGGATCTAACTATTAAATCATAAATGAGTGAGTTTTGTGCTGTTCTACCCATCTCCTGACTTTTTTTTTTTTTTAAACAAAAGCTATAAGATCTGTTTGTATCTGTACATTTGTATGTTTATCTATGTATGTAAGATGTGGATGTATGACTTTTTTTACCTCGGTGATATTACTAAAATTAATATACAAAACAACTTCATTTAATTGGCTTACACAAGCAAGTCCTCATGTAAAAATTCTCAGAGATGTAATAGAAACTAACCCAGGTTTTTTTCAAGTTAATGTGATATATAATAATCTGTAATTTAAAAATTAAATTTGTCAGCTTAATAAAATAGCTATGTTTTAAGAGTTATTGGTAGTGGATATAATGCGGGCATCCAGCTTTTATTTGAGAAAAGTCATACATAGCCTCAGATATGACCATATAGCTTTAAGGAACTGAGGTTGGCTTTGTGTAGCCAATAAAACCCCCTGGAAAAAACAGCCTTGTGCTTTGCTTACAGGGTGTCCAGCAGCCTTCCCAGGTGAAAGGAAGTGCCTTACCAAGGAAAGCCACTTCCTTGTAGGTACAGGAACCTCAAGGTGCATTGGAGACCCAGAGAAGAAATGAATGTACTCAACTAAGCATTATAGATGAGTCTGATGGCAGGTTCTTGGCTTGGTTTTCTGGCTTGAAGAGGCATTTGAAAGTTCAGTCTAAAGATTCTTGAGGAAAAGTTACATCACAGGAGACTCAAACGAGACTTTATGATCAATCTCAATCTCTATTTTTACTGTACTTGTGTAAATAATTGGACGGAGTTTAATTAAACAAAACTCATTTTAGAAAAATAAAACTAGTCTTAAGTTGATTATCTTTGGTAGAAATGAGTGATTTTAGATAGAAAATAGTTTCAGTGATATCTTCATGGATAACAGATTCTAGTGCTGTTCATTGTCTTCTAAGGTTTTGTTTTCTACCTGTAAACGGGACTGGATCCTGAATTTCCCTGGTTCCCTCCAATATTTGGCTACAACTCTTCAAGCTAGTGAAGAGTTTTAATCTTATCTTCCATCTTTTTTTTTTCTTGGAATCATTAAGAACTAAAATTGCCCTTTGCCAAAGCTATGCAAGCTAAAATTTTACAACTTGATATAAAAATAGAAATCACCCAATAGATCATATGCAGACAGGCTTCATGACTGTTGTTAAATGGGCCACTTAGAATGATTATCAGAGACATTCAAACTGCAGACCAGGAGAATCTGTCAGTTTGCCACCACTTACCCTCACTCCATCTGATGATGCTTTAAGCCAGACATCTAAAAATTTTCTTAACTGACTGCCTTTAGAACTCAGCAACTGCGATTATAATTTGCTCTCATTACTAAGCATTGCTTTTCTTTTGTTTACATAGAAATTCTTCTTATTAAATACCTGATTGTTTTACCTTATAAGCATAACTTTGAGAGCCTACCTGCTTTACTACCCTCTGAAATAAGATAAACTGAACTAATCTATTGTCAGGACTAAGAGAGGGGCTCAATGAGATGTACAATAATCTATCAACTCAACTTTTGTACCATGAAACTTCTTGGAGAAGTTTCAAAGGCAGACCTGTACTAGAGCAAAATTTGAGTGCTGAGTGCTCGGAAGCTCAGTCATGTCTGACTCTTTGCTACCCCAAGGACTGTAACCTGCCAGGCACCTCTGTCCTTTCCATTTTTCAGGTAAGAATACTGGAGCAGGCTGCCACTTCCTCCCCCAGCGGCTCCTTCTGACCCAGGGATGAATCATTTGACTGCACTGGTGGATTCATTACCACTGAGTCCCCTGGCGAGCCCAGGAGCAAAATTTGCCAACCCTGAAATCTATCTCTCAGGCAAACAGATTATTTTAATTTGAAAACAATCAAGGCTTGAAAGACTCAGGAAGAGCCTTTGATCTTCCCCTACTGCTTAAAGACATTTAGACAGAGGACCTGTTCCTGGAATGGAGCTATCACTGTCGATAGCTATAGCATGATATGGTAGATAGGGTAGACAGGGAGAAACCCAGCAAAGTCTGTTAAAATTTCTCTCTCTCTGTCCCATTGTTTTGTTGACTAAAAAGATACACAACTTGAGAGCTGCGAATTGAGTTTTATTTGGGGCAACATGAGGACTGCAAGCCAGGAGACAGCACCTCAGATAGCTCTGAGAGACTGCTCCAAGGAGGGAGTGGCGGAAGGTCAATATATAAGATCTGGTGAAGGGGAATTTCAGTGCAGTCATGATCTTCCTTTACAAAAGGGTTTCCGCTAGTCACCGGGAGCTGATGTCACTATGATGGGATTTAGTGCTTTTCTAGATAGGAAGAGATGCAAGGATTGGGATCATGAAATTACTTCCTGAAAATATCTAACTATCTAAAGACTTGTTTCACCAGTTTCCTGGAGAGTGCCTCACTCTCCGCCCTGAATTCCCCTCAGGAGGGGCTGAAAGTCAGCAGCTGTAGCCGCGCAGTGTTCAACCTCTGCAGAGGCAGGTGGCAAAACCCTTGTTGCTCTTCAGTCACTGCCAAATGCTCTTGGCATGTGCCAGTTTGTGGTTGACAGTTTCTTTATGGCCTATCAAATGTTTGTTTGCCAATATTTGCTCTCAGGAGCAAAAATGTCTTTCCTCTACCCTTCTATTCTTCTTACTGGCCTGAGAATTAGATATATTAACAGGAGAAAAACAAAAGCTTAGTAACATGTGTGTCTTCTGTATGCATTCGTGTGTGTTAAGTTGTTCGACTTGTTGCAACCTTATGGACTGTAGCCCACCAGGCTCTTCTGTCCATGAGCTTCTCCAGGCAAGAATACTGGAGTTGGTTGCCATGCCCTCATTAGGGCATCTTTGTGATCCAGACATCAAACCAGCGTCTACTGCATCTCCTGCATTGGCAGACAAGTTCTTTACCACTAGTGCCGCCTTATGTGACAGAAACTCTGGAAAACTTTGTCATTTTCCAAAATGGCTGAAGCCTTTATCTTAAATACTGTCTTCAGCTAAAGAGAAAAGAGGATGTTGTGAGTAATATCTTGGAACTTCAAAGGGGAGTAAGGCTTTTGACATGGAGATGGAAAAGCAAATGTTTGATAAACAAATATTTGATGGGCCCTGCAGAGACACAGTGGGACACAGACAGGACTTTGGGTTCCAAGGCCTTCTGCGTTTCCACAGCACACATAGCCCATATTCTTTGCAGATATCTTTACTGATGGCAGAGATGCTCCACCTATATCAGGCTCTTTATCTAAATTCTTTAGATATCTTGCGAAGGAAGGAGGGTGGTAAAAAAGAAGTCTTCCTAAGTTTTCTGTTTCTTGGAAATAATCAGCCTAAAATAATTCTCATGCCAAAGAGACATATTTTGATGTGGCAAATATTGCTTACTTACAATTTCCCTTATCAAACTAATTGGTTCAGCTGTTTTGTATATGATCTTGTTTGTATATGTATAACACAATTTTAATTTACTTGATTACATAGGGGTTAATCATTGACAGTTCATTCTGTACTATGATAAAGCTTTATGCCCAACAAGTGACACATTTTATAGTTAGAAATCATTTGCTAAATATAGCAGATCATTGGTATTTCTCACCAAATAATGTTTTTTCTATTATTTCTATGGCCATGGTCAGTGAAATTTCCTTACCCTAAATGAAAAGCAGATATTTTCATTGTTTTATCCTCTTGAGGTTTTGAAAAAGTGTTTATTGATGTAGTCTCTATTTTCCATTTTATTTTTTACTTAGTTATTTATATATTTCCTGACATTCCTTCTTAAATATTAAAAACAGGAAGTGGGAAAACATTTGTATTGACTGCAATATATCTTACAGCTTAGGAGGTACACATCATTTTTCATCAATACTCAGCAACTACTTATAGTTGCCTCTTATTCAATATGGAACATTTTAAATTTGTAACTATTTTGCAGTGCAAAACCAACCATTTATTTATTTAATATTTTAAACTGAATTCAGGTAGACTTTTAGTATAATTTTACACAAGTGATTTAAGTATTGTTTTTTAAATTAATTGCTGTATATGATTATATCCAGCCATATATCCAGCATGATTATATATATGCTATATATCTACTTCATGTATTGTAAGCAAAAGAACAAAATATTTTTCTTTGACATTTATTTATAATTTGGTCTTTAATAAAAAGTAATTTGTGTGACTAAGTAAGGCAATTTTTATTACTCAGGGAGACAAATGAGTATAGATCATAGGTTTAATGACAGACAAATTTGGATGTTTCCTTTAATGTTGCTAACAAAAACCTAAGACGTCTGAGGACATGTTATGTAATATTTATAATTTCCAAATCCTCATCTATAGATGAGGGGTGCCACTGAACCCACAGATTGTTTTGAAGATTAAATGATGTTATTTGCAAAACAGCTATCAGAGTTCTGTCATTCAATAACCAGTAAATAGAAAGTATCAATTATAAATATTTATGTTAATTAGCTGACAGTGTTTCTTAGATGGAAGACAAGGATTGTGTAGCTTGTGAAATAGCATGTCTAACAAAATTGTATTAAAGATAATATGTCCCTCACACTAACATTTAGAATCACTTTGGTTTTGCTTTCCTACAATAGCGCTTTGTCTTTCAGTTTACTTTAAAGCATACACTGAATTACAATTAATCATTGCAATATTTTATCTTGAAAGAAATTACCCTCTCACTCATATGTACATTTATGGCTCTTTTGTTAGTGCCTGTGTTTCAGGAAAAAGAGTGCAACCAAAGAGGATGTTCATGTCTCAGGTCTTAGGCAAGTCCCTAGGATGGCTGTCTAGTGTGGGTTTTTGACTTTACACAAGAAAGAGTTCAAGAGTGAGCCAAAGTAAAGTGAAAGGTTTATTTGGGGAGAAATGCACTCCCTAGACAGAGTGTGGACCATCTCAGAAGTTGAGAGGTGCCATAATATGTTGTCAGTTTTTATAGAGGTGGGTAATTTCATAGGGTGATGAGTGGGAGGAATACTCCAGCTATTTTGGGAAAAGGGTAAAGATTTCTAGGAATTGAACCACAGCCTAGATTTTTACCATCTTTGGTCATCCTTGGAACTGATAGCTTACAGTGAATGGTGTCAGATTTATGATGACCCAAGAAGAGAATTTAGCTTCGGGACCAGAGACAAGGCTTCAGACACTCAGAGCGTTGTGTGGCAAAAGTTTTATTAAAGTGAAAAAAGGACTGAAAGCTTCTGACATAGACATCAGAGGGGGGCAGAGAGTGCCCCAGTCACTAGTTTGGGTGGGGCTTTATATACTTTTTCAATTGGTTACTAAGAATAGGTTAAAAGGATGTCTCAAGGTTTTAAAGGTCTTACCAGACCTACTCCCACAACATACATCTTAAATTAACAGGATTAGTCAGAGGATTTATGTTAAGAAAGAGAAACATGTCCTTTAGTAAGAGACACTGTTGTTATATAATCCTTAGTGCAGAGTTTAAGGAAAAACATACCCTTGAGCAAGATGCCTTGATTTGTTGTGTAATCATTAGCTCTGGGCTTAAAGAAAGACTTTTTTATGAAATAAATTGTTGCCATAGCAACTTAGAGCTTAAGGGGAAAAAAAATTCTTATGTGACTAAGATGAAGGAATGTAAGGAAAAAGAAAAACAAAGGGTTCTCCTCCTGAGCTCCTTATCAACCTACCTAAGAATTAACTCTCTTAGAACCCTTTATTGTCATTGTAATCAGGAATCTGAGTTCTTGTTCAGAGCTGAAGAATGAACTTCATGAACATACAAACACTAACAGTAGCAAGCAAACTGATTTATTTTAGAGAAAAGAGAAGTACAAAGTTCTCAGCATAGACATAGAGAGGGGTGAAGTGTTCCCAAAAAAGACTGAACTTATAGCAGTTTATATCCTTACTAGTATTGATCTGTATATTTTTGGTTGACTCCTGTCCTTAAACTATGTCATTTCTAGCTATCAGTTTAAAGGTTACAATATTTAACTTAACATCTTTATAGCTTCTCCTGATCTTTGGATGTCACCACTTTTTTTTTTAATACCCCCTGGCTATTTTACAGTGGAAGAGATATATGGGCTAAAGACTAATGACAACCAGTTGTTTTTCCCTCAGTCATATAGAACAGAAAAGTTAATTAGTGTCCTTTCCTGGATATGAGTGCAGATACTTTATCAGACCAAGGACACATTCCAGGATTTCCAGACAAAGGGTATAATTTTAGATTAATGGAGCAAGATGTTTATTGAAAATAAGACAGAGGTCTCAGGGACTTACACTGAGTAGTAATTTCTACTTCAATCCCATGTTGTTTAGCCTACTGATGTGTTACAACGAGTGTATACTGAGGCTCAAGGTCAAGTGGAAATTTGCTCATCTGCTATCTTGGACCTAGTTGGTTCTAATCAGTTTATGTCATGTCCATGGGCTATGATCTTTTAAATGTTGTGCCCTTCCCCCTTCCTCTCTCACCTGATATAAGCACTTACAGAGGGAATATATATGTGGGTGAGCATGAGTTTGATCCTTGAGTAGTGGACCATCAACTAAGCAGAAATTGAGAAGAGACGGCATCTAGAATAAAATAGGAACTTGTTTGGAAATAAGGAACTCATTTTGAACTGCTGTGTTTGAGGAACAGTCATTAGAGTAGTGCATAAAAAATGTGA
The DNA here is from genome assembly GCF_910594005.1 of Cervus elaphus. Classification (NCBI taxonomy): domain Eukaryota; kingdom Metazoa; phylum Chordata; class Mammalia; order Artiodactyla; family Cervidae; genus Cervus; species Cervus elaphus. The sequence continues at coordinate 47,328,134 of NC_057845.1, forward strand.
ACAACTGGAATTTACATCTAAAACACCTATAAGTGGTTGAGGGAAAAAAAATAAATTTTAATGCCATTATTAGAGGAACTAGAATTAGAGAAATGGAAGTAAATTATATTTCAGAAACAATGTGTTATTTAAGGAGAACAAAGAGAGACAAAGGAATAGCTTTAAGGAATCATAAATTTTAAAGGGTAAGTAGAGAAATGAAGTGAAAAGTAAGTAAGAGAAAGACTAGATTGGTTAGAAAGGGAAAAGAAGCAAATACAGCATCACTTACACAAGGCAAGAGAGCTTATAAGGGAGAGACTGGTCAACTCTCTGACATCAGACTTGCCATTTCAGTAAGATAAGAATTTCTAAGAGACCACAAGAATTGGCAAGTAAAAAAAAATAATTTCTGACTCTCTGTTGAGTCAATTCAGTGGCGTATATTGAGGAACACCTTCTTAGTAAAACTGGAAAATAAGGAGGAGGAGTGAGTAATTACAAATTTTGCTTAAAGTATGATGGTAAATGTAAGGGGAAATTACTCTAAGAGCAAAATGAAGTTGCATGGTGGTTGTTATTCAGTCATGTCTTTTTGTGACTTCAGGGACTGCAGCACACCAGAGTTCTATGTCCTTTACTATCTACCAGAGTTTGCTCAAACTTATGTTCATTGAATTAGTGATGCCATCCAACTGTCTCATCCTCTGTCATCCCTTTATCCTCTTGCCTTCTATCTTTCCTAGCATCAGGATCTTTTCCAATGAGTCAACTCTTCACATCAGGTGGCCAAAGTTTTGGCTCTTCAGCCTCAGTATCAGTCTTTCCAATGAATATTCAAAGTCGGTTTCCCTTAGAATTGGTTGGTTTGATCTCTTTGCTGTCCAAGGGACTTTCAAGAGTCTTCTCCAGCACCACAGTTCAAAAGTGTCAATTATTTGGCACTCAACTTTCTTTATAGTCCAACTCTCACATCCATATATGACTACTGGAAAACCCATAGCTTTGACTAGATAAACCCTTGTTGGCAAAGTAATGTCTCTGCTTTTTAATATGCTGTCTAAGTTGGTCATAGCTTTTCTTCCAGGGAACAAGTGTCTTTTAATTTCATGGCTTCAATCACCATCTGTAGTGATTTTGGAGCCCAAGAAAATAAAGTCTGTCACTGTATCCACTGCTTACCCATCTATTTGCCATGAAGTGAATGGTGGAGATTATGTATATTGATATAAGAAGGAAAAAGGCAGATTTACTTATTTAAGTTAATTACTATAGCATGGCTACAATATAGAAAGAAAGGAAAGGAATTTAGAGCCCTTCTTTTGAATTTAATATTGAAAAGTAGCAAAGGCATGAGTTTTGATAGAAAATATGTGTGAGGTCAGTGGTCATGCATGGATGTGAGAGTTGGACTATAAAGAAAGCTGAGCACCAAAGAATTGATGCTTTTGAACTGTGGTGTTGGAGAAGACTCTTGAGAGTCCCTGGGACTGCAAGGAGATCCAACCAGTCCATCCTAAAGGAGGTCAGTCTTGGGTGTTCATTGGAAGGACTGATGCTGAAGCTGAAACTCCAATACTTTGGCCACCTGATGAGAAGAGTTGACTCATTGGAAAAGACCTTGATGCTGGGAAAGATTGGGGGCAGGAGGAGAAGGGAACGACAGAAGATGAGATGGTTGGATGGCATCACCGACTCAATGAACATGGGTTTGGGTGGACTCCAGGAGTTGGTAATGGACAAGGAGGCCTGGCGTGCTGTGGTTCATGGGGTCACAAAGAGTCAGACACACTGAGCGACTGAACTGAACTGAACTGATATGTGAGAAAGGAATAATAGGTAGTAATTTCATAATATGCAGAATTAGGAGTAAAACCATTCAGGAAATTAACAGAAAGATTTATGGTCTTTGAGACATTTGAAAGTGAAGAGAATTAGCATAGGGTTTGAGTACTGAAAATGAAATATATATTAGGAACTATATAAGAATTGAAATATGAAGCAATTTGGATTTGAATTTCAGAGTTTATAGGACATATTGAGAAGTCTAGATAAAAATTCCTGAATCTCTTATTTACAAAATGTGGCATAATTTTTATTGCATAAAATTTTTGCCAGGATTTTATAAAATATTTTTGAGGCATCTGTATTGATTTATCCATATATGATGCTGAAAGCTAAGCTTCTGTGCACTGTGGCAAATCAAATCTGAGAGTAGAGTTTTGGATAAAGAGGAAAGAGTAATTTTATTGTTTGCCGAGCAGAGGGACACAGGCTCCTGTCCTGAAAAACTATGTGTTCCAACCTGGGAGCCTGAAAAAACTATGTGTTCCAACCTGGGAGATTTGGTGAGGGGTTTTCTAGCAATGATTCAAAGGTGGGGTTGTTGATAATATTAGAGTGTGTGCACTGCCTCCACTTGTCTAATCTTTTTCTAGGTAATTTTGATGAGTTTCTCTGGTTCTTTCAATGTAGCCTCAGGTGATCTTTCTCTGGTGTGAAGAGTGCTGACATCTTAAAGAGCTGAAAGATAAGGTTATATGTATCCCTTGAGATGGAATTAGGGTCCAGCCTGCGCTATGGTTTCCTGGCTACTGCTCCCTTGTCTTTTCATTCCTTCCCTTATCAGATTAGCAACTGTTCAGATCTGCCCTTTGGAGCTCAGGGAAGTCATGGAGGCTGATGTGAAGAAACAAGAGACAAAGAAACAGAACAAAATGGAAGAAAAGCTTCTCTCCTGAGGAGCACCACAGAACCCTGCTTGGTTTCATGCAGATTAAATTAAAGAAATATGGGGGAGAAGAAAGTGTTTTGTTTCTTTGACACAAATTGTGTGACACATATTTGTGATAAATCATTATTGACTAGAATAAATAAAGTCATAAAGGAAAGGATAAAAAAATGGAGGAAAATAAGGTATCATTGGGGTATTGGATGTGAAATTAGTATAAGTGAGAAAAAGATAAAAAAGGAAACAAAGATCAGTGGCTATTGTCATAAAGGGAAAAATCTAAACAAAATATTTTTTAGAGGAAGAACTTATGTGTCTGATAATAAGATTTATGAATAGTCTAATAGCTCTAATGAATAGTCAATATTATTACTGGACTGTCCAAATCCTAAAAGGTATATTTGACTGTATGTATAATTTCTCTTTTTTGGCACCTGATCTGAAAAAATATATACCGAAACATTAGTTACATTACAAGACCTGGTGGAGGCATCATCTCTGACTATTTTGTTTTAAGCATGTAACTTTTTTTGATTACTGAGTTCTATTACAATATTTTTTAATTTATTTATTTTTAATTGAAGGATATTTGCTTTACAGTATTGTGTTAATTTGTTGAATTCTGTCATGTGTGTTGGGAAAGGAGGCAGAAAGATTAATACTGTACATATAACATTAAAAATTACATTCTAATAGGTAAAGGAATATGAGCATAATGTTATCATAAACTGGAATTAGTGAAATAAATGAAAGAGAAAAGCAATGTGTTGTGGTAATTCAGAAAGAACTACCTATTGTAACTTGGAGAAAGTTTCATGCAGGAAGTAAAAACACAGCCCTTTCAATTTCATCATTTTTTGTTTCTATATTCTTTTGCTCTCTTTTGGGATTCTATCACCATTTTTAATTTTCCCTTTGGAGCACAATCCTAAAAGTGTCCCTTGTTATCCTGGCAGGAATGTTTTTTTCATGTGACTTAGGAAGACTTCGTTACCCTTTCCTGTTGTCATTGTTCTTTAATTTTGAGCAGGAAAAGCTATTAGACTATAGTGGAACAAAATTCACCACCTCAAATGGTGTCTCTGGCATGGAGATTATTTCAAGCTGAAAGCAATCACAGCCGGAAAGACTCAGGAAGAGCATTTGCAATTCCCTCTCAGGGCTTTTCCCAGGTGGCACAGTGGTAAAGAATCTGCCTGCCAATGCAGGAGATACAGAAGACACAGGTTCAATCCCTGGGTGGGGAAGATCCCTTAGAGTAGGAAATGACAACCCAGTATTCTTGCCTGGAAAATTTCACGGACAGAGGAGTCTGGTGGGCTACAGTCCATGGCGTCACAAAGAGTCAGACCCAACTGAGTGACTGAGCATGCACACACTAACTACAAAAAGAAATTAGGGGGCCTGTTTCAGGGTAGTTATCTCTCAGAAATAACTACAGTATGGTATGAACTAATTGTGGAGGAGAGAAAGAAACCTAGTGATGTCTGTTTGTTACAAATTCTTCTCCGTGTCCCTTGGTTCCTTTTTGCTGCTGCATAGAGATATTTGTTTACCAAGCATTTGCTTTTCTATCTCCATGTGAATTCTTTGCCTCTCCTTTAAAGTCCCAAGTTACCACCCCAACATCCTCTGTTGTATTTCTCTGTTTTTCACTGAAGATGGTCTATGAGTTGAGGGCTTCAGTCATTTTGGTAAGTTATTCAGTTTTTCTAGGTTTCTCTCATATGTGTATGTCATTAAACTTTTGCTTGATTTTCTCCTCTTAATATGCTTCATATCAATTTAATTCCTAGGCCAGCCAGAGGAACCTAGAAGGGTAGAGGAGTTGTCCCCGCTGACAGGGCAGTTCTGCCCCACATTCCTTCTGCCTCTCTCAGAGGTACTGTGTGTATTCTAATGATCAAAGCATTTCTGGGGAAAACTAAGTTGTGGAGAAATTTAAAAGGGGAAATTGTGAAACATCCATGAGAGGAGAAAGTAAAAAGTTTTAGTCATTGCCCTGAATTGAGTTTTACATGCATTAGAAAAGAAACAAATCATCTATGAAAGGATAGCCAGAAAGATAGTTTCAGAGGAACATTTTAGTCATTTATAAAATGGGGACTCAGAATTTGACTAAGTGATGCCCCTCTACATACTTCCTGAAACCAAGGCCATGGCATACAAGTGTTGTAACAAGGTTACATAAAAATTATCAACTGCTTACTTGCTCCTAGAGCAGCATGGTCCTATATCTTGATATGACATATTTATATATCAAGCCCCTGTAAAGAAAACTACTCAAAGAAAAGTAGATATTCTGAATGCTTAAACAACTACAGTTGTGGACTAGATGTAAATTGTTAAAAAAAAAGACAACAGACCCAACACTGAGTTGCTTATACTAAGCCTGACATTACCATATCAAGGCTTAATTAGTTTTGGCTCTTTCAGAAGTGGAATCTTAAACTAGTCAATCAGGAATCATCTGCTTAGCACTAGATAGGTAATCTGTCTAATATATCTCTGCCATTCCCTGATGAAAAGTAACTTTGCAATAACTAACCCACTTTTTTGCCTAGTATAACTTCCTTGTTTCTACACCTTCCCGCCTATTAATTTCTTTCATTTTGTACACCTCCTCAGAGTTTCTTTTCCATCTGATAGATTAGCTGCTGCCCAATTCAAATCGATTTTTTCTCAAACTCTTAAAAATTTTAATATGCCTCATTTTATCTTCTAACAAAGTCAATGAGCCATGGAAGGAATATTTCCAGGAGTCTTTACTGTGGTTATATTGCTTTGCATCTGTGCTGTTGTAGAGATTTCCAATTCCTCTGAATGAAGAATATAAGAGAGGAAAAATAATTCCTGGCTGAAAAAGAGAAAGCAATAATAAGATGAGAATAGACCTTTTGAGAAGGTCTTACTGCTTATCATCTATAATAAGCATAGGTAGAAAGACAAAGGGATCATCCATTAAAATATTCAGTACTATGCCATCAATAACATTCTCAATTAATTTTTGTCTTTTTCTTTTTTTTTTCATCTTTTTTCTTAATTAACAATATTAATATAGTATGAGATATAGGGCATTTATAGATGAAGTCATTTTTGCTTTGTGTTTTATTTGAAGGGTAGAAGAGTATTCAGTCCTAAAATATGTCTCTTTGGCATAAGAATTATTCTAACTGGAATATCTTGAAAAACAACAGACTCAGAGGATGCTCAGAAAACAGAGTAGAAGTTACCTGTCTTGCACATTTACATATAAAGGAAAACTCCATTTGTCATGTTGTCACTCTTTCTGTATCAGAAAGAGAAGGATGCTGTATATCACCAGGGACTCTTATTATAATGAAGAAAGTACAGAGTTAATTTTGCATAACAGACCTTATCCTATTTTCCTTGTTTTATCTGGTATTACCCCATAACTGCACTCTCCCATTCCCCCACATACAACTTTCTTTTGTCTCCAATTAAAGATGGTATTCAAGGTGGTGGCTTAGGCCACCTGGGAGAGCTGTTCATTTTTCTTGGGTATCTTCCATGTATAGATAAAGTATACATATTAATAAACTTCTGTTTGTATCTTTCCTTGTTAACTTATCTTTTGTTAGATCATCATAACCAAGGACTCAGAAGGGTAGGAGAAGAAATTATTTTCTCTCTCCTCCATACTGCTATTTTCTAATTCTCTAAGAGATTAGAAATTGCTTTGTAAAAAAAAAAAAAAAAGCATGTTTCCAAATAATCCTAAAATTACAGGGTAATACGTCTTGTAGATTCAACTTGTATATTCTTATTTTAACCTTAGTATAATGTCTTATATTATCAAAATTGGATATCTTGTATCCCTGCTTGTATAGAGATTTAAAAATGAACAAACGAAAGTGATTGACATTTTCATCCTGCCTGTGTGTACATTAGTTGGGAGTTGACATTGAAAATCAAGATTTAAGAAATGTGGAAGGACAAATATTAATCCTGTTTCAAGCCTGAATTTTTTCTCTATCAGTGACTTTTTAATGATCTCATCCATGTGGTTTAAAATATTGGAATGATCTAACTTAGAAGGTAATTGCATACCAATACATTCATTTTGGAAATAGCTTTTTAAATTGGTCTTGGCACTAATAATTTAACCATAACAAGAGATTTCTCTGGCAAAATGAAGAGACTGTATGATCTGGGAGGTGGCTACATTAATATACACTTCAACAATTTTCTCTGGAAATATCCTTTTTTTCCCCCTATATAGAGGGGATTTTAAAAATCAATCAAAGAAGAATGAACTGTCTTAGAAGAGATTGATCTCTTGAGAACTAATATCAATAAAGCCTTGAGACAAGTATTACTAGAACAGACTTTCAAATTGACTTGTTTTGAGGTTGTTTACTGGTTCTTTTGCAAGTAATATTTTGATCTAGATTAAAAGATTTGCTGTGATTTTGATGTCATAAATATTTCATCACAAAATAGAATTTTAGCTGCATTGTAGTATACTTTAAAGCATATTTTGTATTAGTCAATTTCTAATAATAAAGGTTAGAAATAGCTATCAGATCAGTGAAATAGCTTAATTATTCTCCTTGCCATGATACGGCAACCAGTAAGGACTGACTTTTATAGTAAATTAGAAAACCAGATAAATAATATGAGAACCAATTTTCAGGCATTGTACAACTGTCAGTACAAAGTTGTGATCTTTTCTAACAGGAAAGTGTGTAAAAAATTAATACACAGAAACTTCAATTAAAACGAATCAGTAGACCAGGAAGGAAAGCTTTCATGCCCTGCAATAATAGAGCTCATCAGGAGCAAGAAAGTCACCTCTTCTTTCCTGGCAAGGACTCAGCTAATGAAAAACCATGGACTCTCTGTTTATCTTAACCCTCCCACCTTCCTTTTCCCTTCTATATAAATATTCTTCTTCTCCTGCCATTCAAGGAGTTTGAACTGGCTTGGCATTGTTGCTTACCCCAAATTGCAATTCTCTTTTGATCCTAAATAAACCCATCTTTGCTGGGGAAATATCTGGCAGTCTATTGTTTCAGGTCAACACATACAAGATGAGATGTAGGCTTGCACTGGCTTCTGCATGGAAGTCCAATCAGAATGAAGTGTGAAGATGTTCAGTTCAAGAAGAACATATGAATCCCATGAACAGAGAAAGAACTAGCATGTGAGTCCACTGTGGCAGTAAGAATCCAAAGGACAGAGTTTCAAAAAGAAGAAATTTCCCAAATGGAATAATGTTACATTAAGTCTTTGGACAAATATTAAGCTGTGCTTATACCAGCTAAGATTCTGTGGGCCTGGTGGGACACAGGAGTTATTGATCTATGAGTTGGATGGAGACTCTACAGGTCATATATGTATGAGAGACACAGAACTTCTATGTAGCTAGACAAAAGAAAGCTTATTGCACATTCATGACAATCAATTTACATACTATGAAGTCATCCTTTATGAAAAGAGCTAGTCTAGCTTTTTATATTTAACATCTGCCTTAAGATAACTTAAGTTTTTTGTAAAGATGTATCTGATACAGGAACTGCCTGTGAGTTAAAACACATTTAAAGGAGATTCAAATATCCACAATATCCAACAATTAAAAATAAGTAAAAAGAGATAAAATTTCTAGGAGTATGACTCTTCTTGCATCCTTAAGAGGCCTAACTGCTGGCACCAAGACTGGAAAGATGGGTGAATACTGGGAGTCACAGTTACTGAAGCAGAGATGTATGAGTGGAAACTTCCGTAAGAACCAATGCCTGGGTAGGAAAACCTGAATAGTAATTGATGAATAGCTGGAGATTTAGTGTGGAAAAATCTGAGTTAATTCTGCTGAGGTATTACCAGAGACTAACTGACCTGGGAGAAGAGTAACATCCAATTCATGATAAATACTTAAAAAAAAAAAAAAAAAGAAAGAAAGAAAAGCTATACCTCAGCCTTTCATTTTCAGATTACATAATATCAGAGAGAAAGAAAAAAATCCTGAAAGCAGCCATAGGAAAAAACGCATCACCTATAGATCAAAGACAAGAATTATATTTGACTTCTTAAGAGCTATGCAAGCAAGAGGAGAGTAGATTGTAATATTTAAAGTGCCAAGACAGGAAAACTACCAACCAGAATTTCTGTACCTCAAAAGTATATTTCAAAAGTAAAGGAGAAATACTTTCTCAGACAAAAAATTAAGGGTATTAGTTGCCAGTAGACCAGCTTTTCAATAAATGTTAAAAGAAATTCTTTAGAAATAAAGAAAACAATACAGGTCAGAAACTCAGGTCCAACCAACACCCACAGAAAAGACCATTAGAAAAAAATAAGTGAAGGAAACATTTAAAAAAAAATTATTTTTCTTATTCTTTATTTAACAGATAACAATTCAAAATAATAATAGCAACAAAGTATTAGGACAAGTACACATATGCATATTTCATATATATGTGTGTGTGTTTGTATACATATATACGATTCTGTATGCTTAATATAAATGAAATGAGCAGCATGATCAAAGGAACAATAGGGAGGAATTAGGGTCATTTTGTTGTTATAAGAACACTACATGTGTAGTGTTGTAGCGTTATTTGAAAGATGACTTGAATTACAGTTGACCTTTGAATAACGGGTTTGAACTGTGTGGGTCCATATATGCCTACATTTTTTTTCAGTGAATACATATCACAGTGCTCCACAATCCACAGCTGGTTGAATCTACAGTTGTGGAACCATGAATATGGAGGACCAACTGCTGATTTTCAACCATGAGGGGACAGGAGGAGATCAGTGCTTCTAATTCCCACTTTGTCCAGGTATCCGTTATATTTGTAATGTATATTGCAAACTCTAGGGCAACCAATAAAAAAGTAAAAAATGAAAAAAAAAAAAAAAAAGGAACACAAATCATATGCTGAGAAAGAAGAAAAAATAGAATCATAACTTGCTCCAATAAAACCACAAAAGTCAGAGAAATTGTGGAACATAAAAATAGGAACAATAATCAATGGCAACAAAAATAAAACAGTTACAAATATGGTAGATATTAATTCAACAATATCAGGAATCACACTGAATGTCAGTGGTCTAAATATACCATTTAAAAGACAGAGATTCAGAGTTCATAAAAACACAAGTGCCAGCTCTAAGTTGTCTACAAGAAACCCACTTTAAATATAAGGATACATATGCATTAAGTGTGAATTAAAAATATTCTCCGCTAACATAAATCAAAAGAAAGCATGAATGACTATAATAATTTCAGACAAAACAGTCTTTTAAGGATGAATCATTATTAGATATATGTATGAGCATTAAGAGTAAATTCTTCCAAAAAAGCCTAGAAATAACCCTTCACATTTATGTACCTAACAACAGAGTGTCAAATCAAATGATGCAAATAATAAAATAATTGCAGAGAGAAATAGAATAATCTACTCTGATGGTTGGAGACTTCAACGTCCCTCTATTAGAATTGGTCTTGGATCTGACTGGGGAAAAAAATAGCTATAAAGTGATAATTTAGGAAACTCAAATATGGACAGTATATTAGATAATAATGTTATAGAAGGTTACATTTCCTAATTTTAATCACTGTATTGTAGATATATAACAGAATGCCCTTGTTCTATAAAAAGGAATAGTCACTAAATTATGCTCAAGTGTTTCAGGAAAAAATTTGTACACTCACATACAACCAAACTCATACATGAGAAGGAAAAACACAGCAAGAAGAATGGAAGAGAGAGAGACAGAAAGACAGATAGAGAGATATTAGAGTAAATAACACAAGATATATATATAGGTACATGCTGAGCAACTGAACTGAACTAAACATGCCTGTTTTTTCAGCCGCTTCAGTCATGTCTGACTCTGTGACCCAATGAACTGTACCCGGAGAGGCTCCTCTGCCCATGGGATTTTTCAGGCAAGAATACTGTAGTGGGTTGCCATCCCCTCCTCCAGGGAATCTTCCTGACCCAGGGATCAAAACTGCATCTCCTGCATTGCAGGCAGATTCTTTACCCACTGAGACTCCTGGAAAACCCATAAATAGAGGTAGATCTGGGCAGTTCAGTTCACTCAGTCGTGTCCGACTCTTTGAGACCCCATGAACCGCAGCACGCCAGACTTCCTTGTCCATCACCAACTGCCGGAGTCTACCCAAACCCATGTTCATTGAGTCGGTGATAGCATCCAACCCTCTCATCCTCTGTTGTCCCCTTCTTCTGCCCTCAATCTTCCCCAGCATCAGTTCTTTTCAAATGAGTCAGCTCTTCACATCAGGTGGCCAAAGTATTGAGTTTCAGCTTCAACATCCGTCCTTCCAATGAACACCCGGGACTGATCTCCTTTAGGATGGACTGGTTGGATCTCCTTGCAGTCCAAGGGACTCTCAAGAGTCTTCTCCAGTGCCACAGTTCAAAAGCGTCTTTAAGGTTCAGCCTTCTCTTAGTCCAACTTTCATATCCATACATGACTACTGGAAGAACCATACCTTTGAGTATACAGGCCTTTGTCACCGAAGTGATGTTGCTGCTTTTGAATATGCTGTGTAGGTTTGTCATCGCTTTCCTTCCAAGGAGCAAGTGTCTTTTTAAGTTCATGGCTGCAGTCACTGTCAACAGTGATTTTGGAACCCAAGAAAAGAAAATCTGTCACTGCTTCCACTTTTTCCCCCTTTTATTTGCCATGAAGTGATGGGACCAGATGCTGTGTTCTTAGTATTTTTTTAATGTTGAATTTTAAGCCAGCTTTTTCACTCTCCTCTTTCACCCTCATAAAGAGGCTCTCTAGTTCCTATTTACATTATATTATTTTATATTAAATTAAATTTTATATTAAATTTAAATACATCAAAATAAGTTACATACATATCAGATAATCAAAAATATTTAAAATGAAAAGTAATGAAACAATGATTAAAAGAAAAATGGGAAAAATTATCATAGCTTGCCAAAGTAACTGTGCTTTAAAGACTTTGAGTTAACAGGGATCCTAAAAGTAATTTTACACTGATCCTCTAGCTTCTGGCAGAGGGAACCAATGGATTAGATAAATAATTCATAGTACAAAGCTAGATAGTTGCATAACCAGACTTATGCTTCAAATCTTTTTACACTCAGCTCATTATCATTTTCCCACTAAATATATTGTTTCTCCTCACAAATTAAAGCATATATACTAATCAATTGGGCTTCCCTGGTGGCTCAGATGGTAATGAATCTGTCTGCAAGGCTGGAAACTCCGGTTCAAACCCTGAGTTGGGGATGGCTGCCCACTCCAGTATTCTAGCCTGGAGATCTCCATGGACAGCAGAGTCTGGGGGGGCTACAGATCATGGAATGCAAAGTGTTTGATAGGACTGAGGGACTAACAATTCTACTCTTCACATGCAATTAGAGAGGCATCTTGTGGAATGCAAAGCAGCCAACATCATTTGCACTTTTCTCCCGTCTTACTTGCCTTTTTCATAGTGAGAGGTAAAAATACAAAATTCAGAGAGGATCCTTGGCAATAGTTTTCCTTTTTTTTTTCATTGTTAAATTGATCTCCATTAATTCTGCATGTTCTTCTACAGAGAGATTTTATTCTTTCTAAAAATGAAGCTCAATTTGCCATAACAAAATTGTCTTTTCTCTAACACTGCAAGGCAATATTTCACTTTTCTACATATATATGAATATTTCCCCAATATCTAAAGGCTCAAATTATCCATTAAAATAGAGGAAATAGTGGATATAGAAAACACATTTGGTCATGTACACAAATCATGTAATGCATTTTGCAGACTATGAGCATGCATGCATGGTCAGTTGCTCCAGTTGGGTCCTACTTTTTGCAACCCTATGGCCTGTAGCTGTCCAGGCTCCTCTGTCCATGGGATTTTCCAGGCAAGAGTACTGGAGTGGGTTGCCATGCCCTGCTCCAGGGAATCTTCCCAACCCAGGCATCAAACTTGCATCACCTACATCTCCTGCATTGCAGGTATATTCTTTATTGCCGAGCTATCGATATAAATGAAAGTGAAATATGTAAAAATACATATGAAAGTAAAATGTGTAAAAAAGCACAGATGTTACTTTGCCAAAAAAGATCTGTCTTGTCCAAGCTATGGTTTTTCCAGTAGTCATGTATCAGTGTGAGAGTTGGACCATCAAAAAGGCTGAACGCTAAAGAATTGATGCTTTTGAGGTGTGATGTTGGAGAAGTCTCTTGAGATTGCCTTGGACAGCCAGAAGATCAAACCAGTCCATCCTAAAGGAAATCAATCCTGAATATTCATTGGAAGGACTGATGCCAAGGCTTCAATACTTTGGCCACCTGATGCAAAGAGCTGACTCATTAGAAAAGACCCTGATGCTGAGAAAGATTGAAGGCAGGAGAAGGGGATGGCAGAGGATGAGATGGTTGGATGACATGACTGACCCAATGGACATGGGTGGGCTCCAGGAGATGGTGAGGGATAGGGAGGCCAGGCGTGCTGCAGTCCATGGTTTCGCAAAGAGTTGGACACGACTGAGTGACAACAACAACAACCAATATAAGTTGTCATATTTCCCACTTTGTTTTACTCGTGCATTTTGCTTTATTTGGATAACATTTTTAAAATGAATCTGAAGATTGTGCTGTGCTTCATCATGTCTGACTCTTTGCAACTCCAGAGGTGACCATCAGGCTCCTCTGTTCATGGGGATTTTCCAGGAAGAATACTAAAGTGGGTTCCGAACCTTCCCAACCCAGGGATAAAACCCAAGTCTCCCACATTGCAGGCAGATTCTTTGCGGTCTGAGCCACCAGTCATATTTCCCACTTTGTTTTTCTACTGCACTTTACTTTATTTGCATAATATTTTAAAAATGAATTTGAAGATTAGACCTTTAATAAATCTATAATACTCTCGCTACTTTGTGAAGTTCAACAGGCTGAATTTAAAACCTAAACCATGGCACTTGAATGAAATGTAAAAAAATAAAAGTTCTACTTATTGCTTTACATGTTGATATTTTATAGTATGCATGCCTGTTTATTAAAACAATAAAACAGTCACTCTCCAAGAGCGAAAACTAGAAAAAATTATCATTCAATTTAAAAGTTGTTATTTTTTCTTATTTTAATTGAAGTTTTCTAATTTATATTAAATAATTTCTAAGAAATATTCCTCAATTTGTAATTTGAGTATAAAAAACTATGGAATGCAAATGATGAAGACTAAAATTTTGCCTGATTTTTACGTTTTAAAAACTTTCTATTATTTTCATTATCTACATTTTTTTAATCATCCATTTTCATAATTCTTACTATTTTCTACCAAAAATGGTCTTAGTATTTGTATATTCCCTTCAGTCTGGAGTGTTGTTGCTAGTATTAATTCATATTTTCAGTTTCTCTTGATCAGTCTTGCAAAATCATATCTATATTAATCTTCCTACATAGATTTTTGTTGTTGTTGTTGCTAAGGAGCTTTTTGTTCTTCAGTTGTATTAATTCTTCAATTTATGATTGTTAACTTTATCCCTTTTCTTACATTTATTTTGTGTGTTTTAACTTTGATAAATAATTATCTTAATTTTATTTTTTTCCATTTATATTCAATAGTTGGAGGTTAATTACAGTATTGTATTGGTTTTTGTCATACATTGACATGAATCAGCCATGGATTTACATGTATTCCCCATCCCGATCCCCGCTCCCACCTCCCTCTCCACCCGATCCCTCCGGGTCTTCCCAGTGCACCAGGCCCGAGCACTTGTCTCATGCATCCCACCTGGGCTGGTGATCTGTTTCACCCTAGATAATATACATGTTTCGATGCTGTTCTCTTGAAACATCCCACCCTCACCTTCTCCCACAGAGTCCAAAAGTCTGTTCTGTACATCTGTGTCTCTTTTTCTGTTTTGCATATAGGGTTATTGTTACCATCTTTCTAAATTCCATATATATGCATTAGTATATTGTATTGGTCTTTATCTTTCTGGCTTACTTCACTCTGTATAATGGGCTCCAGTTTCATCCATCTCATTAGAACTGATTCAAATGAATTCTTTTTAATGGCTGAGTAATATTCCATGGTGTATATGTACCACAGCTTCCTTATCCATTCGTCTGCTGATGGGCATCTAGGTTGCTTCCATGTCCTGGCTATTATAGACAGTGCTGCGATGAACATTGGGGTGCACGTGTCTCTTTCAGATCTGGTTTCCTCAGTGTGTATGCCCAGGAGTGGTATTGCTGGGTCACATGGCAGTTCTCTTTCGAGTTTTTTAAGGAATCTCCACACTGTTCTCCATAGCGGCTGTACTAGTTTGCATTCCCACCAACAGTGTAAGAGGGTTCCCTTTTCTCCACACCCTCTCCAGCATTTATTGCTTGTAGACTTTTGGATAGCAACCATCCTGACTGGCGAGTAATGGTACCTTATTGTGGTTTTGATTTGCATTTCTCTGATAATGAGTGATGTTGAGCATCTTTTCATGTGTTTGTTAGCCATCTGTATGTCTTCTTTGGAGAAATGTCTGTTTAGTTCTTTGGCCCATTTTTTGATTGGGTCATTTATTTTTCTGGAATTGAGTTGCAGAGTTGCTTGTATATTTTTGAGATTAATCCTTTGTCTGTTGCTTCGTTTGTTATTATTTTCTCCCAATCTGAGGGCTGTCTTTTCACCTTTCTTATAGTTTCCTTTGTTGTGCAAAAGCTTTTAAGTTTAATCAGGTCCCATTTGTTTATTTTTGCTTTTATTCCCAATATTCTGGGAGGTGGGTCATAGAGGATCCTGCTGTGATTTATGTCAGAGAGTGTTTTGCCTATGTTCTCCTCTAGGAGTTTTATAGTTTCAGGTCTCACATTTAGATCTTTAATCCATTTTGAGTTTATTTTTGTGTATGGTGTTAATTTTAAAATAATTTTCTTTTCTCAATTATAATTATGGTTATTACAAAAAGTTATCTATGAGTGTTATTTGACTTCTGATAAGTTTGGGCTATAATGTTTTCTGTTTTTATTTCATCATAGTCTCTCATTTCAGTTTCTATGTGATTCAAAAATATGTGATTCAAAAAAAGTCATCATTAAAAAAAATAAACAAAAAGCAGAACACATCACAGCTCATTTCTTAATTTTTAACTATTAATTTAATTGCAAAATGTTCAGAAAATATTCCCTTTACCAATTTCTAATTTTTAGAAATTTTTAGTATCTCTCTTCCTGTATACAAATTTATAGTTTTTGTAAGTAAATATTTCAGAGAGAATTGATGATCAAATAACTCAGCTATTTTAATAAAAAGATGCACTTATCACTTATTATATTCTACAAATATCTTGTAGCTTTATTTAATTTTATATAGATAATATAATGAGCACTGTAGAGAAATAAGAAATAGCATGTCCTAAAAATAATTGAAGTTTAATTCTCTCAATTTTGCTTAATTTTTCTCAGTATCTAAAACTCATCAGTGTTATATTTTTTTGGCAGCTTAAAACTTTTATGAATACAGAATATTTCCTCTTCCTCATTTTGTTAACTTATCTCATATTTTTCCAAATTTCATTAATATTTTCACGCTTTCTTTCTGCAGCATCTTTGTAATGTATTTTCAATCAATTTTGCTATTTGTTATTGACACTTCTTTTGTAAGCTTGATATTTTTAACATAAACTGAAAAACCTATGTCTTTCTTGGAGAAATGTTTCTAATTCCCCTTATTATAAGCCATGATTTTTTGTTAACTTGATTTTGGGCATGGTGTTTCATGTAGAGAAAGGTGAAATATGTAGTTAATTTTTATAAATTTTATAAATCTTTTATTTGACAGTGTACCTACTTTTCACATGCTGCTGCTTATATATAAATTGTGTGTTTGTGTTCATTCCTGTCTGACTCTTTACGACCTCATGGGACTGTAGCCCACCAGGCTCTTCTGTCCATGGGATTACCCAGCAAGAATGCTAAAGCAGGTTGACATTTTCTCCTCCAGGGAAATATATTAATACATATATGTAGAAAGAGAGAGAGAGAGGAGAGTTCTCCACCTTTTCTGAAACTAATTAATAAATGATAAACTAATTAATTAATAAACTAATCAATACCCTTAAGATGTTTCTATCTTACAAAATCATATATACAAAATCTGATCACTTACAAAATTTTATTGAAATTACCTGCAATTTAATCTCAGTTGATAAAATTGTATTTATTTTATTCCTCTATGTTTTGGGTAAATACTTCTTAGTATTTATTTTAAATTTTACAATTATACTATTTATTGTGTTTAAACAAAGTTATAAGAAATAATAGTTTCTAACTCAAAATGCTTATCTAACCATCTTCATAATCTGAATCACGCTTGTTAGTTCATTTGTTTGTTTATGTTATTTACTTATCTTTCTTATTTGTTAGTAGTTTTATGATGACTGAATCATTATGAGTGTAATAATTGAATCATCACAAATTTGAAAATATGACTAGTAGAGATTTTGTTGTTGAAATAATTTATATTAAATATAACCATTCCCTTATTTTTGTTATGGTTGAATTGGGTCATAAATATTTACACTCAGCTGCAACAGGCTTAAAAAAGTGTTCTCAACGTAGACAGTTAGCTCCTTCTCTGCTCAGACTGGGGCGTCCCTGGTGGCTCAGATGGTAAAGAATCTACCCTCAGTGCAGGAGACCTGGGTTCGCTCCATGGGTTAGGAAGAACCCCTGGAGAAGGGAATGGCTATGCACTCCAGTATTCTGGCCTGGAAAAGTCCATGAACTATATAGTCCATTGGAGAAGGCAATGGCATCCAACCCTAGTACTCTTGCCCGGAAAATCCCCTGGATGGAGGAGCCTGGTGGGCTGCAGTCCATGGGGTCGCTGAGTCAGACATGTCTGAGTGACTTCCCTTTCACTTTTCACTTTCATGCATTAGAGAAGGAAATGGCAACCCACTCCAGTGTTCTTGCCTGGAGAATCCCAGGGACGGGGGAGCCTGGTGGGCTGCCGTCTATGGGGTGGCAAAGAGTCAGACACAACTGAGTGACTTTCACTGAAACTTACTCAGATGGAGGAGATGAAATTTAAAGATCTGAGCTCTTAGGGTGGGATTATTTAGAGATAAAACTAAAGAAATATATTCAATGATTCAGTTCAGTTCAGTCACTCAGTCGTGTCCAACTCCTTGTGACCCCATGAATTGCAGCACGCCAGGCCTCCCTGTCCATCACCAATTCCCGGAGTCTACCCAAACCCATGTCCATCAAGTCGGTGATGCCGTCCAACCATCTCATCCTCTGAGTGCTCTTCTCCTCCTGCCCTCAATCTTTCTCAGCATCAGGGTCTTTTCCAATGAGTCAGCTCTTTGCATGAGGTGGCCAAAGTATTGGAGTTTCAGCCTCAGCATCAGTCCTTCCAATGAACAGCCAGGACTGATCTCCTTCAGAATGGACTGGTTGGATCTCCTTGCAGTCCAAGGGACTCTCAAGAGTCTTTGCCAACACCACAGTTCAAAAGCATCAATTCTTGGGTGCTCAGCTTTCTTTATAGTCCAACTCTCACATCCATGCATAACCACTGGAAAAACCATACCCTTGACTAGATGGACCTTTGTTGGTAAAGTAATGTCTCTGCTTTTTAATTTGCTGTCTAGGTTGGTCATAACTTTCCTTCCAAGGAGCAAGCATCTTTTAATTTCGTTGTTGCAATCACCATCTGCAGTGATTTTGGAGCCCACAAAAATTAAGTCAGCCACTGTTTCCACTGTTTCCCCATCTATTTGCCATGAAGTGATGAGGCCAGATGCCATGATCTTAGATTCTGAATATTGAGCTTTAAGCTAACTTTTTCTCTCTCCTCTTCACTTTCATCAAGAGGCTCTTTAGTTCTTCTTCATTTTCTGCCATGATGGTGGTGTCATCTGCATATCTGAGGTTATTGATATTTCTTCCAGCAATCTTGATTCCAGCTTGTGCTTCATCCAGCCCAGCATTTCTCATGATGTACTCTGCATATAAGTTAAATAAGCAGGGTGACAGTATACAGCCTTGACATA
Organism: Cervus elaphus; assembly: GCF_910594005.1. Lineage (NCBI taxonomy): Eukaryota > Metazoa > Chordata > Mammalia > Artiodactyla > Cervidae > Cervus > Cervus elaphus. Next base: position 47,346,869 of record NC_057845.1, read on the forward strand.
CTTCTTTCCCTATTTGGAACCAGTCTGTTGTTCCATGTCCAGTTCTACCTGTTGCTTCCCGACCTGCATATAGCTTTCTCAAGGGGCAGGTCAGGTGATCTGGTATGCCCATCTCTTTCAGAATTTTCCACAGTTTATTGTGATCCACACAGTAAAAGGCTTTCGCATAGTCAATAAAGCATAAATAGATGTTTTTCTGAAACTCTCTTGCCTTTTCGATGATCCAGCGGATGTTGGCAATTTGATCTCTTGTTCCTCTGCCTTTTCTAATACCGGCTTGAACATCTGGAAGTTCACAGTTCACGTATTGCTGAAGTCTGGCTTGGAGAATTTTGAGCATTACTTTACTAGCGTGTGAGATGAGTGCAATTGTGCAGTAGTTTGAACATTCTTTGGGATTGCCTTTCTTAGGGATTGGAATGAAAACTGAGCTTTTCTAGTCCTGTGGCCACTGCTGAGTTTTCCAAATTTGCTGGCATATGGAGTGCAGCACTTTCACAGCATCATCTTTCAGGATTTGAAATAACTCAACTGGAATTCCATCACCTCCACTAGCTTTGTTCGTAGTCATGCTTCCTAAGGCCCACTTGACTTCACATTCCAAGATGTCTGACTCTAGGTGAGTGATCACACCATCGTAATTATCTGGGTCATGAAGATTTTTTTGTACAGTTCTTCTGTGTATTCTTGCCACCTCTTCTTAATATCTAATGCTTCTGTTAGGTCCATACCATTTCTGTTCTTTATTGAGCATTCAATGATAGAATAAAATTATCACAGTGATGTGATGGCAATGCTGCAGTCATGGTAAGATATTGTGCTGATATTCAAACTACTGTTATGACTTGGGGAAATCTTTCGCCACAAGTAATAGCAGTTTTGTTGCCTCATGATTCTTTCTAAATATTTACAAGTTATGGGACTTGAGCAACAGAAGGTAAACTGAAAAGAAAATCTAGAGCAAAGCTTATATTACCATAATGCTTATGACCTTTCATTTCTTACCACTCTACATCTTTCTACAGGCCCCTTTTCTGGTCAGCACATCTATAGAACACTGCATTAAGTGACAGTGATAATTTGAATAGTATTGCTGTCAGTGTGAAATGGACTGACTATTGTGTAATCAGTGAACATCTTGGAAACATGAACCAATTCACTATTGATAGATATGAAGATAAAGATGTGGAATTAAATCTCCTCATGTATAAGCAATCAACAATATGTAAAACTATCTACTTGGAACCAACTAATGTATACTTTAGCCTTAGTAGAAAGTCCAAAAGCAAGATGAGTCAAATAAGAATATATACATATTCTTTCAATTAATCTATCTATAGACTGACAGCTCATGAGGAACTTCTGTTTCTTTTGGTAGTTTTAAAGAAACTGATGTATTTTTTCACAAGTAATATTCTTTCTTCTTCGTGTAGCTTATTCTTTAGCCTTGTCATTTAATTGAGAAGTAATCATAACCATTGATGTGATAGTTGGATTTTAACTTATTTTTAAAAAATATTTGTATTTGCACTCTTTACACATTAGCCATGAGTTACAAGTTTAATTTTAACTCATTGCAATTAATGGAATTTGTATCAGTATTACAATTAAAATGGTCATCATATGATAACAGATACATATATAAGTATATACTTTTGCACATTTTCTTGAAATGATGTTTTCTTATGTAATCTCAAAGACCTTACAGTAAAACAAATATAAATGTAAATGGATAAAATAACTAAATTCAGCTATACATTATTCCATGAACTTTGAAACAACACAGACAACCTAGGTGATATGAAATTTCAATGTGGACACAACACAACTTGAGGAAAGTGACACATACGATTAGAATCACAAGAGTTTGGAACATGAACCAGGGATGAGACTGTGATGCTTATAGATTTGTGATTGGCACTAGGACACTTGATTTCTTAATGAAATTAATTATATTTCTTCTTAAAGAACCTACAAAAATAGAGAAGAATAAGTGTGACAAATTATCACAGAAAGTAAATTAAAAATTGAATGCATTAGACCCTTAACCAGATGTGACATGAAATTGAAAGCTGAAGGTTGCAGTTCAGTCATGAACATAACAGAACAAAATCCACTGGTTGATAATGTTCACTTTGTGACCTGTGAATGATGTTTATTCAAATTACTTCATCATCACACACAAAGGCTAGAGACCAGACCCATTCTATGAGTTCTAGCATCAGAACTTTGTTGAAAATGAATAGTCCTACTCACGGAAACATAAATGAGTCATAAAGTATCAACCAGCCATTAAAAAATTTAAATCCAGGTGGTGATGGAAATGACAAATATAATCTTGACTGTTAACAGGTTACAGATGCAGATTTTGTTTTGGATTCATTGACTCTTTTCCACATCCTTTCACTTTTCCTGCTGTATGTGTTTTGTTTTTTTTTTTTTTTAATTTATTTTTTTTTTAATTTTTATAATTTATTTATTTATTTTTTCAGTGGGTTTTGTCATACATTGACATGAATCAGCCATGGAGTTACATGTATTCCCCATCCCGATCCCCCCTCCCCCCTCCCTCTCCACCCGATTCCTCTGGGTCTTCCCAGTGCACCAGGCCCGAGCACTTGTCTCATGCATCCCACCTGGGCTGGTGACCTGTTTCACCATAGATAATATACATGCTGTTCTTTCACAACATCCCACCCTCACCTTCTCCCACAGAGTTCAAAAGTCTGTTCTGTACTTCTGTGTCTCTTTTTCTGTTTTGCATATAGGGTTGTCGTTACCATCTTTCTAAATTCCATATATACGTGTTAGTATGCTGTAATGTTCTTTATCTTTCTGGCTTACTTCACTCTGTATAATGGGCTCCAGTTTCATCCATCTCATTAGAACTGGTTCAAATGAATTCTTTTTAATGGCTGAGTAATATTCCATGGTGTATATGTACCACAGCTTCTTTATCCATTCATCTGCTGATGGGCATCTAGGTTGCTTCCATGTCCTGGCTATTATAAACAGTGCTGCGATGAACATTGGGGTGCACGTGTCTCTTTCAGATCTGGTTTCCTCAGTGTGTATGCCCAGGAGTGGGATTGCTGGGTCATATGGCAGTTCTATTTCCAGTTTTTTAAGAAATCTCCACACTGTTCTCCATATGTGTTTTTTTGAATGGGTCATAAAGATAAAAATCAAAATCATGTGCACTCATTATCATTATCTGCTGTTTTGACTCACATATTCACATTTTCTTCTGTTTTCTGTAACATTACTACAGATTCTTCTAATATATATGTTTCCAAATTTATAGTAAATGTGTTTTCTGATGGCATGAAATATAGATATGACATTGAGTTTGCCACTCCTAAAATTTTGGTAGAAGAAGATGGGGTTGTAATGAATGAATTAAGCTAGCGTTAAATGTGTGGGCAGCATATAGTTTTGTGAAATAATATCCTGATATACAAATCTTTTTATCTGCTCTCTCATATCTAATCTCATAGGCTTCCTGTATACATAACCTAAATGCACAGCATAAAGTATGCATATACCTAGAAGCAGGAGGTACTAGACAAGGCCTGGAGGGATCTTTGCTACAGCTAGGACAGGAGATAAAGACCTGGATTAATTTCACTTCTCTTCTCTTAACTTAGACCAGGACAAATTTGACACAGATAATTAAGAAAGAAAAACAGACTTTCAATCATCTTATCAATATTAATTCTACCTCTCTTTCTCCAGGTGCTGTTCTGTCACATGTTTGTTGCATTTCTCCTCTCTTTTCTCTTGTTTCTTCCATCCATCTTCTTATAACCTTGGCTCCTGCCAAGGGCAACATAACTATAGTGAAGGAGTAAAGAAAACCCATTCAAATGCTTGTTTTCTCAACTCAAGTTGAAGTTGAATTTCTGTGCCAGACTTAATGACAAAATATGGTCTTACAGATGACTGTTTGTGTAAAATAAGACCAACAAGCAATGCTGGCAATACCAAAGTCTGTGCCTCCCCATGGGAGTAAAGAGATGAATGTTTTCTGTGGAGGATTTTCTTGCCTGTCTCTGCTTAGTTGATCCACAATTTGCTTAGTGACATTAGCTTTATTTAATAAGGTGATTGGAAATAACTTACATACTTAGCAATGAATGATGAGTTCTCAAAAAGGTAATAGGTTTTCGTAAACTTAGGAAAATAAGAGGCAGATTAATGTCATGTTAGCTTGAGGATAAACCTGCCATTGTGAATAAATGAACATTCTTTACCTACAGTGATACTGTAGGCTGCTTCCATTTAAAAAAATTGTATAAAGCCTATTTTCAAATATTGCAGTAGAATATTCTCACTGTAAGTATCACTTAGTTTTTGTTTTCCTCTTGATTAACACATTCTTAGAGTCTATAGCTTTTTTCAATGTAAGTGTTGAACCCAGGTCTGAAAGAGAATTTATAAATAGAGAAAGAATGATATGTTAAAAAGGTTTATTATGATTTCAGACACATATTAAAAAAAACCTATGAGGTAACATTAATCACTAATAATATACTACTAGTGGTTATATGAGAGTGAAAGAGGAGATAGAGAAGTGGTGATTTGCATCACTGAAAATTCTGTACTTTGAAGCTGACAGTAATATGACTAAGTACTAAGTTCAGTGCTGTTGGCAATACAAACACTCCACCCATTAAAGGTGAATTCATTTTGCTGAGTTCCGAGAATCATGACCGAAATACAGTAGGAGCAAACTTTATACATTCTATGTCTTATTATTAGTTATCTTTTTAAAGAAGAGTCTTTGAAGCAGAGGAAGGACAAAATTTGTGAGTTATTAAAATATTTTAACTCATACTTGGACTTTTGATTAAGTCTGCTCACCACTGAAAGAAAAATATGTTACCTATTTGGGATCCTTTTTTTAAAGGCTATTTAGCTGTTAATCATATTTTTAAATCATTGAGAAAAATCTTGATTCATTTTCTGGGGATAAATATCACTGTACCTGCTGCTAATTCTTCCTTTCTGACATTGGCTACTGAGATCAACTGAATTATGATTTTACCTTTGGCATGTCTTAGCATAGGTGTGGTACCTTTCTTGGCCTCTTGACTTTAGGCGTGGCCGTACGTGGATCGCTTTGACATAAGGCCTGTGTGTAGTGATCGCTGACAATGTGCCATATCTGGATCTAAGTGTTCAGAAGCCTCACACGGTTTTCTGTGTGTTCCTCTGTACTCTGACAAGTGCGTACAAGGACATGCCCTGGCTGGTCTGTTGATCCAAGGAGGACAAGAGACATGGGAAGCAGACCAGAACCCATAGATCCTCAGCGTGGAACAGAACTGCCCTTCTGAAGTAGATGGCCCTCATTTGACTCTCAGGATCATAAGAAACATAGTCAAAATCAACTGAGCTGCAAAACTGAGCCCCGCCTTGGCCAGCCACTCATACCTAATGCTTAAGTGCAGGATTAAGTCTCTCATTCTTGAGTTAGTTTGATATGAAGACATATATTTGTTTGTTTCTTTTGTTTGGGCAATAATTAATACAGCTATTTTTAAAAACAGATATTCCCATGTGTTTCTTCTGTTGCCCATTTTCTGAAATAGGTAACTAAAATAATTGAATAAAGTACTAAGTAGGCCACATGAATTTGCTACAGTGTAAGGAAATCACAGTGCATATTCCATGAATAGTAGACTAACAAGTCACATAGAAATATTTAAGTTCAGTTTGTCCCAGATATTCGCAACGGTAATGCTTTGTGAGCTTTAGGATGTGTCTTTTAAGGTTACCAAGATCCCCTGGAGTAGGAAATAGCAACCCACTCTAGTATTCTTGCCTGGAAAATTCCAAGGACAGAGGAGTCTGGTGGGCTACAGTCAATGGGGTCGTGAAGAGTCAGACATGACTGAGCATGCACTCAGGCACACGCCTTTCTTTTTAATCATTGAACTTTTTTTTCTTCTTTTTCATTTTTCTTTGATGGGCTTCCCAGATGGGGCTAGTGGTAAACCCTGCCTGCCAATGCAGGAGAGGTAAGAGACACAGTTCTATCCTGAGTCAGGAAGAGCCCCTGGAGGAGTGCATGGCAACCCACTCCAGTATTCTTGCCTGGAGAATCCCATGATCAGAGGAGCTAGGCATGCCACGGTCCATAGGGTTGCAAAGAGTCAGACAACTGAAGTGACTGAGCACACGTACATGCACTTTTCTTTGATGCAGGTATTAATGCTTGAAAAGTGAAAGTGAAAATCACACAGTTGTGTCCGACCCTGTGACCCCATGGACTATACAGTCCATGGATTTCTCCAGGCAAGAATACTGGAGTGGGTAGACTTTCCCTTCTGACAATTGCTCAAAAGCATACTCTACCAAGCCACTTAAATCTAAATCTTGAAGTTTCATTCTCCCTTAATATCTACTTAAAATATCTTAAAACTCTCTTTCCCTGGATGTGCTCTATCTGGAAAAACTCTTCTAAATGCTGCTTGTTGCTCTTAAGACATCTATAACTGGTCAACATCATCCTCTTAAAGATGAAGATGCTACTGAGTGATCTTCAGTCCTAACATTCCCATAAAGTTTCCCCTTGCCTTAACTGTGCTATGGCAAACATTTATGAAATTGTTCACTGACGCAAGTTCAATCCAAAGTATAAATGACTCATAAAGAAATCAGATCTATATTCATTCATCAGTACAGCAACCCTGCCAGGGAACCCAGAAATCACCTGATTGAGACAGAATTGGTATCTTGATGGCAAAAGAAATCAAATTACCTACATCATAAATAAACAGTGTAACAGTAGCAAAATATGGCATAATGTTGCAAATATATTTTGAGCATCTAGTGAGGCAAAAATCAAAGACCAATTTGGATATAAAACCAATGTAAAATTGGTTCACTATCCTGGACAAGAATGTATTTTATCATGCAGCATGAAAAGCAGAAATATCATTTTACTGACAGACTCTATATAGTCAAAGCTACAGTTTTTCCAGTAGTCATGTATGGATGTGAAAGACCATAAAGAAAGCTGAGCATCAAAAAATTGATGCTTTCAAATTGTGGTGCTAGAGAAGACTCTTGAGAGTCCCTTGAACTGCAAAGAGATCAAACCAATCAATCCTAGAGGAAATCAGTCCTGAATATTCACTGGAATGATTGATACTGAAGCTGAAGCTGCAATCCTTTGGCCACCTGATGCAAAGAGCTGACTCATTGGAAAAGATCCTGATGCTGGGAAGGATTGAAGGCGAAAGGAGAAGATGGCAGTAGAGAATGAGATGGTTATATGTTAGTAACATCATTGACTCACTGGAGATGAATTTGAACAAGCTTCAGGAAATAGTGAAGGTGAGGGGAGCCTGGTGTGAGGTCTATGGACACACAAAGAGTTGGACATAACGACTAAACAACAACAAAAATGCTGCTTGCAGTGCTACTGTGGACAACTGTCATTTCTGATTAGAATAACTAGATTTAGACAAGTTACTGAGGGAATAGACAAAATAATTAAATTTTAATGGCATCCCTATTGTAGAAGTAATCTGTAAAAGATATAATCAAAATATCACTTTTGAGTAGCTAGGACTTCATGAATCCCTACAAAAAATTATATTTTCTAGTAGAAATGAACTAAAAAGAGTATAATGCAAAATGTGTATGTGCAATATAATAACACTATGTGTATAACACCACACTATTCTTCCTATTCACCTATAAGTCATGGAAGAACTGAAATTATTATATATGGTAGGATTTAGATTATAAATGATGGACATGTATTTTCAGTTACTGGGTTGGAATGCCCTCCTCGAATGTAATTGAGTAACTTTATCTGCCAAGTGTCTTTCAAGGAACTGGTAATATGTTGGTTATACCAACTGAATCATACTTCTTGTGCCAATCAGAAATGACTTAGCATGAGACCCATCACATGAAAATTTCCATTTTTATTTCTTTTGAAGATGCAACACCAGAAAGTGGAGCTTATAAAGTTAAGTGTCGGAACCATTTACACTACAAATTATGCTAAAGACTATGGACATCTTACTAGTATAGACCCCAAATCAGGAGAATAGGAGGTTTCTGAAGATGGTAAATTTTAAATTCTTTTTAAAAAGTAAAAAGGATCTAGAATGACTATCTAGTTTTTGTTGAAAACCATTGTTCTTAAAAATAGGGTTTCAAGAGGTCTAGAGGTTCAGAGTACGTGTTCAAGAAAAGCACTGCCAAAAAATAAAAAAATTAAAAAATTAAAAAAAAAAAAAAAAAAAGAAAAGCACTGCCCTCAGCTGTTGTTTCCTACACTCAGTTTTATCATGAGGATTTTAGAACATGCCCACGGAATTAAGGGGCTTACCAAGTAACTCATTACCACGTAGTGATTGGTCTGGTGAATGGCTTACTGAAGACTTGAGCATGACATTAGTTAGGAGGCAATATATTAAAAGAATGGGGATGTTCCGAACAGGATGTGTCTTATGCTGTGAATTAGAGACCATCGTATGATACTTTCAGCCCTTAGACAGAATACAGGAATCAGGAAATCAAGGAGGAGTCAAGGGATTGTCTTCTCTCACTATTATTCCTATACTCCGTAACTCTTCATTTTTTGTCTGGCAGCTTCAAGCTCCTCGTGTAACACAGACTTAAGTCTCAAGTGGGGAATGCGTCCTTTAAGAGAGGGCAGAACAGATACTATTGAACTGGGAAACAAACTTGCCACCCACAATGTTGGCTCCATAATGATTGAACAAATAGAAAAATGTTCCTCTAAGTGGTGAGGTGGTTACTACTCATTACCAATAGATAAAGGTTTTGCATCTACACTGTAGGAACACAGAGGACTTTTAAGACTTTTACGTGTAATAGTAAAGGTAAAAGGAAAACTAGAGCATCCAAAGAAAGGATGAGTATTGAGAACCCAAACCCTGCAAAAATGAAGGTTTTGAGTTGTCAGAGCTGGTAAAGAACACCAGTTAAGTGACGTTCTAGTTGAAAGCAAATACAATATGGGCTAAGTAACAAGAAATAATTTTCAGATATCAAAGATAGCCTCATAATCATAATATATATATTATATATATATATTTTATTTATTATCTATACATATTTGTTTCCCTACATGTATTACCTATATTCATCTTATTCTCTGCTCATATTGTTAAATACAAATATTATTGCAATTTTAACTCATTTTTTCTTAGCTAACAAATATTCGGTGAAATGATGACTGGATTGGAGTAGTAACTGATATAGTCAGTGATGGGATCCAATGACAATTAGGATTTTGTGTCCTTTTACTTTGGGAGAGGGTGAGAATTTCATCCTTTGTATAAGGAATAACTATATGTTGTTAGGTAGAAACATGAAGTTGCTTTTGTTGCTTTATGGAAGTTCAAACTTTTGTATGAAAGTGTATAGAATTCAGCATAGAATGCAAGTGTTATCAATTTATTGACTGCCAGGCTTCAGATTAATCTTTTCTTCATATGTACGGTTATTACTAGACCTGGACATTAATCTTTTGACACATGATTTTTATATTCAGTTTTTTCAAGAAAGGGCACTAGAGGGAAATTGCAAAGCTAACGCAGGATGAAGGGGTTGAGCTGTTTTCCACCTGGCAGGCAGAGGACTGGAATGTTAATGTAAGGATGTCGGTGAAATGGCCTGGTAGTGTCAACCTCAGAGGCCTCTGTGAACCATCTGAAGACCAAACACCCTGGCGGTTTCTCTGCACCCAGCAGGATGCTGCCGTGGACCAGCTGTAGCTCACACAGTTGCACGAGTTTCCTCACCACCTGCAGGGCTGCCCACACCTGTCAGCTAGTTCACTTGCCATTAGAGTCTGTGTCCCTTTCCCACACTTCACCCCGGCCTTGAGTCTGTCTCTATCATAAGTTTTCTTTTACTTTATTTTAATATTTACTTATTTGGCTGCCTTGGGTCTTAGTTGTGACACCTGGGATCCTTGTTGCAATGCTCAGGGTCTCTCTCTAGCTGGGTTGTATGGGCTTAGTTGTTCCACACCATGGATCTTAGTTCCCTACCAGGGATTGAACCTGGATCCCCTCCATTGCAAGGTGATTTTTTAACCATCAGACCACCAGGAAAGTCCATAACGTAAGTTTTTAAGTTCCTTTCTTATTTACTTTCCCTCAGCCATAGAGCTAGGAACAAATTTATATATCTGCTGTTTCTGTGCTTCTGAAAGTTTTATTTATCCTATTTAGTAATCTCTTTATATTAGTCAGCAATTCTTAATATTAAATTCCCCCTGTTCACATTATTGATATAATTTCTGTCTTCTGAATTGATATATAACTGTACTTCTTGTTGTAGCTGTATTTTTTATTTCTACTGACATTTCTTTTGCCTTCCTTCTTTCTATTTCTGTTATTCCAATCCAATTACTGTCTTTAACATTTAAAAACTTGGACAGTAATAGTGTTTATTAAGAATTGCATTTTTAATTTTTAAAGTAAGATAAATTGAGTCTTTTTATTTCTCTAGGGAAAAATTGTATTTTTAAAAGTGTTAGCTATGTTTATCTTCTTATGCAAATCAAGACTTTGGCTATTAAAATTCTCAAGTCAGTATCCAAATCCAGGCTTAAAGTACTGGCATGCCCTTTATCTATAACCACCATCTCTCCAAATCCAGGTGAATTTCATCAGATAACTCCCATACATATAATACATGTGAATGGATGAGCATCAGAGTATGAAACTATTAATTCATATGCTTTGAAAAAATAAAATTTAACAGTATGGTAAGTTTTTTATGGGTAAACTGAGGAAAAAGAAATATTGCACTATAAATACAATTTGGAATGGGAGATAAAGGAGGAAGACATCACTGGTTATATGACTCCATTTTCAGCGAATAGAAGAGGTCCAAATAACAACCCTAACCCTTAAATGTAGTCAATATCTAAAGCCAGGAAAACAAAATTGTCATTGAATAATAACTAGATTTTTAATATTCATTGTCTATCTCTGTGATTTTGTTTTGGTACATGGATCTATTCTCTATTTATTACATTCAACCAAAAATTTAATCTATCTAAAAATGTTAGAATTTCACAATGTAATGATCATGGCAGGGAAATATGTTATATTATAGGAAATAATCTCCCTAAATATCTGAAGGTGAATTTACTTTCAATTTTGCTTCCACTGAAGAAGCAGGATAGAGATATAAACAAAAATTCACAGATTTATCAAGTGGAGAGGATATTGCTAATCTTAGCTTCAGCCAATGAGGCTGGCTTTGATTTGAAATGGTAGTCAGTTTTGACATAATAGCATAAGTAGAAGCATATTAAAATTAATTTGATAAGTAACAGCTTTTATTAATATTTTAAGTACAGTGAATGTGAAGAATTCCTTTTTTTCCCCTTTATCAGACTATATTCATTTTTAGATTACTCCTTTAGAGTTCAAAATGAAGATATTTTACTTCCCTTTAGATGCAACTGAATGAAGCCCTGTAGAACAGATGGAGGGCACAACCTGGGATGGAGCCTTATGGTGACAGATTTGTCATAAAATCTCTACAAATCACATTTTACCACTTCATGTGGTGTACACCTGTGGCTGCTTGATAATGTAGTTTGCTGCCACACAAAAGACAGCTATAGTCTTGTAAATGCTTATTTTGTTGTCTCTATAATGTGCCTTAGAACAATAACAAAATAAAGGAACTAGGGTGTCATAGGGAGATAATGTCCACAGGAATTGCATAAGATGCTTTAACAAGACTTCTTCCTGCCAAAATTCCTGTTTTGTGTTCTAGCCCCATGTTCCTCTGGGGTGAAAATGAGAGTTTGCCGCTGAAGATTGCTTTTCTGCTTCTTATGATTATAAAACACACCTGTTCAAAATGACTTTATGGTGATAAAGAATTCCTTTTATCCCTTTATCAGACTAATTCATTTTTAGATTACTCCTTTAGAGTTGATGACTAAAGAAATTTTTTACTGTTGCTTTGCATATGTCCTGATCAGGAATTGGTCTTTTGATACTGACTTTCGAAAAAGCAAGTTGTTCAAGAGGTGAGATATGTAATATTTCATAAACATAGTCTCAGTTTATTTATTTTAATATTGAAACCTTGAAAGATCCCACCCATGCCTAGCTTCTTTTATGGCTTGAGGACAATCTGAATTTTGAATATTAAATATTATATCATATTTAAGCATAACTTTATATTTTACTGTATCTCATATATAATGGAACTCTTGGTCTGGTTTCATGGTATTTTAGGTCAGTGTGACTGTAAATCCTCAATTCATTATTCATAGCAATAAAAATTTTGACTGTATAACAAACTCGATCCACAGTCTCTGTGAAATTTTCTAGTATTAAAATGAAACTGAGTAATAACTTTGCACTTCTAAAATGTAGAAACAATAGAAAATGTTAAGGAACACAACATATTTCTTCAAAGATTGAAACATGTAAAAATGCCCCCAAATGCAAGTAATACAAAGAAACAGAAGGCTTACAGTTGAAACATATTTTGAAATTAAAAGTATTAAGGCAATTGGCAGTTTAGTATTAAAGGCAATTTTGATACGCTCTATTTCAGTTCACAGAAGGTATCAGTTGAAATAGAATAGAAATGTGCAAACACATCTTAAAAAGTTGAAAACTCAGTCTCTGTGGTTCAAAGATCCCTAAAAACTGCTGATTTCTGTATGCGAGTCCTCTGTATGTCTTATTTTTCTTATTCTACAAACTCTTTTGACTCTGCTTACACATGGTTCACTTTGCATAACCCCCAACACCCGTCCCAAGCCAAATAGCAGCCATAGACCTTAATTCTACACTGATTCTGAGCTTTCTTTGTTAAATAATTTCTTTATCTAAATTCTGAATCCCAAGAAAATAGAATTTCACTTGTCCAGTTTGGGGAAGTAGGATGGCAATTTTCACATGCTGCTTTTATATTATTGCATATTTTTTAAAAGTGGGAATCAATGATGAAATAATAGTAACCATCTAATAAAGTATTGGCATTTGGTAAGAACTGGGTAAATTAATGGGGTAGATTTATAATAGCTAGGTTTTTGTTTAATAAAATGTAAAAGCAACTTTTGTGTTTACTCCATAAACAAGCTCTTATTCATTACTGTGAGGTCAGTTTCTTTTCTCACAATTCACCCAACATTTCATATTGAATTCTGTTTCCAATGCAATTTGTCATTCTTCATTTCTTAACACTTTCTGGAAGCTTCTCTACTGAACTTATCAAATGTCATTATATCTGTAACACAATCAGCATGTTAATATACCATTCAATTTTCTAATTGTGTCACATATATTTACTATTCGCACTTAACATATGTTCATGTGTGCACCTGGTCACGCCTGCACAATTATAGAATTCTTAAAGTCACACTGCTTCTTTTACATATTTATCCAATACCATATCCACATTATCTATTGTAAAATTCTGTAATTAGAGTCTGATGCTAGCCTCTTATGGCCAAAGATCATACACTATTCCTCTTTAAAATCCCAGAGAGAGCTTAGGACTAGAATTATAGTTATGATTCAGTAAAAATGTGCTATAAAGGGTTGGACTTGAGTGGCTGAACAACAATGTATAGTCAAATTATAGTAAGAAATCATATAAGCTAGTCCCAGAATGGTTTGAGAGTATTTACTTTCATACCTTCATTGATAAAACATGTGAAAGATCAGAACCTAGAGGACCTATAATTTATGGAGGGCTCACATATAAAAATAAATTGATCACAGGTTAAAAAACAGAAAATTCAGCCTTAAATTTCACTTACCTGGATAGAATGACCTTTTTTTTTTTTAACTTTTTTTAAGAAATAAAATCCAGTTTTGATCCATTTTATTAGACTATCATTGCTCAAATAAGAAGTAAATACACATAAAAATCAATAAATATGGTTAAATTTTTCATGCTGTTTTTCTAACAATAAATTTTAACGTTTATTAAAATACAAGTTATGTTTTATAAATGGACTTCTATGCAGTGTTATTCAGTGTGGGCTCAAAAGACCAGCTGCCAGATCACAGACTATTACTGTATTAGGTTTTTTAAAAAATGCATGGTCTTCATTGAGAATGTCTTGCTATGAGAAAAAAATAACATTGTGTGAGCTTGATAATAAAGATGATTTACATTTTGGCACAAACCAATTTATCAAGTAGTAAATTAGCTCTTTGTACTAATTGCTTTCATTGATGATGAAAAGCTATATAAAAATTAATACCTAATATGTATATAATTTTTGTACAACTTGTATAATTGTTGTTCAGTTGCTATTGTGTCTGACTCTTTGCATTCACATGGACTGCAGCACGCCAGGCTTCCCTGTCCATCACCAACTCCCAGTGCTTGCTCAAACTCATGTCTATCGAATCAGTGATGCCATCCTACCTCTCATCCTCTGTCGTTCCATCCTCCTCCCATCTTCAATCTTTCCTAGCATCAGGGTCTTTTCCAGTGAGTCAGCTCTTCGCATCAGGTGGCCAAAGTATTGGAGCCTCAACTTCAGCATCAGTCCTTCCAATGAGTATTCAGGGTTGATTTCCTTTGGATTGACTGGTTTGTCCAAGGGACTCTCAAGAGTCTTCTCCAGCATCACAGTTTGAAAACATCATTTCTTCAGTGCTTGGCCTTCTTTACGCTCCAACTCTCACATTCGTAGGTGACTATTGGAAAAAAATATAACTTTAACTATAGGAATCTTTGCTGGCAAAGTGGTCTCTCCGCATTTTAATATACTGTGTTTGTCATAGCTTTTATTCCAAGGAGCAAGTGTCTTTTAATTTCACGGCTGCAATCACTATCTGCAGTGATTTTTGGAACCCCAAAAAAAAGTCTGTCACTGTTTCAATTTTTTCCTCATCTATTTGCCATGAAGTGATAGGACTGGTTGCCATGATCTTTGTTTTTTGAATGTTGCGTTTTAAGCCAGCTTTCTCACTCTCCTTTTTCACCCTCCTCAAGAGGCTCTTTAGTTCCTCTTAGCTTTCTGCCATTAGAGTGGTATCATCTGCATATCTGAGGTTGTTGATATTTTTCCCAGCAATCTTGATTCTGCTTGTGCATCCGTCCTGGTATTTTGCATGATATACACTTCATAGAAGTTAAATAAGCAGGGTGACAATATATAGGCTTGACGTACTCCTTTCCCAATTTTGAACCAGTCTGTTGTTCCATGTCCAGATCTACCTATTGTTTCTTGACCTGCATAGAGGTTTCTCAGGAGATAAGTAAGGTGGTCTGGCATTTCCATCTCTTTCAGAATTTTCCACAGTTTGTTGTAATCCACTCAGTCAAAAGATTTCACATAGTCAATGAAGCAGAAGTATATGTTCTTCTGAAATTCTCTTACTTTTTCTACCAGAATATGTTGGCAATTTGATCTCTGGTTCTGTTTTTTCTAAATCTAGCTTGTACATGTGAAAGTTCTCAATTCATGTACTGATGAAGCCTAGCTCTAAGGATTTTGAGCATTTCCTTGCTAGCATGTGACATTAGCTCAATGTACGGTAGTTTGAATATTTTTTGGAGTTGCCCTTTTTGGAACTGGAATGAACACTTAGCTTTTCCAGTCCTGTGGCCACTGCTGAGTTTTCCAATTTGCTGGCACATTTAGTGCAGCACTTTCACAGCATCATCTTTTAGGATTTGAAATAGCTCAGTTGGAATTCCATCAGTTCCACTAGCTTTGTTCATAGCAATGCTTCCTAAGGCCCACTTGACTTCACACTCCAAGATATCTGGCTCTAGGTGAGTGACCACTACATCATGGTTATCAAGGTCATTAAGACCTTTTTTGTACAGTACTTCTTTGTATTATTGCCACCTCTTCTTATTATCTTCTGTTTCTGGTACGTCCATACTGCTTCTGTCCTTTATTGAGCTCATCTTGGCTTGAAATGTTCCCTTGGTTATCTCTAATTTTCTTTAAGAGATCTCTCAGTTCAGTTGCTCAGTCATGTCTGACTCTTTGTGACCCCGTGGACTATAGCATGCCAGGCTTCCCTGTCCATCACCAACTCCCAGAGCTTACTCAAACTCATGTCCATCAAGTTGGTGATGCCATCCAACCATCTCATCCTCTGCCATCCCCTTCTCCTCCTGGAGCTTACATGACTACTTGAAGAACCATAGCTTTGTCTAGACAGATTTTGTTGACAAAGTAATGTCTCTGCTTTTTAACATACTGTTTAAGTTGGTCATAGCTTTTCTTCCAAGGAGCAAACATCTTTTAATTTCATGGCTGCAGTCACCATCTGCAGTGATTTTGGAACCCAAGAACATAAAGTCTCTCACTGTTTCCGTTGTTTTCCTTATCTATTCTTTTCTATTCTATTGTTTTCCTCTATTTATTTGCATTGGTCACTTAAGAAGGCTTTTTTATCTCTCCTTGCTATTCTTTGGAACTCTGCATTCAGTTGTGTATATCTTTGTCTTTCTCCTTTGTTTCCGCTTCTCTTCTTTTCTCAGCTATTTGTAAGGCCTCCTCAGACAACCATTTTACCTTCTTGCATTTCTTTTTCTTTTTGGGATGGTTTAAAGAAGTACAACTTTGCTTGTATATTCAAAAGCTTTTTGTATAGTTTTATAAGTCAGTATTATCTTTGAATTTTAAAACCTGGCTATTAAGGCATGAATGAAGCTTAAATTAATTGATTTAAATAAAACAGTTATCAGACTTCTAAGAAACAATGCTACTACCTCTCTGCTCCCTATTTGACACATATTACCTTATTATCTTTGGGTTTTGCACCCAAGGATGTAATCAATCAATGACTCAGCCAATTGTGAATTGAAACTTAAACCCCAATTCGTTGATTCCTTGGATGCAAAACCCACAGGTGTAAAGTCCAAATGTATTCATTTTTCTGTGTGTGTGTGTGTGTGTGTGCATGCATGCACTCAGTCATTCAGTTGTGTCTGACTCATTGTGACCCCATGGACTGCAGTCCACTAGATCCTCTGTGCATGGAATTTTCCAGTCAAGAATACTGGAGTGGGTTGCCACTTCCTCCTCCAGGGGATCTTCCCAACCCAGGGATCTAACCTGTGCCTCTTGTGTCTACTGCATTGGCAAGCAGATTCTTTACCACTGAGCTACCTGGCAAGTCCATTCGTTGTACTACATCATTTTATATGACTCAAGCATCTGCAGATTTTGGTATCCATGGAGACTCCTGGAAACAATTTCCTCTAGATACTGGGTGATAACTGTTCTAATACCTAATGCTTTTATTTATTTATTTTTTTTTTATCAGTGAATATGCTTTATCATAGCTCAGTCAATAAAGAATCTGCCTGCAACACAGGAGACCTATGTTCAGTTCTTCAGTCAGGAAGGTCCTCTGGGGAAAGAAATGGCAACCCACTCCAATATTCTTGTCTGGAAAATCCTATGGACAGAAGAGCCTGGCAGGCTACAGTCTATGGGGTCCCAAGAGTCAGAACATGACTTAGCAATTAAACCACTGCCATGTTTCCTTCATTTTGAAAGGCAGTTTAACTGGTTATAGAATTCTTCGTTGACTTTTATTTTTATTTTTGCCTTTCAACATTTTGTGATTTCATTGCTGCCTGTCTTTTTCTTCTGATGAGGTCAGTGGTAAATCAAATTATTGCTTTCCTATAAGTGATGAATCATATTTCTCTTACTGCTTTGATATTTTCCTCTTGTTTTTCAGCAGTTGGTTATTGATAATCTAGCTATGAATATCCTTTGCTTGTCTGTCTGAGCCACCAAGAAATCCCCTTTGTTTTTGCTACTAAAATTAAATTGAATCAAATTTGGAAATTCTTCAATATATATATTTGCATTCTTTCTCCTCTCACTCCCTGATAATCCCATTATATACACATCAGTATACTTTTTGCTATCCCATACATCTCTATTTTTATTTAATTTCTTTGCAGTGCTTTGTTTATATTGGATATTTCTATTGATATATTTCAAATTAACTGATTTTTACTCTTGTCATTTCTGTTCTGCTTTTGAGTTCATCTAGTCATTTTTTTTTTATTTTTGCATACTTGAATTCTAGAATTATTTTAAATACAGTTTTTGTTTCTCTATTAGATCCCCTGTTTGACATTCACTGTCCTAATATTTTCCTTTACCTTTTTAAACATAGTTTTTCTTTCAGTCTTTTAACATATTTATAAAAGCATCTTTGAAGTCTTTGCTAAATCCAATCCATTTAGACAGTTTCCATTGACTGCTTTCTTTGTGAGCATGGGTCACACTTTCCTGTGTCTTTGTCTGCCCTGTAGCATTTTCTTGTTGTTGAAAACTAGATATGTTAGATAACATAGTTTAACAATTCCAGATTGCTTTTCTTTTCCTAATATTTTATTTATTTAGTAACTTGCATTTACTTAAATCTTTTCCTTTGTGATGTGCAGGTATTAATGTCCCTAATCATTTTTTCTTATTTTTGTTTTATCTATTTATTTTTGATTGTGCTATGTCTTCATTGCTGCCTGCAGGCTTCTTCTAGTTGCAAAGAGCTGGGGTTAACTCTCTAGCTTCAGTGACTGGGCTTCTCATTGTGGTGTATTACCTCTATTTTTGAAACTGGTTATTTAGAAGTGGGCCTCATATCTTAGTTGATTAGTGGTCAGTCAATAGGTGACTAGTTCCCCCCCCCCACCCCCAAGTATCTTGAGATTATGTCTTCCACTTTATACCAATTGATTTGTGTCTAGATTGATGTGTATGATCTTATGGGCAGTTAACTTTCAAAATCTGCCTCAGTTTTTACTTTCCATTGTGTTCTCATGGGTTTTCTCTGTTCCTATGCAGAGATCCTCAAATTATTGAGAGATGTATGAAGACCTTACCCAAGCTTTCTTAGCTTTCTTATTTTTACTATGTCTCCATTACATTTTTGGAACTTTTTGCTTTGTTCTGTTTTGCCACTCAGGATATAAAGATTTGTGCTTTACCAAGTACAAATGTACCACGTCCTAAGATGGAAACATAGAAAACAGAATGCTTAGTCAACTTTTACCAGATATTTCTGATAACATTAAAAAAAATTTATATCTCAGTTCCTTAGGTCAGTAATGCTCTCTTTTTACTCTCAAACTTCAAGGACAGCATCATCTCCAAATCCTCTGGGGTCAACTTAGTTTGAGCTGTCTCTACCAAATCCCCTGAAAGACACATTTCCTAAAATATTACTGGCTTCTTACTACCCTTCTTCATGAAAGAAGCTGAACTTTGTATATATATATACATATATATATTTTTTTTTTCTTTTAGGTGAAGCTGTAAGGTTATTTGCATAATGCATGTTTTTGTTTTTGTTTTTTCTGTAAGTGTTAAAGACAGTTTTGTCTGAAAGACAGAGATATAATTCTCTTCACTGGTTAAGTTGCACTTTTTTTTTTTTTTTTTTAACTCAATAAGTATGTGAAGCAAATTTCTATTAAACAATTACTGAAGGATCTCATTACTGATATGTCTTAGTTTTCTGTGAGTTCATGAAAATCTACACTGTCTTTGTGTATTTTTATAATTCATGTATTTTTTATAATTCCAGTGTTAATTCTTTGTTTTGGAAGTTTATCTTCCTTATTGAAAAAATATACAACAAAAGGAACATAAATTTTGGTGTTAGATGTAGTCTTTTGAAAAATAAATTTTATTTTTAAAGCTTGATTGGAAAGATAAATAAACATCTTAAAACAATAATTTAGTTATTGTTTTGGAAGAAATGTCTTTAACAATAAATTTAACAGGTAAGAGTAATATCTAGTATGTATTAGGGACTTATTTATTATCAAGATATTTATATTCATCATTTAATTAAATTCTCAATATAGATTAAATCTTGTAAGGTAGTTAGCCCTGTTTTCTGAACATGGTCATTAAGATTTACACAGATTAAGTTATTTACCTTAAAGCAACAGAGTTCGTTCCTTAAATACAAGGAGTCTAACTCCAGAGTCTATACTGTTGAACTTGAAGGAATACTATCTTTTATATTGTGCTAATATTCCTGGGTTAGTACAATTTTTAAACAATACAGATGTAATATTTATAACATATAGTCTCAAATTACTTTTGGGGGATAAATCTATTAAGTAATTTTTGCTGGAACTTTTTAAATTGTGCAATATTCCAGAGATTATCTAGATCCCCATTGGTCTTGTTTTCACATTACACATGACAAAATCACAAGGTTTCAGCCAAACGAAAAGATACTGGGCTGGCAATATGAAAATTTGATCCTTGCCTCTAATTAACTTTTCTAGAACCTTGGGTAAATTTTTTCAGTGTGCTGAATTGTAACACCAGGATAATAGCTACTATTTTATACCTACTTCACAGGGATGTTGCAAGGTTTTAGCGAGATGTTGTCAGACAAATTCACTGGTCTTTTAGCAGTATGATTGAGGAGATCATATGGCTCCCTTTCAATGTTCCCTTGAGAAAACTAGTATTTTGATCAGTATGTTTAACTCTTGAGGTTGGAATCTTAGTGTTATAATTTATTTTTAATCCACATATTTTCCTTAATATCAAACTGACTCATGGATCAGTTACTGTTTATTAATTTTGAAGAGCTTAAGAAAATCAAAAGAAAGAAAGAAAGAAAGTGAAGTCACTCAGTCATGTCTGACTGTTTGCGACCCCATGGACTGTAGACTACCAGGCTCCTCCGTCCATGTGATTTTCCAGGCAAGAATACTGGAGTGGGTTGCCATTTCCTTCTCCAGGAGATCTTCCCGACCCAGGGATTGAACCCAGGTCTACCACATTGTAGGCAGACACTTTACCATCTGAGCCACCAGGGAAGTCCAAGAAAATCAAAAGAAAATAATAATAATTTCATTAAATGTGTGCTGAGTACTTTACATATATCACATCTCTGAAAAAATAATTTATATTCATTTCCTCATCTAGGAGATAATAACTTCAAAAGAACACAGTTGAACAGGTTCCTCAACATGTTCAAAGTCACATAGCTAGCAAGCCTTACAAGTAGAGTGAATTACAATCTCTTTTAATGAAGAACCCCAAATTAAGCAAGGGTTTTGTTACTGCTTGAATGAGAAATTAGTTGAAAATCAGTTTTGACAAAAGTGAAAGTGGCAAAGGTTTAGTGGAGAAAAACAGTCTAGTATTCAAGAAGTCAAAATTCCCATTTTGCTTTTACATCTGATTCATACTTGTTGTTCTTACAGCTGGGAAGTTGGCAAGACTTGTGCCTTCTTTTATTTAAGAACTCACTAGTGTGTACTTTTGCTATGTCTAAGATACACTTTTCCCAATGGTATGTTGGTCTTTGTTAACTCTCAGTTGGAAAACTAGTACACATGACACTTTTCTTGAAAAACCTCCAGACATTTTACACTGTGCAAACTACACCAGCTTAACTCTTGAACATAATGAACAACAGTGACATTTTGTAGTGCTAGGACATTTTGATCCACACTGGCGATCTGGTCCTGATATAATTTACAATTATTTTTCCCCATTCTTTCCAATGGGTCTGCTCTACTTTTGTTGTGCTAAGCTTTTTGATCTTTCTTTTCTCCATTTTACCGACCATACCTTACACATACAACTTAGTAAGCAGTGCAGAATAGAGGGTAAAGATTTGAACTCAGGTGTTGGACCACCAGTGTTCAAATCTCAATTCCGTCTTTCTAATTATCTACCCTTGGACACTGATAACTGTCCTGTCTCTCTGTTTATATCTCTGTGACTGTCCTTCTCCATCTCTCTTCCTCTGCCCCTTGTCGCTGCCTCTATCTGTCGCTCACCTTTACTTTCTTTAATTCCTAAATGTTTCCGTGAGTTTCAACAAATTTGGCATTTAATACATTTTCTATAAACTTTGAACAACTTACAAGAAAGCCCAGATCAGTTCTGACCTCTTCAATGAAAGTATTTTGCTTTCCTTAATGGAGAGTGGTCATTTCCTCCCTTGGCCACTTACTATCTGCACCACTCATTGAGCGCACAACCATAGAGTGTCTCAGATTTTATTGTAATGAGTAGAAGTGTCATTATTTGAATGTTTCCAGAGTCAGTAAACTCATCAAAACACAAGGTGGACTATACTATTTTTAGGCACTTCCAATGATTAATAATTCAAGTTCATAATTGAAAATTTGAGTTTTTATTTTAATCTGAAATTTGCATATTTGGAATATAAATTTAATAAGTCTACTTCATTTTATAAAACATGACTACAAGTTATCATCACCTTGTATTTTTCTTTACATGTTAAATAAAACTGAATTTCTTAATCAGTGTGGATAGGTCATAGAGCAAATATTGACCAATAAGCTTAGTTTATGTAGTTTCAAAAAGTTCCAGGTTTATTCCCAGTAAATACAATAAATAAACTTTAAATATTAAAACAGATGTCATATGTTTAATATTAAAAACTCTAAAATCCTCTTCTTTATTGTTCTTGTGGTTGTTGTTCAGTTGCTGTCATGTCTGACTCTTTGTGACCCCATGAACTGCAGCATGCCAGGCTTCCCTGTCCTTCATCATCTCCTGGAGTTTGCTCAAATTCATGTCCACTTAGTCAGTGATGGTATCTAACCATTTCATCACCTGTCGCCCCCTTCTTTTGCTTTCACTCTTTCCCAGCATCAGGGTCTTTTTCAGTGAGTTGACTCAGCATCAGGTGGCCAAAATACTGGACTTTCAGTTTTAGCATCAGTCCTTTCAATGAATATTCAGAGTTGATTTCCTTTAGGATCGACTGGTTTGAGCTCCTTGCTGTCCAAGAGATTCTCAAGAGCCTTCTCCAGCACCACAATTCAAAAGCATCAATTCTTCAGTGTTCAGCCTTCTTTAAAGTCAGCTCTAACATCCATGACTGAAGTGTCTTAACATACATGCATGTGTTTTACGTAACTTTCATTTTAAAAGGAGAAGAGCTATGTTTTCCATGGAAAATTGAGTTGTTCATCATCATCATTGTTAACCCATTTATTATACAAAAATCAGAAATTATGAGTTACTCTTTTTTTTTATTTATTTATTTATTTTTTTATTCTTTGAATCAGCCATGGATTTACATGTATTCCCAATCCCGATCCCCCCTCCCACCTCCCTCTCCACCTCTTATTTTAGTATCCATGTCTGTCTCTGTTTCTGTCTGTAATATCTTATGTTTAAGAATTTGAACTAAGAATTATCACAAGCATTTTGTTTTATACTTATTGTTTTCTCTACTTGCTCTCCAATTAAGGACACTTCCTTTCCATTTTAATCCTTGTATTATCCTACTTAGCTCCTAAAGCACAATGAAATATTTGCTGTGAAATAAGTTCACCGTGTTTTGTGCATGAAGGCCTCTGCAGAATTAAGTGGTTGTTTATTCTCAAATAGCTTGTAAATTAGTTGAAAGGGAAATATATTTTTTAAATTAGAAAATAACTTATAAATTATATGACATAGATAAAATAAAAAATGTAAGTTATTCCAGAGTAAGCCTTGAGTAGAATATATGTAATATATGTAGCGGGGAAGTTCTCATAAGGACATAGAGTTTGAGTAGGTAATGGAAGAACAACTTTAAGGATATTTTGAAGTTCAAGAAACATTTGCACTTGACTCAGTCGGTCATAGGATGTTCTTATAAATAACTGAAGATCAGTGTCATCATATTTATTGTTATTTCAGCAGATTGGTCTCGCAATCTAATCTGGTCCCCCCTATAAGGTAAGGGGTAACAAGAAAGGCAAGCAGATCTGGACAAAGAGACTGACTAAAAGACATGCTGCAAATATCAGAGACAAGGAGAGTCTGGACTAAAATCAAATGGTTTCAGAAATCTTGACTGAATGAATGAACACATTTGTACATTTGAAATAGGGTGTTAGATTTCTACTTTTCTTTAAGAGATTTTTGTTTCAAAGCACTAAAATTTCAAAGCATAGATTTATCATACATGTCTAATCAAATTTGATAACTTTTTTCTCATTCTTAATCTGGCACTCCCTAAAACAAATAAAAAGGTATTATCAATTAAGGACATTCATATTCATGTTTCTCTCACAATTTTTAACCCTTAGCTCATGCTTCTTTCAAGTAATCATGTTTTCAACTTGTTAAGTTGCACTTCACATTATTAATGCTTTTGCTAGTAAATTTGAACTGGTTGTTTATATAATTGAGGTCAACTTTTAGCCAAGGTACTTTGCAAATATGTGTTTTTATTATTGAATTACTGTCGATGTGCTTCATGTGGAATGCTTCATTTGTTATAGTGAGAGAAATAGGCACATAGCTATCATACTTGGGGACTATAGTTTAAGAAAAAGGGAAGCAATAAAAAAAATTAGTATAGTTATTTGCAGTATCTGAAAATAAGAGCTTCCCTAGAAAATCTTGGGTTCCCCAACTTTAAACAATATTTTTTATTTTTAAATGTAGTTATTTATTTCTGGCTGTGCTGGTCTGTGTTGCTGAGGGGGCTTTGCTCTAGTTGCAGAGAGTGGGGGTGACGCTACAGTTGCGGTGCACAGGCTTCTCACTGTGGGGGCTTCTCTTGTTGGGTGCGTGGGCTCCTTGCACGCTGGCTTCAGTAGTCGTGGCACTTGGCATCAGTAGGTGTGCCTCCTGGGCTCTATCTAGAGCGCAGGCTCAGTAGTTGTGACACCTGGGTTTAGCTGCTCTGCAGCATATGAGATCTTCCTGGCCCAGGGGTTGAACCCATGTCTCCTGCATTGGCAGGCAGATTTCTTAACACTGAGCCACCAGGGAAGCTCCAAAAAATATTTATTCAGGCATAAAGACTTGGTAGAAATCCTTTCATGCAGGAAAGAAAATTAGAATTTAGCATTAAACTAGATGCCCACTGAGATGAAAACCAAGCAATGAGTATACTTTGACATGAGCAGGGAAAGTAAGTTAATCAGAGATGAATTCCCAAAACTTCCTGCAATTTGTTTCCCTGCCTTCAAAAGAAATTAATTCTTCTGTAATTAGGTGTATGATTTATATAATACACAAAAATGGTGCTTTGTTTTCCTGATTTGTTATATTAAGATTTGGTTCAAAAGTATAGTATTCCTAACCATCTTACAAATGAACATTCTGATTGGTTCAAATAACAATCATGGATCTTGACTAGCCACAGTCTATTTGATTTGATAAGAAAATGCCTATCCTTACAGTTTGCCATTATTACTTAGTAGCATGCTAGTAACTGCCTCAGTCAGCGCAGGTTGCCATAACAGAGTATTATAGACTGGATGCTTAAACAATGGAAAGGTGGTTTTGCACAATTCTAAAAGCAGAGATCAGAATGCCAACATGGCAGGATTTGGGTGAGTATTCTCTTATTCCTGGCTTCAGACAGACAGTTGTCTCTGCTTGTGTCTTCACCTGGCTGAGAGAGAAAGCCATAGTTCTCTTCCTCTTCATATAAGGGCACTGTTCCTATCATGAGGGCCCCACACTCAGCTCATGGTCTTACTTAAACCTACTTATATATCAAAGATTCCATCTCCTAATACCATCACACTGAGGGTTTGGGCTTCAACGTATATGTTTGGGGGGACACAATTCTGTCAATAGCAGTCTCCAAAATTCATGTCCTTCTCACATATTAAATAATTTTATTCTTTAACAGCATTTCCAAAATTTTTAACTTACTTCAGTATCAAATCTAAAGTTTTAAGTCCACATTCTTGTGTAAATGTCATCTAAATTAAATATAAGTAAGACTGAAGACAAGATTCATCCTGAGGCAAAATTCCTCTCTAGTACTGAAACTGAAATCAGATGCCTTTGTCCGTTCGGGCTGTTGTAGTAAAATACCACAGACTGGGTGGCTTATAAACAATAAAAAATTAGTTCTCATGGTTCTGATGACTGGAAATCCAAGATCAGGGTCAAGTTATGATGAAAGCCTCTTTCAGGATTGGAAAATAGATGACAAGAAAATTTGGGAAAGAGGTATGTGACTATTCCCCTCTGAGCAGTCAGAGAATGTAAAGATATTTGTGTTTCATGTGAATGCTCACTGGAGAGTAACCTCAACAGAGGAGGACTTTAATAATCAAGTAAATAACATCACCAATTCTGTGGATACAAGTCAATTTCTTTCCCCAGCCACTTCTATTACATCCAATGGACTCATGAACAAAGTGACTATGATAGCAAGGATGGAGATTATGTGTGGGTTTAGCATCATTGACTTCCATTTACCAAAGCTACACCTGGCTACAACCCTTCTTGTTGTTATCTTTATTTGGAGCTTAAGTGGGAGTTTAAGGAGATGTGTATGGCTGACTAGTGAAGCTCCAATACTTTGGCCAACTGAATGAAGAGACAGCTCTTTGGAAAAGACCCTGATGCTGGGAAAAATTGAAAGCCAAAGGAGAAGAGTGTAGCAGAGGATGAGATGGCTAGATAACATCACTGACTCAGTGGACCTCGAGCAAACTGGGAGATAGCAAAAGACAGGGAAGCCTGGTGTGCTGCAGTCCATGCGGTTGCAAAGAGTCAGACACAACTTAGTGATGGAACAACAACAAGTTTGCAGTGGTTAATTTTATGTGTCAGCTTGACTGGGTCACAGGGTGCCCAGATGTTTAGTTGAACACTATTCTGGGTGTGTCAATTAGAGTGTTTCTGGATGAGATTAACATTTGCATTGGTAGAATGAAAAAAGCAAATCGCCCTCCCTAATGTGGGTAGACCTCATCTAATCTGTCCATAGAACAAAAAGGGTTAAATGAGATAGAATTCCTCTCTCTCTGCTTGTCTGCATTTGTTTGCTGAAAAGAAAATAATTTTGGTTTTGGAGGATGTTCAAAACATGTGAAATATAGTAGTCAGTATGACAATTGTGATCTGAACTCTACAGATTGCACATTCTAACAGGCAAGTCAGATTAAACAAGTGTGATTAGGACATTAATTTCAAGTGGTAATCACTACTATGGAGGGCTGGCTTCATGGGCTTACAGTCTGAGCAGACACATAGGAACGTGTACCTAGAAATGATGTGCATTTTGTTTAATGCTCTGCTCTCACTGTCTAAAAATTCTTAGTAGTTTTTGGACAAGGAGTCTGGTATTTTTATTTTTTCAATGGATCCTGCAAGTTATGTAACTAGACCTGGTGGTATAAAGAAACCCAAACAGGGTAACAGAGAGTGATAGTCTAAAGTTAAATGAGACTATTTTAGATAGTGAGGCTAGGGAAAATCTCTCTGAAAAGGCTTTACTTTAATTAAGATATCAACAAGATATCCATATATCCATATGAACAGAACATCCCAGACAGAGAAAACAAGAAATATAAAGGCACTGAGTGGGCTGTGTTTAGCTGTTGTTGAGTGTGAGAATGCAAGCTGGTATGACTGGATGGTGGGGCGTGTGACAAATGCTAGGGGCTGAGGTGAGACAGGTGCTGGGGACGAGGTTGTGTATAATGCATGTGTGCTCCATTGCTAAGTGCATCTGACCCTTTGCAACTGTGTATAATAATTTGGTATAAAAAGGAGATTTCTTTTATGATTTAATTTCTTAGATTTCTTTTATGTGTGCCATAGGCATTCACAAAGATTATAAAGGAAGAAAACAAACATGATAATAATTTGGGCTTTATGTTTGATAGTTCTATCATGAGAAATGATTTTTACCATTATTATAAATATTATTTCTAGATAGGCATAATGAATATACTTGTTGAAAATTGGACACTGCTGTTGGAAAAAGAGACATTTCAGAGTTACGTGACAGAAGTAAAACATCTAATCCTGTTTATTTTCTTCATTTTCTTATTTACTGTTTGTCATCAATTTCTAAATCTTTTGTGTGGACTGCCCACATTCTTAAATAGTTCATTCTCAAGACCACATTCTGAATGAAATGAGTCAAATACATACAATCATTTTATATGAGGAAAATATGTACCTTATAATTATCTGGGTAACTAATGTTGTAATCCTAATATAAGATCAGAATTCTTGTACCAAGCCATTTTTTTTCTTCCTGAAATGATCCTTCAGCATAAGTTACAACTAAGGATAAATGAAACCAGAGCGGTTTCTATTGATTAGGTACAGAGAGACCTTTCTTTAATTAGATTCTTTGACTGTACTCTAAAACATCATCACCTTTTAAAACTCTAGTCATCATATTACTTAATGTGATCACATTATTCATTTTAACCACCGTGTCATATTCCCCTTGAATTTGGAAAATGTTACTTCTAGTCCCATTATAATAAAGACCATGTAGAAAATAATATATAAAAGCTACAATTCACTTTTCAAAAATCAATCACTTTTAGGCCTTGTAAAAGTTTTAAAAATATGTGTTTGTGTATAAAGAAAAAGATTGTCCTAAATACTTCTTTTATTTCTTTAGTCATTCATCCCCAGTAATAGCTTCAACAAAGGACACATACAGCATGTAGTTACATGGAAAGTAAAGTGCCCTTACATTTTGTCATAGTACTTTAATAGTCTCAATAAATGGGAGGTCAAGTTTAGAATTCATTATATTTTTGACAATTTATTAAGTATCATGGAAACCTATGATTTAGCTAGGAGAAATAGATCTTTCCTTTTCCTGATTGTATTTTACTCTTGGTAATTCTTATAGTTCAAGATGAATATTATGTGGTACTATAATTATATTTTATGTTCTTGACATAAACAGAGGAATTTTATGATACTCTAATTTGGCAAAATAAGAAGAAATTATAAATTCAGTGTTAATGTTAACCTTATCTGGAAGTCAAAAAATGAGAGATACAATTATTAATTGGTGTTTTTGAAATCTAATATCCTTCACACTTTATTTTTATTATTTATCTGTAGGGGAAAATTACCTGTTCCAACAGATTAAAGCCAAAACTTAACTCAAAAATGATTATTGAATCTTTTTTCTCTTGCTCATGACAAATGTATTCCATAGTGAGAGAGTCATCTTTTTTGAGTGTCAATATAGTTTTATCAGATATCTGAAAACTCTTCAATATAGCTGTGGTCAGCAAAATTCACAGGAAATATGGGTGGTCACATAGAGCCTTAAAGCTGAACTCCAGATTTTCTTGGCTGTTCCTTTTATTGTAAACTTTTGGGCAAACTAGAACTTCTAATGGTTGCCAGAGGATTGGACCAAAGCACCTCATGTATGAACCACTGCAATAGAAAGTACAAAAATGATGTAGTCTTCTGGATTTAAGGATTAAGGACTGAGTGACAAGTCACTTCAACTCTCTTGGAATATTTCCTATACAAGAGTGGGGGTGCCCTATAAAAGGTGAAATAGTGGGTCATCAACAATGCTCACATTTCAATCATGAGAATTTACAACTTTGTTGCCTTGCATGGCAAATGGACTTAGAAGACATGGTTACTAAAAATTTTGAAATGGGGGAGATTATCATGGATTATCTGTTGAGCACAATGCAGTGACATGTGTCCTTATTAGTTATAAAGAAGGCAAGAGAAGCAGAGTCAGAGAAGGAGATGTAACAACAGAATTAGAGGCTGCAGTGATTTGACACTTTTTTGTGAGCTTTTTTTTTTTTTTTTTTTTTTGTGAGCTTTGGAGACAGAAAAGGACCCTGAACTAAAGAATGTAGGTGGCCTCTCAAAGCTATAAAAGTCAAGAAATCGATTCTTCCCTAGAGTCTCCAGGTTGGCAGCCCTGCCAACACCTTGATTTTAGCCAGTAAGACCCATTTCATACTTGTGATCTCCATTAATGTAAGACAGTACATTTATAAGCCACAATATTTATGGTAATATGTTAGCAACAATAGGAAACTAATGCACTCTACGTTGTAAGATTTTGTGAGGATTACATTTTCTCAGCCCAGACTTGGGCCTCAAGAAACATTATATATTATACAAGATATAAAGGGAACTTAAGCAGAGATTTGCTGAGAACTAACTGTGTGGATATGCTCCCTTGAAATTTCTCTTATCCAGGCAACAGTGGTTATAATTACTTTGGGGAGACTAAAGGACTTAGGCCCAGGAAAAAATATTTTTCTGTTTTCTTAGCATGAGCAGTTTCAGTGTGCTGAACTATAGCATTGCCTGGCCTTAAAAGTATGGTTAAAGTTTTCCTGTGTGCTGTGCATCACTGCTGAATAGTGAATTACTGTAGTTCACTTAATCTGTGTTTTCCTTCTGCCCCCACCGCATTCTCTACCATATTTTTTCCCATTGCCTTGGGGAGTTCACTCTTAGGTTAGAAGTTTCAATTGTTTTACTGCTTCAAGGCACATTTAGCCTCTGAGTTGCCAAGAAATCTAACCTGACAGAATGAGAAATAAACAGCTCTATCTCTTGGAATGTGTATGATTATGAGTTACTGGTCAGTACTTTACTCCTGGTTTCAGAGAAAGAAACTGCCATGAAGGTCACAGCTGCAAAATATTCCAGGTGACCTTGATATTTTTAGTTACCGTAAATAAACATGCACATTTCCTAGTTTGTGTTCATTTCCTTACCCAGATACTGGGTCTAACCATTGCTTGATTGAGTGAATGGCCTCAACCAGAAAATGAAGATTTTATTTTACACATTTAAAGGAGCTGTATGGAACTTTACACTGTGTTTTGTCTCCTGTTCAGTGACATGTGCTTTTAATTATTTTAGACATATTTAAATAAAACAAATGTCTCAGAGACCTAAGATATAAGATAACGGTTACAGCTGTAATTTGTATTCATTTATGGATGATCTGACAGCTTAGAGGTAGATATGACTCTAGAGGCCCTAAAATTTAAAGCAAACATAGATGTTTAATTAGAAAATAAATTAACTCTGTACATTTATATTTTAAATGTATTACATGAGTCATTCAATGCAATTTCACTGGAGATATACATATTTTATTGCCTTTTAAAGTAGCAATCACCTTTCTTTTGCTCTCTGACACTAAAATATAATTTGAATGGATTTTTTCCCCTCTTTTTGTCCAAGAGCCATACAGATCCAACATTTTTTTTTTTTTTTGGTTCTTTAAAATCCACTAATGCATATTAAAATAATTAAAGGCAGCTACAGCAGACTTAACCTGTCTCATTATCAGGATATTTAATTTAACAGGGCATTTATGTAGAAGGGCTTTCTTAATAGTTCGGTTCAGTCACTCAGTCATGTCTGACACTTTGAGATCCCATGGACTGTGGCATGCTGGGCTTCCATGATCATCACCAACTCCTGGAGCTTGCTCAAACTCATGTCCACCGAGTCAGTGATGCCATACAACCATCTTGTCCTCTGCCATCCCCTTGTCTTCCTGCCTTCAATCTTTCCTAGCATCAGGGTCTTTTCTAATGAGTCAGTTCTTCGCATCAGGTGGCCAAATTATTGGAGCTTCAGCTTCAGCTTCAGCATCAGTCCTTCCAATGAATATTCAGGACTGATGCCCTTTAGGACTGACTGGCTTGATCTCCTGACAGTCCAAGAGATTCCCAAGAGTCTTCTCCAACAACACAGTACAAAAGCATCAATTCTTCGGCACTCAACTTTCTTTATGGTCCAACTCTCACATCCAAAGAAGACTACTGGAAAAGCCACAGCTCTGACTAGACAGACCTTTGTTGACAAAGTCAAGTCTCTGCTTTAATATGCTGTCTAGGTTTGTCATAACTTTTCTTCTAAGGAGCAAGAATATTAATTTCATGGCTGCAATCACCATCTGCAGTGATTTTGGAGTCCAAGAAAATAAAGTCTGACACTGTTTCCACTGTTTCCCCATCTATTTCCCATGAGGTGATGGGACCAGATGCCATGATCTTAGTTTTTTTGAATGTTGAGCTTTAAGCCAACTTTTTCTCTATCCTCTTTCACTTTCATCAAGAGGCTCTTTAGTTCCTCTTAGCTTTCTGCCATAAGGGTGGTGTCATCTGCATATCTGAGGTTATTGATGTTTCTCCTGGCAATCTTGATTCCAGCTTGAGCTTCATTCAGCCCATCATGTCGCATGATGTACTCTGTGTATAAGTTAAATAAGCAGGGTGACAATACACAGCCTTGACATATTCCTTTCCCAATTTGAAACCAGTTCATTGTTCCATGTCTGGTTCTTACTGTTGCTTCTAGGCCTGCATATAACTTTCTCAGGAGGCAGTAAGGTGGTCTAGTATGCCTATCTTTTTAAGAATTTTCCAGTTTGCTGTGAGCCACACAGTCAAAGGCTTTGGCGTAGTCAATAAAAGAGAAGTAGATGTTTTTCTGGAACTCTCTTGCTTTTTCAATGATCTAGTGGATGTTGGCAACTTGATCTCTGGTTCCTCTGCCTTTTCTAAATCCAGTTTGAACACCTGGAAGTTCTGGTTCACATCTTGTTGAAGCCTAGCTTGGAGAATTTTGAGCGCTATTTTGCTAGAATGTGAGTGAGATGAGTGCAATTGTGCAGTAGTTTAAACATAATAAAGTTCTTAATAGTAATGTTATTCAAAGTTGTGGGGAAGTGAGCCCTTAATGGAGAGAAGCAGCCCCCAGCAGCTGGAGGACAAGCTGTAAGTGAGGTTATTGGTGGGGGAGCAATGTAAATATATTATTTGATAGTATATAATCATCTTCCTGTAGAAATAAAAATTAAGCCGGGAAAAAATAAATACATTAGTTAGATATAAAGGAGAAGAGAAAAATGGAAGGAGAAGTATAATACTTATATTTTTGCCCAACCATTGTGTTTGGACAGAATTTGGAGAGAGGATTATGCTAGTTTATTTAAAGTGGGAAATTAAGATGTTAGACACTGGATCCCAGATATCCTTTTGGCATTCCCATTCACTGTAGTCTGTTTCCCTTGCACACTACTTCTTCAACTCCTGCACTAAGGTTACAAATCTTAATGTAAGAAGTATAGACTCAGAGGAAACTTCAGCACTCTCAGTGGTTTATAAAACCTTCAGGATTTATTTCTCCCTGGGATTAGGTGGGAGTAAGAACAGCTCTGTTCACAGCAACAAACATTAGCAAGATGACACAAGCATGTCTTGAAAAATGGAAAATACAAGTAATGCAGTGAAAGAGAAAGTCACTCAGGCAAGTCTGACTCTGGAGTGGGTAGCCTTTCCCTTCTCCAGGGGATCCTCCCAACCCAGGGATCAAACTCTGGTCTCCTGTATTGCAAGCAGATTTTTCACCAGCTGAGCCACAAGGGAAGCCCAAGAATGCTGGAGTGGGTAGCCCATCCTCTCTCTATCAGATCTTCCTGACCTAGGAATCGAACTGGGGTCTTCTGCATTGCAGGCAGATTCTTTACCAACTGAGCTATCAGGGAAAAGTAATTTCAGAGAACAAAATTATTTTTCCAAAATTTGATATAGTTTGGAAATATGAAGACTTCCTTACTATGCGTTACTATATATAAATTTATTACTGTAATATAATTATAAACATGTATTATGATATATATTACATAATAATATATAATTTGCTACCGTATATAAATGTTGATTAAATTTCTATACCATAGGGAATATTTTAACAAAATATTTTAAAAATTCAGAATAAAAGTTTTGATAATGTCTATAATATAACTTTGAAATTTATATCATTAGAATATACCCACTTGGGAAATCATTGCAAGGAAGAAGAGTAGATGAAGGGACAACTTTGCCTATAAAAGTGCTCATACACCTGAATAAGACAAAAGCTAAAGTAGAAACAACACCAGACAAAATGAGTAAGAAATCAACAAAAGAAGAAAAATATACTGCTCTAATAACAAATATGGTATAACAACCAATGTCATTTATAAGCAAATAAAAGCTAATTAAAACTGATACACCATTTTGAACTATTAAATCTTCATTTGTTTAATAAGAATCATTACTGGTGACATAATCACAATGAAAAGAGGTATAAAATGATGGAAAACACTGACAATATCACTGACTCTAGTGTTTCTGTTAAAGAGGAGCTGAGGCAAAACTAACCCACCTTCACCTTGAGCTCCAGCCTAATTCCCTTCTTCCTCAGATTTTCTGTACCAACTTGATTCTAGAGTTTTTTTTTTAATGAAATTACATATTCTAAATAACTAAAGATGTTTGCTTTCAAAATCTCTTCTAGAATGTTGTAGAATCTACCAGATTTAGCATGGTCCTATTTGAAGAATAGCTGTTCTTCAAATAAAGAAGAAACATGCTAGCTAGATAGAGCAATAGATAATGAATGTCTTCTTCAAGACTGCTAACTTAAAAGATACCAGTGTAATAAAGGGTATATTCATCTGCCTTTTATCGTCCCTCTAATCAAGCGAATTATTCCATGATTCATTTTCAAAAAATCAGAAGATAAAGTATGAAGTAGAACTAAATTTTCCACCACCTGTTTTCTTCTATTTATACACCTGGTTGAGGAAATGCTATAAAATAAGCATTCCAATGCTAAATAGATGGACATATGCTTTTACCTCTAAGTGATTTAATAACAATAACTAAGGAAATTTTTTTTAATTTTATTGCAAGTCAGTGACTAAAGAACAAGAAAAATAGGAGACTTGAAAACATGAAAAATAGTTTAAAAGTACAATAAAAACAAACTTTTTTTTTTTTTAAATCTTTACTGAATGTTCTGTTGGTCTTAATTTTCATTAATCACTAGCACTTTTCCAATCAGGAGCTGTCCTCTTCAATAACTTAAAAAAAATGAATAGTATGAAGAAATGCATTCAATTGAAAAGATAAAGATAAGAGATGAAAACAAAGAAGAGACAAACAGAGAAAGGGATATGAACTGATTCTTAACTCTATTAGCCCATTCTTCTTTTTTTTTTTTTTTCATTAAATTCACATGATACTATGTTCAGGATGCTCCCTTGATCTTTCTATTTGTAATCAAGTTGATTATCAATGATATCTGAGAGAGACAAATGTATAGCAAATCAGTATAGCTTATGTTATTTAATGTGATAATTAGGAAAATTGGAATTTCTCTTTCGATATTCAGATTCTCCAGAAACTTACCTGTTGAAAATGCATATTATAACTGGAAATGAAGCAATGAAAATAAGCCTTGATTTTATACTCCTAATTCTATTTATTTTATTCATAAGTGTATCTTGAAAAATATTTATTTTTACTGTCTAAGAAACTTTGATACCAACCTCCATTTTCAGATCCTCCTTCAGAATGTTGTACAATTAACCTCAAACAAAACAAAATTAAATTTTCAAATAAAGGTTGCAACAAGAATTTAGTCAACAAATCAATATCCAAATATGTGCTAGAACCACTAAAAATGTATTACAGCTTCCAGTTTTTCCTGTTGCTATAATATTGTACCATGAGATAGCTGAATCTACACTGAAAGATACTTTAAAATTATTTGAAAGATCATTGATTCTACTACTACATTTTACTATTTTCTTTGTAATGATTCTTCCCTCACTATTATTCCAATTTTTTTTCACTCCCTACACCATTTATTACAAACATTTTCAGTAATCCTATTAATCCATTTTCATACATATAGTTGGCATTATTTCTTTTGAGACAGAAGCCATTTAATATGAGACTCCTTAAGCTTACTTTTGTAAATTTTTATCTTTATCAATAGATTATTCATCTTTTCTGCATCATGAAAAAACATCTATATTCTATTTACAGAGTCATTGGCTTAGTTAGTTTTGATTGCTTCTAAAATTTTACACCTACCTTGCTCCATCAATTACTACACTCCTTTTTCTCATCTATTTTATTTTTTCCCTCCTCACTCTGTTCTCTCACAGGTTTCTGCCCCCCAAATCTGGCTATAAAATGCTCCAGTTTCTCCTATTAAAAGAAAAGAAAAAGGTCAGAAGTTCCTTTCAGTCACTCTGTTTAAGGAGAGAGATAAGTATTTATTGAAAGCATTAGGTTGTAGCTGATATAATACTTTAAGTTTTACTGATGAGTTAATTAAGGTCTAGAGGGTTAAGGGTTAATTGATTTGCCCAATGTCACAAGTAAATGGTAGAACTGGGCTTAGCTATCACTCTGCCTCATTCCACATCACACTGTCACATTTATTATTTTTATAGTAGCAAGATTATTCCCTATACTACCTTTATACAATATATGCCTCACAATATTTGCAATCTGTCTTCTGCTACCACATTTCTTTTTTAAATTCCTTTCTTGATAGTAGCAAAGGGTGTGTTTGTCACTGAAGGCTAAAATTTCTTTCAGCATCTTACATTATTTAAAAATTCTGGAAATTATCACTTATGACCTCTTCCTTGTTCTTATAATTATCTGAATTCTTGGCTTTCATGAACCATGTTCCCCTAGTTTATTTTCATTCTTTATGGCTGACCTTTTTCTCTTCCTTTGCCTTTTCCCTTTTTTCCTCATCCTCAAAGTTCTGTCATTTGCTTCTCTATTCAATACTCTCTCACTTGGACTCATATTATTGTATCTCAACTGAGCTATTATAAGAGCCGAGCAACTGATAATTTTCTCTCTTTTCATTCTTTGAAAGGGCAAGGCTGAGCCTCTCTGTAGAATAAGGTCTGTTTAGTCAGCTAGAAATGAAAGACAGAAGATGAAAGAAACCTAATTTTAAAATATTTTTTAGAGAAAAGATACCAACTATTATTTATATCCAAAAGGTAAGCCAATGCAGCAATAAATGATGCACTAAATGCAAATCATTATAAATTATTCAGCAAAGGAAAAATATAGAAATAGTAGTAGGTAGCTCATACTGGAATTACTGGAATAAGGGATCAATTTGGAATGTGGGCAGAGAGGGAATCTTGGTAGTCAGAAAAACAGCCCAGTCAAGTACAGAAGCATGGCAGTAGGGAGTTCTGTCAGAGCTACAGAGCAGTGGACCACAGTTTCATCCACCACTGCTCAAGGCACTGGTCCTAGAATCCCATTGGTATATCATACAATGATGTTATAGTGATAAACAATAAAGGAAAGAAAAAGTTTAAAAGATGTACTGCTAGGGACTGGTGAACATAGATGAGAAACAGGATAAAAGAGCTATGAAGATGAGCTCATTCTCATATTAAAACTTTTATATTATTTCTAGATTGTGTAAATAATAAAATAACAGCATTAGCAAAATATCTGAGAAAATGAAGGAACATAATAGGAAAAGTGAAAAAAATGTTGAGAAAGTTATAACTGGAAATTGAGACCGAGCATGTAGAGATTACAGCCAGGAAATGTTGATCTTTATTATAAAACTTTTTAGACAAGTACAAGTATTTCGTAAATTAAAGCAAGCAAAGTAATTTGCAAAGAAATAAAGCAACTGTGACTTAACATCTCTGTAGGTAGCTTTTTCTAATGAACAGATCTACTTTCTCTAATTGCCACATCTACCTATTTTAGAACTGTAAAAACCCAATTCAAAAAATTGGATTAATCTCTTCATTCCATATTAATATGAAAGAAGACATTTCCCAACAGTATTTCATAGTTTTCTTGTCAATGAGTTCTGTTTATATTTATACTTCTAAATTGTTGTAGTTTTTTTTTTTTTTTACATTTTTATCTTAATTCTATCTTGTCTCTTTCTAAATATATTATATACACAATCTGCCAGGTACAGAACTACAGTCCCATAGAAATCTAAGGGGCAATATGTTGATGAAAATACTGCTGCCTCTTCTTCGAAGGGGAATCTCCACTCAAGGCAAAAACATATTTGCTGCTAGATTGGAGTAATCATGTGAATTGTATATGTATCAGCTTACATATGTAGAAAACTTATGATTATACCTTTACAAAATCAGTAAACTAACATACTGCCTCCTGTAGGTTCATATTAATAAAGTATCATTTTTAAATGCATATATTCAGATTCTGTCATTCAGACTCCCAAATCATTCCATGTGAGTGCACAGATATGTTTTCCAAAGATGTAGAGTTGAGATCAAGGTCAAATTAGATAGCTGTTACCACAAGAGTTGACCTACAAAGTATACTGGAATATTTAGTCAGTAGTCAGAAAGTTATTCGGCTAAAATGTAAAATTGACCTCAATATTTGCACAATTAATTTCTTGAGAACAGACCATCCATAAAGACATAAAAGTAGCAGTCCATTTGAAAGATGCTTGGAAAAAATCCACACAGTTTAGATTACATTAACCATATCAAAGAAACTTTTGAGAGGAGGATTGTGACATTACAGACACATTGGACATTTTTACTATTCCTTGTGTTTTCACTTGCTGTTTTTCCTATTTAGGAGGTTCTTTGTCCTGTCTGGCAAACTCCCACTTATTATTGAGAACAATTTGAATGTCATTTTATCTGTGAAACCTGCTTTCAAAAGTGTGAGTTTTACCTCCTCTGGTTCCTTAGCCCTTTAATTCATATCACCCACTGAATTTTACACTATAGTATTAGAGAGATAGATGGTAAATAGATAGATGTGTGTGTGTGTATCAACAAGTTAGACCATGATTCTTAAATGACAGGAAGTGTGCTTTAACTATATACTGCTAGTTCTTGACACAAAACATTTCATATAACAAGTTTAATAATAATCTATATAATTAATTAAAAGTAATTGATTTTGCTAATATAAAAGCTTCATCACACCACCCTGATGTCATTTAAATACACTATATAATTGATATTAAACATATGTTAATCTTAGTATATGTAGCAAATTATGGAAGTATTTTGAAATGAAAGAGTGTCATGATAAACAGCATACATATTTTATCAGTTTGATGGATTTTTCTCAATAACAAACTCATGACTTTGGTCTGGTTTATCACCATTTTCACATTAATCATGAAAATGCTTTTGTAAATCTTGATCTATTGTAAAACATTTAGATATCCGTTATCTTATTTGATTGAATTGACTCGATATCCAAAACAAGATTGTGTGATAGTTGGAGCAAACATTGTTTCTCTGATACATAAATCTAAAATCAAATAACTTTTCTGAAGTTGCAGAACAAACTAGTGGCAAAGTCAGATCTGTCGAATTCCCACTCAGCTCTCTGTACCTTCATCCTGCCTTTCTGATTTATAATCTGATTTGCAATCATAAGATAGTGTGTCTCAAAAAGTTTTCCCCACTTTTCAAATACTTCTATGGGAATAGTGCTTGTGCAAGAGGCAGAGTTCATCTTTCAAAAATATTCAGTCCATCAATTATAAATCCTTTTTAAACCATAAACTACTTTGGAAATACTTATATTTGTTGAGCAAGGAGCAATCTTGCGTCTGTTTCCTTATTGTTAAGTGTGGATCTTGGTGCATTTTGGTAACTATTACTTGTCTTTTTAATAAATTAATAATTTTGAATACTTCCAAACTCAGGCTTTAATTTGATTAAAATCTGATTGTTTTTAAAGTGCCCCAAGTGATTTTAACATGTCAGGAAGGTTGCATACCATTCATTTGGTGCAGATGACTGAACATACTAGAGTCGTGGTCCTCATCCTTGGTTACACGTAAGAATTACCTTAGAAACTTCAAAAAGATCCCCATGGACAGGCTCTAACTCACACCAATTAGATCAAAATTCCTGGAGTTTGACCTGGGCATCTGTAGTTTTAATGTTTCCCAGGTAAAATCTAAAGTCAGTCTAAGTTTGAGAACGAATGCAATAGAGATTATTCTTATTGCTTTGGCTGATTTATCATTATTTGGGGATTTCATAATAAACTATGTCATTATATGGATAACCAACACACATTCTATCAAAAGAGCTGTGACATGGACAGGTCCCTTTACATTTGCTTTTTTTTTTTTTAAAGAAAATTCCAATTAACTTTTTGCCATTGAGCAGTCCTCAGTATGTGGTCCATTGTCTGGATGTATGTTTCCTTCAAGAGCAAGCTCTTTCAGTCTTCCCATCTCCCTAGCACTCTGCTGAGACACTGCTAATGCAGAAGTGCAGACTAATTAATTAGCTCAGTGGGACCCATGACACAACAAGCTGCCACTCCATTTACCTTTTGCACCGCTTATCCAAGCCGAGCAGCTGCTCTAAACGCTGTGTGCCATAG
This sequence comes from Cervus elaphus, assembly GCF_910594005.1. Taxonomy (NCBI): domain Eukaryota; kingdom Metazoa; phylum Chordata; class Mammalia; order Artiodactyla; family Cervidae; genus Cervus; species Cervus elaphus. The sequence continues at coordinate 47,386,835 of NC_057845.1, forward strand.
AAATGCTGCAGCTAGCGGTGTCCACATCTAGCCTCACCGTGCTAAATTGTGCTGCTATTCCAGGCTGTCATTATTCTGCCTCCCGAGGAGCTCCCATTTATTAAAACAGATCCTTATGTGGTACACACCAGTTATTGTTATAGAGAACACACTGGAAACAGGTCCCATAATTGCATGCTAGTCAACTAGTCAAGTCTATAAACAGAATCACTCACTCCCTTATTACCTCTTTTACCTTTCTCTCTAGTCTCTGTCTGTGGACTGAAGGTATTTTCTTATGCTTGACTTTCTTTTTAAGTCGTGAATAGCAGTATACTTTCAGTCTAGATATCCTAAAACTTTAGAAATTGCTTAAGATGTTTCCATACCTCATGCTTACTTGTTTGCTTCCTATACTGAGAGTTAATGTAGGAAAGCCATTACTGAGACAATGAACATCAGGCCGGAATTATGTTGCTAATTAGCAGATTCAGATGGTGCTAAGAAAGTCAGTTTTTTTCTTTACTGCTGAAATGAGTGGGAGGGAATTAGAGCAGTTATTCCCAACAGAACCACATCTTTCTTTTATTACTCTTTCTTGCTATCAGTCTGTCTCCATCGGTTCTCTATGTTCTTATTTTATGTACAGCAGGTTAATTTTATTTGATACATAGAGACTCTGCAAGTTAAAGTTCTAACTTTAAGTAAAACTGTAGTAACTTACATTGCTTCATTTCTGATTTTTCTCCTGACATCACCCTGTGGTCGTTTTACATGCTGTGTATTTTAGAATATCCACCTTGATTTTGAACTGTGTTCGTGACTTTTGCCTCATCCCTTCCCTGCCCCTTATCCAAGTTCTATTTGTTACACTTTCTGAGACTTTCAAAGCTCACTGTGAGTTAAACAATAGCAGACGGCTTTTCTGATCAAAGTGTGAAGTCTACCAAATCTTGCAGCTTCAGAAAGTGTTAGTCACTCAGTTGTGTCTGACTCTTTGTGAGTCCATGAACTGTAGTACGCTAGGCTCCTCTGTCCGTGGGATTCTCCAGGCAAGGATACTTGGGTGGGTTGCCACGCCCTTCTCCAGAGGACCTTACTGACCCAGACATTGAACCTGGGTCTCCTGCATTGCAGGCAGATTCTTTACTAGCTGAGCCACCAGGAAAGCCTCGAAAGCTAATTATTGACTCCCTCTCTGGACATCTCCCTTTTCTCTTGACTGAAAAACTCAACAAAATAATTCATTTGAGACCTTTCCTATCGCTCCCTTTTCTGCACATCCCATTTGAAAAATCTAATCAAGGGACCATGCTGAGGACTATTCTAAGATAATCCAAACACAGGAGTCAGTTCCCTGCCTTACCAGGTTCTTAGAATGGTAAGTGTTTTTCCGGGCCATAAAAGTTACTACTGAGGAGATGGAACAACCTCTGATTAAGATTCATGACTTCTTTATACCATCTTCAGGTGAAAAGATAAATTATGGCACAGTGTATGAATACTAAAAGTCAGTTCTGGGAGGGAAAACACATGTTTGAAAACCATCCCTTCCTCTGAAGTCAACTTTCATCATCGTTATTCCTTATTGAATTAATATTTTTCAGCACTTTAAAATTCACATAAAATATTTATTTCTAAACCTTCTTTTGCAGAATGAGTTTCCATTATTCTGACATTTAAATGTTTAAATATTTTATATTGAGGTTTATTTTTATTATAATTGGCCATAAGCCAAGACAATATACTTTTAGTGATATCTGTCTTTTCATGATTATTGTCTGCAGTATATTAAAAATATCCTATAACCTTTCAAGAACCAGATTAACTAAAAAGAGATCTAGTCATCATCTCTCCTACGGTGGGTTGAATGGTAGTCTTAAAACAATGTGTTCATGTCCTAAACCTTAGAACCTTGAATGTCAAGGATCTCTGTAGGGGTAGTTAAGAGTATTGATATGAGATCATTCTGGGTTGCAGAAGTAGTCCCAAAGTCCAATGATAAATATCATTAAAAGACACAGAGATGTATCCAAATGTTCATTGCAACACTGTTTACAATAGCTAGGACATGGAAGCAACCTAGATGTCCATCCACAGATGAATGCATAAAGGTGTTGTGGTACATATACACACTGGAATACTACTTAGCCATAAAAGGAAACACATTTGCATCAACTCTAATGAGGTGGATGAAACTGGAGCCTATTATACAGAGTGAAATATGTCAGAAAGAGAAAAACAGATATTGCATATTAATGCATATATATGGAATCTGGAAAGATGATACTGATGAACCTATGTTCAGGGCAGCAATGGATATGCAGACATAGAGAACAGACTGTGGACACAGAGGGGGAGGGAGGGGCTGGGACACATTGAAAGAGAAGCATTGAAACATACACATTACCAGACGTAAGAATAGATAGCCAGTGGGGATGTGCCGTATGACACAGGAAGCTCAAATCTATGTTCTGTAGCAAGCCAGAGGAGTAGCATTAACTGGGAGGTGGGAGGGAGGTTCAAGACAGAGTGGACAGATATATACCTATGACTGATTCATGTTGATGTACGGCAGAGACCAACACAATATTGTAAAGCAATCATCCTCCAATTAAAAAAAAAAAAAATATATATATATATATGCACACACTTAAAAGAAAGACACTGAGAAGAGACACGTGCAAAGCCATATGAAGACGAGGGCAGAAATTAGAGTTATGTAGTTGCAACCAAAGAACACTAGAGTCTGGAAGAGGCAAGGCAGGATTCTCTGCTCAAGTCTCCAGAGGCAGCCTCCAGAACTGTGAAAGAATATATTTCTGTTGTTTTAAGTATTGTTTATGGTATCAATAATTTGTTATATCAGACCTATAAAACTAATATACCTTTATACTTCTTGATAATTGTATATAGCCTATATCCTATAGTTATATATGAATGTATATATGTGTGTGTATATATATATATATGTATCCTATAGTTATATATGAACAATAATACCATATAGTCAATAAATATAAATAAATATTAGCAAAGCCATATAGGGATGGAAAGGTGGCTTCTTGAATTAAGAACAATCTTATCATCTTAAAGGACAGGATCAGTTCCAGGATGAGTTGTGCTTTCATCAGGAGTAGCAGGAGGAAAGACATAGAGCAAGGAAAAGAATAGAGTTAGGGACATGCAGGCGATTTGACACAACCAGAAAGTAAAATGGAAGATGGAAATTGTCAGAATATGAAGCCAGTGAGGTGCCACGTGACAGATGTGGGGCATTAATGCTATGTGGATATGAGCGTACTGTACGATGGAGGTGCTTGCTTTTCAAACAAGGCATGTGGAAATCCTTGGGAATAAAGCTATAGGACACATGATAAGCATGATTAGTTTTTCTGGATTGTTGTGTTTACTTAAGCATCTGGAGGAAATAGTATATTTAGTAAGTTAGTTGGAAGACATTTATCAATGCAGAAAACACATTTAATGATTAATAGATTCAATTAACACAATTTGTAAATGATAATAAAACTTGAAACTTTTTACAAGTGCCCTGATTATGAGTGAATGGAACTAAGGAGAGAAGGTTTGAGTTAGGCTCCAGATTCATGTAGAAAAAATTTGCTTTCCTTTCCCATTAGCAGAAATTCTTTAGGACAAAACATTGAGGCATGAGTTAACTAAAGGATTCTACAGTATTGAAAACAACATTAGCAATAATAGATACTAATTATTGATCATTTACAATGTGGCAGATCCTATTCTGAAAGCTCAGATATTTCCATCATCATATTTATTTTTACCAAGAGCTCATGAAATAAGTAGCATTATGACTGATATTAAAGGTGGGGAAGTTCTTGATGAGAGAGAAAGCTCTGTGTGAGGGAACAGTGATTTAGTCCCAGATAAAAGGCTGACTTCCATGTCCTTCTCTTCACCAGTATGTAACATTGCTAAGACACTTAAAAACTTAATGTTCTACTTCTACATAGATTTGGAAAATGATGTTCTAGATGTCAAAAGTAATGCCATAAACTGAAATTTATTACCAGTAAAATCTTATTTTAAATAGTACTTTATTTTTCTCATCTGATAGGGCAAAGTCATTCAACAAATTAATAATGTTTATTTTATAGATAAAGAGATTGAATGAAGTTGGTGCCTTAAAAAAATATACAAGTGCTGAACTTTTTTATGATTTTCAAATCTATGTAGCAAACCAGACTTTGTGATTAAGTAAATAGATATTTCCCTTGTTTTATTCTGGAAGGAATCAAGTGTGTTTTTCTTTAGACACACGTAGGCTCTCTTCTAGATCCTGAAGTTTAGATGAAGTATAACCTTTTCCCATCTTTGGCATGTGATAAATATGTCCCAGTGGGCTCCAAGAGGTGGGAAGACCTGGAACATTTTCTAGGGAGAAGTGTGGAATGAGGTGAGCTATCTAAGTTTTAGGGTTTCTGGGAACCAGGATATCAAAGACTGGGCCCTTGAGCAGAATATGTCACATGTAGCAATTATATCTGTTTACTGTTTCATACTTCCCTTTCACTACCCACATGTGTTTAGTAAAGACCTGTTTTAATTGTTAACTGCTATCCACACATGTCATGAGAATTAGGGAAGACCTATACTCGCCCTGGAAGGGAAATTATTCACAAGGGGCAATTTCAAAGAGCAGTTAGTTTCTCATTTACTGTTAAAATGTCACCTTTACCCTGGGACAGATCATGTTTATTTTCTTAAAGCACTGCTATGTCACAAATGACAATTATTTTCATCATAGAGAAGATCAGCAAATTTAGAAAGGCACAATCCATCTTATTTTCAATAACTCTTTTAAAAACTTTGCCATGAGATCATTAATTTACCACTGTGTGATACAGACACTGTTCATCAATACTGCCTTTTTATTTCAAAATGTTGTGATGAGTATATTATGTTTTAAGATTTTATAAAAGTAATCATGTTGTGAAGTTATATACTACTTTTTGTATATCTGAACTCTGACCCCACTTCCCCATCCAGGAACTCCCTTATTTATTTTCTTCCTTTTCAGAACAAATTCTTGAAATTATTGTATACCTTTACTGTTTCCAAGGCTTTTCCTTGGAATTTTCTTAGACCCACTCAGTCAAGTTTTTAAATCCAATAAATGACAGAAACTGCTTTTCCCAAGATCACCAATGACTCTGAAATGATTAAAGCCATTGGTCAATTCTTAGTATCCATTTTACTTGACCTGCAGATAGCGTTATATGGAATTGATTAATTCCTCCTCCTTGAAATACTTTATCATTTTCTTTCTGGGAGACCACACATTCTGTGCCTTCTCAATTCCTTTCACAGGTACTATTTTACCTCTCAAATCTCGAAATACTAAAATGTTATAGTGCTTGTTTTCATATCTCTTATTTATTCTGTTTACACTCTGTCTCTTTGTGAGCCTATCTAGGTGCATGGCTTTAAATACCATTCATGTTTGTGAATGCTTAATGTATAACTTCAACCCAAAACCTTGTCCTGAAGTTGAGATACACAGATCTATGTTTGTGGTATGCAAGTATACACACACACACACACACACACACACACTGATATATTCACTTCAATATAATAGAAATCTCCAGTTTAACATGTTTAAACTGAAATTCTGCTTTCCCCTTATATCCCAAACCTGTACTTTCTTAGGTCTTAACATTTCAGTTTATAGCAACAAGATTCCTCCAGTTACTTAGGCCAAAATTTTTGTCATCACTGATGCCTCTTTTTCGTCTTTTCTTCAACTGCCACCCTTGTTTATTTCAACATATTCTGTAATCTGTACCTTCAAAATATATCCAACTTGTTGTTTAAAAGGTACAGAGTTTCAGTTTTGCAAAGTGAGAAGATCTCTGGAGGTTGGTCACACAATAGTGTGAATGAAATCCTACCAAACTGTTTCTTTAAAAATGTTTGAAATTGTAATTTTCATGTTATGTGTATTTCACTACCGTTAAAAGTAATAAAAAAACCTCAGCAAGTATTTAAAAAAAAAGCCCAACATTTGACCACTCCTATCTCTGTCACTCTCAATACCCTAAGCTAGATCACCATCATCTGTTGCTAGAAATCCTACAATATAATTTTCTAACAGGTCTTTCTGATTCTGTTCCTGTTCCCTTGCAACTGCTTTTTCAACAGCCAAAGTGAACCTGTTAAAATATGTCAGATCATGACTTTCCTCTAATTGTCTCCCCTCTGTGATCTGGTCTTGTTACTTCCTTTATCCCATCTTCTGTGACTCACCCTTTTGCACCCTCTGCTTCAGCCATACTGTCCTCTTCTCAGTTAGTCTGACACTCCCACTTAATATCTTTGTGCTTCTTTTCCTACTATCTGATATCTATATGGCAAATTCCCTTACTTCTTCAAGATCTGTACTTTAAAATTTATCACCTCTGTGAATTAAGTTTTGACAAAAACATCTGTGAGTGGCTGACATTTTCTTTCTCTTTCTTTCCTTTGTATATTATCCTTAACTCTTACTGTTGTTCAGTTGCTTAGTCATGTCTGATTCTTTGTGACCCCATGGACTGCAGCACCCCAGGCTTCCCTGTCCTTCACCATCTCCCAGAGCTTGCTCAAACTCATGTCCATTGAGGTGGTGATAGCATCCGACCATCTCGTACCCTGTTTCCTCCTTCTCCTCATGCCTTCAATCTTTCCGAGCATCAGAGTCTTTTCCAATGAGTCAGCCCTTCGCATCAGATAGCCAAAGTATTGGAGCTTCAGCATCAGTCCTTTCAATGAATATTTGTGACTGATTTCCTTTAGGATTGACTGGTTTGATCTCCTTGCAGTCCAAGGGACCCCTAAGAGTCTTCTCCATCCTTAAGTCTATGTAAATCCAAATAGAGTAACTGCTGTAATAAAAACAAAACAAAAAGGAAAACCCAGACAGTTGCAGTGGCTTAACTCAATAGAAGATGTTTTCTCAGGCATATCAGAGACCAGTGTGAATCAGTAGAGTGGGATCCTTAAAACTTAGTTCTCATCTGTATTCACCTGGGTAATAGGGAAAGAGAATGTGGTAGATATTATTTTCAAAAACTAACCACAACAATTTTTCTCCCATCCTATATGCTCTTCCTGTAAAGTGATACTGACATATCTCCAATCAGAGGTGGATCTGTTTCCCTTCCTTTGAAGTGAGTATATATATGAGTATGACGAAAGTGACTGTGACTTTCAAAGTTAAGTCTGGTTGGCTTGGGATGTTGGCTCCAACATCTGTGCTGTGAGGAAGCCAAGGGCACATAAAGAGATGATGCTTTAGTCTTCTGGTACAAAGTTCCAGATGAGTTCCCAGACATAGAATCATCTCCAGTCATCTAGTGTTGCCAACTAAAGACACAGATTTGCAAAACACAGACAACCCATCCATGATATTCTTTGTCCACATTTCTAAACTATAGACACAATGAGCATAATAAAATTGTTTCACAGCTTTAAATTTGGAGGTGATTTGTTGTGCAGCATTAGATAACTAGAACAGAGCAAGCGCTTAAAGAAAGCACATCTACTTTTAGCCATTTTGACTGAGACCACATCATTTCTACTTTCATTCCTTTGATCAAATTCAGTCACTTGGCTCCATTTAACTATAGCATGGCTGCGAGGCACTGGAGCTGTGAACGGCCGGGAGGAGATACCCCACGTCCAAGGTCAGGACCAGCGGTTGTGAGGAGATACCCCACGTTCAAGATCAGAAAAGCCCCAGTAAGATGGTAGGCACTGGAGTGGCTGTGAGGATCTACCCCAAGTCCAAGGGCAAAGGAGAAGCCCCAGCAAGACGGTAGGAGGGGCAAATTCATTTAAATTCAAACCCCGTTCCTGCCAGAGACGCTCAGAGGGCTCAAACAAACCTTGTCCGCACCGGGACCCAGGGACCCCGCAGAGACTGAGACCTAATTGTGTTTCAGCGTCTCTTGTGGAGGTACTGGCCTGCAGTGGTCTGCCGCAGGGACAGGGGCTCGTGGTGTGGGTATGTATGGCATAAATCCTCTCGAGGAGGTCGCCATTAACCCCACTACAGAGCTGCCAGAACTTACATAGGACTGGGAGATAGACTCTTGGAGGACACAACAGAATCTTGTGCACCAGGACCCAGGAGAAAGGAGAAGTGACCCCACAGAGACTGGCCTGAGGGTGTCCAGGAGTCTCCTGCGAAGGTGTGGTTGCAGGGTTGGGGGCATGGACTGTAGCAGTACATCCTGGGGTCATTTGAGGGAGGTCACCATTATCCTCATTACCTCCACCATAGTTTTGTCCCAAGTAAATAGCAGGGAGGGAACACAGCCCCAACAATAGAAAATTGTATTAAAGATTTGTTAAGCATGACCCTGCCCATCAGAACAAGACCCAGTTTCCCCTCAGTCAGTCTATCTCATCAGGAAGCTTTCATAAGCCTCTCCATCCTTCTCCATCAGAGGGCAGACAGATTGAAAACCACAATCACAGAAAACTAATCAATATAATCACATGGACCACAGCCTTGTCTAGCTCAATGAAACTATGAGCCATGCTGTGTAGGGCCATCCAAGACAGATGGGTCTTGGTGGAGCGTTCTGACAAAATGTGGTCCACTGGAGAAGGGAATGGCAAACCACTTCATTATTCCTGTCTTGAGAACCCCATGAACAGCAGGAAAAGGCAAAAAGATAGGACACTGAAAGATGAACTCCCCAAGTCAGTAGGTGCCCAATATGCTACTGGAGATCGGTGGAGAAATAACTACAGAAAGGATGAAGAGATGGAGCCAAAGCAAAAAAAGACCCAGCTGTAGATGTGACTGGTGATAGAAGCAAGGTCCAATGCTATAAAGACCAATATTGCATAGTACCCTGGAATGTTAGGTCCTTAAATCAAGACAAATTAGAAATGATCAAACAGGAGATGACAAGATGAACATCAATCTTTTAGGAATCAGGGAACTAAAAGGGACTGGAATCGGTGAATTTAATTCAGATGACCATTAGATCTACTAGTTTGGGCAAAAATCCCTTAGAAGAAATGGAATGGCCATCATAGTCAACAAAAGAATCTGAAATGCAGTACTTGGATGCAATCTCAAAAAAGAGAGGATGATGTCTGTTCGTCTCCAACCTTTCAATATAATGGTAATCCAAGTCTATGCCCTGACCGGTAATGCTGAAGAAGCTGAAGTTGAATGGTTCTGTGAAGACCTACAAGACCTTCTAGAATTAACACTCCCAAAAGATGTCCTTTTCATTATAGGGGACTGGAATGCAAAAGCAGGAAGTCAAGAAACACCTGGAGTAACAGGAAAATTTGGCCTTGGAGTACGGAGTGAAGTAGGGCAAAAGCTAACAGAGTTTTGCCAAGAGAATGCACTGGTCATAGCAAACACCCTCTTCCAATTCTACACGTGGACATCATGCAAAGATGGGCTCAATAAAGGACAGAAATGGTACGGACCTAACAGAAGCAGAAGGTATTAAGAGGTGGTAAGAATACCCAGAAGAACTATACAAAACAGATCTTCACGACCCAGATAATCATGATGGTGTGATCACTTACCTAGAGTCAGACATCCTGGAATGTGAAAGTGGGCCTCAGGAAACATCAGTGTGAACAAAGCTAGTGGAGGTGATGGCATTCCAGTTGAGCTATTTCAAATCCTAAAAGATAATTCTGTGAAAGTGCTGCACTCCATAGGCCAGCAAATTTGAAAAGCTCAGCAGTGGCCACAGGACTAGAAAAGGTCAGTTGTCATTCCAATCCCTAAGAAAGGCAATGCCAAAGGATCCTCAAACTACCACACAATTGCACTCATCTTACAAGCTAGTAAAGTAATGCTTAAAATTCTTCAAGGCAGGCCTCAACAGTACATAAACTGTGAACTTCCAGATGTTCAGGCTGGTTTTAGAAAAGGCAGAAGAACCAGAGGTCAAATTGCCAACTTCCGTTGGATCATTGAAAAAGCAAGAGTGTTCAAGAAAAACATATATTTCCGCTTTATTGACTACACCACAACCTTTGACTGTATGGATCACAATAAACTGTTGAAAATTCTGAAAGAGATGGGAATACCAGACCACCTGACCTGCCTCTTGTGAAACCTATATGCGGGTCAGGAAACAACAGTTAGAACTGGACATGGAACAACAGACTGGTTCCAAATAGGAAAAGGAGTACATCAAGGCTGTATATTGTCACCCTGTTTATTTAACTTATATGCAGAGTACATCATGAGAAATTCTGGGCAGGATGAAGGACAAGCTGGAATCAAGATTTCTGGGAGAAATATCAATGACCTCAGATATCAGAAGACCCCACCCTTTTGGCAGAAAGTAAAGAACTAAAGAGCCTCTTGATGAAAGTGAAAGAGGAGAGTGAGAAAGCTGGCTTAAAACTCAACATTCAGAAAACTAAGATCATGGCATCTGGTCCCATCACTTTATGGGAAATAGATGGAGAAACAGTGGGAAAATTAGCAGACTTTATTTTTCTGGGCTCCAAAATCACTGCAGATGGTTACTACAGCCATGAAATTAAAAGACGCTTACTCCTTGGAAGGAAAGTTATGATCAACCTAGACAGCATATTAAAAAGCAGAGACATTACTTTGTCAACAAAGGTCCGTCTAGTCAAGGCTATGGTTTTTCCAGTGGTCATGTATGGATGTGAGAGTTGCACTATAAAGAAAGCTGAGTGCCAAAGAATTGATGCTTTTGAACTGTGGTGTTGGAGAAGACTCTTGAGAGTCCCTTGAACTGCAACGAGATCTAGCCAGTCCATCCTATAGGAAATCAGTCCTGGATGTTCATTGGAAGGACTGATGTTGAAGCTGAAGCTCCAATACTTTGACCACCTGATGGGAAGAATTGACTCATTGGAAAAGACCCTGATGCTGGAAAGGAGAAGGGTATGGCAGAGGATGAGATGGTTGGATGGCATCACCAACTCAGTGGGCTATAAAGAAAGCTGAGTGCAGAAGAATTGAATCTTTTGAACTGTGGTGTTGGAGAAGACTCTTGAGAGCCCTTTGGACTTGCAAGGAGATCCCACCAGTCAATCCTCAAGGAAATTCATCCTGAATATTCACTGGAAGAACTGATGATGAAGCTGAAACTCCAACACTTTGGCCACCTGTTACAAAGAACTGACTCCTTGGAAAAGATCCTGATGCTTGGAAAGATTGAAGGCTGGAGAAGGGGACAACAGAGGATGAGATGGTTGGATGGCATCACCGTCTTGATAGACATGAGTTTGAGTAATCTCAGGGAGTTGGTGATGGACAGGGAAGCCTGGCGTGCTGCAGTCCATGGGGTCCCAAATAGTTGAACATGACTGAGTGACTGAACTGAACTGAACTGAAATGAACTGAACATCAGAGGGTTGCACCGGAGCACATTCCTCAAAGTCTCATTGGATATGCCTCCATCCCACTTCCTCTCATCCAGTATTTTTTTGGGGGGAAACAGGTATTTGAGTTAGCAAAGAAAAGTAAGACTATTAGAATCTCTGCATGATACAAAGCACAGATGACACTATTATTTTATGGTCAATGTAATTTTATGTATCACCCATTAAGTGATTACATAACTGTTAAGAAAAATTAAACAATGTATATAGCTGATCACAGAGTATCACAGAGTAGTGTACAAACAAAAATCAAGGACCAGAGCGGCCAAAATCAGAGCAAGCAGAGGCGTTAAGTTACAGGACCAACTTCAGAACCTGAAGAACAGGAAATTGTATAACAACTTCTAGAAAACATTGGGATGGTCAAGTTGCCGGTCTGGAATATACAGTATGCAGAAACTCAGCCTGAGCTAAAAACAAAACAAAACAAAACAAAAACTGTTGTTCTTCAGAGGCCAGGGACTGCTTATTCCAGATCGAGACATTTCATGATTATGAGGCTTGATTTCTCTCTCTCTGTATCTTTTTTCATACATAACTTTGTTTTCCTTAACATGACTCTTATAATACCATCATTTGCCTTCTCTCTCCTATAAATATTCACAGACACTACTTTTTCAATACAAAACACCATTTTACTACTTTCTCTTTGTTTTATTATCATATTCATTATATTTTCTACTCACTATTTGCTTCCAGCTGCAGAGAGCTACATACATAGACTTGTTATATATTTTCACTAATGCTTTTGGTTTTGTTGTTCTTTTTCTGATTCTCAGTTATTATAATACATATTCTAAATTTTCCTAATCTCTGCATTAATGGCACCTGCGTGTGAGTTCAAAATTTGTCATGTGAAAACAATGACTGTTTTTATTATAGAGTCCATGGTTATGTTTCACATAAAATAAGTGAGTTATAGATATATTATGAGGTATTCAATTACAAACAAAGATGTTGAATTGATATCAATAACATGCTACAAGTGCAGCATAAGACTAAATGTAGACATGAATTTAGGGAATGTGAATGAGACAGACACTTAAATGAGGAAAGTTTGTTTCTAAAGGATACAATTCTTCAAGAACAATTCCAAACTGGTAGCCTATTGGGGGGATTGCTTTTAATTTATAAAGGAATTGTGATTAGTCCTTAGATATACATTTATATGTTTTAACTACTCTAGAGAAAAACAAAGTTCTATTATTATACAAAAAGGAAAGAAAAAGCTGGCCAATAGCTCAAATTGTATTTCTGCCTGTTTCATAATTCTTGTGGTTACTGCTGTGTCCCTGGAATTTGTGACACTTCTGATTGTCATTTAATTAACTCTCCTCCCCCAACCCTTGCCATCCACCTGTGGCTTTAAATATTTATTTTCATGCTTCCAAAGGCCATCCATTTGTTCTCTGGCAGTAAACTACCTGCTTGTAAGCCCTACATATGTAAGGAGACAGAATGAAGAGAAAAGGAAGTTAATCTACTCAGAGGTATAATTACAACAGTGTAAAGCAAATTTGAAAATGTTTATTTCATATGGTGCTTTTGACAGAATCGCAATTTGTCTGGCTTTGCATTATTTATTACTCATAATAGTGTAGTTGGAGAAGGGAATGGCAACCCACTCCAGTATTCTTGTCTGGGAAATCCAATGGACAGAGGAGCCTGGTGGGCTACAGTCCATGGGGTTACAAAAGAGTCAGACATGATTTAGCAACTAAACCAACTACAAAACAATAGCACAATAGAAATCATGGCATTTATTACCACTAAGAACATGATTTATAGGAAGTGTTGATGAACTACAGTATAGCATACCAAAATCCAAATTTCCAAATTACTGGGTTACTCAATGAGCACTTAATTGAAAAGGGCCCTTACTACCTGGGGGGAGTGTGAGGCTACCGAGAAAATAATGAAACTGTCCTCTGGCCTCTCCTTGCAGTTCAAGGCTCTAGAAACCTGGGGCAAATTCTCGAAACACTTCTAATTTAAAGGTTACTGCTACTGAATACACTTTATTATATAATCTGAGTTTCAGATCTCTGTAATATAGAGTGTCAGGCAGTAGGGTGGTAGATTCTATTGATTCTGGAGTCAGGCTGCTTGTGTTCAAATGCTACTTTAGCACTTTATGATTTTCTGAGCATCATTTCATCTCACTGTGCTGATTCCCTCAACTGTTAAATTGAAGTAATAATAGAAACACATTTTATATTAATACAGTTATTTGGAAGACTGACAGATAATACATATAAATTGCTTTGATCAGTGCTTTGTACATAGTATATGTTCAATAAATGTTAACTGATCCCAAGATCAGCACAACTAAACTCATTACATTACAAACTGTTATTGACCAGAGATTCCCCTTTTCTTTTCCTCACCTTTAAATTTTTAAGATTGCCAATTCTATTAATGCCTGCTCATACTCTTTCCATGTAATCTGCTTTTCATACCTCAAGTATACTCAAATTGTCTTTCTGTACTTCACTGAAAGAATTAAAAAGGTATCATGGGATAATGGAAACAGTAAGAGATTTGACGACAGTATTGTTCAGGCATTTTCAGAATTACTTACATTCTCCTTGAAGATATCAGTATCATACCTTTCATGACATAGACCTTCATTTTCCCTAGATGTGTTGACCATTCTTCTATGATGCCCTTCTACCATTTTGACTCTTCTTTCAAATTCCATATCAAGCTCACAAGGGTGCCACAAGGGTATTTAGTACCTTCATGAAGATTTCGTCCTCTGATATGACATCAGAATCCAAGACGCTGTAGATCATTCCATGATCTATACCATTAATCTAGAACATCAATTAGAGGTCCTAACATTCAAAGAGGTACTTTGCTATCATACTTTAAGTCACACAAATTTTCTATATATCCATATTAATAATATATTTTTTAAAGAATTTTGCTTTACAATATAGTCCTTGTGATCTGTTTCTCTTTATCCTATAAAATATTTTGGGATTAATGGTCTAATTTCAGTTGACTTAAAATTGTAAAGAGTCAAATTACTCATCCTGATACTACTAAAAAAATAATTAAAAAAAAAAAAAACCCATAAATTTACTCTTCCAGTATCATCAACCACCCTTTCTCTATAACCCTAAAAACATGACTTGCTTATTTTCCCACACTCCTGCTGAAGCCCTTTTATATTTATTTCCTTCCCTCAGTCTTTAGAACACCTCTCTATGTAATAAACACGAGATATGATTGTCTTCTCATATGAAATAGCGCCACCCTCTCTCACAGCCATTTGAGGATTGTTGTTCCGTCACTAGGTCGTGTCCAACTCTTTGCGACCTCTGGCCTGCAGCACGACAGCGTCCCTGTCCTTCACCATCTTCCTGAGTTTGCTCAAACTTGCCCATTGAGTCAGTGATGCCATCCAAACATCTCATTCTCTGTCGCCCCCTTCTCCTCCTGCCCTTAGTCTTTCCCAGTATCTGGGTCTTTTTCACCGAGTCAGCCCTTTGAATCTGACAAAACATGGTGCACTGGAGAAGAGGATGGCAAAATACTCCAGTATTCTTGCTTTGAGAACTGCATGAACAGTACAAAAAAAAGCAAAAAGGTATGATACCGGAAGATGAGCACCCCAGGGCAGTAAGTGTCCGATATACTACTGAGCAAGTACACAGAAATAGCTCCTTGAGTTGTGCTCATTTAACACGCTAGCAAGGTAATACTCAAAACCCTTCAAGCTAGGCTTCAGCAGTACGTGAACTGAAGACTTCCAGATGTACAAGCTGGATTTAGAAAAGGCAGAGGAACCAGAGATCAAATTGCCAACATCTGTTGGATCATAGAAAAAACAAGGGAATTCCAGAAAAATATCTACTACTTCCTATTCACTACCCTAAAGCCTTTGACTGTGTAGATCACAAAAAACCTGTGGAAAATTCTTGAATAGATGGGAATACAACATCACCTTACCTACCTCCTGCATAACCTGAATGCAGTCAAGAAACAACAGTTAGAACCAGATATGGAACAACAGTCTGATTTAAACTTGGGAAAGAAGTATATCAAGGCTGTATATTGTCACCCTGCTTATTTAACATATGTGGAGTACATCATGTGAAATGCCAGACTGGATGAATCACCAGCAGGCATATATATAAAAAGAAATACTATAATCCTAAATATTTTAAAGATAAAATAAAAAGGAATAAATTATTTAAATCCAGCATAGTTAAAAATAACAGAATAATTACAATAACAACAACAACAAAAGAATTTAGATAAAAAAATAGCACAAATAGAAAATCCAGAAAATGTGTCCTCTAAAGACTGAAAATTTTATGCGTGCATGCAAAGTCACTTCAGTCATGTTCTACTTTGTGACCCTATGGACTGTAGCCTGCCAGGCTTCTCTGTCTATGGGGGTTCTACGGGCAAGAATACTAGACTGGGTTCCCATTCCCTCCTCCAGGGGATCTTTCCACCCAGGGATCAAACCTGTGTCTCTTACGAGTCTCCTGCATTGACAGAAGAGTTCTTTACGACTGGCACCACTTGGCATTTCTTACAAATAAATCATTGAAAATAAAGTCACAAATACATGGCGATATCAATGGTGCAATGTAGCTGTATAAATTAAACACATTTTAAAAACAAAAGAGAATTATGTCAGTTTGCTAATTAATTTGAAAATCATAGTAAGCTGTATATAGTTTAAGAAAAGATAATTGATGAATTACGAATTAAAAATGAATTAGTTCCTCATTAAGTAAACTTTAGTCGATCAAATATCAACAAACACAATAGCAAATTATCTTTCAACATTCCTGTGTGATACTGAGCCCAGACTGTTTTAGGTGAGATTTCCATGACATTTTTAGGCAATAGATTAGGCCTATGCTATTAAAATTGCTTGAGCACACAGACAAGTTAAAACTATTTCTCATTGCATTTTTGAACTCAGTATATACCCTTTCAGTAGGAAACATTTTTAAAAACACAGACAAAACTCTGCATAATGTACTTGTGAATTAAATTTAGTATCATTTTAAAATTAAATATACCAGGATCAACTTGTGTTTATCCTTAAAATTCAGAGATGATCCAATTAGGAAATTCATTAGCTACAAATTAGATTAAACAAGCTAAAAATAGATTTGATCAAATTCAACATTCACTTCTAGCAATATAACAAAAACAGAACAGGCTATTGCTCCAGCATAATAAAATTAGCATTGTATCAAACCAAAAGCAGTAGTCATGGTTAATGTTTAAATATTCCACTGACAAAAGCATTTCTATGAAGAATCAAGAACAGGACTTAGGAAGCTCACTATCACCCTAAAACAATGACAAAATAAAGTAAAACAATGAAATAAATATTGAAAAACAAGAGAAAATATTTTAATATTTTATATTTGATTGCCACTCTAAACAGTTCAAAAAAGATATTAAAATATTTAGTTCATTACAAAATATTTTAAATGCAACTTTCCTAAATAAAAGAAATAATCAGCTATATAAGAAGTAGATCATCTCATTAGTACAAGTTGCCCAAAGTAAACAATAAACTGAGTGACATCTATAAATGTGTTATATAAAAACAATAGGAATTAAACTGATGGATAAAATAATTTAAATAAATATAATGGTATAGTAGGTCCCTTAATAAGAATGCTCAAGGTTATCAAACATGTATTGATTCTCAAATTAGTGTGTTAATTTATTAATTAAATTTTTAATGAAAAAGTTCATTAGATTTTGGAACTGGAAAATAATGTTTCTTAAATTCATCTTGGAGTATAATATATAGACTCATGTAAGAAACAGTCTTGTAGGTCTTCATAAAACCATTCAACTTCAGCTTCTTCATCATTACTAGTCGGGGTATAAACTTGGATTACTGTGATATTGAATGGTTTGCCTTGGAAACGAACAGAGATCATTCTGTCATTTTTGAGATTGCATCCAAGTACTGCATTTCGGTCTCTTTTGTTGACCATGATGGCTACTACATTTCTTCTAAGGGATTCCTGCCCACAGTAGTAGATATAGTAGTCATCTGAGTTAACTTCACCCATTCCAGTCCATCTTAGTTCACTGATTCCTAGAATATCAATGTTCACTCTTACCATCTCCTGTTTGATCACTTCCAATTTGCCGTGATTCATGGACCTAACGTTCCAGGTTCCTATGCATAATTGCTCTTTACAGCATTGGACCTTCTATCACCAGTCCCATCCACAACTGGGTGTTGTTTTTGCTTTGGCTCCACCCCTTCATTCTTTCTGGAGTTATTTCTCCACTGATCTCCAGTAGCATATTGGGCACCTACTGACCTGGGGAGTTCATCTTTCAATGTCCTGTGTTTTTGCCATTTCATACTCTTCACGGAGTTCTTGAGGCAAGAATACTGAAGTGGTTTGCCATTCCCTTCTCCAGTGGACCACATTCTGTCAGACCTCTTCTAGAACTAACACCCAAAAAAGATGTCCTTTTCATTACAGGGAACTGGAATGCAAAAGTAGGAAGTCAAGAAACACCTGGACTAACAGGCAAATGTGGCCTTGGAGTACAGAATGAAGCAGGGCAAAGGCTAACAGAGTTCTGCCAAGAGAACGCACTGGTCATAGCAAACACCCTCTTCCAACAACACAAGACTCTACACATGGACATCACCAGATGGTCAACACTGAAATCAGATTGCTTATACCCTTTGCAGCCAAAGATAGAAAAGCTCTATACAGTCAGCAAAAACAAGATTGGGAGCTGACTGTGGCTCAGATCATGAGCTCCTTATTACCAAATTCAGACTGAAATTGAAGAAAGTAGGGAAAACCACTAGACCATTCAGGCTATACAGTGGAAGTGAGAAATAGATTTAAGGGACTAGATCTAATAGACAGAGTGCCTGATGAACTATGGACAGAGGTTCATGACATTGTACAGGAGACAGGGAGCAAGATCATCCCCAAGAAAAAGACATGCAAAAAAGCACAATGGCTATCTGAGGAGGCCTTACAAATAACCATGAAAAGAAGAGAAATGAAAAGCAAAGGAGAAAAGGAAAGATATACCCATTTGAATGCAGAGTTCCAAAGAATAGCAAGAAGTGATAAGAAAGACTTCCTCAGGGATCAGTGCAAAGAAATAGAGGAAAACAATAAAATGGGAAAGACTAGAGATCTATTCAATAAAATTAGCGATACCAAGGGAAAATTTCATGCAAAGAAGTGCTCAATAAAGCACAGAAATGGTATGGACCTAACAGAAGCAGAAGATATTAAGAATACACAGAAGAAATGTACAAAAAAGATCTTCACAACCCAGATAATCATGAAGGTGTGATCACTCACCCTCACCTAGAGCCAGACATCCTGGAATGTGAAGTCAGGTGGGCCTTAGGAAGCATCACTATGAACAAAGCTAGTGGAGGTGATGGAATTTCAGTTGAGCTATTTCAAATACTAAAAGATGATGCTGTGAAAGTGCTGCACTCAATATGTCAGCAAATTTGGAAAACTCAGCAATGGCCACAGGACTGGAAAAGGTTAGTTTTCATTCCAATCCCAAAGAAAAGAAATGCCAAAGAATGCTCAAACCACTGCACAATTGCACTCATCACACACACTGGTAAAGTAATGCTCAAAACTCTCCAAGCCAGGCTTCAGCAATATGTGAACCATGAACTTCCAGATGTTCAAGCTTTAGAGAAGGAAGAGGAACCAGAGACCAAATTGCCAACATCTGCTGGATCATCGAAAAAGCAAGAGAGTTTCAGAAAAACATCTATTTCTGCTTTATTGACTATGCCAAAGTCTTTGACCGTGTGGCTCACGATAAACTGTGGAAAATTCTGAAAGAGATGGGAATACCAGACCACCTGACCTGCTTCTTGAGAAACCTGTATGCAGGTCAGGAAGCAACAGTTAGAACTGGACATGGAACAACAGACTGGTTCCAAATAGGAAAAGGAGTATGTCAAGGCTGTACATTGTCACCCTGCTTATTTAACTTATATGCAGAGTACATCATGAGAAATGCTGGGCTGGATGAAGTACAAGCTGGAATCAAGACTGCTGGGAGAAATATCAGTAACCTCAGATATGCAGATGACACCACTCTTCTGGCAGAAAGCTAAGAGGAACTATAGAGTCTCTTGTTGAAAGTGAAAGAGGAGGGTGAAAAAGTTGGCTTAAAGCTCAACATTCAGAAAATGAAATCATGGCATCTGGTCCCATCACTTCATGGCAAATAGATGGGGCAACACTGGAACAGTGACTGACTTTATTTTTCTGGGTTCCAAAATCACTGCAGGCGGTGACTGCAGCCATGAAGTGAAAAGATGCTTGCTCCTTGGAAGGAAAGTTATGACCAACATAGACAACATATTAAAAAGCAGAGATATAACTTTGCCAACAAAGATTTCTCTAGTCAAGGATATAGTTTTTCCAGTAGCCATGTATGGATGTGAGAGTTAGACTATAAAGAAATCTGAGCACTAAAGAATTGATGCTTTCAAACTGTGGTGTTGGAGAAGACTCTTGAGAGTCCCTTGGACTACAAGGAGTTCCAACCTGTCCATCCTAAAAGAGATCAGTTCTGGGTATTCCTTGGAGGGACTGATTTTGAAGCTGAAACTCCAATACTTTGGCCACCTGATGTGGAGTGCTGACTCATTTGAAAAGACCCTGATGCTGGGAAAGATTGGGGGCAGGAGGAGAAGGAGACGACAGAGGATGATATGGTTGGGTGGCATCACCGACACAATGGACATGGATTTGCGTGGACTCCGGGAGTTGGTGATTTTACAGGGAGGCCTGGCGTGCTGCGGTCCATGGGGTCGCAGAGTCAGGCACGACTGAGACTAAACTGAAGTGAGCTGAAGGAACAGCAGTGATTCATCACACAACAAAACAGACTACAATTTTACAATTCAGTTAGTGGATACAATTATTATGAATTTATATAGTATACAATTAACATATTAAATTTCAATTCAGAAATATATTCAAACATAAAATATGTGACATTTTCCTTTTGGATAAAGGACAAATGTTTATTTCATACTGTTTGTCTCGTTGTCTGTTTGTTTTTATTTTTATTTTATTTTTTAAAATTTATTATTAATTGAAGGATAATTGCTTTATGATACTTGTGTCTTTTTATTTTTTAATTTTATTTATTTTGATATATTTCATACATAATGCCAGAGCTAAACTCAGAGGTGTTCAATATTTAATATTAATGAGTCCATATTGGCAAATAATTAAATGATCATCAGATGAGAAAGAAGGAGTAAAACAAAGAAATCATTTTGCTATACAAAATGCAAAAAAAAAAAAAAAAATCAATCCATATGATGAAAGGCCTCTTTTAATTATTAAAAGAGGGACAAACAATAGGAAAACCATTTGCAGCAAATACAATAAACTTCGTTTATTCAGTCTACTAATTTTTTAATTAACTAAGTATATATTATGGTAACGAGTTGAATAAAAAAACTAATTATCTTCATAAAAACACATTTTACTATGTCAATGTTAATTATATTAAATATATTATTTAATAACTACATGTGATTAAATACGTAGTGAATAGCAAGGGAAATCTAAGAAAAAACTGAATTTAAGAACTGATGTGCTTAAACAAATTTTCTTACGTCTAAGATTACATTACAAAAGTAATAGAAGAAATAATGTGCATTTTACAATGAAAAAAATTTTCATAACATAATACATCTGTGGAAATATTAAAAATGTAGTTTTGTAAAGTAAATTTATATGCAACTTAGTCATAGGAAACTCTGTAAGAACATATGTAAATATTATATATTGTGCATATATAACATATAATGTATTAAAATATAAAATAGTGTTCATTGATTAATAGAATAACAGTTATCACTTGCTGGTGGAGATATATTAATATATTGTCATTATTATTATGTCTTTTCTACATCATTTATATAGTAACAGCTTACATTATATTTTTAAATAAGGTTCTTATCATCCAAGTATGCTGGCTAATCTGCACAACTATTGAAGTAGAGTGTCTACACAGTTTTCTGTGACTTGTGAAAAATATCCTCTACAGACATTTTGTATCACAAACCTACAGCCAAATAGCTCAGAGTTAAATCCACTCATTCTAAGTCTTAGCCCCATGTTCTTTCTAGTATATGTGTGTATATATCTATGTTGCAAGATCAAGAATGTGGAGTGTTGCCTTAGTAGCGAAGTTCGTAGCTGAGGATTTGTCTGGAAGAGGGAAAATATGTCAAAAAGAGAGAATACTATTAAAAGGAGTAATTAAACATTTTTTAAGACAGTTGCTAACTTCACAAATGTCCTTATGATTCACCATGTGCCTAATTGTTAATGTGAATTTGCTTGGGTTTCAACACTGATGTGAAGTCAGAAATTTGCATAAACAGTACTGTGTGTCCCATTTTTTTGTGCACAGATTATTACCCCTCTGGCTGGAAACTTTGTTAGTAAAAAATATATAAAGGCTTGACTTTATAAGTTGTCTGCAAATAGTATTAATATTAGACTGTGATTATTGAAGCATGAATTTAGAAGATAAGAATAATGAAAATGTTCTTATTAAAATTATTTTTAGTTATCAAAAAATATATGCCCACTATAAAAATTTGGGATATCTAACAACATAGGAAGACTCACTTTTGATCAGAACCCCCATAGAAATATAATGCTTGATATTCCTTTCATTTGCATTCAGCTGTCTCCTTCATCTGTCCCTCCATTTTTTCCATCTTCTCTTATTCTTTCTCTGTCTCTTTTTGTCCTTTTCATTATCATTGCTTTTTATGTACCAACCAATATCATATATCTGGCTTTATATCTTTCAGCTTATTTGTAGTTAAGATCAAGTGGCATATGTAGTATTGAGTTTTGCTTTCCTATTTAAAAACCAATCAATTTATATTATGATAATTTTTCAACATATTTAATTATTTGTTATAAATACAATCTTAAAGGGTTTTATGATATGTCATAGGAAGAAGTGCTTCCTTAAATTATACTATTAACATGGGCCTGAACTCCTTCTTTTTAAGCTGCTTCTCATCCTCATTGCTATAGAACAATGCCAGAATTTCTATCCTCCAAATGATTTTTAAATATTTCACACATTCATAAGAGGGTATTTCGAATTTAGGTTAACTTTCTGAATATACACAGAAATAACACTCAACATAATTTAGTTTGTTTAGTTTGCATGTGCGTGTGTATTTAGAAAGCTCAGATTCTAAAAGAGACATCCCTTTCATGGAAAGTTCATATTTAGTGGATTATGCATTTCAGGATTCTGAAGATCAATATAACACATACATAATTTCATTATTTTCAGCTATTTGTCCTAAAGCTCTTACAAATTGACTGTGCCTATTTGACTTCAGAGGTATTTAAAAAACAGACTGAATTATATGGACCCAGTAGAATTATGAAATGAAACAGCTAATATAAATTACTTTTTTTTCAAATTCTTACTTGCTGAGTGAAAGTTGTTATGCTATCAGAAAGAAAATCGTCTATGGCGTATTAGGCAGAAAAATAAATACTATAGCCAATGGCTATTTCCAATTCAACATTAAAATAAAGGATTTGAGACAGAAAATTGGTGCTCCAAAGTTACCTATCTGAAAATAAAGGCTGTTGAACCTCCTCTCAGAACCGTAATAGTCAGGTTTGGGGAATTCTAGACATTCTGTAGCTGTTTCCTGAAGTTCAGAGTAATCAATCCAAGCAATCTCACTTGCTTTGCCTACTGTTCAATGGCTGTGTCTTATTTTTTTTTCCTTTTATTTTTCTGTCTATACTCAAGATTTCAAAGTACCAGACCCTGAAAGAACACTACAGTGTTAGAGTTCATATTGCTGTAATTTCTCTTTGCTTTGTGTTGTGAATTCTTTTGGCTGTTCTTCTTGCTTTTTCCCCCTTTCTATAAATGAAGTCTAAATCTGTTATTGCCGCATAAAGAGTAGGCCTCTGATATGAACATCAAGAAAATTGTGATTTAGTGAAATAATAATGCATTGAACTTGGGTGACACTTTTCCTTACAACCTTTCTTCAACATTAATCATCTTCACACTTCCCCCATCAGGCAGATCAGCTCTCCCTGTTTCACAGCAGGGAAATTTGACAAAGAAGCAAAATGATATGCCAAGAATTGTCAAACTTATTAAGAACCAAAATGAAAACAGATTTCAGAGTTTCTCAATAGTAAAACCACAGTATTGGTAGCTGCCTATATGATTTTTCTAGGTAGACCATCTCAGCTAAGCAGAGAGCTTACTTACTAACAGGTTCATGAAAGGGTAACAGAAAGTCAGAAATATATGTATTACTAGCCCTTGTGTTTTTGACATAAATATCTGTAAAGAGGCACAGTTAATTTTTTCAGAGATCAATGTTCTCTGAATTAATTCACGATTAATTCTTATTTAATGGGACGCAGAGCGGATGTGTGTTTAAAAAGAACCTCTTTCCCACCAAAGCAGTACTGACCATTTACTCTGTTTATATCTGGGAAAAGAAATTCTGATGTGATACAACTGAGTCTCAGAGACTCCCTTAGAAAGTGTACTCAGGCTTAAAGTAGAACATAAGAAAAATTTAAAATATTTTTAGTATCTTTCTTGTGACTGTTTTTGAATGAGTCTAAGTTACTCTGTGCTTGTTCTCTCTCTCTCTCTCTCTTTTTTTTCAATATCCTTTAACCCCACATCACTAGGAGCACACATGTATTTGAGCAAGTGGGTTGTATGTCGCCTTTTAGCACAGGAGAATGCACACCAGAAGAAACTAGGCACTTTACTAAGTGGGTGCTACAAAAGATCTAAGAATGTCTGAGCTTTGTTTAAGCAATTTGGGGAAATAATTCCCCAAAGGAAGGGCTTTTTCTGGATACAGTGCTTTCATGAAGTAAGAACAATTCTATGACTGAATCTCTTCAGAAGTTTTATCCACAAGAAGGATGAATGAGAGCAAGCCTACCACTGTGACCATAAAGAAGTAACAATCACCCATGTTAGCCAAGTTAGGGGAATGTTGAGTCATTTGTCTAAATGTGCTCTTCTCCTTGTTGTGTTACAGTTTGGTTAATGTTTATGTTTTTCCTGAATGCAACATTGCTATTAAGCGATCTTGTCTTTGTCTTAATGTATCTTAGTCCCAGTGTAGCCTTGTCTCATAGACTGGTCTTTTGTGAAATCATTATGTCCATCGGAGGAACACCAAGGTGAAGTTGTGAGGGCCAGGCAAACCCACAGCAGCACTAAGGTCCAGCTGATCATATCAAGCCAGCTCCTGAATCTCAGGGACTGTCATCTGCTTTCCCACACAGTTATCACATAATCCCAGGGCCTGCAAAAAGATAAACTATAATGTGAAGTGGACACTAGATGAGCAATAAGGGAAGGAAAAAGAAAGGAAGTAACTTAAATTGCAGTCTAATATACATTAAATAAGTCATCGGGCCTCACAAATAGCCAGTCAGTTTCACAAACATAGGGGACTGTGCATGTGTTTGGAGCAAAAGCAAGCTATGGTCATGAGCAACATTCACTTGACTTCAAGAAGAATGAAGAGTCACAAAGAAAGAGGAAGAGGGACAGAGAGAGGGAGATAATTTATCTAGGAATCTAGGTCTGAGCAGGATTCAGAGAATCTGACCTGGTCATATAAAGACTAGATTTTTCCACAGAAATTAAGAAGCCTTGTATAATTTTCATCTATACATGTAACAAATAACAAAGTAAAACTACACACATTTTATCATTCAATTTCTACTCAATATTCAGATATAGCATTTTTTGTATATATTTAAACATTTGTATTTGTTATTCCACCATGCAGTTATAATATTAATTCATTCCACAAAAAGTTTCCAACTACATACGACATATAACATGGAGTGTATATTGCACGATGATTGCTACCCTTTGAGAATTTGCATTGAATGAGAAATACACATATATTAAAAGGAATGTGAGAAACTTTAAAGATAAGACTACTTGCTAGAACAGGCTGCTGTTTACTTCCCGTATTTCTGTCTTGAAGATGTCAAAAAATGAGAGAAATGTAGATGGATTTAGGGAAACTCAGACCCCGTAATAATAGCAAAAAATACAAAAAAAAAAAAAAAAACAACAACAAAAAAACAACCTGAGGCTTTCAAAATTCATTTGTAACTCGTTGAGAGAGGAAAACTGCAGAGTGGAGAAAGGACAGAATGCCACATTTATGGAAATGGTTTGGGCATGACTGTATGTTTGCCCTCTTTCCTGTCTTTAAATTCAGTTATTCATCAGAATTCTTATGCTTATTTTTCTACTTAAAAGTGTCTCTTAAAGTTGTATCAAAATTTTAAAATATTTTTATACATTTCATAATATATCTTATTCGTGCTTGGTCCTGTTTGCTAAACTCTCACCAAACTCAGAAATTACTTCTCAAGGAGAGATCCTGATATGGAATTTATTCATTCTTGAAGAAATTTTGAAGTATATCAAAATAGTTTTGAAAGAAAAGTAAAAAAAAAATTTCTACATAATAAATGCATGTTTCTTGAAGCACTTAGAGGCACTTTCTCTTACTTACAAACCTTGATATAAAAATAATATCTATGCTATCTAAATCACAAGCTCAGTGCCTCATAAGGACTACATGTATATGTAGTAATTAAATTTGGAAAACGAGAAAGAGAAAGAGAGAAGAACAGATCCAATTAGTAATTCAAAGACATTTTTTAGAGCAAATTTGGTAAGTTTAGGCTATTACCATTTTTCAACAATGGAAATCAATATCGGCCAAATGTACATCTAAAATAGGAAGTGTGTCCTTAAAAGTACTTATAATTCTATAAAACATCCTATGAACTTTAAGTATTTGTTCTTGTTGTTCAGTTGCTCAGTCATCCCCAACTCCTTGTGACCCCATGACTACAGCACACCAGGCCTCCCTGTCCATCACCATCTCCTGGAGCTTGCTCAAACTCGTCCATTGAGTTGGTGATGCCATCCAACCACCTTATTCTCTGTCGTACCCTTCTCCTCCCGCCTTCGATCTTCCCCAGCATCAGGGTCTTTTCTAATGAAGTATTTACTTGAATTCTACTGTGTTGGTTTTGACTTTAATATATTTCCATTATGAGGTTAATAAAAGTCCAAAATTTCAACCAAGCTCTGTTCAGTGCTTTCTAACTTCCCACGATCTTTCTTCATACGGTTATTGCTATCTACAGTCATAGGAGAGAATTCAGGAAATTTTAGAGTAGTAACTTGCCATCTATATTGCAAATCAGTCACAATGTTCCACGCAGAATGGACAGAGGAGGCCCAAAGCCAGAAAATCCTGACATTTAAAAGGCCTTGACATTATGCATAGATCCGTAGCCAGTTACAAAACAAGCATAGTTCACTCTCACAATAGGGCTAATGTGCAGCCGGGTAGCACAGCTCTGTTTCAGATTATTTCCTCTTTGACAGAATGACTTGAAAGGTCAAGAGTTGGCCGTTAGATTTTCACCCTACACTTTCAAATGGACTCTTTTCAGCCATTTATTATGATTATTCATTAGGAAATTCTCTATGTTATTGGAACGATATGTCCCTTGATTAAAAGCAGTTTAAGGTACTGATTATTAAATAATGAGTCTTCTAACAATGTCACTTTTTAAATTTATGTTTAAAACCTATATATCTGTCTTCATTTATATATGGCTTCCATCTTGAATTGAAGTATTAGAAATGCACCTCTATATCTTCTCATCTGGTCATCATTAAATGAATGTATCATTAGAAGAAAGACATTTTTTTTTACATATCAGTAATATTGTATCTGTCTATATTTATATGTACCATATGATAAGTTTATATGGGTTCAGCTAATTTATCTAATTAGAACAATTCAACTATGAAAACTGCAAATAAGAGAAATGTATTTGAACTAGCAAGGACCTAAAGGAAATGCATAATAATGATATAGAGCTGCCCCAGAGAATCTCAGGGCCAAGAGCCCAGACCTCAGGACTGGAGTAGACTATAATGCCACATGATTACTTCCTTGATTTACACTGCATTTAAATGCTGAAGTTTGGATTCAATCTCTGTTTTTCTGAATCATAGTCTAGGGCTCATTCCAGTATAAAACTAAGATTATTCTGACAAGAATCGCAAGCTTTTTGGGTTTTGTATATAACTGAAATATACATCTCCTGCACATTTGAAAATATTTTTTCCTCTTGAATTAAGCTCTTACATAAATATATACACTCATATCAAGAAACCCACAAGGAAAATGATGGATTTGTCATTAAACACAACTACAGTGAACATTTGTAAACTTATCTTAAATGCCTAGTGGTACAGGCGCTCTCTAAATAGTAAGATAGCTATGGCTATCATAGTTCCTTATATGAGTACTATGTGAAACAATGTGTGCCTCTAAGAGGAGAAGCACAAATAATCATACAGATACATAGCCACACATTCTCAAGGCTCTGCTAGCCTCTGTTTAGGGCACTGGCTTAGGGAGAGATAAAATGCTGAATACCCCATGCTGTAGAAGAATGACTGAAGAATCATTTCCTTAGCAGAGTTTCTCAACATTAGATAAGCAAATTTCTTCATAGTTGTATCTAAAAGCATAGCTGTTTTTGAAAGCCTAACTAGTTCCTATTCTATGACAACATGTGATTAGTTGGAAGTAACTATATAATGAGTATTTTGCAGACATGGTGTTTTTTGAATGAAAACATATCTACTTAAAAAAAAATTCCAATAAGTTATAACAAATGAAATTTCTGTTTAACATTTCAAATGATATATATGCTTCATCTTTCTCTGATGAATCCTTATTATGGAAGTTTTAATGATGTGCCACTGAAGACAAGGGCAGAAAATATAGAGGTTCCAAGTCTCAGCAAAACTTTGGAAGATTAGATGCTATTTTCACATATCCCAGAATGCTATAAGAAATTCATAGCAGAGAGAGAAAAACAGGGTTAGGCAGAAAGAGAGAGGGAGAGAGAGAGAGAGAAGAGAAATAACATTTTGTCTTAATTTCACCAGGTAAGAGTAAATACTAGCATCACCTGTATATGAGATGTTCTCTATGGAACTTTTTATTTGCTAACTAATGTTTTTATGTTTTAGACTTTAAAACATACTTTAACTCCCTTTTTCCCATCAAACTAAAGGTCTTTGAGGTCAAACTGAGACTTAATTTTCTTTGTAACTGCCATGGCACCTGACTCACTCTGGGTGTTCAGCAAACTGTGTCGTTCGAGATTTCATGGATTATCATGCACAGCCCCCAAAAGATATGCTGTTCCAACAAAGAGGAAAGAGAATTAAAACAGAGCATGACAATACAAAAAAAAAAGGGTACTTCCCTATATGCCTCTCTATTTGCAATAAATTATTGGTGGAGCAAGAATTGTTCTGACCTGGAGGGACGAAGATGCATGTTTCAGAAATGTTGCTATTCTGGAAACAAAAAAATTGTACTTAAAAATTTTTAAAAAAGAAAAGTACAGTGTCTGCTTCTGCCCCACCTCCCTCTTTTGGTTAACATGTGGTGGTTAGAAACTTGAAAGTAATAAAATCTCCAGGTCTTCAGCAAATATTTTACATGTGATTCTACCAATGCCTTAATATATGGTTTAAAACACACCTGGAAGTCCCTAAGATAAAATTATAGAAAACTGGCCATCAGCAGGCTTTGCCTATATGTAGAAAGGTAGAATATTCATGGGGAAGAATAATAAAAGGCAACAGAGACCCACAATTTCAGAATGGATTTTGAGAGGATATCACATGCAGTGTATTTATATATTTCTTAGAAAATAATACAAATAGTCTAGTTAGCTCAGTCTGGCTGAGCTTACAATATGTCTAATGTGTACTTGCTTTTTTGCCTGGAAAGTCAATTTTCTCCTCGTCTAGAAAGCAGGTTGGCTAAAGGAACAGAGAATTGCACATACACAGGATGTATTGAAAATGAGGTTTATTAACTTCACATTTTCTCAATAGAAAGCCTTTCTACTGTCATGAAAAGAAAAAATCCAATACATAACTTTGGAAACATTTTTTTTACAAGCCTTTACTATGAGTCCTTCATTTGTCTTGGAGAAAAATTGAGTTTTGTATTGGAAAACGTTACTGGAATGTATTCAGTTTCTACGTTTCCTATGCTTTGATCTAGAAATGTAAAATATGTGATGTAACGAAATCTGATAGTAGGTCTTAGATGTATGTTTTAAAATTTGAAGCCATTTTATTTCAAATATCAGGCTTCCCTTGTGGCTCAGCTGGTTAAGAATCTGCCTGCAATGCGGGAGACCTGGGTTTATTTCCTGGGTTGGGAAGATCCCCTGGAGAAGCGAGAGGCTATACACTCCAGTATTCTGGCCTGGAGAATGTCATGGACTGTATAGTCCATGGGGTTGCAAAGAGTCGGCATTGACCGAGTGACTTTTGCTTTCGCTCTTTCACATATCACATGTATGCGAATCATAGAAATTAAAGTATGGATAAAGGAAAATACAGAATATGGTTCAACAGAAGGGAAATGCATCTAATTAAAAATAATTGTAGGGTTTCCCTGGTGGCTCGGATGGTAAAGACTCTGCCTGCTCTGCAGGAGACCAGAGTTCAGTCCCTGGCTTGGGAAGATCCTCTGAAGAAGAGAATGGCAACCCACTCCAGTATTCTTGCCTGGAGAATGCCATAGACAGAGGAGCATAAAGGACGACAGTCCATGGGGTCGCAGAGACTCAGACACAACTGAATGAATAATACTTTCACTTTCAAGCATTCTATAGTATTTTTATAGTAAATTTATTTATCCATATATTTCATATTTCCACTGGTCTTCCTTTCTACAGGCCCAGGCTTCCGAGATTATTGCCTTTGAAAATAAGACATTTCTATTGTATTTTTGCAGTACAACAAATTTTCTAAGCTTACATTTGTCTCAAATGTATTTATTTTTACCTTCAATTTTTAAAGAAGATGCTGGATATAGTACACTAGTTTGATTTGATTTGTTTTCTTTTAGCACTATAAAAATGTTACATTGCCTTCTGCCTTCACTGTATTTGACATGAAGGGCACTATAATGCCTGTCATTTCTTTTCTTTTTTTTTTTTTTTTCTTCTTCTGAATGAATTGTGTATATTTTTCCTGACTGCTTAATTTTTTTTTTTAACTTTTGGATTTCAGCAACTTACCTATATAGCATGCAGTGGTGGCTCTCTGTATTTTTTGGTTTGGAAATCATTAAGTTCTTGGATCAGTCACTTAATATCTTTCCTCAATTTTGGAAAATATTCTGCCTTTTATTTCCTCTCCTCTCCTTCTGAAAATGCCAAGCATATTTAGATTTCATAATTTGATGTCTCCCCATAGACCTCAGACACTTTTAAAAATTATTGTTATTATTTTCTTGCTATGCTTTATTCTGTACAATTTCTACTAACTTTATTTTTTCTTGTCCCATGTCTAGTCTTGTATTATTTCCATCAAAAAGTTACTTATTTTAAATATTTTATCTCATGTAATTTTTTATCTTGTACCATATTTAGAGTTTCCTTTTATTTCTGGAAGTTTTCCATCTGTTTTTAAGGGTTCAGAACACTATACAGTCTGCTCTCTAGTATGTGAAAAGAGTGCCTTCATATGATTTGTCAAAAGTTAGAATTGTTTGATGCAGGAGGGTGACGCTATTACTGTGCTGTTACAATCAACCCAGAAGTTAGCATGAATTCATTCTTAGTGTTTTATCTAACTTTTCGTTATTCTCTTATAAGCTTCAGAGTTTGCTGATGTTGTCTTTATTGATTTCAGTTCAAATTATCATTTATTATTATGGCTGATGTTTTCATGAATTTCCAGAAATATGATTGTTTACCTTCTGGTTTTTAAGACTCTCTTGCTATTTTTCAGATTATTCTGCTAAATTGTACCACATTTGGTTTTCTTTTGTTCTGAGTATGATAGATTTTATTTACTTTATAGTCAGCAGTTAAGTCCAATTAAAATTTGAAGCATATAGAATATATAGTGACAGCTATATGTTCTATACCTGGATCTGAACAAAAAATAAATTGGAAAAACCAGAACCTGAGAAATATGTAGAATTACAGCAAATGACCTACTATTCATGTCACTGCAGACCCAAAGGGAGATAAAAAAGATAATGGAATTGAAAAATTATGCAAAGAAATAATGGTATAATGTTTCCCAAATTTGGCCTTAAAACTCCAAAACAATAGATTCAAAAACTAAGAAATCTAGAAATAGGATGAACTAAATGAAATACACATCAAGACCTATCTTATTCAATACTCTGAAAGTTAAACACAAAGAGAAAATTTTGAAAATGATCAGAGAGAAATGCTTTAAATATAGTACAAAAAAAAAAAAAAAAAAGCAATTTGAAAAAGAGCTTATTTCTCATCAAAAGCTATGGAGACCTGAAAGAAATGGCACATTTTTCAAATACTGAAAGATAATAACTGTCAACACATAACTCTATACTGTGAAATTATTCTGGAATTATTCTTAAATTATGAAGGGAAAACTGAGACAGTCTTAGATGAAGAAAAAATGAAGGCAAAATATCAAATCTTTTAAGAAGAAAATAAAAATAAGAGAAGGAATCCTGGATTATCAGAAAGGAAGAAAAATGGTAAGAGCAAAAATATGGCTCAATACAGTAGATTTCCTTCTATTGAATTTTAAAATGTTTTTGGTGATTGAAACAAAAATCATATCACTGTCTAATGTGATTTGTAACATATGGAAAACACTGAAGAAATCAGAGAATATCTAAATAAATGGAGAGATACATTATGTTTATGAATTGGAGGACCTATTATAGATAGCATATCAACTTGGTATATAAGATTAATGCAATTCATATGAAAATCCCAGCAAAATGTTTGGTATATAAAGACTGAATTATTCTAAAATTCATATGGAGAGTAGATGGACTCTATAATATTAGCTCATAGTATAATAACTATGTGGCTGCAATATTATGCTGTATTGTTGAGGTCATTTAAAGAGAATAAAACACCCTGAAAGAGACCCATACATATGCTGACAGCTGATTCTTGACAAAGTTGCAAAAATAAGTCTATTGAAGAATAGACTTTTTGATAAATAGTTATTGAGCAATGGGATATCCATGGAGAAAAGGGAAATGAGCTTGACTTAAATTTCATACATTGTACAAAAATTAACATACAATAGATCGTATATTTAAATATAAAATGTAATACTCTAAAACTTTTAGAACATAACACAGAACTTCAGGACTTAGGAATCAGTGAAGAGTTCTTAGACATGACACCAAAAATAAGATCCATGAAAGAGAAAAAAGTAAATAAATTGCAACTTATCAAAATTCACCATTTTTTCCTTTGCGAAATACTCTGTTCAGGTAATCAAAAATGCACTATAGGTTGGGAGAAAATACTAGCAAATTAAGTATTTTTGATGCATGAGTCCTTACAAAGGACTTATACTGAGAATATAAAAAGAATTCTCATTCATTCTGTAATGAAAAAAGGAAGATATAATTAGAACCTGGAAAAAGAAAACACATGAAGAGATATGTAACCAGAGGATATATAGATAAAAAGTATAGAAAAATAAGTCTGCTAAGAGATTTTAAAACATAACTAGATGTTAGACTGAAAATACAGAGAAGATCATTATAAGTTGTATTATAAATCTTTTGTTTCATTTTTTTAGATTTCATGTATAAGTGATATTATATCTGTCTTTTCCCATCTGACTTACTTTACCTAGTATGATAATCTCTGGGTCTATCCATTTTGCTGCAAATGGCATTATTTCATTCTTTTTATGGCTTGGTAATATTCCATTGACTATGCCAAAGCCTTTGAATGTGTTGATCACAATAAACTGTGGAAAATTCTGAAAGAGATGGGAATACCAGACCATTTGACCTGACTCTTGAGAAACTTATATGCAGGTGAGGAAGCAACAGTTAGATCTGGACATGGAACAACAGTCTGGTTCCAAATAGGAAAAGGAGTATATCAAAGCTGTATATTGTCACCCTGCTTATTTAACTTATATGTGGAGTACATCATGAGAAATGCTGGGGTGGAAGAAGCACAAGCTGGAATCAAGATTGCCGGGAGACATATCAGTAACCTCAGATATACAGATGACACCACCCTTATGGAAGACAGTGAAGAGGAACTAAAAATCCTCTTGATGAAAGTGAAAGAGGAGCATGAAAAAGTTGGCTTAAAGCTCAACATCAGAAAACTAAGATCATGCCATCTAGTCCCATCACTTCATTACATAGATGGGGAAATGGTGAAAACAGTGTCAGACTTTATTTTGGGGTCTCCAAAATCACTGCAGATGGTGATTGCAGCCATGAAATTAAAAGAGGCTTACTTCTTGGAAGGAAAGTTATGACCACCCTAGACAACATATTAAAAAGCGTAGACATTACTTTGCCAACAAAGGTCTATCTGGTCAAGGCTATGGTTTTTCCAGTGGTCGTGTATGGATGTGAGACTTGGCTGTGAAGAAAGCTGAGTGCTGAAGAATTGATGCTTTGGAACTGTGGTGTGGAGAAGACTCTTGAGAGTCCCTTGGACTGCAAGGAGATCCAACCAGTCCATCCTAAAGGAGATCAGTCCTGGGTGTTCATTGGAAGGACTGATGCTGAAGCTGAAGCTCCAATACTTTGGCCACCTCATGCGAAGAGTTGATTCATTGGAAAAGACCGTGATGCTGGGAGGGATTGGGGGCAGGAGAAGGGGACGACAGAGGATGAGATGGCTGGATGGCATCACCAACTCGATGGACATGAGTTTGAGTAAACTCCCGGAGTTGGTGATGGACAGGGAGGCCTGGCGTGCTGCAATTCATGGGGTTGCGGAGAGTCGGACACGACTGAGTGACTGAACTGACATGCTAGCGTGTGAGATGAGTGCAATTGTGCATTAGTTTGAGCATTCTTTGGGATTGCGTTTCTTTGGGATTAGAATGAAAACTCACCTTGTCCAGTCCTGTGGCCACTGCTGAGTTTTCCAACTTTGCTGACCCATTGAGTGCAGCACTTTCACAGCATCATCTATTAGGGTTTGAAATAGCTCAGTTGAAATTCCATCACCCCCGCTAGCTTTGTTCATAGTGATGCTTCCTAAGGCCCACATAATTTCACACTCTAGGATGTCTGGCTCTAGGTGCATGGTCACACCATCATGGTTATCTGGGTCATGAAAATATTTTTTGTACAGTTCTTCTGTGCATTGTTGCCACCTCTTCTCAATATCATCTGCTTCTGTCAGTACCATACCATTTCTGTCCTTTATTGTGCACATCTTTGCATGAAATATTCCCTTGATGTATCTAATTTTCTTGAAGAGATCGCTAGTCTTTCCCATTCTATTGTGTTCCTCTATTTCTTTGTATTGATCACTGAGGAAGGCTTTTTGTGTTTCATGATATTCCTTGGAACTCTGCATTCAGATGGTCATATATTCTTTTCTTCTTTGCCTTTTGCTTCTCTTCTTTTCTCAGCCATTTGTAAGACCTACTCAGACAACAATTTTTGTCTTCTTTCTCTTCTTCTTCTCAGATTTGGTTTTGATCTCAGGGTCCTGTACGAGGTTATGAATCTCCATCCATATTTATTCAGGCAATCTATCAGATGTAATCCCTTAAATCTATTTGTCACTTCCACTGTATAGTCAT
Source organism: Cervus elaphus (assembly GCF_910594005.1). Classification (NCBI taxonomy): domain Eukaryota; kingdom Metazoa; phylum Chordata; class Mammalia; order Artiodactyla; family Cervidae; genus Cervus; species Cervus elaphus. Next base: position 47,422,007 of record NC_057845.1, read on the forward strand.
AAGTGGTTTGATTTAGATCATACCTGAATGGTCTAGTGGTTTTCCCATCTTTCTTCAGCTGAAGTCTGAATTTGGCAGTAAGGAGTTCATGGTTAGAGTCGCAGACAACTCCTGGTCTTATGTTTGCTGACTGTATAGAACTTCTCCATGTTCGGCTGCGAAGAATATAATCGATCTGATTTCAGTATTGACCATCTGGTTATGTCCATGTGTAGAGCTGTCTCTTGTGTTGTTGAAAGAGGGTGTTTGCTATGACTGGTGTGTTCTCTTGGCAAAACTCTGTTAGCCTTTGCCCTGCTTCATTTTGTACTCCAAGGGCAAATTTGCCTGTTTCTCCAGTTATCTCTTGAATTCCTACTTTTGCATTCCACTGCCCTATGATGAAAAGGACATGTTTTTTTGGTGCTAGTTCTAGAAGGTCTTGTGGGTCTTCATAGAACCATTCAACTTCAGCTTATTCAGCATTACTGGCCGGGGCGTAGACTTGGATTGCTGTGATATTGAATGGTTTGCCTTGGAAATGAACAGAGATCATTCTGTCATTTTTGAGTTTGCATCCAAGTATTGCATTTCTGACTCTTTTGTTGACTATGAGGGCTACTGTATTTCTTCTAAGGAATTCTTGACCACAGTTGTAGATATAATGATCATCTGAGTTAAATTCACCCATTCCAGTCCATTTTAGTTCACTGATTCCTAAAATGTTGAGGTTCACTCTTGCCATCTCCTGTTTGACCACTTCCAATTTGCCTTGGCTCGTGGGCCTAATATTCCAGATTCCTAAGCAATATCGTTCTTACAGAATCGGGCTTTATTTTCACCACCAGACATGGGGCGTTGTTTTCATTTTGGCGCATCCTCTTCATTCCTTCTGGAACTATTTCTTCACTCTTCTCCAGTAGCATGTTGTGTACCTACCAACTTGGGAAGTTCTTTTGTCAGTGTCATATCTTTCTGCCTTTTCATACTGTTCATGGGCTTCACAAGGCCAGAATGCTGAAGTGGTTTGCCATGACCTTCTCCAGTGACCAAATTTTGTCAGAACTTTCCACCATGACCCTTCTGTCTTGGGTGGCCCTACAGGGCGTGGCTCATAGTTTCATTGAGTTTAGACAACCCTGTGATCCAAATCACCAGTTTGGTTAGTTTTCTGTGATTGTGGTTTTCATTATGTCTGCCCTCTGGCTGATAAGAAGGGGCTTGTTGAAGCTTCCTAATGGGAGGTAGTGGCTGTGGGGAAAACTGGGTCTTACTCTGATGGGTGAGGTCATGCTTAGTAAATCTTTAGTCCAATTTTCTGTTGACTGGTGGGGCTGTGTTCCCTCCTTGTAGTTTGGCTTAAGGTCAAACTCTAGTAGGGGCAATGGCAGTAATTGCGACTTTCTACAAAAGAATTTATGCCAGCATCCCACAACCCCCAGGACTGTTGTATTCCGTGCCTCTGACCCTGCGGCAGGCTATTGTCAGCCCACGCCTCCACTGGAGACTCCTGAACACACACCAGCAGGTCTGGCTCCGTCTCTTGTGGGGTCACTGCTCCTTTCTCCTGGGTGCTGTGCACACAAGGCTTTGTTTTTTCCCTCCACGAGTCTGTTTCCCCAGTTATGTGGAAGTTCTGTCATCAAATCCCACTGGCCTTCCAAGTAAAATTCCCTGAGAGTTCTCATTCCCGTTGCCAGATCCCAGGTTGGGAAATCTGTGGGCCCTAGAACTTTTGGGACAGTGTGAGAACTTCTCTGGTATCATTGTTCTCCAGTTTGTGGGTTTTCTGCTTGGCAACTCTATGGTGGGGCTATTGATGACCTCCTCCAGGAATGTACACATTTTAAAAATACTGGTCTTCCTCTCTCTCTCTCTGTTTTTTTCCCCCAAGATTGTTTTATTTTGAACTATCACCTACTCACTTTGTAGGTTAAAGTTTTTACTTCATGCTGCAGCTATGTTGGGAGGTGCTTTCATGAGTAACTTATAAGTTTAATAAGTAAAGAAACCCTCATTTACCCTTTCCCCTAATTTATTGCAGTTATTCTCCCATGACCATTGCCAATTTGAACACATAAAAATCCACAGTGTAGATACAAAATAACTTTTATATAATTCACTTTTGGGGGAGAGCAAAACTTAAAATTTTATTCATGAAAATTAGTCATAAGAAATTCTAGGATCAGTGTACTGTCTAAACTTAGAAAGCAGAGATCCTATTTCAGTATTACTTATTGTTACATCTTAAGACTAAAAGGATTATTCCTTCCCCCAAAGAAGCATATTCAAATTACCAAAAAAGATTAATCATTCTGTGAACATAAAAAGAATTAAGATTTTCCTCCATGTTTAAAATTCAGGAGGAACACCTTCTGAGTCTCCCACATAGTTTAAAATTAGCCAGCATTTTTGCATATAGTACTCTCACATAACAGTATTTTAAATATATATATATATATATATATATATATATATATATATATATATATATGTTCTGTTGGTATTTAATTACTTCTGTTCATAACATATATCTGATGTCCATTTTGGATAGCTTATATTACTAATAAATCATTATCTTGACACATACTGAGGCATTTACTTGTGCTTACAGGCTTCTTAGATTTATTCATACTTAGTAAGTAATAAATAGCAGAAGAAATTCATTATTTTTTAAACTCTCAGACATTTAGCATGAAAAATGCATTTGCTTTTGTCCATAGAGCTCCCAAACATTCTGTTGTATAAGGAGACGGAACATTACAATAGGAAGAAAGACAAAGAACAAGTTAGGTAGTTGTGGTGTGACATCCTGCCAAATCGTTATGATAAGCCTGTACTGTGCAACAGATGAAATAGCATTCTGCATTGTACAGAAGCAATTAGGAAGTGGTTCCCTAGGCTACTTTAGTCAACACTATTTTGAAGAGGCGAAATCATATCAAGGATCACTTTCATTAAAGAAACTCCAAAGCTAATTGGATGTGTTATTAATACTGTATATGTAGGATTTTTACTTGAAAAAGATTGTATTTTCTTTTTTACTTGAACATGGTCAGAAAGGATTATGGCTCAGAGGGCAGATACCAAAATGACCGTATAGAAACAAGTGAAATAAAGATATTACATATTTAATTGATTTTCATTCTTAGTTTAACTTCATTTTAATGTATGAATTTCAACCAAGATGCATTTTTCGAAATCAACAATGTGAAAAGCAATATTGGTTTTAGCTTCTCTTGTATTGTATTAAATTTTTATCATTTTATTCTCTGTTTTTATACTTTTCTTTGTGACCAAAAATACTTATATATGTGACATTTCAGAGCTTCTTTTCATTGTTCTTTTTTGTTCAGTCATGAAATCCAGTTGTGGGAAAAAGCTAAGCAGAGTTTGTCAACACCATATACCTACTACCTATATATACCTACCTATATACACCTACCTACCTATATATACCATATAAGCACAGCAAATACACTAAGAGTAATGTGATGCGTTTTCTACTCCATGGAGATCCATGTTCCTTTAAGGAAATAAAACAACAGGAAAGAAAACACAGAACTATAGAACCACACATGCAGGACACAAAACTGAGATGCCGAAATCTGCTGTTTTCCTCCACAATAACAACAAGCTATCAGAAAGAGAAATTAAGATGACAATTCCATTTAAAATTGTATAAAAAAGAATAAAATACCTAGGGATACATCTAACCAAAAAGGTAAAAGACTTATATTCAGAAAACTATATGACACTGATGAAAGAAATTTAAGACTACACAAATAGAAAAGATGTCTCATAGTTTAGAAGAATGAATGTGGTTAAAATGACCATATTCCCAAAGACAATCTATGGATTAAATTTAATCCTTATCAAAACATCAATGACATTTTTCATGGAGCTAGAACAAATTTTATGGAAACACAAAGACTCTGAATAGCCAAAATAATCTTCAGAGAGAAAAGAAAAAGCTGGAGATATATACTCCTTGATTTCAAACTACTACAAACTACAGTAAGCAAAACAATATAGTACTGGCACAAAAGCAGATACATAGATTAATGGAACAGAATAGAGAGCCTAGAAACAAGTCCCCAACTTCTAGTTAATCAAGACAAGAATATACATTATGGGAAAAGCCTCTTCAATAGTGGTTTTGGGAAAACTATACAATATATGCAAAAGAATAAAGATGGATGACTTTTTCACAGAATATACAGAAATAAATTGAAATGGATTTTTAAAACTTAAGTGCAAGAACTGAAAACATAAAACAAAACAAAATATCGACACTGGAATTAGCAATATATTTCAGGTATGTCTCTTCAGGCCAAGAAAGCAAAAGCAAAATTAACAAATGGTGATAAATCAAACAAAACCTTTGCATAGAAAAGGAAATGACCAGCGATGGGAGATGATGTTTGCAAATGATATGTCAAATAAGAGGTTAATAGCCAAGATATACAAAGAACTCATACAACTCTGCATCAAAAACAACCTGTTTTGTAAAATGGGCAGAGGACCTGAATAGATACTGTTCCAAAGATATACAGATGGTTGAGACACGTGGAAAGATGATCTACATCACTAATCATTGGGAGAATGCAAATCAAAACTACAATGTGATACCCCCTCACTCCTGTCAGATCGATGATCATCAAAATATAACAAATAATGAGTGTTGGAGAGGATGTGAGGAAGAGGGACTCTTCATATACTCTTGGTGAGATTCTAGATTGTTGAAGTTGCGATGGCAAACATTATGAAGATTCCTCAAAAACTAAAAACAAAGTTGCTATGAATGCATGCTCAGTCACTCAGTCATATCCAATTCTTTGCCACCCTGTGGACTTGTAGCCCACCAGGCCCTTCTGTCTGTGGGATTCTCCAGACAAGACTACTGGGGTGGGTTGCCATTTTCTCCTCCAGGTAATCTTCCTGACCCAGAGATCAAACCCATATCTCCTGCATCTCCTGCAGGTGGATTCTTTACCACTGAGCCACCTGGGAAGCCCTAAAGTTACTATATAAGCCAACATTTTTACTTCTGTGCATATATATCCAAAGAGAGGAAAGAAAAAAAAAAAACATTGATTCAGAAAAGAAAAAAATACAAGCAGTTCAAAGTTCATTGTAGCGTTATTTACAATAGCCAAGACATGGAAGCAACCAAGTGTCCACTGACAGATGAATGGATAAGGAAAAATATATCAATATACATGATTACTCAGTTGTAAAAAAAATCTTGACATTTGTGATAACATGGATAGATCTAGAGGGCATTATTCTAAGGGAAATAAGTTAGAGAAAGATAAATGCCACATGAAATTTCACTTATATATGAAATCTGAAAAGTGAAACAAACCAATAAACAAAATAAAAGAAAGAAAATAAACTAAACAAAAGAAAGGCTCATAGATAGAACAAATGGTAGATGCCAGAAGGAAGGGCATAGGGAATTCGGTGAAACAGGTATAGTGGATTAAGAGGTGCCAACCTCCAGTTATATCATAAATAAGTTGGAGATGAATATATAGCATAAGGAATGTGGTCAATAATATCATAAATTTGTGTGGGGACAGATGGTTATTGAATTTAACATGGCGATCATTTCATAATGTGTACAAACATCAAATTTTATGTAGTACACTTGAAACTAATATAATATTACACATAAAATATATTTAAATTTTAGAAAAGGAAGATTTTTAGGTTGAAATGATATAATCAATTGGTAATTATTTTACTTTAATGATAAGCATGTTACCATGTACTTTTAACCACTTTCAACATAATTCATCTAATAACTGTTAAAAATGGCATAATTCCTATAGCTATTATAATTATGAATCCACCCTCAGGCCACTGAGGTGTTCCCCTATTGAAAGCAAATGCTTCCTAAACTATAAATAACTCTTTTGATGGTGGTATTGATGTTCTGTAGTATTTTGAATGAAAATTGCTTTCATGGGTACTGGACTTTTACTTTGTTCATTTCTGTCTTCAGATAGAGCCCAAGGACATTTAACTATTTTGAGTATCCTTTTCTCAACCACCTGGAGAATCTCCATTTCATTAACAGATGAGTATTTCAGACCACTAGTCCTCAAAGTCTTTCAGTAACTCTGAAATTCCTATCTGTATAGTCAGTTTTTCTGTTATATTTAAAAACAAGCTGCTCAAATGAACGTTGTCATGTACACTTCAATCTTTTATGCCTATCCATTTCATAGGGTCACCTGTGTTTAACACTGGTTCCTAGTAAACACTTCAAGGACAAAAAAAAAATATGTTTTTAAAGTAGGTGTACTCTTTGATTAAGGAAAGGGAACTAAAAGTTCTAAACATTAGTATCATATTCACATTCTCATGATGAATTATATTATTCTTTATTTCCTATAAAATTACATATTTATGGATGAAAATAAGCATTCAAAATTATAAAAATATGTTATTTAGCAGTTACAGGTATTTTTTTTTTGTAAGTAGTGTAAACTGCATAATTGTTGAACATAGCTTTTAGCACTCAAATTTCTTCCTTTTATTTCCTCACTGCTGTTCTTTGTACTTTGAAAATGTTAAATATTTACCAATGAAAAGATTGAAGCTCCTAGACTCCAACTGTCTAAAAAATAAACATTTGATTGAATGTTCCTAAAGAAGTCACAGAATTTATAGACCATCTTTTTTCCAACTACAAAAGGTCAACAGAATGAACACTAAAATGCATTTTATATACCCAGTTGAGATGAACATGAAGGCTGATAAGGAGTTTATCACTATGAAAGTATTTCTTGCTTTATTTGTGGCTGCACTATGAAATTTTTTCACATCTAGTCTGCAGATCATGGGGATTAAGACTATTTTCATAATAAGATTTTGGTGTTACTTGCCATTTTCACTTCTTTGACACTGCACTAATGATGTAAAAGCAATAGTGGGTAAAAGTAATTGTACAAATTGGACAGTGGCGCTGAATTGTACCAGCAGTCACTTGCAGAGAAAATAAAATGCCAATTTCACTTAAGATAAACTGGTAACATTTATTCACTTGATTAAATAACATTAAATATATCTTTTTTTTTAGTGGATTTTTAAGAAAGTATTCCTTGCAAAGAAAATGGGAGGCAAATTGTGATTATTAAGACTTCAGCATTTGGCAAACATTTTCTTAAAAATGAGCAAAATGAGCATGCCACTTCAAGGAAAACAAATGACAATATTTACATTGAATGATAAAATTTAAGGTTTTAAGAGAAAAGTAAATAAAATTGTAAAACATGTACCTATTACCTTGAGGTTGGCTTCCTGATTCTTAAAAACTAATTAAATCAGTAGTGACATCAGCAAAAAATATAGTTTTCTTTTGAAAATTTTAAATGTATAGTGATAACATTTGGAACAAATAATCAGTGAGCCAATATTTCCTGAATGACCAGTCCATGATGTTCTGAATCACTTATGGATAAAATATTCCTTCAAAGTGCAAACAACACAAACAAGTACTAAAGTTTAATGATAAGCTTTAAAAGTTCACATTGCAATTTATTTTGAAGAAATTACAAGTTGAATTTTATTTAATATCATAAAAGGATACCCACTATTATCTAAAAAGACTATTAAAATATTTTCCATTTGTAAAGTATATATTTATAGCATCCCTACTTTTTTCATATATTTCAATCTAAGAAACAAATTAAAATTGTCTTCTCAGCCAACAGTTAAATATATATATATATATAAATATAAATCTCCATTACTTATCTCACTAGCTTTTTATTGTCCTGGAAATGTCATCATTTTTCATTTTTATAAGAGATATCAACTTCTGTAAAAGTATAATGGGTTTTATATTATTATTAACTGAGTTAAGAATTAAATATGTATTTTTTGCTTTCATTATTTCAATATGAAGAATATTATTAGATATACTTGCATTAAGAAAAAGCTCTTTAAGAATCTCAATAATGTTTAAGAGGAGGCAAATATTTCTTGACGGGTCAAGTTGTTTTATTTCGTGACCTAAATGCTTGTTGCACAGGAGTTCGCTTTGAGTTTAAGTAATTAAACTGTAAATTTTTTGCTTTGTACTCTTTTGTATACATGCAAGCTATATTATACAATTTAAAAAGCTTTAATAACAGAAAATTTCCCAGAATCTTTTGAGAAAGACTTTCTCATTATCATGAAACTTCCTTTCTTATGGGACATGACCAAAAAAACAGGTAACCTAGATTGCCAGTGATAGCCACCTTATGATGAGCCTTGGAATAATTCTGGGTCTCCCAAAAGCAAGAACTTATTAATTCTAATAATATACCTGCATGTTTTTAATTTTAAATACAGAATTTTATGAAATTATGGCCATATTATTTATTCCTTCCTGATGCTTATCCTTTCTTTACGTAGTATTATTTAATTGAATAGAAAAGCATTGAATAAAAGAGATGAATGGTCATTCCCGCTTTTTTCTAGAGCTCCAAAACAACAGTTTTAAATCTGCACTCTTAAATATGCTTTTTGCTGAATTCTTTGACTTGTTGCATTCAGAAGCCATATATGTAACTTGATATGTTTTTAAACTGTGAGCAAATGTTGAACTTTATTAAATAATTTTGTCACATTTATTGAAATGATTGTATGGGTTACATCCTTTATTCTGTCACTGTGTTGGATTGTATGACTGACTATTTTTTAAGTGTTAAACCAATTTTACTCTCCTGGTTAATTTTGTAACCAATTTGGTAATAAGATAAAACTATTTTAGATATATGTCTGATTTTAATTTGCTATTTTGTTAAGTGTCTTTCAAGTATGTTCATGACCTGTAACTATCCTTTCTTGTAATACCTTCATCTCTGAGGTTAACCTGGACTCAAAATAGATTGGGGAGTATTCCTTCTCATATTTATGGTAAATTTTTTAAAATTAAACTTATTATTTTGAGATAATTGCAAAATTGCATGGAGTTGTAAGAAATAACACAAAAAGATTCCCATGTACGCTTTATGAGTTTACCACACTGGTAACATTTTGTGAAACTATACAATATTTCCTGGACTTCCCATCTGCCTGCCAATGCAGGAGACACAGAAGACATGGGTTCAATCTCACTGTCAGGAAGATCCTCTGGAGGAGGAGATGGCAACCCACTTCAGTACTCTTGCCTGGAGAATCCCAGGGACAGAGGAGCCTGGCAGACTACAGTCCATGGGGTTGCAAAGAGTTGGACACCACAGAGTGATTAACACTTTCACTTTCATACAATACCACAACCAAGATATTGACATTGATACAATAAAGGCAAAACAATTCTATTAGTTCAATGATACATTATTCTTTTTATACTCACAGAACATCCTTCCTACACCCTACTCCCTATCCATTAAGTCTGCATAGCCCTTATCTGTTATGTAAACAGAATAATATAAAATGTTATATAAATGAAATCATAAAGTATGTAGTCAGTATTTTTCAGTCAGCAAAATTTTCTGGAGATTCATTTGTGCTATGGCATCTATTAATGATTATTCTTTTATATCATTGAATAGTGTTCCACAGTACAAGTATATCACAACTTGTTTAAGCCATCAACCATTGAATGAAGCTAGATAGTTTTCAGCTGATATGAGTATTTATGCATAGGATAGTGTGTGAACATAATATGTTCCTTTCTTTGAATTAAATGCCTAGGAGTACAAGTTTTTGCTTATATGGTAGTCATATGTTTAATTTTGCCTACTGTTTTTGCTTTTGCTTTTCTTTTTTATTGAGATAAAATTCACACAACACAAAATTAACCATGCTAGAATGTATAATTCAGTAGCATTAGTGCATTCACAGTGTAGTCCAGTCATTACTCCATCTCATTATAAAACATTCCATCACCCGAAAAGACTCCACACCCATTAAATAGTCACTCCCCACCTCTCTTTGCCACCAGCCCTGATAACCACTAATCTTCTTTCTGTCTCTATGAATTTAATTATTTTTGGTGTTTTATGTAAATGGAATTATATAGTATGTGGCCTTCTATGTCTGGTTTCCTTCACTTAGAATAATGTTTTTGAGGTTTATCCATGCTGAAGTATGCATCAGTTTTCATTCCTTTTGGGCACTGAATAATATTTTGTTGTATGGATATATGCATTTTATGTATCCATTTGGTGATAGATGTTCGGGTTGTTTCAACATTTGGCTCTTGTGATTAGTGCTGCTATCAATATCTGTGTACAAATATTTATTTGAATACCTGTTCTCAATTCTTGAGTATATATCCAAGAGTGAAATTGCTGGATCATATAGAAATTCTGTGTTTAACTTGTTGAAGAACCACCAAATTGAGATAGTGTTTGTGAGGGCCTGCAGTATAGGAAAATTCTTATTTACTCCTAAGGTACACCTATAAAAGGTCCTAATCCAAAGTAGAGATTTTTTTTCTTAATAGAGCTCATCCATAATTTAGTAAGTCCCCAGATTTCAATTGCTGATGCTCATAGCCTCATGAAGTGTTCAAAAGTGTTCATCAGTGTCCCCAGTTCTATTAATTCATTAGCAATACAGCCGATTCCCACTGAATTGTTAAAGCCCAGGAAAACAATAGTTTCCATGACCTGAATAATCAATCTACTAGGTCTCCAATGTATCCCATATCCTGACCTAGTAATTTTTCACTATCCAATTAATTTAAAAATGACTTGAAGCAGAATTTTAAAATATTTATATTCTGATCTTCTTGGTATTTTAAAGCAAGTTCTAGGAAAATAATTAGACTGCCATTAATTAAATACCTATTATTTCATTATTTAATTTCTACAAGCACTAGAGATTCATTCTAAATGAATGGCTACATCAATTATCCACTATCTGTTCTGAAAGGCAAATTTTCCCTTTCCATTACACTGTTTCAGGATACTCCCTTGCACAAAATAAATCATTCATCCCTTCCTTTGACATTTGTACTTTGCCAGTAACAGTTTGTAAACAGTTTGTTATCTTCCTTTCTCAGATATCATTTAATCAATGTCCTTCTATTTCCTCATTCAGTTCAGTTCAGTCACTCAGTTGTCCGACTCTTTGAGACCCCATGAACCGCAGCAGGCCAGGCCTCCCTGTCCATCACCAACTCCCGGAATTTACCCAAACCCATGTCCATCGAGTCGGTGATGTCATCCAACCATCTCATCCTCTGTCCTCCCCTTCTCCTCCTGCCCTCAATCTTTCCCAGCATCAGGGTCTTTTCAGATGAGTCAGCTCTTTGCATGAGGTGGCCAAAGTATTGGAGTTTCAGCTTCAGCATCAGTCCTTCCAATGAACACCCAGGACTGATTTCCTTTCGGATGGACTGGTTGGATCTCCTTGCAGTCCAAGGGACTCTCAAGAGTCTTCTCCAACACCACAGTTCAAAAGCCATCAATTCTTCCACGCTCAGCTTTCTTTATGATCCAACTCTCATGATCAGTTCTAAAGATGTTTTCCTTCATCTTTTGGGAACTCAAAATTTTTTCCAACATGTTTTTGAACAATTGATTCTCAGAAGTTAAAAACATATTCTGCATTCAGTAACAAAGCCTGTATGAATTTGACTACCGAAGGACATGAGAAAGTTTTACAGTGATGGAATTAGCCAATATCTTGGCTGAGTTAGTATTTACACAACTATATGTCTTTATCAAGACTCATAGAACTTTACAACGAAGACAGGTAAATTTTTATTGTACATGAATTTTTAAAAGTGAATTAAAATATAATTTGGAGAGGAAAAGAAGGCAATGGTATTCTCTCCTTGATAAAATAAAAGCATAAACTAGTGCCCATACTAGTCTATAATCACAGATAATTCATAGCAAAGTCAAGTAATATGTTTTATAGCACATGTGCTATCCTGGCATTATTTTATTACCCCTAAATGCAATCATCTTGACTATCTGGTTCTGCTCTGCATTGTCCAATAGCCGGTGCAGCTATGTTAATTTAAAGTTATTCATGTTAAATAAATTAAAATTTTAGTTTCTCAGTCACACCAGCCACATTTCAAGTGTTTGTTTAAACAGGCAAAATACCCTTAAGGCTACCATATTGGACAATACAGACATAGAACATTACCATTACCACAGAGCAATCAATTAGACAGCTCTGTTCTAAATAGTAACCTAATTACTGTTAAGGATACCCAAACTATTGTATTGTTCCAGCCTTTCAGCTATTGGAAATATTTGGTTTAATATATATGTGTTGTATTAATATCTTGTAAGATTTATGTTAAATGTGTGATTAGTTATATGCTGTAATCTGGGTATTAGAAAATAATAAAGTCTTTGATTCCCTAAAAATTTGAAATCATACATGAACAATTTATTTTTTCATTTGCATACTCAGGCATGTCCTACTCTTTGCGAGTCCATGGAGTGTAGCCCATCAGGCCCCTCTGTCCATGGGCTTCTCCAGGCAAGAATACTGGAATGGGTTGCCATTTCCACCTCCAGGTGATCTTCCCCATCCAGGGATGGGGCCCACATCTCCTGCATTGCAAGCAAATTCTCTACCACTGAACCACCTGGGATGCCCCATAATAACAACTAGGTTTATACAAATATATATTCACAGATCAATGTAGTTCTCAGTATAAAATACGACATTAAGCCTGACACAAATCTAGTACCATAAGAATACAGAAGGACGGGTTTTTTCAACATAAGAATGAAGATGAATCAGTTTTTAGGCCATAAAAGTAGGGAAATCATAAGGACTTGAGGCCATAAGGAAAAAGTGAAATATCAAAAGCAGGTAAAGTAAAATCCATAAAAAATTTATGAAATGTCTGCTATCCAAAAGTCTACAAGCAATAAATGCTGGAGAGGGTGTGGAGAAAAGGGAACCCTCTTACACTGTTGGTGGGAATGCAAACTGGTACAGCCACTATGGAAAACAGTGTGGAGATTTCTTAAAAAACTGGAAATAGAACTGCCATATGACCCAGCAATCCCACTTCTGGGCATACACACTGAAGAAACCAGATCTGAAAGAGACACGTGCACCCCAATGTTCATTGCAGCACTGTTTATAATAGCCAGGACATGGAAGCAACCTAGATGCCCATCAGCAGATGAATGGATAAGGAAGCTGTGGTATATATACACCATGGAATATTACTCAGCCATTAAAAAGAATTCACTTGAATCAGTCCTAATGAGATGGATGAAACTGGAGCCCATTATACAGAGTGAAGTAAGCCAGAAAGATAAAGAACATTACAGCATACTAACACATATATATGGAATTTAGAAAGATGGTAACAATAACCCTATATGCAAAACAGAAAAAGAGACACAGAAGTACAGAACAGACTTTTGAACTCTGTGGGAGAAGGTGAGGGTGGGATGTTTCGAAAGAACAACATGTATATTATCTATGGTGAAACAGATCACCAGCCCAGGTGGGATGCATGAGACAAGTGCTAGGGCCTGGTGCACTGGGAAGACCCAGAGGAATCGGGTGGAGAGGGAGGTGGGAGGGGGGATCGGGATGGGGAATACGTGTAACTCTATGGCTGATTCATATCAATGTATGACAAAAACCACTGAAAAAAATAATTTAAAAATAATAATAATAAAAAAATTTATGAAATGTCATAGTGTAAAAAATTCTGAGTGAAAAGGAGATATGAGAGATAAAAACCTAGAGAACTGCATGCTTTCCAGATTGACTAATACATTGATTAATCAAATTTAATATATAGAACTTATTTCAGAAGGAAAGTAAGAAATAATACTAGAAAAACAGATGTAATTATATTTGTGAGTCTTTGATAAGAAATAGATTATTTTAACAAATATAGTTTGCTTCATAGCGGTAATAGTTTACAGCCGTTAATTCAGTTAAGCTGTGATTCAGTTAACTCAGTGTGTTAAGAATATGAGTATAACAGCCTGATTATAATATGCTAGAGTCTAGTCTGAAAATAAAGTGCTGGAAAAGACTTCTGAGAGTCCCTTGGACAACAAGGAGATCAAACCCACCAGTCCTAAAGGAAATCAACTCTGAACATTCATTGGAAGGACTGATGCTGACACTGAAAGTCTGGTACTTTGGCCGCCTGATACAAAGAGCCGACTCACTGGAAAAGACCCTGATGCTGGGAAAGGTTGAAGGCGGGAGGAGAAGGGGACGACAGAGGATGAGAAGGTTGAATGGCATCACCGACTCAATGGACATGACTTTGAGCAAGCTCTGGGAGTTGGTGAAGGACAGGGAAACCTGGTGTGCTGGGGTCCATGGGGTCGCAAATAGTTGGACATGACTTAGTGACTGAACAACAACTTAGAAAACTGGAACTATATCGATGAGGCATAAAAATAACAGTTTGACAATAGGCATGGACAGATATGAATGGATGGGAGAAACAGTAGCACAATTCCATGTCATCTATCATCACTGATCTGATCATTTTTTTCAAAGGACACAAAAAAGAAAGGATGTGTTTAGTAGTGAGTGAATTTTCTTCTAAGAGAGACAGATGATCAAATAAAAAAATACATATTGCTATAAATAATATTGATCTTTGTGATTATTACACCTGCATTTCTATCTATAATGAAAATAGTTTTTAAATCTTTCAACTGAAAGTGGAAGAAAATTAAATCCCACAAAAAATGGCTAATATATATAGATCACTAGTTATTTGAGGTATAACATTTTCTACATCCATGTTTTTAGTTCATTGTCATAGTCACACTTTTAGGTAAGATCTACTGCTATTAATATTTTTAAGGACAAAGATATTTAGGTTAAGACAGAATAAATACTTTTTAAAAGAGCAACCAAGTCTCTGAGTTTATTGTAAACACATTTGATGCCTAATCCCAAGTTCTGTATGTTACATTTTATGCTTCCTCAGGTTTCCTTTAGATTCTTTAGGTTATTCTTACCTCATATAGGCTTCTTTATTGATTGCAGAAAACATTATTCTACTTCTGATAGTTATACATTCAAAAATATATTGGAAAAACTTATAAGAGAAAACACAAAATTATTTATTTAAAATTATGTGTGGCTTTATAAATTGAGATAAGGAGTTTAAAATATTAAGTGTAGTGAGGAAATTAATTCAATCTGTTATTTATGAGAGGGAGAAGATAGGACATACATTTTCTTTTCTTTTTTATTTATTTATTTATTTATTTTTATTAGTTGGAGGCTAATTACTTCACAACATTTCAGTGGGTTTTTTCATACATTGATATGAATCAGCCATAGATTTACACGTATACATACATTTTCTAATGAAGAGATGGTGTGCTCTGTAGAGTATGGATCACAATGGAACCATAGTGATATTGAGGTTAACAGTTGTAAAAATGATTGTAGCAATAAGGGAGAGCTGTTTTTAGAGTAAGAATTGTTTTAAAGAAGGAATATTGAAAATGATGAAAAATGTACTGTAGTTAAAGGTTTAGAAAAGATCAGACTTGAGAGTACTTACTGATGGGAAGTAGGGTTAAAAAAAAAAATGAAATCAAGATAATATACCTTCAACTGAAAAAAATACATATGTATTTTTAATGTCACATATTTAATTGTAGGTTGTAGTTTATTATAAATAAAACATTAAAGCTCTTTTTACAAAATTGGTAAAAAGTGGTAAACTTACAACAGCATCTGATATCTAACATTGAGCTCTTTCCGGTCGTGTCACTAAATTGTCATAAATTTCAATTAATTCTACCTAGTGTATATTATAGTAAAATATAGTTCTAGATCCAGAAAATGCTTTGTTTCAGAATGCTATTTTAATAGAATACTAAATTTCTATTTTAATAGAAATTTTTTATATTTATTTTAAATACTAAAATTCTATTTTAGTAGAATACTAAATACTTCTCTATGATTCACTAGAATGAAATACTCTAAGTCTGTCATTTGTGTTTATCATTTCACATGGTTAAAATATTTCCTCATATTTTAGCCCTTCCATCTAATTCTTCAGTTTAGATAATGTAAATCAACTCAAACAATTTTTTACAAATTTTGAAAATAAATTTTTATACTTTTTTTCATGTATGTACTTTGATTTTAAATGGTCTTATTAGTCAATGAAACCAGCATTAATTTTATTTTCATGCTTTTCCTAATTTATTTACATTAATTCCACATTTTTATAAATATTAAAATTCATGACATCTTAAAAATTTTGTCTATCTGTAGTGATTCATTTATGTTTAAATCATTCAAACTTTTAAGCAAGTATATCAAAGTAATTTTAGTAGCAGTAAAGTATTTTGGATGGATATATTTGTCCTGTGTTTCAAACAGTATACTAATTCCTATAGAAAGATTCCATGATAGAATACATTCAGCTGATATTCAAAGAGTAGTTTATGAAATGACATAACAGTGAAAACTAAAAGATGGTTTCTGCCTTCTCATTAAAATACTTGTGTATTAAATGATCATTAAAATGCAATTTCACATTTTCTTTTATCTCAAAATCTATTTTGTTTATGTAGGCAATGATGGATTAAATTATTCTAAATATGCACACATATTAACAGCTTTCTTGTGTGTTCTTTTGGATAATGGATATTGTTGTTCAGTCACCCAGTGGAGTCCTACTCTTTGCGACCACGTGGACTGCAGTATGCAGGCTTCCCTGTCCTTCACCATCTCCTGGAGATTGCTCAAACTCATGTCCACTGAGTCTGTGATGCCAGCCAACTATCTTATCCTCTTTCACCCCCTTTAGTTCCTCTTTGCTTTCTGCCATAAGGGTGGTGTCATCTGAATATCTGAAGTTATTGATATTTCTCCCTGTAATCTTGATTCCAGCCTCTGCTTCATCCAGCCCAGCATTTTGCACGATGTTCTCTGCATATCTCAGGAACAGAGAAGCCTGCCAGGCTACAGTCCATGGTGTTGCAAGGAGTCTGACATGACTGAAGTGACTGAGCATACGTGCATTCTGCATATAAGTTACATAAACACGGTGACAATATACAGCCTTGACGTACTCCTTGATTTATTTGCTAAACTGCAAAGTGCTATTTAAATGTAAGATCTTATTATAAAAATATTATTTTACAAGTAGCAACTGAAAATGCCTCCTGTATACTTTAAAACAAATATTACAGTTTTCTTTTTTCCTTTACAGATCTTGGTATTGACACAATCATCAATTTTCCCACTTCACTGCAAGTTTACTAAGTCAGTAAATTTTGCATTGATATAACATGGTTGTCATGTGACCTAGATTTTTAAAATGTATTTGTCTCTCATCAATCCTGCATTTAAATGTTTGATT
Organism: Cervus elaphus; assembly: GCF_910594005.1. Classification (NCBI taxonomy): domain Eukaryota; kingdom Metazoa; phylum Chordata; class Mammalia; order Artiodactyla; family Cervidae; genus Cervus; species Cervus elaphus. Next base: position 47,439,285 of record NC_057845.1, read on the forward strand.
AATACTTTCTTAAGTCAATTGATATTTTCTACTTTTCTCTCCTTGAGAAACAGACTGACAAAGTGAAAAGGTGTTGATTTCTGGTCCCTTCTCTTTTTTCTTTGATTTTTGTTGACATTTTACTGGATATATTTTAATAACCTCTCAAGCAGACTAGTGCCACATTATCATTATTTTATTTTATAGTCAAATAATCAGTTTAGATTTATTGAGACAGATACAAATATGTAGAAATAAAACATATAAATGAAAGTTAAAAATATGGCATTTTCAAAGTACTATGTAGAAGCTTAATCATCTAAAATCTACATATTTCATAAATATCTGTAAGAAAATAATTTTGACATATATATTATAATGGTGATGTAAATACATGTGGAATTTAACCTATTTGACTGTCAGAACCCATTAATCCACAACTATTCATTGAGCTTCTATGTTCCAGAGACTACTATTTGTAGAGGGGATAGGAGAGGATAAAGGCTTAATGCCTGCCCCCAAGAAGGTCACACACCGAGGAGGACTCAGGCACATAACAAACAGACATATATTCATGCTGTAGAAGAACACGAGAAAAGAGTGCCTAACGTGATGGCTGAAGTCTGAACAGGACTCCGGGGGAAGAATTAGCAAGGAATTCTAGCCAGGAGGAAGAGTGTGTTCCAGTACTATAGATCAGAGACCAAGGATGATTGAAATAACATGCGCTTTAAATGTTATATTACAAGAGGAAAGGCCCATGGGGCAAAGCTTTAGAGATCATCAGAGACCAGGTCAAGGAGGCCCTATTAAGGCATTTGGAAGACTTCCCTGGTGGCTTAGACGGTAACGCATCTGCCTACAATGTAGGAGACCTGGATTCAATCCCTGGGTCGGGAAGATCTCCTGGAGAGGGAAATGGTAACCCACTCGAGTATTCTTGCCTGGAAAATCCCATGGATGGAGGAGCCTGGCAAGCTACAGGCCATGGGGTCGCAAAGAATCGGACACGACTGACTGACTTCACTTTCACTTTCATAGGGCAATGGGGAGAGACCGGAGATTTTTAGAAGAGGTGTACAAGTGCTCAGATTTGCATTATTGTGGATAGTGTAATTCCAAGTTTATGAGTTAGGGGTCAACAAGATCAGATGTTAGGCAGCTTTAGTAAAATAAGTTGTGATGGCTTTGGCTTGAGTAATAAGGGGAAGGATGAAACAGTTTGGGTAGATAGGTAAAAATCAACACATATGAACTGAAGTGAAGTGAAGTGAAGTGAAAGTGGGTCAATCTTGTTCGACTCTTTGAGACCCCATAGACTGTACAGCCTATAGAATTCTCCAGGCCAGAATACTGGAGTTGTAGCCTATCCCTTCTCCAGCAGATCTTCCCAACCCAGGAATCGAACCTCCTGCATTGTAGGCAGATTCTTTACGAGCTGAGCTACCAGGGGAGCCCAACAACACAACTAAGAGCAGGAAAATATTTCTTTGGCTAAGGAGTGAGTGATATTTAGTAAACATGATTGCCAGAAAATTTTCCAAGGAAGATTTCCCCTTTAACACTTTGAGTTTCTTCAGTGTGAAAAAAGAATACTTTTTTTTCATCATGTTTAAACTCATAAAATTGATAAAATTTATTAATGTCTACTGATTCTAGCACCATGAGGAAATTTTTTATTATTCATCACAAAACAATCTTTACCATTATTTGTCAGCTGTTGAGTAAATTAAGAAAAGAGTGAAGTGTTTAAAAATTATGAACATTATAATTTTGTGTACATATTAGACCTTATTTTAATGATATAATCTTGCTAGAAAAGAATATGTTTCATAGACCTCTTTGAAAACATTTCCTAAAGTCTACCTTTACCACATAATCACATCCCTCTTTTTATAATGGCTTTTGTTGGTAAAAATAGAAAAGCAGAGATTGAATTCCAGTCAGTGATAATAAGTTAACCATACATGGCTCAGCTAGTTTTTGTTACTAAGCAAAATAAACGAGGTATTGTCTTTCTCTTGCTTAAGACTGAAAGCTTTTATATTGTACATGTACATTAGTGAACCATTATATTCTGAGAAATTATTGGCTTTTTCTTTTCAAAAAATGGCTATAACTTTGACTACATTTTATTAAATATCATTTTAAGAAATGAATTATGGGCCCTATTACTTCCATTTTTAACAAAGTTCTCTTATCTTTGTTCTTAAAAACAGTCTAAATGAAAAACAAGTCTGAAGTTAATTGCAGTCACCTGTCATTTTCCTTTGCAGAATGCAGCATAACTCTTACAGGATCATATAAGAACCATATAGATCACTATTTATTAGTAGGCGAAAGCAATTACATTGAATGAGAAAGGAATCCGCCTCCCCATCAAGCTGTCCTCTATTCTTGACCTTCTGCATGCTTCCTTGTAGCATTTAATATCATGATTCATCTGTAATGATGTTTTACATTTCTACAAGATAAGAATAATATTTGTGTTTAGAAATCTTCTTGCCTAAAAATTATATCTGAAAATCCAAAGACAAGCCTACAGGTTCAGGTTATTTTTTAAAATAGAGGGAGAGAATATGATGTGGGTGGTTTCTTAACCACGTGATATAAAGTGTATATTCCCAAAGCAGGTATATGACATGAAAAATTTGTGTTGAGAATCAGTTGATAATAAAAATCATGTAGATTTCAATTCCTTTAAGGAGATATATATTGTTATTTAAGTAAAAGTCAAGCAATTTCTATGTGAAATTATTCTTTTTAAGTGACTTGGCACATACTACTTGATATGTATGACTGCTTCAGTTGCTAACTTCCCATGTACCACTGTGGGAAGATTGAACTCAATTGTGTATAATAACATTGTATCATTTAAAACAAATTCTTCTTTTATGAAAGGCGTAGTCTCAAAGCTTATGAAATTTCTCTAAAAAGAAATGGAGTCTGGAAAGTAAACATACTGTTCCTTGAAAATTCATTAAGTAGGCCTAATTTCTTGTGCAGTGCCACATTCTTGCAGCCTGATGAAGAAAGTTAGAGCAAAAAGATTTGACAAGTTTGAGCAGCTGGTCAGTCAGTCAGTCAGGTCAGTTACTCAGTTATACCCAACTCTTTGCAATCCCATGGACTGCAGCACGCCAGGCTTCCCTGTCCATCACCAACTCCCAGAGCCTACTCAAACTCATGTCCATTGTGTCAGTGATGCCATCCAACCGTCTCATCTTCTGTCGTCCCCTTCTCCTCCCGCCTTCAATCTTTCCCAGAATCAGGTTCTCTTCCAATGAGTTGGTTCTTCATATCAGGTGGCCAAAGTATTGGAGCTTCAGCTTCAGCATCAGTCCCTCCTTTGAATATTCAGGACTTATTTCCTTTAGGATGGACTGGTCGGATCTCCTTGCAGTCCAAGGAACTCTCAAGAATCTTCTCCAACACCACAGTTCAAAAACATCAATTCTTTGGCCCTCAGCTTTCTTTACAGCCCAGCTCTCACATCCATACATGACTACTGGAAAAACCATAGCTTTGACAAGACAGATCTTTGTTGGTAAAGTAATGTCTATGCTTTTTAATATGCTGTCTAGGTTGGTCATAGCTTTTCTTCCAAGGAGCAAGTGTCTTTTAATTTCATGACTGTAGTCACTATTTGCAGTGATTTTGGAGTCCCCCAAAATAAAGTCTCTCACTGTTTCCATTGTTTCCCCATCTATTTGCCATGAAGTGATGGAACTAGATGCCATGATCTTAGCTTTCTGAATGTTGAGTTTTAAGCCAACTTTTTCACACTCCTCTTTCACTTTCATCAAGAGGCTCTCTAGTTATTCTTCACTTTCTGCCATAAGGGTGGTGTCATCTGCATCAGTTCAGTTCAGTTGCTCAGTCGTGTCTGACTCTCTGAGATCCCATGAATCACAGCACACCAGGCCTCCCTGTCCATCACCAACTCCCGGAGTTTACTCAAACTCATGTCCATCGAGTCGATGATGCCATCCAGCCATCTCATCCTCTGTCGTCCTGCTCCCAATCCCTCCCAGCATTAGGGTCTTTTCCAGTGAGTCAACTCTTTGCATGATGTGGCCAAGGTATTGGAGTTTCAGCTTCAGCATCAGTCCTTCCAACGAACACCCAGGACTGATCTCCTTTAGGATGGACTGGTTGGATCTCCTTGCAGTCCGAGGGACTCTCAAGAGTCTTCTCCAACACCACAGTTCAAACGCATCAATTCTTCACTCCTCAGCTTTCTTCACAGTCCAACTCTCACATCCATACCTGAAGACTGGAAAAACCATAGTCACTAGACGGACCTGTCGGCAAAGTAATGTCTCTGCTTTTTAATATGCTATCGAGGTTGGTCATAACTTTACTTCCAAGAAGTAAGCATCTTTTAATTTTGTTGCTGTAATCACCATCTGCAGTGATTTTGGGGCCCAAAAAAATAAAGTTTGACACTGTTTCCCCATCTATTTCCCATGAAGTGATGGGACCAGATTCCATGATCTTAGTTTTCTGAATGTTGAGCTTTAAGTAAACTTTTCCACTCTCCTCTTTCACTTTCATCAAGAGGCTCTTGAGTTCTTCTTTACTTTCTGCCATAAGGATGGTGTCATCTGCATATCTGAGGTTACTGATATGTCTCCTGGCAATCTTGATTTCAGCTTGTGTTTCTTCCAGCCCAGCGTTTCTCATGATGTACTCTGCATATAAGTTAAATAAGCAAGGTAACAATATACAGCCTTGACATACTCCTTTTCCTATTTGGATCCAGTCTGTTTTTCCATGTCCGGTTTTAACAGTTACTTCCTGACCTGCATACAGGTTTCTCAAGAGGCAGGTCAGGTGGTCTAGTATGCCCATCTCTTTCATAATTTTCCACAGTTTATTGTGATCCACACAGTCAAAGGCTTTGGCATAGTCAGTAAAGCAGAAATAGATGTTTTTCTGGAACTCTCTTGCTTTTTTGATGATGCAGTAGATGTTGGCAATTTGATCTCTGTTTCCTTTGTCTTTTCTAAAACCAGCTTGAACATCTGGAAGTTCTGGGTTCACATATTGCTGAAGTCTGGCTTGGAGAATTTTGAGCATTACTTTACTAGCATGTGAAATGAGTGCAATTGTGTGGTAGTTTGAGCATTCTTTGGGATTGCCTTTCTTCATGATTGGAATAAAAACTGACCTTTTCTGGTCCTGTGGCCACTACTGAGGTTATTGTTATTCTTCTGTCAATCTTGATTCCAGCTTGTGTTTCACATCCAGCCTGACATTTTGCATGATGTACTCTGTATCAGTTGAATAAACAGGGTTACAATATACAGCCTTGACATACTCCTTTCCTGATTTGGAACCAGTCTGTTGTTCCATGTCCAGTTCTAAATGTTGCTTCCTGACCTGCATACAGATTTCTCAGGAGGCAGGTCAGGTGGTCTGGTATTCCCATCTCTTTAAGAATTTTCTACAGTATCAGCACAGAAACTGTTCTAACCATTGCCAGCTTCTTTAATGTCCTCAACTACATAATTTACTTTTATGATGTGCTCATTACATCATCCCAACTGAGAATAGGAAGTATGTGACTAGTGGGAAGCCCATCTTGTTTTCTAGGAGTACAATTCCACTAGCCTGAATGGAGTGGTATAGTATAAATATGATATAGGGTCCATTTGTGTCTTCAGCTTTAGAGAGTTTAGGCTCACTTGCATCATAGTTGTAGCCCGTGTGATGATAAAAGAACCAAAAAGAAAAAAAAACAGCATGGAATAAAAATTTGATTATCTGTTCCCATTTTGTTGTTGATATTTGCATGTTTATGATGGAAGTGAACCATGAAAATATCTCATCTCTTTCAAGATTGTTAGCAATGTTCCCCATAGCAACAACTTCTTGTTTCCTTTAGACAAGAGTAACCAAGACAACCTCAACATTATGAACATGGTGTATGTACAGCTACTATCTGAAAGAAAATAGATGTCCATTTTGGTAGACTGTGATTTGATAATTTTTCTGCTACCCAGAAAATTATTCCTACATTCAAAGACACTGCCAAGTCTTTAGACAAACGAGAAATTCACTGATATGGCCTTTTGTGCACCAACCCCAGGTATATCTTTTAAACATTTGTTTTATAATTTTAAAAAAGGTACCAAAGTATTCATGTCAATAGGATGGAGAAGCAAACATTGGAAGGGCCATTGAGGAGAGAGCTATTACATACTGAAATTACATTGTCTCCTGTGAATTAAGAGTGAAATCTACTATTTCTCTTTTGAAAATCACTTTGGCTGCAGCAGTAGGGGGTGTAAACCTCATTGTCTACATTATCAGCCCCAGAAGTTTGGGAGAAAAAAAGGGGCATTCAGATGCCAAGAAGGTACAGTTCCAGCTCTTTTTCCATTACACTGAGAAGTTTTCATCTTCCAGTGATCCCAGTCTAGGTCCTGTTAAGTGAAAGAAAGGCAATCAGAATCTCTTTCCTTATACACTATATACGTAGGAGCTGTAGACAACATTGTATCTATAAAGGGAAATATATGTGCATATGCAAACACACACACACATACACACACATAAACATACAACTAGAAAACACCTATAATCATTTCAAAGGCAAAATATAGGAAGACCAGAAAGAAGGGGGAAAAAAAAAGAAAAGGATGAAAGATGTCCTATGGATAGTCTCTCTAGGAAGAGATATTTAATTATATCTCCAAATTTGAGTCAAGTGAGGAATTAAGGCATATGTATCAAAGCATAATGACTGCTAAAGACTTGATAAGTACAAATAATAAAAGACCACTGTAACTGCAGTATAAGTGAGAATAAAACAATTAGATAAATACTTAAATGGAATTAGGAGGAAATGGGTTAGAGCTCGGGGATGCATTTTCCTTCACTTTCTAAGTAAAACTGAGTTGTAACACAGCGCTGCAACACTGACCTGCCCGAGAGCTGTAACACTGGTCTGTCCATTGCTTCAAATTTTTGTTGGGATGAGACAGAACCGAGGAAATTACAAACTCCGCCAACATCTGTGGTGCTGTTTCTCAGATTTAACCTGGCTGAAACAACCTCAGCTCGCCTCTGCAAGGAGGAGGCCAATGGCAGGAGCCCAACTCGGTGAAAGCTCCTGCAGTGGAAGCTGAAGTGAAGAAAACCCAGCTCAGGGAAACTGACAAGAGGCCCAGTGTGCTGGGAATCAGGACAACAGAAAACAAACTCAGCCAAAAGCTCACGCAGCTCAGTCTCAAGTTCCAGAAGACCTCCGGTTAAGAAAGCAGGTTCTCACTCTTATGACCGGAAGGATGTATGCCTAACAAAATCTTAATTCCTTTACAACCTCTCTTCTCTTGGTTCCTTGAACCACCGCCACCCCCCACCCCCCTCACCGTGTACAGGTGAGCTGCAGTGGGTGCAATCGAGGGACTCTGGCAGGGGCTACTCCTCTGTGTCACAAAGGCTCCACTATCTGATGGGCCCCAATAGCTATTGCCCGAGCAGGTGGGGGTTCTTCTGTCCTTAATCTTCTTTGTGCCAAGGATCAGGCCAATGAAAATTGAGAGCGCAGGTCAGGTATTTAGCAGATTTTCTGGCAGGTTATGAAGGGGATTCCTCAGCACATTTTCCCCACTGCTTTTCCCTCCATCTCCTTTAGCTCCTCTCTCCCGGGACTTGAGCCCAGCCAAAATCCGTGATGCCTGGCTTCAGGACCTAATGAAGCTCAAGCTCTGGTGTCTCACTGCAAAAATTCAGTGAGAGACACAGCGATAGGCAAAAGGTGGATTTGTTCAGATTCACAGAGAAGCACTCTGCAGGGTGTGGACCATTGCAGAGGGAAAGTGCTGCTGTGGCCATGAAATGTGGTATGGCTAGTTTTTTTGAGCTGGGTGAATTCCTATGCTAATGAGTGAGAGAACCATCCCAACCATTGGGGAAACACCCATTCCTCTGTCTTTTGACAGTGCCTTGCAACTGTCCTGCCACCTCTGGGTGTATAATTCAGCTTACAGATTGGGGATCAAGGTTTAGTTGAATTTGACTTTTCATCTTGGACCCATTTGACTTTAATCAGTTTATGTTATGCCCTTGGGCTATGTCATTCTTTCAAAAGTTTTGCCCTGCCCCCTTCCCTCCTGTTTCAAGCTCATTTCCCGAGCCCTGTCCAGACCCACAATGTTGCCTCTACAATCTTCTGAAGGGACAACCAGAAAATAGCTGGCCCTTGGGAGGGAAATACTGTATAATATCCAATCCCTCTGGATATTCAGGCCTTCATCTTCCATGTTTCCTACAACATGTGCAACAACAGCATCTCTCAGTGGACCTGATAGGGCGGATGACGGGCACACAATGCCTGCTAGAAGGCCATCTGTTGGCATCCCTTCAAAGGCAATTGGGCTTCCAGGGATAATTTTTGCCACTTTGGGAGTTAGCCCTGCAGACCATTTGGGCCTAAACCCTTACCACCCTTCTCCTAAAATTACAAACATACCCCCGGATCAAATCCCCACTCCACTTTTATGGAACATCTGATCTGTTGCCTTTTATCAATTTGTTATTAAGCCACTTACTAACTCCTGCAACCAGGACACTGCCCCCTTGTAGACAACTTATTAAAATACCCAGATTATTAAAATACTCTAATGCCACATAACAGGAGCAGATAACCCACTCCTCTGTCATTACTTCTATTATTATCTACAGTGGCTCTATGACAACAAAATGTTCACCACTGGAAACACCCTAACTGCTCTTATAGAAGACTAGGGGAATAAATCTGTGACTTACCTTCCCTTAGAGCAATAAATAGATAAGGCTTATGGCTGTTTCACCAGGTTCCCAGTCTCAGGCCACAGACTTGTATTGCTTTACATCACAATATCTATTCCCATCCACACACAGTAGACAAACCAGCAATGAGTTAAGATAACAACCCCTTAATTCTACCCAGCACTGGTCACACTGGAGACCCTGGAGACGCCCAACTCCAGCCCGGGGGTCCTAGGAGGTTGACCTGCCTCAAACTGCCTAGGGATCTGGTCATTGAAAGGTTGTCATGGGTCAGCCTGCTCGGGGATCTGCCAGTCCAGTGGTCCCAGGAGTCGACATGTCTCGACCTCCCCAGGGACCCAATTCTCAGTAGGCTGTCACACCTTGACCTGCCTGGGGATTTGATCTCCAGGAGGCTGTCATGCCTCAGCCTTCTTGGGGATCTGCACCCTGACCTGCGGACACCTGGCTCTCAGGTTGCAACAGTATTGGGTAGGATAAGCTTCAGAAAGACTCACCCCTAAGGAAGTTCACCCATGGAAATAGAAGGAAGCCTGTTAGTTGTGGGACTATGCCCATCTCAGCAATAACTCAGGAATCCAAAGAGAACCCCATTGCCTTTCTGGAAAGTCTAAAAGAAGCCCTCCAAAAGTTTACCAATCTGAACTTAGACTCTTATGAGGGACAGATAATTTTAATGGACAAATTCCTGTCCCAATGTGCATCAGACATCAGGATAAAGTTACAGCAGCTACAGCAGGAGGACCCTGCTGCCTCTTTAGATGAGATGGTCCAGATGGCCACCAATACCTTTTATAACAGAAGACAGGAGAAGGAGACCGAGGCCCAGGAAAAGGAGAAAAACAAAGAGACAAGGCATGCCCAGATGTTGGCCTCCTTCCAGGGGAGCCCTATGGCAAACCCCGAGTCTTTGAAGGACAAAGCATCAGGCAAATGCCTAATCTGTAGACAGGCAGGGCATTGGACCAAAGTGTCCAAACCATGACAAGTCTTATAAAATGGTTTGCTACAAATGCCATCAATTGGGACATTGTGCGGCATTCTGTCCTCAGGACCCAAGCGCCTCCAGGTCAAGCACCAAGTCTTCCCTCATGATGGTTTAACAAGTCTGGAGCAGCCCACTCTAGCCAGCCACCTGTCACAGACAACTGTCACGGGGCTAGAGCCAAGTGTGCAACGGGATGTGGCAGGTAGGTCCAAGAACTTCTTGTTGACACAGTAGCTACCTATTCTATCCTGACCTTCTACTCTGGAGCCTGCTCCTCCCAAACCTGTACCATTTTGGATGCTATAGGAAAAAACAGTTACTAAAAGATTCACCCGAGTACTTCTTTGTTGCTGGGATGGACACATATCTCCCCACCAGTTTCTGGTGGTCCCTGAGTGTCCTACCCCCTTATTGGGAAGAGATACTCACTAAACTGGGAACCACCCTTGTGATGGGAAGCTTTTCAGCCCCTAGAGCCCTTCAGCTTCTGGTTACTACTGAAGAACCCATTACACCCTCTCCAATAGAGAGGGACCAAAAACTATGGGAGAACAAAATTAACATCCAGCTGTGGGACTAGGGGACTCCTGGACGAGCCCACCAAGCTGAACCAGTCATCATTGTCCTCTGAGATCCCACTCAGTGTCCTATCCAGAAACAATATCCCCTCAGAAGAGCAGCTCGGGAATGACTACTTCCTCTAATAAATAAATTCCTTGCCTGTGGGCTACTGGTCCCCTCCAGTTCATCATATAACACCCTGATCCTCCCTATAAAGAAAAAGGATGGAACCTAGAGAATGGTTCAAGATATCTGGATCATAAATGAAGCTGTCGTCCCTGTCCATCCCACCGTACCCAGTCCCTATGTAATCTTTGGAGAAATCCCACCCTGTGCCAAGTGGTTTAGTCTTGGATCTCAAAGATACATTCTTTTCATACCACTGGCGAAAGAATCCCAATATCTTTTTGCCTTCGAGTGGGAGGCTCCAGGAGAAAAACACCAACAGATGACTTGGACGGTATTACCTCAGGGGCTCAGAGATATCCCCCACATGTTTGAGCAGGCTCTTAGCCAGAATCTCCTAGATCTGGACCTGGGGCCTAATTGGAAAATATTGCAATATGTAGATGATCTACTAAGCTACTCATCAGATGAGAAAAATGCCCAACAACATGCAATTCAGGCTCTAAACTTTTGGCAAGAGAGTGAATATAAAGTCTCCCGTGCTAAGGCACAGATGGTCAAAACAAAGGTCACTTACCTAGGAGTTCAGACGACACACAAGTCCAGGAGGCTGTCCTCTGATCGGGTACAAGGAATCCTCCAGTTGCTCTCCCTGACGACTTGAAAACAATTGCAAGCTTTCCTGGGGCTAACTGGGTACTGTAGAATCTGGATACCCAACTATGGTCTAATTGCCCAGTCCTTATATGAGAGCTTGAAGGGATGGGATGATTCAATCCCACTGATGTGGGGAATTCCTCAAGAGAAGGCAGAGGCTACAGTAAAATAAGCCTTAACTCAAGCACTTGCCTTGAGGTTGCCAGATCCAGAAAAAGCATTTCAATTTTATGCCCATGAAAAAGAAGGAATAGCCTTGGGAGTGTTAACTCAAACGTTAGGACCTGAGACCCAGCCTGTAGCTAACTTATCCAAGAGGCTTGACCCAACCACCCGAGGCTGGCCTCCCTGCCTTCGAAAACCTGCAGCTATTGCAATCCTGAAACAAACAAACAAAAAAGATGTTTTGAAACTCTCTTTTGGGTGCAAACTAACTAGTTTTACCAGCCACCAACTGGAACAACTCCTAAATGGGAGAGGCCATTTATAGATGTCTGATCAAAGAATCCTCAGATATCAAGTAGTGCTGGTAGAAAATCCAGGCCTGACTGTATCCCCTTGTGAGGTTCTTAACCCTGCCTCCCTCCTGCCTACCCCTGAGGGCTCTCTCCCCTTTTACTTTTGCTAGAAACCTTGGACCACTGGACAAAACAGGGAGAAGGATTGTCAGAAAATCCTCTGACCAATCCTGAGGAAGTCTGGTACACTGATGAAAGAAAGCAGCTTTGTCTTGGATGGAAAAAAGAAGAGCTGGATATTCAGTAGTCTCCAGTTTTGAGACCATAGAGTCTAAACCTTTGCCTCCAGGTATTTCAACCCAATTAGCTGAGCTCATAGCCCTGACTCGAGCTTTAGAACTGGGAAAGGGAAAAAGAGTAGCCATTTACACTGACTCCAAGTATGCCTTTATGGTGCTACATGCACACACTGCTATTTGGAAAGAAAGAGGCCACTTGATCACCCGAGGGTCCCCAATCAAATATGGTGATAAAATCCTTAGGCTCTTAGAGGCAGTCCATCTGCCCGCTGAGGTTTCAGTCTCCCACTGTAAAGGGCACCAAAAAAGGAGCACGGAAGTGGCACAAAGGAACCAAGCAGCTGATCAGGCAGCTAAGAGAGCAGCGCTACAGAACCATGACCTAATAGGGGTTGCCACCTTAGTTCCACAGACTAATTTGCCAGAAACTCCTTCATATACTGAAGGTGAGACTCTTAAAGCTAACAGTGAGAGCTTTCAAGATCATTTGGGGATGGTTTCAAAAGAAGGGACTCCTTTTTCTGCCTGGGAACCTCCAATAGAAGTTTGTTAACTCCTTACATGCTACCACTCATTTAGGGGAAAAGGCCCTCCAAAGATTACTAGAAAGGTCCTTCAGAGGAACAGGCCTCCAAACAACTATAAGGCAAGTGGTCTCCTCTTGTCCCACTTGCCAATTAACAACCTCCAAGGAGTTCAAAGACCCCAGATGGCCCCGCCTGTCCAACAACGTGGGACCTACCCAGGAGAGGACTGGCAGATGGACTTCACCCAGATGCCAGTTTCTCAAGGATATAAATACCTATTAGCCACGATGGATACATTCATAGGATGGATTGAAGGCTTTCCCACCTGGACTGAGAAGGCCAAGGAGGTGGTAAAAAAAAAAAACCAAAAAAAAAACTGCTCCATGAAATCATTTGGTCTGCCCAGGTCATTACAAAATGACAATGGGACATCATTCACTTCTAAGGTCACCCAAGGTGTCTCTAAAGCATTGGGCATTACTTATTATCTCCATCATGCCTGGAGGCCTCAGTCTTCAGGAAAAGTAGAAAGAGCCAACCAATTTTTAAAATCAGTGATAAAAAAGATAACTCAGGAGACCTTCCTGGGATGGAAGGAGGCTTTACCAAGAGCTCTCCTCTGCACCCATATTGTCCCTAAGGAACAGGTTGGTTTTAGTCCTTATGAGATGCTATATGGGAGGCCTTTTGTTTATGTCAGTGACCTCTTCCTAGATCCAGAGGCTCAGACCCTCTGGTCTTATACCATTGCCATTGAGCAATTCCAACAGGATATACGCTTGTGAGGTGTCAACCAGGACACAAAAGATTTTCTAAAGAGTCACCACTATATGCTCCAGGAACTCAAGTCCTAATTAAAATCTGAAAAGGTGGGTCCCCAAAGGCTCAACTCCAGCCCACATGGAAGGGCCCCTACCCTGTAATACTTTCTAACTCCACAGCAGTCAAGGTACCAGGACATGAATCCTGGATTCACTACTCACGAGTCAAGCCATGGAAAAAAACAGAAGAGGACACTAAATACACCTGTGAGCCCCTGAGAGATCTCAGATACCTATCCAGGGCTACAAATGAGTGCCATTCTAATGAACACCCTGAAAATTAAGTTTCTGAGGATAAGATTTCTCAGGACAGCTCTGAAGAGCCAACACAGCTTCTCAGGGGCTGTACTCCAAAACAGACAGGAGGTAGATATTCTGATCCCTGAACAAGGAGGGACTTGAGCCATCTTAAATAAGATGTGTTGTTTCTGGGTAAATACCTTCAGCTAAGTTTGGAAAAGTCTTACTGTCCTCAAGAAAAACATTCAGACCCTACAGGATCTCAAAGAGCAAGCTGGAGAATTCTTGGGGTGGCTACAATCTCTCTTTGGGGGATCCTCCTGGTGATGGGAAATTTGGAGTTGGCTAATGCCACAACTAGTCCCTGTCATCACCATATTGATGCTGCTTGTGATCGTAACATGTAATAGCAATTGTCTAACCTTTTTTGTCTCTGCCCAGGTCAACAAGCTACAACATGCAGTGCCAGTTCAACAAGGCTATATAAAACCACAGCTGACCACAGAAAATATCACTCACCCTTAAATGGACACCACTATAAGGACTCTGAGGATTGAGACTAGCAAGAGCGGGAGGCCCAATGCCCCTCACTGTCCCAGTCCAGCAGAAAGTAGCCAGAGAGACCTCAAGGCCCCTATTCCCAAAGAATTGGGCCTCCTATCTCTGGGGGGCGTCGGGGGGTGATGTTAAGTAGTTAGAATAGGAAAGAGGAATCCAGAGTGCTGGTGACTAAAAGGCAAGGTAGGGAAAAGTCCATGAAAATACAACAAAGGAAAGCCCGAGGACCAGAGTGAGGACCTCGGGTAAAACAAACAGCACTCCTGACTAGCCCAATTTACATAGGGCAGGCCCATGGGGAAAAGAAAAAACATAAAAAGAGGAGCCAAAATTTGGCCAGGGGCCTTCTCTCCAAATGGCTGTTGGAGGAGGCCTTACAAATAGCTGTGAAAAGAAGAGAAGCAAAAATCAAAGCAGAAAGGAAAGATTTACTGATTTGAATGCAGAGTTCCAAAGAATAGCAAGGAGAGATAAGAAAGCCTTCCTCAGTGGTCAGTGCAAAGAATCAGAGGAAAACAACAGAATGGGAAAAACTAGAGATCTCTTAAAGAAAATTAGAGATACCAAGGGAACATTTCATGCAAAAATGGGCTCAATAAAGGACAAAAATGGTATGAACCTAACAAAACAGAAGATATTAAGAAGAAGTGGCAAGAATGCACAGAAGAACTGTACAAAAAAGATTTCATGACCCATATAATCATGATGGTGTGATCACTCACACTCACCTAGAGCCAGACATCCTGGAATGTGAAGTCAAGTGGGCCTTAGGAAGCATCACTACAAACAAAGCTGGTGGAGGTGATGGAATTCCAGTTGAGCTATTTCAAATCCTAAAAGATAATGCTGTGAAAGTGCTGAACTCAATATATCAACAAATTTGAAAAACTCAGCAGTGACCACAGGACTGGAAAAGGTCAGATATCATTCCAATCCCAAAGAAAGGCAACCCCAAAGAATGCTCAAACTACCACACAATTGCACTCATTTCACACGCTAGTAAAGTAATGGTCAAAATTTTCCAAGCCAGGCTTCAGTAATACGTGAACCGAGAACTTCCAGATGTTCAAGCTCATTTTAGAAAAGACAGAAGAACCAGAGATCAAATTGCCAACATCCCCTGGATCATCGAAAAAGCAAGAGAGTTCCAGAAAAACATCGATTTCTGCTTTATTGACTATGCCAAAGCCTTTGACTGTTTGGCTCACAATAAACTGTGGAAAATTCTGAAAGAGATGGGAATACCAGACCCCCTGACCTGCCTATTGAGAAATCTGTGTAGAGGTCAAGAAGCAAAAGTTAGAACTGGACATGGAACAACTGACTGGTTCCAAATAGGAAAAGGAGTGCATCAAGGCTGTATATTGTCACCCTGCTTATTCAACTTATATGCAGAGTACATCATGAGAAATACTGGGCTGAAGGAAGCAGAAGCTGGAATCAAGATTGCCGGGAGAAATATCAATAACCTCAGATATGCAGATGACACCACCCTTATGGCAAAAAGTGAAGAAGAACTCAAGAGCCTCTTGATGAAAGTGAAAGAGGAGAGTGAAAAAGTTGGATTGAAACTCAACATTTAGAAAACTAAGACCATGGCATCCAGTCCCATCACTTCATGGCAAATAGATAGGGAGACAGTGGAAACAGTGGCTGACTTTACTTTTGGGGGCTCCAAAATCACTGCTGATGGTGATTGCCACCATGAAATTAAAAGACAGTTACTCCTTGGAAGGAAAGTTTTGACCAACCTAGACAGCATATTAAAAAAAGCAGAGACATTACTTTGCCAACAAAGGTCCGTCTAGTTATGGCTATGGTTTTTCCAGTGGTCATGTATGGATGTGAGAGTTGGACTACAGAGAAAGCTGAACGCCCTTGGACTTCAAGGAGATCCAACCAGTCCATCCTAAAGGAGATCAGTCCTGGGTGTTCATTGGAAGGACTGGTGCTGAAGCTGAAACTCCAATACTTTGGCCACCTGATGTGAAGAGCTGACTGATTTGAAAAGACCCTAATGGTGAGAAAGATTGAAGGCAGGAGGAGAAGGGGATTAAAGAGGATGAGATGGTTGGATGGCATCACTGACTCAATGGACATGTGTTTGGGTAGACTCCGGCATTTGGTGATGGACAGAGAGGCTGGCATGCTGCGGTTCATGGGGTCACAAACAGTTGGACACGACTGAGTGATTGAACTGAACTGATTCGTTTTTAAATATATGATAATGAGCTTTTAAAAGTAATATCAGTAAGGCTTTCTTATACAAGCAAGGGTTCAATTAGATGCTAACAATAGTGATTTTCAACAGAGAAGCATATTAGAGGTACTACAGGGCAAATCTCAGTTTTAACTAGAAACAAAAGGAAAGCATTAAGATTGAGCATCAGTACAGGTAACAGTGAACTTTATCATTCTTTCCAATAGCAACAGCACATTTAAAAATTAAACTATTCCTTTTAAAACATTTGCCATGATTTATATTATTCCTGACAGTATAATAAGAAGTTTAGCTTTTTCCCTACATACACTTTCTGTGAAAAAGAGAAGTTAGTGATCTGTTGAATTTGAAATGCCACAAGACAAAGGGCAAAATCTAGGCCATTTTTCTTTTAATAGAAACTGTATAATTGTGCATTATTTTTCTTTAGAAAGGCCTTACAGGAAAAAAAAAAAAAAAAGAACTAGTCTTAGAAATGTTAGATGAGATTTGGTCGTGGTCTTCCATTTCCATCTGCTGATTTTCTTTGTATTTTTATCTTTTCTCTTTGTTATTTTGAATAAGGGCAAGCTTGATTCTTTTCTTCTGAAAGAGTTAGTCTTGTCAAATAACTGAAATAACACAAATGGGGGGAAAATAGTTTGATCCAACAAAATATGAATTTGTTTAGCATGCATTTTTGCTCAACTTAGCACAATTTAATAATTATGAGCACCAAATGTCAGTCACAGTATAAGCATTCAGGTTTAGATGTTATTTGACAAACCTCCAGAAATTGTTCTGTGAATACTAAAATAAAATAACTATTACAAATAACCCAGCTTCATGTATCAAAATAAATGATCAGATAATTCTGTCTGGTTAACAGGCCATCAAAGGTTTATTGGGTTTTGAGATGAAAGTGAGTTTTTATAGACATGCTGAATCTCTTTGGGGGAAGACAAATTTTATATCAGTTGTTATATGAACTAAGGTAAAGACTTCTATGAGCAATAGATAGCTAACTTAGCAGGTGTGTTCATATCAGTTGTCACATATCTTCCTCTACTTAACTACAGTTAAAAAAAAAAATAGGTCTCAACTGAACAACAACAACAAAAATAGTGTACAATGTTGTAATCTCAGATATAGAAGTTTCCTAACCTTGTTGTTGTTTAGTTGCTAAGTCACATCCCATTCTTTTGCAACCCCGTGGACTGCCGCCCAGCAGGCTCCTTTGTCCATGGGATCTCCCAGGCAAGAATACTGGAGTGGGTTGCCATTTCCTTCTGCTGGGAATCTTCCCAACCCCGGGATCAAACTCTCATCTCCTACATTGCAGGTGGACTCTTTACCACTGAGGGACCGGGAAAACCTTCCTTACCTTAGATGTCAGTTAATCTGCACTTCCTTCAAAAGTTAGAACTCATCTTTTAACTCCTGTTAGTTATCTCTTCAATCACTGTTAACAATAAGGAAAAAAAAAATCTCAAATTTGGGAGGATGCTATAGTGGAATCTCTAACATGAATCCTTTTCCTCCCAAATTATATGTGTTTGCTGAATTAGTCCTAGTGCTGAAATTAGGCATGGTCCTGGTAAATTCATCTACTGTAGCTAAATAATTTTATGATAACAAAACAGTGGATAATTAGACATAAAGTGATATGTTAGAAATGTATATTCCCAGTTGCTAGTGACAGCTATTCATTGATTATGAAGATGAGGCTAGAGTGAAGCAGATTTGGAGGACCAAACATTGAAAAAAAAAAAAACAAAAACGGAACTTTATAAAACAAAGTTGAATCCTTAAAGTCATAATAGAGTCACACAATCTTAACAAACTCTGAAATCCAGTTGGCCTCTAATTTTTTTTAATGTGAATTAATACATTTCATTGTGGCTGAAAACAATTTGAGTTGAATTATGTGTTTCACAAAATTCCAGATACTAAAGGAAGACACTATCTCCTTCTTTACATGCTTGTCAGCGTGTTGATTTTCCTCTGAATAGTGGCACCTATAACTGTTTACAGCTCATGAGAAATGTTCAAATTATTCCAATGTTTTTGCCACTCGATTGGGAAATCAAACATGAAGTGGCATAGACACAGAAAGGTGACGTACAGATTCCCCATCAGGGAAGGATCTGCTCCCCACCTACAGGGAGGGTGGTCAACAGACCGTCTCTACTGGGCAGTTTCTTCAGTATCTGTTTCAGCAGTAGGGAGCCACTTCAGTCAATGTCATACCCTCCCCAAAATGGCCTGAGGTTGTTGACTGTGCAATGTGGGGCTAAAAAGGGCTTGTTGTTTCAGTCTAGCACAGAATAAGTCTGACAGACAACATCTGCTTTAGTGCACCACACTGGATTGGCTGAAGTTTTGCTGGACCTTTATCATAGTTAAACTTCTATCTGAGGCTTATCCTTTTTCCACCTTACTTTCATTGTTGTTGATTTTAATATGCATCTTGTAACCCAAACTTTGTTTCCGTAAAAACCCAACCTGCAACATTAGCTTATCCTATTCATTTTTGGCATATGTTTTAACTTTAATAATACATATTATTAAAGATTTCAGGGAGTAAAATTTATCAAGTATTTTACTTGAAATGTAATCAAAACATATACTAATTTTATGCGTCTCACCACCATAACATTTTCTGAATTTTCTTTTGTCTTCTATTTAATTCTTCAATTTCTCCATTAGGATATAAATCACATATGCACAAGGATATTTCTCTTCTTTCTGTATTCATGGGGATTGTGATGGCTAATTTTATGTGCCAACTTGGCTGGGCCCAGATATTTGGTCAAACATTAGTCTAGATATTTCTATGAGGGTGATTTTGGATGAGATTAACATTTAAATCAATGGACTTGGACAAAACATATTGCTTTCCACAGTGTGAGTGGGCTTTATTCAATCAGTTGAAGGTCTGAATAGAACAGAAAGATTGGCCTCCCCTGAGTAAGAGAGAATTCAGCATACTCTTTTTTACTTCATTGGTATCATTGAGTCTTTCTAGTTCTACACCAGATGGACTTCAGACTCAAATTGAAACACTGGCACCGGTAAGTTTCCAACTTGTCGGTATTCAAAGTAGACCTGTGGGCTTGGCTTTCCTGTGTCTTCAAGCCTTCTGGTCCACCCTGAAAATTTTGATCATGCAAGTTTCCATAATGGCATGAGTCAATTCTTTCATATATATATAAAATAATGTCATATACATTATATCATAAATGTAAAATAAACACACACATTCTATTGGTTCTGTTTCTTTGGAGAAAGCTAATACAGTGCCTGCATTACAACTGATTCTTAATAAATACTTACTTTTGAAAGCAATCAAGAATTTATTATAAAGGATAAATTCTTGGAGAAAAATGGTTGACACAGTAGATTCTCAATAAATGTCAATATCAAGTGTACAAATTAGCTTAAAATGATGGTAAAATTAAAAGTTAGGTAAGCAGGTATTTTTTTTCCCATTCAATTGAAGTGATGTCTCTTCAAATTAAGCATAGATATTTAAAAAGAAAATGTGACATAAAATTAAAGAAGACTATTCAGAGCTAATGCCATTAGCTAAAAATTTTCCAAAACTGATGAAATAATTAAATTTCTAATAAATAGGAAAGCATACAAAGTAGAATTAATAAAAAGAAATCTACAGCGGGATTTCCCAAGTGACACTAGTGGTAAAGAACCCACCTGCAACTGCAGAAGGTGTAAGAGACGTGAGTTCAATTCCTGGGTCAGGGAGATCTCTTGGAGGAGAGCATGGCCACCCACTCCAGTGTTCTTGCCCAGAGAATCCCCTGGACAGAGAGCCTGGCAGGCTATGGACCATGGGGCCGCAGAGTTGGGCATGACTGAAGAAGCTTAGTATGCACGCATAACTAGATAGATTATGGTGACACTTCAGACATTTCAGCTGACACTTCAGCTAAATTATTCAATACTGAGGAAAATAAATGCATTTTCAAAGAAATTTTTAAAAATTCATAAATAAACTGTTACTGATGATCCTCAAAAATATGAAGTTTGAAGTTATATACTTTAATAGGAAGAAAGACTAGGGTGAATGATCAAGGAAATGAGTACCATTTGAGTAAATATAAACTCACAATCACTGTCTAATCTAACAATAATGTGTAACCTATAGGTTAAAAGTAATAATTAAAGATAGAGTTACAATAAATGACAATAATGTAGTGTGAAATGAGAATAGATTATTTATGAGAATGATTAGAAATAAAGTTGTCTAGTGCCTTTCTGTTTCTCAGATAAATGATAGCAGCATGATTAGTGTGGAAGTCTCTTATGGTAAGTATACAAGAAAAATATTAAAGAGTCCACTAAAAGAGAAGAATAGTACTGAAATATGTTGTCTCTAAATCAGCAAAGGAAAGAAATTGAAAAATCAATTCAGGGAATATTAAAAAGGGTACAGAAAAAATATGGAAAAATAAAACAGAGAAAACTATGTTAAAATTAAGTCAAACATTGAAATAATTAAAATAAATTTAAATAGATTGAGTTTTCTAGTTAATAGAATTTGTCAGATTGAATTGAAAGTACACCTATACATTCTTTTTAGAAAAACTATAAAATATAATACATCTAAAATAAAGATATCTAACAAATGTCTAAAATAATAGACATTTTAGGTGAAATATCTTAAAATAGCTAAAGTAGAATGAAAAAACTCAAAGAAATAATATATAACATAAAAATATAACATATAAAGACAAATATATATAATAAAATCTTTTACATAAGGCAATATTAAAAGAATGAAAAAAGAAGGGTCAGGCAAATGCCAAGTAATTGAAACACTGAAACATGGGATAGCTATATTGATATCATACCAAAGAATGCACCTCACCAATAATAGAGAAGAATTTTAAATTTCATACAACCTATAAATTGGTCTCAAAATATGTAAAAAACAATCTACTTCATCCTAGAGGGTGAAATATCAATGTGTTACTCAATTATGAAAAATTATAGACATAATATCAATATATGATATTTGAGCCATTAAAATATGTAAGATAAATATATGGATAACTACAATTCTCAAACACACAAGGGGTTTGTAAAAACTTGGCATTCACAAGGTCACAGAACAATTCAAATTTCACAGGATTGGATGGGAATTGTTTGCATCTAAGTAGTAGAAATAGCAAACTTACCTCAAAAAGATGCTAAGGATAGATATAAATGGTCCTAAACAGTGGTGCAGTGGGAAGGAATTTGCCTGCCACTTCAGGAGATGCAAGAGACCTGGGTTCTATCCCTAGCTCAGGAAGATCCCTGAAGGAGGAAATGGCAACCCACTTTAGTAGTCTTGCCTGGAAAATTCCATGAACAGAGGAGCCTGGCAGGCTACTTTCCATGGAGTCGTAAAGAGTCGGACATGACTGAGCACTCACTCACTTAAAAGTCAAAAAATAATGCACTGAAAATGGCTGCTTGCATATATTGAGAGAGACAGTAGCCATTTAAATGATGCATCAATTCTACAATTGCCCTCATTTTGACTTTCTTATTTCATTAAATCATAAATGCCTTCATTATTTAATAACCTTTGTAGGTAATTATCATAGTTGCAGCTCTAAACAAACTTTCTCCTTTGTCTACCTATAAAACATTGTTTGATAATTCTTATATTAATAGTGTTGAGGAAAAAGAGCACTTGCCTTCATGTTGATAGGTACATACGTTTGCACAGACATTTAGAGAAACAGCTAGATAACTAAAATGTGAAGTTAAATATCTTTAGGTATACTTAGTTATTTGTTATTCTATAAATTGCTATTCATTGTCATTCTCTATTCCTGGTTGCCATGTGGAAAAAAAAATCCCTAAATTATTTTCTTTTCTTTCCATACCTCAGGAAAAAGGAATGAACACATGAGATTGGTATGTTTGGGAGAAAAAAATGGGCACATGCAACTCAACCCCCTACTTTCCTCCTCTCTTGGATACCAGCCTATATGTGGACTTAGGATTTTCTTCTTCTTCTCTGTGCATCAGACTGGGGATGGCAGATGTGCTAGTTTTAGACAAAAAGTTACATTTAAACAAGTGATGAGATTCTTTGAGCCAAAAAACATTCAAAGAAAATAAAAGTTATGGAATTTTGGGCAGTGAATTTTAAACAGAGATTGTAACATTTGGCATGGCCACAGTGAACGGGTTTATATTCTGATGCTGCTTTAAAAAATGAACATGAAGCAACTTCTTGGATTTGGTGACTTGCAGGGTCTTTGTTTGTGTAGCAGGACTGGCTTTACAGTTGTATTGTTGACAGTTAATGGCTGAGACCCGGGCAACGTTGATAGATAACTCTCCACGGATCTTTTGCGTTTCTGCACATCTCTTGACAGTGTTTGTTCCAGACGGTCTGTTCAAAGTTGCTTATATAGCAAAGAGCTTTGCAATATAAAGTTAGTTTCTTCCTTTAGGACAGAGCAAATTTATTTGCTTTCAGGATACTAAAGACAATGTCTCCCTCTGGGACAAAGATGGAGTGCAATTGCTACTAGTCTTCTCTGAGGTTGAGGGTGTTATAAGTTTGGGGATCCTCAGCTGTGACACAAATCTACTGTGGACAGCAGCTACTAGGACCATTTTTCATTTCTCATCCTCCCATGGGAGACAAAAGTGATACAAACAGGGAGCTCATACCGCATGTGCCATAAGTAACAAGTCCTTTGTTTCTGACCCAGGATTCTCCTTTCTTCTGCCAGCTCGCATTAAACCATGGCAGATTAATTTGCTAGCTTGCAGGTAACATCTCAGAAACTCCCAGATCTTTAGGAAAAAGGCATTATCTTAAGTCATATACTATTTTGATTTGATGCTTGTTGGCATTTTGGTGTCTATTTTTACAGAAAAATGCATTTTAAAATTTTTTGTGGGAAAGTCATAGTTCAATTAAAAACCCTATGGACTTCAGCAAGACAAAGCCCTTAATTTCTTTGAAAAGGTCTTGGGCCTCAAAACCTCAGGAATAAAGTTCTCAAGAATAAAGGGATCATGCAAGAAGCGCGCTGACTGCGAGGGACCGCGCAGAAGCGTGGCCGTGAGGAGCTACCCCTCACCCAAGGTCAGGGGTAGCGACGAGAGGGCCAGGCTGCGACAGCGCAGGGGCGGCGGCCGAGAGGAGCTTCCCCACGTCGGAGGTCAGGGACTGCAGCGGAGAGGAGCTACCCCACCGCCAAGGAGCGGCTGCTGCGCAGGGAGAGGAGCTACTCCACGTTGAGGTCAGGAGGGCGGCCGTGAGAAGATACCCCTCGTCCAAGGTAAGGAGCAGCAGCTGCGCTTTGCTGGAGCAGCCGTGAAGAGATACCCCACGTCCAAGGTAAGAGAAACCCAAGTAAGACGGTAGGTGTTGCGAGAGGGCATCAGAGGGCAGACACACTAACAGCATAATCACAGAAAACTAGCCAATCTGATCCCAGGACCACAGTCTTTTCTAACTCAGTGAAACTAAGCCATGCCGTGTGGGGCCACCCAAGACGGACGGGTCATGGTGGAGAGGTCTGACAGAGTGTGGTCCACTGGAGAAGGGAATGGCAAACCACTTCAGTATTCTTGCCTTGAGAAACCCATGAACAGTATGAAAAGGCAAAAAGATAGGATACTAATAGAGGAACTCCCCAGGACGGTAGGTGCCCAATATGCTACTGGAGATCAGTGGAGAAATAACTCCAGAAAGAATGAAGGGATGGAGCCAAAGCAAAAAAGAACACCCAGTCATGGATGTGACTGGTGATAGAAGCAAGGTCCAATGCTGTAAAGAGCAATATTGCATAGGAACCTGGAACGTTAGGTCCATGAATCAAGGCAAATTGGAAGTGGTCAAACAGGAGATGGCAAGCGTGAATGTCGACATTCTAGGAATCAGTGAACTAAAATGGACTGGAATGGGTGAATTTAACTCAGATGACCGTTATATCTACTACTGTGGGCAGGAATCCCTTAGAAGAAATGGAGTAGCCATTGTAGTCAACAAAAGAGTCCGAGATGCAGTACCTGGATGCAATCTCAAAAATGACAGAATGATCTCTGTTCGTTTCCAAGGCAAACCATTCAATATCACAGTAATCCAAGCCTATGCCCCAACCAGTAACGCTGAAGAAGCTGAAGTTGAACGGTTCTATGAAGACCTACAAGAACTTTTAGAACTAACACCCCCAAAAAATGTCCTTTTCATTATAGGGAACTGGAATACAAAAGTAGGAAGACAAGAAACATCTGGAGTAACAGGCAAACTTGGCCTTGGAGTATGGAATGAAGCAGACCAAAGGCTAATAGAGTTTTGCCAAGAGAATGAACTGGTCATAGCAAACACCCTCTTCCAACAACACAAGAGAAGACTCTACACATGGACATCACCAGATGATCAACACCAAAATCAGATTGATTATATTCTTTGCAGCCAAAGATGGAGAAGCTCTATACAGTCAGCAAAAACAAGACCGGGAGCTGACTGTGGCTCAGATCATGAACTCTTTATTGTCAAATTTAGACTTAAACTGAAGATAGTAGGGATAACTACTAGACCATCAGGTATGATGTAAATCAAATCGCTTATGACTATACAGTGAAAGTGAGAAATAGATTTAAGGGACTAGATCTGATAGACAGAGAGCCTGATGAACTTTGGACGGAGGTTCATGACATTGTACAGGAGACAGGGATCAAGACCATCCCCATGGGAAAAAAATGCAAAAAGGAAAAATGGTTGTCTGAGGAGGCCTTACAAATAGCTGTGAAATGAAGAGAAGCGAAAAGCAAAGGAGAAAAGGGAAGATATTCCCATTTGAATGCAGAGTTCCAAAGAATAGCCAGGAGAGATAAGAAAGCCTTCCTCAGTGATCAATGCAAAGAAATAGAGGAAAACAACAGAATGGGAAAGACTAGAGATCTCTTCAAGAAAATTAGAGATACCAAGGGAACATTTCAGGCAAAGATGGGTTCGGTAAAGGACAGAAATTATATGGATCTAATAGAAGTAGAAGATATTAAGAAGAGGTGGCAAGAATACACAGAAGAACTGTACAAAAAAGATCTTCACGACCCAGATAATCACGAAGGTGTGATCACTCACCTAGAGCCAGACATCCTGGAATGTGAAGTCAAGTGGGCCTTAGAAAGCATCACTACAAACAAAGCTAGTGGATGTGATGGAATTCCAGTTGAGCTATTTCAAATCCTGAAAGATGATGCTATGAAAGTGCTCCACTCAATATGCCAGAAAATTTGGAAAACTCAGCAGTGGCCACAGGACTGGAAAAGGTCAGATATCATTCCAATCCCTAAGAAAGGCAATGCCAAAGAATGCTCAAATTACCGCACAATTGCACTCATCTCACATGCTAGTAAAGCAATGCTCAAAATTCTCCAAGCCAGGCTTCAGCAATACGTGAACTGAGAACTTGCAGATGTTCAAGCTGGTTTTAGAAAAGGCAGAGGAACCAGAAATCACATTGCTAATATCCACTGGATCATCGAAAAAGCAAGAGAATTCCAGAAAAACATATGTTTCTGCTTTATTGACTACATGAAAGCCTTTGACTGTGTGGCTCACAATAAACTGTGGAAAATTCTGAAAGAGATGGGAATACCAGACCACCTGACCTGCCTCTTGAGAAACCTATATGCAGGTCAGGAAGCAACAGTTAGAACTGGACATGGAACAACAGGCTGGTTCCAAATAGGAAAAGGAGTATGTCAAGGCTGTATATTGTCACCCTGCTTATTCAACTTATATGCAGAGTACATCATGAGAAATGCTGGGCTGCAAGAAGCACAAGCTGGAATCAAGATTGCTGGAAGAAATATCAATAACCTCAGATATGCAAATGACACCACCCTTATGGCAGAAAGTGAAGAGAAACTAAAAAGCCTCTTGATGAAAGTGAAAGAGGAGAGTGAAAAAGTTGGCTTAAAGCCTAACATTCAGAAAACTAAAATTATGGCATCTGGTCCCATCATCTCATGGGAAATAGATGGGGAGACAGTGGAAACAGTGTCAGACTTTATTTTTGGGGGCTCCAAAATCACTACAGATGGTGATTGCAGCCATGAAATTATAAAATGCTTACTCTTTGGAAGGGAAGTTATGACCAACCTGGATAGCATATTAAAAAGTAGAGACATTACTTTGCCAACAAAGGTCCGTCTAATCAAGGCTATGGTTTTTCCAGTGGTCATGTATGGATGTGAGAGTTGGACTTTGAAGAAAGCTGAGCATCGAAAAATTGATGCTTTTGAACTGTGGTGTTGGAGAAGACTCTTGAGAGTCCCTTGGACTGCAAGGAGATCCAACCAGTCCATCCTAAAAGAGATCAGTCCTGGATGTTCATTGGAAAGACTGATGCTGAAGCTGAAACTCCAATACCTTGGCCACCTGATGCGAAGAGCTGACTCATTTGAAAAGACCCTGATGCTGGGAGGGATTGGGGGCAGGAGGAGAAGGGGAAGACAGAGGATGAGGTGGCTGGATGGCATCACCAACTCGATGGGCATGAGTTTGAGTAAACTCCGGGAGCTGGTGATGGACAGGGAGGCTGGCGTGCTGCCATTCATGGAGTCACAAAGAGTCGGACACGAATGAGCGACTGAACTGAACCGCAGGGCTCTAGGTTGCAGAAAAATGAAAGTGTTTGGGTTACAGTTTATGTCAGGTTAATTTTTGTTAAATGGAAATCCTGGCCTGATTGGTAAATAAGGTTGGGGCAGGATAAAAAATCTTTCGCCTCAGTAAGGCGAACCACCAGTGCTGCTTATAATCTGCAAGGCAGCTGAACTCACCTGGCCTACTGAGCTCTAATTGAGGTGTAGCTTTAAATCAATATTTTTACTCATATAGCCAGTGATATAATAGATCTTTGTACCAAATATTCTTCAAGATATCTTTTAGAATCTAAAGAGAAAATTCTGAAATGACTACCCTTGAAATAATGCAATTTGTCCACGTTGACTCTGTATTTACCCATTACGAGATCTATAAACATGGCTCTAGTTTTCTGGGATATAAATTATGACTTTAACCAAAGAAGTTGGGATATATTTGATTACTAAAATATACAAAAATAGGAGCCCTGTTGGTAAGAAGAAATTATCATCTTTGTAGGCTGAAGAAGGTGGACAACTCAATGAGGTGACAGAACGCCCTAAGGTGTTCTTGCTATTAAACCTTTCTATTAAAAGTGTGATCCACAGACCATCAGTATTAGCATCAATGAAGCTGTATTTTTACACTTTGGTACATTTTTCAGAACTTCAACCTATGAATTGGAACTTGGTGTTATGGAAACCTAGGGTGATTTTTACTTATGTTGAAGTTTGAAAAATACAACCTTAAGTGATCTAAAGATTGTCTCTGGGAATTAAGTGAAATTGAAGATAAACCAGAGAGATTTTAAAAATGTGCTTCTTATTAGATAGCATCACTGACGCAATGGACATGACCTTGAGTAAACTCCAGGAGACAGAGGAGGACAGAGGAGCCTGGTGTGCTGCAGTCCATGGGGTCGCCAAGAGTCAGACCTGACTTAGCGACTGAACAACACAATTATCAGCCCAGGAACAGTGAAGGCATGAAGGCATGAAGGGAGAAAGGCCGATTAAGCTGGAGAATAGAATGCTTTCCTTAGAGAGAACATGAGCTCTTTAGTGGCAGACTGTATAAAATAAAGGGGAGAGATGAAATCTTAAAAACCAGAGTTGTTGTCTAGTCACTGCATTGTGCCAGGCTCCTCTGTCAATGGGATTTCCCAGGCAAGTAGAGTGGAGTGGTAAAAACCAGAATACATTGATATAAAAAGGCAAAATAAATGTCCATGCTTGTGAAAAGAGAGACTTTTGTCGTTCTGAGGTCAGGAACAGTGACTGGGACCCAGTGAAATTAATGTAAGACAAGATTCAGGTCTCAGAGGGCAGATTGGAATGGCATTCTTAGAGAGGCCCTGGACCCAGGAAATTATTGAATAAAAGTTTCTTTATGCTACAGATAGAGAATGTAAAATAAGAACAAACATAGTTACACATATGTCTCTATAAAATGTGTGCAGTTTTGAGTGGAAAAAGTCAAGGAGATAGTTCAGAATATTTAAATAATCACTAGGTGGATTTCATAGTGACACAATTGTCTTTGTGAATCCCTTCCTATTATTATCTGAGAATCCTGAGGAAATATAGTCAGCCCTCTATATCCTTGGGCTCCATAACCATGGGATCAACCAATCAAGGATTGAAAATGTTTTTTAATAATTGTGTATTTATTTATTTTTGGTTGTGCTGTGTCTACATTGCTATAGAAGCTTTTCTCTAGCTGCGATGAGCAGGGCCTGCTCTCTGGTTGTGTTGAGCAGGCTCTAGGGTGCCTGGGCTTCAGAAGTTGGAGCACAAGGGCTCAGTACTTGTGTCCCTGGGCTCTAGAGCAGAGGCTCAATAGTTGTGGCATATGGGCTTAGTTACTCTGTGGCATGTGGGATCCTCCGGGATCAGGGATTGAACCCCTGTCTTCTGCATTGACAGGCAGATTCTTTACCACTGAGCCACCAGGGAATCCCTGAAAATACTTTTTAAAAATTCCATAGTGTTCCAAAAAGCCAAATTTTAATTTGCCATGTGACAGCAGCTATTTCCATAGCAGCTACATAGTCCTAGTAAATCCACTCCAGTATTCTTGCTTGGGCAATCCCATGGGCAGAGGAGCCTGGTGGGCTACAGCCCATGGGGTGGCAAAGAGTTGGACATGACTGAAGCAATTTAGCATGCACACACAGGTAATCTGGAGATGATCTAAAGTCTGCCAAAGGATGTGTGTAGATTATATGCAAATACTAGGTCACTTTATATAAGGAACTTTAATACCACGGAGTCTGGAATCCACAGAGAGTCCTGGAACCAATCCTGGCAGATACTGAAGGATGACTGTAGGATTAAGAATCAGGTGAAATTTGTAGGAATGGCAAAACTTTACCTCTACCCATGTTAGGTTTTCTGCTGAGACTCTTTAACTAAAACAGATTAATAAGAGAAAATAAATAACACTTTATTAAAATGTAGGAGAAAGCTAAACCAAAAGAGTAATTCAAAACTATAACTTGGAACTGCAGCATATATGAAAGTGAAAGTGAAAGTCGTGTCTGACTCTTTGCGACCCCATGGACTATATGGTCCATAAAATTCTCCAGGCCAGAATACTGGAGTGGTAGCCTTTCCCTTCTCCAGGGGATCTTCCCAACCCAGGGGTCAAATCCAGTTCTCCCACATTGCACTCAGATTCTTTACCAGCTGAGCCACGAGGGAAGCCCAAGAATACTGGAGTGGGTAGCTGATCCCTTCTCCAGCGGATCTTCACAACCCAGGATCAAACTGGAGTCTCCTGCATTGCAGGTGGATTCTTTACCAACTGAACTATGAAGAAAGCAGCTTATATAGCATCTTCAATAAATAAGCATAAATTTTCAGAAAAATGACAGGACAAAGAAAAGCAGTTTTAGGTTTACAAAGGCAACAAACTGAGAAACATGTGGGAGCGAGCTAATGGAGTGTGGTTCTTTTGCAGGTTTTTTAGTGTTGTCTCTGTGCTGCTCTGAGTCTGTATACTGTAAGCAAATAATTTCTATCTTGCCTTATACAGCAAAGAGAAAGGTAGAGAGAACTTTCTCTGTGTCTAGTAGTGTGTGCGTCCCCAGTCCTGTCCAACTCATTGTGACCCCATGGACTGTGTCCTGCTAGGCTCCTCTGTCCATGGGATTTCCCAAGCAACAATACTGGAATGGGTTGCCATTTCCTACTCCAGGGGACCAAATTGGAGTATCTTATGTCTCCTTCATTGGCAGGCAGAAGTTTTACCACTGTGCCACCTGAGAAGCCCTGTGTTGGTTGCTTCTCAACTGCCTCCAGTTTGAAATAATTTTTATGTCAAAGATGCACATTTTGAGGTGATATTCTGGTTAAAACTTTAAGAGAAGACATAGAATAAAATATATTAAGAGGGAGCCAGATAGAATAATAATGAATAAAGACTAGGCTGGTGTTAGTCTACTGAGAGAATACAACATGGGTAGAATACTTTCCAGGTAGAATTATTTAATATGTATATGCAATGAATGCAGACATAATTCTTTATGAATAACAGATGATTTAGTAGATGCAGAAGTCTTTGATTATAAAATATTACTTGAATTATTAGAGATCCCATAATTCAAAACTTAAAATAAGATGTTAGTGAAATATCTGAGACAGGAAGCAAATGTAAATTAGAAATATTTTTGATTCAACAAAATACACTGATTTTTTTTTTTTTTCTATACATTGAGTAGAAGAGGAAAGAATCAGGCTACAAATGGTTTAAATTGTTATATATTTCAAATAAGCCTTCCAACAGGAAAATAAAAACACTACAGACATATTCCACTGCAGAACAATTACCAGTGTAGAAAAATGTGTTAACATAGAGAAATGCCATCAAAGTTCTCCACTATTCCAAAGGAAAGACAGTGTATCACAAGCATACAGCAGATGTGTGAGTAGTGGCTTTAGTTCAGAAAATCCTTGTATATACATTTCTAGTCGAAACACATATGGGATTGAGAGAAACCTGCCTAGGAGAAGGGGAGTCATAGGCTTAAGCTGCCATTATGCCTAGGATGGACAGGCCTGTTCACAAGAGATCACAAAGGCTATGCTACTAACAAAGACTATCTCCATGTAGTGTTGCTCTGCCAACAATGTGGACTCCCAGGAGCATTTTAAATTAAGAGTTTGAATATGCTGGATGGGAAGAAAGGCTTGTCAAATAAGACCTGATGATTGAGGCTGTTACCATTGCAATCTTCTAAACTTTGCTAGAAGGTAGGAATACTTCAAATGCTCTTCTAAGAGGGATTCCACTTGCATAATGGAATCTACTCCCAGATATCCTAAACATAGTGGCATCATTAACTTCCTTATGTAAGATTCTTCCTAATCCAGTCTATTCACAAACCATGAGATGTGTACACTTGGTATAAATTGACTGGTACTTTGACAAAGCTGAAACCCAGATCTTCCTTCTACGCCCCTTGTCTAAAGACAGTTGAGTTTTGCTATAGTCTTTGGCAGGTCTGGGTATGGGCTTCTGAAGCAAAATTTTGCCTAGCTTAACTACACTGGTGATGAAGGTTTGGCACCTTTTCTAAGTTTATTAGAAGATATGCCAGTGCTGAAATGATGTTCATATCTTATTAATGCTGGATTTTCTTAAATGTGGGATATATCAGAGATTTGTCATTGATCTTCTACAATTTCTGAAGGAGCTCACTCATCCCAGTGAGACAACGACACCACAGCTGCTTAAGAACATGTACACCCATGGCTGATTCTTGTCAATGTGTGGCAAAAACCACTACAATGTTAAAGTAATTAGCCTCCAACTAAAATAAATACTTTAATTTTAAAAAATTAAATAAATTGAAAATAAATAAATAAAACCCTGGGGAAAAAAGAAACCACAGCTCCATCAGCTGCAGAAGTTTTCTGGTTTACTCAGACAGAATGGTAGATTAAAATGAAATAAGAAATTGGAGGGAAAAAATGTAACAATTTTAGACTTTAGATTATTGTTAGAATATTATTTGGAGATTAAGTTCCTCTGGACAGTAATTTGCAAGGACAATTAATAACTTGAAGTTCTCCTTCAGAAATTAATAAACCAAAGGGTTTATATTCAAATTTGGAAAATCTCCATTAACTCTGTGTTCTCGAATAAGTTTAAAGTTGTTATATAGTCACAGAGCAGACCCTCTGAAGTTTTATTGGACAACATGGCTGGAATAACTTTTAAACAAAAAATAAAACAGTGAATTTTGAGCCTTGAGAAGATGACTTTTCAAAGTTTTAGTTAATGTTCTGAGCCTTTTCATAACCCTTTTGAGGGCAAAAATTGACAAATTGACACTGTTCATCAGTAATCCTCAGCAGATGCTCAAAAGATCAATGGTTGATATGGAGCTAGGAGTAATGACCTTCTGCTGATCTTTCCTCCGACTCTGAATTAACTGTAGGTATAGTGACTAAGTCCCTAAACTCAACCATTCTTTAAGAAACTTGAAAATATCTGTGTGAATATAATTAAAATATCAGATTATTTCTGACACTTTAGGAAGAGTGACTTTCACTATAACCTTCCAACAACTTTTTACCACCTTATTCCTTATTGTCTTGGGAAAGAAACATGACTAAATTTGATTCGGAAGGAGAAACTGGCTTATATTTCCCATTCTTTTTATGTTTCTTATTTTGGGGGAAGCAAGCTGTCATGTCTACTCTGTTCCACTATACTTTAATTTTAGAAGCTATGTTCTGACATTTCATAGGAAGCCTAGCCCTGGACTGTGATAGGGAAGGGCAGAGTTGTTCTCATTCTGCAGTTCACTATTATTAAGAATTTACTTGTCCAAAGAGAAAAGCCACCCAGCAAGTCATAATTGGGTGCTTGTATGTATAAACTCCTTTATCACTTTTTTTCAGTGAGTTGAGCATTTGGATAGAGAAAATAGATTTTGTTTGCCATGCTGTCTCCATCACCTAGAGCAAGTTTTTTTTTTTTTCTTTCTTTTTTTTTTTTTAAATTATCTCTTTCTTTAATCAATTTGTAAAAATATTTCTTATACAGGACTTTTCATTATTTTTGTCAAATAGGTTTCATTTGCAGTTCCAAGTTTGGCTTTCCAGAGCAATTCCATTTTGAAATCTATCTGTCACATTTATATTATTCTTAGACTGCTTCACTCTTCTCATAATGTTTATATAAAATTATATAGCACATCTATTTACACATTTACTAACTATCTCCCTCAAAGGAATGTAAGATTAATTAGGGAAGAAAGTGTTTCTTATTTATGTTTATAACCCTACCTCTTAGTACAATGTCTGATACATGATAGGGAAATCTGTAAATATCTGTTGGTGAATGAATAATTTAACTCCAGTGTTAAAATTACATTAACAAAGAAAACCTCAAGCAGCAGTATATATTAACCATCCAGTGATGAAGCTGAAACTCCAATACTTTGGCCACCTGATGTGAAAAGCTGACTCATTTGAAAAGACCCCGATGTTGGGAAAGATTGAAGGCAGGAGGAGAAGGGGATGAGAGAGGATGAAATGGTTGGATGGCATCACTGACTCAATGGACATGAGTTTGGGTAAACTCCAGGAGTTGGTGATGGACAGGGAGGCCTGGCCAGCTGCGGTTCATGGGGTCGCAAAGAGTGGGACACGACTGAGTGACTGAACTGAACTGAACTGATTTATGACAGAGCATATCATTAAAAATCAATTGTTGGCCCAATGAGATAGCCTTTCAGGAATTTGAAATGCCAAGGAAAGGATTTAGCAACAGGATTCAAATCTGAAAACATAGACTTAAATCTCTGGGGTATCATGGAAGGCTAAACTTGTATGTTAAACCAGTACTGTCAGGAGAAATCATGAAGCATTGAAAAAATTTACATATTAGAGGAGAGAAATGCTATTCTGTATCAAAGAAAGATAGGAATAGATATGCAGAGGTTCTACAGCAGAAATATCCTATGATGTAGATGAAAGTATGTTGATGATATGTGTACATGATGTATGACATAGAAAAAATATAATTTTTTCCTGTACTTATCCTAGTTTCTTACAGGTATATATTTCAAGGTTGCCAGAGGCATCAATGCATCAATCATTAGTACACAACAATTTACTCTTGAGATGAGTACATATTTTGTTTCTTGTCCAAAAAAGTATCCAATTAGAATGAAAGTATTTGCTAATATATTTATTTTGAATTTTAAAATCTATATTCACAAATGGAGATCCAACTTTATTTTTTTCCATTTATTTAGCATTTTTTAAATTAAGCCTATGCTAGTAACATGAAACAAGATATATCAGAGAAGCACTTTTTTCAGTCTCTTTACCCTGGAAAATTTAAATAATGTAGAGATTATTCTGTCCCTTGAAAATTTGAAATACTTTGTTCATTAAATCTCTTTTCAATGATTTATTGATAGTATCATGCATATTTCCTCAATTTCTTATGAACTTAGTTAATGATTCTACGTGAATTAATTGTACAATATTAGAGTAACCTAAGAAATTATCCTTTTTATACACACGTTCATATATAGATAATACAGTTCAAGGAAAAAAATGTAGGCTATAAAGCTTGTTTAAGCAATCAAAATCCTAGCAAAATAGAGATAGTACACTCAAAATTGTGTTAATTTTTTAAAAAATTGCAAAAGTGGATTTCTCAGTGCAAAACTCAAATCTGGATTTCTGTTTTTATTGCTCTCTTTTCTCACAATCTTCTCTATCTCAGCAAATTGTTATTCACATCCAAAATGAACTCAGGCCACACAAACGAAAGCAAGCAACTAAACCAAAAGAACTAAGAACTGAAAGCTTGATGTCATCTCCAGTTCTTATCTTTTTCTCTTACCCCACATCTAGTAAGTTTGTGAATACTCTTGGCCTTACTCTCAAAAAAATATGTAGAATCTGACTAAAATTCATCACTTCACCTCTTCCTGAACTGTTCAATGACTTCCCTTCAGATTTCCCTGATTCTTTCCCTGAAGCCCTAAAGTCTATTCTCAAAATAAAAAGCAGAGCATTTTTTTTTTTTTAATGAATCATTTCATGTCATACCTCTGCTCCAAACCTTTCAAATGTAGGATATCTTTCATATGTAGGAATACACTCAGCGATTTACATATACATGTAAGTCCCGGACACAAGACACAATGGCATCGGCTCCCCCTCCCACGGTCTCATCACTGATTGTGTTTAGTACTTCTCTCCTTGTTCAATCCATTCCAGCCACACTGACTTCATTTCTATTCCTCCAATGATCCAGGTCTTCATTTGCTTCATGGACTTTGTACCTGCTCTTGCATTAATCTCATTCTTCTTTATAAGTAAAGCCTTTTTCTTCTTCATATCCTTCCTCAGAGTTATTGTTCTATACGAGTTCTTTCTAGCATACCCTCCTATTTTTTCTCTATACAAACTTGGCACATATTGTTTTAATTTATTTTGCATTTTATTTATGTATTTATGTATTTCCACTCTTGAATGAAAGATCTACAGAGGGAGATAGTTTTACTTTTTTTTTTTATATAACTCAATAAGAATGTTCAGCATATGCCTATCATGCAATAAATATTTAAGTGAATATTTTCATTGTCCTTTTGACTTTTGTTAATCAGATTAATCGTACAAGATTAGTTTGGTTGGATCTAGAACTTTACATAAGTAGAAAATACAACAAATATTCTTTTGGATTCAGATTTCTTGTTTTACTCAGAATAATATTTTTAAGATCCACTCTTCCTGTTGAATATATTAGTAATTCATACATATTGGTGAGTAGAATTACTTTGGGAAGAGTGTCCATTCTCCTATTAAGGAAGGAGAATGTGTTATTTCCATTTTGAGTGTATTGTGAATAAAGCCATGTGAATAACACGTTTATGTTCACAGTATTTTCATCCTATACACCTATTTACTTGTAATAAGTCCCTACAAAGTAGCTCATAAGAAACTATCAAAACTGTTTCCAAAGTTGTAACAATTTGCTTCCCTTCCAGCAATGTGTTAGAGTTTGGTTGTTTCATCTTATCATATTATCACTATAATTGGCTCCTCTGTCCAGGGAATTCTCCAGGCAAGAATACTGCAGTGAGTAGCCATTCATTTCTCCAGGGGATCTTCCTCACCCAGGGATTGAACCTGGATCTCCTCCATTGCAGGCAGATTCTTTACCATCTGAGCGACCAGGGAAGCTCAATTAGTTTTATAGTAGCTTTTTAAGTTATGGTAGGGTTATTACTCATTTATTTCTTTTAAATATAAGTCTATCACTTAAAATTGATTATTCATTTGAGTTTTTGATTCAGCTTGTTAATTTTTACAGAAGAGAAATCTGCTAAGACTTTGGATTGTATTAAAATTTTAAAACAATTTAGAATGGACACATCTGAATTTTGAGTTTTTATTTTTTTATTTTTTTGAGTTTTGAGTTTTTAATTTCATAAACATAGCGTCCATCTCCATTTATGTGTTTTCTATGATACCGATTAAAATGATCTGCAGTTGTCAGTGCGTAGGTTTTGCACATTGTCTGCCACCTGTTTTCATTTCATATATATTTTTTTTTTCCAGTTTTATAGTAGCCTAAATGAGACGGTTTGTCTAATACCAGTTCATTCTATCATGACTGGAATTAGATGTCACTTTACATTTTTTTTTGTTTCATTTTTATCTGTATTTACCTCTTTCAGACATCAACTTACCTTCTAAATATTACTTAAAGTATTAGATACAAATGTTGCCCACTTTTCAGTTTCTCTATACCATATCTTATGTAAAATTAGCATCTACGTCCAAGACAATGCCACTGATAATTTGCTAATACCTTTATCAAGCTCCCAGAAATAGCAGAAGTTTGAGTTGAAGCCCTGAGACCTTAATGGCCTTTATATCATATATGCCACACCTAGACCTGATAATAAACTTACATACCATGGTGTTTAATATGTATAGAACTTACAAATCCTTGATATAACTAATTACCATTTCTTTACTTCCTATATATTTTTATTTTTCCAAAGTCAAGTACATATATTAAAATTGATTTGCACTTAATTTACAGAGTAAATATTTAATATACATTTGTTGAATTAATAAATTATTTTAAATAAGAACTATCTATTGAAGAAAAAAACCCTACATTTCCCAAATTTCTCCTAATATTTTAATTTTAAAAAATCACTATATATAAACTCTATTTTTCTTCTCATTTAACGTATTTCCTGTAAATCATCTAAAGAAAATGGTAGTCATCAAGTTTCAATAAGTATTGACATGTTTTTCTTTCATTTCAAGAAGACAAATTACTTGCAAAATATCTATATCAGTTGCCCATATGGCATTCTCATTTATCCTCAGCAATAGAGCTCACTATTGACAAAAGATAGTTCTGTACACAATTTGCTTTGTCTTGATTAGTTTTCTAGGTCATCTGATTCTATGTATAGTGATCTAAACAAAATCCTATACTATATTTGTGACCCTTCCCACTGAGCATTACTCTGAAGTTGTCATAGCAACAATCTATTAGATCAGAAAATGTACAGTAGGATTGAGATAGATCTAAAAAATTGAGGCAGCACTTGTTTGTTGGATCCTTTCCCACTTTTTCTTGAAATCTTGCCCAAGTGTAGCTGTGTTAAATTTTAATTTCATATCTGCTTCTATCAATCAGAACAAATTATATAAACAATTTAAAATAATGCCTTCTTACTTGGAAAAATACAATATTATAGTTTCAGAGACTTTGGGAAGATCCCCTGGAGGAGGAAATGTCAACCCACTCCAGTATTCTTGCCTGGAGAATCCCATGGACTGTGGAGCCTGGTGGGCTACTGTCCATAGGGTCGCAAAGAGTCAGACACTACTAAAGTGACTTAGCACACATATTCACTTACCATACATAGGGGCTTTATTCAAAATTGTTAAAAGCTGAAGAAAGAAAAATCTTTTATATAAATGCTGAGCAACAGCAATGAAACTAGTGAACAACACAAATGAATTTTATCTTTAAGAACATATTAAGAGTTTTACATTTACTTGATAAATTCAGGTATTAAGAGTGTTACAGGTACTAAGAGTTTTACATTTACCTGATAAATACTAGCAGAGAGAGAAAGTAAAAGATATTTGAAGGTGTTTTGCAGGAATGTAAGGTTCATTTAGTTGGAAAAAATATTTTTTTAATGCCATTAATAAGAGTTATTGACATAAACTTCAAGAACCAAATATCTTGGGTAATGTATGACTTTCAGAAATTATGTTGCCTCATCTTGGTCGAGGGATCATCACTTAAGGTGGGGTTATAGGCAGTAGAAATTAAAGTCTCCATTATCTTGATTTATTTAGTACCATAGAAAAATTTACCAGGGTAATATGGGATTATGAAGAATTAAATGAAAGAGAATTAGCATTAGATTTTTAAATAATTAAGTAAATGTAAAAGCTTCTCCTTCTTTTTCTTCCCATCTCCTTCTCCTTCCTCCTCCTCCTAATTCTTCTCTCTCTCCTGCCCTGTCTACCTTTCTTTGCTCTGTTATGTCTGTTCTTCCTTTTATTCCCTTGGTTATATATATATATATATTTCTAATTCTTAAGAATTATCCAAGCTTATATACCAGTGTCCCTTAACTTTGAATGCATGTTCAGTTCAGTCGCTCAATCGTGTCTGACTCTTTGCCACCCCATGGACTGCAGCATGTGAGACTTCCCTATCCATGACCAACTCCTGGAGCTTCCTCAAACTCATGTCCATTGAGTCAGTGATACCATCCAACCATCTCATCCTCTGTCGTCCCCTTCTCCTCCTGCCTTCAATCTTTCCCAGCATCAGGCTCTTTTCAAATGAGTCAGCTCTTTGCATCAGGTGGCCAAAGTATTGGAGTTTCAGCTTCAATATCAGTCCTTCCAATGAACACCCAGGACTTATCTGCTTTAGAATGGACAAGTTGGATCTCCTTGCAGTCCAAGGGACTCTCAAGAGTCTTCTCCAACACCACAATTTAAGAGCATCAATTCTTTGCTGCTCAGCTTTCTTTATAGTCCAACTCTCATATTCATACATGACTACTGGGAATACCACAGCTTTGACTAGATGGACATTTGTTGGTAAAGTAATGTCTCTGATTTTTAATATGCTCCCTAGTTTGGTCATAGCTTTTCTTCCAAGGAGCGTCTTTTAATTTCATGGCTGCAGCCACCATTTGCAGTGATTTTGGAGCCCCCTAAAAATAAAATCTCTCACTAATTCCATTGTTTCCTCATCTATTTGCCATGAAGTGATGGGACCAGATACCATGATCTTAGTTTTCTGAGTGTTGAATTTTAAGCCAACTTCTTCACTCTCCTCTTTCACTTTCATTAAGAAGCTCTTTAGTTCCTCTTTGCTTCCTGCCATAAGGGTGGTGTCATCTGCATATCTGAGTTTGTTGATATTTCTCCTGGCTATTTTGATTCCAGTTGTGCTTCATCCAGAATGGCATTTTGCATGATGTACTCTGCATATAAGTTGAATATGCAGGGTGACAATATACAGCCTTAACATACTTCTTTCCTGATTTGGAACCAGTCTGTTGTTTCATGTCTGGTTCTAACTGTTGCTTTTTGATATGCATACAGATTTCTCAGGAGGCAGGTATGGTGGTCTGGTATTCCCACCTCTTTAAGAATTTTCCACAGCTTGTTGAATGGACATTAATAAGTCTCTATCATTTGAATTTAGCTTCACTATCTATTCTGATTGTCTCTTTCCCTAAAGTATATTTGAAAGTCTCTTTGTTTTTTTCTGGGTATGCCTAGGTATTGGTAGTAATTTACATTGGAGTATAGTAGGAGCATATTGCAATAAATACTTAGAGTATAATTTTGCTCATTAATTTTTATTTTATTCTGGAAATTGTCACGACTGACTGGTGCTATTCTAGAAGAGTAATGAAAGTTTTCTAGGCTAGAGAGGTAGAGTATCCACAAAAACCCCCCATCTCATGTTTGATACTTAAAGTCATTGGTACACAGTTTCTTAACTTTGTATGCATGGGTCACTAAGGTATCTCTGAAAGGTCTTTACTCTCAGTGAACCCTGTGAAATTTAAGGAATTATATTCTGAAGAAAGAAATTGTTTTATCAGATTGCAAAGGCCTGTGCTAAAGTATTTATCTGAGAATCACTAGTCTTCTCAAAATTTTTCACGTCTTCTGAATCAAATGAGCTACCAGTTCTTTACTTTAAATTTTTAAATTATATTTATGATAAAAATGTCTAGGTATTGGAAAATGCTGCTGAAAATTTCACAGAGTTTCTGCTTAAAATAAAGTTTTCACTATTTAAGCTTGAAAGCAAAAATTGGGTCCATCTGACCAAGTTACATGTCACCTAGAACGTGAAGCAGATTTAAATCACTGCCACACATGAGTTTCTAGATGAGTAGAGACAAAGAGGAGAATCCACAGATGGTTAAATCTAGGTTCACTGACAGGTTTAGAAACCAAGAAACTAAATCTTAAAGCTTATCCAAGTATGAATTTAATTGTAAAATACAGAAGATGTGTAACTAAAGTTATAGAATTTGATGGAAGAGCATCAGTTGTAGAATATAATGTGTCTGTAACTGAGAAATCTCAGCTAACAAAGAGTGATAAAATAACAAACAGCCAGGGACAGGAAAATAAGAGTGAGGAGATGAGAATACTCCTGGAGAGAGTTCTCACTACAGATATTTTTTTTTAAAAGCTTTTTCTTATTACTCAGTATATAGTCTTGTCAACAGCATTTAGATGGCAAATGAAACCTGCCATTCTAGTATTCTCCAGAAATAGCTGGGATAAAATATAATAATAGAATATACAAGAAAGAGATGAAAATGGAAAGCAAGGTATGCTGAAAATTCTAAATATATCTAGAGAAAAAATATATCTCTGAAGAGAATTGGCAGTGGCTCTCTGGCCAGCACAGAAAAAAAAAAACTATTTTCTAAAAAGTGAGAGTAAGAAAGTTGTGAATTCTCAGGGGAAAATATACTCTCCCTTCACTTGGCAGGATTAGAAGGAATTTTGATGCAAAGCCACAAGTTGAGAGCTGGCTAAGGAGCTTGTGATGACTTCATGGCCCATAAATTCTCAGAAGGCAGCAACTATAACAGATCACAGTGCAAGCACAGGAAAACAGGAGGGTGTTAGTGAGGAAATAGCTGCTCTTCTGGGATGTAATGGAGAGGATTTTCAGCCCATTTCTGAGATCCATTACCTACTGTATGTGCAGGAAAGGAAGAGGGCAGCAGTACTCACTAATGAAAAATTGTCCAGTGCCAACCTTAAAGAAGCCCAGAGTTGGTTTATTTACCGGACAGATAAAATGAAAGTGAAAAGTCAGAGTTGCTGTCCAACTCTTTACCACCCCATGGACTATACAGTCCAGAACAGAATACTGGAGCAGGTAGCTGTTCCCTTCTCCAGGGGAATCTTCATAACCCAGGGATCGAACCCAGACTTCCCACATTGCAGACAAGTTCTTTACTGTCTGAGCCGCCAGGAAAGCCCAATAATACTGTAGTGGGTAGCCTGTCCCTTCTCCAGGGTATCTTCCTGACCCAGGAATTGAACTGGGGTCTTCTGCATTGCAGGTGAATTCTTTACCAGCTGAGCTACAAGGGAAGCCCACTGGGCAGATATGAGATTGTTAAATCTGAATCAAAAGCAACACACACCTCAGAATTCCATGGGCGTGTGAAAGGATTTGCCATTGCAAATCTCTGATGACCCAGGAAACTGCTGTATCTTGCTGTACAGG
The DNA here is from genome assembly GCF_910594005.1 of Cervus elaphus. NCBI lineage: Eukaryota > Metazoa > Chordata > Mammalia > Artiodactyla > Cervidae > Cervus > Cervus elaphus. Next base: position 47,480,921 of record NC_057845.1, read on the forward strand.
CATAGTTAGTGTCTACCTTAGGTGAAAAATGTTGTTTGACAGTTCATCAAATTTTTTAATGAAAAATTGTGTTGCCTTATTATCCTAAATTTAGGATATTTCAAGTTTCACTGGGAGAGAAACTGTCATGCAACAACATTCTATGATTTGAATTTCATGGAGAAATTCATTAAAGATAGTTTAAAGTTTTTAAGAGCCTTCCTATTGTGTATGGCTTAAATACTCACTCAGCTTGAAATTGAGACTTAGAAGAATGACCCTACTGAGAGAGTCAACTCTTCAGTTCAGTTCTGTCGCTCAGTTGTGTTCGACTCTTTGCGACCCCATGAATTGCAGCACACCAGGCCTCCCTGTCCATCATCAACTCCCGGAGTTTATTCAAACTCATGTCCATTAAGTCGGTGAAGCCATCCAGCCATCTCATCCTCTGTTGTCCCCTTCTCCTCCTGCCCCCAAGCCCTCCCAGCATCAGGGTCTTTTCCAATGAGTCAACTGTTCGCATGAGGTGGCCAAAGTATTGGAGTTTCAGCTTCAGCATCAGTCCTTCCAATGAACACCCAGGACTGATCTCCTTTAGGATGGACTGCTTGGATCTCCTTGCAGTCCAAGGGACTCTCAAGAGTCCTCTCCAACACCACAGTTCAAAAGCATCAATTTTTCGGTGCTCAGCTTTCTTCACAATCCAACTCTCACATCCATACATGACCACTGGAAAAACCATAGCCTTGACCAGACGGACCTTTGCTGGCAAAGTAATGTCTCTGCTTTTTAATATGCTATCTAGTGTGGTCATAACTTTCCTTCCAAGGAGTAAGCATCTTTTAATTTCATGGCTGCAGTCACCATCAGCAGTGATTTTTGGAGCCCCCAAAAATAAAGTCTGACACTGTTTCCACTGTCTCCCCATCTATTTCCCATGAGGTGATGGGACCAGACGCCATGATCTTAGTCTAGGTAGGTTGATAAGAAGTCCTGTGTCCTAGAGGAGGAGAAAGTGGTCTGGGACTCTTGAGGAGGATATAGAAGTCTGGAGTTCTTAAGGAGAAGAAAAGGACAAACTTTTTTTCCTTTAAACCCAGAACTGATGATTGCACAACAAAACAACTCATCTTGCTCAAGAATATGTTTTTCCTTAAACTCTGTACCAATGATTATATAACAACAATGTATCCTGCTTGAAGACATGTTTCTCTTTCTTAAGAACCTTCTGAATAATCCTGTCATCTTCAAGTGTAAGTTGTGAGAGTGGGTCTGGTAAGATCTTTCTATTATTTCCAGTTATTTTAAAATGTATATTGTGCGAGCTGGTCTGGTAAGACCTTTACAACCTTGAAACGTTCTTTGGATTTACTGTAATAACTAATTTAAAAAGTATATAATTTCCTTGCTAAGACTAGAGAGGGGGGGCACTCTCCATCCCCCTTCTGATGCCTATGTCAGAAGCTTTCTCTGTCCCTTTTTTGCTTTAATGAAACTCTGCTACACAAAAGTTCTTGAGTGATCAAGCCTGGTCCCTGGTCCCAAAGTTAATTCTTCCAAGATCATGAGTCTGACACCATTCATTGTAAGCTATTGCTATAGTATTCCATTTTGCTCTGCAATGTTGTTAAAAATTTAAGATGTAAGTTTCTGAACCGAAGAAAAAGAAAGACTAAATATAGTTCGAAGCAATGCAAAGTGAGAGGCAATATCCCTGACTGTATTGTAGGTGTAGTACAGCTAAATGTAGGAGCAACTAAATCTGAACGCGCAGAACCTGATGGAAGAACATCAGTTGCAGAACATGAGGTGATTGTGTAACTGAGTTTGATAGATGTTGATGGACATAGAAAACTGGAGGTCAGACTTTCAAAACTGTAGAGTAAAATGTCATGTTTTACTTTGCACCACACATCTAAACTAGAGTTGAACTTTCTTGAAAGCTTTCATCATAGAGAAATTGATCTCATATTCTAACATCTAAACACAGCACTACAATGGACTTAGATGGTTTTCTCAATTTCAGGATAGTCATTTTGATCAGATTACTCTTTGATGTGGGGTCTGCCCTGCCCATTGTAGGATGTTTAGCGGCATCTACCCTCCAGATGCTAGTAGCGTACATTTCCCCAGTTGTTAGAAATGTTCCCAGCAGGACAAAATTGCCTTCCATTGAGAATCAGTACTTTTGGAAAGAGACATTTGACAATGTCTGGAGGATTTTTTGGTTGTCAAAATTTGGGGGGTGAGAGTACGTGCTATAAGCATCTAATTAAAATAGGACAGGGCACTGCTCCTAAGCATCCTATAGGGTGCAGGAGGGTTCCTTACAGTAGAGAATGTGAAAGTCAATCAGCTGTGTCTCTTTGCGACCCCATGGACTGTAACCTACCAAGCTCCTCTGTCCATGGACTTCTCCAGGCCAGAATACTTGAGTGGGTAGCCTTTCCCATCTCCAGAGGAAGTTCCCAACCCAGGGACTGAATTCAGGTCTCCCTCATTGCAGGCAGATTCTTTACCGTTTGGGCTACCAGAGAAGCACTCCAGTTCAAAATGTCAATTGTGATGTTGAGAAACCCTACTTTAATGTAATCAAATTAAAATCCTTTATTTTACAGTAGATGTCTCTGAGTAAACACATTTTTAAAAATATAAAACACGCAAGCACAAGTTGAGGTGTGGAGGTCTGAAAGGCTAAAGAATCAAAATTGGATCCTAAAATTATCATCACATCTGAAGGACATCAGACATCAAACCCTGAAGACATCAAACATAAAAACAAATATTAGAAGATCAAAGTATCTGAAATACCATTGAGTTTTTCTGAGGTCCCATCTTAATTAAACAAGACACACAAAACGTTCCAAAATGATGCATAAGGAAAAGATCTGACCAGATTTCCCAACAAGTATAAAGCAACCAGGATGCAGTAAATATTAGCTTCCATTCTATTCATGAATAGTTACTGAAAATGCAGAGGGAGAAAATTTGAAAATGCAAATTCTTTAAAAAGCTTGGAGGGCAAGGGTACAGCTTCCTCCTCATCCATCTCAAGGGCTCCAGAGGTTGTCTCTGACACTGTTCAGTGCTGTCAATGGACATTATAGAGAATGATTTTCCAGAAATGGAAATTCTACTAAACGGTAAATGATCATTTTCCTTTCAACATAAGATGCTTCCTGATTCTTGCACAAGTTACTTTAAAATCCCAGCCATTCTAGTAACTGTTACCAAACATTATAGTTTCGTCCAACACAAGACAGAGACCCCCTGCCTCCTGCCCTCTGCAGTTGAAGCATATTCTAACAGTAGCTGTCTCTTCATTCTTAGCTATGCTCACATTTGACAAAAAAGCACTTCATTAAAGTGATTATTTTACAGTACTGTGTCCTTGTATACTAAAACTGGTACACCATCGAGAAATTTTCTCTATGTGTAATAGCTATATAGAGCATGTTAACAAAATGGTCAGATGGGCTGCAGGATTCAAAGAATTCTAAATATTTGGCAAAAAACATTTCATGCTACAGTTCAAGCCGTAAGCTGTTTTAGTTGCTCAGTTGTGTCTAACTCTTTTGTGATCCCATGGACTGCAGCCCTTCAGGCTCTTGGTCCAAGTACAAGACACTAAAAATGTGCTGAAATCAAAGGGAATACAAATATTAGACCTTTGATTCTGAAGTTTTGGTCCCTGACCTGATGAAATGCACTAATTTTCAAACATATATAGAAGATCGCTTCTGAAAAAAATCAGATGACTTGCCTTTTCACCCCAACTGTTGGATATTTGGTACCTACATGTCTCAAGCTTGTTAGTTACCTTGTCTAAATTCAGTTATCGTATCTATAAAATGGCAATATTGAAGCACGTCCTGTCTACTCAAGCAACTGTTTATGAAATTGTTAATGTAAATATCCACTAGAAATTAATGAGTAGAGTGAAATATTTGAGGCATCTATTCACTTTTAAGAATAAGATGCAAGTACCTTCTTTTTCCACTGTTATGCAACATTATATCAATGTTTTAAATTAGTATGTATAAAACCAAAATTTAGTACACAAATTCTGATCTTTCCTGAGTTCTCATTTTAATATACAATTTTTTTTTCATTTACTTTTGTTAGTTGGAGGCTAATTACTTTACAATATTGTAGTGGTTTTTGCCATACATTGACATGAATCAGCCATGGATTTCCTGAGTTCTCATCTTAATATACAATTTTTTTTTCATTTACTTTTGTTAGTTGGAGGCTAATTACTTTACAATATTGTAGTGGTTTTTGCCATACATTGACATGAATCAGCCATGGATTTACATGTGTAAATCCTGATCCCCACTCCCACCTCCCTCCCCATCCCATCTTAATATACAATATTTTAAACAAGTAAGAAAGAAGGTCAAATTTGAATTCCTAGGAACAAATATAAAACAACAGAGGTGAATATAGTATATTAGTATAAGAATATTAGCATCCATTCTTATTAGAAAGTAAGGAACAAATGTCATCGCTTTTAGGTTACGCATTTGTAGGTGTAAACATACCAGTTTATAGATAAAATTTTTAAAACGCTATCAAAGTTGCTGAAGACAACATACCACAGACATGAACAAAAGTAATGGCTTTCTATTCTAATAGATACAATTGGCTAGGAATTATAATGAATATTGATTCTATCAACTATAGTGAAAATGTTTTTTAAGAGAAAGAGGTTTAAAATATTAGGAATAAATTTTCAGAAAAGTTTAGCCTGAATTATTTATTTAATTGAATGTATAAATGGAATATCATAATGTGATCCTGGATGAAACATATATGAAATATCAATTTACATGCTCTGTTTTCTGTAAAATTTTGTAGGTGATTTTTGCTTGAAGAAAATATGTCACTCTTGCTTAATCTCTTAGTCACTATCGGTGCAAGGTTGCACCATAATAAAAATGTGGAAAAAAACAGTTCATGGCTAGAGGACACCATAGTCTGAAATGACCACCTAATCCAGTATCCTTGCCTAGAAAATTCCATGGAGAGAGGAGCCTGGTGGGCTACAGTCCATGGGGTCACAGAAGAGTTCGACATGAGTTAGTGATTAAACAGTAGCAAGGTTAATTTATATTTTTGTTTATCTTCCTGTGGTACTCAAATTAGAATTCCTTATATAGTATCTAACATTTAAAATAATCTTATCATGTTTTATATGTCTAAATATAAATATCTAAAGCTACCACTCTTCAAATTTCATATATAAAACCCCTTGGGTGATATTATAATTTACATTTTGTCTAAATCAAATTTCTATCTCTACTCCTCAAACTAATTCTTTTATCTTCTCTTTACTCACTGTCTTCATGTATATTGTTTTATATCCCAAAGTGGTAAACATTGATGGATTGATTTCATAATTCTATGAGAAGAGTCTACTTATGTGCTGACTTTATGCTAAGTTATTAATATAATCCTGAAGTTAGTCTTACAGAGAAAAGCGGCTCACTGACTACTCAAAAAAAAAAAAAAAAACAGTTGAAACAACCTGCAAACATTCTAAGTCTCTTCAGTCATGTCTGACTCTTTGCGACCCCATGGAGATTCTCCAGGCAAGAATTCTAGAGTGGCTTCCATGCCCTTCTCAAACAACTTCAGTTCAGTTCAGTTCAGTTCAGTTGCTCAGTCGTGTCCGACTCTTTGTGACCCCATGAATTGCAGCACGCCAGGCCTCCCCGTCCATCACCAACTCCCAGAGTCCACCCAAACTCATGTCCATCGAGTTGGTGATGCCATCCAGCCATCTCATCCTCTGTCATCCCCTACTCCTCCTGCCCCCAATCCCTCCCAGCATCAGGGTCTTTTCCAATGAGTCATCTTCGCATGAGGTGGCCAAAGTATTGGAGTTTCAGCTTCAGCATCAGTCCTGCCAATGAAAACCCAGGACTGATCTCCTTTAGGATGGACTGGTTGGATCTCCTTGCTGTCCAAGGAGACAACCTAGTCCTAAATAAATAGCCAGTGGAGTGAAGGTGATGTTATCATTGGTTTCGTGCTTTCATCGCTATTGGTCAGGAATTAATACAAGTTCTCAAAGGATCCCAAAGTTTCAAATTACTATATAAGGTCCTATGTTCTTGGTGCTTAAGGAATGAAAAGTTGTTAAGTGGAAAATACATGACTTAACCAAAAAATCCAAGAATACAATTAGGTAACTGTTAGCAATCTCCCTTCCTAATCTCTTGAGTACATTTCTTTTCCATAAAAGGTTCTGTTTCTATAACTGGATTAATAATACAAAAGAGCTTAAAGTATCTTAAAAGGCTAAGTAATCCATACTTTTATTCCAAAGGATACCCAGCTAGTTCCAAATAAGGAACAGCAATTTTAAAATGTTTTCTTCTAACTTTGTCTGTGCTATTTTTCTCTAATATGTCATCCTGCTTCCCTGTCTTTTGTGAAAATATGTTGATTGACCCCTTTTAAAAAAGTTTATAACAACTATCTTAAAAAGAGGAGTTTAATTAGTGGCACCACAGATAAATTCAAGAGTAATATTTTATGAAATAGCCATCATGACCTGAATGTCTACAGACTTCTTGCCCCTTTCCCAAAGCCACAATTTCTCTCCATACTCAATGTCTACTTATTAGTTAAAGCAGATTTTATAGAAAACTATGCTGTTGGTTGCACATTTCTTTTATTCTTTCTGACTTCAGTGTGCTTATTTTATATTATACAGTTAGTGCCACTTGTAATTATGAAAAGAAAGTAAAAATATAAGTAAGTAAACTTCCCTAGCGAATTAACGAAATTCTTTGTAGAATGACAGGCTGTTTTCTTCTGAGTAAGACTGGGAGGAAATGGAATTGAAAAAGTTCACATTAAATGAGGTGAAGGAGACGATCCTCAGTCATGCTGGACAAGAAAGCAATTAGCAAAGAGGAACATGTCACTCAGACAAATTTGTTACTAAACCCCAAGATTCCTGTTTTATGTGTGATAGGCTAAAGGATCCAAACCAGATAATAGACAGGCATTATGATACATGTCTTCTAAAAGCAGAATAATTTTTAAAGATTGAATCCCTGGCCCAGTAGAGAACTTTGGAAGGCTATAATATGGAGAACATCAAGAGATTGAAATCTGTGGTTGATATGAAGTGAAATAAACCCTAAGAATATTGGAAGAGGGGTGATGATTTTATCCTTAAAAAAATCAAAGAGTGTACATTATAATTCTTGTATTAAAAAGATATATATGTATACCTATGGCTGATTCATATTGAAGTTTGACAGAAAACAACAAAATTCTCTAAAGCAATTATCCTTCAATTAAAAAATAATTAAAAAAAAAAAAGAGAAAAACTATTTGCCATGAAATGGAGAAGGGTCCTGACAATGGGGAAAAGCAGTAGTTTGTCCAACAGGTTGTGGTTTCTGGTATGAGTTTGTGCCAAGGTCTCAAAAAATAGCCTGGGAAATAATATCTTTGGAAGAAACTTAAAATATTTGAAAATTGGGCAAATTTATTGATCTATTGGATTTTCTTTTTAAGAAGAGAGAAATAAAGAAGGTAGGATTCATTCATAATTTAGTTTGGGGATCTGAGATTGTTATTATCATGTTTTGTATTGGAGAGGTTCTGAGGAGACCTCCATCATTCTCTTCCTGGTATTCATATTCCTGGGTAATACCTTCCTTTTTAGTGTGAGTGGGATCTATGAACGGCTTTTATCAACAAATCTCGGTAAAGGTGATGGGACATAAATCCTAATATTATATTTTATTAGATTTCTTCCTAGAGGACTCTCTTTCTGTCTTTGAAGGGGCCATGTTGTGAGAAGGTATGTGTAGAGATCCACATGGCAAGGAAGGAAGTGTGGTCTCCAGAGTCTGAGGAAGGCCTGACAGCCAGCAAGAAGCCAGAGCCTTCAGTCAGACAGCCACCCCAAAATTAATTCTGCCAACCCCTTCAGTCAGCTTGGTAGTAGATGCATTGCTGGTTGAGTTTCCAGATGCTAATTGAGCTCTTCCCAACATCTTGATTCTAACCTTGCATAGGACTCGATTAAGCCATGACTCAGCAAAACTATGAGATAATAGATATATGTTGTTTTAAGATGCTAAGTGTGTGGTAATTTGTTACTTAAATATCGAATGCTTTGTGAAAGAACAGTGGGAAAGAATGGGCAATTGTTTGTATATTTGAAAAACAGGAATTGTTATACACTGGGCTGAATTAGGTGTTTATTTTTACCTTCTAATTCAGCAAAACAATCTTATAAGGTAATTTATGCTTTATTTTGGTGTAATTGTTCTCCAGTTTGTGGGTCATCTGCTCGGTGGCTCTACAATGGGGCTAATGGTAACCTTCTCCCAGAGGACTTTTGCCACATGCTGTGCCTCCCAGGTCTGCTGCAGCCAGAGTCTGTGTTCCCGTGGCAGGCCACTGCTGGTCTGTGGCCCTGCAGGGGACGCTCAAACATGCAAAGGCAGGTCTAGCTCAGTCTCTTTCCTGGTATGAACAAGATTTTTTTTTTGAGCCCTCCAAGTATCTCTGGTAGGTATAGGGTTTGATTCTAAACATGAATTCATCCTTCCTACCATCTTATTGGGACTTCTCCTTTGTTCTTAGATGTGGTGTATTTTTTTTTTTTTTTCTTTAGTAGGAGCCAGCCTCCTCCTGTAGATGGTTGTTCAGCAGCAACTTGGCAATTTTGGAGTTTTCAGCAGGAGAAGATGAGCGCACATCCTTCTACTCCGCCATCTTGAGGGTAAATCCCTGCAGATGGTGACTGCAGCCATGAAATTAAAATGCACTCTCTCCTTGGAAAAAAAACCTACAACAAACCTAGACAGTATATTAAAAAGCAGAGACATGACTTTGCCTACAAATGTCTGTATAGTCAAAGCTATGGTTTTTCCAGTAGTCATGTATGAACGTGAGAGTTGGACCATAAAGAAAGCTAAGCACGGAAGAACTGATGCTTTGAACTGTGGAGGTGGTGAAGACTCTCGAGAGTCTCTTGGACTGCAAGGAGATCAAGCCAGTCAATCTTAAAGGAAATCAATTCTGAATATTCATTGGAAGAACCGGCGCTGAAGCTGAAGCTCTAATACTTTGGCCACCTGATGGGAAAAACTGAATCATTAGAAAAGACCCTGATGCTGGGAAAGATTGAAGGCAGGAGAAGAGGATGACAGAGGATGAGATGGTTGGATGGCATCACCAACTCAATGGACATGAAATTGAGCAGACTCCAGGAGTTTGGTAATGGACAGGGAAGCCTGACATGCTTCTGTCCCTGGCTTCGCATGAGTCAGACATGATTGAACTCAACTGAATGTTTTATTTTATTAATGAGAATACTGGTACACAGAGATATTAATAAACTTACCTAAATTACCTAGTATATATAAGGAATTGCCAAATCATATTTATCCCATCTGTATCATGCCCTGGTACTTTCTCTATATGAATCTTTATAACTGGAATAACCTTTCTTCTCTTCTGAACTGGAAGAACACATTTGTTTATTCTCAAGGCTCAGTCAAGTATCACTTGCACCAGAAAACCTTCTCTTGGTCCTTAATAGATTAAAGACCTCTACTTATTCTTTATTTATATATTCATTCATTATTTTAACCAGTGTCAGTTAATCATGAATTAACTGCCTTGTATCTTGGCTATGGATAATAGTAGTGAATATATCATGCAAGTTTCTTGATTTCATAAATTTATATTCTAACGTGAGATGCAAATAATATATAAATAAGTCAACCTTTTAGAACCACACAACTATGCAAAAAATTGAAATACTTGACAGAAATGAACTATGGCTATTTTGCTTTAAGCAGGTAGAAAAAATCTAAATGATGTGACCTTTAATTTTGATCTACATGACAAAAAGAATCCAGCTATGTGAATTTCAGAGAGAAGAAAAGTCCACAGAGAAGAAATTGCCCATGCAAATGTCCCTACAGCTTAGGTGTTAAGAATCTGAAGGAAGGCCAGAGTTGCTTGATGATAGAGATTAGGTAGGAAGGTGGTCATAAATAAAATTGCATAGCAAGATGGAAAAATGTTCCTAAAGTACTTTTAAACCAATTTTCACATACTTGAATGCTGTCAAGAAGTCATTCACATTAAGAAGAATGTGCAGGAGATTATTAAACTTGACGAGAGAATACTCTGGAATCTTAGAAATGAAGAACACTTTGAATGGATTAGGGAGTGATAATGGTGAGAACATGTGTAGGTTATTACTGAAGACAATTATTTCTTTACATTTTCCTTGAAGGAAAGGAGACAGATGTAGTAGAGGGTATGTGAATTAAGATCATGTATGTATACTATTGGAAATAATGTAGTAATAAGAGAAAAAAATAGCATTTATGATGCAGCAGAGAGGGACCCATGATAGTAGAAGAGACTTTAAGAAGAATAGAAGGAATGTAAAGAGCACAACAGGAGAGATTTTTAATGGGAAATTACAGATGTTAGAAAAGTGGAAATTCAGACTGTAATATTGTCCTTGCACTTACCTCAATCCTAGCATTTATCACTTTATGATTACTTTCATTTTCTGTTTTCAGTTTCATTTTCTACTGTAGCAATCAAAAGTTAAGTTTCATGAGAGCAACATTTAGGTACTTGGCCTATTAATTCATAAAACTTAATACAGTGTCTAGCACATTAACTTGATTTTTATGTAAATGAGTACATCTGTAACCATATGTTCTTTTCACTGGGTTAAATGGACTCTGAAAAGTTAAGATGGAACTTTGAAGCCTGCTTACTGTTTTTCTTATTTCTTTAATTTAATTTTCATTACTTCATATTTACTAACTGGAAACAGTACTCTTGGAAGAAAAAAATGACTTTTAAAACTATCATAAATAAATTATTCTAATCTCACTTAAGAGTTTTACTGTGTCTAAGTAGATGCAAGGGTGAAAAAAACAGGAAAAAAAATGTCGCAAATTCTATTATTTAAAATTTTAAAGCGTAAATAAAAAACAAACAAACAAACAAACAAAAAAAACCTCTCTATAGGACATAGGATAAAGTTACCGTTTCTATGCCTACCCTAAACTTGACATTCATGCTTTGTATTGCTTATATCATTTGTTTTTTATGCACACGTAAGGAGCAAATGTGATGTTTGCTATCTGTTATTATTTGGATGCAATTTCAAAGTCCCAGGTATTTTTAAGTAAATTCCCAAGACTGGTAAATAGCTGAACCAGATTTTTTGTTATTGAATTAATTTCTATTCCTGTGATACACATGATCTAATTTGTATTGTGTGTCTATGTGTCTGTAAATTTCTTTTTATGTAGATAAGATAAAGTGGGAGTCAAGGTTGGTGTTCAAATGTTATGGATAGCATCTTAGTTACCATGAAATATGTGTTATGCTATAGTCTTTTTTAATTGATTTAGTCTCAAAGTCATCATGTTAACAGTATGTCTTTTAACTTATTATATTAGAATTGTATCCAAAAAATATTTAGAAAATTTTCAGCAACTTGGAGATATTTTGAATTCAATTACATACACATTGTATATACCACATATGTTTTATCCATTTGTCCATTGGTGGACATTTAGATTGTTTCCATATCTTGACTATTGTAAATAATGCTGCAGTGACATGGGAGTCCATATAAATTTTCATGTTAATATTTTCAATTTCTTCAAACTTATTTTTGATTCCCTCTTTTGATACATTGCATTCATTAGACAATGGTCACAAATCACTTATCTGAGATTCTGGTAATGCATATTAGTAAAGATACAACTAATAGCTCAGGAGCTACAACTGGAGCTACTTTTTAATTGAATTTCCATTAGTTCACTTTTCATAGTCTTTTGTTTTTCCTAGTTTTCCCCAAGTTTGTAGGAGTTATCCTCGCACCATGTTTGGATTTAGCGTTGGGGGGGTGGTGGTGTAGTTTTTGGTAGAGTACTAAAATACATATCCAAAAAAGTCTTCCCCATATTGATAAATTATCCTTTATCAAACTTTATGTTCTGTCCCCTTTGGTTCAACATCTTCTGTGTCCTACCTGAATACATTCTCACTCCTCCTGGTACCAGCCTAGCATTTATAACCTCTGCACTCCATTAACAAGATTTCCCTGGTGGCTTAGGTAGTAGCTTAATTCTGGTTGTTGATTTAGTGGCTAGGGGGAAGTTTGGGATAACTCTGGTGGAGTGGGTTGTTTTCTGGCAGGGCAGAGACCTCAGCATCAATTTTAAGAAAAGGAATGCTTATTAGCCCTTAAGAGAGAGGATTGTACTACCACTTCTACAAACCTGAAAATTCAGGTCAAACTGTTTACTGCACCAATCAAGATGTTCCCTTTCAGTGACCTTGGCTGCATATCCTTTCTATCAGAGTTCTGATCTTGCACAGTAGACCTGCTCAGTCAAAACTTTAACATTCATTGAAGTTCTGCTACACAAAATCTTAAATCTGGATGTGATCCTCAGTTTTCTCTGCCCTCTAACTGTACAGTATCTTTACATGCTGCCAAGGAGGCTCTTTGGCTTTCACATTTAGGCTTTAATTACTGATTAATTACCTTTAGCCTTTCATTATCTTTATCCACAAAGCTCATGAAAGTGCTGCTAGCAAAAGCCATCCAATTCAAAAGTAATCAATCTAATTCCTTATATTTTTCAAGTGAATAATGCATTGTGCCTGCTAGTGTATTACCTCTTACAGAGTAAATTCTATCCCAGTTCCTCATTAGGTAAAATTCTTAACAATTGCCCTGCCATTTTATGCTGGGGCTATCTGTGTTCCACTACCGCCAGATGAAGTGGTCTTTCCAAGCTCTAAAGTCCCAGCTTGTCTACTTTCTCTGCCCACATTATCATCAACTATTACAGGTCAGGTGTTACCTGGAAAGCAGTCACTGAGATAGAAATTGACACACAGGAAATTAATTCGGGAGTGCCTTCCTTTGAGAGGAGAATAAAAAGGAATTTAGTTTAGATGCTAAATTTTTAGGTTGGGTGCACAACAAGGAATTGTGAAACTGAGATGACCCTTATGATTTATCTCTAATTGGGGGAAAGGGCCAGAAATATATTTGTAACCCAAACAGCCAGTCATTGATTTTAGGCTTACTCAGGAAGAAGGCGTGATTTTCTGTTATCTCAAAAAGGCTGACAGTTGAAAGCTGTCAACCAGAAACACTCAGAAGCTGGAGAGAGGATCTGAGGGAGGAAAATATCCATTTCCTTGCGGTTACTTCTGTTTTGTCTCATTTCACGTAAATTTTCAGCAGCATTTGTTAGTCATAATTACCATCAAATAATACTAGTGATACTATGCCCTTGCTTCTTCTATAGATACTCTTTATATTTACATAAGACTTCTTCTTTTCTCCTCTACAACTTTCTTCTTAGATTATCTTATCCACTTCAAGACTGAAACATCATCTATGTATTTAGGAGTCCATAATTCATGTCTCTAGTCCACATCTTTCCTGTGAGTGCCAGGGTTATATATCCATCAGCTTGTTGGATAAATCCACTTTAAAGACTAAAAGTAATTTTAAATTAAATTTCAAGCGGTAAAAAGAACAATTTTTGATTTCATTAGTTATCCTAATCTGAATCTGTTTGTCTGCCAGTTTTCTTGTTGTCAGCAAATGTCATTACTCTCCAGGTACTACGACCTCCTAGGAATCATACCAGAAGTCCTAGAGCCATCTTTAGCACCTACCTGGTCCTCACCCCATGTACACCCCATAATCAAAGATTACCAATTTTCTCTACTGCGCTTACCTCTTTTTTAGCCACCATGTTTCTTTTCTAAGTGGTAGTAATGCTATCTTTATTGATATTTTGATTCTATTTTTGCCTCTTCATCTCTTTCTCCATTTAGCATTGAGAGTAGACTTCATAAAGCGTATGTCAGATAATGTCACTCTCGTTTTTAGAATAGTATGGTGGTTTGTCATAACATTATGCATAAATTACTAACTCCTTATCATGGTCCACTAAAACCATCTTAATGTGACTTCCTTATCTGGTCTTCCTTATACTACTTCTCTTTATTTTCACTCTACCTGCCACTTTCTATTGCCATAATTTCTTTCACATAGCAGTTTTTTTCACATACTTTTTTTTTCTTTTTTGGTTTCGAACTTTCTCTAAGTCTTGGCTTGGCTGATCCCCATTCATTTTTAAGAACTTACCATGTTGCATTCTCAGTGTTCTTCCTTGCTGCTCTTGTTGGGCAGAGCTTCAACCCCTGAAGTCTGTTATCCTCTATGACTGGATTGTGATCATTTGCATAATTTATCACAGTTTATCATTTTATACTTTTGAGTTTCTGATTGTCTCTCTAATAGACTAATATGCTGTTTGTATTGTCAGCATTTGCCTAGAACACAAAATTTTATTATGTATTTCAGGAATATTTCTTAAATATTACTTTAATAAATATTCATTGTTTTTCAAAAATGAAGCGTAGAAAGTGTGTACCCTCATGAAAACTTCTACATTGAGCACACTATTTATCCTGAAGAAAGTAACATTTGTTTTTCAAATAAATTATGTTTAGATGTATGAACAAGCCCCTTCCAAGTAAAATTTCTACAGTCATATCTAGAGTACAGTCCTAGAGTGTAGCTGTCAAAGTTTGATGAAATCAACATTTTAGATATGATTCATTTATAAGTCTAACATTTGAAACCTTGCTAGGCTTATTTGACAACAAAACACCTCATTGAAAGACTGAAAGAAAATTTACAATATTTAGGATTTTCAGGAAACAATTTTATTTATGCTGTTGCAATCTAAGCAAATTACTTTATTTATGTGGTATATTATTCTTAGCAATGTTCCAAAATTTAAATATTTCACAATTGAAATTCATATTTTGGGAATTGAATTAGTCATTCAGTTATGTGTTCTGCTGTACTTTGTATTTTTATACCTCATTATTTATTGATGCCATATATTTTCCTGAATGTCTTTGATTGGTATATCTTCCTTTTCAGTCATTTTCTGCATCTTGATAATTAAGGATAGTCATATATAACTATGTTTAAGTGTTACAGCTCAAATATCCATTATATTATTTTGTATATTCAACATTGACTTCATTCCATTCACTCTTTTAGTATAGATGAGAATATCTTCTTCCAGGATCATTTTAAAGATTTCTCAAGGGATTTCACTCATGCTGTTCTCTACAGACCTGGGTTAACCAATATTTCCTACTTGTCATTCACTGATTTGGACTATTTGAGCATTTTCCAATTACTGTAATTTGATTCTTTACACAGCCAATTCTTAGACTACACCTCTGTTTCTTTCTCTCAGAATCACTCAGTTGTATCTGACTCTTTTGACCCCATAAACTGTAGCCCACCAGGCTTTTCTGTTCATGAAGTTCTTTTGGCAAGAATGCTGGAGTGGGTAGCCTTTCCTTTCTCTAGGTGATCTCCCCAATCCAGAGACTGAACTCAGGTCTCCTGTGTCATAGGCAGATTCTTTACCATCAGAGCCACCAGGGAAACATGCATGGAGTACCTACTATATTCTGATCATCGTTCTAGGCACTAAGGTTATTTCAGCCAAAGAGAACACATAAAAACCCTGCCTTTAAGAAGTAAATATTTTAGTTAAGGGAGATAGATGCATAATAGACTATAATAAATGAGACAATAACTGCTGTATTTTTAAAAAGAAAGAAAAGGCAGGTAAAAGGAATTGGGAGTGCCATGGTAGAACATGGTAGAAGGAGAACAATACTATTTTTAAACAGTTAATAATTAACTCTTTTTCATGAGAAAAGGTACCATTGAACAGACTTTAAATTAGTGAGAAAAGGAGCTATATGAATATAAGGAGGAAGAGCATTCCAATTAGAGGGAACACATAGTGAAAAGGTTCTGAGCATCCCTGACATTTCTAGAAATAACACCAGAGACCAGTGTGGAAAGGATAGAATTGAACGAGAAGAGGTCAGGAAATAAAAGGTAAGTACGGGACTAGAAGTGGGAGCAGGACTGATTCCTTAAGGTCCTAAAGCTATAATAAGGACTTTCATTTTTATTCTGTGTCAAAATGGGAACAGTAGAGGCTTCTTGGTAAAGGAATGATGTGTTTTGATTTTTTAAAGCCCACTTTGGCTGCTGGATAAAAACCTATTTTAAAAATCTGGGTAGAAGAAGATGGTAGCTTTGGCCAGGAGGAAAATAGTGAAAAGTAGTTAGATTCTGCACATATTTTGAATCCAGAGCCAAAATAATTTCTTTAAGAAATGGTATCAGTTCAGTTCAGTTCAGTCACTCAGTTGTGTCCAACTCTTTGTGACCCCCCCGGACTGTAGCATGCCAGGCCTCCCTGTCCATCACCAACTCCCAGAGTTTACTCAAACCCATATCCATTGAGTCGGTGATGCCATCCAACCATCTCATCCTCTGTCATCCCCTTCTCCTCCTGCCTTCAATCTTTCCCAGCATCAGGCTCTTTTCAAATGAGTCAGGTGGCCAAAGTATTGGAGCTTCAGCTTCAGCATCAGTCCTTCCAATGACTATTCAGGACTGATTTTCTTTAGGACAGACTGGTTGGCTCCCCTTATAGTCCAGGGGACTCTCAAGAGTCTTCTCCAACACCGCAGTTCAAAAGCATCAATTCTTTGGCTCTCAGCTTTTTCTATAGTCCAACTCTCACATCCATACATGACTACTGGAAAAATCATAGAATAAGAAATGGTACCAGTCAGTGAATAAAAGATACTTTATCTCTTTTATATGGAAATAAATTTCAGCTTATTTTATTTCATATTTAAAAGTTACCTACCATAGGAGCATCTAGTGCTTTACAGAATGACTAAAGATAAAATATAGATAATAACCATCATGACACAAAACGATAGAACCGTGTATAGTTCTACTGCCGAAGACAATGTTTTCATAGGATAAATAAATAAATGTATGTATTTCGTTGCTGTTGTTCATGTCCAACTCTTTGCGACCCGTGAATAGCTGCACACTAAGCTTCCCTGTCCTTCACTCTCTCCCTGAGTTTGCTCAAACTCAGGCCCATTGAGTCAGTATGTATTTCTTAACCATCTATTTTTCAAAAGTAGACTAAAATTTTTAGTTAGGTTAAGTTTTATAAGTGATTTGAGTACCCATGGACAAACAACAGTAGACATGTTTTATAGATACACATGAATCTATAAACAAATAGATTGAAGAAATATATACCAGTTTTGGTACAGCAGCAGCAGAAGGGAAAATAAAGGTACATTACACTTTTGGGGTATGCAGTAGTAATAAATCATCAACTCCTTGTGGCAATAATGATTCCCTTCATTCAAGAAAAAAAAAATTTGTTGAGGATAAATTGACTGCTAATTGCCCCATCTTTCAAATAAGTAATGTTTTCCCTCCAGTTAAATTATCTCATTAGATATTCCTACCAACAAAGAGAAGAGATGCCAACTGTTATTTTCCAAGTTGGGAAAACCAATAACCAAAATACTTAAAAAAAAAGATACAATTTGAATGTGTTCATACTTTTGACACAAAATAATAAGCTCGTGCTAGAGCTTAGTCGCTCAGTCATGGCCGACTCTTCGCGACTTCATGGACTGCAGCCCGCCAGACTCCTCTGTTCATGGGTTTCTCCCGGCAAGAATACTGAAGTGGATTGACATGCCCTTCTCCAGGGCAATAAGCTTACAAATCTCCAAAAATTGGATGTGACTGACCCCAATACATGTAAGTAATTAACTCGATTATAGTAATTACCTTTCCCCAGAAATACACAAATGCTTAAACATACACATATCTTCCATTTAGCATTCAAGTTCTAATAAGTTATTTATAGATATCTAGGACATTTATTTTCTTTACTTTTAGTTTCCCTTTTCTCTCTCTGTCAGTCTCTCTTCTTCTACCTGCTTTTCTTTGTTTGTTTGGATTATCCACTTTTCTAAAAATTTGGAGTGAATCAGAAATTATCTAAAAATTAAAAATGAGCTAGAAAATTACACCTGTGGCTCAGCTGGCACAGAATCTGCCTGCCATGCGGGAGACCTGGGGTCTATCCCTGGGTTGGGAAGATCCCTTGGAGAAGGGAAAGGCCACCCACTCCAGTATCCTGGCCTGGAGAATTCCATGGATTGTATAGTCCATGAGATGGCAAACAGTCGGACATGACTGAGCAACTTTAACTTTCATCTTCACGTTCACAGCTGATGCAATGTAGTCATTTTCATTAAGATCATTGAAATAAATAAATTTTTCACATATATATTTCATCAAAGTATAGCTGTTTTACAGTATTGTGTTGGTTTCAGGTGCATGGCTGTACAAAAAAAGTGATTCAGTTTCATATATATATATATTTCAAATTTTTTCCACTATTACAAGATATTGAATATGGTTTCCTGTGCCAGAGGGGAGTAAATCCTTCTTTATTTTATATACGTGTGTGTGTGTGTGTCTGTTAATGCCATACACCTAATTTATCCCGTACCCTCTTTTCCCTTTGGTAACCTTAAGTTTGTTTTCTATGTCAGTGAACCTGTTTCTGTTTTCAGAATAAATTCATTTGTACCATTTCTTTAGATATCAGTGACATCACACAACTCTTGTTTTTCTCTATCAGACTTACTTCACTTACTATAGTATTCTCTAAGCCCAACTATGTTGCTGCAAATGGCATTATTTCATTTTTATCCATTCATCTGTTGATGAACACACTTTACTTCCATGTCTTTAGGTCAGTCGCTCAGTCGTGTCTGACTGTTTGTGACCCCATGGACCTCAGCACGCCAGGCTTCCCTGACCATCACCAACTCCTGAAGCTTACTCACACTCATGTCCATCGAGTCAGTGATGTCATCCAACCATCTCATCCTCTGTCATCCCCTTCTCCTCCCACCTTCAATCTTTCCAGCATCAGGGTCTTTTCTAATGAGTCAGTTCTTTGCATCAGGAAGCCAAAGTATTAGAGCTTTGGCTTCAGCATGAGTCCTTCCAATAAATATTCAGGACTAATTTCATTTAGGATGGGCTGGTTGGATCTTCTTGCAGTCCAAGAGACTCTCAAGAGTCTTCTCCAACACCACAGTTCAAAAGCATCAATTCTTTAGTGCTCAGCTTTCTTTATGGTCCAACTCTCACATCCATACATGACTACTGGAAAAATCATAGTTTTGACTAGATAGTCCTTTGTTGACAAAGTAATGTCTCTGCTTTTTAATATTCTGTCTAGGTTGATCATAGCTTTTGTTCCAAGGAGCAAACGTCTTTTAATTTCATAGCTGCAGTCATCATCTGCAATGATTTTGGAGTCCAAAAAAAAAAAAAAAATGTCTATCACTGTTTCCACTATTTCCCCATCTATTTGCCATGAAGTGACAGGGCCAGATGCCATGATCTTAGTTTTCAGAATGCTGAGTTTTAAGCCAACTTTTTCACTCTCCTCTTTCACTTTCATCAAGAGGCTCTTTAGTTCTTTTCTGGCTGCCATAAGGGTGGTGTCATCTGCACATCTGAGGTTATTGATATCTCTCCTGGCAATCTTGATTGCAGCTTGTGCTTCATCCACCCTGGCATTTTGTATAATGCATTCTGCATATAAGTTAAATAAACAGGGTGATAATATACAGCCTTGATGTACTCCTTTCCCAATTTGGAACCAATCTGTTGTTCCATGTCCAGTTCTAACTGTTGCTTTTTGATCTGCATACAGATTTCTCAGGAGGCAGATCAGGTGCTCTGGTATTCCCATCTCTTGAAGAATTTTCCACAACTTGTTGTGATCCACACAGTCAAAGGATTTGGCATAGTCAATAAAGCACAAGTAGATGTTTCTCTGGAATTCTCTTGCTATTTTGATGATCCAGCAGATATTGGCAATTTTATCTCTGGTTCCTCTACTTTTTCTAAATCCAGCTTGAACATCTGGAAGTTCTTGGTTCATGTACTATTGAAGCCCAGCTTGGAGAATTTTGAGCATTACTTTGCTAGTGTGTGAGATGGGTGTATTTGTGTGGTAGTTTGAATATTCTTTGGCATTGCCTTTCTTTGGGTTTGGAATGAAATCTGACCTTTTCCATTCCTGTGGCCACTGCTGAGTTTTCCAGATTTGCTGGCATATTAAGTGCAGCACTTTCACAGCATCATCTTTTAGGATTTGAGATAGCTCCACTGGAATTCCATCACCTCCACTAGCTTTGTTCGTAGTGATGCTTCCTAAGGCTCCCTTGACTTTGAATTCCAGGATGCCTGGCTCTAGGTGAGTGATCAAACCATCATGGCTATCTGGGTCATGAAGATCTTTTGTGTATAGTTCTTCTGTGTATTCTTGCCACCTCTTCTTAATATCTTCTGCTTCTCTTAGGTCCATACCATTTCCTTCCTTTATTGTGCACACCTTTGCATTGGAAATATTCCTTTGCTATCTCTAATTTTCTTGAAGAGATCTGGAATGCAAAAGTAGGAAGTCAAGAGATATCTGTAGTAACAGGCAAATTTGGGCTTGGAGTACAAAACAAATCAGGGCAAAGGTTAACAGAGTTTTGCCAAGTGAACGCATTGGTCATAGCAAACACCCTCTTCCAACACAACAAGAGAAGGCTCTACACGTGGACATCACCAGAAGGTCAATACTGAAATCAGATTGTTTATGTTCTTTGCAGCCAAAGATGGAGAAGCTCTATAGAGTCAGCAAAAACAGACCAGGAGCTGACTGTGCCTCAGATCATGAACTCCTTATTGCCAAATTCAGACTCAAATTGAAGAAAGTAGGGGAAACCACTGGACTGTATCTTGGGTTTTCTAAATCTTACTGCTATGAATATTGAGGATACATATACCTTTCCTTTTTCTGAATATATATGTCCAGGAGTGGCTGCTAGATCCTATGGTAGTTCTATTTTTAGTTTTTAAAGAATTCCCATATTGTTTTCTGTAGTGGCTACAATCAATTTATATTCCCACCAACACTTTAGAAGCATTCCCATTCTCCAGTTTGTCCCACGGGGACAGAGTACTCTTCTTTTCACCTTGATTTTGAGTTTAGCTATGTGATTTGTTTGCTGAAGGGGTTGCTAGTGGATGTGTTTGCACAATTGGACTTTTATATTTCCATTAATGCCACGAGAAGAGTTTCCTTCACATACCAGCGGTGTCTTCAGCCTGCATCTAAGGATGAGCTCCTATGGGGTATAGCTAGCCTAACTGAATCACTGAAAAATGGCATGGAATACAGTCTCCTCTCTGCTATGCTGGCCTAAAGCAGAGCTGTTCCCAACAACTGCTCCTTAGAATATAAAATAAGAGCTGTTTTTCTGCTATGGGCTGAACTGTGTCCTCTAAACCTATGCTGAAGTCCTGCCTTTCAGTATATTTATATATGACCTCTGTGTGTGTGTGTGTGTGTGTGTGTGTGTGTGTTAGTCACTCAGTAGGGACCAACTCTTTGCAGCCCCCATGAACGTAGCCTGCCAGGCTTCTCTGTCCATGGAATTCTCCAGGCAAGAATACTGGAGTGGATTGCCATTCCCTTCTCTAGAGGATCTTCCTGACCCAGGTATCAAACCCTGGTCTACTGCATCACAGGCAGATTCTTTATCATTTGAGCTACAGGGAAGTCCTATATATGACCTTCGTTGGGTGTAGAATCTTTGCAGATGATGAAGTCAAGATGAGTCCATGAGAACGGGTCCTAATCCACCATGATTGTGTCCTTATAAAAAGGAGACATTTGGACACAGAGAATAAGCAAGTATAGAGATAATGCCATGTGAAGATGAAGGCAGAGGTAATGGTGATGCAGGTGTAAGTCAAGGTATGCCTGAGATTGCCAGCAAACCCCAGAAGCTAGTGGAGAGACATGGGACACATTCTCCCTCAGTTCTCAGAAGGAATCAACCTGTATTAATAGGTTTTTAGGCTCCAGAAATGTGACACAGTACACTTCTGTTGTTCAAGCTACTCATCTTAGGGTGCTTTGTTATAGCAGCTACAGCAAGCAAATACATGGTCGAATACCACTGAGATTTTGCGGTGCTTTGTACCAGAGCAATAACTGATCTCTACACCTCATTTCAGTGTATACCAGTAGCAGTTCTTTCTTTTGAAAAATTAGAAAAATATAAAGAAGAATAAATAAATTGTACATGTCCTCTCATAGAGCCTCTTTTCCAGGCTGTTTTTGGTCAACATAAAAGTTTAAATCATAGGTGTCTGTCTATCTATACCTATCAGATTTTTCTTATGTCTTTATTAATTGTATAACTTATCCACTTTTTCTGTCTTACATTAGAACATAAAAAAGTTTATATGATACTTACAAGTCTTCATAAATAACATTTTAATGATTTTTATTGTAAGGAACTATTCTAATCATCACCAATATCAATCATTTTAAAATCAAAATTACTGATAATACATCCCTTGGAAGTGAGAGTCAAAATTCAGACAATAGAGAAACGAAGATCCAAATGTTGATCAAACTAAAACTCTCTCCATAAATTTTATAACAGACTCTTGATAAATATATGAGACTGTCTTTAATAATTGAATTATCATAATTGATTCCCTATATATTAATTCTGGAAAATTAAAACAGGCCCTTTCTGCACAAGAACAATGAGATTTCCTGGAAGTCATATTGAGATTAATAACAGAAAACCTGTACTCTAAGGGCCTGGACTTTCTTGGTGGCTTAGTTGGTAAAGAATCCACCTGCAATGCAGGAAACCCAGGTTCAATCCTCAGGTGAGGAAGATACCTGGAGAAAGAAATGGCAACACACCCCAGTGGTCTTGCCTGGGAAATCCCATGAACAGAGGAGACTGGCAGGCTACAGTCCATGGGGTCACAAAGAGTCAGATATGACTTAATGACTAAACCACCACCACCATGGGCTAGATGTAGGAAACACTACTCTACTTAAACTCTGTGTATAAGTACCTGGATTAGGATTTCTGTCATATGAAATTACAGAGAACTTAATAAGGTAGTTAGAGGTTTATTTTTCCCCACATGTAGAAGTCTGGAGATAGGTGACCTCAGTCAGGTGTTGATTTACATCTGATAACTTTGCAAATTCTTTCATACTTCCCTCATGCTCCATATTTTATTAGATGGTCTATAGCTTTAAATGTCTGGTGAAGATAATAATAGAATAGATGGCACATTCTTCATTTGTCAGTTTTATTCCAAAAAAGAAACATCTTTACCCCAAATACTTAACAGATAGAAGCTTGCACTTTATATCCTGAACTATGTCACATGGTAAATTCTAATAATAAAGACTGTGAGTCAGAATTAAGCCTATAGGAAAAGGAATTTGTCATATAAGCAGAATTTACCACAATGAATAGATATCCAAGAATGTCAGGGAAGCTTGCCAAATTATTTGAGAGAGGAGACTGTAGGATTTAAAGAAACTGGATATTCACTGGGAATGTAATACAAGTGTTGTAATAGCATTAAGATAGAAAATCAGCAATAAACAATGCCAGAACAAGAAAGATTCCCTGGTGAATTCTGCCAAACATTTAAACAAGAATTAAATCCAATCTATCTGAAACTCTTCCTAAAAAAGGAAGAGGAAGGAAGCCTTCCTAAATCATTCTCTGAGGCCAATATTACAAAATATCTAAGTTGGATATCTGTTTTCAATGCTTCTATTCAAAATGGTACTAGAAATTCTGGCCAAAACTTTACAAGAAAAAGAAATTAAAAGCATGCAAATAAAGCACAAAGAAATAAAACCATCTCTGTTCATAGATAGCATATTATATATAGAAACATTAAATAATTAAATGAAAAAGTCTGTTAGCCCTAACAAATGAATTCACCAGAGTTGCAGGATACAAGATCAACATTCAAAAATCAGTTGTATTTCTGTATACTTGCAATGAACAATCCAAAAAGAAAATTAAAGCAATTCCATCTGTAATACCATTAAAAATAATAGAGTAACAGGAATTGATTTAACCACAGTGATGCAAGACTCTATGATGAAAACTATAAAACATTGCTGAAAGAAATTAAAGACTATATAAGCAAATGTGAAGGTATTCCATGTTCATGGGTCAGAAGATAATAATTATAAGATGAAAATAACAGGTTACTAAAGCAATCTAAAATCCAGTGAAATTCCTATCAAAACCCTTACTGCTTTTTTTTTTTTTGCATAAATGGAAAAAACAACACTAAAATTTATGTAAACTTGCAGTGAACTCAGAAGAGCCAACACAATCTTGAAAAGAAAAACATTGGATAACTCATATTTCTTAATGTAAAACTTAATACAGAGTTACAAAATAAAAAATAGTATATTACTTGCAAAAAGTTAAACATATAGGTTGTTGTTATTATGAAGTTGCTAACTTGTGTCTGACTCTTTGTGACCCCATGGAATGCAGTATGCCAGGCTCCCCTGTCCTTCATGGTCTCCAGGAGTTTGCTCAAATTCATGTCCATTGAGTCAGTGAAGTTATCTAACCATCTAATCATCTGCCTCCTGCTTCTCCTTCTGCCTTCAATCTTTACCAGCTTCAGGGTATTTTCCAATGAGTCAGCTCTTCACATCAGATGGCCAAAGTATTGGAGCTTCAGCATCAGTTCGTCCAATGAATACTCAGGGTTGATTTCTTTTAAGATTTATTGGTTTGATCTCCTTGCAGTCCTAGGGACTCTGAAGAATCTTCTCCAGTGCCACAAGTCAGAAGCATCAATTCTTCAGTGCTCAGCTTTTTTATGGTCCAACTCTCACATCTGTACATGACTACTGGACAAACCATAGCTTTTACTATATGGGTCTTTGTTGGCAAAGTGATATTTCTTCTTTTTAATACACTGTCCAGGTTTGTCATAACTCTCCTTCCTAGGAGCAACCATCTTCAAATTTCATGGCTGCAGTCACTCTTCACAATGGTTTTTGAGCACAAGAAAATAAAATCTATTACTGCTTTCATTTTTTTCACCTTCTATTTGCCATGAAGTGTTGGGACTGGGTGCTACAGTCTTCAGTTTTTTGAATGTTGAATATCAAACCAGCTTTTTGACTCTCATCTTTCACCCTCAAGAGATACTTTAGTCCTTCTTCACTTTGAGCCTTTAGAGTTGTATCATTTGCATATCTGAGGTAGTTGATATTTCTAGCAATCTTGGTTCCAACTTGTGAGTCATCCAGCCCAGCATTTCGAATCATGTACTCTGCATAAAAGTTAAATAAGCTGAGTGACGATATACAGCCTTGTTTTACTCCTTTCCCAATTGTAAACCACTAAGTTGTTCCATGTCCACTTCTAACTGTTGCTTCTTGATCTTCATACAAATTTCTCAGGAGACTGGTAAGGTGGTCTGGTACTCATTTGTTTAGGAATTTTCCATAGTTTGTGGTGATTCACACAGTGAAAGGCTTTGGCATAGTCAATAGAGCAGAAGTGGATGCTTTTCTGGAACTCCCTTGCTTTCTCCATAGTCCATAAAATGTTGGCAATATGATTTCTGGTTCCTCTGCTGCTTCAAAACCCAGCTTGTACATCTGGAAGTTTTCAGTTCACATAATGCTGAAGCTTAAAGGTTTTTTAGTATAACCTCACTAGCATGTGAAATGAGCACAGTTGCATGGTAGTTTGAACATTCTTTGGCATTGCCCTTTGGACTAGAATGAAAACACTTCTTCCAGTCCTGTGGCCACTGCTGAGTTTTCTAAATTTGCTGACACATTGAGTGCAGCACTTTAACAGCATCATCTTTTAGGATTTGAAATAATTCAGCAGGAATTTCATCACCTCCACTAGCTTTGTTTGCAGTAAGGCTTTCTAAGGCTTATTTGACTCCACAGTCCAGGATGTCCTGTTGTTGGTGTTTGATCACACCATCATAGCTATCTGGATAATTAAGACCTCTCTTGTATAGTTCTTCTGTGTATTCTTGCCATCTCTTCTTAATCTCTTCTTCTTCTGTTAGGTCCTTATCATTTCTGTCCTTTATTGTGCCTATCCGTGCATGAAATATTCCCCTGATATCTACAGTTTCCTTGAAAAGATCTCTAGTGTTTTGAATATTACTGTTTTCATCTATTTCTTTGCATTGTTCATTTAAGAAGGCCTTCTTATCCTCTTTGCTATCTTAAGCAATTAATTAGAGTCTTCATCTATTCACTCTGCCACTGAATTCGATGTCGTTATTCTATTCTGAAGTTTAATCAATGATCTATACAGGTCTCTGCTCTCTTGTCTTTTTAGAAGTTTCTTAGGATCCAGCTCTCCTCTATTAAATACTCAGAATCCAATGTTTGGGCCACAGAAATCTCACACAGTTGTTTACTATCCTTATTTATTTAATATGTTTAAAAATGTCATATCACCAGATAATATATATATATATATATATGTATATTATCTATTCAGGAACCTTGTATGTTTTGCATCTCTTCATCATTCCTATTAAGGAACAGAATGGGTAATTTTTTTTTTACATGAATGTTTATAGTAGCTTTATTCATAAGAGCCCCACACTGGAAACAACTAAAATGTCCTTCAATGGGCAAATGGTTAAACTTATGTATAGAGAATGGGTAATTTTGTATCCATTTGCAGATGATGAAAGAGTGGATTTCCATATTATATAACTTTCTGAATGCTACATGACTAAAACATGTTAGAATGAGGAAAATAACCCAAATCATTTTGTATTCTCAGTTTATAATTTGAAAATAAAATAAAAATTCTGTGGCTATCCATAAAAGGAATAGATTAAGTGTAGTCAGGATGGTGAAGTGAGTAGAGGATGGGATTAATATAAGATCAGAAGAGGCTTCATGACAAAATTGCTATTTGAAGTACACAGCAAAAGAAAAAAGATAAAGAAAATTTTTAAAGTCAAAAGGATTAAGATGAGTAAGTAGGGGGAGAGAAAGAAGGTGGCTATTTAAAAACAATAGAAAAAAAATAGTAGAAATTTTCCCAGGCTTTTTGCATTTAACATGAATTTGTATTACACCACATACACTATTTGGAAGTATTCTAATGAAAGAATCATGAACTCTGCTACCTGTCTCCAACTGGTTTATACTTATTTCATCAAGAATTAAAATTTTATTTATGTTTAATGTTACATATTTCTTTTTAGAGGACCTTTCAATATTTAACTTAATTCAGTGATTAATGGCAACACTCCATCACATGTTGCAGTGAAAAGAATATTTAGATATGAGACTGCTTTCTGAAATATCTAAGTGGACGTCCTGCAGACTACTTATCCAACAAGAGACAATGTCTTTCATGTTCCATGGTAGTAAGGTATCACTGATAAAATGAATTAAGAAACTGAAAAATTTTATAGAAAATTTAGTGCACCATGTATTTGGCATTCATTATATTATAGACACTTTATTGCTGTTCCTTTCAGTCGCTCAGTTGTATATGACTCTTTGTGACCCCATGGACTGCAGCACACCAGGCCTCCCTGTCCATCACCATATACCAGAGCTTGCTCAAACTCATGTCCATAGAGTCAGTGATGCCATCCAATCTCATCCTCTGTTGTTCCCTTCTCCTCCTGTCTTCAATCTTTTCCAGCATCAGGGACTTTTCTAATGGAGAGTCAGCTCTTCCTAGGGATGATCTAAGAAATGTTAATCTACAACTCTAAGTGCCAGCGTTATGGCAGAAAGTGAAGAGGAACTAAAAAGCCTCTTGATGAAAGTGAAAGAGAGTGAAAAAGTTGGCTTAAAACTCAACATTCAGAAAACTAAGATCATGGCATCTGGTCCCATCCCTTCATGGCAAATAGATGGGGAAACAGTGGAAACAGTGTCAGACTTTATTTTTGGGGGCTCCAAAATCACTGCAGATGGTGATTGCAGCCAAGAAATTAAAAGACGCTTACTCCTTGGAAGGAAAGTTATGACCAACCTAGATAGCATATTAAAAAGCAGAGACATTACTTTGCCAACAAAGTTCCGTCTAGTCAAATCTATGGTTTTTCCAGTGGTCATGTATGGAGGTGACAGTTGGACTGTGAAGAAAGCTGAGCGCCAAAAAATTGATGCTTTTGAAGTGTGGTGTTGGAGAAGACTCTTGAGAGTCCCTTGAACTGCAAGGAGATCCAAGCAGTCCATCCTAAAGGAGATCAGTCCTGGGTGTTCATTGGCAGGACTGATGCTGAAGCTGAAACTCCAATACTTTGGCCACCTCATGCGAGACTCATTGGAAAAGACCCTGATGCTGGGAGGGATCGGGGGCAGGAGGAGAAGGGGACGACAGAGGATGAGATGGCTAGATGGCATCACCGACTCGATGGGCATGAGTTTGAGTAAACTCCGGGAGTTGGTGATGGACAGGGAGGCCTGGCGTGCTGCGGTTCATGGGGTCGCAAAGAGTGGGACATGACTAACTGAACTGAACTGAAGTGCCAGCGTGCTTGAGTGGAATCTGAGAGATGATTAAACTAGGTCACTGAGTTTCACATCACCCAGGAGCCTATAGATACACCCAGACTAGATGGATGTACACAGAGGACAGTGTGAGAACCATATCAGTAAATTACTGTGAGCTTCTGGGTGAAAGATAGTTTGGGAACTGCATTTTTCACACACAGTCTCAAAGAATCACAGATGAGTCAGAATCTATTAAGAGGATGAGAAGTGCATACACTGGAAAAGTCCAGTCATCATCTCAGCCCAGGGGCCACAATGCCAGTTACTGACCCCTGAGCCCCTCGTGCGCCCGTGGAGCTCTGGGGCAGAGCCGTGCCTTTACACTTTGACACCAAAGATGCTTCTACTGAACCCAGCCACAGGGACACCTGTAAACAGGTGGATCCAAAATAAGAAATATTCTGTAAAACAGCTGACTTCAACAGGACAGTGTCATAAAGAAAAAAAGAGGAACGTTCTGGAACAAAGCTACTTGAGAGATATAACATTTAAATGTACGAAAAGTCTTTGACCGGATCCTGAGTTAACATTAAACATGAAAGGAATGTGAAAATTAAGCAACTGTGGCAGTGCCAAAAGAGCACATTAATCTTCCAACAACTGACTCCAAAGACACGGAGATCTGTGATTTGCGTGGAAAAGAACTCAAATACAGGTGATTAACTTAATCTCCCTATCCTACTAGTTAGACATTGTATGCCTTATTTTTGCAGTAGGGAAAATATGATTCAAGCTTAAGCAGTTGCTAATAAATTAAGTTGTTTTGGAATTGAATGAAAGTATTCTGGACTCCAAAGTCCCATGGCCCTCACTTACTATAGCAGATTTTTGAAGATAGTGGAAAAGATCAAAAGAATGGAATTTTGAGCACACATATAAACTACACTTTCAATATTTACTAACATTTTGCCCTATTTTTTTCTATCTAGAGATGTGTATTTACATTAAAAATGCATCATTTTTTAGTTAAGAGATTAATGGATTGACAAACATATATAATAATATAAGCATTATTGTAGTCAAGATAGAGAATATTTCCACCATCCTGAAAATTTGCCATTGGTCCCTTTGCTGCCCATCCCTTTGTCTCATCTTCTTGTTCAGCTGCTAAGATGTGTCCAACTTTGCTATCCCATGGACTATAGCACACCAGGCTCCTCCGTCCTCCACTATCTCCTAGAGTTTGCTCAAGCTCATGTCCATTGAGACAGTGATGCTATCTAACCGTCTAATCCTCTGCTGCCTCCTTCTCCTTTTGCATTTAATATTTCCTAGCATTAGGGTCTTTTCCAGTGGGTCAGCTCTTTGCATCAGGTGGCCAAAGTATTGGAGCTTCAGCTTCAGCATCAATCCTCCCAATGTATATTCAGGGTTGGTTTCCTTTAGGATTGATTGGTTTGATTTCCTTGCAGTCCAAGAGACTCTCAAGCGTCTTCTCCAGTGCCATGTTCACAAGCATCAACTCTTTGGTGCTCAGCTTTCTTTAATGATCCAACTCTTACATTTGTACATGACAACTGGAAAAAAAACATAACTTTGACTAAATGGACCTTTGTTGGCAAAGTGATGTCTCTGCTTTTTAATACACTGTCTAGGTTTGTCATAGCTTTCCTTTCAAGGAGCAAGAGTCTAATAATTTCATGGCTACAGTCACCATCTGCAGTGATTTTGAAGCCCAAGAAAATGAAATGTTTCACTGCTTCCACTTGTCCCCCTTCTATCTGCCATGAAATTATGTCTCATCTTGGTCCCTGGCAAATTCTTATTTTTTTTTTTTTCTCTCTAGTTTTACCACTTCTATACTGTCACATACATGTGTGCTTCAGTCCTGTCTGACTCTTTGTGACCCCATGGACTCTAGCTCATCAGTCTCTTCTGTCCATGGGGTTCCTCAGGCAAGAATGCTGGAGTGGGTTGTCATGCCCTCCTCCAGTGGCATGGAGGTGATTTTCCTGACCCAGAAACCAAATCAGCATCCCCTGTGGTTCCTGCCTTGCAGGATTCTTTACCACTGATCCACTGGGGAAGCTAAGAAGTCACAGAAGTGAATTTATATATTTAGACATTTTTATCTAACTTATTTAACAATGTACTTTTGAGTATTAAAATATTTTGCAGCATGCAACAGTAAATAGTTCATTCCATTTTATTGCATAGTATTCCATTGTATGGGCTTCCCAGTTGGCACTGGTGGTAAAAAAAAAAAAAACAACAAAACATACCTGCCAATGAAGGAGACATAAAAGACTCACGTTCCATCCCTGGGTCAGAAAGATCCCATGGAGAAGGGAATGTCAACCCACTTCAATATTCTTTCTTGGAAAATTCCATGGACAGGGGAGCCTGGTGGGCTGCAGTCCATGGGTCACAAAGAGTCAAACACAACTGAAGTGACTTAACAGGCATTACACTGCATGGATACACTAAAATATTTTTATCCACTCAGATTAATCACTTGGGATTTTTTTCAGCATATAGCTATTATGAATAAAACTATTAAAATATTTGCATACAGGTGTTTATATATATTTTCCTTCCTTTCTTCTAAATAAATATCTAGGAGAAATGTCACAGGATTGTATGATAATTATACATATAACTTTCCAAGAAGCTTCCAAACTGTTTTCCAAAGTACCTATACCATTTGTATGTATTTTGTTGTGTGTGTGTGTGTGTGTGTATTTTAATATTTATTTCATTGGCTATGCCAGGTCTTAGTTGCAGCAGGCAGGATCTAGCTTCATTGTGCCAAGCAGGATCTTTACTTGCAACATGCGAACTCTTAGTCCTGGCATACGGACTAAGCATATGGACTAAGTCCTGGCATAGTGCCCTAAACAGGAATTGAACCCAGGCTCCCTGCATTGGGAACATGGAGTCTTAGCCACTGGGCTGCCAAGGAAGTCCCTGCATTGTGATTTTAA
The DNA here is from genome assembly GCF_910594005.1 of Cervus elaphus. Taxonomy (NCBI): domain Eukaryota; kingdom Metazoa; phylum Chordata; class Mammalia; order Artiodactyla; family Cervidae; genus Cervus; species Cervus elaphus. The sequence goes on from NC_057845.1 coordinate 47,512,263, forward strand.
TTCACATTTCTCTGGTGTATAAAGATGTTAATCATATTCCCGTGTGCTTGTTTGCCATTGATATATCTTTGTTAATATTTTGTATTCAACTGTTTTTTTCTTCTATTATCAGTTGTAAAAGCACTTTTAAAAATTATTCTGGACACAGTTCTGTTGCCAAATGTATGTTTTATTTTCAAATATTTTTCCCAATGTGTAGCGTCTGTTTCCATTTTCTTAATGGTATCTCTTAAAGAACTGAAGATTCTAATTTTTATGTGAACTGTACATTATAATAAAGTCTGATTACATTTTTTATATTTGTTGACACCTTCCATGCTCCTCTCATACTGTTCTGCCTTCTGTCCACATCTTGAAAAGCAGGTAAGGAATTTCTGGTGCTTCCCCATTTGGTGCTGGCAGGAAGTTCAAACCAAGTTAACGTAGGCTATGCAGGAGAACGCTCTCCATGTTTCCAACTCTTAAACACAATAAAAACCCCAAACCAGTTGCCCGTTCATGCTTTCTCAATTGAAAGATATCTTAATCTTCCCAGAAAGCCTTATTATGTGATTAATATAATTTTTCATGCCCTCTTGGTACATATGGGTTGTCAAAAATCTTGACATCTGTATCAATTGTCTCTTGGTGCTTTAGCAAATTACCACACCCTCTGTGGCTTAAAACAGCACAAATTTATGATCTTATAGTTCTTTATGTTAGAAGTTTCATTGGACAGAAATTCATGTGTTGGCATGTCTTTATTATTTTATGGATGGTCTAGAAGGAAATTAATTGCTTTGTCTTTTCCAACTTTTAGACACCATGTACAACCCTTAGCTGATGACTCCTTCATCTTTAAACCAGTGGTATAGTGTCTAACTGTTACTATTACATTGGGCCCATCCAGATATTCTAGACAAAAAACCCTCTATTTTAAAGTCAGCTAATGAACAACTTTAATTCCATTTTCAACTAATTCCCCTTTATCATATAACATGACATATTCAGTAGGTCCAGGGCTTAGGCTGTGGACATCCTTGAGAGGCCATTGTTCTCTATACTACATCTGAAACAAATTAGTGCCTCCATAGAGTGACCACAACAAAATGCAGAGTTACAAAGATTTCTTTTTCTACTGTTTTTTTGCAGAAATATAATAGTTTTAACTTTTCTATTTAAATCTGTTTTACATTTTTAATTAATATTGTCAATATGGTTTAAGGTAATGATAGAGATTCAATGATTATGAAGTACATTGATTTATAATTATCTTTTATTACAATTTCTTTGGCATTGGTATTAGGGTAACATGAACGTCCTAAAAAGACTTGGAATGTGTCTTTCTCTCCTTTGTTTTCTGTAACAAGGGGTAGGACTGGTATTTGTCTATTTTATGCATGATATGCATTAATGCATATTAATGCATGATATGCATTATTTAATACAGTGAAGCCTGTTGGGCCTGAAATTTTCATTGTAGGAAGATGTTAACTACAAGATACATAAGTTTCAGTTATTTATTTCTTCTTTAGTGAGCTTTACATATTTAGAAGTATTTTCTGCTTCATAGTTTTAAAGTTGTATTGATATATAATTGTTTATAACACTCATATTATCCATTTAAACTCTGTAGAATTTGTAATAATGTTCCCTTTTTCATTTTAAATAATGATAATTTGAGACTTCTCCATTTCTTGAAAAAGACTGATGAGAAATTTATCACTTGTATTAATCATTTTCAAAAATATATTTTGCTTTTATTCATTTTTTCTACTATTGCCCTGTTTCCTAATTTAATCACTTTTACTTTCTCCTCAATTTTTCTCTCCTTTTTCTGACTCTGTGTTTTCTTTGCTCATCTTTTTTTGTTCCTTGAATTAAAAATTTAGATTACTGGTTTGAGACATTTCTATTTTCTAAAATAAATATTTAAACTACATACTTCTTTCTAATCATTGAACTAGAGCAGTCTGCAACTTTCAAGTTGTTGTGCTTTTATTTTTATTCAGTAAAAAGTATATTTTTCCACTCCAATGGAATGAAATTGATTGATTTGCAAGTGAGAGCTCTACTTTCCAAATGTCTTAGGATTTTTTATATGTCTTTCTATCATTGATTTCTATTTTAATTCTATTATGATCAGAGGTCATGACTTATAGCATTTTAATTCTTTTAAATTTACTAAGGGGTTAGCAACACACCTTTAGTGAGTGTTCTGCTATAATTCTTTAAAAAACATTGTGTTTTTTGTTGCTGATTGTAGCTTTCTGTAAGTGTCAGTTAGGTCAGGTTGACTTGCAGTGTTACTCCAGTTTTCTACATCTTATTGTTATCTGTTCTATCAAATGACAAAAAGAAGAGTGCTGAAGTCTCAAACAATATTTTTTTTCTCTTATCTGAGACTCTTTTAGATTGACTGAGTCTTCTATTTTATCACCATTATTGACTAGTTATTATACATTTTATTTTTTTAGTTATTATACATTTTAATATTATTTTTAAAGTTATTTAGGATTACAATATATATCAGTAACTTCTCACAAAGTACTTTAATTATTATTATAACTCTTTACACATAATGAAAAAAATAGTCTGCAAGAATATTCTTTCATTTCCTCCATCTCATACATTGTATTATTTTTGTCTTCTATGTATATTTTAATACTATGTATATTTTAAATGAGCTTCCTTGGTGGCTCAGACCAAAGATATTTCTATTTTTTACTTACAGTGATATCACTTAAGAAGATTAAAAATTCCCCATGCTCATTTTTCCTATAAATTCAAATTTTCATCTATTCTGTTATTTCTACCTAAAGATCTCTTAATATCTGTTTTAGTATATGAGTGCTGGTGATGAATCTTCTCCCTCTTTTTAAAAATCTTTATTTTGCTTTCACTTGTGAAGGATAGTTTTATATGGCATAATAATTCTAAAATAATCTTTTTTCCTTTGAGTACTTTAAAATGTCTCACTATTGCCATTTGACATAGTTTTTGGCAATATTTTCAATATACTGTCTGCAATATTACTTTTTCTTTCACTTCACTTGTGATTTTCTCTTTATGTTGGTTTTTCAGCAACTGGAAAGTTATGTGAACATGTTATCTGTTTGTTTTGTTATTTTAATTCTTACTATTTTTCCTACTTGGGGTTTTCTGAGATTCTTTCCCTTCATTGCAAATAGATGGGGAAACAACAGAAACAGTGAGAGACTTTATTTTCCTGGGCTCCAAAATCACTACATATGGTAACTGCAGCCATGAAATTAAAAGATGTTTGCTCCTTGGAAGAAAAGCCATGACAAACCTAGACATTAAAAAGCAATGCTTTTTCCAGGAGTTATGTATGGATGTGAGAGTTGGACTATAAAGAAACCTGAGCACTGAAGAATTGATGCTCTTGAACTGTGGTGTTGGAGAAGACTCTTGAGAGTCCTGAAAGGTTCTTGCTGAACGATAAGACGCGGGATTCTTGGCCTCCGGAGGAGACAAATTCAATCCGGGGCCAGAGACGAGGCTGGATCGCTCAGAGCTTTTGTGTAATAAAGTTTTACTAAAGTATAAAAGAGATAGGGAAAGCTTCTGACATAGGCATCAGAAGGGGGCAAAAGAGTACCCCCCTCCTAGTCTTTAGCTGTATGTTATATAGTCACTCACAGTCTGTTAATGAAATGAAAGGAATGTCATAAAATTTAGAATGGCATCAGATAATTCATCCCAGGCCATAAAACGATTGACTTGAATCTTTTAGAAGGGCAGAATACCAACAAATAGTTCCGTTTACATAGATTAGGAGAACAATACCTGAGGAATTAAGTTAGGCCGTTTAGCGGAACCAACTTGAAGATTGAGTCTGGGGTTCATTAACATAGCTTAAGACCACATTTCCATACGAAAAAGGCATGTATTGGTTAACTCAAAGTTTGAGAGTGGTTAGCTTTAGGTGAGACCAGGTGTCATGGCAACACAGAATGTTAAGAGAAACCTCCTTTTAAATTTGTATAGAGAATGAAAAACAGATCGCTGGTTTGTTTCTTCTTGCCATTTAAGAGAGATAAAAATGTCTGGCACTTACAGCCTCTTTCCTCCATTTGGAGACCCCTGGCCTTCCTGCCTGTTACCCTCTCAGTCCCTTGGACTGCAAGGAGGTCAAACAAGTCAATCGTAAATGAAATCAGTCCTGAACATCATTGGAAGGACTGATGCTGAAGCTGAAACTTCAATACTTTGACCACCTGATGTGAAGAACCAACTCATTGGAAAAGATCCTAATGCTGGAAAAGATTGAAGGCAGGAGGAGAAGGGGACCACAGAGGATGAGATGGTTGGATGGCATCACTGACTCAATAGACATGAGTTTGAGCAAGCTCCGGGAGTTGGTGATGGACAGGGAAGCCTGGTGTGCTGCAGTCCATGGGAATGCAAAGAGTTGGGCACGACTGAGTGACTGAACTGAACTGAGCTTCTTTAATCTGTACCTTTTAAAATTTGTCTTTAATGTTGGAAAATTCTTACACAGGATCTCTTTCAATATTTTCTTTTATTGTTCTTTCACTCTTCTTTTAAGGGTAGCAATTAAAGACATTTCAGTGTTATGCCCGATGTCCGAATCCCCGAGCGGGAAGAGAGAAGGCTTCCAAGACAATGCAACTCGCAAAAAAGGGAAGTTTATTACTGTCTCGAGCCAGGGCTTTCTGCCACAAACATCACAGTGGTGCAGGGTCAGAAAAGCCCTGGCTCAAGCTTGGTACACAAATTTATAAGATATGCAAAAGCGGTTAGTAGCTGGCTTAAGCGGATTGGTTACATGTTTGCAAAGTAATTCTATCGGTACAGACTTTCGCGGGCTTTTCAGCTCTCCCTTTGTTCTTACTGGGCGCATATTGATTGGCTGGCTCCAGGTTACCTGATGGGGGTAGGGAATCTTACCATTTCGGGGGAAGCTAAAACTTAGGTCCAGGCCGCCCGTCACGGTATTAACTCTGGCAGCCTCACATTCCCCCCTGTCTTCTTGTTCCTGTAGAGGAATCCTTCTCTTCATCCTGAGCTACCATCTGATATTGCTGCCTCAATACCATAATCTGAATGGTATTTAGACGTTCTTTAATAAATGACATTAGCCGGTTTAAAATACAAGGGCCAAATGTGAGTGTTAATAATAGCACTATAAGCGGGCCCAGGAGGGTGGAAACTAAGGTGGTCAGCCAGGGGGAGCGTTGAAACCAAGACTCAAACCATCCCTGCTGGGCCTCCCGTTCCCTCTTTCGTTGCGCCAGCCCTTCTCTTACTTTTGCCATAGATTCTCTTACCACTCCTGTATGGTCTGCATAGAAACAACATTCTTCTCCCAGAGCCGCGCAGACCCCACCCTGTTGGAGAAAAATCAAGTCCAATCCTCTCCTATTCTGCAAGACCACCTCAGACAAGGAAGTCAGAGACTTCTCTAAGTGGCTGATTGATTCTTCTATGCGAGTTATATCTTCATCTATGGCGGCTCGTAGGGAAGAAAACCCTTGGCCTTGCAGAGATAGTGAAGCTATTCCTGTCCCTGCTCCTGCCAGCCCAAGACTGAACAAGGCTGCCATGGTGATCGCACTGATTGGCTCTCTCTTTTGTCTTGGCAATTCTCGGTCCCAATGTGAGTACATAACCTCTTCAGAGTGGTATAAGATTTTTGGCATTACAGCAACCAGAACACAGAATTCTTGACTCTGGTTAAAAACCTTCACATTTAAACATGGGGTTAGCCCAGTATGTGAACAAATCCACCAGCCCCCAACCTCTGGCACAATCCAATTTTTGCCATATAAGCGTAGGTTACTAATAGTCCGGGCACAGAGGGAAGTTTTATCACGTGGCACTGTGCCCAAACAGAGTCCCTGTCCCCAAACTTCATTCATTGTGAGGCCAACCTTGCGTTCTTCCCATCGGCATGGGGGTGGGTTCTGGCCTGAAGATAAGTAGTAAGAGACATTGAGGCCTATGGCCTCATAGAAGGGGGGGTGAAGATTATAACAAAGCCAACAGGACTGGGTTGCATTAGGGTTGGTATGGTTTAAGACCGTAAAGGCTGCATTCACTAAGGCCCATAGGGGGTCCTGAATTGCTGAGCTAATGGTAACAGCCAGAGGGCCAGGGGTTTCTGTCAGTTTGCCTCTGAGGCTAGGGGTAGAGGAGATGTTAAATGTTCCTGGCAAGCTTGGTCTGAAGGGGGTTGGCTTGGGGGTCGCCTTGTGCCCCTGTAATGCTTTGACCAGATTGGGACCTAAACTATGTACCTGCACCGGCTCAATAACCTGTTTAATGATTAAAAGCTCGCCTGGGTAGGGGCCGGGCCAATTTACGTGGAGCTGAAAACCCCAAGTCAGTCCTGAGGTCCAGCGGTTTTCTTTCTTCACCCGTTCCTGGTTAAATCGTACTCGTACCTGAGGCCCCTGGTGTCTACGGTCCTTGAAGGTGAAGCTAACTAGATCTCTGTTTCCGACATCCCACCTCTGGGGTCCATCACAAGAGGTCACACAACTCCAGCTCCTGCAATAATAGCTTTCTATGCCACCACAGGTTTTCCAGTTATTTTTTATATAGCCCGGGCAAGCCCAAAACCCCAACCTATGGTTTTTTATCCCATCCCTATAGTACTTATCATGGAGACCGTCCTGCTTTGCGAAGAGGCTTGAGAGGTCGAAGTTCAGGTCCGGCCACCAGGTGTTTGGAGGGTGGATTCCTGAGGTCTCATTGAGCAGCTCATGAGTTTGCCCGTCGTTGAGTTTCCATGTGATCTTAGCAGGTTGATGGGGGTTATGACTGGTCGCTCCTGGGTCGATGAGAGCTGCCATCAGCAGGAGAATTAGGAGGTCTCCCAGCGGACAAGTTTCAGTTTCAAAGGATTTGACGGGTGAGGACTCGCTTTCCATTCTGCTCGCGCTTTTTCCTGTTCTTCCGATGTGGCTTGCCGCACGTGATTGCAATGAACCCAGGGTCCAATCCCGTCGACCTTGACAGCGGTAGGAGTGGTAAGGAGAACAACATAAGGGCCTTTCCATCTAGGTTCTAATACTTTAGATTGGTGTCGTTTTACCCAAACCCAATCACCTGGGCCAATATTATGTGAGGGGAGGGCCCTCTTGTTTTGGCCCTCATGTATCTCTCGAATCAATTTCCAAACATGGTTATGCACCTTACTTAATGCTATCAGAGTTTGCTGGAATTGTCCCAAAGTAGGGGGTGGCAGATATTTTCCTTTGAAAATAGGATACACAGGAGGGGGTCTTCCATACAGAATCTCAAAAGGAGTAAGATTCAGCTTATAAGGGGTGTTACGTGCCCGAAAGAGTGCAAAGGGGAGGAGGGTCACCCAGTCCCCGCCAGTCTCTATTGCCAACTTTGTCAAAGTTTCTTTTAGGGTCCGATTCATTCTCTCAACCTGTCCTGAGCTCTGGGGATTATATTCGCAATGTAACTTCCATTTCGTCCCCAGAGCTTGGGCCAGCCCTTGTACAATCTGGCTCACAAAGGCAGGTCCATTATCAGAGCCCATAGTCACTGGCAGCCCATACCTAGGCACTATCTCCTCTAAGATCTTTTTAGCAACCACTATTGCTGTCTCTCCCTTAGTGGGGAAAGCTTCTACCCACCCCGAGAAGGTATCTACCAGTACCAACAGATAGCGGTACCCATACTTGCCTGGCCTTACCTCGGTGAAATCTATCTCCCAATGTTGCCCTGGCTTTTCCCCTCGGTACCTCGTTCCCGAGTGCTGCTTCTTCTCTGCCCTCATCAGCTGGCACGCTTTGCAGGCTTGAATTATCTCTCGTACAGTTACATTTTGACGAGGGAACCTCAGGCAGGCCATCTGGAGAAGTGTTAGGGTCTTTTTTTCTCCCAAGTGTGTAGTTGTGTGCAGGTGTTCACACAGGTGACGACCCAGGGAGGCAGGCAAGATCAGGTTGTTGTTTTGGTCTCGGTACCATCCATCTTGGTCATCTTTCTGGAGGGTGGTATCCTTGTTGATCCAGGCGAGATCGGGGAGGGAATATTCGGGAACTGGTGGCAAGGTCCCCATACCAGGGGGTGGAAGTCCCACGGCTAATATGGGGGCGGCATAGTCCCGGCTAGCCGCTTCTCGAGCGGCCGCATCAGCAGCACGATTGCCCAGCGCCTTAGGGTCTTCTCCCTTCTGGTGACCGGGGACATGTACTATAGCTACTGCCCGGGGTAGTTGGACAGCTTCCAAGAGCCTGCGAATCTCAGGCAGATTTTTGACCTCTTTTCCCTCAGCTGTCCGAAATCCCCTTTCTTGGTATATGGGACCTTGAATATGGGCAGTGCTGAAAGCATATCGGCTGTCAGTAAAAATGGTGACTCTCTTCCCTTTGGCTTGCTCCAGAGCCTGTATTAGGGCAATCAATTCTGCTTTTTGTGCAGAAGTGTTTGGGGGTAGTGTCTCAGCCCATATCGTCTGCCCTGAATCATCAACTATGGCTGCTCCCGCCTTCCTTTGCCCATCTTTTACATAACTGCTCCCATCGGTGAACCATACTAGCTCACTGTTGCTTAGGGGTACATCAGTTAAGTCTTTTCGTGCCGCCAGGGCCTCAGCCAGTATCTCACTGCAATCATGGAGAGGGCTGTCCTTCTCTGGATTGGGTAGGAGCGTGGCCGGATTTAGGAAGCAAGGGGTCTGAAAACGCACCCGTGGGGCATCGAGCAGCAAGGCCTGGTAGTGTGTCAAGCGGGCATTGGAGATCCACTTACCCGGCGGCTGCTTTAAAACCCCTTCCACGGCGTGGGGGGTGTAAACCGAGAGTTGCTGTCCATACGTCAACTTGTCAGCGTCGCGGACAAGGAGGGCTGTAGCTGCAATGATGCGAAGGCAAGGGGGCCACCCAGCGGCCACCGGGTCTAATCGCTTCGAAAGGTATGCTACCGGCCGCTTCCATGGTCCCCATTGTTGAGTCAAGACCCCCTTTCCTATTCCTTGCTTTTCATCTATAAACAGCTGGAATGGCTTATTTGGGTTAGGCAGGGCAAGGGCTGGGGCTTCTAGTAGGGCCCGTCTGAGTGTCTGGAAAGCCTGTTTCATTGGCTCAGTCCAAGTCCACTTTGGGGTCTCTTTACTTCCCTCATATAAGGGCCGGGCCTTCTCAGCAAACCCCATAATCCACAGTCTGCAATATCCAACAGTCCCCAGAAACTCTCTCACCTGGCGGGGGTTTTTGGGCTCTGGTATCTGCAATATTGTTTCTTTCATGGCCTGGGTTAGCCACCTTTGCCCCTGCCTGATCTTATACCCCAAATAGGTGACCTCTTGCTGGGCTATTTGTGCCTTCTTTGCGCTAGCGCGATACCCCAAGATGCCTAGGGTCTGTAATAGGTCCCCAGTGGCACGGCTGCAAGCTTCCTCTGTGGTTCCAGCCAACATAAGGTCATCTACATATTGTAGCAGAATGACCTCTGGGTGGCAAGCCCGATATTCGTAGAGGTCCTCACTCAGAGCCTCATTAAACAAGGTAGGGGAGTTCTTGAACCCCTGTGGGAGGCGGGTCCAAGTTAATTGTACTACTGGTTGGCCCTCCTCCTCAGTCCACTCAAAGGCAAATATCTCTTGGCTCTGGACTGCCAGGGGTAGGCTGAAAAAGGCATCCTTCAAGTCCAGCACAGTGTACCAAGTGTACTCAGGCAGTAAACTGCTCAGGAGGGTATACGGGTTAGGGACAGTTGGGTGTATGTCACTCACCCGTTTGTTGACTTCTCGCAGGTCTTGGACTGGTCTGTAATCTGTCCCCCCTAGCTTCTTCACCGGCAGTAAGGGGGTGTTCCAAGGGGATCGGCATCGCCTGAGAATTCCGGCCTCCATGAGCCGTCGAATGTGGGGAGTGATCCCCCGCCGAGCTTCTTGGCTCATAGGGTACTGTCTCACCCTCACAGGAACTGCCTCGGCCTTTAGCTCGATGACGACCGGATGTCTCTGTTTAGCTAGTCCCATTCCTGCTGTTTCTGCCCAGGCCAATGGATATTTATGGACCCACGGTTGTACATCTAGTGCTATGGTCTCTGAGGGCTTAGGCGCAAAAAGTCTGTATTCATCCCTTAAGGCTAGGGACAAGACATGTATCGGTTGTCCAAGTCCATCCGTGACTGACATTCCCCCTGGGTCAAAATGGATCTGAGCATTAACCTTAGTCAACAAGTCTCTTCCAAGTAGAGGGGCTGGGCATTCTGGTATCACCAAAAACGAATGGGACACCTGGTGGGTCCCTAGATTTACTTTCCGTTCTGTGGTCCAACAATATCTTTTTGTCCCCGTGGCTCCTTGCACTAAGCTGGCTTTCTTAGACATTGGTCCCAGTTTTTGATTTAAAACAGAGTGTTGGGCGCCAGTATCCACCATGAAGCCAACGGGTTTCCCCTCCACATGTATGGTTACCCAGGACTCGGGGAGGGGTGCCGAGTCTCGACTCCCCTAGTCACTGTCTTCCCCCGCATATAGAACTCGAGTTCCGGGGGGGATTTTCTCTCTCTGGGTCATTCCTCTCCTTGAGTCCCTCTTAGGGCACTCGTTTTTCCAGTGCCCCTGTTCTTTGCAGTAGGCGCACTGATCCTTCTTTAGGGCCTGCCTTTTTGGTTTTTCTTTTTCTCCCGTCCGGGGGTCTCGAGGTTCCCTCAATTCTGTTCCGGCCTTTAACCCCGCAAAAAGAATCTGGGCTAGCTCCTTCTGGTTCTTCCGGTTTTCCCTCGCCCTATGTTCCCTCTCTTCTTTCCTGATCTTTTCCGCTAATTCCCTTTCCTCCCGCCGAATTCGCTCTTCCCTTTCTTCTGGGGTCTCCCTATTATTAAATACCTTTTCAGCTACTTTCAGTAAATCCTGTATTGTCTGTTCTCCCAATCCCTCTACCTTTTGTAATTTCTTCCTAATATCTGGGGCTGCCTGATTCACAAACGCTAACAAAACTGCAGCGCGTGACTCCTCAGCCTGGGGGTCCATAGGTGTATATTGCCTGAAAGCTTCCATCAGCCTCTCTAGGAAGGCTGCCGGGCTTTCAGTGGGCTCTTGCCTTACTAAATTTACCTTTGCCAGATTTGTCGGCTTTCTTGCTGCAGCCCGCAGGCCAGCCATTAGAGTCTGGCGGTACACTCGGAGACGCTCCCTACCTTCCACCCGCTCAAAATCCCAGTTAGGCCGCAACAGAGGAAACCCCTCGTCCACAAGATGAGGCTGGGCGGTTGGCCTCCCGTCGACCCCTGGTACCCGTTTCCGCGCCTCTGCCAGAATTCGCTCCCGTTCTTCCGTGGTGAAGAGCACCTGCAACAGCTGCTGACAATCATCCCAGGTGGGATTATGAGTAAACAAAATGGAATCTAAGAGGTCAATGAGGCCTTGGGGCTTCTCTGAGAAAGGAGGGTTTTGGGTCTTCCAATTGTACAGGTCACTCGTGGAAAAGGGCCAGTACTGATAGGTTCGCTCTCCGTCCGGGTTAGTTGGTCCCACTCGGACGGGGAGCGCCTGAACAGTGGATGAAGGTAACTCTGGGTCCCCAGGGTCTTGCTTACCCCTATCTCCCTTAGTTTTCCCCCGGGTCCCCAATGCCGGTCCCCCCTCACGGTCGGTTCCCGTTGGCCCTCTTAATCCTCTCGATTCACCTGTGGGAGCTTCTCTCCTCGGAGGGGATTGCAAGGAGGGCACATATGGCGGAGGCCTTATCTCCGTTTCTAGATCTATCAGGTTTGGATAAGATGATTCCTGAAGGACTGGTTTTGGGTCCTCTTTCTTTTTGGTTTCCTCCGGGGGGGTCTCCATCACCAGGACCTGTGAACTGGAGGAACTAGGAAGTTTGTAAACAAAAGGTTTTAACCATTTAGGCGGATTTTCTACTAGATCCTGCCAGACCATGACATAGGGGACTTGACTCGGATGGCCCCAGGGATCAGGAGCCATAATCTTCTCCTTCACAGCCTGTATGATGGACGGTTGAAAGGTGCCTTCCGGAGGCCATCCAACCTGAAAGGCGGGCCACTCTGCAGAACAAAGAGTTATTAATTTACCTTTTTTGACTAGCAAAGACAAGTCATGGGCCCTGGCCCTGACATCCGAAAAATGGTCAGTCATGAGAGAAAGTGGGGTAGATTCTCCCTGCCCCATGGTCAAAGAATAAACGGTAAGGAAGAGAGAGAATAAGTCAGAAGTGAGAAAGAACGATGCACCAGAAGAGAACGAGACTAGAGACAATGCCGGCACACACACACAAAAACACGGAGAGCCAAAGACAAACACACGGACAAACAAACGTCGGCCGACGACACAGCGCTGGGTTTTCGGGCCCCCTGAATTTTCTTGCCTCCCGGTAGCAGATTCACCTTACCGAATGACGTCCGCTGTTCACCAGGCTCGGGGTCGGGAGAGGAACTTTCCTTCCCGCGGAGTCGGCTGCCCCCCAGCGCGTCCGCTGGCCTTGGCCTTACGCCGGCTTGGCTCCCCCTTTATAAAGAGCCTTCTCGCGGAGTCGGCTGCCCCCCAGCGCGTCCGCTGGCCTTGGCCTTACGCTGGCTTGCTCCCCCTTTATAAAAAAACCTTCTCGCGGAGTCGGCTGCCCCCCAGCGCGTCCGCTGGCCTTGGCCTTACGCCGGCTTGCTCCCCCTGCTTCCTGAGCACCGGTGTTATTATTTATCCTTCCCCTTTGTCCTGTAAGCGTTCTCTTCTCCCTGTCAAGGGATCCCGGACGAGCCCCCAAATGTTATGCCCGATGTCCGAATCCCCGAGCGGGAAGAGAGAAGGCTTCCAAGACAATGCAACTCGCAAAAAAGGGAAGTTTATTACTGTCTCGAGCCAGGGCTTTCTGCCACAAACATCACAGTGGTGCAGGGTCAGAAAAGCCCTGGCTCAAGCTTGGTACACAAATTTATAAGATATGCAAAAGCGGTTAGTAGCTGGCTTAAGCGGATTGGTTACATGTTTGCAAAGTAATTCTATCGGTACAGACTTTCGCGGGCTTTTCAGCTCTCCCTTTGTTCTTACTGGGCGCATATTGATTGGCTGGCTCCAGGTTACCTGATGGGGGTAGGGAATCTTACCATTTCGGGGGAAGCTAAAACTTAGGTCCAGGCCGCCCGTCACGGTATTAACTCTGGCAGCCTCACATTCAGACTGTTTGATTCTGTCTTGATCCTCTGATTTTTTGTTTGTTTTTTTTCCCCACTTTTTGGTTTGTGTATTTCTGTTTAAATTATTCCTACTGACCTATATTCAAGATAACTAATTCTTTCCTCTATTATGTAATTATAAAAATAACCCTTAAAGACAGACTTTTCACTAGATTGTTTAAATGTATTAATCACGGCTGTTTTAAAACCCCTTCCTAATAGTTCTACCATCTGTGTCATTTCTGAATGTAATTTCTTGACACTGTTTTCCTTTGATAATACACAATTTTTTTCGTATATGTTTCATAATGTTTTGGTTAATTGTCAAACATTATTTATAAAGAAAAGTGTAGTTTCCTAAGCAAATGCTGTTGTTGTTCAGTCACTAAGTCAAATCCGATTCTTTGCAACCCCTTGAACCACAGCATGCCAGGCCCCTCTCTCCTCCACTATCTCCTGCAGTTTGCTCAAACTCATGTCCATTGAGACAGTGATGCTATCTAACCATCTCATCCTCTGCCGCCTCCTTCTCCTTTCACCTTCAGTCTCTTCCAGGATCAGAGTCTTTTCCAATGAGTTAGCTCTTGGCATCAGGTGGCCAAAATATTGGAACTTCAGCATCAGTCCTTCCAGTGAATATTCAGGGTTGATTTCCTTTAGGATTGATTGGCCTGACCTCCTTGCAGTCCACAAGACTCTCAAGTCTTCTCCAACACAGCAATTTGAAAGTGTCTATTCTTCAGTGCTCAGCCTTCTTTATGATCCAAATCTCAGATTGGTACATGACCACTAGAAAAACCACAGCTTTGCCTATATGGACCTTTGTTGGGAAAGTGATGTCTCTGCTTTTTAATATGCTGTCTAGGAAATAATAGTTATGTCCAAAAGTGGACCCTTTTCTCGTATCAGGCCATTAGCATGGTGAGTTGAATCAATATATTCTGGATGGGATTTGTTTTGCTGTTGCTATGGTTACCTTAAGTGCAGGATAATTGTCAGTCTCTGCAGTGCTGGGCTGCCACTGTATCCTGGCACTCGGCGGGAGGACTGCTGGGTAGGAGGGTTGTCAAGAGGCCATGAACACCTGGGGGGGAGAAAGAGAGGAGTTTTTCAAAGTTCTTGTAAATGAATTTTTCAGCTTGGATTCAACCAGTGCTCAGAGGGTGAATGGAGTTCTCCAGAACCTCATGACTGAGTCTCACATGTTGACGTTCCTGAATGCTTGTACCATTGGAAGGAGAGCTAACAAATCTGCCACCTCTGCTATTTCTGTCAGGTTGCTGATAGAATCTTGGGTGAAGAGAAATTGTCGTTGAATTAGACATCGCTTTTTGTGGGTTTCCCATATGGTGCTAGTTAAGAACTCACCTGACAACACAGGAGACATAAGAGATGTGGGTTCAATCCCGGGGTTGGGAGGTTCCCCTAGAGGAGGGCGTGGCAGCCACTCTAGTATTGTTGCCTGGAGAATCCCATGCACAGAGGAGCCTGGCGGGCTGTGGTTCACAGGGTCAGAAAGACTTGGACATGACGGAAGCCACTTAGCAAGGCACAGCATCCGTTTTTGTCTAGGTCTCCCAACTTTTTACACTGTTATAGCAGCCCACACTTGGCTTTTAAAAATGTGCTAAGACTTCATATCATTCCCCTCTTTTTATGGTTTCCACTTCTTCCTATTTTTCTACTAACGTTGAGTCATTCTGTGTGTCTCCATCTCTCTTCAGAGGGGTTTGGTACTCCCAGCAATTGAATTCATCCAGTTATTTTGCAACCTTAATTCCTAGGCTCACAGTATGTCATTTTATAGATTATTCAGTTTTTTCTTTCTTTCTTTAGTGTATGACATTCAGTTGTGGCTTTCTTCATTTTAAGCAGAAATGCAACCTGGCATATTGCTGTTTAAAGTTCCTTTTGGTGTTAACATTTGAATCCACATATGGAAAAAAGATCTTGTAAATTAAAGTTTTGATGGTATTCTATGGCCTCACTGTATGACTAAAATCATGTTTTCTTCTCAAATAATGATGGGACAATTTTCTTTAAAATGAGAAAAGCTGAGCTCAGGGCTGATTGGATTTTATTCATTATTCTCATTTAATTATTAACCCAATCCCTTGAGGAAGTTGTATTATGATCTCCATTTATCTAAAAACTTGTAAAATACCCACATGTACACAGCTGGAATGTCGCAGAAAAGGAGTCCAAATATATGATTTCAGACCTGTACTCTTAACCACTATGTAATAAGAAGTCCCCATTTGATAAATGGGGAAAAGTGGAAAAATCTTTTCCTGTGGAAAAGTCACACACTTCTGCTTCTTTTTGTAAGTTATGACAGAGCTGAAAGTACAGATTTCTGAAATATGTGATCACACTAGGTCTTTCCACCAGGCCTCCATAAAAATGTGAACCCACTCAATTTTCAGTTATGAAAACAAGGCTTGTTCATGTGTTTGTATTCCTCCTTTTAATGGGACTCCTGCCACAAGTTTCAGGTTCGTACCAGATGGTTGTAAATTGAAAAACAAATAAAAAGAGAAATAAAATACCCTTATTCCTCTGCTCCCTAGCCACAGGTATCCAATAAAAACAACAGAGAGCAGATTAGTTCTGATAATTAATAGACTATTTTATCAGCTAGCATGTTAGCTTAAGAAAAATCTAACAAAAATATTTTGTGCAGTATTAAAGAGTGAATGTCTTTTTTTATAAAGTAAGGGAAAAGAATTTCCAAACAAAGGTGGGTTTTAAAAAAATATGTTTTTAGAAATGAAATAGCTTATGTCAGTTAAGTTCTAAACACCTCATTGGTACTGGAGGTTGCCTGGAAATGGTGATAGTGGAAGAGGAATTTTACTGAACCGTAAAAAATATGTCAAATGGTTGAACTCTCTCTTTGACCTGTTCTTCAGCCTTGTCTGCTTACTTTTTTCATTACATTTAAGAATTTACAAAAGAAGAAGCAGAATCAATCTCCAAAAATGTCAGAGGAAAATGGACTTGTCTTCATTCCTTTTGCAAATAGTCTCCCTTATTATGAGGAAGAAAAGCCATTCTGACATAAAAAGTGAAGATTGTGCTCACGGAACCTCTCTTCTTTATTCAATCTCATCTCTCTTCCTCTGTCTACCTTGTCATATTTCGTAGTCATTCCCTTACCTTTTCTCATTAAGCTTTTTACCTTTTTCAGATCCTTCCCATTCTTCTTAACTGTGTCTCCTTCATTCCTTTCACAAAATATATCATATTTCATTTTTGCACAATATGTGTTTTCTTTTTTCTTCACTGTGACACTAATTCCTTACTTCTAAATTGAGTAATAGGAAATTGAATCGCTACCTATTTCCTTCTGGTCTAAGTGAAATAGACAAAAATCAATAACTGGAGACAGGTCAATCAAAGGCCTTGTAAGAGGACATTGATCAGTGAAACAGCTGGTCTGTGTGTGCGTGTGTGTGTGTGAGGTGTAGACTGATGATTCTGTGTGTATATATGGTGTTTGTTTGTGCATGTGTTTATATGTGCTGTGAGTGTGATGGTAAAAATATCCAATGTATAGATAACTCATGTTAAGCTTTGCAAAACCTAGTAACTAACTTAGTCTTGAGTATATTTTAAGTAAATTTGTCTTAAACATAAGTCACAGTGAAAATTATTTTAAAAAAAGAGAGAGAGAAACTTAACAAAACGAATTCTCTAATAATGGAAGCCAGAATAAATTACTTATTTTATTTGAATATTATAATTAGCAAAGCAATTTCACTAGTGAGACAAATTATTAACCCCATTTCTCCTCTGTATAGGAAAAGGGACTCTCCATTCATAAAAATAATGTGTTTCTGTTTCCTTCTCTTCCATATTGTGGATATTGTAAGAGCAATGAAGCCCCTACATATCCAATCCAATTAGTCATTAAAATAGCTATGACTAAAAAAAAGATCTCTAATGATAATATAATGACCTTACTGGATTAACTCTGGTGAAATTTCATTCATGGCATCTGAAAAAGCAATTATAATCAAGACTGAAATGCATACCCAGATACTAGTTTCAATCAAGCATATGGACAGGGCCATGGTTTCAGTGCATTCCCTTAAAAATATTCTTTAAGCATCACTTCTCTGGTCTACTGATTTGAAAGCAATAGTTTTTTAAAAGTGCCATTTTCTATGCTAATGCTGAAAAGGCAAAAATGCTCATTCCAATAAATATTGCAATAAAGTTAATAAGTGGTATTTTCTTTGGAAATTGAAAGTAGATGTGGAATATGTATCTCTTAATATAAATTCCCTGGTTGATGTTTCTTGTCTTCCAGTCTTATCTGAAACACCCTTATTGGGCTAGATGTTCTTTCTAAAAATTTGTTTGACAGACTTGTCTGTCTCAGGAAAAGTAAGCATGAGAGAGGTAAGATGAACAACTAATAGTCTTCTCTCATGTTTTTCTTGACCAAAATTATGAAGAAACTACTTTAGATGAGCTAAGTAAGCCCTTTTAAAATTAAAAAAAAAACAAAACAAACAAAGAAAAAACAACTCACAACCCTTATTTGATTCCACACAAGCATTTGTATAAACCTACTATAATATTGTAAATATTCTTTCTGATAAAGAAAGAAATTTTTCAGAATAACATAGAATGGAAATATTTGGTACAGTGTTTTTTTTGTTTTTTTTTTTAAATCCTGCCACAATGACTTTTACATGAAACTCACTATTAGATGTATCTTTGTGTTCTAAGGGATATCTCAATCTAGCAAATAACCAGAGAAACCAAGATGATCAATTAGAATATTAATCATACCCTGTTTTGTTTTACAATTTTTTTCTAGATGACTTGGTGCTAAATAAAATGCAAAAACACAATGTGGATATCAAGTTATACAGAAAAATTTATGAAAGTCATTTCTTATTCTTCAAAACATAGATTAGAAGTGGTGTATTTACAGATTAAATTTTCTAAAATAGATAGTAAAGTGAGAAAAATATATTGATTTGTATTTTGTATCTGTAATTGCTGTCAAGTGATTTGAATGTGACAAAGTCTATAATTTTAAAATCTCTATTTTGAAAGTATTTGGTAGGATTTTAATTTGTACTGGTTATGCAAATACAACTGAGACAAGAATCTTACAGTGGTATCTTATTGTATTTCTATAAAATGCTTTCTAAGTATCTATCTGTTGATTGACAGTCAGTCCTGAAAGCTGTCATAAAAGTTGTGGAGGAGAACTCTATCAACCAATGCATGAACTAAGAAATTGCTCTGCTTCATCCTCAAAATATCCATCATCTTCTCTTATTTTCGCTCCTATATAACTGTCTTGATGAATGGCAGCAAAACTCCATTTAAATAGCTAACACTGAAGACAATATTGAGGGCAATAAAACTGGAAACAGAAATTAGGAATTTCTTTTTTGAATATTCAGCAAACAGAAAAAGTAATTCTAGAAATATTTTGAATGTAGAATCAGCATGACTTGGTCAATGATTGAATGTAAGAAAATAAAATAAAATTGAATTAAGTGGATTCTTTCTTAGTTCAATGAGATTGAGCACAATTTTAATAAAAATATGCATTTGTTTTTAAACTGAAAAAATTTAAAAGACAAAATAGTTCAGTTTAATCACTCAGTCATGTATGACTCTTTGGCCTGTCAGTCAAACCAGTCAAAAATGAAATAAACCACTCAAAATTTTTTCTCCAAAGAAAACCATTATCAATGTTTTTATAAATATTTCTTATTTTACTCCAATACATATATATATATGTGTGTGTGTCTTTATAATGAGATAAACTTATGTTATAGGTGGCATATTGTAGACATTTAGTTAATATTATATATAAACTTAACTTTTACAACCATAATTTAAGTATACCATACAAAAAATTTTTTGTGCATTTTAATCATGCTAATGGTGTATATATAGCCTGTGATTCTTCATACATTATTAAAATTTCATATATAACATTACTTAAATAGCTATATACTGTTCAAGTATTTGTATGTATCGTGAGTTTTTTAATCCATTCACCATATTTAGAAATGCAAATGGTGTGTAGGTTTTCTCTATTATAAACAGTGCTGACGTATATATCCTAAACATACTTTAGGATACATTTCTAAAAATGGAATTGAAGGGTGTGTTTTATAAAATTCTATACATATTTTTAAATTGTACAGCCTTTCAAAATAAGTGAAATTAGAAACATAATTATAAATTTACCTTTAGACAGCACATTGGAAGTCTGCCAGTGAGTGTGTTCTCTCTGTCTGGTGTTTACCTCTAATTATTAATTTTATGTAGATAAATTGAATTTAAATTTGAAAGGAGTTATTAGTAATCAACAGAATGAAGCAGGGCAAGAGTTTTGCCAAGAGAACACACTGGTCACAGCAAACACCCTCTTTCAACAACATGAGTGAAGACTCTAGACATCACCAGATGGTCAACACTGAAGTCACATTGATTATATTCTTTGCAGCCAAAGATGGAGAAACTCTATACAGTCAACAAAAACAAGACTGGGAGTCTACTGTGGCTCAGATCATGAACTCCTTATTGCCAAGTTCAGACTTAAACTGAAGAAAGTAGGGAAAACCACTAGACCATTCAGGTATAACCTAAATCAAATCCTTTACATTATACAGTGGAAGTGAGAAATAGATTCAAGGGACTAGATCTAATAGACAGAGTGCCTGATGAACTATGGACAGAGGTTCATGACATTGGACAGGAGACAGGGATCAAGACCATCCCCAAGAAAAAGAAATGTAAAAAAGCAAAATAGTTGTCTGAGGAGGCCTTACAAATAGCTGTGTAAAGAAAAGAAATGAAAAGCAAAGGAGAAAAGGAAAGATATAACTGTTTGAATGCAGAGTTCCAAAGAATAGCAAGGAGAGATAAGAAAGCCTTCCTCAGTGATCAGTGCAAAGAATTACAGGAAAACAACAAAGTGGGAAAGACTAGAGATCTCTTCAAAAAACTTAGAGATACCAAGGGAATATTTCAAGCAAAGATGGGCTCAATAAAGGACAGAAATGATAGGGACCTAACAGAAGCAGAAGATATTAAAAGGAGGTGGAGAGAATACATAGAACAACTATACAAAAAATATCTTCATGACCCAGATAATCACGATGGTGTGATTACTCACCTAGAGCCAGACATCCTGGAATGTGAAGTCAAGTGGGCCTTAGGAAGCACCACTACAAACAAAGCTAGTGGAGGTGATGGAATTCCAGTAGAGCTAATTCAAATCTTAAAAGATGATGCTGTGAAAGTGCTGCACTCCATAGGCCAGCAAATTTGGAAAAGTCAGCAGCGGCCACAGGACTGGAAAAGGGCAGTTTTCATTCCAACCCCAAGGAAAGGCAATGCCAAAGAATGCTCAAACTACCACACAATTGCACTCATCTCACACGCTAGTAAAGTAATGCTCAAAATTCTCCAAGCCAGGCTTCAGCAATATGTGAACTGAGAACTTCCAGGTGTTCAAGCTGGTTTTAGAAAAGGCAGAGGAAACTGAGATCAAAATGCCAACATTAGCAGGGTCATCAAAAAAGCAAGAGAGTTCCAGAAAAACATTTATTTCTTCTGTATTGACTATGTCAAAGTCTTTCTGCGTTGATCACAATAAACTGTGGAAAATTCTGAAAGAGATGGGGATACCAGATCATCTGACCTGCCTCTTACTCTGCATACAGAGAAATCTGTTTGCATGTCAGGAAGCAACAGTTAGAATCAGACGTGGAACAACACATTGGTTCCAAATAAGAAAAGGCGTATGTCATATCAATAACCTCATATATGCAGATGACACCACCCTTATGGCAGAAAGTGAAGAGGAACTAAAAAGCCTCTTGATGAACGTGAAAGAGGGGAGTGAAAAGTTGGCTTAAAGCTTAACATTCAGAAAACTAAGATCATGGCATCTGGTCCCATCCCTTCATGGCAAATAGATGGGGAAACAGTGGAAACAGTGGCAGACTATTTTTGGGGGCTCCAAAATCACTGCAGATGGTGAATGAAGTCATGAAATTAAAAGACACTTACTGCTTGGAATGAAAGTTATGACCAACCTAAACAGCATATTAAAAAGCAGAGACATTACTTTGCCAACAAAGGTCAATCTAGTCAAGGCTATGGATTTTCCAGTAGTCATGTATGAATGTGAGAGTTAGACTATAAAGAAAGCTGAGTGCCCAGGAATTGATGCTTTTGAACTGTGGTGTTAGAGAAGACTCTTGAGAGTCCCTTGGATTTCAAGGAGATCCACCCAGTCCATCCTAAAGGAAATCAGTCCCGAGCGTTCATTGGAAGGACTGATGCTGAAGCTGAAACTACAATACTTTGTCCACTTGATGTGAAGAACTGACTCATTTGAAAAGACCCTGGTGCTTGGAATGATTGAAGGTGGGAGGAGAAGGGGACAACAGAGATTGAGATGGTCGGATGGCATCACTGACTCAATGGACATGAGTTTGGGGCTCTGGCTGTTGGTGATGGATGGGGGGCCTGACATGCTGCAGTCCACGGGTCACAAAGAGTCAGACATGACTGAGTGACTGAACTGAACTGATGGATTAATAGTAAAGTGGTTCTATCCAATTTTATAATACTTGAATCATTCTTCAAATTTCCCCCACCTAGTAGTCAGCCAGTTTATATGTAACCTTATCCAGTTGTACAAAATGTACTGCCCATGGCTTGCCATGGTTTTTCCAGTAGTCATGTATGGGTGTGACTGTTGGGCTGTAAAGAAAGCTGAGTGTTGAAGAATTGATGTTTTTTCTGTGGTGTTGAAGACTCTTGAGTGTCACTTGGACTGCAAGGAGATCCAGCCAGCCCATTCTAAAGGAAAGCAGCCCTGAACATTCATTGGAAGGACTGATGCTGAAGCTGAAATTCCAATAATTTGGTCACCTGATGCAAAGAACTGACTCATTGGAAAAGACCCTGATGCTGGGAAAGGTTGAAGGCAAGAGGAGAAGGAGATGACAGAGGATGAGATGGATGGTTGGATGGCATCACTGACTCAATGGACATGAATTTGAGCAATCTCCAGGAGTTGGTGATGGACAGGGAAGCCTGGCATGCTGCAGTCTATGGAGTCGCAAAGAGTCGGACACGACTGAATGATTGAACTGAACTGGATTATCTTACCACATTCTTCCGTGTGTGTGTGTGTGTGTGTGTGTGTGTGTGTGCATGTGTGCTCAGTCATGTCCAACTCTTTTCGACCCCATGGACTATATAGCCCACCAGGCTCCTCTGTCCATGGATTTTCTAGGCAAGAATACTGGAGCTGGGGGCCATTTCCTGCTTCAGGGGTCTCCCTGACCCAGGGATGGAACCCAAGTCTCCTGCATTGCCAGCTGATTCTTTATCATCAGAGTACCCCAGAAAAATTAATATTTTCCCCAACATATATATTATCCTTTGTCTGGTCCTTGTCTGCTTCTTTGGGGACCAACCAAACAAGTTAAATTTGTCTTCTGCTTGATAGATAAATGTATTTAATGAGTGTTATGTTTCCCCTACTTTTCTTCTTTTTTGATTTGTTGTTTGGTTTTACTTTATATGTGTGTGTGTGTGTATATATATATATATGTATGTATATGTATATATATATATGTGTGTATATATATGTATATGTTATATATGTTACCTTCATATAACATGATTTTAAATCTTAACAGAGCTTAGTCACTTTTCATTTTAAATGTAGCACCTTTAAATAGAAATAATACTTTGCATGTAAATTTGCATTCTGTTCAGCAGTATAAACATATATTTATGAAATACAATTAAGATTTACTTCACTAAATCAGTTCCCTTTTAACATGACTTTTTCCAATCTATTCCTACTTGTATTTTGTGTTTGTCCTTTCTATGTCTCTCTTGCTCTCTCTTTTCTCTTCTTTTTCATTGCAGTGTGGATTACGAAGTCAAGGAACAGGAATGTAAGAGTGAGTAGCTTAGTATAGGACACCTAGTTTTTATTTAGTGCTAATGTTTCTTGGCTACTTTAGTAGATATGGTACCAAATTTTCTATACTATTTCCCATAAATTGGAGAAAATATTGCATATATAAGTTTTTTAAAGAAATATTAAATTATGAAAAAGCATGACTAATCATATGGTTTGAATATACCAACAAATAATATATGTATAATGAAGATTTTTATCTGTAAATTCACCTGGACATTATCCCCCCTGAGGAAAATCCCTGATCAACTGTGTTTCACGTTACCTCATTTCCATTCTGAGATTGGAAACTTTTCAGTTTCACTTATTCATTCAGTAAACATTTATCTCAGAAAACCAAGTTTGTGACAGGCAGTTTTCTAGGTCCTGGGAATAAATTAGTAAACAAAATGACTCAATATTCTTATGCTCACGGAACTTGCAACCTAGTAGGAGAAACAGACAATAAACAAACCATTGAAATCTGTAGTCTGTAGTATGGTGATAAAGACTGGGGAATAAATTGAGCAGTGAGGAGCTTTAGAAAATGTGAAGACTGGAATCCAATTGTTAACAAGGTGAGCAAACAAGACCTCACCGTCAAGGGGTCATTTGTGTAAAAACCTGATGGAGAAACAGGGAAATGAGCCATCCTGAGATCTGGCTAAAGAGGCTTAGAAAAGAGCTGGTGCAGACTCCGTGAGGTGGGTGCTTGCCTGGTGAGGAAGTCAGTGTGATTTGGGAGAGAATGGCCTGTGTGGTTAGAGGGGTGAAAGAAATCTAGAGTACACATCCCTGTAGGTGACTTGCTGTAGAGTCTTTGGTTTTTACTCTTTTTGAGATGGGAATCTGTTGGGAGTTTGAGAAGAAAAATTATATCTTTAAAATTTTTTATTCATTTACCCTTTTTCAGTTTTATTGGGGTGTAATTCAGAAAGTTGCAAATTGTATCCAAAGTATACAATGTGAAGATTTCATATATGTGTACATCTTAAAGGGCTTCCCTGGTAGCTCAGACAGTAAAGAATCTGCCTCCAATACAAGAGAACAGGATTCCATCCCTGGGTTGGGAATATCCCCTGGAAAAGGGAATGGGAACCCACTCCAGTATTCTTGTTTGGAGAATTCCATGGAGAGAGGAGCCTTGCGGGATACAGTCTATGGGGTCACAAAGAGTTGGACAAAACTGAGTGACTAATACACACACAAACTTCATAAGGATTTAAAAGTGCGCATTTCCCCATCAAGTTAATTAACACACCTGGCACTTCAATTTGTGTGTGTGAGAGAGAGAGAAATTGAGAGAGAGAGAGAGAGAAGTCTTATATCCTTAAAGGATCACTCCAGCACTGTTCTGTTGGGAATAGGCCCTAGAGGGGTAAGGGAAGGGTAAAAGCTGACTCAGTGACAACTTCTGGTTTTGTAGACATTACATTTTTGCAGGATTTCTATGCTTGGAATTTTATCTTGCCTAGTGTTGCCCTATGTTGTTGCTTATTTATGGCTACATAAAATCCTTCCCCATCACAATTACACCACGTGGCTTTCTTCGACATTACAACTGACAAAAGGCATGGTCCCCTTGAGGAAGGCTAAATGACAAAGGTGAGTGGCCAGGTAATTACAGAGGTTCCCTCTATGTTTTACAAGCTTTAATTAAGTCCTACAACATCATTTTGTAATGTACAAATACCACTAAACCTATTTTGCAGAGGGTGAAAATGAGGCAAGCTGAAAAATAATCAATTAAAAAAGTTCCAAGATCAGAATTATTTTTCTCTGCAAAAAAGGGGTCATGCTTTCTCACAGATGAGAAATTGTGTTTATCCGCATCATATATTTCTTACTATTTTCTGATATTCAGTTTTGGGCTTACAGACTTTCTCATCCTGGAGAGAATTAGGACGTGGTGTCATGTGAGGTGCTGAATTGAGCCCTGAAGTTCATAAATGGTAGGTGAACTGTTGGAGATTAATTGCTTACCAACACTATCACCACTGAGCAGTCAGGATGTGTTAGCTTTGTTGGTTTAATGAAACCTCACTGTCAAAGCATTTGGACTACTGGAAAATTATCCATGCAACTGAAGAGAAGGGTGGAGATGCGAAGAAACAAAGTTAGTAGTAAAACCCGGGGATTATAAGGTGTTTCATCACTGTGAGGGGCAGTCTAAATTGTATAAAAGTTGATTGGAAATCACTGAATAGTATTTTAAGATTTTGATTCATTTTATCAAAAATATTTTGAGATTATCCCTTCTATTGAGATCTGTGCCTTGCACATTGGGAATAGTAAGTAGGATAAGGTAATCACAGTCACAGAAGTCAGACATGACTGGTGTTTAAATGTAGCCTCTGCTATTCAATAGTTCTATTCCCTTGTAGACAGAAATAAAATTATCTGTCTCATTTATTTAGATATAAAATAGGAATAATAATTATAACATCTACTTCTTTGGTTTTTTTAAGACATAAAATAGAAAATAAATAGAACATAGTAAGTGCTCAATCAATGTTATGTGATTGCCCATTGTTACAATTTTCACTACTAGTATATCTAAAGAAGGCATGCTCCTATTTCAAGGCATTTACATTCTGTTCTGAGTTTAAAAAGAAAGACTTTCAAAGGTAGTGTGACATATGTGGTAAAATAATTGGTTCTGTAGAAGTTCAGAATAGGAAGGGATGAGTGTTGGGGTACCATGATCAGAGAAGGATATAGAAGACTTTAAATGTGAACTGACTTGAAGAATTGTTTTAGAATTGAGATTGAAAAGATGCAGTTCAAGGAAAATGGCAACTTAGAAGGAAGAAAGAATGTGTGTAAAATTGGAAAAGCTTCCATAAGTTTGCACATTTTATAAGAGAGGGAAAAACTATGATCCTGTGTTAGGATGTGATTAGAGTATGAGGAACAACAAAGGCCATATGGATGACTTTGAACATGATAGAATGATAAACGAGGCATAGGATGCTTTTGAGCAGGAAACCCACTTAGTGAAAGAAGGAGGATAATAAGGCATCAGTGTGCTGGAGAGATGAGTAACTGCAATTTGAGGAAGCAGCTCTGAACTGATACAATAAAAATTTGCCAGGTTTGAGGGCCCAAAGCTACATTGAAGGCAGATGTACCAAAGACTAGAAATACTTCCCCAAACTTCTTTAAAACCATAAGGACTGACCAGATATAAAGGGGGGAAACCAAGAAAAAGTGGAATGAAGGTGAGTGGCTCTAAAATTTTGAACAAAGATGCCCTAGAAAATGTTCATAAAGACTGAAAAAATATGAGAAGTTACTGGAAGGAGTGGAAGAGGAAGATATGTTCAGTTCAGTTCAGTAGCTCAATCATGTCTGACTCTTTTGACTCCTGCAGGCCAGGCTTCCCTGTCCATCACCAACTCCCAGAGCTTGCTCAAACTCATGTCCATTGAGTTGGTGATGCCATCCAATTATCTCATCCTCTGTCGTCCCTTCTTCTCCTGCATTCAATCTTTCCTAGCATCAGTGTCTTTTCCAATGAGTCAGTTCTTCACATCAGGTGGCCAAAGTATTGGAGCTTCAGCTTCAGCATAAGTCTTTCCAATGAATATTCAGGGTTGATTTCCTTTAGGATGGACTGGTTTGCTCTACTCGCAGTCCAAGGGACTCTCAAGAATCTTCTCCAACATCACAGTTTAAAAGCATGGAGGGAACACAGCCCTGCCCATCAACAAAATTGGATTAAAGATTTACTAAGCATGGCCCCACCCATCAGAACAAGACCCAGATTCCCCCACAGTCAGTCTCTCCCATCAGGAAGCTTTCCCAAGTCTCTATCCTTCTCCATCAGAGGGCAGACAGAATGAAAACCACAATCACAGAAAACTAACCAAACTGATCACATGAATTACAGCCTTGTCTAACTCAATTTAACTATGAGCCATGCCATGTAGGGCCACCCAAAATGGACGAGCCATGGTGGAGAGTTCTGACAAAACATGGCCCACTAGAGAAGGGAATGGCAAACCAAATCAGTATTCTTGCCTTGAGAACCCTGTGAACAGTATGAAGATATGTTGGTAAGTGTAAATATGGAAATATCGAGTTCACTGTGTCATAGGAGATTCAAGTGGAAAATGTCATCCACTAGATTAAGTGGTGGTATACCACTCAGAAAAAGTGGTATAGATATGAAATATAACAAAGGTATACAGTTTCTAGCACTTATTCAAACCAAAACCTTTCAACATGTTTCCAGATAGTTGTTCTTATTATAACATCCAAAAGAGCATGGAAGCCTGTTTAAGTATAAAACTTATGTGCTATGCTGTACTTATTTGCTCAATCAAATCGACTCTTTGCAACCCCATGGGTTGTAGCCTGCCAGACTCCTCTGTTCATGGGGATTCTTCAGGCAAGAACACTGGAGTGGGTTGTCATGCCCTGTTCTAGGAGATCTTCCCAACCCAGGGATCGAACCTGGGTCTTCCACATTGCAGGTGGATTCTATACCATCTGAGCCACCAGGGAATCCCATAAAACCTATAAACATAGTGAAATCTTTTCACACTGTCACATTAAGTAAATGATTTTTAAATAAATATATATTTTTTTAAATTCTCTAAATCCACAATTCTTCTTTCTGTAACTAATGTCTATGTATAAACTAGACCACCACCATACATTCCTACTTAGCACAATGTCTGTACTCAGAAAAGACTTCTGGAATTTTTAGTCTTTTATATCTAAATGGAATATTCAGATTAAGATATCACTTTGATGCCTCAAACTCAGCATTTCCTAAAATTTACTTGTCTAGATTTTCTTCTCCTAGCTCCATATTCTTTATAATCATGAATTATATCATCAAATGAGAAATCTAGGAGCCTTTCCTAGTTCTTCCTCTCTTTCCCCTCACATTCATCACCTAGTCCAGCTGAAACTATTTGTCACAAGTGTGTGCTTGCCTTTTTTGCTTCTTTATATTTGTTAACTGGTCTCACTAATTCCTATTAATCCTCATTCTAATTAATTTTTCACTTTGAAATCTAGGTTGATTTTTATATATAACAAAACAAATCATGTAATGCCCTTCTGGAAAACTCTTCAATAATTTCACCTACAATATCAAGTTATTAATATAATTTCTTTTTACCTTACCTGTATTTGTCTGTAGAGAGTAAAATCACAACCACAAAGCCAAGTCTATCTTAGTTCTAACATTTTTTTTTCCCAAAAACTAAACTTAGGACATAGCACATATTAAATACTCAGCCAATATATATTAAGTAAGTGATTTAAAAAAAAAATGCAACATTATTCAAATTAAAACAAACAAAAGAAATAAATTATTTGTTGAAATTGGCTTAATTGGAAGAAGAGACTTAGACAACTTCTCAAGCCTCAATATTTTCTAATTGAGCCAATGATATTTGCAATAAATGGAGGAAAAGTATAAAACAATCATCTTAAAAATATATGTGCAAGAGGAGAAAAAGATGGCGGAGGAGTAGGTGGACGTGGAGTACATCTCTCTCCACAGACACATCAGGAATACAGCTTCAGACACAGGAGTGCATGCAGAACACCAGCTCAGAGTGCACAGGAGGACCGGACCAGTGGGAAAGAATATATAGAACCATATATTCTATATGGAGAGTTTTGCATAAAACTCTGTAGGATGAAGGAGCTAGGGGAAAAAAACAGGAGTGTTAGTAGGACGGGACCTGCCCTCAGCAGATGGGGGAACTGAAGCAGGGGTTCAATCCCCACATCAGGAAATTGTCTGAGTCAGAGGAGAAACATTTAAGGCTGAGAGTGAAACAGGTGTGGCAGCCTAAATAGAATGAGAATCAGACAGTCCTTGCTGCAGCCATACATACCCTGGATAGGAACGCTGGTTGCCTGGAAGGTACAGCAGCTGGGAGGGGGAGCTTAGGGATTGTGGAGCAATCCCAGCAAGAGAGCTGCCATTGACTGCGGAGAGATGGATTGAAGGGATGTGGGGGAGGAGATCATGGTGGGAAATGCCTGTGGAGGAAAGCCAGACAGTCATGGAAGCAAGGTGATAATGCTGAGTCACGCATAGGGGGTGGAGCCATCACCATAGCCTCTCTCCCCACATGCCAGCATCAGCAGCTGAACAATAGAGAGGCTGGCCCATCAAATGCCTGACCCACTGAACTACAGAGTAGGACCCCACCCAGGGTGCCCTTGTAAGTACCTGACCAATCTACAGGGTAGGACCCCCAGCCAGAGGGCATCTCTATGTGCCTGATGGCCAAACAACAGAGAAGGACCCCAAGCAAAGGAACCCTCTACATGCCTGAATGGACAGAGCTACAGAGAAATACTGGCCAAAGAGGCCTTCTGACTGCCAGCTACAAGAGGCAAAAAAAGACTCTGATAGGGTCCTAACTCCTGTGGCAAAGGCAGTCTGCGTCTCTGCACACTTGGCACCACCAGGGTTCCTGCAAGCCAAGCAACTGTGCCACCTTCACACCCACTGGGACAGAGCTCCCACAGGCAGAAAAATGTCTTGCAGCTATGCGTGAAGGGTCACTTCGGTCCTGTCCAACTCTTTGTGACTGTGGACTGTGGCCTGACAGGCTTCTCTGTCAGGGAAGGGGGTCTCCAGCAAGAATACTGGACCATATTGTCCAATACTGGTTGTGATACCCTTCTAGGGCCCTATATTTCCTGCTGCCCTAGCCGCCAACCCCCCTGAGTACCTGGTGCTGCCAGAACCCCTGTGACCCAAGCAGCTGCCCCACCTCCACACCTGGCCCTCACAGGGACAAACCCAAGCCCTCCAGGGAAGTCTCAGGAGCAAACCCCCAGTGGACAACCCCCATGTAGATGTGGAAATAAAACCACAATTGAAACCCAGGGGCAGTGTGACTAAGGAAGAAGACCCAAAACCTTCCCACCAGCTGTAGAAGCTTCAGATTAAATCCACACGATCAACTAGGCAGACTCTGTGTCTGTGGAATATTCCACTATTATTCAGCATAGTTCTGCAAGTCCTATTACAGCAGTTAGAGAGAAAAAGAAATAAAAGGAATCCAGATCAGAAAAGAAGAAAACTCACTGTTTGCAGATGACAAGATACTGTACATAGAAAACCCTAAAGATAGTATCATAAAATTACTAGAGCTAATCAGTGAATTTAGCAAAGTTCCAGGATATAAAATCAATACACAGAAATCACTTGCATTTCTATATACTAACAATGAAAAATCAGAAATTATGGAAAAAATCCCATTCACCATTGAAACAAAAAGAATTAAATATCTAGGAATAAGCTTACCTAAAGAGACAAAAGAACTGTACATAGATAATTGTAAGACACTAATGAAAGAAATCAAAGATGAGATAAATAGATGGAAAGATATTCCATGTTCCTGGGTAGGAAGAATCAATATTGTGAAAATGGCTATACTACAGACATAATCTACAGATTCAATGTGATCCCTACTAAATTACCAATGGCATTTTTCACAGAACTAGAACAAAAAAAAATTCACAATTCTTATGGAAACACAAAAGACCCTGAATAGCCAAAGCAGTGTTGAGAAAGAAGAATGGAGCTGGAGGAATCAACCTTCCTGACTTCAGATTAAACTACAAAGCTACAGTCATCAGGACAGCATGGTACTGCCACAAAAACAAAAACAGAAATATAGACCAATGGAACAAGACAGAAAGCCCAGAAATAAACCCATGCACCTATGGGTAACTTATTTTTAACAAAGGAGGCAAGAATATACAATGGGGCAAAGATAGATTCTTCAATAAATGGTGCTGGGAAAACTGGACAGCTACATGTAGAAGAATGAATTATAACATCTCCTAACACCATACACAAAGATAAACTCAAAATGGATTAAAGACCAAAATGTAAGACCAGAAACTATAAAAACTCTTAGGGGAAAACATAGGCAGAACACTTGATGACATAAATCAAAGAAAGATCCTATATGATCCACTTCCTAGAGTAATGGAAATAAAAACCAAACAAGTGGGACCTGATTAAACTTAAAAACTTTTGCACGGCAAAGGAAGCTAAAAGCAAGGTGAAAAGACAACCCTCAGAATGGGAGAAAATAATAGCAAATGAAACAACTGACAAAATATTAATTTCCAAAATATACAAGCAGCTCATACAACTCAATGCCAGAAAAACAAATAACCAATCAAAAAAAGGGGAAAAGACCTAAACAGACATTTCTCCAAAGAAGACACAGATGACTAACACACACATGAAAAGATGCTCAACATTGCTCATTATTAGAGAAGTGGAAATCAAAATTACAATGAAATATCACCTCATACCTGTCAGAATGGCCATCATCAAAAAGTCTACAAACAATAGTTGCTGGAGAGGGCATGAAGAAAAGGGAATGCTATTTCACTGTTGGTGGGAATGTAAATTGATACAGCCACTATGGAAGATGGTATGGAGATTCCTTTAAAAAACTGGGAATAAAACCACCATATGACCCAGCAATCCCGCTCCTGGGCATATACCCTGAGGAAACCAAAATTGAAAGAGACACATGTATCCCATTGTTCACTGCAGCACTATTTACAATAGCTAGAACATGGAAGCAACCTAGATGTCCATTGACAGATGAATGGATAAAGAAGTTGTGGTACATATACACAATGGAATATTACTCAGCCATAAAAAGGAACACATTTTAGTCAGTTCTAATGAGGTGGATGAAGCTAGAACCTATTGTACAGAGTGAAGTGAGTCAGAAACAGGAAGACAAATATCATATTCTAATGCATATATACAGAATCTAGAAAAATGGTACTAATGAATTTATTTACAGGGCATCAATGGAGAAACAGACATAGAGAATACTTATGGACATGGGGAGAGGGGAGGAAAGGGTGAGATGTATGGAAATAGTAACATGGAAACTTACATTACCATATGTAAAATAAATAGCCAACAGGAATTTGCTGTCTGGCTCAGAAAACTCAAACAGGGGCTCTGTATCCACATAGAGAGGGGTATGGGGAGGGAGATGGGAGGGAGGTTCAAAAGGGAGGGGATGTATGTATACCTATGGCTGATTCATGCTGAGGTTTGGCAGAAACAGCAAAATTCTGTAAAGCATTATCCTTCAATAAAAAATAAATTATATATATATATATATATGTGTGTGTGTGTGTGTGTAAATATATATATATATATATATATATATATTTTCACATGTGCTCAGCCCCTACAGTCATATTTAACTCTTTGCAACCCTATAGACTGTAGTCTGCCAGGCTCCTCTGTCCATGGGTTTCTCCAGATAAGAGTACTGGAGTGGTTGACATGCCCTCCTCCAGGGAATCTTTCCCATCCAGGGATGGAATTAGCATCTCCTGCATTATGAACTAATTCTTTACTGTTAAGCCACGAGGGAAGCTCTTAAGTGTGTGTGTATATAAATATATATATATATATCCCTGTGACTAAGATGCTAAACAATCTGCCTGCAATGCAGGAGACCCAGGTTCCATCCAGGTCAGGAAGATCTCCTGAAGAAGGGTGTTCCAACCCACTCCAGTATTCTGGCCTGGAGACTCCCAAAGTCACAGCAGCCTGGCTGGCTACAGTCTATGTGGTTGCAAAGGGTAGGACACTGAGTGACTGACACTTTCACTTTCATACATATATTATATATATGTATAAAATTTACTGTTTATTAAAACCAATATCTCTTTCATCTTAAAAAAATCTAAATAGAAAAATTATATTAAATAGATGAGGCTGTAGAAATAAAATTATATGAATCCATTTGGAAAAGTGGCAGGGACAACTGTAGTTCCACACCAATTATTTCATTATATTCATTGCTTTGTATCTCCATGGAGGATTGAAACAAATACTTTTTTTTTTTTCTTGGAAAATTAGTTCTGCCCTGTGCAGCTTCAAATGGAAGGTACGGGTACATGCAGCAGACACAGTGCTTTACAGTATATGGATACAGCCAGTTATGTTTTTCAAGTTCTTGAACTTGCTCTTTACTATTAAAATACTTATATATGCTCAGGAAAGGTAATATTAATAATCAAGTTTAGACTATATCTGTTAGAGAGAGTGCCTGATGAACTATGGATGGAGGTTCATAACATTGTACAGGAGACAGGGATCAAGACCATCCCCAAGAAAAATACATGCAAAAAAGCAAAATGGCTGTCTGAGGAGGCCTTACAAATAGCTGTGAAAAGAAGAGAAGTGAAAAGCAAAGGAGAAAAGGAAAGATATACCCATTTGAATGCAGAGTTCCAAAGAATAGCAAGGAGAGATAAGAAAGCATTCCTCAGTGATCAGTGCAAAGAAATAGAGGAAAACAATAGAATAGGAAAGACTAGAGATCTGTTCAAGAAATGTAGAGATACCAAGGGAACATTTCATGCAAATATGGGCTCGATAAAGGATAGAAATGGTATGGACTTAACAGAAGCAGAAGATGTTAAGAAGAGTTGGCAAGAATACACAGAAGAAGTGTACAAAAAAGATCTTCATGACCCAGATAATCATGACGGTGTGATCACTCACACTCAGTTAGAGCCAGACATCCTGGAATGTGAAGTCAAGTGGGCCTTAGGAAGCATCACTGTGAACAAAGCTAGGGGAGGTGATGGAATTCCAGTTGAGCTATTTCAAATCCTAAAAGATGATGCTGTGAAAGTGCTGCTCTCAATATGTGAGCAAATTTGGAAAACTCAGGAGTGGCCACAGGACTGGAAAAGGTCAGTTTTCATTCCAATCCCAAAGAAAGGCAATTCCAAAGAATGCTCAAAGTACCACACAATTGCACTCATCTCACATGCTAGTAAAGTAGTGCTCAAAATTCTTCAAGCCAGGCCTCAGCAATACATGAACTGTGAACTTCCAGGTGTTCAAGCTGGTTTTAGAAAAGGCAGAGGAAAAAGAGGTCAAATTGCCTACATCCACTGGATCATCAAAAAAGCAAGAGAGTTCCAGAAAAAGCATCTAGTTCTTCTTTATTGACTATGCCTGAGCCTTTGACTGTGTGGATTGAAATAAACTGTGGAGAATTGTGAAAGAGATGGGAATATCAGACCAGTTGATCTGCCTCTTGAGAAACCTGTATGCAGGTCAAGAAGCAACAGTTAGAACTGGACATGGAACAACAGACTGGTTCCAAATAGGTAAAGGAGTACGTCAAGGCTGTATATTTTCACCCTGCTTATTTAACTTATATGCAGAGTACATCATGAGAAACGCTCTCAAGAGTCTTCTCCAACACCGCAGTTAAAAAGCATCAATTCTTCGGGGCTCAGCTTACACTATAGTCCAACTCTCACATCCATACATGACCACTGGAAAAACCATAGCCTTGACTAGACGGACCTTTGTTGACAAAGCAATGTGTCTGCTTTTTAATATGCTGTCCAGATTGGTCAAACTTTCCTGCCAAAGAGAAGGGAAAGGTTACCCTCTCCAGTATTTGCTCAGGTGTCTCAAGAACTCACTTGCCAGTGAAGGAGACATAAGAGACAGTGGATTTGATCGCTGGGTCAGGAAGATCCCCTAGAGGAGGGGATGGTGACCCACTCCACTATTCTTGCCTGTAGAATCCCATGGACAGAGAAGCCTGGCAGGCTACAGTACTTAGGACACAGAGAGTTGGACACAGCTGAAGTGACTTAATACACAGTGGCAAAAGGGGCACCATAGGCAGAGGACTGTACATCACAAATGTCATCTACAGAGAGTGAGTGTTGGCAGGGAGGTGGGTGGAGGCAGAAAAAATTGATATTCAGAAATGTTTTGTCAATATAAAGTTGGGCTTAAGTATATATATTTTAGGATCGAGAATATACTTTCTGATTCAACACAATCCTCCAAAACCCTGTTTTCTAAGCATAGTTGGTCATCTACTAACTTTACTTTTGTATCCTCATATTCTTGTAAGTATTTAGGTATAAATATTATGCTGTGACTTGACGGTCATTAGAGAAAATAATATGTCTGTTCAGGTCAGTCACTCAGTTGTGTCTGACTCTTTGCAACCCCATGGACTGCAGCAAGTCAGGCTTCCTTGCCTATCAACAACTCCCGGAACCTACTAAAACTTATCTCCATTGAGTCGGTGATGCCATCCAACCATCTCATCCTCTATCATTCCCTTCTCCTCCACCTTGAATCTTTCTCAGCTTCGTGGTCTTTTCCAATGAGTTGGTTCTTAACATCAGGTGGCCAAAGTACTGGAGTTTCAGCTTCAGCATCAGTCCTTCCAATGAATAGCCAGGACTGATTTCCTTTAGGATGGACTGATTGGATATCCTTGGAGTCCAAGGGACATTCAAAGTTCAAGGGTCTTTTCCAACACCACAGTTCAAAAGCATCAAGTCTTTGGTGCTCAGCCTTCTTTGTAATCCAACACTCACATCCATACATGACTACTGGAAAAAAATCAAAGCTCTGACTAGACAGAACTTCATTGGTAAAGTAATGTCTCTGCTTTTTAAAAAAAAGCTGTCTAGGTTGATCATAGCTTTTCTTCCAAAGAACAAATGTCTTTTGACTTCATGGCTGCAGTGACCATCTGCAGTGATTTTGGAGCCCCCAAATAAAATCTGTCACTGTTTCCATTGTTTCCCTATATATTTGCCATAAAGTGATGGGATCAGATGCCATGATTTTAGTTTCCCGAATGTAGAGTTTTAAACCAACTTTTTCACTTTCCTCTTTCACTTTCATCAAGAAGCTCTTTAGTTTGCTTTCTGCTATAAGGGTGGTGTCATATGCATATCTGAGGTTATTGATATTTCTTCCAGCAATCTTGATTCCAGTTTGTACTTCATCCAACTCAGCGTTTCTCATGATGTACTCAGCACATAAGTTAAATAAACAGGTGACAATATACAGCCTTGAAGTACTCCTTTCCTGATTTGGAACCAGTCTTTTGTTCCATGTCTAGTTCTAACTGTTGTTTCTTGACCTGCGTATAGATTTCTCTGGAGGCAGGTCAGATGGTCTGGTAGTCCCATCTCTTGAAGAATTTTCCACAGTTTGTTGTGATCCACACAGTCAAAGGCTTGGGCATAGTCAATAAAGCAGAAGTAGATGTTTTCTTCTTGAACTCTCTTGCTTTTTTGATGATTCAGTGGATATTGGGAATTTGATCTCTGGTTCCTTTGCCTTTTCTAAATCCAGCTTGAACATCTGGAAGTTCAGGGTTCCCCTACTGTTGAAACCTGGCTTGGAGAATTTTGAGCATTACTTTGCTAATGCAATTGTGTGGTAGTTTAAACATTCCTAAAGGAAATCTATCCTGACTATTCAATGGAAGGACTGATGTTGAAGCTGAAACTCCAATACTTTGGACACCTGATGTGAAGAGCTGACTTATTTGAAAGGACCCTGATGCTTGGAAAGATTGAAGGCTGGAGGAGGAGGGGACACCAGAAGATGAGATGTTTGGATGGCATCACTGACTTGATGGACATGAGTTTGAATAAGCTCTGGGAGTTGGTGATGGACAGGGAGTCCTGGCGTGCTGCAGTCCATGGCATTGTAAAGAGTCAGACACGACTGAGTGACTGAACTGAACTGAACTGAATGGTAAATATTTCATTGTCATAGACCCACTGTAAATAATAACGGAAGTTATTATCTGAAAAATAACCCAAAGAAGTGGGTTAACTGGTTTATTAGGGACATTAAGAATATTTTAATAATAGGCTGGGTGGAGTGATGTTGCCTACAAGGGGGCAGGGTGTTGGTTGTAGGAGTTAGTAAGTGGCTTAATAACAAATTGATAAGAGGCAATAGACCAGATGTTCCATAAAAGTAGAGTGCAGATTTGACCTGGGGGTATGTTTGTAACTTTAGGAGAAGGGTGGTAAAGGTTTGGGCCCAAATGGCCTACAGGGTTAACTCCCAAAGTGGGAAACAGTATCCCTGGAAACCTAATCGTGTTTGAGGACTTGCCAACAGATGGACTTCTAGCAGACATTGTGTGCCTGTCACCTGCCCTATCGGGTCCACTGAGAGATGCTGTTGTTGCACATGTTGTAGGAAACATGGAAGATGAAGGCCTGAATATCTAGAGGGATTGGATATTGTATAGTATTTCCCTCCCAAGGGCCAGCTATTTTCTGGTTGTCCCTCCAGAAGATTGTAGAGGCAACACTGTGGGCCCAGATGGGGCTCAGGAAAAAAGCATGAAACAGGAAGGAAAGGGGGCAGGGCACGACTTTTGAAAGAATGACATAGCCCAAGGGCATAAAATAAACTGATTAAAGTCAAATGAGTCCAAGATGAAAAGTCAAATTCAACTAAACCTTGATCCCCAATCTGTAAGCTAAATGATATACCCAGAGGTGGCAGGACAGTTGCAAGGCACTCTCAAAGGACAGTGTAGTGGTTGGTTCCCCAATGGTTGGGATGATTCTCTCACTCATTAGCATTTGAATTCACCCAGCTTGAAAAAACTAGCCATACCACATTCTATGGCCACAGCACTTTCCCTCTGCAATGGCCCACACCCTGTGGAATGTGCTTATGTCTGAATCTGAACAAATCTACCTCTTACCTATCCCCATGTCTCTCACTGAATTTTTGCAATGAGACATCAGAGCCTGAGCTTCATTAGGTCCTGAAGCCAGGCACCAAAAGTTTTGGCTGGGCTCAAGTCCTGGGAGAGAGGAGCTGAAAGACAGAAGGAAAAAACATTGGGAAAAATGTGCTGAGGAATCCCCTTCATAGCCTGCCAGAAAATCCGCTAAATGCCTGAATTGTGCTCACAGTTTTCATTGGCCTGATCCTTGGCAGAAAGAAGATTAAGGACAGAAGAACCCCCCACCGGCTTGGGTAACAGCTACTGGGGCCCAGCAGATAGTGGAGCCTTTGGGGCCCACTAAAGAGTAGCCCCTGCCAGAGTCCCTCAGTCACACACACTCATCTCTTCACAGGGGATTCGATAAAACAAGAAATGAGAGATTGTAAAGGAGTTAAGATTTTGTTAGGCATACCACCTTCCGGCCATAGGAGCGAGGGCTTCCTACCTTAACGGGAGGTCTTCTGGAACCTGTGACAGAGCCATGTGAGCTTTTTGCTGAGTTTGTTTTCTGTTGTCCTGGTTTCCAGCACGCTGGGCTTCTTGTCACTTCCCCTGAGCTGGGTTTTCTTCATGTTCAGCTTCCACTGCGGGAGCTTTCACTGAGTTGGGCTCCTGCGTTGCTTGACCTCCTCCTTGTGGGGGCAAGCTGAGGTTGTTTCAGCCAGGTTAAATCCGAGAAATGGCACTTTAGATGTCGGGGGAGTGTGTGATTTCCTCTGTTCTGTCTCATCACGACAAAAATTTGAAGCTACGGACAGACCAGAGTTACAGTCCTCGGATGGACCAGTGTTACAGCTATTGAATGGGCCAGGGTTATAGCTCTGTGTTACAGCTCAGTTTTATTTAGAAAATAAAGGAATATACATCCTCATCCTTCAGGCATGAGGGCATGCAGACCCAAAAGACACGAAGAGAAGAGAGGCCCCCAGTCCAATTTTGGCTCCTCTTTTTAAATGTTTTTTTATCCTCCCCCTGGGCTTGCCCTACTAAATTGGGCTAGCCAGGAGTGCTATTTTTGTTTTGCCTGGCATCCTCACTCTGGTCCTCAGACCTTCCTTTGTTCTATTTTCTTGGGCTTTTCCCTTCCTTATCTTTTAGTCACCATCATTCTGCACTCGTTTTTTCCTATTCTAACTACCTAACAGAATTTGTAATGACCTTTTTCAGTCCTGTGGTCAGACGTCATTCATATTAGCACTAGAAGCTGCTCCTAGAACCAATATTGCTGGTGCCTCAAATTGATTGTTGTGGAAGCCTTGAAAATGAGCAGGACCCTGTGGAGCTCCTAGGCACAAAAGCCCTCCCACTTGCTGGAATTCCAAACAGCAATTCAAACAGTTACTAATAAGAGATGGGAGAGAATGCAGGAATAAGGGAGAAGCGGTCATGAAACAATAGAATAGCCTTGGAGGCAGGATTCTAGTTCTTCATCAAGATATACACATAACAATAACTTTAAGCTCTTCTGTGGAACTAAAACCCCCAACAAATGGAAGATATTAAGTTCTTGATGAAGCACTCTTCATTTCAGAGAAGGTCACAGTTCACCCATCCTCACCCAATGACAGATGATCTCTGAATTGAAGGAATGGGGGCCCTGCACCTATAGCTATTCTAATCAGTTACTCTGGACCTTGAGTACAAAACTCCTCACAAACTTTCGCTTTCTCCTAGGCTGGGACACTGTTTTGAGGGCATTAACCTACTGTGGCTTTTGTCTGACAAAGAATAAATGTATTCTTTTCTATTTCCCCCAAAACTCCAAGA
The DNA here is from genome assembly GCF_910594005.1 of Cervus elaphus. Taxonomy (NCBI): domain Eukaryota; kingdom Metazoa; phylum Chordata; class Mammalia; order Artiodactyla; family Cervidae; genus Cervus; species Cervus elaphus. The sequence continues at coordinate 47,551,707 of NC_057845.1, forward strand.
TTTAATTTGGTGTTCAGGTGCAGAAGCCAGTTTTGGCTTCAGGCCTACTGCTTACCCATTACCTAAAAGGATCTTCATGATCTTCTGATTCGGTTTCTGGGGTGGGTCACCTGATTAAGGAGCATGTGATACATACTATTTTTCTACCTGTAAGAGTAAAAATAAATAAATAAATAAATCTTACAATGTCAGCTTCCATAACAGAAAATAGTCACTACCTCATATTCAGGTAGTGAATATACAATCACAGTATATTCACTTTTCTAGCTGAGAAGAATTAAGAATGCCAGTACACCTGTTTGGTGATGCAGGTGGCAAAGAATCTGCCTGCAATGCCGGAGACCCAGGTTCAATCCCTGGTTTGGAAAGATCCCTGGAGGAGGGAATGGCAACCCACTCCAGTATTCTTGCCTGGAGACTTCCATGGACAGAGGAGCCTGGGGGGCTACAGTCTGTGAAGTCTCAAAGTATCAGACATAACTGAGTGACTAACACTCACTTTCTTTCACTTTACATATACCTACTACATTAATTTGTCTCTCCATATATTCTAACATTTAAAAAAATGGACTCTATATGGTCATTATATGTAGAGTGGCTTTGAAAAAAAATGTGTCTATATATGTTTGTGTATGTATGTATATGTATATATAAATATTTATATCATATTTTGTTTAAAGAATATTAAAAACTATAATGAAATTATAAATAAACAAATTTTAAATTATTTAAAATACAAGAAATTGTAACCCAATGTACTTTAAAAAAAATTAAATGCATAAGATTTTTCTGTAAGGTTTCTTATGTAACCTTAAATGCAATTATTCATATTTTATTTTACTTATATTTAACATTACAAATAATTGAAAGAAATCTCTGAAACACAAAATGTTATGCTTGTGAAATATAAAAAATGTTAGGTAACAATAGTTATGAAATTTAATACTAACATGCTATAAATGCAGCCATTTTAAAGCTTAAATTAGACATTTTCACAGTTAATTTATTCCTAGAAATTTTCTTCCAAACTGGATAACACATTTTCTGTTTTGAACGATTGATTTTTTTAATAGTGAAATATATTTCAAAACACATTATAAATGTAATACACTTGAGCTCAAAATTGACTGGAACAGCTTTCATTGTGTTTGTGGGTGTTTAGCCAGTATTTGAATTCAGTAGTAGTTTTTCCTTAAATTCTCTTCACTGACATTATGCTTAGTTGTGTGCTTTAAGACACAAGATATTACCTTTAACAAAATAAGACGTAGCTGCTTCCTTTGGTCCTTGCCCCCGGGCCTCATCCTCACTCTCCTGCCCACTCAGGAGTAGATGGAGAAAAGGACTTCTCAGAGCTGCCACTTACATTAGTGTCAGAAAGTGCTTATTAGTAAGTACTGTTTCTTCACTCACTTCTTTCACCTTGTGTCTCTACTGGTAGAGATTAGGAAACAAATTACCCTCACTTCAGAACTAGGTAAAGAAGAATGGAATGGGCCAGTGGCTTTAAAAAAAAAAAAAAAAAAAGCTTACAAAAATCTTATTGCTTTTATTATGTATGAAGAGATGTTTTATTCTCAGCAAATAAAACAAGAAATTAAATGACAGTTTAGCATTTATCAGATTCTGTGTTGCCTGTGTGAGTGTGTGTGCATGCATGTGTAAAAATTAGATGTCAAAAAAAAAAACAACAACAACAAAAAAAAAAAACAAAAAAAAAATTAGATGTCAAATTTCAAGTTGCATTGTTAGATAATGGTATTTTTTTAAACCAACATTTCATCTCCCAGCTATAAATTGTGTATTTATATTATACAACTCCCAATAGATCTTAGGAATAGATCACAATAAATCTTAACATGTTCAGTATGGAGCAAATTTATCTCTAAGATGTGCAACACTTTATTGTGCTTTGCTGTACATTCTGATATTGAAGTGGAAGCATTATCTGTTTCAGTAATTAAATAAGATATGCAGCTCAAACTTATAATAAAAATATATGTATTAAGTATTATTTATGTGCATATCATTCTGGTTATAGACACATATGACTTCACAAGTCATTAGCCTTTAAGCACATTTATATAAAATTACTTCTGTGAGCACATTTTAAATTCAAAATGGCATACTAACTAAATATCAACTTCTTTTACTTACTAGAACCTAAGAAACTTCCTTATTGTGGGATGCAGATGATCAATATTGATGTCAAGCAGCATTTACATTTGTGTTTATTATTAAATGATTTCACCTTTGTAAGTTTTCCAGTCATTCATAAGTCATAAAACCAACACTGCATATCAACTTGATTATTTTATTATCCCATATAAATGTACATATTGGGTATATCCCGAAGTATACATAAGTAGACATATAAACATAAAATCACAAATCATTAGGTGAGGAAATAATGTCTTGTCTCTCTCTTTAATAACCATAGAAAAATCTTGGTTTCAGGCAAGTGTGAATAGCAATATTTCACTGTTATGATATAATCAGATGACTCTATTGAATTATGGAAAAATATATTTATATGTAATACTTTGTATTTGTAGGAAAAATTCAAAAGCATCATTTTTCAATAATATTTCACTTATTAGTGTCACTACTGAAAGGTATGTGAGGGATATCTGAAATTCCCTTTCGTATTCTAGTTTTACTTCTTAACACAAGTTAGCATGTTATACTTTACTCCTTATCAAATGAAAGAATGATAAAGTAAAAACCTTTATTCTCAGATCTCTATTTCCAGTAAAATCCTCCAAAGACGTAAACTAGGAGATTGCTGTTGTTTAGTCACTAAGTCACATCCAAGTCTGTCTGCCCACAGGATTTTCCAGGCGAGAGTACTAAAGCGGGTTGCCATTTCCTTCTCCAGGGGACTTTCTCGACCCTGGGATTGAACCTGCATTCCCTACGTTGGCAGGCTCATTCTTTACCACTGAGCCACCAAGGAATGTAAATGATAACTGTGGAGTTTTCACTTTTTTTCATGGTTTTCATCTTTACTCTATGCCATATACAGCTAAAAGATTTCCAGGAAACCATGCTGCCATGATCTACGCTCTTTGAACCCCAGGGACACCTAAGCACTTCTATCAAACTAATGCATCAGGCAACAAAAAGTATCCTAGTAGGAACTAAAGATTTAGCAGGAGCAAATCTAACCTCAGGGCCAGTGTCACAGACATGCCATAGAAGGCCTCACATTCGGTTAGTGCTCTGCTGTTGCCATCTTGAAAGTCTTAAGAATTTCTTAACAAGGGGTCACCATTTTTATTTTGCACTTGCCCTTGCACTTTATGTAGCCAGTCCTGCCAACATCTACAGAAAATCAACAACCTTTATAGAGAGTCTTTGGTTGGTAAATTTTTCTAAGGGTCACTTGATGGAGGAGAGTGCCAGCTGTTCTGTTCTTAATCTTCATTTTTCCCTTGAGGCTTCCATCATTCCAAACATATTTGAGCCTTCCCTTTAGGCTGGAGCATAGGAAGGAAAATTTGTTTTACTTATCTTTATAACCCAATGTCTGGCACATATATAATGAATATTCATTAAATGCTGGCTTAAGTGAATTAATTGACTTGATGTAATGTTTAGAGGGCATTTATTAGAAATGATAATTCTTTTTTTATAGATTTACTTTTGGCACCTTGAAATCACCATAATGGCATTGCTATAAAATATGCACATTTATGTGAATAGATAGCAATTCTATTGCCGTCATTTTTTAAGAACATACATGATAAAATGATAAATATCATTTGCTTTCTGAAAGTATTTAAACTAAATGGAGGAAAAGAAATAAGAAAAATAAAATTTAAAAATAAATGAATATCACTTATCCCATGTGGAGACTAAGAATATATATGCATATCTATAAAAGAATGTTTAGAATTCAGAATTTGAGGAATCTGAATCTAGAATTTAGAATTTGAGTAGGTTTGAGGAAACCTACTCGAAAGTGTTGACTAGTTTCCTGTGAGTTTAAACAAGCAGAGCAAACATTCATATTCCTTACAATCGTCTCATTACAACTGCCTGCTTTCTTGTATTCCTTGAATCAAAAATCCTCATGAGCTTCCTTGAATACATTTCCTCAAAAACAAATAGCTTAAATAGGACTGATCAATAGTGTTTTCCTTTTTATTAAGCTTTATTAAGGTATAATTGGCATCTAAAATAGTAAGATATTTAAGTGCATATATAATGATTTATGTTGTGAAAATATTCCTTCCAACTAGGTAATTAACAAATACATCCACCCCCTCACATATTTACCTTTTTATGTTTTGGTGAGAACTCTCTTAGCATATACCAATTGTTCAATACAGTGTTATCAAGTATAGTGATCATGTTATACATCAGATCCTAAGAGTTTATTAATCTTATATACCCGAAACTATATGGTTTTACCAACCCCTCCTTATATCTCTTGCCACCTGCCCATTGCAACCACTTTTCTATTCTTGACTTATTTTTCAAAAAACGATTCCACATATAAGCAATACTATACAGTCCTTGTCTTTCTCTCTCTGGCTTATTTCACTTAGCATAATATCCTCAAGTTTCACCCAAACTGTCTCAATTGGTAGGAGTAGCTTCTTTTCATAGCACAGTATTCCATCACATACATGCAGCACGTATTTGTCCATTTATCTGTGGTGGACACTGATGTTGTTCGCATATCTTGGCTGCTGTGAATAATGCTGAAACGAACATGGGAGTGCAGGTATCTCTCCAAGTCTTGATTCATTCCCTTTGGATATATACTCAAAAGTGGGGTTGCTGGATCATATGAGAGTTTTTAACTGTCATAGTTTTCAAATATTTTTAAACTTTTTTGAGAAAACTCCATATTGTTTTCCATAGTGGCTGTACAAGTTTACAATCCCACCAACAGGATACAAGAGTTCCCCTTTTTTCCACATTCACATTAGCATTTGTTCTCTCATCATTTTGATAATAGTCCTTCTAACAGGTGTGATGTGACTTCTCTTTATGGTTTTGGTTTGCATTACCATGATGATTAGTGATGCTGAGCATTTTCATGGACTAGTTGGCTATTTGTATGTCTTCGAAAAATGTCTGTTTGAGTGCTCTGCCTATTTTTTAATCTGATTTTTTTTGCTATTGAGTTTTGTGATTCCCTCATTTGTTTTGCTTATGCTAACATATGTTTGCATATGTTAACTCCTTATCAGATATTATTGGAAAATATTTTCTCTCATTCCATAGTTTGCCTTTTCATTTTGGCTTCCTTTGTTGTGCAGAAGCTTCTAAGTTTAATGCAATCACAGTTGTTTAGTTTTGATATACTGTCTTTGTTTTTAATGTCAAAACATCATTGCCAAGATTGATGTCAAGTTTTTCCCCAAAATGTTCCTCTAGCATTTTAACAGTTTCAGGTCTAATACATGATACCATTATTTTTTTCTGGCATGTATATTTCATTCAATTCAAAATGAAAATATAGTAATGGGATTTAGAAGTAATCTCATAATAAATGGAACATATTCTTATGGAGCTTTCTAATTATCCCTTTTATAGTTGCAGTCTTATGTAATAGGGCTTGACAAAACAAATTGGCAAAGAAGGAGGAGGAGAGAAGAAAGAACAAAAGAAAGGTATGAAGGAAGGGAGAAAGAAAGGGAAAGAAATCTACCTTTCCATAATCTACCAGCTGTCACATACAAAAGACAGAATGCCACTAAAGTGTTATTTATCATCTATATGTTAATTATTAATTTTTACTTTTTATTTCATTTTCCTGAAATCAGTCATTATTAGCTAAAGTTATAAATTAGGCTTCCTGAATGTTTCCTTATGTGAACTGATTTATAGGGACCTATGCTCTTGGGACAAACTATATTCTTTACTCATTGTTTGTTGAATTAAAAAGTTTCATTATGAGTGTTAATTTTAATGTGAAATGCACACACATATATAATACTATAATTTACATACTTCTATAAAAATATTCTTCTCTAAGGCTTTTCATAGATCACTTCGCTTAAATCAGAAGGAAGATCTGTCTTGGGAATGACCATGTTTGTCTGAGGAGCCATCTGGAAACACTCTAATTAGGAAAATAATGGACAAATTATCCACTTATATCTTCTCCCATCCCAGATGACTCTCTCATTTAAATGAATCATAGGATAATCTCTGGATTCTGGATTTCCAGAGAGACCAGTTTGGTTCTTGTGAAAACATCTAAGTCATTATTGACAGGAAGCAAATGTCCCTCCATCCATGAAGAAAGAAAGGTGATGGAAAAGGGAGATTATCATAGATTCATCTTCATAGATTCATTTTAACACATGCAACCATAATAGAAAAAAGTAAATGCAGATGAATTCAGAAGAACACACGTTATAAACATGAATTCCTGCCTTCAGAAAATAATCAGTTTCCAAAAGTTGTATTTTTAAGAAACCTACATAAAATTCAAACTTCCAAATATATTTATGTCTATAATTCATGAGTAAAACCTTAGGGAAAATTAATTTCCTTATCAAACTCCCCTAAGACTCCTAAATAAAGTAGATTTTCACTCCCCTTACTTACAAGAAATGAAGCTTTCTAAGTTGTACTACAACTGAAGCTCAGGGTGGATGACTTTTTCATTTATTCTGCCTAAATCACAAAGGTAAACTACAGCAAAAAGCAGTATTTGTGCAAATACATATATAAGTACATGCTTATACTTATATATGTATATGCAAAGATGGACAGCAATATGCAGTTTTATAATCTCAAACTTAAATGTACTCATCTTTTTCCTATCCCAATCCTAGCTCAATTTCATCTTTTACACTGCTAAAAAAAAAAACCAAACAACTTATTGTTTGTTATATATTATTATAGCAACTGGAGTATTTAATACATTTACCCTAGAGATAAAAGACCTTGATTTGAGATGTAAGTGTGCCTTCCTTCACATTCTATACCTTGTTTTTCCAATCCAATTCTGACTTTGATCTTTAATATCTAGTTCTAGGTGGCTTCATCTTATTAAACTATAAGAAAAGAAATAGAGATTAGTACATTCTTTAAAATACCAATAAAATAATAGCAAACAAAATAAAGTTACTGTTAAGAAAAACACAATACAGAGGTATGTATATTCCAACACTTTCTTTTAAGAAACTAGAAGAATTTTCAAGAACCTTAAGACAGGAAATTATCATAATGTCTAGACTGTGGACGGCAGGAATTGCAGCAGAGGAAGGTGTATAAATCTTATACACAGCTTGTAACATATGTTCTCTAAAGCTTTATTTACAATCAGTAGTAAAACATGATTATCAATAGCAAATAACATTTCTTATGGAGAGCTTTTACTTGGAAATAGGTGCTTGTTTTAGAATAAGAGGTTATATTTCTCATGACATTGAACACAATCAACTAAAACTTGACTTACATGTATGGAACCATGTATCCCCATGTATAGTCATGCCAATGAAGGAATCATGCCAATCCAATAAAATATGCTATTAAACTTGTGAAGATGTTCAACTAATTAACAGCCAGATATCTTCTGAATATTGATTCATTTTATATATGCCTATTGATTGAAAGTTTCTCCCAAAGAGAACTGATTAACTAGGTAAGAACTGAATAAAGTTCAATTCTAAATATTGAATAAAGTTGAAATTTGAAGACAGTGAAAAATATGAAAAAATGTGCACCTTGATTTGAAGAGGTTAAGATATGTTTTGCCCATCTGTTATAGTCAGCCTTCTTCCCTTACAACTGTGAAAGACTGCATATTTACAACACCTTTACCTTTTCTTTATTTGTCCATTTTATGTGTGATAGGAGTAAGAGGGGAGATAAGACAAAGTACAAAAACTTTATCCAAAATTTGCAGTGCATTCAAAGTTCTATGTTGTTCAGCCACGAAGTCATGTCTGATTTTTGCTACCCCAAGGACAGCAGCACACCAGGCTTCCCTCCCCTCTCCTGTCTCCTGGAGTTTGGTCAGATTCATGCACATTGAGTTGGTGGTGTTATCCAACCACCTCATCCTCTGCTGCTCTCAGAGGTTGTTGATATTTCTCCTAGCAATCTGGATTCCAGCTTGTGATTCAACCAGCCTGGCATTTCACATGATGTACTCTTCACAGAAGTTAAATAAGCAGGGCAACAATATACAAGGAGCCTTGTCATACTCCTTTCCCAACTGTGAACCGGTCAGGTGTTCCATGTCCAGTTCTAACTGTTGCTTCTTAACCTGAATACAAGTTTCTCAGGAGACAAGTAAGGTGCTCTGGTGCTCCTATCACTTTAAGAATTTTCCACAGTTTGCTGTGATCTACATAGTCAAGGCTATAGCATAGTCAATGAAGCAGAAGTAGATGTTTTTCTGGAACTCCCTTGCTTTCTCCATAATCCAACAAATGATGACAATTTGATATCTGATTCCTCTGCTTCTTCAAAACCCAGCTTGTACATGTGAAAGTTCTTGGTTCACATATTGCTGAAGGCTAATTTGAAGGATTTTGAGCATAGCCTTGCTAGTGTATGAAATAAACATAATTGTATGATTGCTTGACATTCTTTGTCATTGCCATTCTTCGGGATTGGAATGAAAACTGATTTTTTCCAGCCCTGTGGCCACTGCTGGGTTTTCCATATTTGCTAACAGTGTTGAGTGCAGCAGTTGAACAGCACTATCTTTTACAATTTTAAATAACTCAACTGGAATTCCATCACATGCACTAGGTTTGTTTATAGCAATGCTTCCTAAGGCCCACTTGACTTCACACCCCAGGATGTCCAGTTGTAGGTGAGTGACCACAACTCATGGTTATCTGGATCATGAAGACCTTTTTCATGTGTATTCTTGCCACCTCTTCTTAATCTCTTTGGCTTCTGTTCAGTCCATATCATTTCTGTCCTTTATTGTGCCCATCTTTGTATGAAATGTTCCCTTGGTATGTCCAGTTTCTCTTGAAGAGATTTCTAGTCTTTCCCATTCTCTTGTTTTCCTCTATTTCTTTGCATTGCTCATTTAAGAAGGCCTTCCTATCTCTCCTTGCTGTTCTCTGGAACTCCGAACTCAGCTGGGTGCACCTTCCCTTTCTCCCTTGCCTTTCACTTCTCTTCTTTCCTCAGCTATTTGCAAAGTTCTGTCGTTTTTCAGTCTCGCTCGTGTCCTACTCTTCGCAGCCCCGTAGACTACAGCACGCCAGGCTCCTCTGTCCTTCACCATCTTCCAGTTTCCTCAAACTCATGTCCATTGAGTCAGTGATGCCATCCAACCATCTCATCCTCTGTTGCCCTTGTCTCCTCCTGCCCTCAATCTTTCCGAGCATCAGTCTTTTCCAATGAGTCAGCTCTTCACATCAGGTGGCCAAAGTATTGGAGCTTCAGCTTCAGCAACAATCCTTCCAGTGAATATTCAGGGCTGGTTTCCTTTAAGATTGACTGTTTTGATCTCTTTGCAGTCCAAGAGTTTTCTCCACCATCACAATTTGAAAGCGTCAATTCTTCGGCACCCAGCCTTCTTTATCTTCCGACTCTTGACTCTTTGTATACATATGTAAACGTCCTGATTGGCCTTCTGAGGTGTGGAGTAGTGAGGAGTTAACAGGACAGACTCAGACCACGTCTAATTCAAAAAAAACACGTGAAGTGCCTCTCAGTGTCCAGTCTGTGTTCGTACTCACATCGGGTCATGTAGTTTCACTGAGATAAGGTGCAGTTATATCCAACCACTCTCATCACAAAGACCTCATATTAGAATGTTGGATACATTATAAATCAAAATTAGAAGATTAGGTTAAACAAGAAGCCATTTTTGGCAATTTTCCCTATCCCCAATACTATATTTGGAAATGTGGAATACCCCTGTCCCACTCCAAAAAGAAGTCACCATTCCTACACTCAAGAAGTTTAAATCTGATAGGCCAAATAAAATAAATGCAATGAACTTAAATAAATAAGTGAATTAAATCAGAAAATAATTTCAGAGATGTGATTTACTATGAATAGGAAGCACTGATTGTGTCCTTTGTTGTTTAAGAGAATTTTTTTTTTCTTTGTGATAGGATGTCATATGTTTCCAAGAAATTGTAAGACATGACAAAACTTAGTATGAGGTTTACTTAGAACACACAATTATGAGGGGGTCTTTTTTTTTTACATATTTAAGTATACTTGTACCTTAATAAGCATTAATAAATAATGAGGGAAATAAGCAAGCTACTGCTTTCAGTCTTCAGCTAATAAAATTAATACTATCTTAATTTATTCAATAAATTTCAATTCAGTGGTTACCATGAGTTTATATTAAAGTTGGCACTGGATAGGTAATAATAAATAAGACAATCCTCGTCTTATGAGTCACACAGACTAGCACTTTTCAAGGACAGTGTCTATATAAAGTAAATAAGTAGGTAAATGTACATATTTATTGAAATAATAATTTTTTGTTTTGGAGTTTAACTGTGAGTCTTCATAAAGATAATACTTAAGAACCTGGAAATAAAGGGATTAAGACTGACCTCTGAGCTAAAATTTAATTCATTGTATTGTGGATAAGAGAGAAGATCAGCAAAGTCATCATAAAAATAAAGAAAAGCTCCCAAACCTTCGAGGCAAACTATAACTTGATTGAATATATTAACATATCAGGGAAATAATGTGTCATTCAGAAGGTGATTGCCAGTCTTGGAAGCAAGGAAAAAACAGACACTTGGAAAAACACTGGCAGTCTCTATCCAAATGCTCTTCTTATACAGAAGAGGGTGTGTTCTTAAACAATGAATGCTTTTTCCAAACCAGAATTAAGACATAATGGTATCAAAGGCTTGTGACTTAATACTGTGCACACCAAGCACATTTCTGAATGTAATTTTCTTTCTAACAGGATCTGCTTTCAGAGACAGATGTGGTTACACTGATAAAAGTATTATAATCTGTGAGATGATTTGAATTCTTATTGTAAAATAATACATTGGCATTCTGATTTTACACATCAGTCTCTGTGACTTTATTGAATGTGAGACTAACCTCGAAAGCAACCCATGCTCAGTATGATAAATCAATCAGGGTTCTAAATCTGAAAACCTGCATGCAGGATCATTACAAATTCATTAAGATTATAAATACACTCTATCAATATACATCAATTGACTTTCCCTGGCCACAGACCAATCTAATGGTAAATTACTGGCCATACATAACATTGTTACTCTACATTTCTTAATGTTTTAGATTTCTGGATGAAAAAGAACTATAAATATCAATGCACTATCCTGAGATGTATATGCCTAACTTAAACACCATGAGGTATATAATACAAATCTTACCTTCGGTTGTAGGTATTGATGGTTTGACAGTCCTTTTATTCATGCTGGGTATTATTTTATAAACTTCAGTGTATTGGTGGAAACAAACATGGGCAGAACACTGGGGAAGTGATTTCAGAAAAGGGAATCTGAAAACAAATATGTTTGCCTGACACCTAGCATATTTCAGGACCTAGTGAAACAGAATAGGTCTAGAAAACCATTCCAAACAATTGTGTTTAATAACAAAAATTCGGGTTAGAAAGTAAACACAGGCCTTTCTCATTCCAAATAAAGCCTTCTTTTATGCTCACCTCTTATAAAGAGACTTCTCATTTAATTCTTTACTTCTAGAACCTCTCGTGTGAATTTTAACTCCGGCTGTTGTTCTTAAAATCAGGTAGCAGAAAGGAAGGAATGTTTCTTTCCAAAATAATAGTACATCTTCTGGGAGGGGTTGTTTCCCTTTTTTGGAATTTCTTTCAAACATCTGTTTTTCCATTCTTTAATTTTTTTTTTTTTCTAAATAATTTTGGTTTACTTGTCTCTCTCATTTCTTGCCTTCTTCCTGATGGCATTCCACCAGTTAAATCATCATGGTAAGAGTTTGCCTTCGCAATCTTTCATTGAAAATCCTGGGAGGAATTTGTTGTAATTGTTCATTGTACTGTTGTTTTTGTCATAACTGCACTGGCAGAATGCTAACTGAATCAGAACTATTTAGCAGCTCTGTCCACAGATTAGCTTCTTCATGGGGGGAGAGCTGGGGAAAGGGAAGGGTGAAGAGGAACAGAAGCTCTAATTAAATCCAGATCCACTGGCATTCTCCCAGTGATTATCAGAAAGATTTTAAGGGCAGAAGGTTGATGTTTTATTTTTGGCCCATACTAGTAGAAGTGGCATTACTAGTAGCATTAACAAATTGTATATTGATTAAGAGTGCAAAAGAGAAGTTTTCCCATGCATTTTTTTTATCAATGAATGAACACAGACCATGAGACGTAATTACTTTGATAGAACGTATTAAAAGGCGAGGATAAAGGGATGAAAAGGGCATCTCTGTGTTCTTATGTAGCTATTCAACTATTAATCATTGCAATCTTTTAACATGCATCTTCAGTGAGGATGAAGAACATCAGTTTCAAAACGGCTGAAAAATGAGTGAGTCTCTGGGACAGAACCACCATTCCTGCCATGTGTTGAGACATTTCTAGAAGAAGGGGGTTTGAACAGTCTGGCTGAGGCTGTTCTGGCTTCCTCCAGTATTCTTGCCTGGAAAATCCCATGGATGGAGGAGCCTGGTGGGTTACAGTCCATGGGGTCGCAAAGAGTGGGACACGACTGAGCAACTTCACTTTCACTTTCAACCAAGTGAGATGCTGATTAGTATCTCCGGCCTTGTTAGTCAGCTTGCCCAAAGTTAAAATAAGCCCTGAACAGCTTATCTTTATTCAGATTAATTAGCTATTGTACAGCACAATGAAAATTAATTAGGAAAACACTGGGTAAGATAATGCACAATGCTATCACTGAGAACTGCAGAGTCTTAACGCGTGTTGGGCCAATAAAGCAGAACCTGTTGCCACATGTTCAGGATAAAACTGTGTTTGTGTTTTGGAATTGTTTGCCAGAGGCATTATGTCAAAGTCACTGAGTCAGTTCTGGTGATCTCTGATTTCCTGTGAATAACAGTGTGTGGCGGCTAAACAATCCCCAGAAGCTTCACATAAGACATCAGATTTTTCATTTTTCACTGTTTTTAAATAGTATTTTACTAAAAACAAACAAAAAATGAACTCCTCAATTCCTAATTAAGTGCTTAATGACAATAAAAATATAGGAGTTGGGATTATGATCACTAAAAATGCTGTTAAATTTTTATGAGAAATATGATAATATTTCTCCACAACCATTTTTAAAACATATCATACCATAAAATTTCCATGATGTATCCCTCACTATTATAATGAAGAGTGCAATGATATATTTAGTTTGCAATTATTCATTTTCAATACCTGAAAATTATCTCTGGAAATCTCAATTAAATCTAAAACTCTCACCTAATTCTGTTTGAACACAGCTCGGTTTAACAGATTCTATTAAGTTCCCAGGATAATTATGGTTCCTAAAATATAACTACACACAGTAAAAGCTGCTGTACTTGGAGAAGCAGCTCTAAGCTCGATTCCCAGCAACAGTGTTTTAAAGAGTTTCCAGTGTTATTTTCCATAATAAGGCCCACTGTTGGCAGAACCCCTAGAAGCTATGCAAACAGCAACACATCTGTTCCCTGAGAGGCGAAATGCTGCATCTCAGCTGAGATGTTGATCCTCTTTACCCGGAATATTGTGAAAAAGCAAAGCCTGGAACTGGTTAGAAGGAATTTTCCTTGATAGGCTTGCATATCCTTATAGAAAAATAAAATTCTGGCAATGGCCAAGACAGGGAACCCCTGAACTTTCCTTTGTAACACTTAGAGAGTGGCCTCCTATTCATATTGGCAAAATCAAACTGTATTCAATAATTTGTGTGTGTGAAATCTAAAGCCTGAATAGAGCTGAAATCCTCAGCAGAAGAAGAAAAAATTAAAAGTTCATTAATTGGCTTGCTTAAACTATTATTTCCAGAGCTAATTATTTGTTTAAGTAAGATATTCAGCCTTGGCTTTTAGTGCCCAGGGGTAATTGAAATGTTTTTGCATCTCACAGTCAAATTTGTATTTCATGTCTTGTTTTTAACCAAGGAACAAACTTCAGTTAAGACTTTCCTATAATTATACCTCTTCAGAGATATGACTTTACCTGAAGGAATAAAAAATTAGCCTTTACAATACAAATGCAAGCTCCCTTAGGAATTCCATCATTTCATTTTACAAATATCACTTCAATACTAGAAACTTTCAAATGTGCATTTACCACTTTATTATACTCCTGAGCTCTAATACTCCATTTCCAAGTACCTCCTGAATATTTAGCTATTTTCCCAACTGCTCAAAAGACAACAGGTTAAAATCCAAAATGCCTTACTTTACATCCACAGTTATTCTTTCTTCTTCCTCTTGCTTGCATCCCTGTTACTGCTTTAAAACAGCACATGTTATTTTAATAGCACTTAAAAATCACCCAGTTTAAAAAAAATCACTCTCCCATATCTCCCCATTTACTCAAACCTGTTCATCTCAATTACTACCCGCCTACTCTGAAGCTTCATTTCTGATCGTCTGCATACACAGAAAAGTCTTCCATGTTGCTTTCCCCAGACGGCCCCTGCCTCTTCAGTTTGTTATGAGCAGCACAGCTAGATTCTTAGTTCCCTCCTAAAAGACTCTACTGCTTACCATGCAAAGCACAGAGACTTTATTTCTGTCATCAGGGCTCAACCCTACAAAGAATCAGCATGGACTGTTGAACAAACACGGATGTTGAACAATTCATTCCATAACCTAGCAGGTGCCAGGGACTACACTGTGTACTAGAACATAATGTGAGCTAAACTGAAGGTATTTTCTCCTTATAAAGCCTATACAGTAGTCTTCCCTTATCCAAGGGAGATATGTGCCAAGACACCCTGGTGGAGTCTAAAACTACAACAGAACCAAACTCTCTCTTTCTTTCTCTCTCTCTCTCTGTCTCTCTCTCTCTCTATATATATATATATGTATATATATATGTACACACACACTACTTTTTTCTAAACACATATACCTAAGATAAAGTTTAATTTATAAATTAGGCAATAAGAGAATATCTGAATTGCCAGCATCACTATTCTTATGCTTTGCAGCCATTGTTAAGTAAAATAAGGGTGACTTGAACACAAGTACCATCATGCAATGACAGTTGATCCGGTAACTTAGCCGACTACTCCATAACTAACAGGCCAGACTCACTGGGCACAGGATTCAGATCCTAGGTGGGAAGGAGCAGGACTGTGCAGGGTTTCACAATGCTATTTAGAACTGTGCAGTTCAAAAGAGATAAATTGTTTATTTGGGGGAATCTTTTATTTAATATTTTCAGACCATGGTTGACTGCAGACAACTGAAACCTCGGAAAGCAAAACTGCAGGTGAAGGGGAATTATGTATTTTGTTGGAAAGCTAATGTTTGTTAATATTCTTGCTCCACTCACTTTTAGCTAGGGCTGGAATGAGTGACTTAGCTGCTCTGTGACTGGATTGTTTCATCTATAAAATGGTGACTAAAGTGGTGGAGGGTTGGGAGTACATAGCTTATCTGGTTGATGTAAGTATTAAATGAGACAATATAGGCTATACTCCTAGTTGAGGGCATTTACTGTGAGGTTTTCCATTGATGATAAAAACAATTTCCTTTCAGTCTCTCCAATTAGCTACATACATACCACATTGAAAAGGGAAAAATGTGAGAGTGTTAGTCGTTCAGTTGTGTCCAACTCTTTGTGACCTTATGGACTGCAGTCTGCCAGGCTCCTCTGTCCGTGGAATTGTCCAGGACAATTGGAGTGAGTGTCCATTACCTTCCACAGGGGATCTTCCTGACCTGACCCAAGTATCAAACCCAGGTCACCAGCATTGTGGTCGCATTCTTTACCATCTGAGCCACAGGGAAGCCCACATATGATATTAGGCAACATATTCAATTGTGAAGGCCCATGACAGTCATTGACCCCCAACACCCCCCATAATCATATCATTATTTCCACTTTCCATGATTTCTAAATCTCTACTTATCATGCACCTTGCTTTATTATTTAACTGATTTTCTGTGTTATCATTGCATTACCATATTTATTAACACTCCATCGCACCACAATTGCTGTTATCATTTATTAAAGCCTTAACAATGACATAGACCTTGCAGTTATTTCATCTTCATTATAGAAGGAATAATATTATTCCCACTTTACAAATAAGAAAAGTTTGGGGATAAACAGGAAGGTATGAAGTAGCTTAGCACATGGCATCATTGAGTTAGAGAATTGTGAATAGGATTCAAATGCACATCTGCTCGACTCCAAAACCCACAGAGTCAGCCACTGTGCTGTGAACCTTGTCATAGGCTACTACTCTACTGTTAGTCTGTCTTAGCCAAGCTAAGTGTGTAAATTGATAAATGCAAATTAACACATCTGTTAATGTATTACATCTATTAATACATTCAATAAAAGCATAAATTATGTTTTTATCTAACATCTCCATACTATCACCTCACCTTGATCTTGCATATGATTGATGTTCAATATCTCTTTATCAAATAAATAAATGTAAGAATGAAGAAATGAAGTTAAATTTGGAGAATAGAAAAAATCACAGGGGATGTGAAGGGAAAGGAGATTTATCAGGTTTCCTGCGTGCTGTATCCTCTGTAAGCAACAGGCAAAAGTGAAATGGAGGGAAAAAAGAGCTACAGACCATGATGAAGATGATTAAGGAGAGTACAGAGCAGCTGTCAAAGCAAATATCAAGCAACATTAATAACTTTATAGCTCACCATGAGTCTGTCTCAAATATTTCCAAGAAAACAGGATCCTTGCTGTTGCACAGAGTAAGTGAGACTAATAATCAAGTGCAGATTCAAAGAAATTTTTTTGTCAGATACCTTGAGCTGAAGAAATTAAAAAAAAAAAAAAGACTCTTAAGCTAGTGGAAAAATACATGACTCAGAGGAAAATATTATTCCATCCCTGGTATTTTAATTTGGGATAAAGTTGATAAGAAACAAGATCTGCAGTGTTCACCACCTATTATCTAAGTTGTTTGAGTAGTCAGATAATACCCCCCAAACTTCTGATGCTGATCCAAAAATAACCATATCGTGAGACTTATAAATACTTCAGCACTCCCAAGAATTGATTTCACATGTACTTCAACCTGTCCAGTAGGTTTGAAAGATAGTCTATATGGATAAAAGTGAAAATTTGAGATGTGAATTTCTTTTCTAAACATGAGATAGTTTTTAAATAGTCTGCATTTTTAGAATGGTGATGACTCTACAAACATTTCTTATGTATTAGTAACAAATTATTGCATGACTTCTTGACACTAGTGACTAGTGGTTCTATTCATTTGCTCATTTACAGTTTTTCACTACACCAAACATTTGTAGATTTTTGTGTTGTTAACATGTATGTGTCCCTATATACAGATAATGTGAGCTCTAAAAGAAGCAGGAGATTTGGTCTCTCATCTCATTTAGCTGGCATTTACAGTTTATGGGGATTAGAATTTTTTTAAAAAATGATATATTGATTTGGCAATGTGAAAAAAGTGCTTATTTCATTGTTCTTCCCAACTTCCATTGCCCTATTTGATTGTGGATAGTAAAGGTAAGAGAATAGTAAATAATAGGAAAAGAATAAGAAAACCTAAACCAACTTGGAGTAAAATGAAAGGTACACAGTATAAAGACAACTACAGTGGTGCTTACAGTAGCTCCTGTGATTCCACAAATGGGAGATCAAATTGCAGTAAGTGTGCTTTTTAATCTTTGCCTGAAATATCTTATTCATCAGGCTATTCCCTACATTTCAGATCTCAACTTAAATGCTGCTCTTTTATGAATATTGGCCCTAACTAAACTTAAAGAAATCCACATACAACCATCCAAAAAAAGCTACCATCATTATACAATCAGTAATTGATCTCAATCTTTCCCACTAAAATGTTTGCCTCATGAAGTTTCCAATCTTGCCTATTGTATTCATCACTGTATCTGGGGCCTTGCACATAGTAGGCATTTAGTAAATTGTTGAATGAATAAGTGAATGAATGAACTAGCATTCTAGTTATTACTTTCTAAAAGATTATGCCTATAGATAACAATGCTAGGTTTATTTTGTTTTTTTCTCTCACACATTGTGAAGCATGTACTTACGTGTTAGGATATGATACTTATTTATTTAAAATAGCTGCATTTCTAAGGCCCCAAATCTCTTGGAACAGAACCAAATATCCACATCACTGTAAGGAAAGGCTGTCATATTTTTAACCTATCTCTCTGTATAGCAAAGTTCTGTATCACTTGCAGAGGGCTTCCCAGATGGCCCTAGTGATACAGAAATGCTTGCTGATGCAGGAGGTGTAAGAGATGCAGGTTTGATCCCTGGGTTAGGAAGATCCCCTGGAGAAGGAAATGGCAACCCACTCCAGTATTCTTGCCTGGAGAATCCCATGGACAGAGAAGCCTGGTGGGCTACAGTCCATGGGGTCACAAAGAGTCAGATACGACTGAGCAACTTCACTTAATAACTACTTAATAATAGAGATCTCTTCAAGAAAATTAGAGATACCAAGGGAACATTTCATGCAAAGATGGGCTCAATAGAGGACAGAAATGGTAGGGACCTAACAGAAGCAGAAGATATTAAGAAGAGGTGGCAAGAATACACAGAAGAACTGTACAAAAAATATCTTCATGACCCAGATAATCACGATGGTGTGATCACTCCCATAGAGCCAGACATCCTGGAATGTGAAGTCAAGTGGGCCTTAGAAAGCATCACTATGAACAAAGCTAGTGGAGGGAATGGAATTCCAGTTGAGCTATTTCAAATCCTAAAAGATGATGCTGTGAAAGTGCTGCACTCAATATGCCAGCAAATTTGGAAAATTCAACAGAGGCCACAGGACTGGAAAAGGTCAGTTTTCATTCCAATCCCGAAAGAAGGCACTGCCAAAGAATGCTCAGACTACCGCACAATTGCACTTATCTCACACGCTAGCAAAGTGATGCTTAGAATTCTCCAAGCCAGGCTTCAGCAATATGTGAATCGTGAACTTCCAGATGTTCAAGCTGATTCTAGAAAAGGCAGAAGAACCAGAGATCAAATTGCCAACATCCGCTGGATCATTGAAAAAGGAAGAGAGTTCCAGAAAAACATCTATTTCTGCTTTATTGACTATGCCAAAGCCTTTGACTGTGTGGATCACAATAAACTGGAAAATTCTTCAAGAGATGGGAATACCAGACCACCTAACCTGCCTCTTGAGAAACCTGTATGCAGGTCAGGAAGCAACAGTTAGAACTGGACATGGAACAACAGACTGGTTTCAAATAAGAAAAGGAAATGGTCAAGGCTGTATATTGTCACCCTGCTTATTTAACTTATATGCAGAGTACATCATAAGAAATGCTGGGCTGAAGGAAACACAAGCTGGAGTCAAGATTGCCAGGAGAAATACCAATAACCTCAGATATGCAGATGACATCACCCTTATGGCAGAAAGTGAAGAAGAACTAAAGAGCCTCTTGAAAGTGAAAAAGGAGAGTGAAAAAGTTTGCTTAAATCTCAACATTCAGCAAACAAAGATGGCAACTGATCCCATCACTTCATGGCAAATAGATGGGAAAACAGTGGGAACAGTGGCTGACTTTATTTTTTGGGGCTCCAAAATCACTGCAGATGGTGATTGCAGCCATGAAATGAAAAGATGCTTGCTCCTTGGAAAGAAAGTTATGACCAACCTAGACAGCATATTAAAAAACAGAGACATTACTTTGTCAACAAAGGTCCGTCTGGTCAAGGCTATGGTTTATCCAGTGCCATGTATGGATATGAGAGTTGGACTATAAAGAAAGCTGAGCACCAAAGAATGGATGCTTTTAAGTTGTGGTTTGGAGAAGACTCTTGAGGGTCCCTTGGACTGCAAGGAGATCCAGCCAGTCCATCCTAGAGGAGATCAGTCCTAGGTGTTCATTGGAAGGACTGGTATTGAAGCTGAAACTCCAACACTTTGGCCACCTCATGGGAAAAGGTGACTCATTTGAAAAGACCCTGATACTGGGAAAGATTGAGGGCAGGAGGGGAAGGGGGCAACAGAGGATGAGATGGTTGGATGGCATCTCCGACTCAATGGACATGGGTTTAGGTGGACTCCAAGAGTTGGTAATGGACAGGGAAGCTTGGCGTGCTGCAGTTCATGGGGTCGCAAAGAGTCGGGCATGATTGAGTGACAAATTGAATTGAATTGCATATCATATGGAATCCACTCGTGGATGGATCCAGCTCATAGACCTTTGCTTTTATAATGATCAAATTTACATAGAAAGAAATCATAAGTTTAAAGAATGTAGATCAACAGGATGCTCAGAGAGAAAGATCTAGATGAGGTAAAAGAATAACATCTCAAAAGAAAAAAAAAAAAAAAGAATAACATCTCAGAAGTCAACTCTGAATCCAACTAGTATTGAAATAAGTAATTACTTCAATAATTGGTAAAGCAAATTGTACTTCTTTTTCTTTTTAATTTCTGCAAAAGCCAGTAGTAAAAGACTAGTGCTTTTACTTAAAGAGCTTCTGAGATTGTCAAGCTTAGTGTTTGAAACATTCTGTAGGAAAATAAAATTCTCAAGGTCTTTTTGTCTTCTAGTCAGGACCAAGAGTTAAAGTAAACTGTAGCTTTATTTCACTTGGCCGATCTTTAAGAAAATACCTACTAATAAAAGAAAAAAAAAAAAAAAAGCTCTAAAAAGGATACCCCTTCTGCCACAGAATACAGGATTCCATAGTTCTCTATTGTCACCTCGATGTATTATTTTTTAACACAATATGAACTATCATGTTATAGAAGTAGTGTATTAACACACAATTAATGTATCCGGTTGCCTGGAGAATACCATGGACAGAGAAGCCCTGTGAGCTACAATCCATTGGGTCACAAAGAGTCAGATATAACTAAGGACTGTGCACCCATGCAATGAATCCACAATTAAAGTATGCAATATGTATGTGCTGCTATTGCTTACTTTTTTTTTGTTTTCTTTTTTTTTTTACTTCTAGTGAAAATTTCCAAGTAAAATATTTTGGAGCATAGAAAAAATCATAATTCCATATATTTTAAAAAGTATATAAATTAACATGGTAAACTAAACCTTCTAACCTAGATAAAGACTTTTTCTTATCCCAAGGGCATTTTTTTCAATTTACTTTTTTTTTTATAAAGAATATGGCTAGGAATGATTAATTAAATGGTTATTCAATGATCTAGATTCCCTAGAGGCTCAGACAGTAAAGAATCTGCTTGCAATGTGGGAGACCCGGGTTTAATCCCTGAATCAAGAAGATCCCCTAGAAAAGGGAAAGGCTACCCACCCCAGTATTCTTGCCTGGAAATCCCATGGACAGAGGAGTCTGGTGGGCTACAGTCTATGGGGTTGTAAAGAGTCGGACACTACTGAGCGACTAACACTTTCACACTTTTGAATGATCTAGCCTAAGGTTTATCATGAAATATTAAAGTGCCAATCCCTGGATCCCTTATCTTTCTATAGCTAGATTCACAGTAGCAACAGGTCTCTTTTTTACTATTAATACTATTTTTAGACCTGTGTATTCCAAACATTTGATATGGCCACTATAACCTCTAAAACAAGAATGAAAGGGAAATATTCAGTTGATTAGAGGACAAAGAGATTAAGAGAGTATCTATACTGAAAATAAAGGAATGAGAACATATTAACTTCTCTCTATATTTTGGGGGAGCACAAGGGATAGTTTACATTTTATCAGTTAGTTTCAGAATAAAGTAAACAAGTGTTCTAATCCTAAAGGTGTATGGTTTGTATGTTTAGAATGGCTTATCAATGAATATACACTATCTAATACATTTATAGTATGCTTTAGATAAAATGGATTAATTGCAAGTAATAGATTTGGAAACAGTATCATATCATTTAGCTTCAATAAGGTTATCCTAAAAAGACTTGAGAAAACCCAGATATGTAATGATGTCTTATTTTCTGTCTTCACTAGAGAAATTTATGCCAGTTCAGAATGGCCAGGATACCTTTCTTTAGTTCCAGAATAAAATAAGAATTTAGGGAGTGAATTACAACCTCTCTGATTTCAATGAGAACTTTCTTGTTTTGTCATTATTTGTCATAGAGACTGATGTTCTCTTTTCCTTCTTATCTTTTCTCCTTAGAAATAACAAGATACAACATTAACTTTTGTGGATCATATTTGATTTACCTCTTTCTAAATACCAAAAATTGGGGGGGATTTATTTTGTAAATCAGTTAGAGCTGCGTGAAAATCCTGTTCTTTCTGTTCATGTTGAGAGGGATGCCTAAAGCCACAGGATATGGGGGTTATTAGATATGCTTTTCTAAGGAGGAAATAGTAAGACAAAAATGGCCTGCCTGAAGTTACAGTTTATAGATTGGAAAAAGGCACAGACAATTAAAAGATGGAGCTACTTAGGGCAAATTGCTTGCAATCAAGCTGCAGCTAAATGAGCTTCTTGATGAGGAAGCCAAATTTATGTTGTTTCAAACCGGGGAGAAACATTAAAGTTGAAAGGTGAGCAAAATGTTAGTACAATGGAATCCAGATAGGTTAATAAGAGAAGTTACTCAGGCAATTAAAACAATGCCTTCTGTAGTGCACACACAGATACACACACATACACACACAGAATCATATGCAAAACACCTCAAAATAGAAGACTACATGATTACATATACTTTTAGCCTTCATTTACATTTTATGTACATGCCCCTTCTCATCACAAAAGCCCCGTGGCTTAAAAAGCTCAATCACAGAATATAATAATTTTCTCCCTCAATCTGCAATTTACTATAGACATTTTATTTGAAAATGATGTACTGTTTAAACTCTAAACAACTGTGTTCTCACTTTGTTTCTCCGCTCCCTAACTTATCCCTTGGCAGTTCTTTGAGTTGATTTTGAAACAATGTATTTGATAATGAATTCAGAACTTACACAAAGCACAAAATCCATCTGAAAGCTTCAAGTGTGAAATATCACATTTCTCTGTTGCTAGATATTCAGGTCCACATGCATCAATTTCACTAAAGCAGGATATTGTTCACATGTGTCTGTCTGAATGGAATGACTTTCAGGATTTTGTAATTTTGAAAAGGCATCAAGCTAGGCTATCCTTCATCCCATTTCTGTTGCATTGGAATGTTAGGCATAGCAAGGTAGACAAAAGAAAGGTATAATACAGATCCTTATTGGCAGTCAGCAAGTACAAGGAAGTGTAGAAAGAGATCATTTTCTGCTGACATTTTCCTTTATCTTGATTCACTTATCCTTTCATGCATTAAGTTTTGCATGAACAGAACCTGAAAAAAATTAACAGCCCTGTCTGAAACAGACAAAAAGTATGTCTCCTTCAAATGCTCTCTGTTAGAAAGTAAATGCTCTCTAATATTCAAGAATTGAAAATGACAATAAAGAGAGTGCCCACATTTAGAGCAACAAATAACTATGTGATTCTGTTGCTAACTTTTTTTTTTTTCCGTAATAGCTGAAATGGAATATTTTCAGCATTTCCCTGGACTGATCTTCCATCCCCTGGAGAAGGAAATGACAACCCATTCCAGTACTATTGCCTGGGAAATCCAATGGACAGAGAATCCTGGTGGGCTATGGGGTCCCAAAGTCCATGGGGTCGCAAAGAGTCAGCCATTACTGAGCAACTGAGAATGAACACAAAGATGCTAAAAAGATACTCTATAATACATTGAGAAAAAAATTGGCCCTGAAAATATGTTTTGATCTGTTTTGTTTCTTCCCAGTGAATTATAAATTTTTAAAGACACATTTTATAGTACTTTTGAAAGGTCTCACATTTAACTTTGGCTAAAAGACCGTTTGACAGTGGAAGTCATAACACCTGAAAGGATGAGATTTCCAAGTTCCCCCTAAATCAGCCTGATAAGGAGAGTTTAAAGGAAGTGGGAAGATCAGTATACAGGATAAACTTCATTGTTAACTTCCTCAGGAACAATTAATTGAGTGACCAAAAGTGGGCACAATCATGTTTTTTGTATTAATGACATCCTTAGATGCAAGCCTAATGAATGAGGCAGGTCTGCTTTTAAAGAGTAGTGAGAAGTACCTGCCCAGGTACCCCTCAAGTTTGAGGCAACTAAATAACCAACAGAAGCAAATCTCATTAAAAATGTAGAAAAAAAATTCACGTAATCTGGATTCTACTCTTTCATCATTATCTAGCTTGAAAACTCTGTAGATCAGTCAATTCTTCTGAAAGTTGCTTCCTCATCTAAAAAAATAAAAGAACTGAACTAAGTAATTAATGAGATTCTTAGAAGTATGTGACTCTAAAAATACCTTCCATAATCCTAGGTTGTTTCAAGCCTTCTTAAAAATGTTTTGGCTAGGAAAAAAAAAAAATCACATGGAAAATAAAAATCTTTGCTTCTTTGTGCAAAACTGGGAACTATATCTTCTTTAGGGGCAGTTGGTACAGTGGATGGTCTCTGGTCAGTTAATTGGACTGTCCAACTCTGTGTGACCCCATGGACTGCAGCATGCCAGGCTTCCCTGTCCATCACCAACTTCCGGAGCATCCTCAATCTCATGTCCATTGAGTCAATGATGCCACCCAACCATCTCATCCTCTGTTGTCCCCTCCTCCTCCTGCCTTCAATCTTTCTCAGGATCAGGGTCTTTTCCAATGAATCAGTTCTTTGCATCAAGTGGCCAAAGTATTAGAGTTTCAGCTTCAGCATCAGTCCTTCCAATGAATGTTTAGGACTGATTTCCTTTAGAATGGGCTGGTTTGATTCCCTTACTGTTCAAGGGATTCTCAGGAGTCTTCTCCAACACCATGGTTCAAAAGCATCAATTTTTTGACCCTCAGTTTTCTTAATGGTCCAACTCTCACATCCATACATGACCACTGGAAAAACCATAGCTTTGACTAGATGGACCTTTGTTGGCAAAGTAATGTCTCTACTCTTTAATATGCTGTCTAGGTTGGTCATAGCTTTTCTTTCAAGGAGCAAGTGTCTTTTAATTTCATGGCTGCAGTCGCTATCAGCAGTGATTTTTGGAGCCCCCAAAAATAAAGTCTGTCACTATTTCCATTGTTTCCCCATCATCTATTTGCCATGAAGTGATGGGATCAGATGCAATTGATCTTCTTTTTTTGAATGTTGTGTTTTAAGCCAACTTTTTCACTCTCCTCTTTCACTTTCATCAAGAGAGTCTTTAGTTCATCTTTGCTTTCTGCCATAAGGGTAATGTCGTCTGCGTATCTGAGGTTGTTAATATTTCTTCCGGCAATCTTGATTCCAAAGGAATATATTGTATATACACAAGGCTGTATATTGTTACTTTGCTTATTTAACTTGTATGCAGAATACATCATGCGAAATGCTGGACTGGTGAAGCACAAGCTGGAATGGTCTCTAGGGTACTGGTTTAAAAGCTGCAGACAGGCTATTCTCATAGTTTTTTGATAAGTTGCTTTTGTCTTCTATACCTAAAATCCTTAGAAGTTATGGTAAATGACTTATTTTACCCAGGTTTGTATTACAGATTGTTCAAAACCTATCTATCCTTCTTCCCCCTACGGTGTTTCTATGACATGCTTTTTCAGAAAAATGGCCAGGTCTTTTAACTTCAGTCTCTCACAGTACCTATAAAACTCTCATCATAACTTCACTGGCCTTATGTTTCATGACTGTCCTCCCTGGTTCCTGATGTCCAGTCATTAATACTTCCTTTCAGCTCTTTTAGTTGATCACACTTGTGGCTTCTACTCCAGATTCTGTTCTTTAATCAGCTTTGAATGATTTATTACCCTTTCAATCCACCTCACCCAACTCTGATATACACATCCTTCACAATGCAAATTCTTACTCATCCTTTAGAATTCAACTTGCAATCTCTTAGACCATCTTGAACGAGGCCTTCTTAATAATTCTCCTTTGTAACAAATAACCCAATTTTAATTATCTCACTGATTATTTATAACACTTACCTTCTTCTGTGTGACAGTCTTCCCCAAGTTCAATGGCTTCAAAATGAACATAGAAACAGCTATTTCGTCTGCTGGTCTTTCCCAGGCTCACTCAACTAGACAGAACAGACTGGCTTTATTCACTTACCTGAAAGTTGGCGCTGATGGCCTCTCATTCTCCAGTATGTTAACCTGGCTTTCTTACATCATCGCAGTCTTAGGACAGCATTATAAGAAAGCAAGAACAGAAACAATAAGGCATCTCAAGACCTAGGATACAGAATTCATACAGCAAACTTCCATTTTATTCTCTTAGCCAAAGTAGTAGGCAGCCCAGACTAAAGAGGTGGAGAGACAGACTTCATCTTCTGTTGGAAGAAGCAGAACTATAACAATGCAAAGGGCATGAACTCAAGAAGGCATGGTTAACTGGGGGCTATTTTGTGACTCTGAATCACATTATAGAAAAGTACTCATTTAATTTCTGCCTTCCTCAGTAGGAAATCTGTATATATGGACAGGAACTATGCATTTTTTAAAAAATTTCTGACATATTGCCAGCATTTAATATAATCTTTTGTATGTTCCAGGTATCTATAAACATTTGATGAATGAGTTAATGAATGAATGGGTGAATTAATCAAGAAAGTAACTAACAAACTTCATAGACTTCTGCTTATCAAGATGAAGTTTCATCTATAGAAAAAGAGACCTGTACCTCTCAACCCCACAGAAAATTAGAAATCCTACAAACAGGGCCTATCTGAATCTATTTACATTTTACTGAGTACCAAGTTACTGCATTAATTTTCTTCCTCTTTTTTTTTTAAATATTTGTTTATGTATTTATTTTACTATGCTAGGTCTTAGCTGTGGCATGAGAACTCTTAGTTTCAGCACGTGGATCTACTTCCCTGACCAAGAATCAGACCTCAGCCCCCTGCACTAACAGCACAGTCTTAGCTACTGGACCACCAGGGAAGTGCATTCGTTCTCCATTGCTGCTGTAACACAGGAAATCCAAAATTAACAAATCAATGCAACATAAACTGATGAGCTCATAGTACTGTCAGATGTATGGAATAGTTTAACTGAAATCAGCGCCCAGGTTTTCACAAGGGTGTTGTTTTTGTTCAGTTGCTCAGTCCTATCCGACTCTTTGCAACAGCATGGACTACTGCATGCCAGCTTCCCTGACCTTTACTGTCTCCCGGAGTTTGCTCAAACTTTTGTCCATTGAGTCACTGATGCCATCCAACCATCTCACCCTCCGTCGCCCATTTCTCCTCCTGCCCTTAATCTTTCCTAGCATCAGGGTCTTTTCCAATGTTTCACAAGGTAGAAGTCAAAACATTTGGCTGGGCTGTTATCTCCAGGATCTGGTGAAGAATCAACTTTCGGGATCAGTGTTGGATAGAATCCAGTTCCTGCTATTGTAAGACTAAGACCCTTCTTTCTTACTGACTGGGGATCAGGAGTCATCCTCAGCTCTTCAAGCTGCCAACGTTCTTTATCATGCATCCTCCTCTATCATTAAGCCAGGAACATCCATGGAGCTCTTCTCATGCTCAAATCTCTTACTTCCTTTTCTGTTCTCAGCCAAGGGAACGCTTTGCTTTTAATGCTTCATCCAATTATATTGGGACAACCTGGAAAGCCATGATAATCTAATTAGACTCAATTGATTATAAACCTTAATTACTTTTGCAAAGTCATTTTTGCCATGTAACATAATATATTTATTCACAGGTGTGGCACCAAAAGCAAAGGTCAAAGGGCCAAAATTCTATCACAGATGCTAAATAGCAACAGACTAAATTCTAGGAGTCAAGGAGGTGATTTGGATGGTGAATTTAGGAAAAGGTGATTTCTGAGCTCCAAGTCTGTCATGTCTGCTCTCCCTCCCATAATCCCCTGAGACCAAAGTACCATTTTATTTTTCAGCTTAATTTAATATCTCTATTGATTGCATGATCTCTAAAAATATTTATCACTCTGAATGAATTTAATAAAAATATTTATCACTTTGAATGAATTTAATCAAAGAAGTTGTCTCTGACAAGGATATTTGTATTCTATAACACAGATAACAAACTCTGATGTGAAAAGAAAAAAAAAAGCAGAAGCTGTCTTGATAAAATGTGGATAACAGAGTGCCATGGGCTGATCTATGTCTCTCAAAATTCATATGTTGATACCCTAAGCCTAGTACTTCAGAATGTCACGTGTTTGTAGAAAAGGGTTTTAAAGAGGTGATTCAGATAAAATGAGGCTGTAAGCATGAGTCTGTATTCAATCTGACCGGTAACCTTACAAGAAGAGAAGGTTGAACACCCAGAGAGGTACCAGGCACATGTACACACAGAGGAAAAACCACACGAGAACATGATAAAAAGCTGGTGTCTGCAAACCAAGGAGAAAGCAAATCTGCTGGTGCCTTGCCTTGGTTTTCCAGCCTTCAGAGCTATGGGAAAATGAATTCCCATGTAAGTCTGTGGTATTTTGCTATGGCAGTCCTAGCAAGCTAATGCATAGACAAAAGAATATTAAACATAAACATCTCATGAATAGTTAGTGGTAAAAATATATCAGAAATTTTTATCCACCCTTAGACTGTTTTAAAAAAGAATTTAGAGATTAGAAAGAAAAGTTGGTTAGTCATTACTTAATCACTATTTTATATTTCCCAGTGTCAGAACAAGGAAAGGTAGATGATTCGACAGCTATGGTATGTAATAATTATAATGGCTGTGGAAAGTGAAAGACAAATATTGTTTGCTTATTCACATAACATTCTTCAAAATGCTACAGCATTGGACTTTTATTGACAAAACTACAGAGAAATGCTATTATTGTTAACTGTGATTCACCACACATGATATTGATTGTCTGTAGGGTTTTGCTGATAGCTCAGCAGGTAAAGAATTCACCTGTTATGCAGGAGACGTGAGTTTGATCCCCGGGTCAGGAAGATTCCCTGGAGAAGGAAACGGCAACCGACTGCAGTATTCTTGCCTGAAAAATCCCACAGACAGAGGAGCCTGGCAGGCTACAATCCCAGGGGTCACAAAGAGTCAGATATGACTGCGTGACTGACACACACACTTGCTTTATAGTAACAATTTAATTGGAAGAGCATTTGTACTTAGGATTCATTCATTTATGCATTCATCCATTCAAGTAATATGTATTAAGTACCTGCTAAGTGCCAAAAACAAATTTAGGAAACGTTAAATAATGCAGATTAAGGCCTTGTTGTAGTCATGTTCGCTGCTGCTG